>NC_016133.3:26204507-27404507 GCF_000005505.3 Brachypodium distachyon | reverse complement strand
GCATGGCACTTTGAAAGGAAAGGGATTTTCTCCGTTCAATATGCTTATCGAATGTTAGTGGATACTCACCGAAGGAGGGGGGATTGGATTGAGCACCGGGCAGGATCGTCTGATGTCTCGAGGGTTCAGAAACAGTGGGCGTTGTTGTGGAAACTCCCTGTACCGGCAAAACTGAAGGTTTTTGCATGGCGTTTGGCGAAGAACTCTATCCCGACCGAGGCAGTCTGCTATCGAAGGAATATGTCCCAATCTTCAGTATGTTCCATCTGTCATGGTGCAGAAGATACTTGGCGCCATGCACTTGTAGACTGTACAATGGCGAAGTGTGTGTGGGCACTTTTGGGTGAGGAGTTAAGTGAACATGTCATACAAAATGATATACCAGATGCCAATCTTTGGCTATTCATGTTGCTGGAGTCGACGCCGCAATGTGATTTTGCCGTTATTCTGACGACCTTGTGGGCTATTTGGTGGGCACGACGGAAAGCTATTCATGAAGATAAATATCAGAGTCCGCTCTCTACCTTCACCTTTATCCAGCGCTTCTTCGAAGATCTCTCGATTGTTGCTGATGAGAAAACTGTCGAACCGAAGCAGTTGCATGGTTGCAAAGACAAGGCCCTGGCTGTCCCTAGGTGGATTCCTCCACCTTCAGGTGCATGCAAGATTAATGTCGATGCTGGTTTAGCTCGCTCTGGAGCTGCTGGTGCGCTCGATGCCGTTTGTCGAGATGAGCATGGGAAGTTCTTGGGTGCCTCGACTGTGATAATCTTGGGTATGACTGACCCGACGACGTTGGAAGCAAAGGCATGTAATGAGGCTCTGTCTCTCGCACATGACCTTAATTTGTCCAAGTTTTGGGTTGCCTCAGACTGCCTGATCGTTATCAAAGCCTTGAAGGAAGTCAATCTTTGTCAGTACAGTGCTATTTTGTTAGAGATAGAAGACAGGAGGAAGCTCTTCGTTGATGTTTCTTTTAAACACGAGGAACGGATTTTTAATATAGATGCTCATAACCTAGCTAAGGCAGCTTCTCCTTTGTCGCCTGGTCGCCGCCTGTGGCTTCTTGGGACGCCAGACATCTCTTGTATCCCCTACCAAGATAGAGTTGAATAAAGCTGGTTTCCCCCCCTAAAAAAAACTAGTACAATGTCCGTGCGTTGCAACGGAGCAACAAAATTAATATTTTGTATTATTAAAATGCTCGACAGACGACAAAAGCATCGCTCCTTTTATCTAGGTTCAGAACCTGTTTCATAGAAGGATACTTATATATCTTGCACTCATAATCATTTAATTTCCATTATATGTTAATGCCCTAGTGTATTACAAATCCGAAACTTATAGATGTTCATCTTGTATGTTTCTCTCCTATATATCCTTCGAAGTTTGAAATCAACGTTTACACAATGTATATCGTTGCAAAAGACTACCGTTGTGAATTCAATGTAGTAAGACATCAGCAAGCATATGTAAATCCGAAGTTCGCATGATTTCTCTTCCGTTCATACGGTTCCTTATAACCGACTTGGCTTCTCTTTGATTCAAGAAGAACATTAATTAAGATCGCGATTTAGGAAAGTAAAGTGAAAAAAAAACATATTTGGTGGATACAATCTGAACATCGCACCATGGTAGAATGAAAAAAGTAAGTTTAGCACAAGACTAACCATACAGTGGTTATGCAACATCGGCCAATGTGTCCTTCATCTTCTCCGTGGCATCAATTAATTGCAGCTCCAGACGTGGAACAGATATGCCAACAACCATAGCATGGGCTGGCTGCTCGCATGATCTGTAGCTCCCACAGTCCCACGAGCCTTGACGTCCTCGGGCTAAACCTCGCCCGCGTGCTCCCACCTCCATGGCATCCTCTGTCTTGGGATGCTGCCGATGCCCGTGAACCTGACAAGCCACGACAACAGCTCCTGCTGTGGCACCTCCTTCTCGAGTAGCAGCAAGGGCATGCATCCTCGTGCTAAGGTCAAACCAATTAATCCCTACTCATGCATTGGAAGTTTGGAACCATGAATGTCGCTGGACAACATTGAAGCATTCTATCGAACACTTGTTGGCTATAAGAACGAGAACATTTCCTTACAAGCGTCAGGCCGAAGAAGATGCTCTTGGATATCGCAGCTGGGGACGGCGGCCGGCGGTGAGGGCGGTTGCGGCGGCGGGTGGCGACGGGCGGCGGAGGCAGCGGAAGACCGCGGCGGCGGCTCAGGCAGGAGGGGACGCCTAGGCCAAGATGAGTCGGGTGAGACTGTGAGATCAGGGTGCGTTCCCTCCTAGGTAGGCAGGGATCTTGATGTCCTCAAAATCAGTGGTACGTTGTTTCCTCTATGCGCATAATCAGCGGCAAGGTTTTTCTTTTATGCGTTTTCTTTCGATGGCACGTGAGGTTGGACGAAGGGAGGGCCGACAGACGGCGGCGGCCTGTGAGGGGCGGGACGGCGGCAGCGGGCACGGGACGGGGAAGATCAGATTTTTTTTTTCACCGGGCGTCCTACCGTCCTGCGGGGAAGATTTTTTAGCGCGCGTGAGAGGAGAGTTTGGCAGACGACAACGAAGGAAGCATTGCTCCCTTTATTATTAGGTGTAGATATATTTTCAAATTGAGCCATGGCTCGTCATATTTATTTATTTTCTTTTGAAAACGGGATTGAATCCCCAGGCCTCTGCATCAAAATGATGTGCATAGTGATTTTGATTATATTATTTAACAAACCAGACAAAATCAAAGATGATAATGTATCTAACTACGAGTATAATATGTTATCATATCATCTATAGCCAGTCTAATTAATAGCCCGTATGTATATATTAGTTAGTAGCTATAAACATGTACACCGTACTATTTTATATAATATTTGAGCTCACATTCACTCTCTTCTAGGAGCTCATGGTGTAGCTCCCTATTAGCTTACAGCCAGCTTCTTTTCTCTCTCATCTCTCATATCTCTTCTCCTCTCTCTTCTAGCTAAGCAAAATTATACTCCCTCCGCACTTTATTAAGTGATGTAATACTATATGTATCTAGACGTATTTTAGTACTAGATACGGAAAGAGTATATAGATACGTCTATATTTAAACAAATTTGTGTCACTTAATATGGGACAGATGGGTAGTATTTTATTTAATTCTTATAACATGCTTACATCATCTTATTAAACTAAGAGAATACATGAGCTCAGCTCGTTGTATTTGGTAAGGCTAACCATGTTGCAACCTGTCCATTCGGATTTAGGTTGCTTGTGGTATTGAGGTGGATTATGATAATCCATGTTTTTTTCAATCAACTTTTCGTTACTTTTTTCGTTTGGCTAACCAATATTTTCTTACTTTTCTGTGTATTTTTTCATTACAGATTATATGAACTGAGCCTTAATTAATCCTGGATTGACCATCATTGTGTCGTATCTCGGCAGGTGTGCACGTTTGGTGGTATGAACAGGATCCATGTTACTCCTCTGTGCCTCCGTTTCATAATTTTTGTCTACATGTATTTAGACATTTTTTAAGAATAGATACACATCCATATATTTTTGGACAAATTTGAGACAAGAATTATGAAACGGAAGTAGTACGTCATAAAAAATTTGATTTATGTAAGAGACTTCCAGTCACTTGTTTGGGAACGAAGTAGTACTTCACAGTTGCTCCCTGCATGCAGCAAGCGCTATTGCGCTAACTAGGGAAGGCAGTAATGAATAAACACGAAGGACACTCCGCAACTGCAAGGATCAGAAGCTAGGGTATGCTAAATGGATCACCTGATGACGGAAGCACGGACGGACGGCGACGGCTTGGCCAGTTCGCTTTGACTTGGCTGATTCAGTCTTCGGTCATTTTCTTCGGCACCACGGCTCCTCTTACCTTGGTTACGTTCTGCTATGCATGTCGATCGCCGCGTAAGTGTCATGCATGTGCCCGATCGACATGTGCGTTTAGTGGAAAGACTTTGGTATCCCCTCCCGGTCAGTAAGAACACATATGCCGATATGCATGTGTTAGATGGACGCGGGGTCACCTTGGACAAAGCCATGTTCGGTCCAGATCCGTTGGACACATAAAAGACTGAAATGACACGACTCGCGGCTCTAGTCCAGTCGTCTCTCTGGCGCAACTGCTGTGCAATCCACCAGTATGTGTTAAACAAAACTCGACCCTGTGGCTGTGCACGTGCACACCGGTCGAGAGGGAGTAAAGACGGCCGGATCGTTATCCACACGGTGGGTCAAATACACGCCCTTTACGTGGGAGTACACTGTACACTGAATATGCCTTCTCTCAGCATTCTGACATAGAGAGATTCCCGGCCTTATCCGGTTTCCTCCACAGCTGACGGCGGTGCGCCGACGTGTTCATATGACACACTACGTGACTATGCATGCGCCTGTATACGCGGCCATCGGGAAAGTGTCGCGATCGAGGTGTGGCCGGGACACAGAGACAACACGTTTACTCCTGGTCTCGTACGTATACACGAAAAGGACTTTAAAAAAAGAATGTGCACAACCATATTCAACCAGGCCGTATCTAGGAATTCAAGGCTCTGAAACGAAATTCAGAATGGGGCTTTTTTTATTTTGAACCGTTGTTTTCAATATTTGTTTCGTCTTATGCTTCTCATAACGAGAATCATGCCTCTTATTTTTCAAAGACGGCATTTGAAGAAATAGACAAATAATGCCTTCCTAATTTCTTGTTTTCGTGCCTTCCTAGATTGGTGGATTGCTGTGATGTGGATTGAGAATTCTCGATTAGCCGATTACAGCGGATGAAGGGAAGGCGAGATTGGGCAGAACGGTGAGACGACGGCGGATGGAATCACGGAGAAATATGTTAATATCGCCAAACGAAGACCTGGCCCTACAGCCCTTCCACAGAGTTGTAATCGATGGAGTGTGAAGAATTGGAGATTCCTCATGTACATGAATCAATCGGAAATCGACGGAATCAAGAGGCGTCGTGCCGTTGCGGCTGAGAGTGAATCAATCTATTGTCATTTGACTTCTTCTTTCCTTATTATGTTTGGGATTTTTTTTCTTTTTCTGCTATTAATTAAGAATAGCTAGATTTGGGGGCCCTTAATTTTTGGAGGCCCTGAACATACGCACAGCTTGCTCCTGTCAGTATACGGCCCTAACTGTTTCCTAGCAAATCCTGTACTAAAATAGCCTAGACGGCTAGACGTGAGGAAAAGTGTTGAGAATATAATATATTGTCTAGCTCGGTTTCCATTAGTTCGGACTTTTGATTGAGATTGCTAGTGCATGCAATTCAAAATGGATTTCTCATAAAAAGTGTAGAAAACAGACACACGTATGTACAAGTTGGAGTAACCAGAAAAAGTTTCAATAATGTACATAACTCGCTCGCGCCTTTGATGCATGCATAAAGGCTAAGATTCTATTTGCTGTTCCGAGAAATCGGGCAATAGCTTTGAGAAGACGTTTCGAATATAATGTCCCTTGCCACGCAGGAACCGAGTCGGCAACATGCATGACCGCATGATTAAGGAAGGCAGTTTTAGCTTCTTGTTATTCTTCTTATTTGGATTAATTAAATGTTTTTCTTAAGAGGAAAGAAACTAGCAGGTCATGTACGTTGATACATGATTTAATTAAGTAACGATGGACCTTAGTCGTGGCATGCATCGTGTTCGGCCCGGTGCGAAATGATGCCGCATATACGTATGTATGCGGAGATACTTCCCATGAAATGAATCGGTACGTACATGTAAGCTACTAGGAGGCCTTGAGAAGACTTTGCGAAGACCTGTCGCGGGTATATATTCTAAGTATAGGTAGATCTTACTAGTCATGCATGCAAATCAGAATGGTGGATTAATTGGTGGTTGGGGGCTTGGGGCTACCAAATTTTTTGACAATACGCGGAAGAACTCCACAGTCCACACGCAGATTTGATGAAAATGCTACGCTATACGCTACGTACTCTTGCATGCATGCGACGTAACGTGCATGGTTGACTGCTTTGTAACAAACTTGATTGGTACCTATCGATAGTGCAATTTCCACGCGGATACACAGCAACGCAGTGCTTTGGTTTGTTGCAGGCATTCGCTCCCCTGTAGGAGTATTATTGATTCTTAGAAAACCGTCCGAGATGTACTATATAGTCTATATTATTGGAAAAGAGAGGACCAAGAAACTTTATTGCACATGTTTTGTCGAACTAGCTAGTCTGACTTAAGGGCCAAGAATAAGCATGTATATATGTAGCAATACCTATCTTGGAGACTTGACGTGTGTTTTATTGGTCACCATTACCAACCCAACCAAAAAAGTTCGGCTAGAAAAAAATTGGCCAAGGTTTTTGCCTCACACTGTTTGCCTGATAATAGATGCATTGGGCAATTTCGTATGGATGCATGCAACTTTTGAAATTAAAACCATTCACAGTGTCAAAAAAACCTTTGTGCATTTCATAAATGTACGACCATATACTCCCTCTGTTTTTTTTATCAGGCGTATTGTTTTTGCGATGAATATTAACACAGCGAGGGAGCGTTTTACGGTGAGCTTAGATAGCTACCTGCTCCCGTGCTTTCGAGCATGCAGACCTGGACGAATCCCAACACCCACGAACGGAACTGCCCCTTCATGAGAAAATAATCTTAAGAGACGTGGTCTCTCGAGAGACCCTCCGCATGATATGCCATGTGGATATATTAGCTTTTAAAACTAATCTCAAAGCATCATGAGTGAGAAAAAGAAAAATAATAATCATGATTATAATGCAGTTGATTTCCCACGTATCAAAAGATGGACGTGGTCTTTCAGCCTAGCGGAGAGACCAGGTCTCTTAGGATTATTTTCCCCTTGCATGTATGCAGCCACACGAATAGAAACTACCGATTTTTCCTTCATGCCCGCACCGTTGGTTGCCTACTTTCCCCTTGCATGGACCGGTACGTACGTAGGTGCGCGTCTTACATTTGGAAATTTGGCACAAAAATTTATACGCCTTATAAAAAACAGAGAGAGTACTCTGTTTACATGCGTCCTCACTCGCCACCGTAAGAATGCTTACATTGACACTTACCAAAAGAAAACAATATAAGGGCGCTAATATGCATCACAACCTACTATCATGGCGGTGCGAAAATCACCAAGAATGCACTTAAGTGTGAAACTCTAAGTTAAGCATCAAACCCCGCCACTTTCTCCCTTCTCATGCGCCTTGATGATGGTGATGTTGACGCGAAGCAGTGGCTGCTTCAGCAGGCTCCGGTGGCATTGATGGCAACGAAGTCAGGCTAGCGGTATCGGTAGGACTCGAGCTCGCACTAGATAGATCCTCTCTCGACGGTGGGGAAATCATCCTCATCTGTAGGGTAGGGTTTTTCGACAAAATAAAATTTCGGGTTTTTTATGTTAAGTTAGGGTTAGCATCAACTCCATCTTCTCCACTCTTAGATATATCACCCATTAATTGTTGTGTTGTTATATGTTGCATGAAGAAATATGGTTAGTTAGAATGCAATTTGAGGATTGAGGCGTTGAAGAGATCTCATTATAACGGGTTGACCAACAATGCTTCGGTGCATGGCGTGGGTGCCTCTCTTGCTGCCCAGGAATTTGACGAGTTCTTTGCGGTTTGGGAGCTAGTTCAGGCAGTGGAACTGTCATCGGATGGCGACATCTTCCGATGGAACCTGGACCGATCCAGCATATACATGGCGTCCTCGGCCTACGGCGCTTTCTTCTCGAGGAGAGAGGCCACCCCATGTGCCGACGATCTTTGGAGCTCCAGGGCACCGAGCTGTTGCAAGGTGTTTGTTTGGCTTGCTCTTAGAGGTCGCTGTTAGACGGCGGATCGTTTGAGTCATCGTGGCATGCCGCACCCAGCACATTGTCCCTTCTGCGACCAGAAACCTGAGAACATTTCCCATCTTATGGTCGAGTGTGTCTTCGCTAGGCAGATTTGGGACATTTTTCTCAGGAGATGGCGGCGTCTGGATTTGATGCCGGATGGTCAGCTTGGCTTGATTCAGTGGTGGTCTAGTCTGCCGTTTGGTGACCGACGAATTCGCGGGGACTTCGCTACGGGAATCATTCTCATTTGCTGGTGGTTTTGGCGAGACCGGAATGCGATTGTTTTTGAGGGGGTACATCCGTGCGTGTCGATGGTGGCTCACTCTATTGAGCAGGAGGGTGCCGCTTGGGAGAGTGCTGGCTTCTTTAAGAATAGAATCTCAACTTCTTTTGTAAGGGTGCGTGAGAGTCGCGGACTGTAAGCAAGTAATTCCTAACGCTAAGGCCTCCGGCATGTAACCGCATCGCGGTATTTCTCCTTATTTATATGATACGCCTGCCGAGGCGTATTCTACAAAAAAAATAACGGTTTTATGTGCACCCACTAGACCTTATAGGGAGAATAGGAAACTATGCTGGCTACCGATAGATGGTGGTGGCAAAATGACATTGCCAGTGACAATGACACCCTTGGTTGAGCATGTGTGCAAGAGAAAGGAACATTAAGGTTCGAGGCGAGACGGACTGGACCAAAGGGCGTGTGTCTCATGTCTCTGTCACATCGGACAGTGCGAGCCCCGACATTTTGGATTTGGGGTTAAAACAGTGATAGCACAATTTGGCCTTAAATACTTGATGCATGTGCGTTGCTTCAAAAGTAAGTGATAGTGTCGGGTCAATGGTATATTTAGAAACAGAGGTAGTTGTTTGGTACTCCCCCACCCTTGTAAGCTAGGCGTACAGAAATTTCACGACAAGAACACAAAGAAGAGGAGGCTTGTGGTGTTCCCCTTTTACCCGTATTTTTTTTGAAAGATCTTTTACCCGTACTTAAACTACTAGTACCAAGCGCACATAGGGTCAGAACAAATTGTCTCGTTTGGCATTCCGGCCTATGAATAGGACAGGGTTCGAGCATGGCCAACACTAGAGCTATTTTTGGGAGGAAAAAAGATAAGTTCTATAGGACAACTACTACTTTCGTTTCATAATTCTATATGTAACATTTCGACGAGAATTATGGAACGGAATGAATAGTATACACCGATTGTTCAGAGCAAATAAAAAGCCCACTGTACATGGACGGTGGGAGTAAAATACGCAGAGTTGTAATATTGTTGGGCGATTTATTCTTTACTTTACTCTAGGCAGTTTTAGGTTTTATAATGGTCCAAGTGGGGCCAATTTTATTTGAGCAGAATAAAAACAACCGCGTAACGTGTTATTTTTTATATTTGAAACTACCGCGTAAAACGTGTTATAGCAGTACCACTTGGCACGACGCTGTCCCCCAGCATATTCTTATCGCGCGACGTTGACGTCACGACGTGCGTGCAGCAGAGATACCTGGCGCCTGTTGTGGGTTGAGAAACCCAGTCAAATTACTCTCTGCTGTTCCCAGGTTTATGGGGAAACCGCGTCGATATGGACCGGCCGCGGCCGGATGGCGATCACATTGTGCCCCGCCACGAACCTCACGTAGCTGGCTGTGCGGCTGCCGTCTAGCTTCGCGCGGCAATCGTTCGCGCGTGCTGCCTGCCGGCCTGCCGGCGTGGCCACACGGCGCCGCACGTCGGGCCGGACGCGGCGCCGCGGGCTCTGTTGTCGATGGCGCGCCGACCGGCAGGTCGAGTATGTAGAGTCGTTTTAGGATGGTCGACATCGGTTCGGTTATCCATCCCCGTGCCTTAGCCACTAATTAAGCCGTAGGACTACGTACGTTCTACACTTGCACGTACGTATGTTCCTTCTCGTAGGTTCGAGTAGATCGCTTGCCCTTAATTGTCGGTCGCGCGTGCCGCGTGCTAGATGAACTAGGAAGCGAATTTCATCCAACTATCCAAGGAGAAACCGACATAATTAAGGAATTGAAAACGACGTCCATCCATTTGAGACTTAGCTGTCGCGTATCCATTCGATCGAGACTATAGCGATGTTCGGTCCGCGCGGGTGATCCAGACACAGCCCGACAGCAAAACGCAAACGCAGTTCGCACGGAACGTCGCGATGATGAGCACTTGCAGAAGAGTTATTCTCGACTCTTGAGACTAGATTCTCCAACACAAGGAAACGCAATATCGTGGCAACCGGACTACAACCAACGAAGCACAAACAATTCAGTCACGGTCCCAAAGGAAGGGCATCTCTATACCAACAAAATACATGGGTCTTATTAATTTGCAAACAGGCTTTACATTGTTCGCCAAAACACGCACAAGAAAATTGGGTACATCATCGAGCCAAAACACAGTTGGTCATACGAAAGGAAATATTAAACCAAGTGCATCTTTCCTTCCTTCGCGAAACAGTCTAACCTGATACTTTCCCTCCTGACAAGACCTTGTTACTGAAAAAAAATATTACATGTATGACCCGGCTAATTTTGGACAAATTTGATACACTTAATATGGAACGGAGGGAGTATAACGTATTTTTTTTTCTATCTATCTCTAGACCACGTAGGACTAGTACATGTTGTCAGAGATGCCCTTATGGTTATGGATACACCAAAAGCATTCAAATTTAGTTTTCATGCTTCAGCTGGTATTCTTCGGTTCCAGATATTCTTGGTCATCAAGTGTTATTACCATCTAGATTTGATCCTTCGTCCCATTGAAGGTTGGTGGGAAGGCTCAACACATGTGGCAGCCCAATAGCACAGGAATTGAAAAAGATTTTAAAAAACATAACCATTTTTCTTGAAAAGGTAATAAAAGGGTCTATTATTTTCACAAATGCTTAATTCATATATATTATGTAAAAGCCATTGATTTTGACAAAATTCAAAGGTTTCTTGAAAAGGTATTAAAAGGGTCTATAAAAGCCACTGATTTCGACAATATTCAAAAGATTACCTTTTCCACATTTTTGTTTTTCAAAGTTCTCATATTTTTTAGATTTTTTTAGGAATTTATAGTAAGTGACCAAGACATTTACTACTTCCTCCATCCAGTTTTACGGGCGTTTTTTTTAACTGAGCAGTCTAGTTATTGCAGGCGCAAATGCTCTTCTGCCCATAAACTGACCAAAATACCCCCGTTTCTCTCTCTTCCTCCTGATTCACCGCATTCATATCCAGACTTAGACAAACCGTTTGGCTTCCTGAGACGCCTTCCCTCCCTAGGCTACAGCGAACAGGGAATGCCCAATAACCACATCGATTGCACATACGAGAAGTGAATGCACGCGGACCAAAGTAGTCCAAATCGCTTCCTGCTCAGACTGCCTTGGTACGTGTGAAGAAACTAACACACCCATTAAAAGAGGACGGAAGGAGTATTTTCTAGAAGAATAGTTTCTCACAAATTTCTCCATTGGCTTCTGTTCAAATTATCTGAGTTTCTAAACAAGTTTTTTTTAAATCTCTTGTTTCGATCATTTTTCCCTTTTTAAGATTTTTTTAAAAAAGGAGAGAAACCTCTCAACCTCTACATCGACGGATGCACAGCCATCGTATTATTTACTTTTCTAAGTGAGGCGTCTCCTGTGTGTGGAACCGCTGCCATAATACCGTGTTATTGTCAGGATTCATTCAAGGGACCGAACTTAACAATAAGAAGTTGAGGGGCCAAACTGGAATTTGCCAATAGTTTTTCCCTTTCTTGGATATAAACTATGTACTCCGTAGTTGAGGAATCAAAGCTGACTTTCTTTAGAACTATCACCCTCCATTGTACTTAGAACCGGCTATATGCATGGCGATAGTTTTACTCCGTGGATCCCACATTAGGATGTTTGGCGTAGAGAAGCCCACAGCTCCAACGGTTTTCAGCGTTAATTTCGTCCGTGTTCATCACGAACAAAAGCAAACAGCGTCGACCTCAATGGGAGGGCTCAAGGCAATGACGGTTTCAGTCCGCATCCACGAAGCTTCCTTGTAACTTGCCATGTAGTAGGATATATATACCCAACAAACGACGTTTCTGCAAGTCATCCAAGGCATCAATCCAAGGCATAACCTGGCCTCGAATCTTCTCTGAGCTAGTCCTACGCACGATCGCCGGCCGGCCGGGTCTCCGTTCCTTGAGCTCGATCCTGCCGCACCAATTGATCACATTGATCACAATCCACAGATTGTCTTTTTCTCCAACCGTACGCATCCTTCTTCTTCCTTGGAAATTTGAATCGCTGCTGCTTGAAACGGGATGGAGTGCGCTGACTTCTTGATCACCACGGGCCGTCATCGCTCTTCGTTGTCATCGGCGTGGAAGCCAGCGAAGCAATGGCGCAAGGCGATGAACGTGATCCGGACGTGCCACAGGCTGGCGCGCCTCAGCATTCTCTCCACCGGCATCCTTCCGCGCAGCCCCTCCTACGTCGCCATCAAGATCCACCACGACACCGATTCCGACGCCGACGCCGACGCTGACTCATCCGGCAATGGCACCTCCAAGGCCGCGGTGTTCTCCGTGGCCGCCGACGACGAATCCTTCAAGGGCCTTGTCAAGGAGAAGCGCGAGGACTGCTTCCACCGCCTGGGCGGCGGAGGCGGCATCGCGGCGGTGCTGGGCTCCAACGCGGAGCGCGGCATCCGCGGCGACCCCGGCGACGTGGGCCGGCGCAGGGAGGCCTTCGGCGTGAACACGCACCCGAAGCCCAGGCCCAAGAGGTTCCTGAGCCACGTGTGGGAGGCGCTGAGCGACGTGTTCCTGATCGTGCTCCTGGTGTGCGCCGTGGTGTCGCTGGGGTTCGGCATCAAGGAGCACGGGCTCAAGGACGGGTGGTACGACGGCGTCAGCATCTTCCTGGCGGTCTTCCTCGTGTCCGCCGTCTCCGCCGTCAGCAACCACAGCCAGGCCAAGCGGTTCGCCAAGCTGGCCAGCGAGTCCGACAACGTGTCCGTCACCGTCGTCCGGAACGCACGGAGGCAGGAGGTGTCCATCTTCGAGCTCGTGGTCGGAGATGTGGTGGTCCTCAAGATCGGCGATGGCGTCCCTGCGGACGGGGTGTTTCTGGAAGGGCACGGGCTGCAGGTTGACGAGTCGAGCATGACAGGCGAGCCCCACCCGGTGGAGATCGACGCCGAGAAGAACCCCTTCCTGGCGTCCGGGGTCAAGGTCGTCGACGGCTACGGCCGGATGCTGGTCACCGCTGTGGGCACCGACACGGCCTGGGGCGAGATGATGGGCACCCTCACCAAGGAGCCCACCGACCCGACGCCTCTCCAGGAGCGCCTCGAGCGGCTCACTTCAGCCATCGGCAAGATCGGCGTCGTCGTGGCCGTGCTCGTCTTCATCGTGCTCACCGCGCGCCACTTCACGGGCAGCACCAAAGACGAGCAAGGGAAGCCGATCTTCGACAAGGGACGCGTCACCTTCAACGCCGTCTTCAGCGGTCTCGTGGGGATATTCCAGCAGGCCGTGACCATCATCGTCGTGGCCATCCCCGAGGGGCTCCCGCTGGCCGTGACGCTGACGCTGGCGTTCTCCATGAAGCGGATGGTGAGGGAGCACGCGCTGGTGCGCCGGCTGTCGGCGTGCGAGACCATGGGCTCCGTCACGGCCATCTGCACCGACAAGACCGGCACGCTCACGCTGAACCAGATGAAGGTGACCGAGTTCTGGGTCGGCACTGAGCAGCCGAAAGCCCCCGTGGCGAGAGCCGTCGCTGGGAGCGTGGTCGGCTTGCTGTGCCAGGGAGCCGGGCTCAACACCACCGGCAGCGTGTACAAGCCGGACAACGTGTCGCCGCCGGAGATATCCGGCAGCCCCACGGAGAAGGCGCTGCTGTCGTGGGCCGTGGAGGAGCTAGGCATGGACGCGCACGCGCTCAAGAGGAGCTGCGAGGTGGTTCAGGTGGAGGCGTTCAACTCCGACAAGAAGCGCAGCGGCGTCATGGTCAGGGACAAGGCCACGGGCGCGGTGACCGCGCACTGGAAGGGCGCCGCGGAGATGGTCTTGGTCAACTGTTCAATGTACGTGGACGCGGATGGCGCGGCGCGGCAACTCGGCGCAGAGCAGAGGAGGAGTCTCCAGAAGGTCATCAACGACATGGCAGCGGGCAGCCTCCGGTGCATCGCGTTCGCCTACAAGCAAACCAACGGTGAGCAATCCTCAAAGATCGACGACGAAGGGCTGACATTGCTGGGCTTCGTCGGGTTGAAAGACCCGTGCCGGCCAGAGGTGAAGGCCGCCATTGAAGCTTGCAAGAAGGCTGGCGTGGCCGTCAAGATGGTGACCGGCGACAACATCCTCACAGCCCGCGCGATCGCCAACGAGTGCGGCATCGTGTCCGGCAACGACCCCGAGGGCATCGTCATCGAGGGGCACGAGTTCCGCGCCATGTCGCCGGAGCAGCAGCTGGAGATCGTGGACAGGATCCGCGTCATGGCGCGGTCGCTGCCGTTGGACAAGCTGGTTCTGGTGCAGCGGCTGAAGCAGAAGGGTCACGTGGTGGCCGTGACAGGGGACGGCACCAACGACGCGCCGGCGCTCAAGGAGGCGGACGTCGGGCTGTCGATGGGCGTCCAGGGCACGGAGGTGGCCAAGGAGAGCTCCGACATCATCATCCTCAACGACAACTTCGACACGGTGGTGACGGCCACGCGCTGGGGCCGCTGCGTCTTCAACAACATCCAGAAGTTCATCCAGTTCCAGCTCACCGTCAACGTGGCGGCGCTCGTCATCAACTTCGTGTCGGCCATCACGACGGGCAAGATGCCGCTGTCCACCGTGCAGCTCCTGTGGGTGAACCTCATCATGGACACCATGGGCGCGCTGGCGCTGGCCACGGACACGCCCACCAAGGCGCTCATGGACCGCCCCCCCATCGGCCGCACGGCGCCGCTCATCAGCAACGCCATGTGGCGCAACCTCATGGCGCAGGCCGTGTTCCAGATCGCCGTGCTGCTGGCGCTCCAGTACAGGGGCCGCGACGTCTTCGGCACCGACGACAAGGCCAACGGCACCATGATCTTCAACGCCTTCGTGCTCTGCCAGGTGTTCAACGAGTTCAACGCAAGGGAGATCGAGAAGAAGAACGTCTTCGCCGGGATGCTCAAGAACAGGATGTTCCTCGCCATCATCGCCGTCACGCTCGCCCTGCAGGTGGTCATGGTGGAGGTGCTCACCAGGTTCGCCGGCACCACGAGGCTGGGCTTGGGCCAGTGGGGCGTCTGCCTCGCCATCGCCGCCATGTCGTGGCCCATCGGCTGGGCCGTCAAGTTCATCCCCGTGCCGGACCGGACTCTCCACCAGATCCTCACAAGCCGGAAACTCTCATGATTCATTTGATTCTGCATTGTTCATATTTGACATAGCTTTTAGGAGATTCTTTGATACATTGTGTATTACTATATAATTCGCCGAATCTTAATAATATATGTAAGTACTTGTTTTGTTCATCAGTATTTCTGAGATCGTCCATTCAGAGCTAGCTGGCTTCAGTTCTGCAAGAACCGATGTCGCAGTAGTTTATACAGATTGGGTTTTCAGACCAAAACATGGCAAGTTGCCTGCATTATGCATCTATCCATCCATCCATCCATGTGTAATACTATGATGGATGGAATACATGTGAACAGTAAACGCGTCTGATATATTATTCCAAGCACGAAACGGGGCCAGCCGGCCAGGAATAACAATTTGACCAAGCGAACAAGCTGCATGACACCTGAATGTCAGCCTGGATCCGTCTAATCTCGATTTTCTGGCTGTCAGTCCCGCGTTTCGAAATAATTCTAGCTGTCAGTCATAACTCATAAGGTAGTGTCCTTCTAGATGTTCAACATGTTCGGTCGTTTTTAGGTGCCAAGCTCTGAAACTAAGCCTAGACAATTAATATTTTCCGAATGTTTCTTCAAGAGTACCGCTTTTGCGATTTGATTGGGTTTCGTCTTTCCTTGTGTCTGTACACATGCTTAGATCTTGGCCTACATCTTCCATCATTCCGGAATCAAGCTTTTGACAATTTTCTGGCCCGCATCAGTTCCTTCCTATCTTCTCTGCAAGCATCCATCTTGTCATTATCCATCAAGTTGGTGAGAATGAGTCCTGTAATATTTTGTTCTTTAAGTTTGGGGAAGAATTAAAATTGCATCTTCTTTCAGAAGCTGTTGACGAGTAAGGTGAACCTTGTCTGTAAAAAGGTAATCCTAGACGCAATAATAGATAATTTATACCTATCCCATTAACAATTTAGACTTGAGGGCTAATTCAATACACACCCCTTCTCAAATTTAGAAGGGAAGGACGGTCTTTTCATGAATTTTTTCTTTTTCCTTTTGCTCTCCGGTCGCCTAATCTTTTTCTTTCTCCTGCCTCCTTTCTCTCTCGCAAGGTATCTGATGACTCAAGTATTATTTCGACGATCCATCCGGTGAGATTGTGCGGAATTGTGTCTACTGCGACACTGTTAAATTTTGTCTCGATCCAACGGTGAAATCTCTGGCCAAATCGAAAACACCAAGTGTTGTTCGGATTACTCGCGGCCGTGCGTCACAGCACAAATGACTAACTTGTTCGCATGTTTCCCGTTGATTCAATCATTATTTCGACGATCCCTTTGGTGGAACTGTGCGGAATTGTGTCTGATTCCACGATGTCAAATTTCGTGACGATCCACCGGTGGAATCCCCAGAAACCTTCAAAACACCGAGTGTTGTTTGAATTTCTTGCGATCCTGCGAGACAGCACAAACGTCCTACTTGTTCACATGTTTCCCGCTTCCTCAAGAACGATTTCGCCGATCCTTTCGGTGATATTGTGCGGAATTTTGTCCACCACTACCATGTAAAATTTCGTTGCGATCCAACAGTGGAATATTCAGAAAACTGCAATACACCGAGTGACGTTTGGATTTCTCGCGGCCGTGCAGGACAGAACAAACATCCGACTTGTTCGCATGTTTCCCGTTGGATCAAGAAATATTTCGCTGATCCCTTCGGTGGGATTGTGCGGAATTGTGTCTATTACAGTCTCGTGAAATTTCGACGCGATCCAACGGTGCAATCTCCAGCAAAAAATCAAAAACACCGAGTGCTGTTCGGAGCCAGGTGGAAGGGATAGAAGAAAATATTATTTAATGTTCATCATATGCCCTTTTTAATGAAAGGGTACGGAGTGATCTGAATCGTCCTTATGTTTTCGTTGAGGAGAAAGGGGTTTATTGAATCAGAAGTCTTTAGACTTTAAGACTCAGTGTTACATGTAAAAGAACAGCAAATTTCTGGTACGCGTCAAACTATAATTAGGCAACCAACTCAAATCTTGTGTCCAGCCATATATTGAAAGTTTCAACAGGTAAATTGAATGGCAAGCACAAACTGTGCAAGCAGTTCAAGTGTGTAACTATGCCGCTGCGGTAGCTGCCGGTGGGCAAGAATTAAATCACGATAACCAAATGACTTCCAGAGTATCACCGGGAGTCGTCATTTGACAGGTACAGCAACAAAACCACAGAGACAAGATCAGTCAGTAGCTACCAGCACAACCGATCCCATCGAGCGGTTTGGAGAACGCTCCAGAATTTAAGGAACTAAACGGTCCTGAATTTTGAGAAATGTCCGAGTAGCTGGAAAGGTAAGCACCTCTCTACGAGCGAGGAGCCATTCCTAAGATACCCTGCGGAATGCTCAAGAGGCTTTACTATTTTTCTTTAAGATTCTAATGGCGGAATGATAGTCAATAAAAAAGCATTGCTTAATAAAGTGGAGTATTCTCGATCATCTTAAGGATCAAGGAAGGATATAAACATAAGATCGCCATGTCAAGAACATTGCTTTACTTAGCAAATAGTTGTTTAAACTTCTGTGTGAGGATAGTCTCTTCAAGATCAGTTTTGGGATAATTGTTGGGAGGAGGGCTCTTCAAGATTAGTATCCCACCCATTTTCATATCGTTTGAAACAAACATTTTTTACATCTGGTTCCGATGAACGAATAATCATTAAATCCTCCTCCAGAGTTAGTAAACTAGGAGTCTAGGAGTAGCTATTTAATCGTATGAACAATGTTCACCTCTCTATACTCTATAGGGCGGGATAAGTTTCATTGAACCATGCATCAAACTGGTATCTTTATCTGCCTCGGATGTACTCCTTCCGTTCCTAAATACTTGTCGTGGTTTTAATGCAAAATTGCATTAAAACCACGACAAGTATTTAGGAAGGGAGAAGTATCTATCTCAAACAAAGAGTTGTGGAAACCGGAAGTATTACTGTAATCAGGATCTTCCGTTGGTATTCACGTTGAGGGGTTATTTAACTACAAACAACCTGCTTGAACTTGGCATGGTACTACGAAAAAAAATGTGTTTTTGTAATGCGGATGAGACTACTTGGCATGGTACTACCATGCGAACTAGAAAAGGCTTTGCATTTTGAGGGGTTACTTTGTAACAAAAAGGGGAACTACCCGAACACCAACAAAGAGAAAAAAAAAACGAATTCGTCGCAAAAAAAGAAAGAAAGAAAACGAATTCAAATAGGCACTAGATTTCCCAAGCAAGTGTCCTAAAACTAGAAGATCTGACCCATATTCCATACTTGATTTTTGTGAAGGCACTAGTCGTATGCCTATTTAGCAAATCTGAAGGCATGCCTACTTTGTGACATTTAATCGATGATTCCACCAGATATTGCGCTGTGTATCCTTTAGAACGAAAGGATGAAGTTGTGATCAATTTTAGAGGTCTTATGCAAATTCATATCCCTGCTTTGTGGAGTGTCATAGCACCTCCTAGAGTTCAAGTTTTTCTTTGGTTGGTCTCTTATAACGATCATGACTGGAGATAACTTGAAGAAGAGAAACACTAAAAAGTCTGAACAACATTATGAGTTCTATTCTGATTTAGAAACAGTTCATATCTTCTTTTTTGAGTGTGTAGTCGCTAAGCAAATCTGGAGAGATGTTTCTCCCTTTCTCCAACGAAACTTAGGCACTGATATGTTTTCTATCTCTATCTCCTGGATTGCCTCTAAGCTGCTAGCTAATGTGTTATGGAGTTTGTGGAAATTTAGCAATAATATGATTTTTAACCACCATCCTTGGTCTGACATCAGATAGGTCTAGCGAGTAGTGACTTATTTTGCAGTCACTCGAGAAATGGATGATTTTGTTCAAAGATCATATGCTATATCAGGTTAACACGTTTTGTTCCCAGGTCACAACATTGCTGTCGGCACCTCATCTCCTGCCAAGCTGAAAACTGTCATGAACCTTTTGGGTTTTCCTATTTTCATGACCTAGAAACCAAACGACTATATCATACATCAGGTAGCAGATTGCCTCTTTGCGTTTGTGGAGAAATAAAAAAAGCCGGTGGTGAACTGCTGTTTCGCTTACTGATGCAACTAGCAGGCTCCTTGGAAATTCACCTCAGCAGCCTGGATCACGGCAGCTTCTCCTAACTCCTAAGCCGACCCTGCCATCGGACATTCACCAAGGACCATCTGCCAGAGGGCTGGCGCCTCCCAGGTCACCACCTCACCTTCTCCTCCCACACTAGTTTACAGGTAGAGGTTCGATCAGAGCAGAGAGGCCCTGTACGGCTGTACTGGATAGCAGGCACAAATTATGAAATTTTGAAGGGGGTGAAAAGATTCAGCCTTCACCATAAAGACAATATCATCCTGGCCATCCACCAAGACAAATAGCAACGGATTAGACAAGTCTTTCATCAACATACGGAATTGCAGTTCCACATCACGATTACATCTGCTGCGAAGTCTTTCCCTAATAAGCTAGCCCCATCACGAATCCAGCAACAACTAATTAAGTTCAGGTTCTGACAAACACAACATAACAGGGGTCACACGAAGATACACAAACACTTAAGGACAGTGCGTTGCATTCACTCCTTGGAAGTCTTGTTGATGAGGGACTTGTGGATGTGAGGGATGACACCACCACCAGCGATGGTGCCCTTGATGAGGGTGTCAAGCTCCTCATCTCCACGGATGGCGAGCTGCAGGTGGCGCGGGGTGATACGCTTCACCTTGAGATCCTTGCTGGCATTGCCGGCCAGCTCCAGGACCTCAGCAGTCAGGTACTCAAGGATTGCTGCGGAGTACACGGCAGCAGTAGCGCCAACACGGCCGTTTGCAGAGACCCTCTGCTTGAGCTGCCTGTGGATACGTCCCACTGGGAACTGCATTATAACAATCATAGAAGCAGGTCAGCGGACTGTCACAAACGAAGACAAGATATTACTAACATATCCATACAATCATAGAAATATATGAACAGCAGCAAACATTAGGAATGCAAAAGATGTCATTTGTGTACAATCCATCAACACAGTACTAGAATGCTAGCACAGACTTCTGCTACATGTTTCAGGTGGATGATGGCATTGGCTTGACACTGAACTGTCTACAGCGTTAGCATTCAGCCTAGTAAACATCAAAGAATGCACCCTCTCAAACAGATAGGTGAGCCAAGTACACAGCGATTCATACATCACAAGAAGGCATACATGATGTGCAGCAAACGTTAATTCTAAGAAAGATGTCCTAACAAGTAACAGCAAGCGCGCATAGGCTTAAAACAAACTCATGCACTAGTTAACTCAGGTGAATACTGCCTCTCCTTGGTACTGAAGCCTTCTAATGTACTGCAATTAGAACTACCAAATAAACCGGAGAATAACGACGCTATACATCACCGAAGCCACGTCAAAATAAACACGGCACAGAATACAACGATGGCTAACAGGTTCCATGTCAGATTAATCGCGCAACGACAGAGCCCTCGCATAAACTAACTAAACAGGGGTAAAGTACCTAAATGAAAGGGCTAATCTAACAGCTCGCGTGCTCAGGACGACTAAATTCGAAGGGTCAAAAACTGATTTCGCAACAACACCGAATTGACGAAGGAAGCCTGCAACCCTAGATCCGTAGCCAGGAACTGCGAACGAACTTACAGATCTAACAAATCGCAGGCATAAACAACAAAATTACCCATCAAGATAGATCTCAGAATCAAATCATATTAACGGTAACAAAGGGAGAGGGGGAAAAGGAGCTCGGATTAACCTGGATCCCGGCGCGGGAGGAGCGGGAAACCGGCGCCTTCTTCTTGTCCTTATCGGCGGCGGCGGCGCCCTTGGCCGCCGTAGTCTTCGCCGCAAGCAGACCCTTTCCGCCCTTCCCCGCCATCTCTCTCCTCAGCAGCAACTCCTACCTGCACAGCAAGATACCACGAGATCTGTAAGAACGAAAGAGGCAGACCTCAAACTCAGACATCCAAAACGCTCCGCCTTACCTTTCTCTCTCTCTCGATCTCGAGCAGCGGCTTGCCTGTAACTGACGAAGGCTTGCGTGCTCTTCTACCCTTCCTCTTCTTCCTGTAGTGCGCCCGTGTATTTATTTCGGAAGGAGGCCGGGGGGCGGGGATTGGGTTTTTGGGGGGGAAACAGGCGAATTTTCGCGCCCGCTGCAGTTCTTTTGGGGTTTTGAACCCCGCGCGCGGGGAGGTGTGAAATTTTGGCGGCGGATTGAAAAAACTGGAAAATAAAGCGGAAAACTGGCCGCCGTTTCGATCTGAGATGAGCTGAATAAAAGTACAGCTCTGGCAGTTCTGCCCAAGTCCGCTCGGGCATATTATGGTATGGGCTTTTGGACCTGGCCCGTCCTAAACACGATGGATCTATTTATCGGCAGCCTGACTATACTTTTGTTTGTCTTGGGCCTAGATTTGATCCCATGATTGGGTCTGTCACGTTTTCTAGAGCTCTAGACTCGTTTTTTTCAAGTAGGAGTCACGATGGCCTGGACAGCAAAAAGGGAAACACAGCTTTCTTCTCTTTCCAATTTCTTTTTCTCTCTCTTCAATCAATCATTTATCAAAATAAAATTTTCAGTTTGGACCCACATGGCATACTCATTTTTTCATTAAACTATCTTCTCATCTATACCAATATGTTAAATTAGAGTTGGTGGTGATGGTACGGGCGTCGCGGTACGTCATTTCACCGAAATTACGAATCTGTCACGGAAAAATTACACCTTTGTGCCACTGCCCGTCCCAACCACGCACGAGTCGTGACCCGAATCAT
The DNA here is from genome assembly GCF_000005505.3 of Brachypodium distachyon. NCBI lineage: Eukaryota > Viridiplantae > Streptophyta > Magnoliopsida > Poales > Poaceae > Brachypodium > Brachypodium distachyon. The sequence continues at coordinate 27,382,506 of NC_016133.3, read as the reverse complement.
TTTTCTTTCTTCTTTTTCTCGCTACTTCGTCGAATTCCTTCCCTCTCGCTCTTGTCCCCCTCCGCTCCTCTTCATCTCCGTGTCCACTTCCACCTCGTCGACGCTGCCTCCCCTTGCTCCCGCACTAGCGCTGACTCCACCTGCTCACGCCGTCGACCTCCCCTCTGCCTCGCTCGCCCCGCCTCTGCTCCGTGCATGCTGCCCTCCAGCGCCACTGCCTCCCACTGCAGCTCAACCCAGCAACCCCATGTTTCCACCGGCCCATCTCCACCAGTGATCGAGGCAAACAGGCCGGGGAGTGAGAGGCACCCAGATCCAAACTACACCCCCTCCTCTCTCCAGATCTCGCATCCTCTCCAGGCCAACAGAAAGGCAAGTGATAGATACGTCACCGGCCTCTTTTCTCCTCGGAGGAGCAATGCCAAGTCGGTAGTCGTGTTCTGGGTCGAGGCCATGGCTACTCCGCGGGCTGCAACAGGACAAGGGAAGACCGGTGTCGTCTTCGGAGTTGCGGGCTGCTACGGGACAAGGGAAGGGCTGCCATCGCCGGCGTCGTCTTCAGAGTTGAAGGCGCACGGAACGAGGCCAGCGTCCCTGAGAGCAGCAGGCCATCCCCATCGATTTCTCTTGTGCCACATACCGATCTTGAACTCGCTGACGCCTCCCTGGTAACCGTTGGGCAGCAGCAGCAACTGAAGCAGCAAAACGTTTGGGTCGGCCATGGACACAAGGAGATACGAGGGCAGCTAGGCCTGGACAAAAAGATCGAAGTTCGATAATCTTATTGAACGCTCGCTAACTCGGTTCGTTAAGGGCTCGGTTCGTTAACTAAAGAACCAAATAGGACTTCCTTTTCAGATCGTTAACCTTAACGATCTTAACAAGCGAGCTCGGCGAGCGCTCGTTAAGCTCGTTAGCGAGCTCGTCTCGTACATCACATGTGAAACTTATTTTGCTATTGAAATTGTGTTGTTATTTCTCTTTTGTTGTGTTATTTCAAATCTTTATAGCGTTGTTTAACTTTTGATATATTTTGTTTGCTGGCAGCGGCGGCGGAGTGCGCAAGAAGCGAGAGGGGAGAGGAAGATGAAGAGTGCGAGGAGTGCGAAGGGATTTTTACCCTCGCCCTCCCCCTGTTATTTATACTTACAGCGTAGTAATGGGGCGCAGATCCCCCGCGCCCACTACCTCAGTGGCTAACGGGAAGATTGCGCACGATTTGGGGGCAGTTACTCCCATCAAAGCGCACACTTGCTTACCGCGCGGTGTGGCGCTGAGAATCCCGCAAGATCCGGGAGGATAAGTGTCTGCGTGGGAACCGAAATTCCCCTCTTAATGGCTTTGTCGGCGTTACTGTCCGATGGGACGGCACGCTCGCCTCAAAAAGCGCAACGGCAGTAACTCGGGTCTTATCCCCCCGTTATTTTAGAAGAACCCAGATTACAAGCAACAGGTGGCATCAAGGTCGGCAGAAGGGAATTTTCCACTGTCGGCCATGGAGGAGAAGAAATCTCGACCAGGGCCTGGACAAGCATGCTGACCCGGAATGTCGGAATGGATTGGTCTCCGCTAGAAGAACTTGGGGTTGTCTCGGCATCCTTCTCGGCTAAGCCCAAGTAGGCTTTGGTGGTTTGTCTTTGGGAAACTGTCGTAGCCCGACATCTTTGTTTGCCGAACCACAACAGCTTCGGGGACTAGTGTCGGGGGAATGACCCCGGGTAGGGTCATGAGGACACAACTCTAGCCGAGATGACGGAGGCAAAGCCGGCACGGTAATGTATGCCGGCATCGTAATGTCAAACTAGCACTAAGCCGGCATCCTGAGCATATGCCGGCATGACTATCTTGTCTTATGAGTTTGCAGGATAAGGACGAGCACCTTGATCTCGGCGATGGCCGAGATCTCTCAACGGTCTTATCCTGACCACGCGGTGCAGACTAAATCAGCGACATCATTGTCTCAGAAAAGCAGCCAATGCTTACGTACCGGCGCCAGGCGACTGCAGAGAGGAAGCATCGAAAGAGAATCTCTGACGGAAGCCGGCAGAGGATAGCGGTACTTTCTGCAGGGTGCCAAGGAAAAGTAAAGTTGTCTTGTCCCCTACGGTGCCACCGGGAGGGAACCAAGCCGCGTGCCCGGCGGGGCCCAAGGAAGATGACGTTAGAACTCGGCCCACATGTCAGTGTGACATGGGCGGCCTATAAATAGAACCTTACCCCTCTATAGAAAGGGACAGGTGCACTTAGACATTTAGGGTTTTTCCCCTTCTTCTCCTCTTCCTCCAGAATACAGCTCAAGGAGCGCCATTGTAGAGCTTGTCTATCCCGGCTAATACAAGAAAGCAGGAGTAGGAGTCTTACCTCAGCAAGAGGGCTCCGAACCTGGGTAAATCTGTGTGTGCTTGCTTGATTTGTGCGTGTTTCTCTTCACGTCCTCCCTCCTCCGGATCCTCCATCAACCATCAGCCCCGAGTTAAGCCATCCTATGGCATCTGCCGTGACACCACCAGACAGTTGGCGCCCACCGTGGGGCCAGCAGCGGCGCTGGCCGGAGTTTTCATCCGGACGGGAAGTTTCCTCGTCACCGGAGAGCGTGTGGTCTCCGCTTTGGTCCAGAGATTCGGCTCTCTGGGCTTCATCGACAACAACGCGAGCTGCTTCAACGGCGCACCGCTTCCCTGCGCAGGCTGCTTCATCAACTTCCGCATGCATGAGTTTTATGTTGCTACTGACAGTCCCTACAGGTACCCAGAGCAGGTGGTGATGGCCGAAAATCCCCCCGCCATTTGCACGGTTCGCGGCCGGCACGCCGACGGCCCCGCTGACCGTGTGGAGGTCATGGTGATGGCTCATGGCGTCGAGGAGGGAAGGGACGCTGCAGGAAGTGGCGCGGTCCCAACCAAGTCCGGCAGAACAGTGAAGCTCCCCTTGGAGAAGCCGGAGAACATCGCCGCTCAGGCCGGCACATCGGCCCTGCCGCCGAAGCCAACTCAGATCCAGGCCTCCATCGAACGGCTGACCGCGCCGGTAGCGTCGAACGCTAACCCGGCGTAGCTGCAGGCGGAGTTGGAGTTGGAGAGACAGAAGCTGCTAGAGGAAGCAGTCGACGTCGCTCACGCTCGTCAATAGCTCGACCTCTCGCTCCATGAGTATAACAAAGCTCATGGCCTTAGTTCGACTGCATTTACTAACCCCAGCAGAGTTGGGGAAGTGTGTAACCGCGGCAAGAACTTGAATGCCGAGATGACAAGAGATGGCAGGGGTGCGCCAGCAGTGCCGGCAAGTTTTGCCTCGGCACTGAAACCGAAATACAATACCGCTGTCAAAAATCTCAGGGCTGCCGAGGCTGCGGCTGAGGAGTTGCCGAATCTTACGGGAGAGGCACTCGGCAGCAGCAGCTGCGTGTGAAAGAGCTGCTCCAAACAGCTAACGAGCAGAATGAGGCGTATATGAGAATGCACGGCAAACCCGGCACATCTCAGATTATTCACTCGGCTGCAGATGCTGGTGGCCGCGTTGACAAGCAAGCGTCCTCACTTGGTGGCAAACGGGACAAAAACGTTAACTCTGGCCGGGATAAACAGTTGGAGCGTTATGACCCGGCCCTGGCCGAAAAACAGATGGTCAGGAGGGTTGATGACAGCCAAAGTGGTCTGCGTCCCGGCAATAATCGCCGAGACCAACCGGAGCGTTACTCGTTTGATCAAGGACACTGACCTCGGGGTCCGGCACCCAATACTCCTGCAGGATAGCAGGGTGTTGGGCGCAACCCCCTGTATCGAGGTGAAGATCGCCGATATGACCGTTACGATGACCGATACTCGGCCATGGCTGACGAGGGTTATATCAGGCGAGAGCGCGATAATCTCGGCCCGCTCAGAGCCCGAGTTGGGAACAGACAATTATCACCTCTGGATGCCCGACATCGGCTTGACAGAATTTATCTGTCCGAGCTTCTGGAGGAGCAAGGCTCTCCGGGACCGCGTTGTTTTGCGCATCGGATCATGAGGGAGAGACCAGCCCCGGGTTTCCAGCTACCCAGGGGTACGAGAACGTATGACGGCAGTACTAAGCCGGAATATTGGCTGGAAGACTATGTCATGGCGGTGAGTGTGGCAGGCGGCAACCGCAGATGGGCAGTACGTTATGTACCCCAGATGCTGGTAGGGCCGGCAAGCATATGGCTGAACAACTTGCTGGAATGCAGCATCAATTGCTGGATAGACTTCGAGGAAGCTTTTGTCAGCAATTTCACTAGCACGTACAAGAGGCCAAATCGTCCTTAACAGTTGTCCATGTGCAAGCAAAGAGACAACGAGGCTGACCGGGATTACCTGACAAGATGGAACAATCTCCGCAATTCCTGTGAAGGGATAGTGGAATCGCAAGCCATAGCGTGGTTTGCCCAAGGATGCCGGCATGGCAGCATGTTGTGGCAGAAGCTGCAAAGAGAGATGCCGGCCACTTTATCTGAGATGATCAGAATCGCCGACATGTATGCGCTTGGTGATCCGACTCAGCCATCGCTGATGCCAGCAGAACCACAAAGGGAGCAGCCGAAGTTATGCCCAACCCTGGCGAATATGCCCTGGTGGTCGACCCGACGCTCATCGGGCCTGACATTAATGTCAAGTTCACTCTGATTTTCATTGATAATGGGAGCAGCATCAATATCCTGTACCGGGACACAAGGCTTAAGCTCGGCATTACTGAGAACATGCTTGAACCCAGCCAGACTACCTTTCACGGTATTGTGCCCGGAGTGTCTTGTGCTCTGGTAGGCAAGATCCGAGTGGACGTCTTATTCGGCACCAGGGAGAACTGTCGGACCGAGAACCTAGTGTTCGAGGTGGTGGACCTTAGCAGTCCATACCATGCGCTGCTTGGCAGACCAGCACTCTCCAGGTTCATGGCTACTACCCATATTGGCTATTTGAAGATGAAGATGTCGAGACCAAATGGTACCATAACCATCGCTGGCAACTACAAACGCCCAATGGAGTGTGCAGCGGCCGGATCTGCTCTAGCCGAGTCTCTTGTCATCGCTGGCGAGAAGAAGTTACAAGAGGCTGTTGCGATGGCTCAGGCGGCACAAATTGGCCTGACGGTTATGACTAATCCCCATGGGAGTGTGGCTTTTCAGGCAGCCAAGGAGACAAAGAAGGTACAGGTTGACAGCGAGTTCCCGGACCGCACCGTCATCATTGGTGCCGGCCTGGGAGAAAAATAGGAAGGCAAGCTCAGCAGCTTCCTCCGTGAGAATCGGGATATCTTCGCATGGTCAAATCAAGACCTGCCGGGTGTGCCGAGGGAGTTGGCTGAGCACTCGTTACATGTCAGACTAGACGCAAGATCGGTGAAGCAGCCCCTTCGACGCTTCACCGACGACAAAAGGAAAGTCATATCGGAAGAGGTATCCCGACTTCTAGCTGCCGGCTTCATCATAGAAGTGTTGCATCCCGACTGGCTGGCGAACCCGATGGTGGTTGAGAAGAAGAAAGACGACCCAACTGCTGCCAAGGTATGGCGCATGTGTATCGACTACACTAGCCTAAACAAGGCATGTCCCAAAGATCCATTTCCGTTACGGATCGATCAAGTGATCGACTCCACGGCCGGGTGTGAGTTGCTGTCTTTTGTAGATGCGTACTCTGGTTTCACCAGATACCACTGAACCCTAATGATCAAATAAAGACATCATTTATCACCCCGTTCGGGGCTTATTGCTATCGCACTATGCCGTTTGGTTTGAGAAATGCAGGGGCCACTTATCAAAGGTGCATGCAGAAATGCTTGCACGATCAACTTGACAAAAATGTGCAGCTATACGTCGACGATGTCGTCATAAAAACCAAGGAAAACGCTACGCTCCTGGATGATATCCGGGAAACATTCGCAAATCTGAGGTGATTCCGAATGAAACTGAACCCGGCCAAATGCACATTTGGTGTGCCGGCAGGAAAATTGCTTGGGTTCCTGGTATCAAGCCAAGGTATAGAAACAAACCATGTGAAAATTGCCGCTATAGAAAGAATGAAACTGCCGAAGTGCCTCATAGATGTGCAAAAATTCACTGGATGCCTAGCATCACTGAGTCGTTTTGTTAGTCGGCTAGGTGAAAAGGCTATGTCTTTATACCAGTTGATGAAGAAAACCGACAAATTTGTGTGGACGCCACAAGTAGACCTAGCTTTTCAGGAGCTGAAAAAAATGATTGCTACGGCACCAATATTAGCCTCGCCAATGGAGAAGGAGCCAAATGTTATTATACATAACAACAACCAACCGACTTGTTAGTGCCGTCATCGTGGTGGAAAGAGATGAAAATGGCAAATCGGTGCAGAGACCAGTATATTACTTGAACCAGTATATTACTTGAGCGAGGCTTTGGTGGTTTGTCTTTGAGAACCAAGCCGCGTGCCCGACGAGGCTCAAGGAAGATGACGTTAGAACTCGGCCCACATGTCAGTGAGACATGGGCGGCCTATAAATAGAACCTTACCCCTCTGTAGAAAGGGATGGGGGCACTTAGACATCTAGGGTTTTTCCCCTTCTTCTTCTTCTTCCTCAAGAATACAACTCAAGGAGCGCCATTGTAGAGCTTGTCTATCCCGGCTAATACAAGAAAGTAGGAGTAGGAGTCTTACCTCAGTAAGAGGGCTCCGAACCTGGGTAAATCTGTGTGTGCTTGCTTGATTTGTGTGTGTTTTTCTTCATGTCCTCCCTCCTCCGGATCCTTCATCGTCCATCGGCCCCAAGTTAAGCCATCCTATGGCATCTGCCGTGACACCACCACGACAGTTTACATGAGTCATATAGTTTTTAAGTATCCATTGCCATCTTGAAGTAGGAGACTATTTTTCAGCGGTTCCCTTGTTTCTCACATCTCATCTGGCGTTGCGACATGAGAACCGCAGATCAGATTTAGTTTTGCTACTTTTGTTGTTAGATTTGTTTGTTTTGACGCAATGTCGTGGCGATGAAGAAAGTGTCGTGTAGAAGATTATTGTCCTAGGTTCATCCTGGACCTGGTGTAAGTGTTGTAGGATACTCCATGGAGTCAATGTTTCTTGCAGCTCGTCTTATCGTGTTGTTGTTCTTCTCTCTTGTTTTGTTGTGAAAGGTATTTCCCCTTTGCCGATTCACCGAGCGATTTGCGATTTCATGATTTTAGATTCTCATTGTCTGTGTCTTTAATTCAGAATGTGCAAATATAATAGTCTGCAATTTTGTGAACTAATACATGGAGCAACATCAACATGCGAAAGACCGGTCTAGAGAAGATGACTTAGAATGACCAAAATGGAGCTATTAGTTTTATCCAGAATCTTTGTTGTTAGATTCTATTATATCGATCCATTATTTTTTTCATGAATCAATAAAAGATCGTTGTTCCAAAAAAACATATAATAAAACAGGGCCGGAATTGGTTTTTGGCCTATTTGGTATGTCATGATGACATTGTTTTTGTTGATAAAATAATTCAATCATGTATGCAGTTGTTTCTCTTGTATACCATTGTTGCGATTGTGTGCGTTGTTATAGAAGCCGCAAGACAAGGAACTGACAGAGTCTCATGCCAAGCGTCTAGAGTGGTTTCACAAGGGATTTTACATCACCGTTTGATGGCGTGCTAGCACAGGTTGATTAGTTTGTAATCTGATTCATGGTGTCATATGTCACACTTTTAAAACTTGTTATTCGTTTTATATTTTATATAAGACCTTAGATTACATGTCTTTCAATGGTGTGACCGGAGATAATAAAGCTTCCATTGTTTAAAAAAAATTCAAGAACCGCTGGAAAACACTCCACCACAAGGTTGAGAGTTTTGTTAGACATCTTACCGTTAATGTTGACTTTTTCTTCAGAAGACATTGCATATGTCTTACCTGGTGCATGTCAAGGTTTGCACTAGCCAAAAATTTGCAGAACTTGGATTTCCATTATTTGACGTCATATAACTTGAACGATTTTGGTGTTAAAGAGAAATCAAATGGACACATGTGTATCTTCTATGTTTGGATGTAGAGGCCGAGATAGAGTTGCAACACGTATTCCCCTGCATACTCCGTTATGGTATTTTAAAACACTAGCACCTTGCCTACGGGCGGTGCATTTTGTTCTTTTCCTATTTGCGGCAATACTTCACCTATATGCACCACCGCGCCGTTTCTCCTTATTTTCTTCTCACATCCAAATCCACCTTTTACACAAACACTTCCTCGCCGTGATCTTCTTTATCGTAAATATTTTATTTGATTTTTGTTGAATTAATTTATACCATCGAAGAGGACGCCAGTTGAAGCCAATGCATATAAATATTTTGAGCTTGGCTATGAGAATACTTTATTAGCTAAAAAATATTTCATTCAGCCTTTGCCATTTTCCTCTTATTTTTCCAGCTGCATTTGGTCTTGAGTTTGCTTTCATTTGTGGCTTTTTTTTAAAGGAATGCAATTCCTTGGTTTGGGCCAACACCTATCCGGACCAGCTTCTCTCCCTCCCCTCTATTTCCAAACCAGCCTAGCCAACGCGCATCGTCTTCCTTGGTCGAGAGACACAGCACACACGCGCCAAAACCGAAACCACAAAATTAATTTCCATCACCTCATGGAGGACCTATTCGGGGTTTTCAATCGTTGGTTTCACATCTTTAGGACGTGTTTGGTTATGGTGGTGGGTGGGTTGGGTCAGCGCGTTTTTTTTGGATCGGTAGGTGGGCTTGAGTGGAGCTGCATAGGATGAATTTTCCTTCCAAAAAGTGATTCGTGTCGCCCGCCAAATTTTGCCGAACCACGCGGCCGCTGGCGGGTCCGCTCGGCCCCGACCCGATTGCCAACCAAACGTATCCTTGGTCAACCCATGCAGCGCCGTTACTCTTATCTCATCTTTGTTCTTCCTCTGCATCATGTTAACCCATGCTCTGAGATCCTAATCACGGCCTTAACCACATCTTAGGATGAGAAACACCTCCAACCCAGGTCCATCCACAACCACATCTTAGGATGAGTCGTGGTGGCTTCTTTTATTTGGATTTAGATATGACAGAAACGGAGGCGGATGAAGGGGAAGGGAGGGGGGGGGGGGGGTGAAACCTCAAGGGGTGAGGTGGTGGGTCGACGCGTGGTGGGATGACGGATGAAAAGGATAGAACCTTATGTATCATTTAGATAGGAGAGATTTGGTACTTGGTTTACTGATTTTCAATACTCAAATAGTTTGACTATTCCAAGGGCAAGCTAGGCATGCAAGCTGTTGCCATCTTTAATTTCCTTTTTCTTGTGTTGCAGTGTTGGGCAATACAAGGGAATTAGTACTTTGACAGGAGATTGATAAGAGTTTTTTTTTGAAGAGGGGTTTTGTTGAGCGGTTTTGTGTGGCAAGAGTGAGCTGAAGAGGTGTCTGTTTTCATCGTGCTTGGGGAGAAAAAAGTGGGTCAATTTTTCTAGGGACAGGAGGACAATGCCCGAAAGGAACGCGCGAAAGTCTAGTTGGGCACGATTAGGTCGTCGCTGCTCAATCTATATATATAAGAAAAGATTTCGAAGGGTGGATGTATGCATCGGACGTCTGCTCCTGCTTTTTCTTCGGGAACCTGTACGAGACGGTGGTACGATCATACGAGATGCAGCTTCTGTATCCGGCGCTGCACATCTGCATTGGTACAAGCTGCAAGCCTGATGCCGCTCGGCAAGATCTCCACGATGCAACCATGAACCATCAGCCCTTCTCTGTGTGTTGCCGCTTACTGCAACGCAATGCGTGTCCGTCAGATGAAGTCGTGGCGTCGCTGTCAACTGAAAAGCAAAGGGATGTTCAGTCCTGCACTCCTGCATGCGACTTGTCCAGAGCAGTTCTGCGCCTCGCTTCAGGCTTGGGGTCATCGCGTTCTGGCTCCGGCCGGGTTCTGTCAAAAGTGTTTTCCGGGGGGCCAATTGAACAAAAACTTCTCGATGCTAGGCCGGGTGCTAACTGTTTTCTGGTTACGAGAAAGGCGTTGGTTTCTTTGCCGCCTCTGCGTTCCGTTGCCTGTTGCTCTACATGCACAGTACAGACAGACCAGGCCAGTTGTGTGACAAGGATGGCACTCGAGAAGATCTATCTAACCAAACAACGCCGATTCACTACCAGCACTGTATTATTTATTCCTAATTCGTATGTTACTAGCACTAACTTGTGATGATGATTAATTATGTAATGTTAGTAATACTAACTTGCGATGATGATGATTATGTAATGAACTGCTCTCCTTTCTCTGTAAACGATAAGGTTTGTGATACGTCCCTGTCGAGCCATGTCCGCGTTGCTCCCCCCAGGCAGCGTCTCCTCCTCTGCTTTTTTATTATTCTCTTGCCAGTGCTGTTCTTCTTTTCAGCAGCATCTCCCTATCCCATTTCCCTTTAGTTTGTTTCGCCGGTCACATCGCGCCGCGGTGACCACTCTCGTGTCCTCTTTGTCAAAACCATAAAATGATTTTGTATCGGGTTTTTTTTGTTATTTTATCTTATAGTAGTAGGTTTCAGTTCCGATCAAACAAAGGAAGCATGGCAGCAATGATTAGTCTGGGAAAGGAAAAGTAAGCATGGACAGTCTCATGAACCATCTGCAGCCCATACAGCAGTTGCACAGGGGCGCAGCTTCTGTTCACAAGGATTGCATTGACTTTGGCTCCTACAGTCCTAGGACTAGGAGTACCTACAAATCCTGACGGGTGTTGGTAATTACAAGCGGTGATTATTTTGTCAAGAAAATCTGCACGTTTTTTCAAGGAAAAATTTAAAAGGCTGTACATATTCTAGATTTTAGTTTCCCAGTTTCCAGAGGAAAAAGAAAAAAAGAGAGCATTGCTTTAAGAATCACAGTGACTTGCAAGCTCAAGAATGAGGCCAAGAAGCTGTGGTCCAAGCTATGATAGGGCTTGATTGAGGCTGGGGATGTGAAGCATCAAGCAACCCATCAAATAATTATTGCTAGAAGTAATGTGCAGCTTAAGCTTTGGTCTGATCGGGATAAGAGGAGGGGGGCAAGCAGGCGCTCAGTCGTTCACGGCCATGAGGTGACTTGTGCATGGAGGTCTCTCTCTTTCTCCCACACATCTCTTTTATCTTTGTATATTTGCATATTTTGTGGCAAGCAATTGTTTGAGTAGAAGCTTTCACCACTGATTGGGCTTGCAGCGCAAGCCTGATAATTCTCTCGGACAGCCGGATCAAATCATATTTGTGTACTCCAATAATACTCGGGGTTGCATGCTCGTGCTCATTTTCTAGCGTCTCGGACTTTTCCAACCATTTAAAATCAAGCCAACTTGCACATGAAATTTCTTAATTTTTTTTAACTCAATCCACTATTTGGAGGTTCAGTTTTATCAGATGGCTGATTCAGCGACATGCTCACATTGTTTTTCCGAGCCAAACGCTTTCTCTCGATGTCATCTCCTCTCCCGGTACATTCTCTCACTTCCCGAGCATCAAAAAACATCCTCCTCGATCGTCGTCCTAAATGTAAATCAGTTTCCATCTTTGCCACCATGCTAACCACTCAATGTCACAATATCTATGTTATTAAGATCGTCGTTATCCTTCCGGCGGTTATCGGACCAGACCCTTCACCTCTCATCGTAGGCAACATCCTTTGACATCCCCTTATTGGCACCTTCGGTACTAGCGTACTAGCATTCTTCCATCCCGCAAATATGGATGCTGGTTCACCATCTCCATTCAATCTGTCGAGGCGTTCTAAAACAAGGAAATATTTTAAGAACATGGAAGTTCCATCACACGATGCACCAGGGCAGATTGAGAGGGCAACTTCTCGCGTGAGATCTTCAGGCTTTGTCTCATGTTGGCTGAGGAATCAGAACAATTCAAATTAACATATCAAAGGAGTGGAGGGAGAAAGGAGTATTGCAAGGTTGTGATTGCTATTTGGTAGACATCCGCTCGAGTTGGCAACTTCTCAACATCGTTTCACTTCCGTAAGATCTAGTGGTGCGAGCTCTCTTGGCTTCACTCGAGCTAAGCGGAGAAGGAAGAACCATGTGAACAAGGCCAACACATGTCTAAAACCGGCCACCAATAGAGAGAGCGCGAGCACCCGCAAATTATATGTCCTCTTGTGTGGAAGAAAAGAGAGGTACTTTAGCTTGAAATTTGCAAAATGACATGTAAAGGAGTATTGCAAATTTCCAAAGCTGTTTCCCGAAGATACAATAGTATTTCTTTGAACAATTAAAGTTGCAGTGTATTTACCTAACTTACCTAAGCAATATATACACATATCATTTTACCTAGGTTGAGAGTAGTCCTGAGTGAAAAGACCCACTTGTCAGGTGCCAGGTTGACAGCATGCGGATAAGAACTAAGAACACCCACGTAGGATGCCACGACACAGAAGCGGCGACGCCAGTATTGCCGATTGCTTTAAAAGCCGCGGCCCCTCTTCTAGTTCCTTCCCCTGGAAAATCAACAACGATCAGAAAAAGATTAAAAAGCCCTAACCGCTCCGATCGAATCATCGAGAGGACAGCCACGTCCATGTCGCCGGCGATCGCCGCGTCCCAAGGGTGATCCCTCCGCCCCGGCGCCGTTCCGTCTGTCCGTGTGATTGACATGAGGGCCGCAACGACAGATCCGTCTCCGGCGCCGTCGAGGTCGATGCTGAAGCGCCTGTTCGACCGGCAGCTGCTCCGGGTCTCCCCGGCGGATCGGCTTCCGTTGACGGCGGGGGAGAAGGATGAGGTGGTGGAGCCGAGCTCCGTGTGCCTGGACGGCATGGTCCGCAGCTTCCTGGAGGAAGACGGCGCCGGCGCAGAGAAGGCGGGGCACGGCGGGCGGTACTGCAACTGCTTCCACGGCGGCGATAACTCGGACGAGGAAGGGGATGACGACGCCGCCGGCGCGGCCTCTGACGCCGCCGAAACCATCAAGGTAGCAACTAAAGCATTCCTCCTCGCGCTGCAGTTCGCGGCCACGAATATATCCCCAAAGGCAGGAAGAACTGATCTGTATCTGTTGGTGACCAGGGGCTCGTCCATTGCGCCACGCTCCGGGAGCGCAACCTGCTGGCGGACGTCTGCGCGCACCTGGAGCGCCACCGCGCGGCGGGGGCGCGCCGACGCGAGCTCCTGCGCCTTGTGACCGCCTCGCTGCGCGCCGCCGGCCACGACGCGGCCGTGTGCGTCTCCCGCTGGGACAAGTCCGTCTCCCACCCCGCCGGCGAGCACGCGTACCTCGACGTGCTCCTCCCGCCGGCCTCCGACCGGGGCGCCCGGGAGCGGGTCGTCGTGGACGTCGACTTCCGGGCGGCGTTCGAGGTCGCGCGGCCCACCAAGGCCTACCGGGCCCTCCTGCAGCGCCTGCCGGCGGTGTTCGTCGGCAAGGACGACCGCCTCCGCCTCCTCGTCGCCGCCGCCGCCGATGCCGCACGCGCTAGCTTGAAGAAGCGCGGGCTCCACCTCCCGCCGTGGCGGAAGCTCGAATACATGCGGGCCAAGTGGCTTTCGGCGTACGACCGCGAGGCGCCAGCTTCCCCTGACTCTGCTGCCGACGAGGTCCCCGTCGGAGAGGAAACTGCCGCTAAACCTGGTTGGAAATTTTCCCTTTGAGGAGGGCCTAGACGCGAAACTAAAATCTCCTCAAAACTTAACAAATTTTTGGAGCCTTTTGGGCAGCAGTGAGAATACCGTATCTAAGTATTGGCGAAATGATGGGTAGAAAATGTAGTGTAGTACTCGTAGTGTTAGACTAAGGAAGAGAAAGAAAAACACCGAATTTACTTGTGCTTTTGCTGCTTACATATTGCTCCATTTGCTACCTGTACATGATTATCATCATGGCAGTGGTAACAATTTTGAGATCACGGCCTACCCGTAATCTGTTTATTTGACTAAAATGTTGTTCACTAGTGGATCATTGCGTGCTGCTATACGAAACCTGGAGCAAGAAAACGATATATGTTCTTTCAGTGCTGTCAAGTCAGGCACGTGGCATCAGAAGAAAAAATAATATTCCCCAATTAACATGTACCTAGAGAAAATCGATGGTGGTTGTACTACCGTGGAAGCAACCCAGCTGACGGTTTTTGCGAGGGAGAGAGAGAGAGACAGCAAGTGGGTTCCTATCATCTCCCTTTGTTTTACTCCACCTGTCCGGTTTGAGCGCCTAAACAGATCGCCCTGAGCCCAAATCTGGATCAAAAGATCGCCTGAGCGCAGGTTGGTAGGGGCCTGCAGATCCATTACTCCTGTAGTCTGCCGGTCCTGCTTGGATTCTCTGCGGCTCCTATGGCACAGTAAATGAACGGGGAGTACTCATGAACAGGCAGGCAAAATGGTGGTAGTTCAACTTCCTCTTCTCCATCCATATCCTCTCGTCCGTAGTAGTTGACTAGTTGTTCTTTTCTCCATGTTCTCTTGCTGAGAAAATTTGCTAGTTCTGTCACATGTCACTGGTAGTATTTCCGTGGCAGTGTCTATTTCTCAATCGTCTAAAAACTAGTTATTTCTCAATTGATAATTATAGTCATCCAATGAATTTTTTTTATCCATCGGACCTACATTTATTTTACACGAATCTGAATGATTGAATCAAAGGGTTATAGCATTGACTAAGAAATAGTTACTCCGTTCGTCTCATAATTATTGTCTCAAATTTGCAAAAATGGATGTATTTATTCGTAAAAAGTGTCTAGATACATGTAATATTTCGACAAAAAAATATGGGACGGATGGAATATTTCTCAGTCGCATAGGAAATAGAAAAACCGTATTTTTATTCATCTAGATACCTTATTTTGACTGACGGTAGTATTTGTTTTACTCAAAATAGTATTTTTTTGTTGACTATTCATTCATTTGGATACTTAAGCATACGATGGACTATAAGGCACTTGCATCTTGTACCGTTCAATCAGAACATCCTATCAGCTTCTGGAATGATACATGGTCTGATACCCCTCTTTCTCAAGAATGGCCACCGCTTTTCTCATTTGCACTCCATGGAGACATCACGGTACATGATGTGATCAACTGCAATGACAGGATTACCTTATTTGCCACCCCTTTATCCACCTTGGCATTTGACCAGTTTCAGTTGCTGAATACTAGGGTGAACTCTCTAGATATTAGCCATCAACATGACAGTTGGAGACTACCTGGTAACCCGAATGCATTCAGCACTGCACAGGCATACGATCTTCTCATTGATCATATTGATATCCCTCCCACCCTCAAATGGATTTGGGATTCATGCTGCCAATTTAAACATAAGGTTTTCATTTGGCTTATGATCATTAATAGGCTAAATACCAGGGCATTACTCCAGCAAAAGAATTTCCATCTGCCTGCCTACACTTGTGTCCTTTGCCAGGGAATTCAGCTAGAGACAAGAGATCATCTTTTCTTCCACTGTCCCTTCTCTTTGGCATGCTGGAGATATATCTGCCCAGGTTTTCATCCTCATCACAATGTCCATCAGAACATCATGGACCTTAAGAGGCGACTTGGCGTTCCGTTCCATATGGAGATCACATCACTTGTATGCTGGAGCATTTGGAAATCTCACAATGAGTTTATTTTTTATGGCATTACTCCATCTCTCTATAGATGCAGGCAGATCTTCAATGGGGAACTATACCTTGTTTTCCATAGAGCTAAAAGAAAGAATTACTGTCAGTTTAAGAGCTGGCTGAACAGTTTTCACTAGCTCTAACTTTGGTGCGGTAACTTGTTGTTATCTACCTCGTAAATATCCTTTATTTTGTTTTATTAATATAAAATCACAGTTTCCCTAAAAAAAAATTGGATACTGATCTAATTTTAATACTCCCTCCACCCATGTTACTCGTCGAAGGAAATTCGAAAGGCACGTACTCGTAGCAAGCAGCAGGGACGGTCCTGCTTGGATTCTCTGCGGCTCCTATGGCACAGTAAATGAAGGGGAGTACTCATGAACAGGCAGGCAAAAAGGTGGTAGTTCTACTTCCTCTGTAGCACGACGTAGTTGACTAGTTGTTCTTTTGATCTTTTCTCTCCATGTTCTCCTCTTGAGAAAATTTGCTCTAGTTCTGCATATGTGACTGGCAGTATTTTTATTCGTCTAGATACTATTTTTTTGACTCACAGTAGATCTAATTTTAATACTTCGTAGAAGCAAATTTGAAAGGCCCATAGCGAGCAACAGGGACGGCCGGACGGGAACCCGAGAGCAGGAGCAGGTTCTATTCTCAATGCACACGCGTCGCTACACGCAGGTGACCGCTCGCTTCCACGGCGAATTTACTGCATTTGTTTACTCTGTAGCAGCCCAGCCGTCGCCGCCTCCGCAGGAGTTGCATTACTGTTCTGTACCGCGTCCGAACGGCCGTAAAACTTTACTGCTCCTGCCGCTACCCGATGAGATGGAATGCCTGGTCGAGGAACACGGCAAAGGTTGTTTGTTTCCAGGAGCTAGAGATCCCGGTTCCACCCGGGTAACCGGTTTTTGAAAAACGCTCTCTAGATCGATTTCAGTTGGTCCAATGAGGATAAAGATAACCTCCTCTCTTGGATCTACCAAACCACATGGAGTGCAGAGAGGCACGGTATAGGGATGGAATTGTAACAGAGAGAACAAATCAGCGCTCCGCATCCATCCTTGATTGATCGCTCATTGTTTCTGTTTCTTTCGAAATTGCTGCCCACAATGTTTGTAGTTGCGGCCGTTATAGTTGGCCGAGCTGACCACCTATATCTCATCCGTGTTCAATTATTCCGACGAAACGCATCGGAAAGCCTACAAGACAACTCTATCCTAATAGCAGCATATGGCTTGATGGCTATGTTAGTAGAGTACACAGTCCGCTAGATAGGAGAGGCACCAGGAACAGTTTAGTCTTGTTCATGCTTCTTTGGTTAATTAAGACCTCCAATACATCAACCTGATTGCCCAGTGATCATATCTGACGCAGACGTTACAATGCACAAACCTGCGTGCACATCGTGCCATTAGGTTTAGGTCCCAACTAGCTGTTTATCTCATTTATTTATTTCTCACATAGTGAAGTACAGATGTTTTTCAGTACTGCGATGCACATAACAAAATAAACTGGGACGTTTTGCAATTTACAGCAAGCCTAGCTACTAATTCCCTCAAGATTAGGCAACAAACGGGAAGACTGAAAGTAACATCTTGCGAGGGGGAATCCCATCTCGAGGTGGTCCTGCAACTGCAACAACTCTCTCTCTCTCTTCCCGGCCCTTTTCTGTTTTATCGGGCAAGAAAGAAAATCAGCTAATCAGGGTACACGTTTCATCTCGGTGTTGCTTATGCTGTTGCCTTTCTCATTTCGTCAATGCGACTTGACGCAGTCCGCGTTTCCTTTGAGAGGTGAAAAGTAAAGTAGGAGGAGAGGGGGGTGGGGGGACAGTGCTGATTCTCTGCTGATTTTTGTGGGGATGGATTCGGTATTGGAATTGACCGTTCATGGGTGTGAATTATTCTTCTTCGATGATGGAGGAATCCTGGCAATGGAGTATATCGTTTTTTTTAACATCAGATATTTACACTTGTAAATGAACAACCTAATTTAAGCTTGAGATTCAAACATAACACGATCTTGATGGAACCGCTGTCAATATTAAACGAGAAATAACTATTTCTAAGTTACGTAGCCACTCGTCACATTAGTTAGAAATACAGGGAGATAAAGTATTTCCCAGATAAACCGAAGCCCGGTAATTATCTAAATACAATGGTCCATTTCCATGCTCGAGTCGCCGCACAAGCCCTCTCCCCGGTGGCGCCTCCCCTCTCTTGGCCGGATCCGAGCCGTCGCTGCATGTCTCGGCCGGATCCAGGTGCAAGGGACTCCGCGTGTGATGCGTCTATTGCCGGTTCACCTTTGGCGTGGTTGGTTTCGGGCCGCTGCAGCGTGTCGCGGGTATTCCACCATCCCATTGCCAGATCTGCGTCCATTCTCCACCTGCCTACTTCCTGACAGATCGACACTCTATCTGTTTATCTCTGGACACCATCTGTGTATCTCTGGACCCGCATTGTGTTTGCGGCTGTGATTATATAACATGTTTTATGGCTTATCCTAATGACACGAAACACATAAGAGATATTCTTCTTCTCTGGTATTGTGCATGTCCTTACAATTTAATCTAATGTAATTTTACATTTGTTTGCCATTTACTAAAGTATTTATCATTGCCAGCTTTGATTATGAGTTCACTGATGCATTTGGAGCGAAAATGCCACAAGAGAATTAATTCAGCTGACTACATTTTCCATCTCACTTTTCAACTCGGCCCCCCAATGCGTTTCCTTGCTCAGTCATGCTAGAGACCTGTTATATCCCTAAGAAATTATGGTGCACCTAGAGTTAGACGTGGCAAATTATGAGTTCAGGAAGCATACAAACTTCTGATTTCTCGTTTAGGGATGGAAAAATGTATAGACGAGAAAGCTAAAAAAATTGTTGAATTTTGGTGCCTCACACAGACCCAAAGGATGACAATTCGCTGAAAGTTCGGTTGACATAATGCCTCCCCTTGTGTCACATGTCACTGCCACGGGGGGCCCCTTTTATCAAAGTGTAAAATAAATGTGACTATACGACCGAATATGCTGTCATTTAAGATCGCCGAGATGGAGGTGTCGGCGATAAGACTGTCATCTTGGACTAAGTTAGAAACATCGACACGATGAGTGTCCATGGCTACGATACAGTGACAAGCCACCGATAAAGAACCTACCGTCCCAAGGGTTTGGTGTGTATGCGGAGAGCTGGGTAAGAGGAGAGGTGGGTGAGGCGATGCGGTAGGACGGGGCGCAGGCTTCTTAGAAAAAGAAAAAAGAAATGAAAAGAATAGAGAACAATTGGATTGCGACTTGACCGTCAAAAAAGATTGTATTCGTTATGTACAGTCCATAAGGCATCTCCAAGGGTGACTAGCCAAATGGATATGCCATCCTTTGTCCACTGTCCGGACAATTTGGCAATTGTCCATTTACCACATCACCCAATGGACACAAGCTAAATGTCCGCCTTCCAAATTGTCCACACATATTTCTCAATGTATTCTATTATCAAACAACTATGTATTCAACAATATAAATAAAATAATAAATAGTGGAGTGCAAATTAATTCAAATGACATGGTTGAAATATCTCAAATGATAAAATTCAAATATCTCAAATGACATAGTAACAAAATAAGCATAAATTGTGCAGTGCATCATCACAAGATTAAATGGCTTTGCATGCCAAGATTTGTCTCGAAGATTTTCATGCCACAACTAGAGCAAATTTTGGAAGGAGTTTTTTTTTCCTTTTTTTAGGCTCAAATTAATGATGTGGCGTCTCCGCGGACGTTGTCCGCCGAGCCAAATCGAAGCCAAATTTGGCTAGCGTTTTTGTCCGTGGACAAACGGACGAATGGCCAGCGTTTAGCAAGCCTCATTGGATTGGTTTTTCTTGTCCTCGGACAAAAACGGACGGATAGCCCCAAGAACATGACCATTCTCGTACGACAAGTAACAGTTTATGGCTGTTTATTAGAACAAGTATTATAGGTGTATTTTTTATTTTTTGAGAAAGAAATTCATGGCTTTTTTGGGGGAACAAGCTATGACTGTTTCTTTTCTTTCCGAGAACTAGTAGGTGGGCACGTGCACACACGTCCTAATTATTTCAGAACGGTTATATTTTGACATCTTGAAAATTAGTTTTCCACCAAAGCAACACACGATCGTGAGCAACTTGATGTCTAAATTTATTTATCCTCTAAAGAAAAGCCAGACAAATAGATGTTCCTCAAAATTTATGTATCCTCTAGAATGTCTTACCATTTTCTCAAAATAAAGTAGCTTAGGCCATTTTCTGCGAGTAACATCGTGCTACAACATCATACCATTTTCTCAAAATACAGTAGCTTATGCCACCAACGACCATATGAACAAGCATGCAATCTCCGCCTTCTGTTTTTCAAAATTGTTTGCATGAATAAACCAGGTGATAGCGTCAACAAACCTATTGTTCCATTTTAGTTCAGAAAAAAGTTTCATCTAAATACTAAAAACAATGTTACATTGACAGATTCTAACCCAGTGAGTAAAAGGACTAAAGCTAAAAAAAAATCATGGAAGGAAGTTAATAATTTACGAACTCAACTATTTTACTTGTATCAAGGGAGCACACCTTTAAAAAGGAGGTAGGTTATGAGCATGTATTCCAGTTATTCCCTCAATTTTTGGATCATGAGAGTAAATGAAAGATCGGTACGGTCGGCTAGGGGGTGGGGTTAATAGGCGACTAACAAATTTTAATCTTTTTTCTTTTCTTTTCTAGAAAGATACAAACACTTAACTTAGGGTTTACTAAATTCTCTAAAGCTAATGCAACCCTAGAATGAAGTGCAATAGCCGAAGCAATAGCCGAAGCAACTAGATAACAAGAATGTAAAGGATAAAAATGGATACCACACGAGAGACGAAGATTTCACCGGAGTTCCACCAATTGGGATAGGTGTACGTCTCCGTTTGAAAGAGTGCTCTACCACAAAGGTAGAGACGCCACAAAGGCTCACTCTATTTTCCTCTCACGGCAACACAAAGGTGAGTGAGCTCCACTAATGGCTTTCTTGAAGGCGAAGACCGAACCTTTACAAACTTGACCGGGGCTAGCTCCACAACTCAATTGGAGGTTTTCAATCCAATCCTCAAGCTCCACAATCCCCAAGGAAAGAGCTCAAGGCAACCACTTCCGTCTAGGGCTCCCAAATGCCCAAGAAAAATGAAATCCACAAGAGAAACAAGGGGAATCAACTTTGTGACTTGGTGAAACCCTAGATCTAGGTCTTCTCCTCCAATCCTCGAAGAATCAACAAGGGGGGAGCTTTATGGAGGGAGATCTAGTAGAATGAAGTTTAGGGAGTTCTCGGGAGAGAGGGGGCTGTTCTTTGCTTCGTGCTCGGGCAGAAAAACCGTTGGGGACGAAGGGGTATCTATTTGGACTCCCCAAAATCTAACCGTTATGCACTGCGAGTTTCAGGGGCGGAACTTCCGCTGGTCACCGGAAGTTCCGGGTGACCGGAAGTTCCGGACTTGTTCCAGCTCAACTTCTGGAAATCCACAATGGATTCCAGTAGCGCTGCGGACCTGGTCCGGAGGTTGGGCGGAAGTTCCGGTGTACCGGAACCCCACCGGAACTTCCGGACCTGGGCAAGCAAATGCACACCAGTTAGGCTCTAGAGTTGGTTCTCTCTCACTTTTTGAGTAGGCTTTATGTGGATGTAAGATGTTTGTTTGTGTACGTGAAAAGCGATTCACCCATTATCTTCCCATGTGGACTCCCTCTTAATAGTACAGAGTTCGTACGACTCAATAACCGGAAAAGCCGCTAAAACTCCACTACACTTCGTTTTCCAACTTGAGGGCATCAAATCGTTTTGCGCCATTTGATATCAAATCTGAAATACTTAACGCACGATTAGTCCACAACACACGTTGTAATCACCACCAAAATTAACTAGGAGAAAAATGCCCTTTCAATCTCCTCCTTTTTGGTGAATGATGACAACACAAAGATTTGCATAAAAATAAGCAATAAACTAGATGCACGGAGGGATATAAAATATAGATGGGCTCCCCCTAGGTATAGCACCAAATGAATTTGCTTTTGAAATGCAAAGTGCACATACACTAGGATCAACACTCCCCCTAGATTTTATAACCCAACAACTCAATTGCAAAAGATTAGAGATATAGCAATAAGCTTTCTAAAGAGTATATAGCTTCATTCATTCAAAGATTTAGAGCAATACCTCTAGATTTAGAGCAATACCTCATAGAGGCATAAGACATGTGAATGAACCTACAAGGATTTATCCATAACACAAAGCAATGCTTCCAAGAAGCATATAAGATTAGATAAATCCCAACAATTGATTTTACCTTTTGCAATGAGATCACATGATGGAGCATATGCTACAAGGGCACAAACAAAAACTTCTCCACACATGATTAGTAAGACAAGATGTATATCAAATAAACCATCAACCATAGCAAGTAGGCATTAGTCATAATTCCATACGACTAGCTATTACAACACATCACTCACAAATAGTTGTCAAGTCTTACGCAAACGTCTTACCCAAACCAAATATGTTCCACACACATAAAACTAAAGGAGTTCACAAGCATAAAACCAAAAGCAACAAAATAAGCAAGCTTGTGACAACCAAACCCATGCAAATCCACATCCAACGCTCCTATTCTCCCTTAACTACACTCTCCCCCTTTGGCATCAAGACACCAAAAAGGGAGGAACGTCCCAAGAGAGAAAAGCAAACACAATCATCGGGAAGCGACATCCTCTTCTTCCTCACTAGCAGCCGGTAACTCATCTTCAACCGGTGAAGGAATGTGACCATCATCTCTATCCCAATCCCCATGGGTTGACCTCCATGTCACAAAATCTTCGTCTTCAGACACAGACGAAACCTCCTCGGCACCAAGTTTCTCCAAGATGGCATTTTGTTTGCGAAGGATGCGACGGTTGTCCTTGTAGTTCTTGTACACCTTCTACTCAACTGACTTATGCATGCAAAAGACTTTGCGAATCTTGGCCATCCATCCTTCCTTCTTGCGAGGGCGAGAGGTACTAGAGGTGGGAGCATAGTCGAAATCAGTGGGGTCTTCCTCCTCCTCCTCATCAGTGTCAACTATACTGCCGAACCGCGGTGCAAGGTGATGTTTCTTCTTCAATTTCTTGATGTGGCGAGGCTTGAACTCCAAATCAGTCATAGCCCGGGATTTAGCAAGGATCAGCTTCATAAAGTATGGAGCATAGGGAGGCACTCTCCTCGAGACAATGGCAAAGTTCAACTCATTCCAAATATAATCCATCACATCCAACTGTTCATCACCATGCTTTCTCAAATGGGATTGAATCATAAGATCCACCCCATAACCATGAATCTCATCAGAGTTGCAGTCTTGCATGCAATGGTCTCACGAAAGATACGCTACAAGATGTCATAAGTGGGCTTCAAATACTTTGTAGACCTTGGGACGGCCCTACCTTCAATGTAGAGTGGCTTCAAAACCTTCTTGTCCGCGGGTCTATTGGCATCATGGACGCGAAAACCGGAGGGAGTACAATGTCTAGCACCATCATACCCAAGGAGGGTAGCAAACTCTGCCCATGTGACACTCATTTGACACTCAAGGGTCATCCATGTCAATCTCCTCACATTTGCTTCTTCATTCTCTTCTAAGTGTACCGTGGAATAGAATTGAGCCACGAGATACTCGTTGAACTTCTGATTCACTTGCATGATAGGGATAAGGTTCAAGGTGTTGCACATAGCAAGAGCATCTCCAAAGTAATCCATGTCTTCTTCCATAGCTTGCACATTGATGGTGCATTGAGGCACAAACTTGTTGACCGGAGCCATGTACACCTCCTCAAAGAGACGAGTCTGAAAGGAGTTGTGAAAGTTGTTGTCAATACCCTCTTCTTGAGGAACCGTGTAAGGATTCCTTCTCCTTTCATCCGCAAACACTTCCTCGGGCCATTTCTTCAGAGGAATAGGCTTGGAGCGCCTTCCTTTAAAAGCAGCAGCCTTGGATCTTGCCACTTTGGGCATTGGGCGCTCCCTTTCTGAACGGATGATCTTCGCCTTGCGCTAATTGGAAAGCTTTAGAGGAGGAGACGAAACTTTCGCCTTGCCTTTGCCCTTCTTGCTAGCACTAGCTCCCCCTGTGACAAAGAGCGAGATACGAGGGACAAGGGATAAGTGCTCAGGAAATAAGAAGCAAAGATAGATAACATAGAGTAGAAACTGTACTGAAGAATTGCTCCAGGTCCGGAAGTTCCGGTGCATGGGCGGAAGTTCCGGTCACCAGCGGAAGTTCCGCCGAGCACGGCCGTGGCCTCCATGGACAAGATCCACCGAATCTCAAGCAATACTTCACCACAGCAACAAATCTATGCAATCTATCCCTAAACCTTAACAATTAGACAAGATTCCACCACAAATTTTGTCCTAATCCTCTCTACATCCATGGATTTGAACGCAAACCCTAGAAACAAGAGGAGGCAATACCGGTCCTTCCCATGGTGGAGCCCGGAAGATCCGGCGGATTCAAGCGGAGCTTGGGGGAAGATTTCGTCGGGAACGGTGGAGAGCAAGAGAGGGGGTCGGGGCCGAGTGAGGAAGAAACTCCCCAACTCGGGTCGGCCCCCGGTACTTAACAGAACGCTCTAGGGACGGAAGTTCTGGCTTTGGCCAGAATTTCCGTGAAACCGGAACATCCGTCCACCCTCCGGTCCAACCTCCGGAAAAGCACAACATGATAACAGTAGCATCACGGAGGTGCACCGGAGGCAGGCCGGAAGTTCCGTCTGGTCGGATGTGGGCCGGAAGTTCCGCCTTTCCCAGAAAAAATCCAAAGAAACAATTGATAGGAAATTTGAGGATTTAGAGAAAAGAGTGTGTAGACGAGATAGGCTTGGGATGGACTCACACACAAAGGGGGATACGTAGGGATGTATATACTCAATCTTGCAAGATGCAACTTTAAATACCAAGAATTGAGTACTTCTCCAAATATAAGCATATAAAGTCATATATTGATTTATAGGATTTGCAATGAATTGAAATGAAACCAAACTCACCAAGTGTGAGGGCCGTGGCCTAGGCCACCATTTTTGAGTATATATGAGCTTGACACCACGAATATAGATTCTTGGGTTCAAGACTCAAAACTCACATTGAAGATCAATGTAGAAGATTAATGTTAGCATTGCAGAAGTAGCATTTGCTCATGAATTGAGCTAGGCTCCCCCTACATTAATGCGCACATCTAAACTAGACAAATATTAACCGTGGGTACGGGTGCAAGTTTATCAAACCACAACACTAGAATCTAGGATATTTAGCTCATGCCTTAACTCCCGAAATCTAGCTTCATCAAGTGGCTTCATGAAAATATCCGCTAGTTGCATACCGGTGGCAACATAAGAGAGATCAATATCACCACGGGCCACGTGCTCTCGAATGAAATGATGACGAATCTCAATATGCTTCGTCTTGCTATGTTGCACGGGGTTGTGGGCTATCTTGATTGCACTCTCGTTGTCACACAAAAGAGGCACACTTTCACAAGTGATTCAAAAGTCCAACTCCATAATAATTGTGCACAACAATTTGCGGCGGCTATGTACTCGGCTTCCGTCGTGGAGAGAGACACACAATTTTGCTTCTTAGAAGACCAACACACCAAAGACCTACCAAGAAATTGGCATGTCCTGGAAGTTGACTTCCTATCCACTTTTTCTCCCGCCCGATCCGAATCCGAATACCCAATGAGCTTGAAACTTGATCCTTGAGGATACCATAAGCCAAAGTTTGGGGTATGAACCAAATATCTAAAGATTCTTTTGACCGCCACTAAGTGGCTTTCTTTTGGTGCGGATTGATATCTTGCACAAATACCCACACTTAACATAATATCCGGTCTAGATGCACAAAGGTAAAGCAAAGAACCAATCATAGAACGATATACCTTTTGATCCACATCTTTACCATTCGGATCGAGATCAAGAGAGCTTGATGTAGGCATTGGAGTCTTGGCATTCTTGGCATCACTCATCTTGAATCTCTTGAGCATGTCTTGAGTATATTTGGCTTGATTAACAAAGATTCCTCCTCTCAATTGCTTGATCTCAAATCCGAGGAAGAATTCCAATTTACCCATCATAGACATCACAAACTTTTCGGTCATTAGCTTAGCAAATTGATCATTGAGCACACCATTAGTAGAACCAAATATGATGTCATCAACATATAGTTGGCATATAAACAAATCACCACCAATCATCTTAGTAAAAAGAGTGGGGTCAATAACCCCAATTTCAGAGCCACGATCCACTAGTAGCTCCTTTAGGTGCTTATACCAAGCTCGAGGTGCTTGTTTGAGTCCATAAAGGGCTTTATCAAGTTTGTACACGTGGTTAGGAAATTGAGGGTCCTCAAACCCCGGTGGTTGTTTGACATATACCAACTCATTTAGTGGTCCATTCAGAAATGCACTTTTCACATCCATTTGTTGTAAAGTAATGTTATGATGCGATGCATATGCAAGCAAGATACGAATAGATTCAAGGCGAGCAACGGGAGCGAAAGTTTCACCGTAGTCAATACCCTCTGTCGCACCGGTGGCACCCGGGGTACCACCGCTGCGCCACGCGTGGGCCCCGTCCCCGAGTTCCCGGGAAGGTTCCGTCCCGAGCAGCGGCCACGAGCAGCCCGGCAAGCTACCAGCCCGAAAGGGCTAGCGGGGCTTCGGGGAATATTCCCACCTGGGCAACTGCCGGGAAGCCACTTCCCGGGAGGGGGGGTTCCCGGGTGCGTTGGGCCGGGGCGCTTCCCGGGAAGTGACTTGCCGGGAGAAGGGGTTCTCGGGCGCAGGCTCCCGCCTCAAAGGTGGGGCCCAGCAAGCAGAGCAACAGCGCCACGCGGACGCGTGGCGGGCATCGGGTGCACGGCCTCACCAGGGCGAGGAGTGAGGCGCACGACTCATTAAATGAGCCGACAGGAGGGGCATTACCCGTCCAAATCAGATGAACAGTGGCTGTCCAATCCTACCCTAGGGTTTTAGACCCCTAGCAGCGAAGGTGGCGTCCATGCGTGCCACCAGCTCACCGAGGGGGAGTTGTATGCCTCCCCGTTCGACACTTGTGATGCATGCACCGCGGCACCTGTGGCATCCCCTTGAGTATAAAAGGAGGACCCCCGCCGGCGGTCAAAGGGTTGGACGATCACACGGTTTGACGGACTTGTAGTTCGTTTTCCTACTAGTTCTAGTCCAAAAGTAGCAAGTAGCCTTTAGCAAAAAAGAAGAGAGCGCCCGGGGACCCTCCCCCGACAAGGTGTAAACACTTGATCCATAATCAATACTAGCTCAGACAGGCAAGACGTAGGGTTTTACACCTCCGGGTGGCCCAAACCTGGGTAAGAATGTGCGTGCATGTGTTCTTGGTTTGTGCGCACCCCGAGTACATCACTTCGCCGGTCTCGAAGGACCATCGGCCATGCCGGCGATCGCCGGAGCGATCCCCGACGCCCCTGCCGAACCTAAAAGGGGGCCGTGACTGCACGCCCCCGGTGTCGGAGCCCCGTGCGACGACATCTGGCACGCCAGGTAGGGGGCGCAGGAGTAGAGCCCCCCGGTGATCGTCGGCAACAGTGCTTGCCTCGACATCGGCTTCGTCTCCTCCGCCGACGAGACTAGCCACCATGCCCCCCAAGCGGGCTGGTGATCCTCGGATAGACTCGCGTGAGGCCTCAGTGGCGCACACGCGGTCGCATGACGTGCGACCCGAGTCGGGGGCTCAGGAGAACCTAGAGCCCTCGAGAGTGCAGCAATCACAGCTGCCTCCCCCGCCTCCTCGGCCGTCTGCAGACAATCGGCCGAGGGGACCGGCTGCCCCCAGTGCCGGGGCCAGTCGCGCGAGCGGGCATGGTGCCGCCCGCGCCGGCCAGTGAGTCGAGTCGCGGGCCGAAGATGCGTAGCGACAGCGGCACTAGGAGCATACCGCGTCGCGAGCGACCCCCGGGGGCTCGCACCCTGCGCACCCAAAGGCGTCCGGGGCCTGAGCAGAGAGCAACCGCTCGGGGAATCGGCTGCCCCCCCGCACGAACCCCGGCGGAAGCCATCGTCGTCGCGCGCGTCATGGTGCGGTATGAACCACAGCAAGGCACGCCGGCACACGAGACATGGGGCGAGGAGTTAGACGCGCTCCTCGCTCTGGCCGCCCAGCAGCCGCAAGGCGAGGGCGCCCTGGTAGGCTCCGGCCACGGGCAGAACCCGGAGCGCGGGGACGCGCTACCCGCCTCGCGACAGGGGGAGAACCCTCACCCTCCGCAGGAAGGCCAGGGAAATGGGGGCCTCGAACTCGTTGTCCACCGTCCCGGGAGGTGACGCGCGCGGCATCTTGAATGCCCGCAAGCAGGAGGACCTGCGCCGGCGCTTGCAGCGCCGGCGCAGGCGCGAGGTGGAGCGCCAACGCCCACAGGAGCAAGAAGACGCTCCCCTGGGCCTCGAGGACGGTTGCACCGCGTTCACACACGAGTCGCGGCGGGTGACGTGGCCCCGTAAGTTCCGAGCGCCCGTGCTCGGTACGTACGATGGGACCGTCAATCCCAAGGATTTCCTCCTGACCTACACGTTGGGGATGCATGGCATCGGCTTTGACGATATGGTCAGAGCCAACTGGTTCCCAATGGTCCTGAAAGGATCAGCGAGAACCTGACTGCTCAACTTGCCCGTCGGGTCCATCGCCACTTGGGCGGACATGCGTGAACAGTTTGTGAGCGCGTTCCTGGACGGCTATAAGCGCCCGGGAACCATGCCGGAACTGCACACTATCGTGCAGAAGCCGGGAGAGACGTTGCGGAGCTTCGTCAACCGCTTCTCCAATCTCTCCTATTCCATCCTAGAGGCGGAGGCGGTTGGCATCGTCAACACCTTCGCCATCAACGTCCGCGACCCCAAGATGCGTGAGAAGCTGAGCACGCATCGGATCCGGACGACGCAGTATCTGTACGCCTTGGCGCACAAATGCGCCATGGCCGAGGAAGGGCGCCTAGCGCCCGAGCTAGCAGCTAAGGCTGCCGCGAGCCCCGGCGAGGGTTCGCAGAAGAAGGGTTCCCGCAAGCGCAGTGGGAAGCAGGTTCTCGCTGCGGACTCGAGGGCTCCTACCGCGAGGCCTGTGAAGAAGGCCTCGCCGGGTGGCGGGTCTGGCAGCAAGCAGGGTGACGCGCCCCGCTGCTCCATCCATAGCAACTCCACCCACGACGCGCAGAACTGCCGCATTCTGCAGGGGATCAAGCAGCGGTGCGAGCAGCGCCATGAGGAGCGCCGCGCTGCTGGCGCCTGCTTCAATTGCGGCGACATCGGGCATCTCTCCTGAGACTGCCCGAACGACCCCAGAGCAGGGCCGAGGCCTGCCGGCGGCGGTGCCGGCAGGGACGAACCCCAAGGGGGGTGCAATTAGCCCCGCGCGGGACGGGAACGCCCACCTCGGGGACACGACAGGGCTCGCGCTGAGGAGCAGCGCGAGTCCGATTGCACTGGCGGCAACGAGCCGGTCTTCCAGGAGCCTTGCGGCGTCGCCTGCATCCATGGGGGAGCCTACGCTGTCCCATCCCATGCCGCGGTGAAGTGCCTCACCCGCGACGTGTGCGCATTGTTGCTGGACGCGGAGCCGCAACAGCCGCTGAGGTGGTCGCATGTGCCGATCACCTTCAGCGCCGACGATCACCCAGCGCGGCAGCTGGGTTCAGGGGTAATACCCTTCGTCGTCTCACCGATCCGTTCCGGGGGGTGAACCCCAGGATCGTGTGCCCGTTGGGGCGCATCACGCTACCGGTCACCTTCGGGTCCCGGGAAGCGTTCAGGACCGAACACATAGTGTTCAACGTAGCACACACCTAGTTGCCCTACAACGGGATCCTTGGTCGGCAAGCGCTGATCAAGTTCTTGGCGGCTACGCATTGCGCTTATGGCGTGATGAAGATGCCGTCCGTGTATGGAGTCCTCTCCATCAGGTGCGACCTCAAGGACGCGGGCTGGTGCGTTGGCGAGGTCGTCAGAGCCGCCGCCGCTGCTGACGCCGGCGACGAGGATGCTGCCGTAGACAACAGCTTGTCGGGCGATGCCCCGGCAAAGAAGAAGGCCCGCGCTACCCCGCAAGAGCTTGCCGGGGGAAGCGCAGGCTCGAGCTCGCGCCCCGGCAAGGGGCCAAGGTGAAGAAGCTGCCCCTCCAAGCCGGCAACAAGGAACGCACCGTCACCGTTGGTGCGAACCTTACTGCCGAATAGGAAGACGCCCTCATCACTTTCCTCCGAAATAATGCTGACGTGTTTGCTTGGGAACTGTCGGATCTTCCCAGAATTCCAGGGAGGTGATTGAGCATCGGCTCGCGGTGCGTCCGGACGCGCGCCCCGTCAAGCAGAAGATTCGGCGGCAAGCATAAGAGCGTAAAGATTTCATCAAGCAGGAGGTGGACAAGCTCAAGGCTACCGGGGCAATCAGGGAAGTTCTGTACCCCACTTGGCTGGCTAACCCTGTAGTGGTACCTAAAGCAGGGAATAAGCTTCGCATGTTTGTAAATTTTACTGATCTTAATCGCGCATGCCACAAGGATCCCTTTTCCTGTACCCCGTATCGATCAGATAGTTGATTCTACCGCTGGTTGTGATTTGCTGAGTTTTCTGGATGCTTTCTCCGGCTACCATCAAATTAAGATGCCGGTCGAAGACGAGGAAAAGACAACGTTCATCACCCCGGTTGGCTGTTATTGTTATACATGCATACCTTTCGGGTTGAAGAACGCGGGCTCCACATTCCAGCGCGCCCTGCGCAAATGTTTGGGCCCCCAGCTAGGCCGCAACACGGAGGCCTACATGGACGACATCGTCATCAAATCGAAGCGCGGGGACTCGCTGATTGATGACCTGCGGAAGACATTTGATAACCTCCGCAGGATCAAGCTCGAGCTGAATCCCGAGAAGTGCACCTTCGGTGTCGACTCCGGGCAGCTTCTGGGTTTCTTGGTTTCACACAGGGGGATACAAACCAACCCGAGCAAGATAGAGACCATCGAGAAGATGGAGGCCCCCCGCAAGGTGATGGATGTCCAGTGCCTCAACGGCTGCGTTGCTGCGTTGGGACGTTTCATCTGCAGGCTGGGCGAACGCGCCTTGCCTTTCTTCAAGGTGATGAAGAAGTAGGGTCCGGTTGACTGGACTTCCGAGGCCGAGGCGGCGTTCCGGGAACTCAAACAGTACCTGAGGTCGCTGCCTGTCCTCGTCGCCCCCAAGCCGGGCGAGCCGTTGCTACTCTACCTAGCAGTGACTGACCAGGTGGTCAGCTCGATGCTGGTTGCCGAGAGGGAGGAAGATGTCCCGGGGACTGAGGCTGCGGGGCATGGGGCTGAGCGGCCCCTAGCAACCGCCTCGGACCCAGGGACCACCCCCGAGCCGGTAGCTTCTGCACCGCGGAAGCGATTGGTGCAGCACCCGGTGTACTTCGTTGGTACAGTGCTGCATGACGCGCGAATGAGGTACCCGCAAGTACAGAAGCTCCTTCTGAGGGTTCTCCTTGCGTCCCGCAAGCTGCGCCACTACTTTCAGGCGCACCGCGTCATGGTGGTGTCGGGTTCTGCCTTGAGCGGGCCCTCACCAACCGTGAAGCCACCGGGAGGGTTGCCGAATGGAGGATGGAGTTGTCGGAGTTTGATCTCCACTTCGCCAACTCTAAAAGCATCAAGAGTACGGCCTTGGTGGACTTCGTCGCGGAATGGACGTCGACAAGCGTGGAAGAGAATGAACCGGAGACGAGCCTGCCCGGCAAGTTGGACGAGGGCCATTGGGTCCTCTACTTCGACGGCGCGTTCAGTCTCCAAGGAGCAGGCGCTGGGGTCGTCATCGAGTCACCGATAGGGGACCAGTTGAGGTTCACTGTCCAGCTCGATTTCCCGAACTCCCCCAATAACACGGCGGAGTACGAGGGCTTGCTCGCCGGGTTGCGGGCGGCGGTCACCCTCGACATCAAGCGCCTAGTTGTTCGCGGGAATTCCCAGCTTGTGATCAACCAGATGAACAAAGACTACGACTGCCTGCAGATGGCACCGTACGTGGAGTCCGCAAGCTAGAACGTAAGTTCAAAGGTTTGCGTTTCGACCACGTCAAGCGGAAGGACAACTTCGCCGCTGACGAGCTGGCCAAGATGGCGGCAGAGCGCCGGAAGCCTCCGGCGGGGGTGTTCTGTCAGAAGCAAGCGGCTCCTTCAGTCGCCCCCGAGCCGGTTGTCGGGGACGCCCCTCCGGCAACCGAAGGAACCCCTGCAGCAGCAGGGGTCCATGCTGCTGACATAGCGGCATGCGTTGGCAGGGAGATCCCTCCCTGGGCGTACGAGATCGCCCGCTACTTGAAAGGGGAGGCTCTCCCGGAAGATGACGTTGCCACGGAACGAGTAGCGCGGCGAGCCAAATTATACACTGTGGTGGATGGAAACCTCTACCGCAGACGTGCGAACGGGGTCAAGCTCATCTGCGTGCCGCAAGACGAAGGCCGCGCACTGTTGGAGGAAATACATCGAGGCACATGTTCACACCATGTGGCCTCACATGCTTTAGCCGGCAAGGCGTTTGGGCATGGTTTCTACTGGCCCACGACCCTGGCCGATGCGGAGCGGCTAGTGAAGATGTGCGAGGCATGCCAGTTCCACTCGAAGAAGAGCAACCAGCCGGCGCAGGCCCTACATGTCATCCCTTCCTCGTGGCCGTTCGCGGTCTGGGGGCTCGACATCGTCGGCAAGCTACCGAGAGCGGTTGGCGGTTACGTATATTTGTTCGTGGCCATCGACAAGTTCTCCAAGTGGATAGAGGTGAAACCAGTGCGGAAGGTGACCGCCCAGGCGGCCATCAAGTTCTTCAAAAGCATTGTGTGCCGATTTGGTGTGCCTAACAGCATCATCACCGACAACGGCACGCAGTTCACAAGCCCAGTGTTCTAGGTATATTGCGAAGGCATGGGCACTAAGTTGCACTTCACGCCCGTCGCTCATCCAAGGAGTAACGGGCAGGCGGGGCGAGCCAACACAGAAGTGCTGCGGGGGCTCAAGACGAGAACCTTTGACAAGCTCAAAGGCCACGGGAAACACTGGGTCGAAGAACTCCAGCCCGTGCTGTGGTCGATCAGGACCACACCTAGTCGGGCAACGGGCGAAACT
The DNA here is from genome assembly GCF_000005505.3 of Brachypodium distachyon. Taxonomy (NCBI): domain Eukaryota; kingdom Viridiplantae; phylum Streptophyta; class Magnoliopsida; order Poales; family Poaceae; genus Brachypodium; species Brachypodium distachyon. The sequence goes on along the minus strand of NC_016133.3, from coordinate 27,349,714 downwards.
CCTTTCGCCCTTGTCCACGTGGCTGAAGTTGGAATATTGAGCACTTGCGCAAGTTCTACCTGTGAAACGGCGGAGCCCGACCCTCAGGTGATACCGCCGATGCATACCTCTCGAACTAGTGTAGCCGGGTAGCCCCCGTGTGTAAACCACTAGTTATTGTGAATAAAGATAAGTGTTTCGTTCCTGAGCTTTAAAGTTTCCTTGCTTATTTGTATGTTCCCTCCCTCCTCCTTCCGTCTCCTGCTTTTGGTGCACGGAAATGTCTTTCCATACTTGTTTGTGAGCAGGAGGCTGCTGGAGCCTCGAAAACATAAACTCGTTGCCGGATCGTTCCGGCACGGGACATGCGGTTGGCGGGCTTGGCTTCCCGCAACGTGCATCACGGGACATGCAGTTGGCGGGCTCCCCGCAACGTGCACCGCGCAGTCGCTGCGCCTGGGAAATGAAATGCTCACATCCAAATTTGACATCGACCCTTCTGTGCCCGGGGGCTGGGAGGCAGGAGGTTAAGAGGTTACCCGTGTTGCTTTGTGTATTTTCGTGGATTTCGAAATTTTTTGCAGCACCTCGGGTTTTGTAAGAATCTAACCTGCAGGAAAAGATGGAACCTTATGCACTGTAATACCCACAGGTCGCGGCATGCAGCGGTGACTTGTGGTGCAGGACGACCGCCACACAAGAGACTCACCGCACTCCGAGGCTCGTAATTCGGGAGGGCGCCGCCACGTGTGCCACAGCGGCTTGGCATGCGGGGTGGCGAAGACTGTACCACATTTCAAGGGAGGGATGCCACGGGTGCCGCGCTGATCCGTCGCGTGCGGTGGCAAGCCCCTCCCCCGCGCCTATAAAAGGCATGCCCCAGCCATGGAACGGCTCAGAGCGAAGCCGGGAGAGGGGCTGTTAGGGCGGGCGGTGCTGCGGAGGCGCGATGGGGGTGCATGTCATCAGCGCTTAGCACCGACGGGTGCACTGCCATCGCGCCCTTGCCGCATCACCCCATCGAGCCCACCCCGAGGGGCATCGCAGGGACACGGTGGTGGTGCATGCCATCAGCGTTCTGCGCCGACGGGTGCACTGCCGCCATGCTCCTGCCGCGCCTCCTCAAGCGGGTGCCTCCTGGGCGAGGGCTGCCACGGAGGCACTGTGGTGGTGCATCCCATCAGCGTCCGGCGCCGACAAAGTGCACTGCCGCAGCGCCCTTGCCGCATCCCTCCACAAGACACCTCCGCAAGGAGCAGGGGCTGCCGCGGAGACACTATGGCGGTGCATGCCATCCGCGCCTTGCGCCGACGAGTGCACCATCATAGTGTCCCGGCCGCATTCCTCTTGAGAGAGCCTCATTTTTCAGGTGCGGATCGTTGCGAGGACGCTGTGATGATGCCGGTGCCGGCGCCCGCCGCCCGCTCCGGCCCATCACCGCGTCCCTGCCACGCCCCTCGAGCAGTTTTGCTCCCGGGCAGCGAGCTGCTGCACCCCTCGGTACGAGTTCCCCAGAAAAACCAGGTCTCCTCGGATGCGGGGGCTGTCGCCGGGAGGTTATAACTTCCTCGCCACCCGCACCTGCCGCTCCAGGTGAGGTGCAGCTGGCGGCGAGGACGTTATAGCCGTCTTGCGGCAGCTCCCGGGGCGGAGTCCTCTTAGGCCAGGGTTTCCCCCCTGAAGGCGAGGGTTGCTGCATGAGCGCGGGGGTAGCATCGTCATTTGCGCTCGCCGCCGGCGGCGATCCTGCCTCGGCGTTCTTGCCGCATCCCTCAAAGCAGATTTCCTTGAACAGGTACCTGCGGATGGGTCCCTACTGAGGCAGTGCTCCAGGCACACTTTTCCGGCAAGCGTCCCGGAGCATCGGACTGGACGAAAAAGCTAAGTGCTTGAACATGAACGTTGAACTTGCTAAGGACTGAACGTAATGGAGCGCTGTCTCGCCGGGTGTGGCCCCGGATCCTGTGCGTAGCTGGAGTGTTAGAAGGACACCTGCGGGGGGAGTGCGCTCCCCGTGTAGCTTCCCGGGTCCGTCCCGGAAGGGCACGGCTTGGAGTAATTACCCCGCAAGTGGAGTGGCTCCCCGCTACCGTTTGATCCCAGGTCGGCACCGCGGTTCCGTCCCGGATCCCTGGTCTGGTCAAGAGTGAGGCGTGCGAGTCCCCTGCAACACAAGGAAAAACACGCAAAGGCTAGTAGGGCCGCCCCGCGAGACAGCACCAGGAACAAGGAACCAGAATTAAGAAAATTAAAGAGCTAGATTAACTGAGTACATAATGATTACATGGGCTAATCGAAGTATAATTGTTCAAACGGCGCTACGCCACACTTGCAGGAAAGAACAAACAATGGAGGATACATCGGAAAGCAGCATGGACAGCCGGGGGCTGCGGCAACTAGTTGCTGGCGTCTTCGGCCGGGGGGTCGGCGGACGGCTCGGGCTCCGGCTTCATCTGCATCCACTAGACCACCTCGTCGACGAACTCACACACTGCTTGGGTGTGCGTGGGCTCGTCTTCGCTGTCTGACCAAGCGTCCAGCAGGGACTCGAAGGGAAACTCCGGGTCCCAGAGATGAATCCGCGGGAGGATTGTCCCGTCAACCTCCCGGGCGCAGTTGGCGACCTCGTTGGCACCGTACTGGGCGATCCAGAAGTCGAGCGCCCCAAGCTTCCCCACCAAGTCGGAGAAGAAGGGGATTAAAGTGGAGACGTCTGTGCCGTCCACCAACGCGGCCTGCAGCTCGAACTTGGGCAGCAGATCGCGCAGCGCCTGGGCGATCTTCAGCAGCTTCTCGGTTTCTATCTGCCGCTGCTCGATCAGCGTGCCGTGATAGAGCCGAGCGTTGTGCGCAGCCTTTTTGGCTTTGCGAACGTTGTCTTCCATCGCCGCGAGCTCCGCGGTCTTCACCGTGATCTCGTTGCCGGCCTTGGCGAGCTCCTCCCGGACGGCGGCCGGCTCGGTCTCAAGCCTGGCCACTCTGTCCTTGGCGGAGCCGAGCTGGGTTTCGTGCCGAGCCGCTGCTCCCACCGCGACCTCGGTAGCCTTGACTTGCACCTCCAGCATGACGTGAAGGCCCTGAATCTCGCTGCGGTTGTTGGCGATCAAGTCGCTCTTCTCGTCCAGCCGGGCTTGGGCCGCCACGAGCACCTCGACATGCTCCTTCCTGGTCGCCTCGAGGGTTGCCGCCATCAAGTCCAGCTCCCCCTGAAGCTTCGTGCGCTGGGCCTCCAGCTGCCGGTGGAGCTCGGCCTCCGGAACCACCGACTCCTTGGCGTCCTCCAAGGCTTGCCGGGCAAGGCGCGCCTCCTCCCTGGCGAGGCGCGTCTCCTCACGCAGCCGGGAGAGCTCTTGCCGCTCCTTCTCCACGGCTTCCCGCACCTCGCCAAGTTGGTTCTTGGCGACGACATGGTGCTCCCTCACCTCATTGAAGGAGGTGACGAAGGCTTGTTGTTGGTCCCTGACGGCGTCCAGGAACCGGTGCCCGCGTTCGAAGATGCTCGGATCCCAGGTGATAGGATTCCAAGCGATCCCGGCGAGGGTGCCGAGGTCGGTACAGGGGAGAGCAGCCGAGGACGACGAGGCCCCCGCTCCCGGCGTGGGGCTATGCGGGGGGTCACCCGCCTGCTCCCGAGGATCTTGCTGCCCTTCCCCGGCAACTTCCCCCGCGCTTGCGCCCAGGGACCCTGGGGCTGGGGAAGCTTCCCTGCTCCCGGCAGGAGCTGTCTCCTGCTGGGCGGCAGGTGAGTCCGTGCTAGTCGCGTCCGCAGCTGCGGGCGCGTCGCCAAGCGCTGTCCCAGTGGTGACGGTGGCCGCCACCGCCACTGTCTCTGGCGCGGCAGGGCTTGGTGCGAGAGCTGGCTCCGGCTCTTCCACCACCCCCGTGATCTCGACGGCAGAGTCGAGATCAATCACGGCAGTGCCCGCTCCCGACGCAAGCGCACTTGTGCCTGCAGCGATAAGAAGCATGAGGATCGGCGAGTAATATAGCTGTCAGAAGTAGACAAGGGTGACCAGGGTGGTTACCTTGCACTGCAGACGGGCTTGCGGGGGAGGGGGGGGGGCTCTCCCGCCTCGCCTACGGCGGTGGGATCCTCCGGAAGGCTTGTCGCGGGCGAGCTACCGCTCACTGAAAAAGAAGGTACGTTCATATGATTAACTAACAACTAAAAAAAAATGCAGCTAGAGAGAAGCGAAGAAGCCGTACCAGTTGCCGGCCCCGCCTATGTAGAGGCTGGGTCGTCGTCGGGCGTAATTACGACGCCGCTGACCCCGCTGACCCCTGTGACGGTTGGGTTAGCGGCACCGCCGACATCCGCGCGCGCCCTCTTGCTCGGCGTGGCGGGCGGGGAGTCGCTCCTCCCCCTTTTGCTGGCACCCGCCGACGAGTTGGACTTCGGTGGGTTGCGCTGGAGAGCGAAGCCCCGGAAGACCCCCCGAGCGGGCGGCGCCGTATGCGCCCGCGGGGTCATCGTGACCCGGAGTGTCGCGGGTGTCGACGGTGATGCCGCCGCGGTGCCTGGGGCCGACCCTGGAGAGGCTGCCGGCACACTCCCGGCGGCTGTTGCTGCTGGAGTCATCTGCAGGTCGCGGATGGTCTCCGGCGGGGCATCGCAGCCACCGCCGAGGCAGACGCCGCCGCCGAAGCTCCGGCGACCCCTGCGGCAGCGGACGCCGCCGAGGTACCGACGGGCGCCCCTGAAGCGGCCGCCGCCGCGAGGTTGGGGGCCGCTCCGGGGGCGGATGTCGCCGTCGAGGAGACAGCCACAGCCGCTTCAAACGCCCTTGATCTCCGCACGATCAAGGGCGTGCTGTCGCTGTCCTCGTCGTCATCATCCACGGGGACGACTTCCGGGGACGTAGCCGCCTGGCCCGCCTCGTCGTCCAGCGACTGGAGGGAGGGCCAGCTGGGCTCGGACCCAACCCCGCTCTCCTCGAGCACCTGCTTCTCGCGGAGTGCTGGCAGGGGAGCGCCCGGGGCCCGAGTGGGTGTGTCGTCCATCAACCCCCACTCGTTGCAGGGCGGGAAGGCGCCGACGATGTCGCTGAGCGCCGCAACGCCGGCGTGAAGGGAGGAGATCCCCGGCGGGAACTTCGTTGATTGGAAGGTCTCGCCGGAGATTCCCCTCACCCATGTCCTGAGGGTCTCCAAGTCCACGCCATCCTGCTAGAGGCGTGTCCTGTCCCCAGGACCCGTGTACGTCCACGGGGGCCGGGAGCGCAGTTGAAGCGGCGCTATACGCCGGTGGATGAAGGTGCGCGCCACATCCACGTCGGTGAGCCCCGCTAGCCGCAGCGCCTTGATCTTCTCCACAATGGGGAGGAGATCGGCGTCGCGGTGGTACCTGTCTTGCCAGCCGTTTTGTGGTTGTGGCAGCTCCGTGGGCGCGAGGATGAACTCTTGGGGGTCCTCCACTCGGACCCAGCACCAGTCGCCCCGCCACTCCTTTTTGATCTTCTTCCCCGACCGGACGATGAACTCGGACTTCATCTGGTCGCGGGCGCGGAACACCACCCCCGACGACATCGCCTTCGCATTGTCAATACGGGGGTAGCAGTAGTGGTGGAAGAGCCCCACCGATGGCATCACCCCCACGAACGCTTCGCAGAGGAACTGGAAGGTGGCGAGGAGGAACAGCGACGTGGGGTGAAGCTGCACCACCCGCAGCTGGTAAGACTCCATCAGTGCGTGGAGGAATAGCGAGAAGGGTGGCACCAGGCCGGTGAGGAGGAAGCGCGCGAACACCCGGAAGTCGTTGTCCTGGTGCTCGACGCCCGTCGGGAAATCAGCGTCTCCCCGTGCTCGTTGAAGTTGGAGGCGACGGCATGCCAGACCTTCTCCAGCGCCTCGCCGTTGTAGCCAGGGCGAAAGAAGGCGAGCGTGGCCCGCATCTCCCTGTTCTTCTGGTCCTTGGCGGCGGCTGCCTTGGTTGCCGCCTCGCTCTTGCTGGCCGCGGCTTTCTTCGAGACCTGCACCTCCTTCCCCTTTCTGGTGGTGGGGGGCGCCATGGGGAACGAAGGCGAAAGCTAGCAGGAGCGCTGGGATGCGATATACGAAAGAGGATGAAGACGAAGGCTATGGGGTGCAGAGTGTCTTTCCCCTTTTGGCAACGGTAAGAGCCTTATAACACCCGGCCGTTTGGTAACGGCCGGTTCTGTACCCTACGAGAGCGAGGGGATAACTCCTAATCATTAGAAGTAATGCGCGGAGTAGCCTTAACTTCCCTATTAGAGGGGGGGAGTTAGGGCGGAAATCACGCGCCCACTACTCCGTCTGTAACGGCATAGTACACGGGACAACGAAGGGGCGCGGGCCCGAGGCAAATCGGGGCCCACACGTCGGTTGAGGGCGTAGCACGACAACAGACTTGCGGAAGACTCATCCGGGAACAGGTGATGCCGGCCCACGCCCGGAGGCTACTGTCGCACCAGTAGCACCCGGGGTACCACCGCTGCGCGACGCGTGGGCCCTGTCCCCGAGTTCTCGGGAAGGTTCCGTCCCGAGCAGCAGCCACGAGGAGCTCGGCAAGCTACCAGCCCGGAAGGGCTAGCAGGGCTTCGGGGAATATTCCCGCCTGGGCAACTCCCGGGAAGCCACTTCCCGGGAGGGGGGTTCCCGGGTGCGTTGGGCCTGGGCGCTTCCCGGGGAGCGACTTGCCGGGAGAAGGGTTCTCGGGCGCAGGCTCCCGCCTCAAAGGTGGGGCCCAGCCACAACATCAAATTGCCCCACATGGGAGCCATTATTCTCATCAAACTCCAAATTACAAGATTCTTCAACACATCCGGTGGATTTGTTGTAGACTCTGTAAGTGTGGGAGTTTGATGCATAACCAACAAATATGCCATCATAAATTTTAGGCTCAAATTTAGATAAACGAACACCTTTCTTAAGCACGAAACACTTACAACCGAATACCCGAAAGTACTTGAGGTTGGGCTTGCGTCCCGTGAGAATTTCATAAGGTGTCTTGTTCAATATCTTGCGGAGATAGAGATGATTTGTAGCATGGCAAGCGGTGTTGATTGTTTCGGCCCAAAAGTTGTATGAAGACTTGAACTCCGCTAACATTGTCCTTGCCGCATCCATGAGAGTTCTATTCTTTCTCTCTGCTACACCATTTTGTTCAGGGGTATACGCAGTGGAATGTTGTCTTTTGATACCCTCATCACTCAAAAACTCAATCAAGGTGTAATTCTTGAACTCGGAGCCATTGTCACTCCTAATAGCCATAATCTTTGCATTGTGTTGGCGTTGAGCTTCATTGGCAAAATCGATGACGGTTTGTTGAGTCTCACTCTTGTGCTTGAAGAAGTATACCCAAGTTTACCTAGAATTGTCATCAACAATAACCAAACAATATTTCTTACCACCAAGACTATCATATGTTGGAGGACCAAAGAGATCCATATGAAGGAGCTCCAAAGGCCTCGTTGAAGTGATAATTGTCTTGTGGTGATGTGCCTTCTCATGTAAGTTCTCTTCAATGCAAGCACTATACACACGGTCTTTATTAAATGAAACATTGGTTAGTCCTAGCACATGCTCACCTTTGAGAAGGCTTTGCAAAGATCTCATATTGACACGGGCTAGACGGCGATGCCATAGCCAACCCACATCAACCTTAGCCATTAGACATGTTTCTTCTCTAGTGGGTTTCTTACCGAAATCTACCACATAGAGACCATTTTCCACATATCCAACAAAGGCTACTTTAAGAGTCTTGCTCCACAAAAGGGTCACACTAGTTGTGCCGAAGAAGGAATAAAAACCCATATGTGCAAGTTGAAGTACCGAAAGTAAATTGTATGAAAGGTACTCAACAAGCATGACATTCTCAATGGATGTATCCGTAGAGATGACAACCTTGTCTAGTTCCAATACCGTTGATTGTGAGGAATCTCCAAATGTAACTTGCTTGGACCTTGATGTACTCATTTTGGCGTCCACAAGCAATTCTTTGCTCCCGGTCATATGATTAGTGCATCCACTATCCACTATCCATGAAGATCCACCGAAAGCAACCTCCTACAAGTTTAAGCTTTGGTTTTCGGTTCCCATCTTTGAATGGGTCCTTTAGCGTTAGCAACAAGGGTCTTAGGAACCCAAATAGACCAATGAACATAATCATAAGGAGAACAAACAAATTTGGCATAAACATGCCCATCATTAGTACGACAAAGAACATATGAGAGATTGAAATCCCCGGCACTATTATCATAGGTGGCCTTGCCACCCTCCTTGTTCTTTGGCTTCTCCTTGGCCGCCTCCCCTTCCTTCACAAAATAAGCATTAGTGTGAGGAGGCGTCTTGGCCTTCTTCTTGTTGTTGCTCTTCTCATTGGGGTTGTACCCAATTCCCTCCAATCCAAAAGCTTTTCTATAATCAATCAAAAGATCATGTAGGTTCTTCTCGCCTTGGTAGAAAGTGGCTAGACCCTTTTCAAGTTGGACCTTCAACTTAGCATTCTCCTCAATCATAGATGTATGCTTATAATAAGCGTTAGTTGAAACATCTTTATCATTAGAGATTAATTCTTTCACAAGAGAATATAGAAGATGATCACAAGACTCTTTGAGAGACTTGTACTCACTTGTCAAGCACTTGTGGTCCCTTCCAATATTGGCAAAGTCCTCGAGGAGGTTCCTATGACCATCCTCAATTTCACATATTTTACCTAAGTACTCATGAGCAAGGGAAATAGCATTATCATAGGAATCTTTCATTTTAGCAAGATCCTTAGAAAGTGATTCCTCAATTGCTTTCCTATTAGCTTGTTCTTCCTCAAGAGCTTCATTAAGCTCCGCAATTTCATGAGCGGCAATGTACTCAAGTCTTACATTTTCATCCATGAGCTCATCATGTTCATCAATGGTAGCTTGAGCTTCACCTAGTTTTTCCAAGAGGTTCTCAAACCTCTTTTTGGTCTCACCTTCCAAGCTAGCCATGAAGATCTCGAACTCATTCATACTTTGCTCAACAACACTACTCTCCTCCACACAATCAAATAGAGATAAACTCTTAGGAGTGACATGTTTGGTGGCAGGAAGAATTACCGAAGAGGCCTTGGCCATAAGGCACTTGGGTGAGCGGTTCTTGTTCTCATTGGGGGAGTCGAAGAGAGATGGAAGTGAGGGAGCAATGGCAATGTTCGCCCGCTCCGTGGACTCTTCATCATCATCTTCTTCTTCTCCCGAAGTATATTCCTCTTGAACAAGAAGCATTCTTGGTTGCCTCTTCTTCGTTGTCTTCTTGTGAAAGGAGGGCTTGGTCTTCTCCTTAAGTATAAGGCGTCCACCATTCTCCTCCTCTTCTCATAAATACACTCTGCAACGAAATGGTCATTGTTACCACAATTATAACATTTACAAGATTTTTGACCTTTGGGTTTGGAGCTTGAAGCTTCCTTGTTGTAGTGATTGTTGGGGTTGAAGGAGTTGGATTTGACAAACTTCTTGTTCTTCCAAAAAGCTTGAACCGCAAGAGCCATGTGGTCATTGAACTCGTAGTGGCAATTTTCTTCCGTGATCTCAACCTCTTCTTGTTGGGGTGCTTCACTTGGAGTTGAGGTGGGAGTCACGTTGGCCTTCAATGCAAGGTTTGAACTTTGTGAGAGGAACTTGGCTCGAATGAGATTGTCCTCGGAGGTCTTCTTGAGAATATCCATAGCTACAAATTCTCCCATCACTTGACTTGGAGTCAAACTATAGTAGTCCATTCTTTGCCTTATCATTGCGGCATGAACCTCTTAGTGTGGCAAGATGGCTTCTATGAATAGACGCTTGAGCCATTCATCATTGATGTCACGACTTCCGTGATCCTTCATCTTGGCTCCAAGGGTGATGACTCTCCTATAAAGCTCATCCGGAACCTCTTCATCCTTCATGAAGAAGTTTTTGCACTTATTGATGACCACTTCAAACTTTGACTTCCTAACATTCTCATAGTTGTGAAAGTGATCACCAATGAGCTTCCAAGCATTTCTAGCGGAATCAACACCACGGACAAATGTTCTGTACTCCAAGGGTAGAGCCTTTAGGAGTATTCCAATGGCATGCTCATTGAGTTGATTGTCCACATACTCTCTTGGTGACAAGTTCTTTGGATCATGAACATATTAACCTTCTTCAACAATCCTCCACAATTCCGTTGACGTACTCTTGAAGTGAGTCCTCATGGAATGAAACCAATCAACGTAATTAGTAGAGGTTAGCATGGGGGGTTCATCTTGATTATCCATAGGTGGCAAATTATGGTGGCGATGATTATAATGAGGTGGAGGTGCCACCTCACCATACAACCCATAGCCACCCCTACCTTGGGATTTGGAAGCACTCTCTTCGCTAGCTTTAGCCTTGTTACGGGCTTCGGCATCCGAATCTTTCTTAATCAAATCCACCGCACTTGGTGGCTTGACATACGAAGGCTCGGTAGTAGACGAAGATGCTTTGTTAGGTAGGTGTTCACTAATCTTTTTGTCCACACTATCTAGAATAACCTTTTGCATGCTATCCAAAATCAATTTGATGGATTTGAAAGTTAGTGGAGCATTATCATCTATCAACTCGGTTTCTTGGGGTTTCACGGTGGGTGCCCCATCATCACCGGCCATATTGTTAAGAGCGGTAAAACCCTAATTAAGAGACGAGGCTCTGATACCAATTGAAAGATCGGTATGGTCGGTTAGAGGGGGGGGGGTTGAATAGGCGACTAACAAATTTTAATCTTTCTCTTTTTCTTTTCTGGAAAGATACAAACACTTAACCTAGGGTTTACTAAATTCTCTAAAGGTAATGCAACCCTAGGATGAAGTGCAATAGCCGAAGCAACTAGATAACAAGAATGTAAAGGGTAAGAATGGATACCACACGAGAGAAGAAGATTTCACCGGAGTTCCACCGATTGGGGTAGGTGTACGTCTCCGTTTGGAGCAGTACTCTACCACAAAGGTAGAGACGCCACAAAGGCTCACTCTATTCTCCTCTCACGGCACCACAAAGGTGAGTGAGCTCCACTAATGGCTTCCTTGAAGGCGAAAACCGAACATTTACAAACTGGACCAGGGCTAGCTCCACAACTCAATTGGAGGCTCCCAATCTAATCCTCAAGCTCCACAATCCCAAAGGGAAGAGCTCAAGGGAACCACTTCCGTCTAGGGCTCCCAAATGCCCAAGAGAAATGAAATCCACAAGAGAAATAAGGGGAATCAACTTTGTGACTTGGTGAAACCCTAGATCTAGGTCTTCTCCTCCAATCCTCAAAGAATCAACAAGTGGGGAGCTTTATGGAGGGAGATCTAGTAGAATGAAGCTTACGGAGTTCTTGGGAGAGATGGGGTTGTTCTTTGCATCGTGCTCGGGCAGAAAAACCGTTGGGGACGAAGGGGTATCTATTTGGACTCTCCAAAATCTAACCGTTATGCACTGCAAGTTGCAGGGGCGGAACTTCCGCTGGTCACCGGAAGTTTCGGACTTGTTCCGGCTCAACTTCCGGAAATCCACAATGGATTCCAGTAGCGCTGCGGACCTGGTCCGGAGGTTGGGCGGAAGTTCCGGTGTACCGGAACCCCACCGGAACTTCCGGACCTGGGCAGGCAAATGCACACCCTACACTACACTTAATAGTACGGAGTTCGTACGACTCAATAACCGAAAAAGCCGCTAAAACTCCACTACACTTCGTTTTCCAACTTGAGAGCATCGAATCGTTTTGCGCAATTTGATATCAAATCTGAAATACTTAACGCACGATAAGTCCACAACACACGTTGTCATCACCACCAAAATTAAATAGGAGAGAAATGCCCTTTCAGTAAACATGGTTCGTATGCTATATATGAACATTAGCATGATATATACTCACATTCTGGTCTCTCACGGGCATTTCCTCAAACAGTTTGGGGCCACTAAAGTCATCACATGTAATCTCTTACTCCCTTCATCCCAAAATAAGTGACGTCAGGGACTCTGCCCCCCCCTAAGAAATTGCATTTTAGTTAATTGTTACTAATCAGCTCATTAATAATCACTTTAAAATAGGTGAAGTCTCTAATATCGCCCCCACCCTAATCCTAACTCGCCCCCTCATGTCAAATTCCTGGCTCTGTTCCTGAGTGACGTGGATTTGTATAAATTCTTATACAAATTTTTGGGACGGAGGGAGCATGTAATTTCATCAAACATCTGGTTCACCACTGAGTCATCATACGTAAGCATTAAGCCAATGACAAAAGAGATCTTCACCCTGTCCCATTTAGTCGTTCTCTTCTATTAGAGGTGCAACATGGTGACCCTCAGGGTACCCTTTGAGTCTCCTTAGTTCAAACAAACGAACTAGTTTTCAAAAAGATGTGCCATCTTAAAATTCTAGTTCATTTGGTTGAACTAAGGAGGGTCAAAAGGTATCCTGAGGGTCACACTTTTGCAGCCGTATCTTCTATACCTGACCACCTACACCAGCAGGGATGAGACGTGCGACTGTAGAGGGAGATGGTGGCCATGGAGACACAGGAAGATGATGCAAGTTCAAGGGCAACGGCGGGGAGTGGGCCACTGCTGCGGTGGCACGGGAGCGAGTGGGATGGGATGGCACCGGAGCGGCGGTGCGCGGCGCGGGTGGCTGCTGCAGCTGCGCGAGGCGGCAGCAATGAGTCCGTGCGGAGGAAAAGGCAGAAACGTAATTATTTGCTAAACGCACACAATGAAAAAGATTGTTATACGAAGTAGTTTTTTTTTTGACGGGGCTTGGTTGTTACAGGCCTACAGTTGTTGAGAGGTTCATTTTTGATAGCTGAGAAAAAAAACACAGTTGGTGCCTTTACAAACAGGAGAGATCGAGATATTCTTTTTAGAATAAGAAGAGATAGAGATGAGGCAGATTTTTTTTTAAATAAGATGAGGCAGCTTTATTACCTACCAGTTGGTCTGGTTGAGCTAAAGGCCCAGTTACCAGGTGAGCCCAGGGAGTCTTTGCGGACATCTGATGGGCCTAAACTTGGCTATACGGCAGGAAGGAAAGGCTTTCATTCTGCTGGGCCAAAACTTGCGTAGGAAAGTAAGGCTTTGGGCATTAGCTTTTTTGTTTCCTGTCTCCCAGGCTAATCCTCTCCAAAATAAGGCCGGACAAAATCTGAATGGGAAGCTAAACCAGAGCCATTTGATGTCCAACAAGACGGCTTCGATCGGATTGAGCCCACCTGTGGCTCCTAGCCCCAGTCGCAAAAGGCATAAAAAGACAGTTTTTTCTAGGTCAGGTCAGAATGAAACCACCTTGCGTATAATCTGTAGTACTCCGTATAATATATACTCCCTCCCTCCCTCACATATTAAGTGACTCAAATTTATTTAAATATGAACGTATCTATATATTAAAATACATCTAAATACATGTAGTATTTCGACATTGGTACGGGACTGAGCAGTACTTTTTCGCCGAGAAAGTATACTGTATACTCGATGACTACAATCTGACTCTCCATGCTGGTCAGCTAGCTCAGGATAAGAAGCTTCGGGCTGAACTTTATGTCGGTCCGTGGTCCGTGTCATCGCAAGTACGCAACACCGGTGGTCTCCGGCCGCCGCGACATGGATTACAATGACTCGGCGTATATCCACAGCCAGTGGCCAGCACAGCAGCACGGGACTGGAGGCAGGCCAATAAGCAACAGAGACACTCGGTGGCCTGCTCACCACTGATGAATCAAAGCGCATGTTCCATTTGGGCTATCGATATCCTCCTCATCAACCTCAAAACGGAAGGATGGAAAGGATACCCGCGCCTGCTGCGCAGCTACGGTTTCCACAAGTAGTGCTGCAGCCTGACAGGCTAGTTGACCAGATGGGCAGATTTGGACAAGAACCAGAGTCACATAGGCAGCACAAGGTCGGAGAAAATAAGGGAATTTTATTGTTCACCGAATCAAATGTATGGTGTTTGAGGAACTACGTGACACACACCAAAATAAATAAATTAATCGGGTCGTGACGATGAATAGGAATCATGAGCATGTGAAGATGGTCCCAACGTCCCCGACAAGTGTTGAGTTCACTCCTTGCCGTCAGCGGCGCGGAGAGAGCCCAGCTGAACCGGCGCTTGGGTAGACACCACCTTGGATGACCCGTACCTGGCCACGTCCATCCCCTCCGTCCTCTCCTTCTCGATCTGCTCCTTGATCCAGAAGTAGGTGAACCTCAGGCCATCCTGCACAGCATTGTATCTAGCTTTATGAGTATTTCACAATTAATACTGTTTGTATATGAGAAGATGTAGGAAGACGTACGGTGATACATATACCTTGAGTCTCATCGTGGGAGCCCAGCCAAGCTTCTCCTTGATAAGGGTATTGTCGGAGTTGCGTCCACGGACACCCTCGGGACCAGGGATGTGGTGGATGGGCAGCTTCTTGTCCTCAAAGCCCAGAACAATCTCTGCCATCTCGTTCATGCTCACCATTTCATCGCTCCCAATGTTCACTGGCTCGCGGAAGTCCGACTTTGTCAACCTACGGATGATATCAAGTTGGTTTCTTGTTTCTATGTATTCTAGGCAGTGCAGTGATTTTTGTCTGGTAGATATGTACCTACCTCAGAACACCCTCGACACACTCGTCGATAAAAGTGAAGGATCGGGTCTGGAGACCGTCACCCCACATCTCAAACCGCTCTGTGGAGGTCTGGGCCTTCCTGCAGAAGGCAGCAGGTGCCTTCTCGCGACCACCTACCAAATTACTACAAATGAGCTATTTGCCTCAATGTTTGAATGGCTCAAGAATCAGTGAATTCACCTTTCCATGTTCCAAAGGGACCGTAAATATTGTGGAAACGGCCAACACGGCACTCAATGGCAAAGTCCTTGGTGTAGTGCTTGCACAGCTCCTCAGTCGCCAGCTTCTCCAAGCCATAGGCATCTTGTGGCTGAACGGTAGTAATATTAAAGAAAATTAAATTTTGGGTGTTTTAACATATTTAACTGACCAAAAGTTTTAACATATAAATCTTTTATCAACTCACCTCAGCAGGCCAGGCATCAGCTTCCTTCAAGCTCACATTTGTCTCAAGCTGCTTGAATTCAGGGTAAATGCATGCGCTCGAGGCATAGAAGAACCTGCACGGCCAAACAAAAACAAAGTGAGAATCAAAAGATTTTGTGAAATTGAGGAGACATACCAGCAAAACAGAGACGTGCTTTATTAAATAACTGTAACACCACAGAAGCACTCTTCAGTTCAGTTTGGTAGTGTCAGTGTCAACTCGACTAGCACGCAGATCTGGATAGGCTACTAGTGAACAATTTAGCAAATTGAAGTGCCAAACATGGACTGCAGTACGGAGTAACAAAAGTTTCTAAAGACTATCATACTTGCATGTTCTAGGTTTTACCCCTAGTTTGAGAAAGTTTCTTCAAGTAACTACTGAATTTCAACAAAAGAAATGGTGCAGAATTTAAAATTTTATCCATCAAGGAGCCTACAGAATACTGCAGTAAGACATGGAAATTGAAGTGACAAACCTCTTCACACCATTGATACGCCCAGCCTCAAGAATGTTAAAACTGATCATGGTGTTGTTGTACATGATAACGGAGTGGTTGGACTGAATGAAACCCATGCCACCCATATCAGCAGCAAGATTGAAGACATGGTCCACACCATTGGTGACCTTAAGGCAGTTATCCATGACCCTGAGGTCAACAAGGTGGAACTCATGGCAGAACATGTCCTCAGTCATATGCTCGTTCTTCTTCCAGTCAGAGGCAATGATGTAGTGTCCCTCACTCTTCAGACGACGAGCAATATGGGATCCAATGAAACCACCAGCTCCAGTGATCGAAATCCTCAGCTTCTCAGATGGCCAGTATAGTTCCCTCTCCAGCTCAGCATATGTGTACTCACCATAAGGAGTTCCGGTCTTGTCGGTGCTCCCCATTCTGTCACTTAAATCATTTAAAGAAAAATGAGTACACTAAACACTAAATTGGTATAGTAGGGATCAGTGAATTTCTCTTCAGACAACAAAGAAGAAAAAGAAAAACTGCATGGAACTAACAAGAAAAAGTAAAACTTTGTAGGATTGAAGAGAGTATGTTCATGGATCCCCACACCCCGCTAATTAGCAATATATTAATATAAAGTTGACACCAAATACGCAAATCATATATGAGAAAACACCATATTTTACAAATCCAATGGTTAGAGAGCAGACCATTAATCATTTGTCATCGTGCCCCACATATTTGACTGAAAACAAGATACTGACACCACGTTGTTAACCAATCAATGCTAGGGAATCTTTGAAGCTAATGGTGAATGCTACTGATGAACAAAAACGATCAGATGCAGCAGCACAACAGCAGGGAATCTGGATGTACTCGATGTTTCAGCTTCTCTGTGTAAGTACTACTATTGCAGATCCCGTTTATTTGAACAGAGAGCAGCATATCAAGAACAGGAAAAATACGCAACAAAGCTCAGTATGAAAACAAGACAACAGCAATATCAGCATATATTAGGTAAGACATTTCTCTATCAGATAATCAGAAGGTTAAGACAAGTAAATCTAAGGCCCTTTTCTGACTCCCCCATTGCCGAGAGAACCAATTTTTCAACAATTTGACATTGCCTTTCACAGGTCAAACTCTCACACTCGGGCTAGAAAACAATCCCAATGGGAGAATCTTGCCAAAACAATAGCTCTGCTGGGCATATGAACATACAAGGCATTACAAAGTCCATATCAGCCCCAACCTGACCAGGGAACCAGGCAAAATGCCAGCACAGCCTAAGTATTCACACAACAAAACGAACGAATTGGATTGGAGCTCGCTAGCAAAGAAATAGACGCAAAGGATGGATATTTTTCGCCGAAGTGGCCAGGTTCGTGTGACCGTTTCATCTACTTTAAGGCTTGCCCAGATTGGACAAATACAAGTACTGCTACAACTACAAAAAAAAAATCCAAGCAACAACCCAAAGATTTTACCAGTTCAACCGACCACGGCCACCCTGTATGGCAAGGATTGGCAGTGAATCACACCCAAACTAACCATGCAGGCATGGTCACCAGGTGTCCCAATCCCATACAAAGTTCTTGGTATCTCTGCCTCAGCAAAGTTCGGCGGGTTTTACCTCTCTCCTGACTCGTGGAAGGAATAAACCGGAGGGGGAGATAAATGGGCTGGATTGAACAGGGAGGAGATCTGTCGTGGTGCCACGGGGTTCTTCTTAGCGGCCATTATTTATAGGGCCAATGGTGGTCACTCGAGCTGGAATACCCAAATCGACAAGATCCCCGTTTTTTTATCAGAAAGGGAAGTGTTGAATCGTTGCTGCATTTTTTGGGCAATTATATGGTGGAGGTACCACGTCCCTGTTATCCATCGCTGATTTGCATAGGGGTAAGATGGTCATTTCACGATTTTCAGACGCACTGTCTCCTCCATGTCCTCGAATCCCATCATCAAATGCCTCCCTAATCCGCCATGAGTGCGACGGCGACGTCTTCCACCAGCGCCAGCCATCTCGCACGATGTCCTTGCTCCCCGTCGCCTTCAACGCCTCAACCCTAGCCAGCAGCGCCTCCGGCCGGATGAGCCCGCCATTTGAGACACGAGCCACCGCGCTCCCGAGTGCACTTCATGCCCATTCCAAACGTCCTGCATGCGTCAATCCACAAAAATCAACATAAAGATCAAGGCATCAAGCCACGAAAATCTTGATGAAGCGAGATAAGCGAGAGCTTGGTCCTGATTCAGCTCCAGCACATCCAATTTCTCGCGAATCAATCAATCCACACACAAATACTAATTAAATGACGATCATTTTCTCTAGCGTTTTGTCAGAGCAGGCGGCGCATTGGGCCATTGTTGTGGCTGCGCTAAGGGGGAATTAACGGGGGAAGATATGCAGTCGGCAGGGCATGGGCCAAACTATTATGTTTTTACATGAAAAGGCGAAATCACATTTTTATCCTCAGCGCTTTGGTACCTCTCCTTGGCCACTCCCATTCATCTGATGGTACCAGGAGGCATCATTCATCTTGAGCTGATAGATTAACACAAATGGATGGTTGGTATTTCTTTCCAAGTGCTGCAGAACTTTTTCTGTGCATGGGCTGTCAAAGATTGAATTATGGAATGGTCTCTATCTTGAATTCTTGCGAGTGCACCAATAATTATAAGCACGGTTCGGTAAGGCGATATAAGATAGTGTTTGGTTGGTAGAAGGATGGATCCAGGCCGTAGCGTGGCCGTACCGCTGGATCTGAACTGTAGGAGGCCGCCTGGTCAGCCGGATTCAGGCCGTAGTGTGATCTGTGCAGAACGGGATTCCGGCGCTAGGGAGGTCGAGAAGCTGCGCAAGGAGAGCAGAGGAGGCTGCCGACAGTGCGAGCAGAGGAGAGCGAGGAGAGGAAGATGGCATCAGAGGGGAGCGGCGTGCGAGGAGAGTGCAAGAAGGGGGTGGGGTCGGGGGGGGGGGGGGACAAGTATCCAGTGAAAATGGCTATTGAGTGCAGATGTGAAAATTTCTTTGTTGAGCTGTTGGATCGACAATATACCACAGGGAACTAATCATCCACTTAAACCGCGTTTTGCAGATAACCTATGCTAAAACAGTACTCCTTCGGTTTCAAAATACTTGTCGTGACAACTATTTAGGAACGGAGGGAGTAGATAAGTTTTTTCCTTGCAAACAATTTGCACTAAAATCACGACAAGTATTTAGGAGTGGAGAGTGTTGGATTGTGATCCAAATTCCAAGGGCTGGAAGTTCCGGCCCAACTTCCGGCCGAACCTCCGGTTGCTCTCTGTTACTTCTCAGGAAAATACAGAACTTGCTGCGGAACTTCCGGATATTCAAGAATTACCGGAACTTCCGGCCTCCAACCGGAACTTCCGGTGTGCCCGTTACGGATCTGACTTGCCCTAATGATCCTGCTATATATACCCTCTTGTAAGCCGCCGTTTTGGGATGAGTTGAATTTGCACGAGTTGCATCTGGAGAACCTCCCTGGCATTGTAAACACTCCTCATATAGTGAGATTTTGCTAGCTGCGCTCGTGGTTTTTCCCTCTCGTTGTTTGAGAGGGTTTTCCACGTTAAATCCGTGTGTCCTTGTGCTGTGATTTCTTCTTCGTTCTTCGTTCTTACTTGTCGCGTTCATAACAAGTGGTATCAGAGCCCCAGGTTCTGCCTAGGATTTGCAACATGTCTACCTTGAAGTTCGATCTGCCGCAGCTGAACTACACCACACGATTCTCATTGTGGCAATTGAAGATGCGGGCGATTCTCGCCCAAACTTCAGATCTGGATGAAGCGTTTGATTCCTTCGGCAAGAAGGATGCAAAGGAGTGGACTGCCGAAGAGAAACGCAAAGATCGTAAGGCTTTGTCATTGATTCAACTTCATCTATCCAATAATATTTTGCAGGAAGTGTCGGAGGAGAAATCCGCAGCAGTCCTGTGGCTGAAACTGGAATTGATCTACATGTCTAAAGATCTAACCAGTAAGATGCATGCAAAGATGAAGTTGTTCACCCATAAGCTGCAAGAAGGTGGATCGTAATATCTCATATAACTGTTTTTCGAGAGATAGTTTCTGACTTGCAAGCTTTGGAGGTTAAGTATGGTGATGAAGATTTAGCCATCTTAATCTTATGCTCGTTGACTAGTTCCTATACAAATTTCCGCGATTAAATTCTTTATAGCCATGACTCTCTAACCCTTAATGAGGTTTTAGAGGCACTTAGACAGAAAGAGAAGATGAAGTCTATGGTGCAGGCTGATGGGCCATCCTCAAAGGCAGAAGCTCTGCAGGTTCGTGGCAGGACCGAGCAGAGGAATAACAACTACGGCAACCGAGATAAGAGCCAGGACGGAAAAGCTCGTTCAAAGTCCCGAGGAAAAGATAAGTTCTGCAGGTATTGTAAGAAAAATAATAATGTTATTGAGGATTGTTATAAACGGCAGTACAAGGAGAAAAGGAACGGTACCTACAAACCGAAAGACAAGTCCGATGGTAATGGTAAGGTCGCTGTCGTTTCTATCGATAGCTCTGAGGGTGAATGCCTCACTGTTTTTGCTGCCTGTACTTCCCGTGATGATGAATGGATTCTTGATACATCATCTTCTTTTCATATTTGTTGTAACAAGAATTGGTTCCGTTCTTATGAGTCTGTGCAGACTGGAGACTTTGTGCATGTGGGCAATGACAATCCTTGTCATATTGTTGGCATTGGGTCCGTTCAGATTAGGACCCTTGATGGCATGACACGCACGTTGAAAGAGGTGAAGCACATACCAAGCATGGCAAGAAATTTGATCTCACTTACTACCATGGATTGTGACGGGTACAAGTACGCCGGAGGGCGTAGACTTTTGAAGGTATCTAGAAGTTCTCTCATTCACATGATAAGTGATATGAATTCTGCCAAATTATATGTTCTTAGAGGTAGCACTTTGCCTGGTTTTGCTGCTGCCGTTACACCTAATGATTCTGATGATTGTGCTAAAACGAATCTGTGGCATATGTGTCTTGGGCATATGAGTGAACATGGGATGGCAGAGCTGGTCAAGATAGAGCTGATCGATGGCTGCAACTTGAGTAAGCTTGAGTTTTGTGAGCACTGCGTTTATGGTAAGCACAAAAGGATAAGTTCATTTCTTCCGTTCATACCACCAAAGGCATATTAGATTATGTGCACGCTGATGTTTGGGGACCCTCCCGTAAGACTTCTATTGGTGGTGCTAATTACATGCTTACCATTATTGATGATTACTTAAGGAAAGTTTGGCCTTATTTTCTGAAACATAAATCTGATGTTTTTGGTGCGTTCAAGAAGTGAAAAGCTATGGTAGAAAAGCAAACTGAAAGGAAGGTAAAAATTTTGCGTACTGATAATGGTGGTGAATTTGTTTCTGATGAGTTTGAGAAGTTCTGCAGCAATGATGGTGTTGTTAGGCACTCACTACAACACAAATGTCTTGTAGAGACATTTTCGTTGAGGTAATATACTCTTTGTTTCTACCTAGAGACAATTTTGAGACAGAGTTTCATGTAGAGGCAGTCTATGAGGCGTTATGGATAATGTCATAAAGATAGAGACACTGGCTGAGACATTATGGTGTAGAGACATTTTTTGAGGCATTTAATAAATTGTCACAAGACTCATGTAGAGACATGGTTTTGAGATACTTGATGAAATGACCTTACGGTATGGTTAGAGACACTATTTGAGACACATTTTATGTTGTGTAGAGGCATTCTTAGCAAGTTTGAGACATGTAGCAGACTACTCATAATAATTTCATTAGAAATATAAGCAAGAAATGGTATTAGATTGAGATGGTTAGGTGAGTGTAGTTTTCCTTAAGGTCTTGAGTTCGAGGATTGGTTTCAACGTAATTTTTTCAATGTATATTTTCTAGCACATGAGTATAGAGACACAATGTCTTTACAAAATGTCGCATTGAATGTAGAGACAATATAGTGTCTCTATGAAATGTCTAAAAAGTATAGAGACATAATGCAATGTCTTTACTAAATGTCGTATCGAACGTACAGACGGTATAGTGTCTCTATGCAATGTCTAAAACAATAGAGGCGTTTTATTAGTGTCTCATCACACATAACGACACTGTCCCTAGTGACAGTTTTGTGGCATTGTACCAAATGTGTCTAAAGTTATGTAGGACAATTATAGTATCTCTACGAACCAAAAATAATGTCTCTATGGGCTATTTCTCTTGTAGTGACTACACGGTTGCCCGTACTCCACAGCAAAATGGCGTGGCTGAGCGCATGAACAGAACAATCATATCGAGGGCCCGTTGCACACTGTCCAATGCAGGTTTGGGCAGGCGTTTTTGGGCTGAGGCAGCTTCCAAATGCTACCTCATAAATAGGTCACCTTCTATTCCACTTGACAAGAAAATTCCCATTGAGGTATGGTCTGGTAAACCTGCTCATTATTCACAGTTGAGAGTTTTTTGTTGCACCGCTTATGCTCATGTTGATAATGAAAAGCTAGAGCCTAGAGCTATTAAGTGCATTTTTCTTGGTTATGGTTCTGGAGTTAAAGCATTCAGATTGTGGAATCCTGAAGCTAAAAAGATTTTGCTGAGCGGGAATGTTGTCTTTAATGAAAAAGTTATGTATCATGATACTTTTTCCACTGATGCCTCTCGCATTGAAGAGGAGAGACTTCGAGTGCAAGTGGAGCACGTTGATGAAATTGTTGACAACGATGATGCTCAGGTTGATTATGGTAATGATGATGGGAACAATGATGACAATAATGATGATATTGTTCCACCCTCACCACCTGTTTTGCAGCAACCCAGACGGTCTATTGCAGCTGACCGTTTTGCAGCAACCCAGACGGTCTATTGCAGCTGACCGTCCGAAGAGAAATAAAGGTCATCGCCCATGTTTAATCGAAGAGTGTGATCTTGTTTATTATGCTTTGAGTTGTGCAGAACAGGTGGAGCATGATAGTGAACCGGCCACATATAATGAAGCTGTTGTTTTCGGCGACCGTGTGAAGTGGTTGTCTGCCATGCAAGAGGAGATGCAATCTCTTGAGAAAAATGGCACATGGGATGTTGTGCCTTTGCCTAAACAAAAGAAGGTCGTTTGCTGCAAAAGGATTTTCAAGAGAAAGGAGGGTTTGTCTCCTAATGCGCCTATGAGGTTTTAGGCAAGGTTAGTGGCAAAAGGTTTCAGTCAAATACCAGGTATTGATTATAATGATGTGTTCTCTCTAGTGGTAAAGCATAATTCCATCCGTACTTTCTTTGGTATTGTTGTTATGCATGATCTTGAGCTTGAACAGTTAGATGTGAAGACTATATTTTTGCATGCAGAGGTTGAGGAGGAAATATACATGGACCAACCTGAAGAGTTCATAGTTCCTGGTAAAGATGAGTTTGTTTGCAAGTTGAAGAAGTCCCTTTATGGTTTGAAACAATCTCCTAGACAATGATATAAAAGGTTTGATTCATTTATGATCTCACGTGGTTTTAGTAGATCTCAGTATGACAGTTGTGTCTACATTAATTTGTTGACGGGTCACCTATATACTTGTTGTTATATGTTCATGATATGTTAATTGCTGCCAAGAGCATTAAAGTAATCACTACTTTGAAGGCACAACTAAGTAGTGAATTTGAGATGAAAAATCTTGGTGCTGCTAAGAAAATCCTAGAATGGAAATTAAAAGGGACAGATAATCTAAGTTGCTATTTCTTAGTCAGCAAAGTTACATTGAGAAAGTTCTTCATCATTTTAATATGCATGACGCAAAGTGTGTTAGTACTCCTATTACTTCTCATTTCAAGTTGTCAGCGTTGCAATGTCCTGCTTCTGATGAAGATATTGAGTACATGTCACGAGTTCCCTATTCTAGTGCAGTTGGTTCCTTGATGTTTGCCATGGTTTGTTCACGTCCTGATTTATCATATTGTCGGAGCACGGGTCTCCAGCACCGGGGATGCTGGGCACCCCCTTGTTGTTCGGTGAGAGGCGAGGCAAGCGCTCGTGCGATCGTCGGCGTGACATAAGACACAAAGTGTCGACACTCGGATTTACTCAGGTTCGGGCCAACCGGATGTATAACACCCTACGTCCTGCTTGGAGTTGTATTCACGAAATGTGTGTGTTCTTACAGATTGCCCCGGAGAGTTTCCGGGTGAGCTACTTGCTCTCCTAAGAGATTCTGCTATGAACAGGGGGAATACTAGTTGCTACTCACTAGTGTTCCCACCCTTTGACCGATGGCTTTGATCCTCCTTTTATAGTCAAGGAGATACCACAGATGCCAATGCATGCAGCGTGACACGTTTCCTACACGCGTGTCATCGCCACAAAACTCTCCCTACTGTAGATCCACACTGGGCTTCATGCAGCGCCCAGGCCACTGTGCATCGTAAGTAAAACAACTCTTAGGATAGCCGCTCTAGACTTGTGGAGCAAGACTAGCCCTGCCGATGTGACTCCTATCGGTGCATTAAATGCACTGCGCCCGCTGTGTGGTCTTGCCTCCACTGTTCCGTCGGCCCCACCTGCGACCCCTGAAGCCCCGGTACCGTTGCCCGGCAAGTTGCGGGAGCGAACTGGTAGCTTCCCGGGTTCGCCCCTCTCGGGAAGCCGGCCTAGCAGGATCTCATCAGTTGCGACCCATGCGTCCCGTGCCAGTGGGGCCCCGTGGGCCACTGGTACGACAGTAGCCCCCGGGTGTGGGCCGGCAACCTTGAGCTCCCGGGCAGTATCGTCCTCGGTCAGTTGCCGGGCTACGCCCTTCCGACGCATGGGTCCCCAGGCCAAGCTGGAAACCCGGCCACGTAGGCTGCCGTTACGCCTCCTCCCGTCGGAACGGGAGGGGCGGATGCACGATCTCTGGCCCCACTATTCCTCTGCGAACAAGTAGTTATGGCCACGCCGCGCATGCTGTCTTGATTCCTCCAAATCTTTAGGGTGCTTGATTACTGATCATGGGGGGCGTCCGTTGCGATTCCGCCTGCCGGATATAAATGCCCAGGGGCGGTGTCACAAGGACTCCCCTCAGCCACTGCCCCTGCCGTTGCCTCCCCGAAGCCCCTTGTGCTCTGACCCCCGAGAAGCCTCCCACCTTTCTCCTCCCTCCCTCCACCAATGGCACCCAAAGGCCCAGCACATCCCAAGGGCGTTAGCAGCAAATGAGAGAAGAGCGGCAAGAAGGAAATGTCGGAGCGAGAGCGCAGGGACAAGGAGAAGAGGGCCCAGTTCACGTTCTTCAAGCCCGGCTACAACGGCGAGGCCGTGGAGAAGCTGCGCTTGGCGGTGGCCACCAAGAACAACGAGCATGGCCCGACGTGCATCCTACCCGTCGGGTCGCACCCCGGCAAGCACTACTACCGGTTGTTCGTGAGGTTCATCCTCTCCGGGTTCGTGCCGCCGCACTCGCTATTCCTCCATGCTATCCTCTTTGCGTACCGCTTCCAGCTGGCACAGATTCACCCCACCTCCTTCCTAAAGCTCGCCGTCTTCCAATACCTCTGCGAGGCGTCTACTTCTACCCTCGCTCAAGAAGGGCGAGGCGATGTCTTTCGGGGTCTCGTACCAGTTCCGGGACGGGCTCAAATTGGAGTTCATCATCACGGAGGACCGAAAGATCGAGGCGGAGTGGCGCGCGGACTGTTGTTGGCTCTACATCGAGGAGCACAACAAGGCGTACACCAAGCCCACCGCGCCACCGAAGAAGTCCAGCGACTGGCGGGACCGCGATGCCAGGGATGCCGAGCTCGTGCCGATCTGCGACAAGATCGTGGCGCCGCGGCGTACGGGGCTCACAGATCTGGACGTGGCCCGGAGCTTCATCGCGAGGCGCATTGCTCCGCTGCAGCACCGAACCCACCCGGTCTGGACCTACTCGGGGGAGAGCGACTGGATGAGGCTGCAGCGAGGCAGGCTCATGATGGAGTAGATCCGCACGTGGCTCAGGGGGATCACCAGTGACAACTCCCCCTTCATCGGGCTTCCCCCGGGTGTGACCACGCTCCACGCAAATGTTGCCAACCCGGGAGCCAGCAACTACCCACCCTGCAACGAGTGGGGCATCATGGCGGGGACCCCGTCGAGCAGCCCTCCCCCGCGACCAAGGGCCCGGACTGGGAAGCAACCGGTGGCCGAGAGCGAGGAGGAGGAGGATGACTCGGACGGGGATTCCGAGGGGCTAGCGGGCACCTCCGCCGACTATGACGTCTCCCGCGAGGTCGCCGACACCTCCGAGAACGAGGGGTCCCGGGGTGCCGACAGTCCCGCGAAAGGGGACAGTGACGACGACGACATCGTGCCACTGTCCCGCCTGCCCGCTGTGCAATGGAGCCAGCGCGGGGGCAGCCCACCGGCCCGGGGCTCAGCCCCCGGCGCGGTGGGGGGATCTGGCGGTAGCAGGAACGCTCCGCCAGCGCGGAAGACGCTTCCCGCAGGGGGAATCTTCGCCGACCGTAGGCTGGTGTTGATCCCAGTGAAGTAAGTTCTTTTCCCTTAACCCGTGCTTCCTGTTTCCCTTGGCGTCTTTTCGACGAATAATTCCTCTTGCTTCAGGCCGGCGGGGAAGAGGGGTACGGTGAGCTCTCCACGGGCAACCTCGAGCAAAAAGCCGCGCACAGCCCCTGGCACGAGTGGGGGAAGCCCCCAGGTCGGGATGGGGGGCGCGGTGACGGCGGCAGCGGCGGATGGGGGCGACGCCACCCAGACCGCAAGCAAGCCGGCGGCCCCGGGAGCAGGTGCGGCCGGCAACCTAGTCGTGTACATTTCACTCCTTTTCCTTTTCAATGCCTAACAGTCCTTGCTGCTCTCTTATCCAGGACCGGGAAGCGTTGCCGGGGTCGACCCGGCAACGATCGACGGCGGCCGCCAAGAGGCGACCGATACAGGGGGAGGGGACACTGCGCAAGGTATGCCACGCCCGCCGCAGTATTCCTCCCCGTCGCTTTTTCTTGTCTTGCCTTCATCTCTTTCTAACAATTCTCCTTGCAGCCCCTCCTGCCGCCGCAACTGCGGGAACGGGGGCCGCAGAACTCACGCCAGGAGGCACCACGGCCAACGCGGAAGCCTCCCCTGAGATGACGGTGGAGCAACCCCCCACCGGACAAAGCGGGGACGGAGGGGGCTCTCCTGGCAGCCAAGCCACCGACCCAATGTTAATCGGGGAGGCAACGGACACCGGGTCTGAGCCCCTCGATCTCGCCGCACCGGAGGCCGGCCGCGAGCGGCCGCCCAGCCCCCAGGCGGAGGCAAGGGACGAGCTCGCAGCCGGTGGAAGCGGAAGGACGCGCTCGCCTTCGCCGGCACCCGAGGAGGTGGTGCGGTCACAAACGGTGGCCGCACGTGCCTCCTCGAGATCCGAGGCGATCGCGGGCGCAGGTTGGGGTCCGCTGAACTGGAACCCCAGCATCTTCGACCAATGGCACGAGATCATAGAGGGCATCAAGCGGAAGCAGCTGGGATTCGTCCGCTGCTACAACAGGTGCGCCAACAGCTCTCAGCAGCCCAGGGTCGGCTGGACGGCGCGCGGGAGGAAGTTGGGGAGCGTCGGCAGGAGCTGGCGCGCCTCTAGTAGGAGATCCGGGTGGCGCAGCAAGCTGAGGCCGAGGCATCCGAGCCCTCAGTCCTGGAAGCACACATCCAACGCCAGCTACAGGAGCTGCGCGCGGAGCACCAACAAG
Source organism: Brachypodium distachyon (assembly GCF_000005505.3). Taxonomy (NCBI): domain Eukaryota; kingdom Viridiplantae; phylum Streptophyta; class Magnoliopsida; order Poales; family Poaceae; genus Brachypodium; species Brachypodium distachyon. The sequence goes on along the minus strand of NC_016133.3, from coordinate 27,322,538 downwards.
TGCTCGAATCGCTGGAGGCGACGCGTCTTCGCGCCGATGTGGAGCACCAGGAAGCACTAAGGGGCTTCCAGGAGCGCCTCGACGAGAAGAGCGGGCTCATTTCCAGCTACTCCTCCGAGATCCAGCAGTTGCGGCAGCAACTCGTGGAGCAGGCCACGGCAGCCCAGACTGCGGCGACGCGAGTCGCGTCCCGGGAGAAGGAGTTGCAGGAGCAGCTCCAAACCTAGGAACGCGAGTTCCAGGAGTAGCTCAAGGCCGCAACCGACGCCAACGCAGCCCTGAAGGGCGAGCTGGACGTCGCGAGGAACGATCAGTGCAAAGGACGAGAGAAATTACCAACTGAAACCATAGATATTGTATCCAAGAGCTAGATTGACATGAAGCTGAAACAAGTTAGGAAGAATTACAGGTACAAATAAGATCAAGTCTAAAGATCTTCTGCCAAAGCCTGATGATATGGACATGATCACCATGGATACGACCGTTAGAACCCTAATTATTAGTGTATCTAATAACAATTATAATCAAGTGAATTCAATTATTAAATGTTTTCAATATGTTACTTGCAAAGAGGCGGAACTACTATCTTGTGTAATCTTATTATGTAGGCATCTTATTGAACTTTACAAGTCCAAAGTGAAGATGAAGTGTGATAGCCTGCAAAAAGAGATTCAAAGTGAAGTCTATCAAGTCTACTTTCCAACAAATCAAACGGCACATGATTCGGAGCTTGCTAGAGAAAGATATCACGAATTAAAGTTGAATCCGATTCGGATCCGAGCTGTCAGGAGACCCGAATTTGTTTTAATCACCCAGGCCGCATTCGGAGTCCAAATCAAGCAAACAAGTACTTGTTGGAAAGGTAATTACAAGACCTTTCCAACGGATCTGGCCCCATCAAGAGATTTGACTCGTGCTGACCGTGGCGGACAAAACAAGCGAACGGATCTGTTTTTCTGTTTTCTAAAGAGTTGTAGTTTGTTAGGAAAGTTAGGGATATAGTTGGATTTCAGCCTCCTTACTCAAGGTGGACGAAAATATCTCTCCCTCCTCCTTTATATACCCCATGAGCCCCCCTAAGGAGCCTTGGGTTTTGTTTAGTTAAAAGTTAGCCATCGCTACTACTTCGTGTAATCGCGTGTGTCGGTTAGACCACCTGTTTTACCGTTTTGGGAACCCCAACTTATCGTCTCGTTGAGACATTGTTTTGATATAGTATATTCGCAATTTTAAATTGCATCCGCTATTTATTTTGTTCTTGCTTGTTCTTCGATTGCTTGCAGGAACAAAGACCTTCGTGGTCAGGTTGATCGTGCCCCCGCGTGATCAATAACCCTCTGGAGTTGGTGTATCGATTGCTAACGCGCTGGCTCCTAGGCCGTAGTCGGATCGTCAACGTCACCTCCTACTCAAATCGAGAGTTATCAATCTCATCGAAAGATCGGGCCACTCCAACCCTATATCACCTGTCCGAAGAGTCATCAGCACATCAGTCCCGAATTCATTTTTTTAATGTAAATTCAGTATGTTTTAGAACAAATATTACAATGCCATAATTCAGGTAAAGTTCATGTCAATAACAGAAATTTAGTCAAACTGAAAGATAGATGAACTGAAGACCATCATGTTTCCATTTCTGCGCATACACTGAATTCAAGTTCATTGTCATGATATAAAACAAGGCAACTACTTTAATATCCACAATTTCAATTTGTACAACAGCAACACAACAAGAAAGGAGAATCAATTTTCCTGCACATCCACAAGATTGAACATGTTGTTCTTCAGGCTCAGGTAGACAGGTATACAAGGGAAATTTTGTCCCAAACAGCAGACTGCAGCTTCAGGTTCTTCAGATTCAGATACAGGAACAACTGACCGTTGCTGATCACATGAAGGCAGGGCAGCGGCCGCCCGTGGGGCAGCGCCAGGTCGCCGTCGCACGGGGCATCGCCGTGGCCGCCGGGCCTCCATTGCGTGGGCAAGGGCACACGCGCGACGGGGCAGCCGGATTCTCCTTGGCTGTGAACAATCGAAGTCTGAGTTGGGCAGGGAAAAAGGTTGATCGGTGCTTTTAGTTGGGAGTTTTCTGTAAATTTGGGTTTAATTGGCTGGTTAGTTCCCATGTTTCATCTGTGCCGTCTGCCGTGTGGATCCAACTACTGCCGAGCGAAATTTGCACATTTCAAGCTAATAAGCATTTTCACTAGATGTGTTCTTAAGTTATTTTGTAAGAAAATAACTTTCAGTGTGTATACAACTATATCAATTCTGTGTGACAGTATAATAATTGGTCAAATTATCTTTCTTTTTTATCTTATACGATGACATAACACCTATAAATAACCCGAAGACTGTCTTCTTAGCATAACGTGTGGGTAATTTTTCATGACCGTTTGTGGGCTAGTTGTAATAGTTTTTTAATCCAATTTTCCATTGATTAACTGAGCATTAATACTTCTTGTCAACCAATTAATTAGTGAGACTGAGGCAAAGTTTTGGCCTTCGGTTCGCAGATAAAACCAGGCCATCTCTCTCTCTCTCTCAATTTGCCATTCGGTCGTCAGAAACTCAGAATGAATTCCTGAAGAATTAAAGAAGAGAAAATGCAGATTAATTAATTTACGGAGTACTGTATATCAGCTAGCATGACGATCGATGAGTGTGCGCGAGGCGTGTATTCAAATTTGATCATGCACATGTACACGACAATTATTTAATTAGCCCCCGTACATTATATATGGGGAGTACGTGACTTCGTCCGTGTGCAAGGGACATGCCTTATTCGTGAACGTGCCGGTGCCGCCGCAAACATGGACGCGAAGGATCCATCCGTCAATGGTTGGCGACGATCTGCTGCGCCCTGGTCTCATAGTCAAACTTATAAGCGGCTTCCTTGGAGCTGTCCGCTGACCAGATGAAGAGCCCCGGCAGCTTGCCCTGCCGCTGCAGCTCCTTGGCCCCGCTGATGCCTTGCTCCGGCGAGAGCAGCCCGGTGACGTCGCCGGTCTTGAAGCTGGCGAGCAGCTTGGATCCGGAGCCGGGGTAGTTGCTGAGCTGCAGATTGTAGAACCCCACGTAGTAGTCCACGTTGGTGTTGGCGCCGTAGCCGTAGAACTGGAAATTCACATAGTCGATGACGCCCGAGTACTTGGCCCACAGCGCCCGGTAGTACTTCTGGATCTCCGGGCGCTCGAAGGGCGCGATGGAGGTGGACATTCTGGGGAAGCGGGCCTTGAGCTGGGTGAGCAGGCGGCCCGTGCACTCCACGAAGGTGTCCACGTCGGCGGCGAAGTGCTCGTAGTCCACGTCGACGCCGTCGAGCCCGTACTGGTTGATCATGGCGGAGAGGGACGAGACGGCGTTGGCCACCCAGGTGTCGACGGAGGTAGGCGCGAAGGTGGCGTTGACGCCGGTGTTCTGCACGGTGTCGCCGCCGAGGCCCACCATGATGCTGAGGTTGGGGTGGGCCTTTTTGGTGGCGGCGGCCGCTGCGGGGGAGAGCGTCGCCGCGTCCCAGAACGGGGCGAAGACGCCGTTGGCTGGCGTGGGCTTGGGCCTGGACTGGGTCGCGGCCATGTAGTCGATGGCGAAGGCGAGGATGAAGTGGAAGCTGAGGCCGGCGTTGACGGGCACGTCGGAGAACTGCACGCTCTTGAACTGCGCGCCGATGTACTCCCGGAACACGTAGCCGTTCGTCATGGCTCGCGCGCTTGCTGGATCGGAAGTCGCGCGGGCTCGATCCAGTGGGACGCTCCGCCCTGCTTGCACGATGGATTTTATCCAGGGCTTGTTGGGGCTTGTGTGGCCGCGTTACATGCCACGTACGTAACGTACATGCACGCCTGGGAAGTCTGGAACGAGTCAACAACGGGGGGCTGCTACCATTCTGGACCTGATCGAGGACTTCTCGGTCTCCTGCATGCCAGTGGAATTGTTCGTGGTACACGGTACACCGACGTGTCCCTGGAAACGCGCTGGAATCTCTCCACGTGCATGCACGTGAGCTTTCATGGCAACAGTTTGTTCCTTGATTTTGTGATGGCAGCTGCATGCCCATGCATGAGTGTCATATTTGAACATACGGTCAAATTCTGAACGGCAAATATGGAAAAAAATTTCGTCATTTCCCATCGCTCTGCACGAATCTCCCCTGTCTCTCCCGTCTCCTCTCGCTTTCTCGATCTGCCGCTGGCGGCTCCTCCATCCGGCCATCTCCCCGGCCCGTCCCTGCCGCCCAGATGGCCGCGCGGCCGCCGCCGCGACGGAGCCTGCCGCCCCCGCAGGCCGCGACGGGGCGCCCGTCTCGTCCTCCGCTGCCGCCACCGCAGGCCGCGGTGCCGTGGGCCGCCCCAGGGCGTCTCGGCCGCCGCTGACGCCGCGACGGGGCGCCGGGACCCGGTCTCCTCCGCCGCTGCCCCCCGCCGGCCGCGGTCCCTGCCTCCGCCGCAGCCAACACCGAGGAAAGGCGAGTTTAGGAAGAAGAGGTAGTTGCTCGTGGCGAGTTTAGGCGGATTGATTTCGTCGCGAGGTGAGAACTCGATCTGACTCCGGTCGGAGGTTTCGTACAGATGGTTTTGGATCATGTACCTGTGACTCTTGATTTTGGATGTACATGTACTGTTTTTGGTATCGCAATCGCGGGCCGTTCTCTTGATTTTGGATACGGTTGTTTCTCTTTGAATCAAGAGTACCGAGGTGCTGTGATCGATGAGATACTTTTGTTTGATAAGGTACTACTTAGGAAGTACAAATTTGTTTCTCCCGTGATGATGCCTTGTTTTGATTTTTGAGTTGTATTTTGTTCATGCTACTGGGTTGTAGTTGAGGAGGTACCTAACATTTTTGTGATACTTATAATTGATGACGTATTTGTTCATTGTAGCATATTGTGTATATTCAGAAGGTACTAAAAATTGACGAGGTACTATGGTCGAGAAGGTATTTCGTACTTTTGATTGTGACCGTAGTGTACATGAGTATTGACGGGTACTTAAATTGATGATTTATTGGCATCTACTGTAATGTATTTGGCATGTATGTTGATGTATTTGTTATGTACCGGACGAGGTACTAAGTATTGAGATGGTGTACTCAGTTTGATGTACTTGTGTTGAAAAGGTACTTGGTACTTTTGACTGTAATCGCAGTGTAGATGAGTATTGAGAGGGTACTTAAATTGATGAGGTACATAAAATCGACAGTATGTAGCCATCTACTCTAATGTACTTCACATGTACCTGTTGTATTTGCTATGTACTAGGATGTACTTGACATGTACCCACATTGTATCTCGTATATTTTTTTACTAATCAAATTTATTTATTTACCTTCATTCGTGTACATGTACCTGACACACTGTATTATGTATGTGCGAATAAAATTAGTACGAAAAACCAAGTCATACCTCTAAAATATCATCTACAAAGAAAAATGTTTTAGAAATAGGTGAGAAAGAAAACGTGAGTGAAAAAAGAAAATTGTACGTGATGTGGTTGACACAAATAAAAGAGAATCAAAGTAACGAGAGAGAAAATGTCAGGGTCCATCAAAAAGTCCGACACCTCTCTCTTAATCTCCTATCTCTAATATGGTGGATCCCATGTATTGTTTGCCCACGTGAAAAAATGAGTGGCTAGCTTAATAGGGGCAAATGCCCTCGGCGTCACCGTCTCGGCTTTAAACTGAATGGGCCGAGGTGTGCGGACCAGACGGGACGACATATCGACCGCAAGGGTGAAACGGAGAGGGAGTATTGTCTTCACCCCGCACGGCTGCAACATGTCAACATCTTTTCCTTGACCACAACCCAGATCGATGACACATCAGACCAGATCGATGTACGCACCCAAGCAAATGCGCTCATTAAACATGCGTTTTTTTTGGGGTTTTTTTACGAACATGCGTTTCTTTTTAAGGGGGACTAATTAAGGATGGGATGAACACGATTAGTTCCACAAATTCTGCACAAAACACTAGCAGTGGAATTTTCATGTGTAAAATGCTGCCTTAACTTCCTTCACACAACTATTTTTAGGAAAACACGCTCGAAGGTGTGCCCATTTTTATAGAGAAGAAAGGTTGAAAGCAGGTCCACAGGGTACAAACAAAAACAAAACAAAACAAAGACTACTCGGTCAGGCGACCTAACAATCTCACACATCTTATAGAGGTTATTTTGGTTACATATAGGCCCAAACAAGCTAGGCCATGAATGTGAATCCCGTGCGTGATTGCTATTTCTTGGTCAAATTTGCTATTTTTTTTAACAAATTTGCTATTTCTTCCGTGAAAATTTTCATGCATCTGTAAAGGTTTGGCTGTAGTTGGTTGAATGTGAAGTCGTTACTGGTTTTCTCAATACTCCACGCAGCAAAGACAATAATTTTCATGTGGAAGAAACCTTCAATAATTCAGAGACACATTTTCATGCACATTATGCTTTGTAGAAAAAAGGGGCATAAGTAGGACCAACAGCCTTTGGCAAACAGGCAATAGAAGAACAGATGGTCTCTTGTTTCCAAGTGCATAGATCCACAAAGAAAAGCGGTCATATATATAAGGGGAGGTGAAACTATTTCTTTTGAAGCATTGCACGAGTGTCACTTTTTTTAGGGCAACATTGCACGAGTGTTAAGCCTGTTAATTTGCACCGGAGAGGTTGAACTCGGATATTCCCGTCACGCGACCCTGCTCCTCAGCCGAGTGAGTCCGGTATTGTCAATCTCAAGTCTCAACATATTTACCTTTCAGCCAAAGTGTCAAGATTAATTTTAATGTGCTAACTCAGCTGGCCGGGGGCTCTCTTCTTCAGCTCACAGTCATCTTCTTGTTTTTTTTATGTTCCAGCCAAGTACAAGACTACACAAGATCGAAATTGTGCTAACTCAGCTTGGACGCTCTCTTCTTCAGCTCAGTCATCTTCTTATTTATTTATTTATTTAATGATCCAGACAAGTACAAGACTACACAAGATCGAGGAAATCGATCCTCGATCTGACGCCGCTCCCTCGTGACTTTCTTCGTTTCGTGTCACCATCAGTGAGTTGCTTTTTCTTCTTAATTTGCCCCCAGCTGATTGATTGCCGAACAAACAAGCAGAAATGGCCAGTCACGGGGAGTTGCTTGCAAGCTAGGACTTGCGACGCGGCTCGTGGGTGGAGCGTTTTTCCTTTCCCAGATTGCTTGTTCAGCATTGCATTTTCTAGATAATGCTGGTTTGCCATTATCGTCTTTGTTGAAACCAGCTCATGCAATTTTAGACATGTACAATGCGATAATGAAAGAAATGCAGCACAAGCAACTGCAAAGTCGCATTTCAAGTTGCAAATCCGTCAACTTTTAGCCCAGCAAATCAGTACATGTACAGTGATCGTACAGCAACCTCACGACGTGACGTAACACTCAATTCGAGAACGTAACGCATCCCTCACCAATTTATCAATCCCAATTACTGCCAACAGAAGCTAATTAAGCAGCCACGTACAGGCACATTATATATATATCAACGTTTAGCATCATTGTTTAGCAGGAAGGTAGTACTAGTTCGTTAATTCTCGTGTGGAGTCAAGGGCGTTGGCCATGACGAACGGGTACCTGTTCCGGGAGTACATCGGCGCGCAGTTCACGGGCGTGAAGTTCTCCGACGTGCCCGTGAACGCGGGCCTGAGCTTCAACTTCATCCTCTCCTTCGCCATCGACTACACGCCGGTGGCGCAGCAGACCACCCCGACCCCGACCAACGGCGTGTTCAACGCGTTCTGGGACACGGCCAACCTGTCCCGCGCCTCCGTGGCGGCCATCAAGGCCGCCCAACCCAACGTGAGCGTCATGGTGGGGCTGGGCGGCGACAGCGTGCAGGACATCGTCAAGGTCTCCTTCACCCCGTCCTCCATCGACTCCTGGGTGTCCAATGCCGTCACCTCCCTCTCCGCCATGATCAACGAGTACGGGCTCGACGGCGTGGACGTCGACTACGAGCGCTTCGCCAGCGGCGTCAGCGTCGAAACCTTCGTGGAGTGCATCGGCCGCCTGCTCACGCAGCTCAAGGCCCGCTTCCCCAGGATCACCACCTCCGTCGCGCCCTTTGAGGACACCGAAGTGCAGAGGTACTACCAGCCGCTCTGGCGCAAGTACTCGGGCGTCATCGACTTCATCAACTTCCAGTTCTACGGCTACGGGGACAACACCGACGTGGCGACGTACGTGATGTTCTACGACCTGCAGCTCAGCAACTACCCAGGCTCCGGATCCAAGCTGCTCGCCAGCTTCAAGACCGGCGACGTCACCGGGTTGCTCTCGCCGGAGCAAGGAATTAGTGCTGCCATGGAGCTGCAGCGGCAGGGCAAGCTGCCCGGGCTCTTCATCTGGTCAGCGGACAGCTCCAAGGCGGCCCCTTATAAGTTTGACTATGAGACCAGGGCGCAGCAGATCGTCGCCAACCATTGATGTATCTCAAATCTCAATGGACAGGCGTGGACGGGGGTCGACTATGGTACTGGGCTTGCTAATAAGCGCGCTTGCCGTTGCGCGCATGGGTTTCCTTTTCTTACGGGAGCCGTATACGTACGTACTACGTGTTTTCAGATTTCTGCACGATCGAGCACGTGGTCTGTTTCCCAAATAAATAAAACGTTAATCATTTCGATAACGCAATCACTCCCAATCTGGTTACTTGAGGTACTCGTTTTACAGAGGACGTAAATTCCCTTCATACTATACCAATGCCTGGGCAAACCCCGGACCAGGCCGGGTTCGGGCCGAGCTTCATAAAAGCCCGAGCCAGGCCCGGCCCGAAGCCCGGAATATAGGTCATTTAAATATTAAAATAATTATTTTCGGAATAAAGAAATGTATTTTTATATCTATTTTTTCTTAAAAAAACTGAATTTAAGCCATTTTTGGTTTTTTTGGGCATTCGGGCCGGGCTTTGGGCAGAAAAGTGAAGCCTGGGTCCGGCTCGGTACACCGGGCTTCGGGCCGGGCCACCCATGCCCAGGTATACTTACTAGAGAAGTAGCAGTAAGTATCCCCTTAAAGAACTTGTTTTTTCATAAACATTCAAAAATCTAAATGGCCCGATGGATCGTGTATAGTGTTAGGACTGATTGATGGGCCTTTGTAAGTGGGCATGATCAATATATGGAATTGTGTTATATAAGTGGCTGGAGAAAAGTTAGGGTTTTGCAGGAGGATGACAACGTTGTGGTCGTCGTTGGCAAGGAGGGGAGGAACCTCATACGTAGGAAGAAGCTTTGGGTAGTATGAATTGTGTGTTTCTCATTGACAAACACTTGTGTCAATGTACCCAATTTATCATTTCATTGACATATTAGTTAGACCTAGCATATTCACAGTTTCAAGGTGTCTACTACTCCCTTCGGTCCATATTAAACGTCGAAATATTACATGTATCTAGACGCTTTTTAGGCATAGATACATTCGTATTTGGGCAAATTTGAGAAACTAATATGGATCGGACGAAGTACTATATTCTTGCTCGTTCTTCGATTTCTTGACGAATAGACCTTCGTGATCCGGTTGACCATCCTCTGGCATGGTCAACAATCCCCTAGAGTTGGTGCTGATTGCAAACACGTCTTGTTGTCGTACAAGATAATTAGATCGTCAACATCTCCTCTACAAATTCATATATACCATTCTCAACAAAAGATTAGAACACTCTTGCCTTACTCATCATGTTTGGCCTTCATTGGTGTAGCAATTGCAAAGTCATTGTACAAGTAATCGGATCATCAAGATCTTCTCTCAAGTTGATAGCTACCGTTATCACGGAAAGATATGGACACCCTTGAGTTACTCATCATATGTTTGGCGTTCATTGGTTGGACCTAACAATGATCGCTTAATTATGGCACCACTTGATTGTTGAAGCATTGTTTGGAGCTTTGGGAACCTGCTTTCGTGTGAAAACCCATTCACTGGTTGGATCAAGAAACGCACCGGCACTTGTCACTCCTTTTATGTAAGTATTGTTTCAGAGGACAATCTTTTTTGACCGGGAAAACAGCAGGAGAGGCTCCTCCTGCACTTGCATTAGAGGGTTAGAAAAACTGTACAAGTTACATCGATTAGTGAGAAAGAAAAACAGGATCCCAGAAGACAGGCCCCCCCAAGATCAAAAGGCTAGTTCCTGCAGTAGATGTGTGAGCTTACTAGTGAACTTCTCTTTAGTGGATCGGTAGGCAAGTCGCTGAAGCTCAGTTTTGAGACTGATTTTCCAGGCAGCAACAGACAGGGCAATGTTTTCAAATAACTTAGCGTTTCTCACTCTCCAAAGCCCCCAAGTAGCTAGGATGAAGACCTACCAAAACAGACCCTTGCGCCAGTCCAGATTGGCATTTAGGAGACGTTCCGGCAAAGGTAGATTCATATGCCACTGGATGCCCAGCTCGAGCCACCACTGCTGACTGAAGGTACAAGCGAAGAAGACATGATCAAGATCCTCTTCCGGAGGTGACTGGCAAAGTTGTCTGAATGTTGTCAAAGGAGGGGAACTGGGGAACCAATGAACATCGATCCTGAAAACGGAAAACCAGAAATGCACCGATGCACGTCGTTCCTTTCAAATAACTTAGCGTTTCTCACTCTCCAGTCTAGATTGGCATTTAGGAGACGTTCCGGCAAAGGTAGATTCATATGCCACTGGATGCCCAGCTCGAGCCAGCACTGCTGACTGAAGGTACAAGCGAAGAAGAGATGATCAAGATCCTCTTCCGGAGGTGACTGGCAAAGTTGTCTGAATGTTGTCAAAGGAGGGGAACTGGGGAACCAATGAACATCGATCCTGAAAACAGAAAACCAGAGATGCACCGATGCACGTCGTTCCTTTCATGTAACTACGTAAGCATTGTTTTAGAGTACGATCTTTTTTGTGAATGTTGTCGAAGGAGGAGAATGAAGTTGAAGATTGTTTTTGTGTGCCAAATCTCACTACAACACGAGAATAGGTTGTCATCTTATTTTTGGTCCTTGTTTTCTACAATAATTTGATAGTGTACACACTCGATGTCTTCGTCTCTTCGATGTCGTGTTGTTTTAGAAATTGGGTATTTTTTAAATCACAATTGAACTATTGAAAATATGTGGTTTCTAAATGTTCTAACAGTGAGTCAGTGACTATACTACCAATTAACTGTGGTGTAGCGATTGCAAAGTCATTGTATAGGTAATCGGATCATCAAAATCTTCTCTGAAGTTGATAGCTACCATTATCATGGAAAGATATGGAATTACTCATCATATGTTTTGCGTTCATTGGTTGGACCTAACAATGATCGCTTAATTATGGCACCACTTGATTGTTGAAGCATTGTTTGGAGCTTTGGGAACCTGCTTCCGTGTGAAAACCCATTCACTGGTTGGATCAAGAAGCGCACCGGCACTTGTCACTCCTTTTATGTAAGTATTAATTGTTTGAGAGGACAATCTCTTTGTCTGAATGTTGTCAAAGGAGGAGAACCAATGAACATCGATCCTGAAAACGGAAAACCCATTCACTGGTTGGATCCACAGATGCACCGGTTAGTGTCATTCCTTTCATGTAACTATACTACAACACGAGAATAGGTTGTTGAAGATTGTCGTTGTGTGCCAAATCTCACTACAACGTACACGAGAATAGGTTGTCATCTTATTTTTGGTCTTTGTTTTCCTACAATAACTTCATAATGTACATACTCGATGTCTTTGTCTCTTCGATGTCGTGTTGTTTTAGAAATTGGGTATTTTTTTTAAATCACAATTCAATTATCGAAAATATGCGGTTTCCGAATGTTTTAACAATGAGTCAGTGACAATACTACCAATTAACTGTGGTCACGTACCATCCGAGCTACCAATGCCGATCAACAATAGAGCATGATGCCTTACCACTGCAAGAAGATGCGGGATGCGGGAGACTATGTGCGTGGCGCCGCTGATCAACACACATGGCACGATCCGATTTTAACAGAACATAGCGTTTGTCGCGTACGACCTATATACACGCCATGCACATGCATGTGTGGCCCCCTGCACGGGCAGAGCAGAGCTGTGTGCAAGAAAGTCTATTCATCTGCATGCGGCTACTATAGACTCGATCTGAATGTTCTGACAGGGACTACTATACCAGACTGCAATCAGGGACCAGATGGAGATTAAATCGCAGCTGTTAGGGAGTACCTGACAAGAGAGTGTTGAAATCATGCAAGTAGTCGGTCGTCAAGCTCGTGCAAACAGACAGGGTAGGGGAGGGGGGCTGCCCCTGAGTCGCATTTTATCTTTGGGGGGGCTGACAGATACGCGTGCGCTTGTTTCTTTACAAAGGCCCGTCGACCGGCAGGCCTGTATTCAATCCGGTGCATTGGTTGATCTTCCTTCGACCAGTTGCACGGCACATGGGAGTGAATGCCGAGCCGGCCGGCCGGCGGTCGCAAATTGGGCACGCCACTGTGATGTGCACGATCTTCTGCAATATTGAAATTTATCTCTACCGAGCACATTCTGTTGCCCCTATTCTCTTCCGAATCTCAAGAGAGAAGAGACATCAGGTCGTAACCGTGGTATGCAAGATGACTCAACACCATGCACGTCACTCGGTACATCCACATCTTATACAAATTGTCCGTGTTGCCACTGTTATACTACGCAGTACTATATGCTACAGCCCAACAGCCTTACAGGCTTGCTGCACCTTGGATCGGCTGGGCGGCGCAGCAGATATCAACGGCGATGCACTTGATGCATGGTTGGCTGTCGACGAATCGACGTTGCCATACGTACCTAGGGGGTTGACAACAACTCCATCTTTTGAGTAGAGGAAAAGGGGACACTCGATTTCTATGGAACCATAACGGTTTCCATGGGTGCCTCTGCATGAACTTAAGGCGTTTACCACATGTTCGGTGTCTTCGCGTTCAAAATCTTCAATGATGTGGAGCCATCAGCCATGCATGCATTCATCGATGAGTAAATATGACACAACTACACGAGGTCTAGCTGCTAGCTCTCTTTACCAAGAATGAGCCTAATCCTACTTGGTCCAAGCTGGTGTGAAGAGTACCACTAGCAAACATGTGGTGTGGTACTGTGGTCTGATATCCAGCATCTAACACCGATTTATAGGACTATTAAGATGGAGTATCAAGTAGCTATAGCCACTTGCACGCAGCAGCAATATCTCCGAGATTGGTCCCCTGGCAGCACACCGTGTTCGATGCTAGCAGTACTACTCCGTATCAGTGCAAACAAGTCCTTGTGGTCATGGTAGCAGCATGGAGAAGGGAGCATACCCCAGCTTGGTCAACCAGCACACTGAATTTGCCGAGAAGCCAGCGCAAATCTGCGTGCGAGCGTGTAGCCGGTGGAGGTTGGGAGGATGGTCCAGGCTGAGCCCCCGGCCTCCAGCTCCTCACGCGGCGCCGCCGCAGCGGAAAGCTGACCCAGCAAGTCGCCGAAATGGCGAGTAACTCCTTACTCCTCGCCCCATGCCAACAAGGGTAGATAATGGCTGCATTCATGTGCAACCGCCCAGCTCCAGGAAATTTATTAGGGGAAAAAAGGAGGTTGAATTTGGAGCTCCATTCTGGGAAGGATGGGCGCAAAGTGTGCGAACCGCGGCCGACGACGTACGGTTAGTTAATTCAGAGGAGAGAAATTGTGTATCGATCCTGGGCAATAGTATAATTTGTATAAATTCAACGGATATTTCTATTTCTTATCAACAGCAATAGCGATACAGTAAGACCTGCTGGAGCGTGGGGGGATTGCACTCACATGGACCGTGGTTTGGCGGCCTTGTTTGGCAGATCCATACTCTGTTCCACCTCTCGCAGTTACTGCATGAATAGACTTGCGACAATTCTATAGTGTTTGGTAGGAGATGAAGTGACATGTAATGAAATGGTTCAAAAAATTAAGATGCTTTTGTGTTTGGTTCATAGAACGGAGAAAAATGTAATGCAACCATTTAGTTCCTCTAAATGGAATATTCCTCTAATATGCGTAACCATCTCATTACTCAAAAAGTAGAAAACATATGGTTCCAAGTGGAACCAGTAGTTCTAGGTGTTTGGTTAGTACAATATAGAAAGCAGAACCGTTCTATATATTCCATTCCATTCATATAGGAACGGAACCGTTCCACCCCGTTCTGCAACCAAATGCTAAATACAAGCTCAAGACTCTAATATGTTAGGGTAATGGCATATCATACAATACAAAAATAATTTTCGTGACAGACTTGGGGTTATTTCAGAAAATTCTAAAACTAGATATATAAATTTTGGAGTTTTCTGCGTTCTTTTCAAATTTCCCAAAAAAATATTTGTGTCTTATGTAAAAAAAATAAGTTTAGTGCTTCAAATTTTGTTTTTATGACATCGATTGTTTTACCATTTTCTGTTAACAACTCAAAAGGTGTGTTTTTATGAAAATTCACAAGTACAAAAAAAAAAGAAAAGTTTATGTGTGCAGTAAATTGGGAGTTTCTTTTTGACAATTCTATGTATTTTTAATGTTATTTCCATTTTATCAATTTATCTTTATATCACGAGTTAAAGTAAGAGGTGTTTGATTGCATTTAAAAAAAATCATATATTTATGGTATGAGGTAAATATATAAGTTGTGTGCACTATTTCGTCAAAAGTGTAAGTGATTATTATTTTTGGGAGGGAAAACGGTAGATCAATGATCTAGTGCAAATTTTATTATTAAATGTAAAACATGAATTGTACAAAAACTGACAACCAAGAATTATCAGTCTACAAAAATCTATCTATCCAGTTCCTAAACTGGTGGTATTTCTTTCTCCGTGCACGATGAAGTACAAGGTTCATCTCACCAGCTTTGAAGATCTGCCGGCATCGATACAGAGATGGCCTAACATTAAGGAAGACACAGTCGTTGCGGTGTTTCCAAATGCTCCAACAGACAAGTGTTGTGATCTCCATATGGAATGGGACATCAAGATGATTTTTAAATCCCTGATGTTTCGGTGCAAGTGATTGTAGGAGGTGAAGTATACAATCTAGGTCTCTTTAGCCATAGAGTTTTCTATCCTTAAGATTTTTGTTTCCTATAAATTTCAACAAAAACACATTTTTATATCATACTACATGAGCTGAGACCTTACTTTATTTTTTTTACTTTGCGATCTTTGATGTGTTCTCTCTTTCTCTCCCCCGATCTTTTGACATTCTCATAAATATGCAAGCATGCCACATCGTCACATAATTAATTTGTTCACACCTATTTAGTGAAAAACTCATACTTTTGCACATGCATGCATGTTACTTCCATCAAGTTATTCCCACTAAGTGAAATGTACAATTTTATTATATGTTTTCAAATTTGAATATCCTTCGTGTTAACTAAAAAAATTCCGCAACAATGTGCGGACATCGTCTAGTTTCTTTAACTTGTCTCCATCCACTAGAGAACATAGTGAAAGTCCAAAGGATTGAGGAGAGAATTAGGCCTTGGGGATTGGGTAGAGAGGCTACCTAGGTCGGTGCCTCAGTGGTTTACAAAGCCTGCCATATGCACATTGAAGGCCTGGCCTGCATCGCATGTGCTACTGTACTCTACTCTCTGGATAGTGGATGGCCGGCCCGAGAATTAGGGAAGACTTCCTGCAGCTAGCCTTCATCTTTTTTTTCTTATAGACACACACGATAATGTGATGTAGTGATGTACACACGCAAGTTCTGCCTAAACCTGCATTCTAGTAATTTGCATTAAGAAATCTGTGTTTATATCAGCACTTCCGAATTCTATACTGCTGCGCACACTGGGTCGACCGAGGGATTTCACCTGTTACACATAGTAACTTTACATAAACAGTTCAATCTCTGGGAGAAATTAATCTCCAAACCTTCCAATGGCGAAGCAGGGCGCAGGTTTTTTGTTAAAGAAAGCAAATGTACCCACTGCAAAACAAGGTCCAATGGCGAAGCAGTGCGCAGGTTTTTTGTTAAAGAAAGCAACTGTACCCACTGCAAAACAAGGAACACATGCATGATGCATGCAAGATCGAACGGTATACTGTAGCATCATCAGTGCAAATTGGATCCGTAAAAAGGACAAGCAGCTAGAGTAAATTGTAATCTCGCTCCACGTTTTTACTGAACAGTGAACACAATCAATTCACAGCCACCTACTCTTGGCTGTGCATTACTGGCCACTTTCATACTTGCAATAATACCAGTACACATGTATAGCACGACCTTAGTACGTACGTACACATACTACACACTAGTACTGGAGCAGTATATATAGCTCTCCTATACATATATACGGGTACATATATATATACGGATACTCGGTATGCAAGAGGTCTGGCAAGAGCAGGTGGGCCGTGTTAAGCTACTGTGCACACATATGCTACAGCAGCACGTACGCCACAGTCATTAATGCATTAGCAGATTAGCAGTAGTGCCTCCTCATCAGCTACCTGCTGCCGTTCCCCATTAAGCTTCTACTAGCTAGCTATCCGCCTATCCCTCCTTCTCCAACCCTATAAATCCACACGTACTCTGGCCATTGCCTGCACTCCAAAACCACCTTCCTCTGCTTCTCTTCCTTGCCTCATATATTGGTCCAGAAAGAGCAGAGGAAGGGAGACAGAGAACCAGTAGCTACATCGGTGGGGGCGGCAGCCATGGACAGGGAGCTGCTGAGAACGGTGAAGCAGGCGACCAAGAACCACGCCATTGTTCTCTACCACCGCTTCGTGTCCCACCTCCCCCACCTCCTCGCCACCACGGCCCTCGTCGTCATCGCGCCGCACCTCTCCACGCTGCTGATGACGCCGCACAAGCTCCTCGACCTGTGGCGCGACGGTCGTTGGGCGCAAACCAACAACGTGACGACGACGACGATCAGCGGGCCGGCGCTGGCGATGGCGTGCTGGGCCGCGGTGCTGGCGGCCTACACGTACGCCTCGTCCCGGCCGCGGCCCGTGTACCTGGTGGACCTGGCTGGGTACAAGGCGCCCGCGAAGCACGAGGCGTCGCGTGCCAAGACCATCGCGCACTTCTCCCGCTGCGGGCGGTTCAGCGAGCAGAGCATGGCGTTCCAGAAGCGGATGCTGGAGCGGTCCGGGCTCGGTGAGGCCACGCACTTCCCCATGTCGCTCATCAGCCTCCCCGTGGACATGTGCCTCGCCACGGCCAAAGAGGAGTCCCACGCCGTCATCTTCGGCGTCGTGGACGAGATCCTGAGGAAGGCCGCCGTGGCACCCGAAGACGTCGGCGTGCTCATCTTCAACTCCAGCCTGCTCAGCCCGACGCCGTCCTTCACGTCGCTCATCGTGAACCGGTACAGGTTCCGCCACGACGTCGTGGCGCACAACCTCAGCGGCATGGGATGCAGCGCCGGCATCATCGCCATCGACCTCGCCAAGCGCCTGCTTCAGGTAAGTAACGACGTGCTCTCGGCTCTCGGCTCTCGCTCGCTCACTGGCTGACACGCCCCGGCCCGTACGTCTCTCCCTTGTCATCATTAATGATGTAGCGCGATAGTAGTACGTCTCGTCTCGTGTGCATGCATGGCGATCCCACTACTGCACGTCTGTGCCATGCATGTCCTCCAGATACGGATCCAATAAATGACGGCATCTTTGACAATGACCCTAGATTAGCTAAAATCCCGGCCCGCGCGCAAGAAGAAAATGAATTATATAGCTGTGATTAATGTGCCGCTTTCCGTTTCAAGAAAACAAAATATAATTGGTGCCGAATATAATAATCAAGACACACGCCTCCTATGTGGTACAAATAACCTGCATCCCTTGACAACTTTTATTTTCACGATAAACATCCCTCGAGAATACATGCATGCAGCACAATGTGAGTTTCTTGAGTAGCATGTAAAATTTCATATGGATGATTAATTTGATGAGCATATTCCATTTTTACAATATTCCTCTTGATTAATTTCCTGCCACTAATACTATACATCATCATATATATCTGAAATGGGCATGTCTAAAAATGCCGATATAAATCTTGCAAAAAAGGGTGAAACGATGCCGTCTGCAGCACTGCACCTTGCCTAGCTCCCCCGATTTTAATGCCTGTAGAAATCCATAAATATGGCAGCTGACCAGCAGCTACAACTATGCCAAAAACATTAGAGATCCAGGACAAGCGCTTCACTGCGTAGGACCTCCGTGTTTCAGTTTCAGCCAGGGGGCAGCCTCTGTGTCAATCTTAACTACTCAGGCTCAGTCACGCACATTGCACAATTTACTCCTAGGCTAGAGCAGCCACTGTTCAGAGGGCTCTGTTCCTTCAATGATTTGATTACGTATGCACGAATCTTTGACTAGAAATACTCCAGAATGGTAGTAACTCACCTTTTCGAAAAAAAGAGTAGTAACTCTACTGAAATTACTTCCTGCAAAATGCACTGTCACAGATGCCACTGAAAGTAGCAATAGCCATAAGATATCTGCGAAGAAGGAACGTACGTTCACTATTGGACAGGACAGCACTTGCGTCCCAAATTCAGTCCCAAATCTGGCTTTTGATTTTGCCAAAGGAGAGTGTTAATTGCACTTTGACATGTAGCCATGTGCTGCGGTTTTGCATGCACATACATCATCATTCCTTGACAGCGATTTTAGCAGAGATTCTGAGTGGCCCGGACACCCAGTGAGCCTCGACTAGAACAGAAGATACCTGTAGAGTAACGCTCGAAGCAAAATCAGGCCAGGAACAGGAGAACGTGCCTCCTTTGGGTTGGATTTTCTATTCGTGTACATGCATCCAATCCAAGGGGAGGAAAATTAAACATGGCCGTGTTGTGCGAGCCCATAGAATCCGCCAGAATTGCTAGCCACGTGCACGGCCGTTTGGCATTTGCACCCTGTTATTGTTGTGTACTGAAGAAAGGAAGAGAAAAAACGCGTGAAACCGGGGAAAAGCAAACTCCGGCCGGGAGCACAGCCACGATGGCCAGGTCGACGCAGAGATAAGCTAGGGACCAAAACCGATGGGCAGCGTGTACCGCGTTAATGGCGCACGATAGGATTTAGGCGCCACTCTGTTCGAGCTTCGTGTCCGTATTACAGTAGAAAAGAAACAACCTAATTAATCCCGGCATTATGAAAAAGTTGTTTTTGACAGCAAATTGGTGATGCAGGTGCACCGGAACACGTACGCGCTGGTGGTGAGCACGGAGAACATCACCCTGAACGCTTACATGGGGAACAACCGTCCGATGCTGGTGACCAACACGCTGTTCCGCGTGGGCGGCGCCGCCATCCTTCTCTCGAACCGCCGCAGCGACCGCCGGCGGTCCAAGTACCAGCTGATCCACACGGTGCGCACCCACCGCGGCGCGCACGACCAGAGCTACGGCTGCGTGACCCAGGAGGAAGACGAGGCCGGGTGCGTCGGGGTTTCCCTCTCCAAGGAGCTCATGCTGGTGGCCGGCGAGGCGCTCAAGACCAACATCACCACGCTGGGCCCGCTCGTGCTGCCCATGTCGGAGCAGCTCCGGTTCCTGGCGACCGTCGTGCTCAAGAAGGTCTTCCGCGCCGACGTCAAGGCCTACCTCCCGGACTTCAAGCTCGCCTTCGACCACTTCTGCATCCACGCCGGCGGCCGGGGCGTGCTGGACGAGCTCGAGAAGAGCCTCAAGCTCAGCGCCTGGCACATGGAGCCCTCCAGGATGACGCTATACAGGTTCGGCAACACCTCCAGCAGCTCGCTCTGGTACGAGATGGCATACTGCGAGGCCAAGCGCAGGATCAAGAAGGGCGACCGCGTCTGGCAGATCGCATTCGGCTCCGGGTTCAAGTGCAACAGCGCCGTCTGGAAGGCGTTGCGCACAATCGACGACGCCGGCGAGAACCCGTGGAGCCAGGATGTCGACGTGCTCCCCGTCGACGTGCCCAGAGTGGTGCCCATCGACGAGGCCTCCTACCAAGTCCCAAACTAGCTAGCTTAATTCGGCCGCCGCGGCATCGGTCTCTATCTCTAGCTTGCATGCGCCGGTCGACCTAGCATATCTATCGCCAATTCACCATTCTCGATCTAGGCCTTAATTAATTAGGACCTCGGCTATTATATGTCCTGATTATTGATTTGAGTAAATCTCTATGAATTCAACTGCCAAGACATTTCGATCCATTAATCTCCTTGCTACGTGTTGTCGCCGATATGGAGATCAAGCATTAACTTGCTCCGTCTTTGTCTCAGTGGACTGAGATTATGTTAAAACTCAGTCGATTGCATACAACGATACATTCATTGTTTTTCCATCGCAAGTTCAAACTATTGGCTTACGCCGTGTATTGATCAACGGTACTACTCCAAAGTCTAAATGTACGGCGAGAAAACAAAACGGCATGCACATTAGCAACGCGGGGTTCATACGTGATATTACGCTAGTAAAGTAATTTGTTCGTCCCTTCACTTCCCAAAAGTTCGTTTTTCATCCGTCGAAAAAAATCCATACTATTTTCATCCCTCGACGGTCAAAACCGGACACTTTCCGTCCCTCGGTCGACCCGAAACGGTATATGAGTCCAGGTGGCCGGTTTTACTTACCGGGCTTGCCAACCTGGCGCTTCAGGCTTCCGCGTCACCTACACTCTGCCTACTTCGATTGCACCCACACCATCTCTGGTCGGCGAGCTCGGACCGACTTCTGCTAATAAGGCTTGGTGTCGATGGTCGCTGCGTGCGCAGGCTCTAGCACCGGCACGGGCGTTTGGGAGTCGGAGTGGCGGCCTGTGAGCACGGCAAACAACATGTGTGCCGCTCTTCTCATGGCATGGGCTAGAGGTGTTCGGCAGCCACAGGGAGGCGTGGCATGGCAAGACCAACACCGACGACACCAACTTCCTCCCGACGCTTGAGCTCGTGGATGACGGAGACGCACGTCCACGACAAGGACGGCTAGCTGGCCTGGCGACTGGCGCTCTAGCGACGAGTCCGCAGCGCGGAGCACCGGGCTCCCCCGAGATGCGCCGTCACACTCCCGCCCTTCGTGGGGCCAATCGGTGCACACAACACCAACATGGTGGTGTCGCGGGAACGAAAGGGTGGCTGTGGTTGGACAAGTTGGTCGGTATAGGTGACGTGTCTG
Source organism: Brachypodium distachyon (assembly GCF_000005505.3). NCBI lineage: Eukaryota > Viridiplantae > Streptophyta > Magnoliopsida > Poales > Poaceae > Brachypodium > Brachypodium distachyon. The sequence goes on along the minus strand of NC_016133.3, from coordinate 27,301,438 downwards.
AAATGCCAACATGACAAACGTGGTAAGTAAAACCGGACACGTCGATGCGGATACCACTTTGGGTCGACCGAGGGACGGTGAGTGTTCTATTTTGACCGCCATGGGACGAAAATATTATGAAATTTTTTTGAGTGACAAAAAGCTAAGCATGAGCTATATGTGTTGTTACTCTTGTAGCAAAGTTGTTCGGTATTTAAGGCCCCAATGACCTACCATTGCCAAACAAAATATGGATGTTACAAATCCACGTCACTTATTTCAGGACGGAGTGAGTATATTTTTTCTTACAGTTATGCACCGGGAAGAAATCCATGTGGATCAAGGGTAGAAGAAATTCTTCCACGCCCATCCCCGCCGGCGTGCTCCAGCTACGAGCCCTTTCCAGCTCTCCGCGGCTGTGCCGATTTTCATGGAGCGTGGCGGCCGGTGAGCAAGTCGATGCGGTCGATCTTGTCGGAGCTCCGAGGAACATCACCGGGCTGTAGAAGGAATGGGGCTACAACCTGCCGCGGAGAGTTGGCTGTAGAACTGTTCTAGTTTTCTCGTTGGGCAGTCTAGAGTTGAGGATAATTGCACGACATTCCGGCAATCATGCAGTAATTTGCTGTATTTTTTTTTACTTGCATGCCAAAACTAGTTCCATCCAGTTGACGATTTGTATTGCCTGCCAAAACGACTTGGAAGCCTGTGGCAATTATGGGCGTTATTTTGGCTGCGGTTGGATCGCTTGGCGATAGCGCCGGCCTCCCGTAAAATTAGCTCGTGGATAAAAATTAGCGTGGAACCGAAAACTGCTTAAAACTAGCTATGAACAGAGCAACATTAATTCGCCTACACAACGAGAGTGAATGATTGATTGATTGATAGAAGCCTTCTGGTAGCAAGACACATATGTTTGTGTGAAGATTATCACCACATTGAGTCATCGATCAATCTGAAGAGCCAGACTGCAATATGAGAAACGCGGTGACCACCCCGACAACTCCGGTGAGTGCCAGTGCCACCACCGGCAACGGCGCCATCAGCCCCACGTTCTGCAAGAAATGACCAAAGCAACACTCACACTTCCGATCTCCCATACAAAACAAGGGATAACACAACACAACTAAAATTGTACAAGAATTAATGGAATTGTGCCGTGCGGCTACCTGAAGCACCCCTTTGCCGGTGGTTAGCTCCACCCCGACCGCCCCCACGAAGCCGAGCATGGCGCCGCGGCTGAGCCACACGTCCAACCCGGGACCGCTGCCGCTCTTGGATCCCTGCTCGCACCTAACGCTCTTGACGGAATTCAACCTCACGCTCCTCCTGCTCACTGGACGCCCAATCCATGTTCAAAAATCTCTTAGTATAGCAATTTGGGCGGTAGTAATTGACTTGTTAAAACCGGTGCACGCGGGCAAGAAGGGACGGAAGAAGAACATTTTACAAGAGAATTAATGGAGTGGCTTGCTTTTACTTACTGCCACGGACAGCAGAACGTGCTGACGTCGTGACCAAGCGGGAAACGCCATTGCCTACAGTACAGGGAGAGGACGCAATTCCACAACTCGTTAGGGCCAAAATTTTCTAATCTAATCTAATTCCAAATTCCAGCACCTACAAAAGAGAAAGGGAACACTAAAAGCAAGAGAACGATCCTTGCCCAGAAACGAGAGAGAGAGACCTGGCAATGCTGCGACATAGGAGTAGAAGCGAGGAGAAGCAGAGGAGAGACGGAGGAGTTGCGCCATGGATGGGTACTTGGATGTGAAGAAGAGAGGGGGAGCGGAGCAGTCTTTAGATGGCTGCTCTGCTTCTAGTCTGGTTCTTATCCTCGGTGATCCGTGGACGCTCACTCACCAACGGGTGGGGCATGTACGGTAGCTTACGCAGGTGTCGAAGTCTACTCCCGACGTGGCTTACGCTTTCTCCGTTGGCACCCGCAGATCTGGCTTCGTTTGGGCACTTGTCGGTGTCCAACGCGTGATATTTTGTTTGTCCTTTTTTCTTTACGAACGTGGCAGTTGCCCTGTCATATCTTAGCTTGCATCGGGTAGTAATTCTGTTCGGCGTGTTCGGATGAACCCGAGCCGGTGACATATCGTCCGAGCTGGGAGATTTTTTTTAAAATAATATGATTTTTTTAAATTTTTTGAAAATAATATGCGTTTTTAAAAAATAATACGGCATCGGCCTCGCCCAGGCCGATTAGTTCGAGTCGGCCTGGCCGAAGCTGATTAGGACCATTCGGCCTTGGCCAGGCCGACTGAAGGCCGGCCTGTCACTCTTAGCAATATTGTTCTGATGATATTGTCATGTAGAGTCGTGCCCATCGTTCACGGTTATAACTGAAGAGAAGTCCTGATTCAATGATGCAGAAATCGGCACCTTCGCTTCGTCCGACTCATGAGACTTATCGTCATAAGAACTACGACCATCTGTATCTTCATCCTCCCTCTGGTTCTGCAAGTGACCATCTTCTTCGTCCGCATCTGTCTCGCCAGTGTACTCATCCTCTCCTACTGCCTCGGAGCACTGGCCTGATTCATAACCACCACCTCTAGCATTCGACACAAATGGACAAGTCATAATTTGATTCACCCTCGCCTTCAGTTGGATTGGTCTCATGAGCGACAATCTAGATTAAGGCGACAGGTGTAGTTTCCCTTTTCTCGCAACTTTGTAACCAGCGCACCCACTTTGATGTCCGGTCTATCGGTCTCAAAACCTAGAAAATATTTGAACTTGACTTGGTCCACAATGCTTGCACACGGACGGTGTATGTTTCAGGACTGAGCGCTAAACATCCTACCCACCATTCCTGCAACTGACTAAAGGTCCATGTTTGAGGGGCCGTTAGATCCAATTCCACATACTTAAACTGACTCAGATCAGCTCCATGCTCGGTTGTTAAGGCAGTACCGGAACCGTAGTAAAAAACAAACTTCACTATACCGGACAACTCTGATGCCTAAAAAAATGTTTAGACGCGTCAAATACTAAGCAATACGGCATATAAAAAATATTAAGACGCGTCAAATACTAAGCAGTACGGCAGATTAGCGTCAAATACTAAACAGTACGGCATAAAAAAAATCTAGCCTATCAAAACATATTACTACCGGCCATATTATTTAGACGCAATACTAAGCAGTACGGCAGATTAAAAATATTAATACCCGTCAAATACTAAATAGTACGGCATAAAAAAAAATCTAGTCTATCAAGACATATTACTACCGATCATAATATTTAGACGCATGAAATACTAAGCAGTACGACATTAACCGTTGTCCAAAATAATGAGCACTACCAAACCCTAAAACATACTTCTATATATACATACACACGTATCCTCGTAAACATATATATTATAGGATAAATATGTGAGAGATTGTGATTTACCCTTGAAGTGTGTGAATGCCGACCTCGAGTAGCCTCACAGTCACTAGATGAGCACCACCTCCAAACTGCTCCAAACCACCACCATTGCCCCAACTTAGCAACACGAAATTAGCTCTACATGTTCTATGAAAACAGTAGATCAAAGTGTCATTGGGTGCTAAATAGCAAGAGGATGCAGTTTTGTGGGTTAAACAGGAACAAAACTCACCAAGTTTGGCTAGAAATTGGGGACATTTTTTAGGAAGAAGAAGAGCAGAAGAAGAACAGAAGGGAACGGGCGCAGGGGGCTGGGCGCTGGGCTGCTCGGGCCGGGGAGGAAGAAGGGAAGGAGGAGAGAAGGAATAAAGAAAAAGGGAACGGGCGCAGGGAGCCCCCGGTCGGCTCCAGTCGGCCCTGGCTGGGCCGACTGAGGCTCCATTCGGCTTGGGCCAGGCCGAGGCTGTATTATTCCTGAAATTTTTGAAAAACGCGTATTATTTCCGAAAATGATTAAAAAAATCGTATTATTTAAAAAAAAATCAGCAATATCTTTACTACTCTTTAATTCACAGTTACGTTAGTCCATCGTACGTCAACTTTAGAGAAATTACAGTTCCATGCCACCGCCCGTACTGCTGATTTCCTGAATCGTTTTTCTCCTCTTTTCTTTTCTCGCGTCTCACCCAGCCCGCTGCCCGCGTGCCACCTGCTCCTCCCCGACCTGCGCGTCGCCGCCGCCATGGGGTGCGGCACTGCTGGTCCCCACGGACGCTGCCATGGGACGCAGCGCCTCCTGCGCCAGTTCCTGCCGCCGAGGACGAATGCCTGAGGAGAGCGTCGCCGGCCTCTGCCCGCTACCCCTGCCCCCACCCCGACTCTCCTCCTCATCGAGCCGCCTCTGCCTCCGCCGCCCCCACCCCTGCCCTCCTTATCGAGCCGCTGCCGCCAGCAGCCTCCGCCCGCTGCCCCTGCCCCTGCCGGTCACCGCTAATGGAGGGACTTCGAGAGAGTCCACCTCCACCAGCCAGGTCGCTTCCAGTGCGACGACGTCCCTCTTCTTTGTCTGATTAGTCAGTAACTCTGCATAATAAGTCTTATATTTGATATGTGTCTTATTTTACCTGCAACCAAGAAATTGCCAAAGCAATGTATCAAGCACGGTTCATCTACTAGGTATGTGAAAAAGAGGCAGGTGGGTGTTTTAATCCCAGATGATCCCATATGTAAAGCAATACTGCAAAATCTGGAAGAACCATTGATGATCCCATATGTAAAGCAATACTGCAAAATCTGGAAGAACCATTGATGTGCGCAAGGTTGGTTGTAGGCTTACACCTCCAGTTTTCTCACATAATTTTTTTCCTGCTCTTGACGATGTGGCCTATAACCAAAGGTTTGGCCTATAACCATCATGAACTGCTCATCTGTTGTCAGGACTTGTAGTTATTTTCTCGTTTGCCCTTTATGTACAGTGTCAAATATCTGTCAGAGGATGAATGGATACTTTTGACCCAGTAACCATTGCCGATATTTATGAGCCACATGTATGTTCATTCTTTTTTGCTACTGCACTTGAAACTTTGCACAATGTGACTTTTAAAAGACATTTTTTTCTTGTTGTACCAATACCGTTAAAGTTTGCACTATTCGGTAATGTTCTATTGAGAGTGTCACTTGCTCTTCGCGTACAGAATTCTTGCTCATAGTTATATTTACCATTTGACGTCATTTTGTATAGTGAGTAGTGGATAGCACAGGTCAGATTATGTCGTATACCAACTGCTAAGTAGTCTGAAGAAAAGAATATCTAAGTTGCAGCCTGATGGACTTTTCATAACATCTATATTTGACACATGAGCCAAAATTTGATTCTCTCTGATGAACTGATATCCTGCAAGGCTGCAAGATAAAATTTTGATACATGATATCAGAAAGAAGTAAAGCTTGAGCTTCTATTTGCAGGGCACTAAAAGCATCTGGCCAAGATGCCTTACGAAAATAGTAGATTCAGGGCAATCATGTGAATGAAGATCCCAAAATCCCGATGGAGGAGAAGTGCGGACCTGCTGTGTTGTTGATCATGCAACACATACCACACTGTCAGCTCTCGTTTACTCCTTGTTTCATAAAGTGCAAACAATCACTGGTGCAGGCCTTTACAGCTAAAGAATGAAGAACTATTCAAATAGAAGAAAACATGTAGGTACAAAATACTCTAGATGACAACATTGCTTTGGTAAGATATTTGCCCATGGTGTACCGTGCTAATACTGATTGATCAAAAGTGGAGGTGAATTTCCAACAACTATAGATGATGACATTGCTTTGGTAAGATATTTGCCCATGGAAATAAAATATAAGGAAAATGTATTATTCGCCCAAAATATGTCTCTGTAGGCTTCTTTTCCCTTCGTAATAACATCAACTTTTACAAAATGCATGCATTTTCTCCTGGTCTTTTTGTCCCGCCTCACGTGGTTTGGAATAATCAAACGTCGAGGTAAAATAGAATTAGAAGACATACTCTCCAGGCAAGACATGGATGTATGCGTAGACTTAAAATATTGCATGTAAAATTTATTTTGGAATAGGATGCCCTCTCATTCATTCATGTCTTATTTTCTCATAGTTCTTTTTCTAAATATGTGCTGCTTCTAACTTTTTTTTATGTGTGAAGTGAGGTAGTGGAGAGAACTAAAAGGAGTGAAGCTATTTAGTCCCAATACTATTTTTGATCAGGTAATGCTATATAATTTTAAGAAGGAAAGGTATCATTGTCTTTTGAGAAAGTAGAGTATAGAAACAAAATCTTAGGAAAAAAATATTTAAGGGATGTTTAGTGGTTGTCAAAGAAGACCAAAGAGAGAATGTTTTGATACATGTTTTAGAATTTATCATTTTATTTGTTGTACCGTTGCAAAGAGAGAATGTTTCTTATGTGTCTTTAGTTTTTCTCTAACCCATCTATTGTTCACCAATGTCCCCCTTTTTTGGTTCTGCTACTGCATTAGGCCATTGGCTACACCTTTGTGTGGCTTTGTTCTGAATTTCCTTCTTTGTATATCGCATGAATAGAATTTGGACAGTTGAGGCTGAGGTCTGTTATTTGAATGCAATCCAATTTTTTTTAAACATCCACTGTTCATGAACTAAGAACACTAAACAAGACCCCAAAGCGGCTAAAGCATGAGCCGACCGAGGACAAAACATGACCGAAGAATACACGAAGGACATATGGAGAATATACTTGGCTTCTATGAACAATTGAACATCGCTCCCAGCGACGCCGCATCATAATCCGACGTAGATAGCGCCCTTTGCAGGACTTGACAATCTGTCGAGAAAACAATGTTGAGAAACATATCTTTGACATGAAATGGACGTGTACTTGAGTCTCACATGTATCTTTCTTTTATTCCGTTGCAACGCACTGTCACTTAACTAGTTTTTGAAATAGTGGGCTCTCCCCACCAATTTCCATTAGAGAAACCGCCAAGTTTTACCTGAGAAAGCTTCAGAGATCACCACCTTGAGCATCAGAGCTGCCTTCTCTAGCTTGCTTCGATTTGCTTCTTTCTGCAGGTGATTACACAATGAGAAAACATCAGAGGTTGGATCATAGGTTGCTTCGATTTGCTTCTTTCTGTAGGTGATTACACAATGAGAAAACAACAGAGGCATGATCATCAGGGAATTTATGCTTGAAGCATGCATCATTTCTGGTCTTTCAGAGGGACCAGATGACAGCAGCACTGCCACTCAAAACCAAACGTCTCTGAACAGAGGAAAAGGAGGATAACCAATCCCCCATCAGCTCAGCCATCGTTTTGGGAGTTGTGGAAAGGCCAAAGGCGCACATCACAACTCCCCACAGGAAACGGACCAGCGGGCAGGAGAAAAAAAGGTGATCCACAGTTTCGGGTGCAGTGCAGAAATGGCAATGTGCATCTCCCTCCCACCCACGTCTCAACAGATTGTCTTTAGTCAGTATTCTATTCTTGATAACAAGCCACAGAATCTTAATCTTTTGTGGAATTTTGATAGTCCACATTTTTCCTGTAATTCACCATATTAGACATTCTGAGGTTGAGATACAGAGATCTTACTGAGAAACTGGGACCCAGTCTCCATCTATCTGTATCTTCTTCTTCTTCAGAAAGAACTTGGAGATCAAGGGTGCCTCTGACCTGATCCCATTGCTCAGCAGTATCTCCAAACAAAGTTCTTTTGAACTGGATAATTTCAGCCCCCTCCATTTTCACTTTTTGCAGTGTGACATGTTTAGTAAAAGTGATGCCATACAATCTGGGGAAAAGGTTTGCACCAGGTATCTTTCCAGAAAAGAGTCTTAGCAAGGAAATAGATGTATCTGTGTTTGGCTGGTGCCCTCTTTAGTCCTACCGAATGAGGGCTGCCAATTATTTGGCCAACGATTTCTCAACTCTCACTTTGTCCTACCGAATAAGGAGTATATGTAAGGATGTGTGAGAGAGATGTGGTGGTCCAAATTGGCAACCAAAATGTTGGCAACAAATCAAGCAAGAACCAAAAAATTATTGGTTGCCAAATATTTTTTTTTGGCTTGGAGTGTTGGCTCTCACGGAACACACTCTTAGTGCCACATGTTTTTCTCGGCTCTAAATTTAATTTTTTTTATTGTCCAAACACAACTATGTATCCAATTGACGAGCCGTTTCACCGTTAGCTTTATCGCGTCGAGATTTATACAATTAGATTTCAGATCGCTATGTTTTGATGACATTTTTTTGTTGAAAGTTATCACGTTATAATCATTTGTTTACCCGATTAATATTAGTTGGATTACCAGTTTGCTAAGCATTAACGTGCACCTATGTAAACACTCAATCATTGTCCTTATATGTCATATCTTACTCATTGGAACACTTCAACACTCACTTTCAACCATGAAAACGGATTTTTAATCAAATTAACGGTTGAGAAGATAATTAGTTTGAAAATTTAAATTTAATAATTAATGCTTGTGCATACATGTTCCAGTCCCACTATAAGTGCGGCTCCATTGGAATGCGTCGCACGGGGAGATAGCCATGCGCACACGTGCTAATTAGATTAAGGAAAAAACTTATCCCCTCGTAAGATTTCGCTCAAAAAGATCGGACGTGTCTGTGGGTGGAGCCGTGGAGCTGAGACAGTTTTTTTTTTTTGATGAAATGGAGCTGAGACAGTTAATTCTCATTTGCGTGAGAACTATCAATTCCGTTATAAAACGGGTACCGTGTATACCAAAATCATATGAAACATACTCTTGATCGACAATCGTAGCCACTGGATCAAGATGTTCTCTATATTTGCGTGAATCTTGCACGAACCTCAGTTGTTTGATCGAACGGTTCAACTTAGAGATAGTTAATGCTCAGTCATGTTAGAAATAGCAAAACCGAACATATACGCTCCAACTTGTAAAATCGGACGTATTTTTTATTTCTTATTATATGGTTTAACCCGAAAATATGAATAACTAGTTGAAATCCCCGTGCGTTGCAACCGGCCATCACACTCTCTCCTGTAAATACAAAGTGACGAAACTATGCAGAAATCGACATGAAGGCTTGAAGTGAACCGAATTTGTGTCATTGCGGAGAACATATCACACACAAACAAGATAATCCTGTTATTATGCACATGATGTCTCTTTCACTTTGACTACATGTGCTCGCAAAAACTTGATCATCAATAAAAAAATAAAAGACGTTGCGCTACCACATGACTATAGGTGGCCAACGTGCAGAGCCAAAAAGCCCGCGAGCTCCCCGTGCTTGGTTCGTCATGGACTCGGCTTGGCACGGAACTAAGCGGGCGTGCCAGCCCGCAAGCCATTGTCACAGGCCCGCGGGCGGTACGGCATGATCGGTTTAACTTTGTTTTTAATCTTTTGCACAACCAACCCATGTCATTCCAGATCCGGCGGCCCACTCTGCCACTTCCCACATTATGTGCGGGCCTACCCCTCCCCAACTACTCCTGATCTGGCGGCCCAGTGCCTGCTCTTCCCTTCTCCCTATCTACACGTAGGCGGCGCACGGGGCACGAATCGGAACCTCTAGCAGAAAGAGGATGGATGGATGGATCGTATCAGGCCTAGCCGCCTGGAGATGCCATCGCGACATGGCTGCCTGGAGGCCGTGCTCCCTGCTTGAGGATTTCCCTCACGCCGAGGATGGATCCTGGCCTGTTTCGCTGCTGCCAGACAAGATCCGGTGCGGGAAACGGGCTAGCCCGCGGTGGCCTTGGGGGCGGGGGGGGGGGGGGGACTTTTCGTTTTTTTTACAATTTTTTCCGATGGCATATTGGCTGTAATTTTGATGACACGACGTACCACGACGTCCGTACCATCACCACAAACTCCAATTTCAGATCCGGCGGCCCACTCCGCCACTTCCCACATTATGTGCGGGCCTACCCCTCCCCAACTACTCCTGATCTGGCGGCCCAGTGCCTGCTCTTCCCTTCTCCCTATCTACACGTAGGCGGCGCACGGGGCACGAATCGGAACCTCTAGCAGAAAGAGGATGGATGGATGGATCGTATCAGGCCTAGCCGCCTGGAGATGCCATCGCGACATGGCTGCCTGGAGGCCGTGCTCCCTGCTTGAGGATTTCCCTCACGCCGAGGATGGATCCTGGCCTGTTTCGCTGCTGCCAGACAAGATCCGGTGCGGGAAACGGGCTAGCCCGCGGTGGCCTTGGGGGCGGGGGGGGGGGGGACTTTTCGTTTTTTTTACAATTTTTTCCGATGGCATATTGGCTGTAATTTTGATGACACGACGTACCACGACGTCCGTACCATCACCACCAACTCCAATTTCAGATCCGGCGGCCCACTCCGCCACTTCCCACATTATGTGCGGGCCTACCCCTCCCCAACTACTCCTGATCTGGCGGCCCAGTGCCTGCTCTTTCCTTCTCCCTATCTACACGTAGGCGGCGCACGGGGCATGAATCGGAACCTCTGGCAGGGAGAGGATGGATGGATGGATCGTATCAAGCCTGGCCGCCTGGAGATGCCATCGCGACATGGCTGCCTGGAGGCCGTGCTCCCTGCTTGAGGATTTCCCTCACGCCGAGGATGGATCCTGGCCTGTTTCGCTGCTGCCAGACAAGATCCGGTGCGGGAAACGGGCTAGCCCGCGGTGGCCTTGGGGGCGGGGGGGGGGGGGGGCTTTTCATTTTTTTTACAATTTTTTCCGATGGCATATTGGCTGTAATTTTGATGACACGACGTACCACGACGTCCGTACCATCACCACCAACTCCAATTTCAGATCCGGCGGCCCACTCCGCCACTTCCCACATTATGTGCGGGCCTACCCCTCCCCAACTACTCCTGATCTGGCGGCCCAGTGCCTACTCTTCCCTTCTCCCTATCTACACGTAGGCGGCGCACGGGGCACGAATCGGAACCTCTAGCAGGAAGAGGATGGATGGATGGATCGTATCAGGCCTAGCCGCCTGGAGATGCCATCGCGACATGGCTGCCTGGAGGCCGTGCTCCCTGCTTGAGGATTTCCCTCACGCCGAGGATGGATCCTGGCCTGTTTCGCTGCTGCCAGACAAGATCCGGTGCGGGAAACGGGCTAGCCCGCGGTGGCCTTGGGGGCGGGGGGGGGGGACTTTTCGTTTTTTTTACAATTTTTTCCGATGGCATATTGGCTGTAATTTTGATGACACGACGTACCACGACGTCCGTACCATCACCACCAACTCCAATTTCAGATCCGGCGGCCCACTCCGCCACTTCCCACATTATGTGCGGGCCTACCCCTCCCCAACTACTCCTGATCTGGCGGCCCAGTGCCTGCTCTTTCCTTCTCCCTATCTACACGTAGGCGGCGCACGGGGCATGAATCGGAACCTCTGGCAGGGAGAGGATGGATGGATGGATCGTATCAAGCCTGGCCGCCTGGAGGCCGCGCTTACTGCTTGAGGATTTCCCTCACGACGGGGATGGATCCTGGTCTGTTTCGCCATTGCCAGACAAGATCCGGCGTGGGAAACGGGCTAGCCTGCGGTGGCCTCGAGGGTGGGGAAAAAACTTTTCGTTTTGTTTACAATTTTTTCCAATAGCTTATTGGCTGTAATTTTAATAACATGACGTACACCATCACCACCAACTCTAATTTAATATATTGGTACAGACTAATAGCCGGTGGCATTAGCCAACAAGGCCTGCACTTCCGTCTCATACTTGAACCCTTGCTTCTTGGAATGATCCGCAGCCCAGAGAAAGACGCCATAGAGCTTGCCCTGCGACTGCAGGGTCCGGCAAGCGCTGAGCGCCGCGTCGACGGGCACGGAGGTGGTGGTGGCCGCCGTGGTGAAGCTGGCCAGGATGTTGGCCCCCGGGTAGTTGGCCATCTGCTCGTCGAAGAGGCTCACGTACCGCGCCGCCGTGGTGCTGGCCCCGTAGGCGTAGAACTGGAAGTTCACATAGTCGATGTCCGCCCCGTGCACGTGCTGGTCCGCCCACAGCGCCCTGTAGTACCGCTGCACCTCGGCGTTGCCGTAGGGCGCGATGGACGCGGAGCTGATGACTCCGGCGCGCTTGAGCCCCGCCACGAGGCGTCCCGCGCACGCCGCGAAGGTGGCCGGGTCCGCCTGGAACTGCTCGTAGTCGATGTCGATGCCGTCCAGGCCGTAGCGCCGCACGATGGCCGTCAGGGATTCGACGGCGTTGCTCACCCAGGAGTCGACGGAGGTGGCGTTGAAGAACACGGGCTTGCCGCTCACCGTGGCGCCGCCGAGGCTCACGGCCACGCGCACGTTCGGGTTGAGCCGCTTGGCCTCGGCGATGGCGTCCGGGGTCAGCACCGTGTCCTGCCAGAACACGTTGAACCGGCCGTCCGTTGGGGTCGGGGGATCCGTGGACGTGGTGTAGTCGATGGCGAATGTAGTCCACCCGGACGCGCGGGTCCACCGGCACGTCCGTGAACCTGACGCCGTTGTACATGGCGCCGATGTAGTCGCGGAAGAGGTTGGAGTTTGAAGCCGCGGTGGCCATTGGGGCGAGGAGAGCAGGAAGAAGGAGAAGAATGACGGCTGTGGTGAGCTTTGAGGAGCCCATCTCGATCGGTAGTGGCTGACTTGTGTTTTGCAGAGGTGGAGTTGGTGTCACTGCACTGCTTGGTTGCAGCTGCAAAAGCCGGCCGGCCTGTATTTATAAATTCTAAGCTGCTACTAGTGTGGTTTGGTGATGGGATGTCAATGAAGATTATTTATATATATATTCCAAAAAGACGACCTCGAAAATGGACTTGTTCTGCTTAGCTTTGCCAGGTCTGAACTGTCAAGTTAGGGGATCAGGTCAAAGTTATCAGCTGCTTTCGACTGGAGGAAGCTGAAACGTGCTCTTCGATAGCATGGTGACTCTTCTTTCTTTCCAAAACAAAGTCCACTCTTGGACGTCTTGGGTTGCCATGAAGATGCAGTCAACGGAGGATGGCAATGTAAGTATGTACAGATGGGTTAAGCTTATGATGATATTCAGGATAATTAGTAGATACGCGTACTGTTGTCTTGCTCTTTCGACTAGCTAGCCACCGAGGAAGACTTCGTAAGTTCAAAGTTTGGCATGCAATGGCTTATAAAACATCCGGCGAAGGCCCACAGAAATGATTCTTTTGTCCTACTACTACAATTTAACAAATGTCTCTGGTAGTTATCAGTACTTCTAGAAAATCCAACGGCATGCAGGACGGCAGGACTCAGCACGCAATCAACTTACGGCTGGCTGCACACAGGTCAATTACATTGCTTTCTTAGGTTGGATTTTACCGGCTAATAGCAAAAATAAAATTGTTGTTTTCAACGTTGTTATCTATAGTGACGGGAGAAAAGAAAACAGTAGTGACAGTCACTAGCTACTCCCTCAGTTCGAAAACAAATGGCGTATAATTTTTGTTAACTCTCGAAATTTCTAAACTTTGACCAAAGAATCATTTGTTTGGGCCTTCCGTCGGATGTTAACTACTACTACTCACTCACTCCGTTCCTAGATATATTATGATCAACATATCAAGATTTTTGCTAAGTAAAAATAAATAAATTTCATCATTTTTATAGAACAAAATTTTATGACCATCTATAACTCTAAATTAGTTATACTAAAATCGTTAGGATATATGTCTTCGTAATGTCGTTCTTGTAGATATTGTTATATTTTCTACAAATTTTGTCAAACTTGAAAATTTGAAGAAGTTTGACTAATTAGGACAAACCTAGAACATCTTATATTTATGGATGAAAGGTACTATGTTGGACTTGTGAAACGAGATAGTAGTTCGAGACTTCCTTCATATATTTAGAAGAAAACAAGAAAAAAATGATGTGACTAAAGGGGGTGCCGAAGAAACTGGCGTGCCATTTGGCTCTCGGGTGCACTTGAGGTTCAAAAATGAAAACATTTTTTGCGGTAAACGATAAAATTGGTAAAAAAAAACATACCCTTTCCATTTTTCAGAAATACACCATCCACACATTTTTGAGGTTTAACTTGAACCACCAATTAAACCAATAATATGTGTATCATGTGTTGTAAACTCAATACAATCGAAAATATTTTTTGAATACAGATCCGTTGATATGATTTTAATAGCACGTAACTCACATGTCATGGTCTAACTGTCTGAAAGCAGCTAAGCACATACATGTTCGAGCCTCTCAAGTGCCCGTAAAGATTCATTGTGAAAGGAGTTTTCTTGTGTGTTATGGATAAAAATAGAAGTTTTGGTTCTTAGGAAAGACAAAATGTTTGCACTAAAATTTTCTTTTTTGCATTAGTCACAAATCTTTTTGCTTTTGCATGAAGTTTTGTACGCTTTTAGAATACTCCAACTCATGACATGGGTGTACGTTTGAATTTCTGGAAAAAGCTCTGCTCTCGTCATGAAGTTTTGATGAGATGTGCCAGTTCACAACAGGGAGGCAACAAATTAACAGAAAGAAGTCAAAAAAAAGTAGCAGGTCTGGGAGCTAGGCGGGCTAGCTGTTGCACAGAATTCACTTTCAAGGCTACCCATTTTGACCCAAAAAGACAAAAAGAGAAGAGCAAGTGGTGATTGGTCACGGCTACCCCAGTACTCCGTACATCTCATGAGTAGATACAAGTGTGGAAAATTTATTAGCATTGTTTTGTTATGGTTGTCACCGTCTTCACAAAGTTCACCTCAGAGCCCCCGTTCCGACCTATGTCGGTTTGGATCCGCGAGTGAGCCCAACGGGACGATCCATTTAAATTTAAAACTTCATAATTTTCATTGATATACTTCGAACTAATACATTTAAATTTAAGACAACAAATAACCTACCCCTCCGATTCATACAACTTTGTATTAAATCTCTGACACTTATTATGGATCGGAGGAGTACTAAACTAATAGTTCATCTACTCGGATTCAGATTCCAAGTAGATGACTTGCGGCTCCTCCTTCGTCAGTGACGCGTTCTCCGGCCATGGCAAGCAGGGCTTCTCCTTCACCTCCGCCCCTTTGCCATGACCTCCTCCTCCACTTGCACGGTGGCGGTGCATGTGCGCCGACGGGAAGCGTCAACACATAGAGGGCGTGCCGAGAAGCACCTGTAGTTCGGCGCGTCCCCGCCCCAGGAGGTGGCATGTCGCGGAGCGACTTGAGCCCCGCGATGAGCAGGTGATTGATGTGCCCCTCATCCGTTGTTCCCACCGTAGCGGATGCCCTCTCATCGGACATTGCGGCGCATGACAGTGTCCAACGCAGTTGCGACCTCCCACACAACCAAGCACACTATCACCATGCATTACGGTGAAAGACTCTCCCCACGCCGCCCGCGACGCTTCCCTGAGGCCGCCCATGCAGGTGACGGGTGCGTGGCAGTCGGGGCGGTGCCAGGACAACAACTATGACAAATGGCATTGGGGAACTACGATCTAATTTGGGACATGAGACATTGACGATGAGACACTAGTACAAAACAAGCCATACACGACCCCTATCAGTGGCGAGTCCAAAAAACCCCGCCACTGATGGCTTCTTCGTGTAACCCAAAAAATTCAAAAATCATCCATCAGTGGCGGTTCGTCCAAATCCCGCCACTGATGATTCCCCGGAAATCAGTGAAACTTGAAAAAATCATAACTAATAAATAAAAAAAAAATTGTGATTTTTTTTGCAGAAGTTAGATCTTTCCATTTCGAACAATATTTCCAAATAATGTTACAACCTTATGTTACAGAAAAATGATTTTCCATTTTCTAAATGCAAAAGTTGGAGTATTTTGTAAAGCAAGTACAATTATTATGATTGTAAATGGAACCTATCTAATTTTCACACGAAGTAGACCATGTTTAATTGCTAGTGTCCAATTTTTTTTGAATTTTATAGCTTTATCGCTAATTTTGCATATTTAAATGAATTTATAGCTATTTCCTTAAAATAATTCAAATTTGAACTACAAGTGTGTGATTGTTATTTCCAAAATAGCTCCAAAAATCATTTTAAGGTTGCCAAGTAAGAATTATGTAAGATTCACAGTGGGTGTTGAAATATTCAACACGTTGTTATGAAAAGATGTGCCGACAATTTTCATCCCATCTTGAGAAAAGTCAAACAATATGAATAAAGTGTCAAAAAAGTCAATTCTTTGGCATGTAATCCCTTTATGTGTAGTAGTTTCTAGGAAAAATGAGAAACTTAGATTTTGACGATAGTTTGAAAATATCCTTCACAAAATGGACTATGAGGTTGAATGTTTAAGACTTTCAAGCCAAATGACCATAGTCACGACCATTTCTACAGCATAGTTAGTGATCTACTCCCTCTGTTTGGGTTTATAAGGCCCACACGGAATTTTATGTCAAATTTTGACCAAAAATTACATTGGCAATATGAGATTATTGCGGCACAAAAGATATATTGTTAGATTCATATTGAAAAAATCTTTCTAATGGTATAACATTTATATACATATACTAAATATAATTTGAATAATTGTTGGTCAAAGTGTGGCACAAAGTTCAATAGAAGCCTGATAAACCCAAACGGAGGGAGTATTTTTTTCACAGATATGCATCTTAGCATGGCAAACAATGTTGACAAAGATGTTTGCAGCTTTTAAATACAAACAAATGTTTTTTCTATTTTGTAAATGCAAAAGGAGGTATTTTTGAAACAAGTGTAAGTAAAATAGTTCAAAATAGCACGCGTCCAATTTTCACACAAATTTGACCGTATTTATGAATTTATAGACCATAAACCAATTTAGTTATACAAAATAGTTCTATTTTATACTCAAAATGTACTTTTAGACTAATTTAGAACCCATCAATGGCGGTTCTACTTAAAAACCTGCCACTAGTGGGCTTATATGCAAAAGGCAGGACACCCCTCCCTATAAATGGTAACTCTCCCCCAGTCTCTCTCTTCTCTCCCCCGGTCTCTCCTCTACTTGCCTTCTTTGCACCCGCCGGCGAGGAGGACGAGCTGTGTGCCGCCTTCCCTGCATCGCGGCGAGGCTTCCTCTCTGCAAGGTGGCTGCCTCGCGTCCACTCTGTCCGACCTCGGCTCCCTCGCCACCGCAGGTTCTCCCTTTTTTCTCTCCCTCTCCATCTCCTGGTTTTCCTCTCTCATTCTTTCTCTCCTGCAGATCCGGCTCCCCGACCGTTGCCTCCGCTCGATCCGGCCAACCTGTCCCCGCCACCGCTTGATCTGGCCTACCCGGCCACCGACGTTGCGGATCAGGCCCCTCTGCCGCCGGATCCGGCCCCGCACTCTTCTCCCTCGATAGGTATGTTTCTCTCGCACTCACTCCCTCTCGGTTTTTTCTCCGGCCCTCTGTCTTCTCTCTCTCTCTCTCTCGCGCGCGCGCAGTGCCTCCGCCCGCCGCTGCCTTGTCGCCGAATGCGCATCCAGACGCCATCGCGCGACTTCCTAGTGGCGACGGTGTTCTCGGATTTGTGACATGTTTATGTGATTTGTTGTATGTGATTCGTCGATTCATCGATTTGTTTGATTAATTCATCGATTTGTTATTTTCTGATTAATTCATCAATTTGTGAATCATTGCGTGTGGGCCCGTGGTCTGTTTTTTAATTGACAAAAATGCTATCATCGCCGGGTGTGCACTTGACCGCCACTGATGAGGACGTGTACTGGTGTCGTTCCTTGCACCTGCCAGCCACTGATGACCATCAGACCCATCGGTGGCCAGTAATTAGTGTCGTGTGCAGCACACGCCACTGATGACGATTTTCACCCGACACTAATAGACTATTATGCACTAGCGAGATCTCGTTTGTTCTTCGGTGCGTATGGATGGGTGGACTAGATCGAAATCAAATTGGAGGAAAAGAAAAAATATTTTGGCTGTTTCCTATGTTTAATCAGCGATCCCGCTATGACGGCTAAACTCGAACAACCAAACATGATTAGTAAATTTGGGCTTTAAATTCCAGGCATTAAGAGATCAAGATCTTATTCAAACTTTGCCTACAAGATGAAGAAGGTTGAAAACAAACTTTATTCGAATTAATAACGTCTTGCATGGGGTAGAGAACGGACACGATCGAATTCGAAAGAACCAGATTTGGTCCAACTGCGTCTGCGAGCCCTGCTCGCTGCATTGTTCAATACAGATCTTGGGCCAAAAAAGCTTCTTTGGCGTTGTACGTATTTCTCTTTCAAGAAATATTTGATTTCGCAACGGCCCAGTAATCGGCCTCCCGAAGCCCACAGTAGCGACTCTAATAACCTCCTCTCACGCGAAATGGCCCCGTGTCACTCGGTCCCGGCCTACCACCGGGCACCGGCCGCAAACCATTGGTTCCACGGGGCTGTTTGGATCTCGCCCCTGCCAGCCACGCCAAAATTGGCACGCCAAGTTGTTGGCGAACGATTTCGCCGCCTGCGTTCCGCCAGCGTGCGAGCGTAGAAACTAAACAGCGCGACCAAAATATTGGCGTGGTTCTGATTCTGTGCCTCTAATCCAAACGATGTCCGCATTAGTTTTTTTTTTGAGGGGGTTGAGGGGGGCCAAACCGCAATCCAAACGCCCCCCCCCCCCCCCCGGGTTCCACCGTCAGTGAGACCACCGAGTGTAACTGGCCTTCGGCCCGTCGCCTCCTACCCGATTCGAACAAACATCACAAGCGGCAGAGGGCCACGGAAGCTTCCGACTCCTAGATCTCCCCAGAACCCTAATCCTACGAACCTTCTAGAAGCCCATGGACGGCCTCGCCGCGCCCTCGCCCTCCCACTCCGGTGCCACCTCGGGCGGTGTCGCCTCTCACCGTAAGCGGAAGCTCCCGCCGCCTTCCCTCTCTGACGCCACCGGTGACGAGGACGACGACACCACCGCGCCGTCGTCGCCCGCCACTTCCCCATCCTCGCCCTCGCACCCGTCATCTCCGTCCTCCTCCCATTCCGACGAAGATGACGACGACTCCCTTACCACCTTCACCGCCGCCCGCCTCGACGCCGTGCCGACCTCCTCCTCCGGCAGGCCCCCCAAGCCCGATTCCTCGTCCGCATCTGCCGTCGCAGCGGCGGCGGCTCCCAAGCCCGACGCCACGTCCGCGGCGGCCGGCGACGGGAAGGAGGACTCCAAAGGGCTGTTCACGGACAATATCCAGACCAGCGGCGCCTACAGCGCCCGCGAGGAGGGCCTCAAGCGCGAGGTATGAACTTTGTTTTTTTTTTGTTTCTCGGTTTGATTATGCTTAACCGTTCGTTAGGTTGTAGGGCTATCCAGTATTTATGATTTGCTAAGGTAGGTGAATTTATTCTGCAGGAAGATACAGGGAAGCTGAAATTTCTCTGCTATTGTAACGATGGAGTTGATGAACATATGATTTGGTGCGCACTATAATTTATTTCACTAAAAAAATAAGAAACTGGCAGTTGTTGCTGACCTTTATGTGTTCCCCAGGTTGGTAGGTTTGAAGAATATCTTTGCGCGGCAGCTCCCTAATATGCCAAAAGAGTATATTGTCCGACTTGTTATGGATAGGTAATGCCTGGTCTAATGTGCATATGGTCTAGAATTTAGATACAACCAATGTGTCTTTGTTTTTGGAAGGTGCTTAAATATCGTGGTACTTACACAAGGTAACTTACTCTATTTTGCTGTGCAGAACTCACAAGTCAATGATGGTTATCAGGAATAATAATGTTGTAGGAGGCATTACTTACCGCCCTTATGTAAGGTATTGTTGCCATTTCAGTGCTAGCATTTATTCAATCTAACCAGATTGTCAGTTAATGTTGACTTGTAATGATGTGATCGTCTCATACAATTGTACTTATTCAACGATTTCAAAGCGGTTACCAGATTAAATTGCAGGATAGAGATATGTTTAGATTGCGGGATGGAAATATGTTCATTTCTGTTTCTCTGGTTATTGATTCGTTTATACCACAACCACACTCTGTTTCACACCATGACAATGATGTCCCTTTTTTGCTGCATAAGTTAGGGCCCTAATTCTGCTTTTGAAAATTTTAGCCAGAGGTTCGGAGAAATAGCATTTTGTGCAATTACAGCCGATGAGCAAGTTAAAGGCTACGGAACAAGGTTAATGAATCATCTGAAGCAACATGCCCGAGATGCTGATGGTCTCACTCATTTCTTAACTTATGCTGATAACAATGCTGTTGGCTATTTTGTAAAGCAGGTGTGGCTATCTGACCTCCTATAACATATTTCCTAGAGTATATGTATTACACTCTGTGTTAGTACTGAAAACCTAACATTTCATTTATTATGTGTGGCTATCTAAAGCAGTATGCACAAATTACAGTACAACCTTACAAAATACATATAATGTGTATTAAAAATAATAATCTAAAATAGGTTCCTGTTTTGGTTAGGCCACACAGATGTCGTAGTGCCGTAATACCATGAGTACCTTACATTTAGAGTTGTAAGGAGAAACTTGTGATAATTTAACCTTACAAAATACATATAATGTATATTAAAAAATAATCTAAATAGGTTCCTGTTTTAGTCAGGCCACACAGATGTCGTAGTGCCTTCATACCATGAGTGCCTTACATATAGAGTTGTAAGGAGCAACGTTTTGATCATTTATAAAGTTATTTGTCAGGTTGAGTTGAAAGTTCTTTGCAAGAAATATTGTGCCCGACATGTCTTACAACTTTGCATCAGGCAAACGTTAATACTTAACTTTACCTGCTTGCAGTTCCGTTGTCAGATATAGATCAGTTCTCCTACGTGTCAGGTCTAGAATCAGTTTTATTACTTAGCAGGTTCTTCCTGATAAGATTTCCTGAGATTTCAGGCAGAAGAGAACACTAATGAGAACTTGTACTACAAAAAAGTTCGGTTCTGATTTATCGTAACTTCTTTTCCATTTACAGGGTTTCACAAAGGAGATCACTTTCGACAAAGAAAGATGGCATGGGTAAGCCCGTTATGCAGCATATATTTGTAGATTATGTTGGCCTGTCAATTTATCACGTTCCTTGAAGACTATAAAGTGTCTCAGTTACACTTGGATAACATGTAACTGTGATATTAGCTCTTGTTGTTTGGTTAGTATGCTACAAGCAAAGATTTTGTGTGTTCTGTGTGATCAAAGAATATTATTATTGATCTATCTAATTATTACTTCACCAGTGCTGATTTTAGAAGTTGAGTGGTTCTAGGTACATCAAGGACTACGATGGAGGAATATTAATGGAATGCAAAATTGATCAAAAGCTGCCATATGTTGATCTGGCAACAATGATTCGTCGTCAAAGGCAGGTATGTGGTAACATGCTAATAGCTGCCCTAATCATGAATTCTGAGCAATTATCTCCTACCAATCCTCTTTTGACGACATTTGTCAGCCATCAATAAGTAGGTGTAATGTTCTCGGAAAAACCTTTTCCCATTAATAAGTGGGTCCCGAAAACAAGGTAGTCAGCAGGTTTAACAGGATGGGTTAACACTCAACAGGCTGTTTACTTGGTATGCAGTATTTACTGTTCTTTACTCAGGTGGTTAATGGATAGTGAGTTTACTGAGAATTTTGCAGCTCATTTCTAACCGCTAATCAGTTTACGTCACTGCTCAATGTTCTAAAAACAAGTCTACTAGGTCAAGTCTGCTTTTGGTTCAATCATGTTACTCATTTAGGCAATGAAACATTTAGTTAAGAAGATGCTAACAGTAGGTCTTCTGTGAAGGGATTAGTAACAAGTTGGAACGGCAAGAGTGGGATGCCCCCAGCAGGATCCAGAGAATGTCCCTGAGCTACGACTGGCTTCTAGGCTAGAATTTCTGGATGCATGAAGCGAGACAATTAAGTTACTATCATAATTCATACACACAAACCTGTGTCTTATTCATACATGAATGCCAACACCAGAAACAAGCAACCAACTCTGTGGTTCAAGTTTCATGAGCGGCGAGCTTGGCACTGGATCTATGATCGTATGGGTAAGGAGGGCTGTCATGGTCTTGGTATCAACGACTGACTGAGGCATTGAAATCAGTAAATAGAACATGCATGATTCATGTAGGGTCGTGACTGGAGGGAAACGGTAATGGGGAGTGGGTTGTCATCGGATTGGGTTGACTGGCAGGAAATCATTGCTGCTAAGGAGCGTATGTCTCAAATTTCCCATCCCTGTCCCCTGAGTGTGCAATTGCCCACAGAAGATCAGGAAAGGGGCCCATTTCCATAACCATTGACATGGCATATGACCATAACTAGTGTCATGGCATAGTTATTTCACTGATATCCGTTTAGTGCTTCCTTTCTGTGTTTGATACAAAAGGAATTAGTGTCGTGTCGTCTTATCATTAGACCTTGTGGCTTTTACTCTTTACTGTTTCACATCTTTCAATGGTCGCGATTGGCATGCACTGTTTTTCTTAGCTTATGTGTTTTAGTTAATTACCAGTTAAACTGATTCACAAATTGTCGGATACACTTTCTAATTTGTACTTCCTAGTTCTCGATCTTTGTTCGATCAGCTTCAACTTTTGATCTTTGATGCTTCCATTTACCATTTTCCAATTTCATGATGAATACCACCATTTCGTAATGTAATGTTTTCTCTTTTCGTCCTTCTGGCATCCAGTATGACATTTGCTTTGTAGGATTTGGAATCGATTGTCTTTCTATGTGCTTTAGTTTATTACTCCCTCCGTCCTATATTAAGTGACTCAAATTTGCCCAAATATGGATGTATCTGTACTTAAAAAAACGTCTAGATACATGTAATATTTCGGCACTTAATATGAGACAGAGGGAGTACCAGTTAAGCTAATTCACAAATTTTCAATTACACTTCTAATTTGTACTTCCCAGTTATCTTCTGATCTTTAAAGCTTTCCTTTGCCAGTCACAGTAAAAGTTCACCGTTTATTCGATCAGTTTCAACTTTTGATATTTGATGCTTTCATTTTGCATTTTCCAATTTCATGATATCACTGTTTCGTCATTTAATGTTTTCTCTTTTCATTTCATCCTTGCAGCATCTAGTATGACATTTGCTTTGTAAGATAAGCTTTAGATGTTTGTTTTGGCAATTGACTGTCTCTTCTACTCTGCAGGCTATTGATGAGAAGATCAGAGAGCTTTCGAACTGCCATATTGTTTATTCAGGAATTGATTTTCAAAAGGTTAGGTTTCCTGCTGTATTAAAAAGTTGGCGGTGTGGTGTGGAAACTACGGTTAGATGTAAAAAGAGAATATTTAGCTTGCTCTCCTTGGAAAATATGTCTTGTCTCTGTTTCTCACCATTGATATGGATAATTATGTCTTACAAAAGGAATGCACTACATGAAAAATTTGGTCTCTTACATGGATGGTTATATCTCCTACTGAGCATGTTTTTTTCATTTTGGAATAATTCCTTTTCTAGTTAGTATCCACGTACTATGCATCTTCTTAACTAGTGGTGTCTTTTGGGGCAAATATTGCTCTTCTAGTTTCTTGCTTGTAGTTTGTCTCATTATGTTTTGTTCATTTTGGGGTTTACTGGACATGATAAAAGCAAAGGGAAAGGTAAACAATTTGCCTTTTCTGATGTTCCTTACACCAAGCTTACACACTCCTGCGCACAGTATTTACTAGCCAGGTTAGTTTGTCATTTAACAATCTCATTTCATTCTTTGCAGAAAGAAGCTGGTATTCCAAGAAGACTGATGAAACCAGAAGATATCCCTGGTCTGAGTAAGTAATATCAATGCACAACTTTTTCTGTCAAACTTTTTTCCTATTCAAACCTTTTTTTCGTTGTTCACACCCTAAAGCTAGTTCTGATAGTCTGTCTATCTTGAACACCGTTTGCATTCACCCTTTACTGAACCTGCTACAGCTAGCTATCTTATACCAACATGAAGACATGTCTTTAAATGAGATATATGGAGCATGCTGTGTACGTCTGATAGAGATGCTGGCAGTTCTAGCCCAATAGGCAACTTCACCCCTCTTTTTCAAAATAATGTAGCCCACATAATCTGGGTCTAGCGTTCTTTTCACTCCAAATCTTGTAGCCCCTCGAATTGGTTCGGTTTACCCAAAGGTATTCAGGTCATTCAATTGTATTTTCTTCTACCGGAATTCCAATTGTAATTCTTGTAGACCTGTAGCTACTAGCTAGTTTTTAAATCTCTTCAAGTAAAACAACTTGTCGTGAGAGGAGACTGGTGAATATTAATGATGCCTTAGGTGCATCTATCTGTTTCTAGCTCTGGCTTTTTAGTTTTACATTTCTTGTTCATTTAGTAATGATGCAAATCTGACAACTGTCATTTTTATGCAGAGGAAGCTGGGTGGACTCCTGATCAGTGGGGACATTCCAAATCACGTTTATCATTTTCCTCGGATTACAATACTTACAGACAGCAGCTCACTAGCCTTATGCGGTTGTTGTTGAAGGCAAATCTTTTATCTTTCTTAATCTGTTTATATGACATGTGTGTTTCTTTTACTTAGTACTCCTTCCAGTCTTTAAAAAGGTGACGTTTTGGACATAGCTTTGGTCAAACTTTAAACTTTGGGCACCATATTTTTAAAATAGTTTGCGTGTCAATTTTTTTTTTAAATAGTTTGAATGGATGTGTGAAACTCGTATGTATAGATTTTTCTTTGTGATTCTTTTCATAAATAGTAATTTTATCAGGTTTCATAACTATTGTGCATAATGGTCAAAGTTATGTTTTGAAGACCGTTTCAATATCAAAGTCCAAACATCAAGTTTTTAACACTGGAGGGAGTAGACTTGATTGCATTGCATAACATGTAACTTTGTTCACCTTAAGATTTGTGGACCCTCCTACCACAGATTTGACAAATCTGCAAAAAGCTAATGTGTACTAGCGTAAAATTAAAGAGGTATCAAATAGCCTATCATTTTATGAAGGACTGCTAATGTTGCAGAATTTGCTTGATCACGCTGATGCTTGGCCGTTCAAAGAACCGGTGGATTCACGTGATGTTCCAGATTATTATGAAATTATCAAGGATCCTATCGGTGAGATTAAATATTTTATGGGCTCTACTTTCCTGTCATCCACCTTTCAAAAGATATGTAGCATGCGAGGTTGATCAGTTTCTAAGCACAAGCCGTCTGCAGATTTGAAGACAATGTCAAGAAGAGTTGAATCGGAGCAGTATTATGTCACTTTAGAGATGTTTGTAGCTGACTTGAAGAGAATGTTTGTCAATGCGAGAACTTACAACTCTCCTGATACGATATATTTCAAATGCTCCACGAGGTGAGTGAAGAACCTACAACTACTCTTTGCATATCCGTTGATCACCTGTCAGGGATCTATTTATGGAAACTGGGCAGTAGTAGGTGGTTTCTGGAGTTTTTTCTTATTCGTGTGGTCCTTTTTTTTAATTTTTTTGCATCTCTCTACCTAGTTTACTCAGTACTGTCGTCCTATCTTTCTGGTACTGCACAACAGCAGCTGGGTTTGATAACTCTGGCAAACCCAGTCAGCTTTTAGTGTTGAGCCTGTCTGGCAAAGCGCGTATTAATTTTGTTCATCTTGATCCTGCAGGTTAGAGGCCTACTTCACAAGCAGAATCCAAGCTCACCTTGCCCAGACCTCAACCAAGAACTAGACTGATGTTCAGAGCACTAGATGTTTGGTTACTTGTTGTAAAGTGTGATAGTTGCTGACATGCTGTGGTTATGCCATCAGCAATGTATTATTCTCATGATCATAACTTGATACAAGTTTAACTTATGCCTCTGTTCAGGCTCATTATTTATGAACACTTGTTCTCAATGCTTTCAAGTCTCCACATGATAGCAATTCATCTATAATAACTTTGAAGATCTCCATGGACAAATGAACGCCTGGTAGCCGCCTCTGATCTATTTCAGATGCTTTTTGAACCAGACTCCAATGTTGAGAAAGCTCTCAAAATCTGATTGTGGTCTGCATATAACAACGGAACCATGAATCCGATGTGAAACCATGATAATCTTAAATGGGAGGCAGATAAACTGGAATCAGTTCAATCTCAGGCTTACATATTGATTTCATGTATGTCCTCTGAGAACAACATGATTTTGATCTCGCCTCCTCGTTCCCTCAGAGCTCTTGCGTACTGCAATTACCAGAAACACGGAAAGTACAAGGGAAACGGAGTTACAGGGAAAGTATAAGTGCACTTTCTTCTATGTAAATTGCTAAAAAGAAATCTAATTTCATGGCATATCGATCTGAAATGGTCCTTTGTGGCGAAGCAAACCATGAGATCAAGGTGCGTTTGAACTCTTTGTTCAGTCGGTTATGGGTTGAAATTGTTGGGGAATATCTCCACAGATATTGATGTACCTGTAGGCCATTGGAAATGGGTACTCGAAGATCTGCTCCTCCAAGAAGCATAAGCAACGGCACTTTCACCTGTAGAATCAAAGTTCCGGTTTTTTTTTTCAGTATCTAATTATCCTTTTTCTCCAGCTCGTTGGGTGATCCAAGAGAAGACATGAAGGGCATACTTTTGAAATATGGGCAACTGGTGATTTCTGATAAAAGAGACGAAGATGGTCAAGTGAAGGGGTTTCAGAGGCATCGATTTTCGCTTCGCTTCCACAGGCCACTGCGTAGCACCAGTCTGGGATGTCAGTGGTGCCAATCATCAGGGACAGGTTGCATACAGGGTTTCGAGCTGCCGCCACGGCAAATCTATCTGGAGCCTGCAGAAAAAAAGAGGAGCCAAATGAAAATTATACCAGGAACAACTAAAATAGGAGCAGCAAACTCATCAACCATGCCTGCCATTGTTCTGAATTCTGTTAAGATGCTAACCTGACCGATTAAGTGGGTTGCCAAGAATCCACCATGCGAAATCCCGACAACCGCTACTTTAGATGCATCGATCAGTCCTTCCTTGATTACGAAATCCAGCGCGGTAAGACAATCTTGGACATCCTTTAACCACAATTCAGAAATTAGATATGAATCACAAGGAACAAGGATCAAGAATATAACCAGGTTACACACCTGAGATCCAACTTTTCCAGGAAGTGATTGCAAAGCCTCCTCCCCAAAACCCGGCGTACCTCTTTTCATGTTACCATGAGACATCAGGCAGATCAATGTTCATCATTTGACAGAAATGCAGAGAAGTTCCGAGAAACATACCGATAATTTACAATAAGCAGGTTAAATCCAAGTGAAGTGAGAAACGCCGACGATTTTGAATAGCCTGATACAGACGTCGAGTGTGGGCCACCATGAAGGACCAGCGCAGTTGGTTTCTGCCAACTATCCTCGCAGGACACAAAGATAGCCTCAAATGGAAGCTGACCACCTGAGAACAGGAAAAGTATCAACCAGAGAAGGATGGTCAGGTAACACAAAATAGCTCAGAACATTTGTTTTCATCACAATACCGTCAGAGAGTTCGTCAGAGGGTTGAGTGACTGGAATTTTCAGTATACCGAACTTGTGGCGCGATAACAAAGCCTTTACCTGCCACAAACGACAGAGGGGGACATGATAATTAGTTCCTAAATCATAGCTTTGTCCTAAGTCAAGCTTCTTCAAGTTTGACCAAATTTATAGAAAAATCTATCAACATTCTTAACTCTAAATTACCTTTATTAAATCTGTCATCATATATATTTTCATAGTATACTCATTTGATATTGTATATTGTGGTAGATTTTTCTATAAACTTGCTCACACTTGGAAAAGTTTGACTTAGGACAAAGCTAGGACTTCTTATATTTAGAAACAGAGGTGGTTCATATTTGCATCATAAAGAAGATATGCAGCAGCGTGGGAAATGGTGATTTACCTTATTACTTGCTGCCATCAACGGACTAGGAACTTCGTCCCAAACCCATCCGCATATTTGATCCTCTGTGGCCGCTTGACGGCCATAACTAAGTTGAGGAGGGTCGATGGGACTACTTGACACTAAATCAACCACAAGAGGATTAAAAAACCATACCATCATGCGAAAATTCACAAGGTGATACATAAATATACTGCCTGTTTGCACTTCGAATTTCTACCTGAGAGGACATTGTTGCCATTTACTGCAAGGGCAGTCCATGAGTAATCTGAGCCTTCTGGACTTATTCTTGTAACTTCCCCACTGTCAAAAGAAATAGAAATTAGCATATCAAAGTGATGTTTTATTACAAGCTCTAAAAGGAATATGTGATCAAGTAAACTTTTATTTACCTTAAAACATCTATCGATAGTATCACTTGAGTACTTCTCCAAGCAGATGCTAATATCATTGTACGTTGATCAGAGAGCCAAGGATCGGATAGCATGGATGAGCAGTACAGGCCCGGAAAGCAGCCATCAAGAGGGCACATTACAGCAGGAACCTGGAACAATTCAAAATCCAGATATACTGCAGAGTGACATGGAATGGCAGTCAAAGGTAAAATTAGATTAGATGGGCATACCACATCCATGACACCGAGGTGTTCATCCATATTCCAATCAACAGGCCATTTGATTTTATGCAGTGAATCTGTCGCGTTATGTGCTCCACTATCAACTGCACGTTTTGCCGATAGAAACACCAGGAGATTTCCATCCTTGCTGTTGACATGAGCTATTCAGTGAATAATTGTCTAGCATGGATCGAAATCTTTCAAGAAAGTGCAGAAATACTGAAACAAACATACCTGAACCGTGGAAAGAAAGCACTGCTTATGCTTGGGGTTAAGTTTGTAGCTATTGAAGAACAGTCCGATTTACCACCACTGTTAAGAATACAGGATTAGATTATACTACAACTGGCCAACGAACATATGTCAGAGTTTTTTCTTTTCTATCTCAACGAAGCACTGATAAATATAGATATTTTATGAACTTGAGAGTTACAGCATCATGGATGCTCACCTAACCGACGCATTATCAGCATTTGGTTCTTGGAAAGGGCAGGTAATTGCATAGAGAGAACATGGCCTGTTAGAACAGTACTTGATACCGAGTTTTCTAGCAGTGTTGTGAAACCCGTTGTGCTCTAACCATCCAACAAAAACCAAATTCTTTTGGTAGCCATTTGAAGACGGTGGAGCCCAAACAACTTGACCAACACTCAAAGATTTTGCAATGCCTTTAGCAGCTCGTAGTTGTCCACTGCACGCACCAAAGTACAATAGTTTATGATTGCTTTTGTAAGTCATATATACTGTTGGATTAAGGATCGATGCGTTAATAATACGGTGCAGACTGCAGAGGTACCTAGCAATATCAAGAACAAACAATGAGGGCCTCCCCCTTTTGCAGTAAGTTTCACCCCAGTCCTCTTCCCAACCCCCCTGTCCTCTCCACGTATTACAGTCTTTCTCGGAGGAACCCTCCTTCCTATATCCGGCATCATTGAAAGCTGGTTTTGGTTGAGGTGGCTCTTCAGCAATGTATGCTATGAAGGTTTCTTCTTGGTTCCAGGAAACCCCATGAAACCTGAACCGACAAAAATAATGTCATGCTGCACTAGTCATATTAGAATCAAGAGGGTGGAAAGTGCTCTACATTTACCACTCATCGGTAAAAAGTGGACCATGGATAGATTGATCTACATGTATCTCTTTCTCCACATGTGATTGATCAACAATCTGAAGCTTTGTAGGGGAACCTTTCTCTCCATTCCTCACCACGAGAAGCTTCGATCCCAAATTGGATGGAACAACAAGTGATACTCCGGTCATTTCAATAGGGAAAGGAGACCAATAACACTCCAGAGAGTTAGTTGCATGTCTCATAATATGTGAATACAAAATGTGCTTTCTATTGTTGTTAGCCAGAAGGTCTGGTTGGCTAACTGAAAACATTGCTGTGGATCTTTCCCCTGCAATCATGAAGGACTGCTTTTTTAGACCCTCTAGATATAGCTTAAATTTGCGATAATCTAATGATGAGCGCTAATGACTATAGATGAAAATCTTAGTCCTACCATTGTTGGTTTTGAAAAACCAAGCACTGTCAATGCTTGGGACACAGATAAATTCTTGCAATAACTTAGACTGTGAATCGTACTCTTCAGGCGCTGTTCCATCCATTCCCAATGGATTTTCTTTCTTCAATGCAGGCTCAGAAACTTGCATGCCTGACAGTAGGAGCACAATATATAAACTGGGTTAAGAAAAATCAGCATCCTTCACAAGGATAAATATGCTAAGCATGCCATAAGAAGCTCAAGTATATATATTCCCAGAGAATCCGCTAACAAGAGGTAAAAAAAGAGAATCCTAACTTGAACGTCAAGAAGTACTGCCAGCAGCTCAAGTGCCTTACATTAGCACGCCACTCGATAAACATCACCTGCACTCTTGTGTGATTCCATATACAGTCACTTGCGGTTGCGGGAAAGCTTTTTGTTGCATTAAGATTCCAATCTAATACAGATAAATAAATTTCAGCCACAAACAGTAGCCTAATTTATTCTCTACAGATTCCATTACAAATGCAAGAGCAACTCAAGAACATAATTGAAGAAGAAAAATACTGGATCATCCAAAGATGTGGACATTTGGATGTTGCTTTAGCCTACCTAAGAACACGAGAATCAGAGCAGAAAATTAGCAGCTGTTGAAGAGATAAAGAAAGGGATGATTGCTTACATAGTTTTGCTGTTTTTGCAGTGGAGTAGCAATGGCAGGTTCAAAACTCTAGTGAGCTTTAAAATACCATCAGTACCTTCGAAAGATCCCTCTAATGTTCGAGGAAAAAAAAAGATCCCTCTAATGTTACATATCCTCCAATCCAGCAGCAATCAATTGATCAGATGGCACCAAATTCTGTTTCCTTTTGTGTCAGCATGTCACCAAAGTCTTCAAAGTACAGGTTAAAAATAAGAAAAAAGAATCTTAAAAGGTATTATTGATCATGCATACCAACACAAGCAATAAGACAAAGAGAACCAAACGATAAGGTTGCGTCAGATCAGCATACACCACTCATGAAGAAGACACCGAATAGCATGGTGCGCATTTTTTATACTTTATCTCTTGTCATTTTTTTGGCATGAATTACATTAATGTAGTTTATGATACCATGTTAATCATGTCATGTGGCTAGATATTGAGAACCAGATGATCAAGAGGACACCTTATGGGATATTAATTGATTCATCTTTTACTTGTGGTGTTACCTAATAACTATGCTAGAGATGGGAAAGCAGAATTTTCACAGCATTTCCCTGTCTCTGAACAGCACTGAACTGGGTCTTGCAAGTCTTTTTCCCTGTCAAACTCAAAACGAACGCCCTACCCTTTGCAAGGAGAATTATGAGCAGCAAAACCATCAGGCGTTTAGCCAAATGTTATGGAACAAAATATAGTTGTTCCACGAAAATAGAGATTAAACTAGAAACGGAGACACAAATTTAACGTGGAAACCCTCGCGGGAAAAACCACGGATGCACGAAAGCGCAACTTCACTATGTTGGAGTATTACAAGTACGAGACGACATGCCGTCTTTAGGTGAGACAACATAAGGTATATATAACAGGCAATAAACATGAGTCCTAATAGGACAAGGAAAACAAGTTCAACTCGTATACTAACACAAAGCCCAAACCTATCCTGCTACATCTAGCAGAGTTGGTAACGGATTCGGATCATATATCAACAATCTTCACCTTGAGCCGAATCCCCTCCAGTAGTCGAAGAAAAATAAACACCTCCAAACAAATGAGCATAAACGCCTTGCGTGTCAAAGTCCATAGGACTAGTGAGTAATACCAACTAAGTCTGAGCAAAGCTCAAACTTATTGGCAGAAACTGGCTTTGTCATCATATCAGCATTACCAGTAATTGTCGTACCTCGAAGGTGGTAAAGGTTTGCAGCCTTCATATCACCTTTCATCACAACAAGAGAATCTTTTGTGACCTTAACGATCCCATCTCCACCTGAATACTTGTACCCTTTATTATCAAGAGTACTCAAAGAGATAAGATTTTTCTTCAAACTCGGAATGTGGCGAACATCCGATAAAGTTCTGATAGTGCCATCAAACATCTTGATTTGAACGGTGCCAATGCCTGCAATCTCGCATGGAGAATCATCGCCCATCAACACAGAACCATTTGACATCGCTTCATACGTTGCAAACCACTCCCAGTGTGGAGTCATGTGGAAAGTACATGCTGTATCAAGAACTCAAACATCTCTTATTTTGGAATCACCGGTAACGACAACGAGAACATCACCATCAAAATCTTGTTTGCTAACAACGGTGGCTCGGGCATCATCCTCTTGTTGATCATTCTGTTTGAATTTGTCATTCCTTTTCTCCTTGTTCTGCAACTCGTAACACTCGGAGATTTCATACCCATCTTTCTTGCAATATTTGCAAGACTTGTACTTGCCTCTAGATTTTGACCGGCCTCTGTAGCCGTTTGGACTTTTGTCTCTATTTCCATTATTTGAGCTCCTCTCATTTGTCCTGCCACGAACAGATAATCCCTCGTCCTGGGACGAACTTGAACCAACGTGAGACACCATATGCTTCATCTTCTCCTTGGAGTGCAAAGCTTCATAAACCTCATTAA
Organism: Brachypodium distachyon; assembly: GCF_000005505.3. Taxonomy (NCBI): domain Eukaryota; kingdom Viridiplantae; phylum Streptophyta; class Magnoliopsida; order Poales; family Poaceae; genus Brachypodium; species Brachypodium distachyon. The sequence goes on along the minus strand of NC_016133.3, from coordinate 27,269,060 downwards.
GGATGAGAGTATCACGGCTGTATAATATGGTATCTCTAAAATTGGTATAAGAACTTGGCAGTGAACATAGGAGCATTAAACCCATATCTTCTTTATCATACTTAACTTCCATTGCCGCTAGGTCAGATATAATCTCCTTAAACTCAGTGATGTGATTTAACACATTACATCCTTCTTGCAATCGGTGGAGAAATAACTTTTGCTTCAGATGCATTTACTGGTGAGATCTTTTGACATGCAAATCTCTTCCAGCTTTAACCATAGAGCGACGGCTGTCTTTTCAGTCAAGACTTCTTGCAAAATATTGTTGTGCAGATGAAGTTGAATTTGAGCCATAGCCTTGCGATCCTTTCTCTCTCCTCATCAGTCCAGTCAGCAGATTTTTCTTTCGCGGATACATCCAGTGCATCATCATAATCGGTTTGCGCCAATAACGCCCGCATCTTGATTTGCCATAGGAAAAACCTTGTGTCACGATCCAGCAGCGGAAGGTCGTACTTCATGGTAGCCATGAGTAGATAAAACTGGATGCACAAAGTAGTACTTTGATTGAATTAATTTGCAGAACAAAAAACTGAATAGATAGCAACTGGTAGACACCATGTGGACTTAGCAATTTTGGATCAAAAAATTGATCTTTGTGATTCACGTGAGAGAGCCGGGAGCTTGCTGTATTGGGACTTGCACCCGTTGATTTTCCCTGCTCGTGCACGTCACGCTATGCTTCGCCTGCTGCTTGTTTCGTACTGATGATTCCGATACTCCGCCTGCTGCTTCGGACGGTCGGACCGACGAACCGCTTGATGCTGCTGTCTGCCTCTGCTCTAGTAATCACGTCTCGGTCGGCTTGCTTCTGTGTCCGACACGGAACGCGTAATACGAAATCGAGTAGAAGACCAAATCAGCAGCGTCTTCGATTCGGCTCGGGAACTCGGCGAAACGGAGACGAAATCCCGTCAGTCTCGGAAACTCGCGCGGCGCGCGAAACGCGAACTCGGCGAAACCAACTCGCCGAAGGTGTTTCAAAAATTAATCTCAACAACGTGGCTCTCGTACCATTTGTTACGAAAATAGAGATTACCGTCCGTCTTTAGACGAGACTACGTGAAGTATATATAACGGGCAATAAACATGGGTTCTAATAGGACAAAGAAAACGAGTTCAATTCGTATACTAACACAAAGCCCAAACCTATCCCTACGTATAGCAGAGTTGGTAACAGATTCGGATCATATTTGAACAAGTTGAATTTCCAACAACTATTCCAGCACAGCAACACCATGACAGACGTCATTTATCAGCATTGCCGATCGAACAATGCTTTCCATGGGGGTTCCTTTAACCCAAATTACATTTATTCACCAGAATGAAAAATACAAGAAGATCATAGTGTTACAAGAAGCCCAATGTTTATTTGCTCATATACTTCTTGAACCAAACCCCAATGTTGAGGAAGCTCTCATAATCAGCCTGTGGCCTGTAAGAGAAAAAAGTTTGGTCTAGTTAAATGTTGGGAGACATTGTGTAGTAATCATGGTAAATAGTTTGGAAATTTAAACTAACTTGTCAAGTCCATGGTTATCTTCTGGGAAGACAATAATTTTGGTTTCAAGTCCCCTCTCTTTCATAGTCCTTGCATACTGAAAATGTTGCAACAACAGTTTAGTACTTTAGTATAGATTGAATTGAACAGCAGCAGCAGCATGTACAATGAACAATGCGAGTGGTGGGCTTTTAACCCATTTTCTGTTTTCGGGAAAAAAGATCTTAGCTTTCCTAAACATGCACCGACAGCAGTGGTACTAGTAATATTTCAAGGAATCAAAATCCAAAACAGCTTCCTTTCACTCAGTTTTTATGAAAAGTCAAAGCTTGCCAATGCTATCAAACAGAATAGGATGCACAGAATCCTTTGCGTACGGATGTACCTGTAAGCCATTAGAAACAGGAACTCGGAGATCTTTTGCTCCGAGGAGAAAGAGTGTTGGTGTCTTAACCTGCAGATGTGATAATATCGGCAAGCAATTAATTTCCGATAAAACAGTCCTCGCTGTCTCTACCTTTGCATCCACAAACTCCTGTTCTCTGAAGGCATAGATTTCAGAAATGATTTTGCATACAAATGTGCAAAACACAAATATACCTTAGAAATATGTGATATTGGTGATTTCTCGTAAAACTGAGCAAGAGTTTCAGCTGAAGGAGACTCTGTAAAGCAGTTTTTTCCTTCTTTTCCATACATCTCTAGAAAACACCATTCAGGGATATCAGTGGTTCCTACCATCAATGATAAGTTACATACTGGATTCCGAGCAGCTGCTGCAACAAATGTTTCTGGAGCCTGCATTCCAACAAATAACATGTCAACAATATGCTAGATCATAAAACATAAGAATAACATTTATGTGATATATGAAGTCGATGTGTCTCAAGCTTTTGAAGTTCTGGAACCTGAATAGTGTCAAAGAGACCATTCTGGACCGAGTTCCCAGAGGAAGTACAGTTTCCTATGCTAACATCAAAACTCAAAATGTTTTTGGATTGACAAAACTCAAATTATAGGTTTTGGCTGGGGCTCGGGGCCTGAGCTTATCCTCAGCACTTCTAATTAGAACTCTTTTCTATGAATCCAATGAGACACAGAGCTGACTGTTTTCTCGTGACTCAATTTGCAGGGATTTCAGCAAGAAAATAGCAAATGCTAAACAGACAGTAAGAACATTTCTGCAGACTGTTTTTAATAATTGAAGTAAAAATAGGCTGGAACTGGCGAAATCACCACAACTCAGTGTAACAAGAAAGAAACTGGTGTTTTTTTTCCCCAGTTTGCTGAATCCTGATATTCATCAGGATATATTTTAGTACACAGGTCAGTACTGAAGCATTGAACGTGAAGTATGATTTCTATAACTCAACAATTTGACTTGGAATCATCTTAAATCCTGTTATATTTTACTGAAGCCTCTTTTATGCTCATTTTGCTAATGAAGTCTGATTATGATGAGAATATAAGCTGTGAGAATATACTTCACAGACAGTGAATTACAAGGTAAATTCTGTTGAAAATATAAGCTGACAGCAAACTATAAGCACATAGACATATAATTAAGGAAGAAAAAAGGCAGTCGAAGAACCTGGCCGATCAAATGTGTTGTCAAGAAACCTCCGTGTGAACCTCCGACTACAGCTACTCTAGATGCATCTATTAATCCTCTTTTTGTAACAAAGTCCAAAGCTGTCAACACATCATTCACATCCTGTTCATGAGGATTCAAACCAATAATACATGATATGATAGATTGTTCATGGTAATTTTTGACATGTAGGGAGAGTTATCTTAAACATGGAAACAAATTAGTAACACCTGAGAACCAATATTGCCAGGAAGAGATTGCAGTGCTTCTTCTCCAAACCCCAACGAGCCCCTAAGCAACAGAGTAGTGTGTGCAGATATTCCATGTTAGTGTCTTCTCAACCAATATCATGCCAAATAAAGGAACGATGGAGCTTAGAAGGATATAATGGCTGTGCACAAGGAGTCAGCACCATGGAAACAAACAGCGCACGATTTCGCCGCTATAGCGGCACGAAGCCTCGGCGCGATGCTATGACAGTTGCCATGAAATCAACGTTGATCCCTAATTTTGCATTAACTTCTTCATTATATAACAGATAAGTTTAGATATGGCACAAATTTTTTGTACGCGATGACGCGATTGCCGTGCAATAGCGGCCGCTATTGCGTCTGGAGGATGCCGCCGCGAAATGATTTAGCGCGCGATTTAAAACCTTGGTCAGCACCGACACACGCATATCCTCATAGTTGGACTAGTTAGAAGCATGGGTTATAAACATGGAACTGCCATCTCTTTGGATTAGGTAATGGAATAACAAATCTCTAGTACCTAAACTCCCCTCTGGTCTCTTACTCCCACAATTGTTGCTCCCCTTCACCTAGAGCCGTTCTACCTCAAAACATCACCGTCCAATATTCTACTGAGTACTGATGGAACATTACAAGATATAAATACTCAAATTCAAGACTCACCTGTAATTTACAACAAGTAGGTTATATCCCTGTGCATAAAGAAATGCCAAGGATTTTGAATAGCTTGATGGGTAAACTGAGTGAGGGCCGCCATGAAGAACAACAACCGTTGGACTACTTGTCGAATCCTTGCAAGACACAAAAATAGCCTCAAAGGGCAGCTTAGCACCTGAATAGATAAAAGTGACATAATCAAATGAGAGAGGAAGAGATAACTCATTTTTGTCACTGAAAATACAGTCATAGTGCAAGTGTGCAGCTATAGCTATTGTTAAATAAGATAAAAGGATATCATTATTATAATAATCAAAGCTCTACAGATTAATCCAAGATATACAGTTATAATTGGATGTTTGATGGAACTGTCAAGTGTCAAGTGAAATACTGAATGAATGTCTAAATAAGAATGTTATCCATGCATACTACTTCAGTGAAGATTCTGAAGGAGAAAATATCATGGCATTCAGTGGTCACGTTCACAATTTTGAACTATCCGGACATTGCCTATTATAAGGATGCACAGAAGTTGGACTATCATGAACTGCACAATCTTGTCTTAGATTATGCATTCTAGTGTATCATTTATTTAATACAACACAGTTATGTCACGCCACACTTATAGCTCAGTATAATATTCGTTCTACTATTTGCAGTAGAAGAGGATCACCGGGTGAGCATCTCATGAATAGTTTATAAGAAATAAACAGAAGAGTATCAACTTCACACAAAGTTATCAGAAGATAATCAAGTTATATCAGTTAGCTGTAAATTGGTGATCTGCAAATGGAATATGTGGTGTTAAGTTGCTAGCATACCATCCGGAAGTTTGTCAGAAGGGTTGCTGATTGGAATTTTAAGTAAACTGAACTTATGATCGGCTAATAAGGAGCTGACCTGTGAAACAGACATCATAGAAATGCTTAGTTTGCACCATAATCATCTGTTGGAATTCAGGGGGAGAGGAGGGGGGACTATAATGTCCTTCACTCAAACCTTATCAGATGGCTTTGGAAATGGAGATGAAATTTCCTGCCAGTCCCACTGAAAAGACTTGTCAGTCTGAGAAGATTCAGACCCATAGTACATTTGAGGCTGTGTAATGAGGCTGCTGGAAACTGAAAGGATCAAAGGAGTGGGAAGGAACATAAATATGAAAGCTTAGCAAATAGAAATATGCAAATCTGCTGTAAACCTGTAGAAATTCAGGGTTACCTGCAAGAATGTTATTATTGTCAAGTGCGAGAACCTTCCATGAATAATCTGAATCTAGAGGGCTAACTCTTGAAACTTCACCGCTGTGGAGGAAAACAGTTATTTCATAAAAAATAAACTAGTTAGCCATATCAGTCTAACAGAGAACATATAAATGCATGTAGCTACCTCGCAACGTTGACAGAAAGTATTACTTCCCTGCTTCCCCAAACAGAAGACAAAACCATAGTCCGTCCATCAGAAAGCCATGGAAACCTAAGTAAGCCAGAGCAGTATATCCCAGGGAAACACCCGTCTTGAGGGCTCATTACAATGGGTACCTAAATAATGGCATGTGATATCAGATATGACTATATGAGGCACTTTTTCCCAACAGAAAGGCCTATAAGAGAAAAGGAACCATTATATAAGTTCACTTCTTTTACCCTTTTAACTTTTTCATAATGAACTTTAATTCAGGCACTTCAACAAATCCCTGCAAGTCTTAATCCAGCATTGACAACTGATACGTTCTAATAAAATATTTTGGGTATATTTGTCCAAAGTTATATACTATAGGCTTGGAGGCTTCTAAATTCACAGGAAAATCATTCATGTTAAGTTTTGAACTAAATTAGGAAACCACATAAGAAATGGAACTGCATTATTATACCACATCAGCAACACTAAGGCTCCCCTCGAGTTTCCCGTCGGCTGGCCAGTCAACTTTATGCATTGAATTTGTGGCATTGTGCGCTCCACTATCCACAGCACTCTTTGCTGAGATGAACACAAGAAATTTTCCATCCGGGCTGCGCAATAAAGCCTCTCATTAAAAGCATTACAATGTAAATATATAGGCATCAGAAAATCAACATAACCATTCTTGCAGAGAAATAAAACAAAAATTAACATAACAAAGAATTGAAATTTTGAGCATAAAATATAACAAAAAACGTTTGTGATACACAGAGATTGATGACTACTGAGACCAGGTTCTACACTGGCAACTGGCCTATTTGACATGGAGAAGATTATGTATCTTTCAGATTGAAATAACACCAAACACTGACTTGCTGTTGTTTGAATAGTGACATACTGACAGTCGAGTCCCTTTTTAACTCATTGAATGATAAGCGCATTGTTGCTAGATAGTCATACTAGAGTACAACTACAACGTATACGCCGTATAAACAGGCCTGGTGGGCCTAGGAATATGCGTAGTCTTAGCGGGGTTCATCATGGGGTTCCACTGACTTAGGAGGTACAACCCGGGTTCCCTAAAGAAGCCTTGCAGATTACTTGAGAGGGAGTAACACAAGTCCTACTCGTATACGACCAGGAAACCAATCCGGTGCGTCATGGAGTCCTACTTTGAGAGCAGGACCTAACCACCATACTGTCGCTACGTAAGGATGGCTAGGGTCCGGAAGAGGGACAAATTTACAAGCAACAGAAGAGCCACAGAAGCAATCTTAGCCAGAAACCCTAACCCGTCGTGTTCCTCTGACTCTCCGAGTACCTATCTCTGTAAACACAATTGTACTCTGTGAACCCGATATAATAAAATCAATGCAATACTAGAGCTATTACCCAATCCTTGGGGGTCCAAACCTGGTAAAAATCTGTGTGGTGAACCCTCTGGTACCCCGAGTGTATCCCAACGCCCAAAGAAATCACGTACAAGGATTGTACTGTTGCAGCCTTGCAGGAACGGATATTTTATGCCTAAACACGCATGAACTTGATCGCATGCACGACTAATCTATTGGTGTGGCTTGGGTAGGGCAAAAGATCATTTAACATTCATCCCATCATCCCACTGTATGGCATCATGATTGTTTGTCCATGTTATTTGCTAAAACACATGGCAATGCTGGCCACTGGCCAGAACAATCCCAATTCAAAAGAGAAAAAATAGAAGAAAAAACTAGTAAAATCTATCAATGAAGCTGTCATTACTTTCAATGCATCTAGTGGAGCTGTGTGGCCTAAATTAAAAATCAGCACTGAACAAATGGAGTTATCCTACCTGAACCGTGGAAAAAAAGCACTGCTCACATCTGCTGTTAACTTGACCATAGCTGTAGTATCCGCTTTGGAGCTGTTACCATGATAGAAACATGTTGTCAGAAAATAAAACAACCTACATTTTGTGAACCTGCTGCATAGTGCATACCATATGATCTATGATCTGTCTTCCCTGTAGCTACGATTAATGAAGAGAAAGTACAGTAATATAGCCAATCCTGTTAACTTGTATGCAAACGATCTTAAGGTATCATTGGCAATAAAACATCAAACATAACACGAAGACCTCCAACATACAAAAACGTGTATCTTGCAGCAGACAATAGGTAAACAAAATAAAAATGAAAAACAAATGTTACCAGGGACAGATATACTCACTCAGTTGATGGTTTGTCAGCTTCTTCCTTGAAAGGATCAGGAGCAGCATACAGAGCACAAGGTCTGTTATAGCAGTATACGATACCAAGTTTCCTTGGTGTCTCTTGGAAACCATTATCATCTGACCATGCCACAAAAACCAAACTATATGAAGATGATGGAGACCAAACCACCTGGCCAACACTTAATGATCTACTTATGCCCTTCACAGTTCGTACTTCACCACTGCAATGGAAAATTCCTCAGAAAATCACCCATTTTGTAAACCTTCTTGAATTTATATCTTCACGTCAGCCCGAAACATACCTAGAGATGTTAGCAACAAACAAAGCAGGTATCCTTTTCTTACTATAGGTTTCTCCCCAGTTATCTTCCCAATCCCCTTGTCCCTTCCAGCTCTTGCAGTCCTTTTGAGACGAGCATTCCTTCTTGTAACCTGAATCATTGAACTCTGGCTTTGGTTGAGGAGGCTCCTCAGCGACATAAGCTATAAAAGTTTCTTCCTGGTTCCACGAAATCCCCTCAAACCTGTGTTATAGTAAATTAGTAATGTAAAACACAAGCTAAAGTTACAATGGTAAAATGAAGAATGCTCGTTGTTGCCAAAAAGATAAACAAAATAAAGAGGGGAGTTTACCAAGCATCCGCGTACAGCGATCCATGAACATATTTTGGAATATGTATCTCATTTTCCAACTGACAGGGCCCCCAAATCTCTAACTTTGTAGGAGAGTCATCCTCAGCATTCCGTACTAGAAGAAGTTTTTCTCCAGATGGTGATGGAACAATTGCTGACACTCCGCTCATTTCAATCGGGAAGGGAGACCACTGGAAATTGACTGACTTTGCGGCACTTTTTGAGATATGAGAATTTAGAAGGAAATTTCTCTTTTTGTTGGCCAAAAGATCTGATTGCCCAATAGAAACCATTGCCCTGGAAGTGTTTTCTTCAGACCACCAAAAGAAGAGTGAGAAATTTGAAGTTCACACGAACTGGATAAGATGATAGTAACAGTCCATACCATTTTTGGAACTGAAGATCCAAGCCTTGCCAATATTGGGTATCTTGACGAATTCTTGCAACAATTTGGACTGTGAAGCGTACTCATCCACCATGGAGGCATCAATCCCTGAAGGCAATCCTTTATCAGTGGCTGCTTCACAGGCATGTGCATCATCCATGGCTATTGAACCCAACGAGACCCTGCTAATGCTGTGCAGTCAAAGAGATAAAACCAGCATCACCCACACGATGAAACTGGCACAGAATCCAAAGTCAACCGAGCAGCAATAAGATAAGGCAAACTGAGACCTTGGATGGGTCATTATCAGATAACTCAAAAAGTATCATCTCGATCACTAAAAAAAAAGTCACACATCATCATGCACACTAAATTTCTAAAGCATCTGTCCTCATATCCCTGTCTCAGATGACTTATTTTTTACCAATGCAAGTTACAATCAGGAAGAGATGATCTATTGGATGACATGGTGACTCCAGAAATCAGAATTCATAACAATTCCATGCCACGCGGCCACTATAAGTCGCCAGAACTATGCGCACTAAAACAAACAAGAACACATAAGAGCTCGATTGCTCAAATAGGTTCGCGGAGGAGACCGAGAACGGACCTGCGCCGCAGAAAAGACCGAAAATAGATTCTAGTCTGAGAGAGGTCGTCACCTGCACCGCAGAAAAGACCCGCCGGTTGGAGCACGCGCACAAGCAGAGGAGATCGAGAGGAATAAACTCGCGGCGGCGGCAAGAGAGGAGTAGTAGCAGTGGATTCCCGAGCATATGGCCACCATTAGTGAGTGGTTGGATTTGAGCTTTGGTTTAGGCATCTCTTTACTTTATAATTTATCCAATCATACCCCTAGATATTTTGGAATTGCATTTTACACCTTGAACGTTCTTCTATGAGGTGGACGAAATCAAATTCAGCGGTGCACCCAAATGGGCCTATAATGAGCACTGTCCTTAGTGCTTGTGCAAGTGCAGGTTGTTTGGAGACTGGGATTTGGGTCCATTTGTATATTGACAAGAATCACGAATAGAAGAATGACATCGGCACATTGTATAGATGCTTGATAGACATGTGCGCCAAATGTGAGGCCTTACGGGTGTTGAGAAGGCACCTGGGAAGAGGGACCTGCACTCATGGACCACCTTGATCTGTGGACTTGCAATGCATGGTCGGGCCAATGATGCCTTGAGGATGTTTAGCATGATGCCCTGAGGATGTTACATTTGTGGGTGTCTTAAATGGCTGTGAAAATGGAGGGTTGGTGAACGAAGGTCTTCACCACTTCTACTCCATGCAGAGAAATGTAGAATAACACCCAAGATTGAGCACTATGGTTGTATGATCGATCTTCTTGGCCATGTCGGGCGATTGTCAGCAGCATATAGAATGATACAAACAATTCCAATGAAGTTTCAATATAGCACAGTTGTATGGAAACATTCCATTAACAGACAACGTGTACCAGGTCGTGTTCTGATTCTTAAGCACGAGTACCATTAGTGACTTGCATCCAACAATGCGAGTAACGAGCATAATCTGCTCACAGCTTACCTCGCTATACCACGACAACTACTCCCTGCATTTCACAAAGGTTGACATATTTTGTTTCGTTAAGACAAGTCTTTAACCAAGAATTACTCTATTAATATGTAAGTTATATGATACGAAACCATGATTATTAGTAAGAACTTTTAAAGACGAATCCATTGATATAAATTTAATGTATGAAACGAAACAAAATACGCCAACCTTTGTGAAATTGAGGGAGTATATAAGGCCCTCCACAATGTTGCGATGCCAAATCCCTGACACACAGAGGCCACCTCATATCGATGCCAGGAAATTTTGTTGAGGCACCGATCTGGCAGTGTTAGCATGTCCTGTAAAATAATTCATGGGACCCATCTCATAAAAGAATCAACCAACTATATCCTCTCTCCAGAGTCTTGAGCAACGCTAGCTGAATTTAACGGTTGTATTTTATTCATCGAAGAGCCCGGATATTGTTATTTTATTCGTGGAAGAGTTGGGTCATCGGAGCATTTAGTTGCTCCGGTTCCCATGAATTTTTTTTCTGGCACCGGCCGGGCAATGGAGGGCATGGGTGCCAAATGATGAAAAGTGAATTTGGCAAGAGCATTTGGCCTACATTGTGTAGGGTCTAAGTAGCTCAGCAAAAAAACCATAAATTAAATCGCTTAAAAAATGAGGTTCAAAAGAAATGTTACATTTTAGGGACGTGAGTCCATGAAACACTGCAACTTGGATTAAAAAATCAACACAGTTGACTGTTGCGCTTAGCTTCAAGGTGCCTACATTATGAACCAGTACCACGAGAGCAATCAAATGTATGAAATCTGAATCTTCTTTCGCTAGTGTGCATATTTTGGTACAGCACATAAAACGAACGCATATATTTCCCATGGACAAGCGGAGCGGAGAAGCTATTGTCTGTCTTTCGAGAGACCAAATAGAGAAAATCTTCAGAGCAAACCTTGTTTAAACGGATGTTTACTGCTCCGTTGCCACGACGAAGGCAATCGCACGGCGTGGAGGCTGAAGAGTTCGTGGGCTGCAGGCAGGCCTAATTGGGTGCAGAATATTTCACTTGATCTCTAGCCCACCAACACAAAGCTAGTACCGGTGATATATTTCCCCAATATCCAGCCCTAGCCCTCTCAAAAGAAAATGAAAAAAATCCAGCCCTAGCATACCGATGCGCGACGCCACATTCCCGTCAACCATGGCCGGCGCCGGCGCCCCCAAACCTAGGTATCTCTACTGACTTCCACGGCCTAATCCCTCCATTGTTTTACCTCCTCCAGATTGATGAGTTCCTCGCTTGGTTCGCAGATCGACCTGACCTGTAACCGCTGCCTGCGTCCTTCCGCTTCCACGCCATGGAGGAGGAGAGATCGGACGAACCTCCGGCGGTGGCGGTCAGCCTCCTCACCGACGACCTCATCATGGAGATCCTCTGCCGCGTCCCCGTGAAGTCTCTCCACCGCTTCAAGTGTGTCTCTAGATCCTGGCGCGACCTCATCGCCCACCCCGCCTACCGCAAGAAGCTGCCTCAGACACTTGCCGGCTTCTTCTACGAGATCTCCTACTACGGCGGCGTCCGCCGAAACTACTTCGCCAGCATCTCAGGTAGCGCAGCCACGGTCGACGTCGACCCTTCCCTCGCTTTCCTCCAACCCATGGCGTACACGGACATCAAACTGGTGGACACCCGCAATGGCCTCCTTCTCTGCGCCTGCTACAACAAGGAAAACTCCTCCACAGAGCATAAACTCCGGTTTGTCGTGTGCAATCCTGCAACTCAGAGGTCGGTCATGCTGCCCCCGCAGCCGCAGCCGCAGCAACACTATGTGACGTGGCTGGCTTTTGATCCGGCAGTCTCGTCACGCTTCCACGTTCTTAATTTTGAGCAGTCTGAACAGGGAAATTATTACATCACAGGAGTAAACATCTACTCGTCGCAAACTGGGGTTTGGACTCATAGGGACACTGGACTGGTTAAGGAAATTGGACTGTTATCTACAGGTGGAAGCGCCTTTCTTGGCGGTATGCTGTACCTGCTTGGCCAGCTGAATACACAATCAATCAACATTGACCTGAGTTCGACTATGGTGCTGGTGTCGGTCGACATGGAGGGGAAGGCATGGAATTGGATTAATGTGCCAGAGGGGTGCTTCCACTATGTTGGTACAATTGGATTGTCACAGGGGTGCTTGCACTATGCTACTACAATAACTCCTGTTAGTAATAATGATAATGAGAATACAATCCTACCTTTGGAGGAGGAGATAGCACTCTGGTGCCTTGAGAATCACGACAGTAAAGAATGGGTCCTGAAGGATAGTCTCAGCATACATAAGCAGTTCATTGATAACCCGTTGAGCATAGACGACCCGGAGTCAGATTATCATACAGTTGGGATTCATCCAGATTGTGATACCCTTTTCTTGGTTCCAAAGAGAGGTGCTTCATTGGCGTCTTACGATATGCGACATCAGATTTTTTGTAATATCCTTGATCTTGAGAAAGGCTGTCTGTCGAGACATCTACCTTATGTTCCTCTGTTCTCAGAGTCATTAGCAGATGCAGATGGCCAGTAGTGTTGTCTTCAAACTACCCTTGTGGTTACTCAAGATTGGGCTCTTTTGTAGACTAAATGACTTTCTGTGCACTTAGTAATCTATTTGAATAATGTCTTTCAATTTGCTGGTGCTCAAAACCTCCTAGCTTGATTTTCAGTTTGGAGTAATTTCTGGTAATCCTTCAGATTTAGCTTATGGGTTTGGACACAAATTTGTTCAGTGGGAACCTTCTTGCCTATTAATGATTATGATTGCCCTAAATTATAATATTAATGAGTGCCACTTACCTCATTTCCTTGTAGTTAGTTATGCTCTTTATTCACTCTTTTGTTGCTCTTTTTTTGGTCATCTAATAGTTTCAGAAAATTTCACTTTTCTCTTAGTTTTTTTCATCAGTCACATTAGGTGATTATAGAAATAAGTGCCGGTGGTGTGAACGTAATCAATGCAAGGGGTAATGGAGACTATAACAACTCTCTTAGTTTTCCAATTCTTGTTTCCTCATGAGTCCACACCTGGTACATACAGTGGCTGGTTCGTTAGTTTTTTTGGCTTTTCTTTACTGCTTGTGAGCACGCATCTTCAATGCAATGGAAAAAGGTCACATGCTTAATTGCCTTGAGGGAGCTGCAGACCTCATTTCCCTAAGGTTAGTTCTGTTCTTTATTGACTCCTCTGTTTCTCTTTCAGTTTATGGGTGTTTGTGCTTGGAGCTCAATTGCCCACTAGCTTTCCAGTTGTACTAAATGTGAGGCATGTAACTAATTTTTTTGGCTTTGTAGGTGACTGTTTTATCAGTGTAAGGGCTAAACATTCTCCTCGTTTTGATGCTTTTGTTCCAAGATTTCTTATCATTTGTTGATTCTTTTTAATTTTCAGTTGTGGCATGTTTCGGGGTTATTCACAAAGGCATCTCTTTTTGTAGTGGCTTGTGTTCTGTTTAAGAAGCTTAAGTAAGTACGATCCCATCAGACTAGTTAATCTATAAAGAAGACGTATCCTCTGCTGCTATAACCATTTTTGGTTTGCTGCTAAGAGAATGACACATATAGATCCTTTGGTGCAGTATAATCTTTTGTGGCTTTTCCCAAAATTCAGTACTATGGTTAAGAATTGATAATTTATTTTTAGTGTAGGATACTACCATCAAGATAATTCTTTCTTGTAGAATTTGTGTGTGAGTATTGCTACTTCCCAAGCATGTTGTGACGGCGACGGCAAGGCAGCAACCGGACGCGGCATAAAGGTGGTCGGCCACGATTTCGTCTACAAGCGCTCCAGTTTTTGCTACTTCCCCTAAGATGACCGTTTCGGGGTCTATTATAGGCGAGGCAGAAAACCCTAAGCTATAGCTGACGTTTCAGTCCAAGGAGCTTCAAAGAGATAGAAACATCCCTGACACTTCCCAACTGAGGCAACCTTAGATTTGAGGCACCTCTCACGCGTTCGACCGGAGCAAATGTTAGAGGTATACAAACTCTTCGTTTCCCGATCGAATTAACTGATCAACTTTTACGTGCTTTGGCATATGTGAGGTTCAGTTGAACGAACGTGTGAGTTATGCAGGCTCTTAGTTTCCCGCTCGAATTAATGGAGCACTTACACCTCTGACATTCTTTGAGGTAGCAAACGTCAGAAGTGCATCGATAGACTCTTGATTTCGCACGCACACACGTTCCCACTCAATTAACCGATGCTTCCTCTTTCCACTATTCTTTATGTACGTGGCTATCTATCCTCGTGCAGATGAACAAGGCTCGCATTACTCACATCTCTCCTATAGCTATCTCCTCTTCCCACTCTCTTGCACTACTCCGGCTAGCTAGCTAGCTCTCGATCGATCCGGCGGCAATGGCCAAGGACAAGGGCAAGGAACGCGTCACCCGGTCGAGATCTCGGCGGCCATCGTGGGCGTGCGCCATCCTCGACTTCCCCGTCCGCCACCTGCCATGGGCACGCGCCGCCGTCCTCCTCGCCTCCGCCGCCAGCCGACGCTGCAATGAGCTCGGTCGGACGTCGCCGCCGCTCGCCGTCACCAAAGCGGCCCCGACACGAGGATGACCTTCTGTCCTCATCTCACCGTGGGCGAGCACCGCCATCTTCCTCGCCTCGCTGGCACCGAACCGCTCAGCGACGACGATGACTTCGAGCTCCAGCTTGTCCTTCGAGCGTCGCGCCTCCTAGACACTTGCGAGCAACGTGCTCGTGCAGCCAACCGACGGCAAATGGTTGCCACGAGGCGGGCTTCCCAGGCAGAAGCTTACGCCATCGAGTGCGACCTGGAAGGCGCGGGAGGAGTGGGAATTCCAGACCGCGGTCCTCAACTCGGAGCGTACTAACGCTGTCGAGGATCGGGGGAGGGTGGCCGTGAGGGAGTATTGGGCGTCGTCGACGCCATGCACATGGACAACGACTCTGATTCTGACTCCACCGATGAGGACACCGGCGACGATGGCGATGCTGCATAATGCAGCCATGCGCCTGTGTCGTTTTATTGTATCTAATAGCTAGCTATATATACTGCTAGCTATCTAGTATTAATTTTTCTTTTCTTTTATTGCACAGATCGTTAAAGAGTTCTGTAATGGATATATATATACGTCATGCTATCCTATCTTTCTTATAAATTTGTCAATACATTTAGAGTGTTTTACATATGGTGATCATCCAGTGCATTTGACCTGTGACGCACGAAAGTCACACAATAAAATGTAGTCAGTGCAATAGTAGAAGGACCCTCAGAGGTCTCCCAAAACACACCACTGACACGTCTACAGAGTAAAATGTCAGAGATGTTACACTCTCTTCTTACATGTTCTGAGTGGACAACCGTCAATAGTACACAAGCGTCAGAGATGTACAACTTCTCTGACGCTTCTTGCGAGGGCGTGTCAGATCTACTTGTTGCCGCGGCTTCCCAGCTGCTACCTTTGACTCTCTTTATACCATGTGTCACAGGTGTGCATCTGGCATGACGCTTTTTAGTGCGGCGTCATATGTGAGCTTGCAGGAGTAACAGCTTTTGTAGTAGTGGTTGCTTTATGGTCTTGTTTAAAAAAAATAGAAGCACAAATATTTAGATGGTATGCACTATTTATGGCCAGTTCTTCCTTTTCGGCTTCATTTTTTTGATTTATGGTTTGCCCTCAGAGAGAGAGTAAGTATTTGTTCCATGTGAGAGAGAAATATCATATTAACACCGTCGTGAACAGTGGGCGGCATTATTCATCAAGTCTTTTGTGCCACAAGTCGAAAAAATGTTTCAAACAAATTCATATAGAACAACTGGCTGGACTATTGCGCGCTTCAGGTTTATTTTCGGTATGGAATTGCACATTGCCATTCTTGCCCATCATCTCTCTTGGAAATTGTGTTCACTGGATTTGTGCAATTGATTAGAAGTTGTTATGGTAGCTTTTCATTATACTGCTAGATATTTTGTACGAATGCCTCCCACCTCTTTCACTATTTAGCCAAAGAATTTTGGTGATCCTGCTTGCTAACTTAACTGATGATCAATCTACAGGGCCTGGTTGATAGTGCATGAAAGGAGTCCAGTCAGCGCTTTAAGACCATGATGACAGCCTCTTAGATGTAGTCAATGTATTTTAGTGCACACCTGAAAACAAGACTTAATTTTCACTGAAGTTGTCAGGGAGCTGAATTTCCAGAATCTTTTATGACCAAGTGCGTCTATCCTCGCTGAAAAACTGATTGCCGGTGGATCTAATATTCATATATGAATCAACGTTACAATAATTATCCCTATATTCCGCTATACAAGGTAGTTTTATATCATTGTTCATTCTGCAAGCAAGACCAGCCTGCATGCCCATGGAATACACACCTGGACGCAGATCATGGTCACTATTCAAGTTTACTTTATAGCATCACAGTTTACCGATGATACATACCGGATAGCCTCATTGACGCACAGGTGGCACGCAGGGCGTGTACCATCATCTAGTATTTTTGATTCCGTTGGCACCTTACCAGTATATATATTGTTGGTGCTGGTATAATGCACGACTCATGTCTTCTTCAATGTTTGTGAATTTTTTTTCAAAAACGTATGTATCATAATCCATGGACCACTATTTCTTTAGTTTGCTGTTTGTGACAAATCTAGCAGCCCCCATTCCGACATATAGACGTTTGTGCATGACTAAATCAAAGTAGTTGATTAAATTTGAGAAAACAAAAGTTAGAACCGTGTTATAATTCATAATCACCGTACAATGAAAAATAAAAAATCCGCTCAAGCGATGCGAATTCTCCGAGCAATGGCTTGTTGGCTCGGTAGTGTTATTTTTGCAAAGGTAGATGAACCGATTGACTTCTCAATGCTGTTTTTCCAGGCATTTGGCGAGTAGTACCAGATAAGGGAGGGTTCAGCATTCCACACGGAAGGATGCTGATATGAAGTTTGGTGCAACCGTTCACACGGGGTTATTTTTATTCGCATGAATCCTCCTATTCCAGAAAGGATTGCTGGAACACGGAAGGAGGATGTAGAAATAGAGTTTGTTGCAACAGCCTACAAGGAATTTTCTTTTTAAAATACATGCGGAGTAGTAGCCTACAAGACCCTCCAATTCCAGAAAAGAGTGCCGCAACACGGAAGGAAATAGTGTCTGTTGCAACCGCTCACATGAATTTCTTTTTAGATATGTTGGAACATTACACACTTTTTTGGGTATGGATTAAGAACAATTGCTCGCTTCTCAAGAACGTTATTTCCACAGAAAAAAGCACGTCACATGTCCTCGATCTACTCTGTTCTCTGTAGTGTACCGAGTACTAGTACTCCGTACCTCGTCTATATATACATGAGCTGAAGTGCTGAACGCGAAACAGAAGGCAGCCACAAGAAAGAGGGCTTTCACGATGTGCAACATAAGTCGTGTGGCCTTGGGCCTGTGCTTCCTCCTGCTGTGTACCTCGTCGGTGTTACCGCAAGTGTAAGTTTTTTTTTTCTGACCAGACCGCAAGTGTAAGTTTGTACTAGCTCTTTACTTCAGGTTATCTGACCATCCGATCAGATAACCTGTACTTATCGGGCTTCTGCAACAACCAAGGCGACTGGTTCGCCTTCAAACTCCAGGAGAAGAAGATCCCATCTTCCACACCGTTGAGTTTCACCGGCGACTACCCCGAACTGATTGGGAACTTCAAGAAATTAGGGAGCATCCCGGTGAACAAAACAGAGGCGCTGGCACACTTGGTGACGCTGGCCAACTACAGAGCCACCGGCCCAGACCAGCTTCTGAAGATTCCTCTTGCCTTCTTCGTCCTCACCATATGTGAGGCGGAACGCTTTGTTCCGATACGTCAGCCCAGAAAATCGATGCCCCCACCGTTTCTAAGGTAGTGTGGTGGGCCGATATATCCTGTGCGTTATTAGCTTGGGACCGTGGTGGTCAAACCACGGCAGCTTGGATGGCAAACACCGATGCCGAAGTTCTCCGCCGACGTGGGGTCAATACCCCTAATGAGGCCCTTGCACTTGTTAACCCCCTGCTTAGGGCCACCCGTTGCCAACCGTGATTTGGCTTCACAAGGATGAGTTTGAATAAAAATATGATCTGTGTAAGATGTTGAACTTGAATAAAATAAAGGTTGTGTCATCCAAGCGGGGGTTGCTTTGTGATTGTCCGATTTCTGCGTCAGTTCCTGTGCCTTTCATTTCACTTTTATTACTGTACTTTGTTGTCTCTCGCTGCTACTCCGGCGAGGAACCGATCAAATCAGGGCGACTGAGCGTCTGAGCCGCGAGGCGTTCACCTGGGAGATCGACGAGACAACTAGGAGTACCCCAAAGAGTCGATGCTGGCATCCGCCCCGACCTAGGCCAGGTTTCTCTCCTGGAGACTGGAGCCCTCCTTCGTCAGGTCCCGTTGTTGAGGCCTTCTGTTGTTGTGGTAGAGCGCAAGCGCCATCCTCCTCCCTGGTGGCTGCTACTCTCCCGTTGTGCTTACACTCCATGCAAGTAAAAGCTGCATACGAGAACACACGCTGGTTGTTCGACTAAAATGAAGAAATACTGAACTGGGACTCATTTGCAACAAAGTAAAGAATATTAGATTTCGACGGGCCAAACTGTACAAGGAAAACAAAGATCGGGGATAACGAAATGTTGAAGAACGATGAGAAACAAAATGAGAGCACGAGTTGATTCATACATAGGATCTGTTTCATAAAAAACACGTTATAAATCTTCAGGAAATAAATAAATGATTGTTTTCATGAGGTCCAGATTCACAAGTGTCGATGCTACGACTATCACCACATTAGTTAAACTGTAACAGTTTTGTCCTGCAACACGAGTGTCTTTCTTTTTACCGATCGGTAAATTTTCTGTAGCTAAATATGAAACAACTTCTATGACATTCTGAAGAGATAACCCCAGAAAATTACATACAAATGCACTACAGGCATATATGTCATAGAATAATCTTGTAATATTTAATCAGCAGAAGTGGCTGGTAAGTACCTGCCATTCAGGCCAACCATCAGTAACAGTGTTTTGAGCACCAAAAGGTACGATGTAACGTGTGACTTCTGGTATGGAACTGTGCAAAAGACCACTCTTAGCTGAAATACTTCAGAAGAATCCCTTGAGAAATTGAGGGAGAAACTTAATGACTTGAGTAATCTCAACAACACCAGGATGAACAAACATGAAAGCTTCTACCCAGCACAAGGAACCAATTATTAGAGAATTTGGAAGATACTTATAGGAAAAGCAGAATGGTTGGCGACCGGCAGAAACAATTCTTGTATTGAACCATTCACATTGTTATACAAATCAGAGATAATCTAGATTCCCAACAAAATTTATCATGCTTATCCTCCTAAAATTTCTCCACCACTGGCACTCTCACTCCTAAAATTAACGACACCCTTATTGCTCTCATTCCCAAAAGGATGGCTCCCGATATTTCTCAAGATTTTAGACCCATCAGTCTTAGTAATGTGATCTACAAAATAATTGCTAAAACCCTTGCGAATCACCTTAAAAGCCACCTCCCTGATTATATTCACCCTATGCAGCAAGCTCTTCAAGACCAGCAACTTTCAGGTATTTCTCTAGGGCCGGGTTGCCCCCCCAATACACTCTCTGTTGATGATTCGTTGGTCTGTGGTCAGGCCTGTCTAGCAGAAATTCAGAGAATGAAGCTCATTATTGATAGCTTTTGTGCAGCCTTTGGTCAAACTCCCAAATGGGCTAAATCTGCTGTTCTTTTTAGTAAAATTGTTGACTCCTAAACTAAACATGCTATCAAACAGGTTTTCCTAGTCCAAGATCTTGGTAAGGACACTATACATCTTGGTCACCCGCTGCTGCTTCCTGCTAAAGATCGCTCCTCGGCCTACTCTTTTATCTTGAATAAATTCAAAGATAAGCTCAGTGGTTTCAAAGCTAACAAACTTTCTCATGCAGGGAGGCTCACCCTTATTCACTCCGTTTTCTCTTCTATCTCTATTTACTACTACCTCCGTCTGGGTTTGTAAGGCCTCTATTTGGTTTTGTGCCAAACTTTGACAAAAAATTATACAAATAACATTTAAGAGTTTTCTGTCATGATAAACTTGTATTACTAATGTACTACTACTGTAATTTTTGGTCAAAATTTGGCATAAAATTCCGTGGGAGCCTTACATACCCGGACGGAGGGAGTATATGTCTAACATCCTCTTCACCAAAAAGTTCCTCTCTAAACTTACTGCTATCAGTAGACATTTTTGGTGGACAGGTGTTCAAGAAGGAACTCACTCTAGGCCTCTTTGTCTCCGAGGTTGGTCGGATATTTGCAAACCGAAAAATGAAGGAGGTCTTGGAATTAAAAACATCCAAGGCACTAACATGAGTCCAATTTGTTCTGCTGCTTGGAGAACTGCGCATGAACCCCAAAGCATGTTGCCCTTGATCCTCAAAGCAAAATATCACCCCCAGACGAGCATTTGGAAGGCGAACAGGGCTGTACCAAAATCTGCCTTTTGGGCTTCAATCTTGAAGGTATGGCATCACATAGAAAACTCATGTTTCTATCAAATTGTTGATGGCAACATTTCCATATGGAGCACCCCTTGTTGTGACATTTGGAAGAAAATTCATGACCATCTGGTTATTCAAGATACTAATTTCCAGTACCCTTCTAATGTTAAAGATCTTTGGATTCCTGGAACCAAACTTTGGAATGTTGAACTTCTTAAATATCTCTTCAGCCCGCAAGCTGCTGATATTATTCTTAGAACTCCTATTATACTTTCTTCAGGCGAAGATATTCTTTGTTGGAAATATAACCCCCGGCTTGTGCACTTCTAAAAACGCTTACAGGATTGTTCTTCAGGACTGTGCTGCTCCTACCAGCAAGGGACATAGGTTTTCACCCCATGATATTGCTCTCCTTAAAGCCATTTGGTCTTCCAAGCAGCTAATTCCTAGAGTACAAATTTTTGCTTGGAGATTAATTAGAAAAGCTCTTGCTCCAGGTAAACGTGCAAGGAATTATTCAAAGCATATTAGCAAATGTTGTTCCAGGTGTGGTACCCCTGAGGATGAGCTTCATCTCTTTTTCTTATTGTCCCTTTTCTAAAGCTTCCTGGTCCTTAGCTCCTAGGTTTATTTGTAAGTTAAGATCAATCCGTCCATGAGTCCTTTTCTGGTTCAATCCTAGTTCTAGTCGGTTTAGGGAATTACAAAGGGAATCACGTGAGTTGATCCCTAGTTGGTCTAGTATTCAGTTTACTACTTAGATTCGGTTTGCATCTGGCCTAGTATAAATAGATGCATACGGTCCTGTAATCTTCAATCCCAGAAAATAGAAAATAAAGAAAAAACACAGCAGGCACGATACGTGCCTGTGGCCATCAATCGGTTGTTCGTGTGTGTACTTGGCGTGAGTAGTAGCGTTGGCTTAATCGATCAATCGAGCTAGCTTACTTGCTGTTCATTGTTGTCTGCGTGAGAGAAGATTAGGCCTGAATTACAACATTTGGTATTAGAACGAGGTTCAAGATTTGAAGACGCGCTTGCCTCGGGGAGGCGATGTGCTAGCGCCTCGGGGCAGGCAACGGTGGCGGACGGCGTCCGCAGATCGGATCGGGCAAAGGGTGGTTGTTGCGGAGTAGCGTTCTGTGGATTGGATCGAGTTGTCATCGCGGTGGGCCGATCTCCTAGTAACGGAGGATCATAATACTGATCGCTGGAAAGTACTCGGCATCAGGGCGAACTATCGTCGGCAAGCTTGTTGAAGAGTTATGTGTGTCCAGATCAATGTCTGTGAGTCGTGGTTGTGTCCAAGTGCTCGTCGGTGTGGGGCTCTATTGCAGTGGAAGTACGCCACGGTCGAAAGTTGTCCGGTATGGTGTGTCATCGGAGGAAGAGATTGACGTGCGTGCAGATAAGGTGGCATGTGGTCCTCTGCGTGTCTCGGCGAGAAGATCAAGCTTGGCGTGCAGTGGGACCATGACCAGTTTAGTTGAGGTTTTGCGTGAGATTAATGGTGTGTCTAATCTGCACGTAGCACGCGAGATGTGTCCGCATGGGCTGGTAGTCCGGATCATGCGTTGAGGTGAGTCGACGAGTCGTGAAGCTGAAGATAGCCAAGATCAGGCGGAGTGCTGAAGACGGCAACTTCAAGATTAGGGGGAGAATGTTAGGAAATAATCTTGAGTATGAGTTCTACTAGGATTAGGTGAGTTTGTGTTCGAGTAGGTGTCTAAGACAGAATGTGTGAGCTGCTGGCCGTGTATATATATATACGCAGGCATAGCCGTAGGTTGTAACAAGGTCGTGTGTTTTGAGTTGAGAAGAAATAAAGAGAAAAATAGAGGTCATGATACGCGCCCTTGGCCATAATCGGGTGATCCTCGTGTGCATCTTAATGTGATTGATCTTTGGGCAAACCCAACATTTGGTATCCGGCAAAGCAACGATGGTACGATCGCCGGTGCAGACTCGGTCGTGGACTCGAGGACCAACGCCCGAACGACTTCGACCTCTATCGGAGTTGTACCCTTCTCCAAAGAAGTTGATCCACAAGACGAAGACGGTCAAGATGAAGTGCACAGCGAAGGAAAGGTGCTTGCTAAGTACCGAAGAACCAACCTCGTTTGAAGAAGCTAGCGAGGAAGAAAGTTGGCGCAAGGCGATGGAGGAGGAGATGGGATCAATCCAAGATAACAAGACATGGAGCTTGGTTGATCTCCCAGTCGGGCATAAACCCATAGGCCTCAAGTGGGTATTCAAAGTGAAAAAAGACTCCAATGGCAATGTGGTAAAGCACAAAGCATGCTTGGTAGCAAAGAGCTATGTGCAGCAACAAGGCGTTGATTTTGAGAAAGTGTTTGCTCCAGTCGCAAGGATGGAATCGGTACGGTTGTTGATTGCTTTGGCCGCTCAAGAATCCTGGAAGCTGCATCATATGGATGTGAAATCAGCATTCTTGAACGATGACCTACAAAAAGAAGTATATGTACAACAACCTCCAGGTTTCGTCGAAGGGGGAGCGGAACATAAGGTGTTGCGACTGCACAAGCCATTGTATGGGCTACGGCAAGCACCGAGGGCATGGAACACCAAGCTAGACGGTACACTGGTGTCCCTCGGATTTGAGAAGAGTCCATTGGAGCATGCTATGTACAAACGAGGTGATGGGAAGGAACGGCTCCTAGTTGGAGTATATGTTGATGATCTGTTGATCATGGGTGCAGATGAGAGGGAGATTGCAAGATTCAAGAAGCAGATGCTAGATCTTTTCAAGATGAGTGACCTTGGTTTGTTGAGCTACTACCTCGGGATAGAAGTATGTCAGCGAGGAGACTCAATAACTTTGTGTCAAGAAGCTTATGCAAGGAAAATCCTTGAGAAGTGCGGCATGGAAGAGTGCAATGCTACCTCAGCACCGATGGAAGCAAGGCATAAATTGAGCAAATACAGCGAAGCAGATCCTGTTGATAGTACCAAATATAGAAGTATTGTGGGAAGTCTGAGATACTTGGTGAATACAAGGCCTGATTTGGCATATTCGGTTGGGATCGTTAGTCGATTCATGGAGAACCCCGCAACGGAACACTTTGCAGCGGTGAAGATGATTTTGCGGTACATCAAAGGAACCCTGAATTATGGGTGTGTTTACTCAAAGAAGAAAGAGGAGAAGGCACAGCTAGTCGGGTACAATGACACTGATATGGCCGGCGACGTTGATGACCGTAAAAGTACTTCAGGCATGGCGTTTTTCCTTGGTGGAAATATTGTGAGCTGGATGTCACAGAAGCAGAAGGTTGTGGCGTTATCCTCGTGTGAAGCTGAATACATTGCAGCAGCTACCGCAGCATGCTAGAGAGTGTGGCTAGAGCGATTGCTTGCTGATCTACTAAATCGAGAACCAGAAAAGTTTGAGTTGAAGATCGACAACAAGTCCACTATATCTCTGTGTAAGAATCCGGTGTTTCATGATAGAAGTACACATATCGACACCCGGTTTCATTACATACGAGGATGCGTGGAAGAAGGCAAGCTTGATGTTGATTATATAAGCACGGATGAACAGTTGGCCGACATATTGACGAAGTCACTTGGAAGGGTAAAATTTCAAGAGATGAGGAAGAAGATCGGCGTTGATGTTATCAAGTAGAAGTTCATTTTGATCTTAGAGGGAGAATGTAAGTTAAGATCAATCCGTCCATGAGTCCTTTTCTGGTTCAATCCTAGTTCTAGTCGGTTTAGGGAATTACAAAGGGAATCACGTGAGTTGATCCCTAGTTGGTCTAGTATTCAGTTTACTACTTAGATTCGGTTTGCATCTGGCCTAGTATAAATAGATGCATATGACCCTGTAATCTTCAATCCCAGAAAATAGAAAATAAAGAAAAAACACAGCAGTCACGATACGTGCTTGTGGCCATCAATTGATTGTTCGTGTGTGTGCCTGGCGTGAGTAGTAGCGTTGGCTTAATCGATCAATCGAGCTAGCTTACTTGCTGTTCATTGTTGTCTGCGTGAGAGAAGATTAGGCCTGAATTCCAACATTATTTGCTCTGAGGATATTGTGAACAATAACCAGGGTATTTCTTCTGTTTTATTTGCTCTTTTGAACTCGTGACCCTCATGCCTCTCCTTATTTTTTGTGTGGAAATAAAACTTCATTAATGAAACGAGTTGGTACAATCAGAGGCTACAGCAGCTGTGATCTCATCCGGACCATGCCTGATCAAACTACCAGTACGCTTATTAACTCTAGCAAGGTTTGCCAGAATATGGCTTACACAATTTTGATTCCTACTAACTTTGCGAACGGTTGTCGGGTACTCGTCAAGCAGTCTTCGGATCTACCTCACACACACGGCATAGGGTGACCTGTCCGGCGTCTTCGCGTTCACCAGAGAAAGGCCTTCAGCGCAGTCAGATTCAAGAATGATTATTTTGTCAGTCCAGCCAATTGCAGCCCGAAGTCCTTCCTCACATGCCACGAGTTCAGCTTCAAGGGCATCGTTGCATTGAGCCAGATTGCGGCAGGCAGAAATAATAATCTTGCCCCTATGGTCACGTAGCACCAAGCCCACGCCTGCTGATCCATCAGTCGGTGAGAAAAGTCTTCAATGGCAGGGACGTGGAGCTACCAAGTGATTTAGCTCCTCTGCAGCAAAGGTCTAACAACTTGGCTTTGAGGTTTTCCTCTCTAGGTGCTCATATATTCGGACGCTGCCTGGAAGTTGCCTCCTATCCAGCCAAGTTCCACTTCAGCAAGAGCAGGTCTTGGGTGTTCATCGAGCACTTCTCTTCTATACTGCTACCTCAAAGCTCAAGGTGAAGGTCTCGGCGCTCTCAGTCCCTTGCGACTCCCCCCTCCAAGCTGAAGCATGGGCGCTCTTCCTCGCAACATCTATTTCCAGGCACCTTCGTCTTCTGGGTGGCACCTTTATAGTGCTTTTGTCAAGCGGTGGCTGCCAGGAACCTCAAAGATTCTCCTGGGCATTGGACAATCAGGCCTCTTCTGGATAAAATATTTCAGGAATAGCTTCTTGTCCTTCTATCAGGCATTGTAATGCAGTTGCCCATGACCTTGCTAGGTCTGCTAGACGCCCTTCCCAAACCTCATTTGCTTGTATTAACGGAGCTCATAGAGATGTTGGATGCCCTGTGCTTAGTTCCCTCCCGAACCTCAATATTCAGGACTTAAAGCTGTACTCTGTTCATTATTTCTAAGGGAATGTCTGCTATCCTACCTGAACCGTGGAAAAAAAGCACTGCTCACATCTGCTGTTAACTTGACCATAGCTGTAGTATCCGTTTTGGAGCTGTTACCATGATAGAATCATGTTGTCAGAAAATTAAACAACCTAAATTTTGTGAACCTACTGCATACCATATGATATATGATTTGTCTTCCCTGTAACTACGATTAATGAAGAGAAAGTACAGTAATATAGCCAATCCTGTTAATTTGTATGCAAACGATCTTAAGGTATCGTTGGCAATAAAACATCAAACATAACACGAAGACATCTAACATACAAATAATGTGTATCTTGCAGCAGACAATAGGTAAACAAAATAAAAATGAAAAACAAATGTTACCAAGGACAGATATACTCACTCAGTTGATGGTTTGTCAGCTTCTTCCTTGAAAGGATCAGGAAGATAAGGCAAACTGAGACCTTGGATGGGTCATTATCAGATAACTCAAAAAGTATCATCTCGATCACTACAAAAAAAAACCGGATTTGCTAGTCCTCAGGCGACATTTGTCAGTCGATGTTTCTAAACCGTCGGATCATGCATTGAGATTCGTGCGGGCGTTTGAGCAGAGATAGATATAGTATATTTATATAGCCTAACAGCTGAAACAAATCATTGTGAATGGATTGGCGCAGTGGCTACCATTGTGTCTTGGTAGGATGTACAGGTTGGAAGTTTGATTCCTATCCGCGACGGTTTAGTTTTTTCATTTTTTAAAATGTTTTTTTGGTTTCCTTTTTCTTTTGCTTTAACTTTTGTTTTCCTTTGACTTTCCTTTGTTTTCGTTATGCCTTCTATTGTCTTAGGGTTAATTGCATGCTAACGTTTTAAAATTTTCAGCTGCAAAATGAGTGCAACTATAATTTTTTCAACTGTAATTTTTTAAATTGATACTATCCAAAAAAAAAGTTGTGTAGATTTTTTTTTGCGTTATGTATTGGTCTTGCAACCATATAAGATGATGTTCCGTGATCTAAAAACCTGCTGCCACTATGAGAGGATCGTTTTAGGAGGATGCTAAGGGAGGGCTTTGTTTTTTCTTTTTAGCAATGTGCGATTGATAGTTTCAGCCTAAACAATTGCATATAAATTTCATGTGCAATTTCTAAAAATGCACATAAATTTCAGGTGCAATTTTTAAAGTTGCACATTAATTTTTACCTGCAATTTTCGAAGCTGCACATTAAGTTTCACGCGCAATTTTTATAATTAAAATTGCACATAAAATTAGATGTTAATTTTTAAAGTTGCACATTCAAGTTAAATATTACTAAGGTAATTTTTTTTCTTTTATAGGACTAAAATCCAAATACTAGCTAAAATACTCTCACAAAGTCCTTAAACAGGCCGAAGCCCACCAAGAAGACCATGAGCTACTCTCACCACATAGATCAATGGGATCGGAGGAATTGATCGATCGATTTAGGTGGCAGAACGTACATACTGCTCGTGGACTAAGAAACGGTTGTTTCTCAGTCAACTGTGCCGTAGCCTCTTCCAAAAAAAAAGTCACACATCGTCATGTACACTAAATTTCTAAAACATTTGTCCTCATATGCCCGTCTCAGAGGACTTATTTTTTACCAATGCAAGTCATTTTTTTCACGCTTTCGCAACCACATTCATTCCCTTTTAATATACAAAAAACAGTAGCCAGAGTAAGTTGAGAATCAGATAAATATGACATCATAACAGAAATAGGAACGAACAGTAAAACGCCAATCAATCATGCTGCTCCAGCAGCAGGCTAAACTATTAATATTGCTCCAGTAAAAAAGATGGTCTGTTGAATGACATCGTCGCTCCTTCCTAACAATTCCATGCCACGTGGCCACCATTAGTGGTTGGATTTTAGCTTTAGTCTAAGCATCTCTTTACTTTACTATTTATCCAATCATACCCCTGGATATTTTGAAATTGCATTTTACACCTTGAACGTACGTTCTTCTATGAGGCTCGCAGTCGTAGGCCGTGGACGAAATCAGATCGCATCGCGGCCGCCCGATCGATGCACCCGCTTACCCTGTCCTCCACCGCGCTCCTCCGCCTCATCAAGTCGCTGTCGCCGGCGACGCCGCGGGCGCACCTCTCGGCCTCCGGTATCCACTGTCTCCTCTTCAAAGCTGGGCTCCTCCACGCTGGGGCGCACCTTCCCACGGCGCTATTATCCGCGTACGGTGCGCTCGGTCGTTCGGGCCATGCTCGGGACCTGTTCGATGAAATGCCTAACCAGAGCCTCGTCGCGCGCACTGCCATGGCGCGTGCCCACGCGGTGTCCGGGCAGGCGGCCCAGGCTCTGGATTTGTTCCAGGACATGATCGCGGACGGCTTCATGCCAGACAATGTTGCCCTGGCGGTTGTGCTTGCCGCTTGCCACGGAGCTGGTTCTTGTACGGCCAGGAGGAGCCCAGGCAGGATGGTCCATGCTTTCATAGTGGCCTGTGGCATTGAGCCTGATGTGTTCGTATCTACCGAACTTATTAGGGTCTATGGGGAGCGCGGTGAGATGACTGTTGCTAGGAGAGTTTTTGACAGCATGCCAACGAAGAGTACCATTGCTTGGAACACCATGGTGCACCAGTATGTTAGGAATAAAGATATTGAGGCTGCATATCGGCTCTTTCTTGCGATGCCAAGGAGGGATGTGGTATCATGGAACACAGTGATAGCCGGGTATTGCCTGGTTGGTCGGTGCAAGGAGGCATTAGGGTTATTCCGTCAGATGGTATCTCCATCATCATGTACGGTGCACCCAAATGGGCCTACAATGAGCACTGTCCTTAGTGCTTGTGCAGGTGCAGGTTGCTTGGAGACTGGGATTTGGGTCCATCTGTATATTGACAAGAATCAGATGAATGACAACGGCACATTGGATAGATGCTTGATAGACATGTACGCCAAATGCGGAAGCATTGACAAGGCCTTACAAGTGTTCGAGAAGGCACCTGGGAAGAGGGACTTGTACTCATGGACAACCGTTATCTGTGGACTTGCAATGCATGGTCGGGCCAATGATGTGTTGCGGATGTTTAGCATGATGCAAGATAGTGGTATGTGCCCTGATGATGTTACATTTGTGGGTGTCTTAAACGCCTGTGCACATGGAGGGTTGGTAGACGAAGGTCTTCACCACTTTTACTCCATGCAGGAGAAATATAGAATAACACCCAAGATTGAGCACTATGGTTGTATGATCGATCTTCTTGGCCGCGTTGGGCGATTGCCAGAAGCATATAGGATGATACAAACAATGCCAATGAAGCCTAACATGGTAATATGGGGAGCTTTCTTGAGTGCATGCAAAGTTCATAGCAGTGTGGAACTTGGTGAGATTGCGGCAGCAGAAGTCACTAGGTTGGACCCAGATGACCCTTGGGCAAGGGTGATGATGTCCAGCATGTATGCAAAAGCCCAGGATTGGAGCGGTCTTGCCAGGGAGAGGAGGGAGATGAACAGTTTGCAGATGAAGAAGACTCCAGGGTGCAGCTCGGTCGCGCTTGATGGTGAGGTGCATGAGTTTGTCGCCGGTGGCAATCAGCATCCTCTGTGTGCTGAGATCTGCTCTGTACTGGAGACTGTTGAGGCACAGTCACATACAGGTTGAGGCATGTGCGGTTCTTCTAGTGGAGGTTTTCGTTCTTCTGGCTGATTTTGGCGTACGAGGCATTGACGGTGAAGATTTATTGTGCGTTCACTAGGCAGTGCTGAGTTGCTTCATTTGCACTTCGGCATGCAGAGGACCTGAGAAAAGATCAGTTGATTTCTAGGTCATATTGCGCAATGCTCATGAAGTTACACTGCAAGCGCCGAGTAAACGTTGAAGTTGTTATTGCCAATGCACACAATTCAGTATCAATTTGGTGAAGCTAAGATGCCTGAGCTGGAAGCTGAGTTCAACATCCCAGATTTTTGTAGCATATTCTTGAAGAAGCCAAGACATGCTATGCTGTACAAGCTGTTAAGCTCATCATGATTGCTGAAATGGGGATGCCACAATTGCATTGTTGCAGGAGAAAAATCTTATTTAGGTGACAACCGATGCAGCAGTGAGGTATAGAAGGAAAAATCCTACTGGCTACTGCAGTACTGCTGAATCGAATGGATTCTGGACATTGGTTTCACTGTTTGGTTTCAGTGGTGTTTATTATTCAATGCTATTGCCAATCTGGAAAACTGGTAAACTTTAGAAACCACTGCACTGTGGTAGACTGTGAAGTCAATACCATAGCAGTTTCGGTCCAAGAGGACAAATTACTTAACCTGTTTATTAAGGTAGTGTGCGGCAGTTTTTTATTTTGGAAGGAAAGAAGATATCATTAAGGTCCCGCTTGGGAGGTATGGAAATATAAACCCGTGGAAACACTTTCAGGTGTGTTATACTTGCCCCTTGAAAAGCTCTCATATACACAGCTACTATTATAGTTGACCCAGAGAAAACCATAAAATAAATTACAATCAGTTTGGATGGCGGCAGCAATCACCTCAGGGCTCAGGGTAGTCGCATGGCCAAATCCCTACAATCTCTACGCTTGGGCAGTTCGTGGGCGGTGCGCTCGATGTTTTGGTTTCATTTAGTCTGGCCTTGTTTGCATGTATGTTTATGTGTTTCCTGCCTTCTGCATGAAAAAAAAAGGTACACAAGTTGTCGCAAAGCTGTCGAGGTTAAAGGAAAAGGGAGTGTAAATGGGATATTCACGGGGAAGGTTTGAGGAAGACGGCGGCCCAGTAGGCGACGCATCTTCGGTTGTTTTTATCTGATCGTTTTGTGGCGTCGTCTCCGGTCTGGCCCAGGTAAAAAAGAAAGCTGCGGACTAATGTTTGGGGGATCATAGCTTTTTTAATGGGCTTGAAACGTTTACTGAGATGGACCTATATGCGATCGTTCTGGGTGTGATTTTTTTTTCAGAATATCTGCAACATGCGATCGGATGGGGTCTGCGGTGTGGGTCAGGTAGGGACAGTGGATGCTTACTGCGGAATGGAAGGATTGAAAAAAAAAGAATAAACAATTGGGATGCGCCGGGTACGCGACGTTTGTCGGGCTTACGTATGTATGGGCCTCCTTTTCTATCCAAAGGATGCTTGCTGTCCTTCCCGCTTATGCTATGGTTTCAAGGACACGTCGGTGTCTTAATTCATGGTGCGATCCTAACATGATGTCCGATGATAGTAACAACTTGCTGCTATTTTATATTTTTTGGGGTGTTTGATTGTTGCTGAGAGTTTTCTTATTGCTTGTGGTGTGCGCGTTTGGTACTGTCTCAATGTAGCTGCCCTGTGCTAGAGAAATAATCTCGCGGGCTTGCATTCCTTGCGTGATGGCGCAGCTTCAGAGCGCGCGTTGTTATATGTGATTTAATGTGATGTGTGTGGGATGAAGCCGCACGATATATGTGATTTATTATTTGTTCGTTTGTTTAGCCTGGTTGTACGGATAGCTTCGTGCTTAGTGTGCTCGATCTATACGATATCGATTGACGGTCTTGCGTTCTGGATGGACCAAAAAAAGGAAAAAAAAAGGACCCAATGCCTGCGCCGGGCCCAAAACGATTTGTGCTTGGTGCGGGCGCCCGAGGGGCCTTCACAACGGCTCGGTACAACGGTGACATGTGATGGGCCTTTGCTGTGTGGCATCCGGCCTGTTTCGGTAATCTAGAGTGTTCCGTCCTTCCGACGAGGAGAGCCAGCCAAGCCTATAATATGAGCGACCATGGTCTTGTTGCTTCCCATTGTTCACTCGCTGATGCTACATTTCTACTGCAGCTTCTTCCGCCTTTCTTTACTATAGGTCATGGCGTCTCAGGGAGAAGGGAATGCGGTGCTTGCAGATTTGGGCGCGGTTGACGGTGTTGTGGTGCCCAGCGATCCATGGCCTGCGCAGTTGAGGGAGAGTTTGATACGGTACACAAGATCTGTTCAAGATGCTATCGCCATGCAGGCGAGATTCCAGATGGATGAGCATGCCTCCATTGGAACAGTACTTTCTTCTTCTTCTCTTGTTTCGGTATTTTGCGGGAGCGGGTTTATACGTGTTCTCTGTGCTTTACGTCATGTTTTATGGTGTTTTTGAGTGAAACGTATACATTCATCCGTGCATGCCTTCCTTCACATGTAAATGTGCTTTTGTTGACACTGGTTCGCATGTCTCTGTGTGGATCTGCGGATGCATGACAATGTGCCTTTTAGTACGCTGTTTTTGTTATTACAGATCTGTTTTTGTCTACCGTTTTCTTGCGATTTCTGAGTTTGAACTGTGTGTCTTTCGTCTCATGTTACTCGCGGAGGTATTTCTCTTTCGTTCTTACTACACGTTTTTCCCTTCGGGATTTAATATTTCATTTTGATGTCCTTTATCTGAATATGGGGGTTGATCCAGCGGCTGTTGTAGTACGTATGGAGGGTTTCTTCCTCCATATGCTTTGCGTAGGGGGAGGGGGGGGGGGGCGGTCGGGGGAGCTGTTTTTTTTTTGGTGTCTGGGAGTGCACAGCTGCATGCATGTTGTGTTGGCCGATGCGGCTAGGTTTGCCGGTTGCTGAGGATGTGGTGCGTCGTCTTGAGTTTGTAGCTGCGCGTCATGATCTGCTAATCGCAGATGTAGCCGATATGTCTTTCGTTTATACAGCTGTGCCAGCTTGTATGGGATCTGTTAGCTGACATCTGCATGCATGTGTGTGTGTGTTATTGAATATATGCTTCTGTTTATACTTGTACTTGGATCCATGCCTGGTTGCTGCATGCATGAGTTCTTGTGCTCTTCCATGTGTTCGTACCTTCTCGGATTTCTAGCCGATTTCTGCATCCACGTGTGTTTGTGTTCTTGGATTTTGCGGCTGGATTGTTGGGATCTGATGTGGTTATGCTGGTGTGTTTTACCTAGCGAACTAAAACTTGCTTTCATTTTATTTTTTCGACCTCTCTGCTAGGTATACCAGGTGTCAAGGATCCAGGTGGCGCGACAGCTGATAGATCAGCTCCGCCTGACACTGTTCGCCAAAGGCATGGTTCGTCAGCATGATGACAGCCTGAGGGCGTGGATGAAGGTCGAGCTGCCAGCACCGGCTACTCATCCGGAGTTTACCGTGGAGGAAATATGGGGCGACCCAGCACCAGATCGCGATGCTGCCGATGAGAAGCTAGGGGAGAGGATCATTCGGTGTTTCATGTCGAGGGTGCTGATCACTATCGATGACATAAATCTCAAGTATTTTAATAATCTCAAGTATTTTTATGGATCTCTGAGGCAGCAGCTTGATCAGGCATGCGTAGAAAATCAGGCGTTGCGTGAGCAAAACTATATCTTGTGGCAGGCGAACAATAGATTTGTTCAGCGTTTGTATCGCGTCTGCTGCAACTTCAATGATGTGTTGCCTTTCTCGGCTGGTTCGTCCGTACTCGCCGGTATGGCCCTTTCACCTGGCGTGCTGCAATGTTCCGGTGGGACACCTCCAGTAAGCCGGCAGGAGGAGCTGGCTGACGCTCTCTTGCGTTTGCTCTTCGACTACGACGACGGCAACGAAGCGCTGTAAGTTAGCAATTTTATTAATGCAAGTTCTCCTGTGAGGTGCTTTTTCGTTGTTGTTCCTAACTTCGATCTTGATTTTCACTTTCCAAGGTGAGCGGCTGTTGGAAGCCTTTTGTGTTGAAGCGGCCTGGGCGATCAACGGAGTATGTGCCATGCTGATTGTATGTGCGTGCTGGTGTGTGCTAGACGTCAGAAGAGTCGTCATATCGTAGTTAATGTGTTGCGCAGTTTGTGTTCTGTCTTTAGAGTCGAGTCTGTAAGCTCTGAGTTGGTCCTGCTGGGGTGTTCCGTGCAGGGCGACCTGGTGTAGTGGTAGTGTGTTCTGTTCTTCCGTTTGTACTTGTTTCCATGCGTCCGAAGGAAAGGCTACATGACCTTTCTATAGCTGTCGTGTTGCTTGTTTGTGCTAGAACGACAAGCCGTGGATCTGTGCGATTGTGTTTGTGTTCGCTTGTGTTTGTCGCACTATGTTATGCATTGTCTTGTCTCTAAGCCATCAGTTTCTTTCTTCTAGAGTAGTAAAATAATCAACGCTGTTCTTTCTTGCATGGGCCGGCGGTTGCTTAATGCGTTAGGCAAGTAGTATATATGGCAGTATTGTTCAGTCAACGGAAGATCCAAGGGACGAAATGTACTGCCGTTCGTTCCTGACATGTCGACATAGGCGGTAAGTGCTGTAGGGTCGGTTGAGGCACCTCATTTTGAACTAGCCACGTGTAGCGTTGCATGCGCGGGATCCCCACACGTGCATGCCTTCGTGATGTAATCTTCTTACGCGTGCCCAGCGCGCTGTCTCAGGCGGTTCCTTCGCTAGGTTTTCCATTCGTCTGAGTATGCAGCGGATTCTTTTGTTGCCTATATATGTGTTCGCCCAACCCGCTCCAGTTTCGCCAATGCGGTGGGATACAGTGGGATTTATTCTGATCGGTCTGGTCGTCTGCGTCTGCTGGAACCTTTTTTTTGTTACAGTTGGTGCACGCTTTCACGTGACCTGAAATTTGTGGTTACATTAATTAATCAGATGCTGCATGTTGCAGGGATGTCTTCATCGTCGCCGGAGGAGCATGACTACAAGATGTTGGTTAATGAAATAGATGAAGAAGATGAGCGCCTTGGTTTTGACCTGGGACTGCCTCCGAAACCTCTTGGTGAGTTGTTTGGTGGAGGTTTGCCATTTTGTACATGTTTGTTTGATCATTTTTTTTATTCCGTCATGTTTTGGGGAGTACTGTGTGGTTGGACGTTCGTTTTCACTTGCAGAACTGTAATTCTTTGCGATGTATGCAGAGAGAACGAGAACAATACGGATTAGCCGTAAATTAATTCTAGGGGAGATTTTAAGAGAGTTAGGAGCGGCGGCACCGGTCTACAGTGTGAGCTGGCGGGACTCAGGGTTTTATGTTATGCTAAAGGCTGGCGTTCCTAAATTACGTGAGGGTATGAACTTGGCGGACACTTGGATATACAGTGACGGACCGTGGCAAACTGCGCGCGATGCAAAAGAGGAGGCCGCTCGCAGAATGATCAACTGCCTCAAAAGGAAGCACGATTTCGAAGTGGACGATGCTAACTGGCCAGATAAATATCTATGTTGCTCTGGTCGTTTTAACTGCGTGATGGAGCTGCGGAAGGTGAAAGAAGAGAACGCTGAATTGAAGAATACAGTTGAGTATTTACGTCAGGGATGGAAGGCCACATTAGGTGAACTAAGTATCATTCACAATATGGCGTACGCAACATGCTGCACGGCGTTCGAAGCCTATACGGCAGACACGTCTGATGCTATATCTGGTGTCTTGAGTATCGCTACGGATTTAGAGTGTCAGGCTGGCAGAGCATTGGCGGAAGCAACGAGCGCCTTCGATGACGCTCCCAAGGACCGACTGTAGTAGGTTTTCTGTTATGGAAGGGGCAAAGGTGTTTGTCCATGCTATCGGAAGCATTTCCGTCGTTTGTAATGTTTATGGTTTGTCTAAATGTTTAAGTGTTTTCGTATTATTAGGATGTACTAACGAGTCTTCGCACCGTCCTTACTGATTTGGTTACTTTTTGGGGGGTTCGTTGTATTCGATTGTGCAGCATGTAATGGTTTTGCGTAGAACGTCCGTCCGTGAAATTTGTTTACGATTGTTCCCAACGATCATTTCTTCTGACTTTCGCTGTTGATCGGACAAATGAGATGTGCAGCGTCCAGGCGTACACGTGTTCCTTAGGTGGATGACGGGAGCAGGTCCGGGACCACATGGAGTGACGCCAGCGCGTCCGGAACGGAAGACCGCATTTAAGTGCACATGACACATTTTCGATCGCAGCCCATGTTTACGTTTTGGTAATCAACAGGCGTAGCCCATCATTCAGCTCAGTTGCCAGCGCCCTAGCTGGAGGTAACAAATCTCCGATGTGATGCGTCAACCCATCCATGCCCCAACGGCAGGCCCCCCTGTCGAAAAAAAAGAAAAAAGAAAAATAAAATAATAATAATTGAGGATTAAGATAGTACAACGTTGTGTGACGAGAACCCCTAGCAGAATCTTTGATGTTGTTAGAGAATATATACAATGTTTTGTACGTGCTTCAGAACGACCATATATAGATTGTTGAATCGTATCTTCATTTACATTTACTGTCGCCTGAATCCATGAAACCAACTCGCGAATATCGCGCGCTGCGCATGTTTCCCCAAATGGACTTGCAGAATCATTAGAGCCCTCCGCCTTGCGAGAGCACATGTCTTCGCACTTGTTCTTCACTGTCTGAAGATTATCTAGGGCTCGGCCCCATCCTTTCTCCAAAAAAGATGACTTCTGCAAAGCCTCACGGTGGACACGCAGCATGGCATCCATACACAGCCGTCTCATAGCAAAGCTTCCCGGCATTTGCTAAACCGAGAACGGTTTATGTCGTCGAAACGAACGCCGTGTTCAGCCCTGAGAATACGAATCATGCATTCCGCGGCTTTCTCTTCTGCCTTCTGAACGCCTGAAGTATGACGGCCAGACGCCTTAAGAACCCACGAACATCCTTCGTGACAGCATAGGCAAACAGCTACCTCCACCGTGCTGACAAAAGAACCATCAGTACGGCTGGTAACATAGATCGGAGGAGAAGTCGCTAGCTGCTTAACTGCCTCCGCGAGAACCAGGCATCGAGGTACACGAACAATGCATCGTTGGACGGAAGAAAGGATGCATAAGACTTGGGCAAACATGAAAACGAACAAAATGGATGGCAGGCAGAATGAAATGACAAAAAACGTCAGTTCTTACCGATACCTTCGGATGCCATAACAGAGGCGAGGTGGAGATGAGACGAAATTTTATCACTTCTCGGTGGTACAAAGAAGAGCAAGAAATGACTCCAAAGCACAGACGGGTCTCCTTTATACATAGCAGACGTGCCTCTACCGCCTTCGACGGTGTTTGCTGCATGAACACGGAACTTTGCTTCGCTGGACAGGTGGCCATAATGATAGCTGTCGCTAGACACGTCTCTTCTGCACACGTAAATGAATGGGTCTTTGTCCCGACACACATGCAAGGGAAAATAAAATCCGGTTGGTGCATAGCGGGTGCCCACCTCGCAAGGAATCCGATAAGTGTGAATGGAATAATATTTGTGAATTAGGCAACGGGTACTTAACCATGGCACATCAGGGACGTAAATTTGGATGCTCTGCAAAATAAAAAGGAAAATACAAACAATAACGGTAGCAGGCTCTTTCGACCGCGCGGCGGAGCGCGCCACACCGTCTAGTACACTAACGTTCTTGTCATCTACCTACATTTGCATGAATATGGTTCACATTGTTGATCAATGCTCACGCGATGCTTTTACAATTTCTTTCACTGGCTGTCGCATTGTTCGAGAGCGGCCACCACGTGCAGGGATTGTGTTATGGCATAGCTTCAGTTCCTCAGAAGGTTCGCTGGAGGATTGCAACAAACTCCCTGGTAGTCCAATCAAACCAAACCGCTGGCGACGCAAACTCTTTGCAGATTCTATCTCCTCCATCTGTGGTGCTGAACCTGAGGATTTCGTGTTGAGCTACATTTTCTCTCCTACTTCGTTGCCAGTCGAGGGACTCTAAAAAGAATGAAAGTACTCCTTCCATCCAACAAAAGATGTCACAAGTTTGTCAAAATTTGAATGTATCTAAACATGACTTAGTATATAAATGCGTTCAAATTTGGTCAAAGTTGAGACATCTTTGTTGGACGAAGAGAGTACAACAGATGAAAAAAAGAAGTGAGAACTGCGATTAACCCACGCAATAAGCAGGCAAAGTATCGTATGAATCCAGCGGCTATCTGTATCCATGCATCCGATCGGTTCTTGGCCTTAGGATCAGAATCGAACTCACGTCATTAAAGCTGTGACTAATTTGCATGTAGACGCCCGCCTGGACACTAAGTTATTCCCTCTTTACAATAACCTCCCCAGACCTCTTCTTCCTCGTGTTGCCGACCCACATGACGCCATTTTTTTAGAGGAAAGCATCACGCCATTTTCCAAAGCGGCAAAACTCCTGTGATCCCCGCGACCTAATGGATCGGCTAGATTAATTAGTTGATCCATTCCTCTTTTCTTATGTTCTTAATTTCTTAAGAATCCCCAATTTCTATTGGCATGCTTACCTCGTTTCCCAACTCGAGGAGAGAAGAGGAGAAAAATGCAGGCGTCCAGCCGTCCGCTCTTCATGCCATCAATCGGACTTGTTTTCCAACTTCCAAGGCTAAGCTAAAAGGTATGCAACACAGAGGCGTGGAGCAGACTTGCGCTCCGGCATGGCTCCGACGGGGCTGCTGGCCTTGCTCTTGCTGAGTGCGGACGCACTTCCGTACCTCGGCTTCCGCCAGCCATTGCCCACCCCACAAGTTATCGATGTTGCATTAGGTGCCATGTGATCTCAACACTTATCCAGGCTAGAGATATCGATGAAGGAGATACGGTCCTTCGTACGTCCTGACGCCTCGATCGGCACTCGCCTCGCCGCGAAGGACTGGTTAAGGAATGGTCTCAGTCTCAAATATGAGTTCTTGAACATCTGAGATTTTACTCGTTTTAACCATATTGTCTCAGGGATGAAGCCTCCACTGTCTACCCAAACATGGATGGCTTGGAACGATCGCACGGGGGCGTTTGCTCAAGGAGTCGACCTGTTCAGTCAATAATGAGGCATACACGTTCCAGGAGGGTTATTGTAAATATACACTAACTTACATGTCCAGGCGGGCGTGTAAGTGCAAATTAGTCTCGGTTGCCCTGTTGTCCCTGTGATTTAATCGGATGGTCGAGTATGGCCGGATGCACGGATGTACAAATCCTCTAGATGCACACGATACGTCCCCCAATAAGCATGAGATAGGGGCACCCGCAAGCACGGGCTTAGTTTTTTTTAGAGGACACGAGCTTATGTATTTCTGTTCGTTTCATAAGCCCAGACCATATCTCCCAGGCCCAGGGCGTTTGCTCAAGGAGTCGACCTGTTCAGTCAATAATGAGGCATACACGTTCCAGGAGGGTTATTGTAAATATACACTAACTTACATGTCCAGGCGGGCGTGTAAGTGCAAATTAGTCTCGGTTGCCCTGTTGTCCCTGTGATTTAATCGGATGGTCGAGTATGGCCGGATGCACGGATGTACAAATCCTCTAGATGCACACGATACGTCCCCCAATAAGCATGAGATAGGGGCACCCGCAAGCACGGGCTTAGTTTTTTTTAGAGGACACGAGCTTATGTATTTCTGTTCGTTTCATAAGCCCAGACCATATCTCCCAGGCCCAGGGCCCATCACAAGGAAGTGTCCCGAACCTCTAAACCTTTCCCAGAACGGAAAACTTCCTCGGCTTCTTCTCCTTTCCGGCGTCCCCCACCTGGCCTCGTCAATCTCCTCCTCAATCCCCACCCTAGTCTGCAGCTCTGCTGCGCCAAAACCCTACAGCTATAGGACTAGCAACGATCCCACCGCACCAGAGCACCCAGCCATGTCGCCCGCCGCCTCCGCCTCCTCCATCGTCGCTGACACGTCCAGCGGGTTCCACCACCTGAAGATCGAAGGCTACTCAAGCCTCAAGGGCCTCCCCAGCGGAGAGTACCTCAACTCCTCCCCTTTCACCGTAGGAGGCCATCGCTGGAAGATCAACTACTACCCCAAAGGCGACCACCAGGAGAGCGCGGGCCACGTGTCCGTCTACCTCGTCCTCGACGAGAATGTCACCGAGGGAGTGATCGCGCAGTTCCAGTTTGGTTTGAGGTCCAAGAAGCGAGGGCTCTTCTTCCGCAAGAATACCAGGTCAGGGCCGCGGCTGGCAGTTGCAGGCAACATCTTTAGCCAGAGTACTCCACCTTGGGGGTATGGAAAGTTCATGAAATGGGAATCCTTGGACAGATCCGAGCTTCTCAAGGACGATTCATTCACAATCAGGTGCGACATCATGGTGCTCAACAAGGTCCGCATTGAGGGGAGTACCAAGAAAGCCGCTCCCAAGTTTGTCTCCGTGCCCCTGTCCGACTTGAACCAGCAGCTCGGTAGTCTTCTCCTCTCAGAAAAGGGTGCCGATGTGATATTCGAGGTTGATCTTGAGACATTCGCTGCACACCGGTGCGTGCTCGCAGCCCGATCGCCAGTCTTCAGTGCGGAGCTCTTTGGCTCAATGAAGGAGGGCAATATCAATGATTTGGTCCGCATAGATGACATGGAGGCGCAGGTGTTCAAGGCTTTGCTCTGTTTCGTGTACACTGACTCTTTGCCAGAGATGAAGGAAGAAGATGAAGAAACCATGTACCAGCACCTGCTTGTTACAGCGGACAAGTATAGCATGGAGAGGTTGAAGTTGATTTGTGAAGACAAGTTGTGCAGGTACATTAATGTGGGCACGGTGTGCACTGGCTGAACCGCACCACTGCCATGGGCTCAAGAGTGCATGCTTCGATTTTCTCAGCTCTCCGGCAAATCTGAGGACAGCCATGGCCAGTGACGGCTTCGAGCATCTCACCATGATCTGCCCCTCTGTTGTAAAGGAGTTGATCGCCATGTGCTCGGCACCTTAGACTCTTCTTTGTTGCTCATAATCTCATTGTGCTGGCAATGGTAATTCACTGCTTGTCGTAAGGTGGTCATAGTTTCAGCAATGGTATCCCTCGTTTGGTTTCTAGACTTTCTACACATATCCTAAATGGGCGAAGAACACGGGGAGAAGTAAGGAGTTGCAAAGTAAAGTCATTTTGTGTCTCTTTTGTTGCTTCGTTGCATGTGCCTTGCGACCTTACCGATTGATCTGGAATGACATTGTTATCATTTTGATGTGATGATTAAATCTGAATTGGTCCTGCAAGTTATCTGGTCATTATCCTCTTGCTTGCTTTAAAAGGTTTGAGGAGCCATGCGAGGCTTACTGTTTCCTCAAGACATATCATTCATGTTGTTCATGGCAAATATCTATTACATCTCTGCATGTTAATCCAGGAAAAAGTCAGGCACTTTGACATCCCCATCAGCCTTTTCTTGTTTTTTTTGCATGCATTAAAACCAAAATTTATACATTACAACACAAGGAAATTGAGATATCTTAATTCTTGAGAGCCTCTGCAGGAGAATGTGCTCCCCAAAAATAGGGAGTATCATGAAAGTTCATTGGTTTTTTTTTTAGCATCTCCAATGGGCTATTTCAAAGCTATCCAAATGTCCTATTTAGAATAAACGGACATGTAGGCCCAAAAATCAACTCCCAATGAGCTATCCCAAACGGACAATTTGTTATTTTTGTCCGCACGCATCTTCCAAACTTGTCCCAAATTTGGAGAGAAATGGGGTGTCCGCATGCCTGGTTTGTCCTGTGTCCGGGCCGGGCCCTCAAACTTTTTGTGCCGAATCGCTCGATTCCCTTCCTCTCTGCTCCTCCCCTCCCCGCCTCCCGCCTCTCCTCCGCCGCCGCCCCGCCAACCACCCACCACCTCCCCACGGTTCTCAACCGGCCTAGTGTGGCCGTGCCCGCCGCCGTCTGCTCCATCCGCCTCCCCGCCCGTGCTGCCAAGCTTTCCTCTGCAGCCGCCGCCATGCCCTCTGCCTCCTCCCAGGGCCGTCGACAGGCAGGAGCGAGGTGCACGACCAATCAGGGCCTTCAAAATTATGGGGGCACTTAGTAGTTTGGTAGAATACCGTGAAAAAAATGAAACTAAACGCTAATCACGCGGGCTGACGGGCGCACGGCATCGTACTAGGCACAACCCAATCGTCCCGCCGCCATCGACAATCCATCGCTTCATGCCTTCTTCGTTCGTCAGTCTAATCACCTCTCCTTAGCCTGGGACTAAATCATCTTTCCCCTCTATTGATCTCTCATCTGGAGCTACTGTGGACGACGCCCTCCAGCCTCTCCTCTCCGTCCGTCCGCGTCCAGGACTCCAGGAGTCCGGTGGCCCTTCTCCGCTGCTCCTAATCAATCAGGATCACTGCTCTTCACTGAAACATGTTCTTCATTGAGTAAAACCTTTCAGGATTATATAAGTGCATTCCAAGTTCTTGGGTCAAATAGCTGCTCGTCAAGCTATTGAGGTATATTTTTAGCATTATTAGTTTTTGCTATATTTTTAAATGTTGTGTGAAATAAGATATATTGTAATGGTGAAGTTATAGATGTAAATAAACTATATTCTTTAGTTATATAAAGTTGTCTAAATTTTAGAACAAAATTTTCAATTTTGCTCGGGGGCCTCCAATTCCTGGAGACGGCCCTGCCTCCACCCCCATGCCCTCGCGGGTTTTGAAAACCTTTGTGGCAGATCCGGGCAGGCACGCGGTGCGGGCCGGCGCAGTCGGCTGCGAAGCTGCACCCAGAGGCGGGAGGCCGAGCACGGGCCAGCGGCGGCAGCGGCGGGCCGGCGACCATGGAGGAGCCAAGCAGCGGCGGCGGCAGACCGGGCAGGGGCGAGCAAGACAGCAGGGCGTCGCCGGGAGGTCCTCAAACCTCTCTCTGCCATGGAGGCGGCTGATATCTGCATTTGTTGCTCAGGAAGGCGGAGCTTCTTGACCGTCGGGGAATGGATCCCATGGAGAGGTGGCCACGGCTGCAAAGTAGTCCTCTGCTCTGCCTTTTTCTATCTTCTAATCCGCACCTCCTGGTCTGGGACTTGGTTAATCGAATCAGAGCTTGGGGTTGGGAATGGATCGATTAATTGATGAGTAATTGATGGCCTTGGTGCCGCGTTCATCAGTTGCAGGGAAGAAAGCTGAGGATGATTGAGGGAGAAAAAAAAAGGACAAATAATTATTTGGGAGAGTAATTTGGGGATGTCATCGGTCACGGACATTGGGCGGACACATGTCCGCTTGCTACCCAAAAGACAGAAAGAGGACATTTGTGGACAAAATTTGAAAAGCCATTGGAGATGCTATTAGACGATGAAAGTTAACTCTTAACAGACCTTTGCTCCTGCAATTGTCCGTAGGGGTGTTCAGAACTTCAGATACCGGCCGTTGAGGAAACCGCCAAGGCGCCTACAAACCTGCTCTATTTCGGGGAGGCCAACCTGATATGCAATCTGACCAGACATTGGAACAAACTTAGAGATCCACAAACTAGAGAACCTGAATTGGGACAGACATAGCAGTCCCTTCACCCCTTGCATTGGTGACAGTAATGCTAATCTTTAAGAGCTAAAATGTTTTACACATGATGAGCAATTTTCTTTTCGTTTATTGAGTAGAGGTGACACTACTACAAAACTCGTCATCCTAGACTGTCCATAACTGAGAGATCAGAATCAGTCGTCAGCATTGACGAACCTAACAGAGCTATATCACCAATAATCGACCACAGCCCACAAGTTGCGTTGACGAGTCATCGTTAAGATGTTTGCACTGGACGCGTTAGTGAAGACGGTTGGTGCCACCTGGGTGGCACACACCTCACTGATGGCATCTTCGACGGGCCAGAAGATAAGAAGCGCTAGAGGTGGCAAGGTCTGCTCTTATGGGTCGCGTGTATAACGCTTCAGCTGTAGCTAGTTGCGGGACTCTCAGACGACACAATGTAGATCAAGACATATCTGATGCTTTACCAGAAGGACGTGTTAGCAGTAATCACAACATAACTAATGTGCTTTATTGGAAATGACGCGATAGTGATGA
Source organism: Brachypodium distachyon (assembly GCF_000005505.3). NCBI lineage: Eukaryota > Viridiplantae > Streptophyta > Magnoliopsida > Poales > Poaceae > Brachypodium > Brachypodium distachyon. Next base: position 27,225,379 of record NC_016133.3, on the reverse strand, counting down.
CTTAATAACTAGTTGCCAACAAGGTGCTGGAGAGTGACCACTGACTGGTCTAGTGTAGGACACGTCAGAGAAGATGCACCATATATAAGGTCAGGCCAGCGCCAGATCTGGCTAGATTGAATAATTTCATATCTCGATCGGGCCATGGCGACCTTGCTGTCAATCGATGCTAGTGTCGTGCCTCCTAGCCGCTTCCGCTCCTCGGGACGAAGCGCACGCCTAGGAAAGACACAGGTATGCTTCTTTATCCAGTCCGTTCGCCTCCTTCTCTGATTTGTCGCCTCCCTTTCCGGTCCTTTTCCTACCCCGTCTCAGATATAAAAGCCGTCGGGCTTGACACTTCCTCTCTACATCAAGTGCATGTGCACTCCAACATGGGAGGTGCTCCTCACAGGCCTGAGGCACCGTTGTCTGCCTCTGCCTCAACAACTCGTCATCATCTCCTCCGACTCTTAGCTCGCTTCATTCCTACCTCTACATTGGAGTAAACAGTGGAGAGCCCGATGCTTTCATCGTGGAACATGACGAGCAACCTACCGAAAGGATGCTTGACAGGGTGGCCGCAAGGCGGCAGCGGCAGCGCTGCGACAACTAAAGGAGGTGACACCCATTCTTTAGTGTGCTACCAAATCTATAAAATAAATTTAGTTGTTGCATGCAATTCATTGTATGTATTATATATGTTGTACGCGATGCAATGAAATTTAGTATCAGATCGAGTTGAAATGTTTGCGTTTAGGGACAAACTAAATATTTGCAAGTTAACTTGTCACGACTTACGTTAGGAACAACAAAAACTTGAGTGGTGACCATTTTCATTACTCTATATGCTTCACCACTGTCGGGTCCTGGGTAAGGACACGTCATCGGTGAAACCTACGGTAGATACCTGACCTGAAAAATTAAACCGCTGATGTGTCCACGTTCGGGACCATCAATGATGTTTCATCACCTCTAACGGGTTCGAGATGCATAATTAGGTGCTAAGTACATTTGTGTATAAAAAAATTAGAACATTCAGCCATTATTCTTTGTCTTCTCATGTGCAGTGCAGATCCCAATTCTCAACTAGCAAGATTGCACCAGCTTCCCTGACCTTTATTCTCCGAGTAAAAGTCTCGTTGAATAGCTAAATAAGCTTACTTCGAAGACACATTGCTTTTTTTTTTAGAAACACAGTACAAATACAGACGCTCACAACACGTGCGTACACTCAACCCTATGAACACACACATACACCCTACCCCTATGAGCACATCCGAAAGACTGGCCCGGCAGATCTTGAGAATTGACGAAGTCACCGTAGGCGCCTCGTTGTTGACGGGTACGTCATCTACCACTGAAAGAATAGCGCCGGTTAAATCCTGCAATAATCAGGAAAATGTGACACACATGTCAAGTCTAGGACTTGAACCTGGTTGGACTGGTTCCACCACAAGAAACTAGACCACCTAAGTTAGGCTCTATATACCACGCAACAAGGTGTTCAAAAGTCTGACGCTCACAATGCTACCCCATCAGCGATTATAACATTTCACTACTCACACCCCATTCATCAGTGATAACTTTTGCATCGATACTCTCGGTTCAGGTTTTTACCGATCGAACTGTCGGTTCATTGTTCGGTTTTTAAGATATAAAATAGTATATTTTGGTTCATAAATGCTCAATAAACGGATAAAGTTATATGCTACCTAGTATATTTGGGAACAGAAAAGAGAAAATTGTACCATGTATGGACATGTGCCGTATCAACCTTGATGCTCTGTCGAGCCATCAGAACATATGACAGGAATTAACCCACCCTATGTTACATGCACTACGCCATAATGGACTGGCGCACGAGCTCCAGTGGCGGTTCCGCTGGTCCAAAAAATTCACCGCCACTGGACGTCGTTGGAGGAATCCAAAACGAACACCAATGGCGGTGAGCAACCACCACCACTGCCAGTAGAGCACCGGTGGCGGTGAAAGCACTCGCACGACCAGCACCGCCACCGGTGCTCTAGCACCCGTGGCGGTGGTTGTTCACCGCCACTGGAGCTCTTTAGTGGTCACCGGCGCACGATCTACAGTGGCGGTTAAAGTGGTCCAAAAAACAAACCGCCACCGGTTAGTCGTTGGAAGAATCTGAAACGAATACCAGTGGCTGTTAGCTTCCACCACCACTGATACTGGAGCACTAGTGGCGGTGCGAGCACTCATACGGCTGTCACCGCCACTGTGCTCCTAGTACCAGTGGCCGCATTAGTTAACCGCCACTACTACTCCTCAGAGTTTCCCATCCCGGTTACCAGTGGCGGGCAGATTCTTTGAACTGCCACTGGTAAGTTATCTATAAAAGCAAAGTTAGTATGACCTTATCTTCCTCAGCTCGCGCGTCTTTGGATCAGCTGCGGCCTCAACACAGGCGACGGCGAAGCTCTGCCAAAATTCCATGGCGCCGGCAGCCGGAAGGTTGCTCCCTTTCCCTCTCCTTCTTCCTCCTCTCCCTCTCCTTTCCTCTAGCTCCTTCCTCTCTTCTCTTCTTCCTCGATCTGCCTGAAATGGCGCCGGCGGCCGGGAGGACCTCGATCTCTCTCCAAGAGCTGTCCCGGCCGGCCCCCTTGCTTGGGAGCTCCCCCACTCTTCCCCTAGCTCCGTTTCTCCATCTCTTTCTGCTGCTGGTTGCTGCGCGCCCCCTCCCCTCTATCTCTCTAGTCCCCTCTCTCTCTTCTCCCCTCTCTCTATGATTAATTAAGTTCTCTCTCAATAAAATATGTGTTGGATGTGCATGTTCTGCGGCCATCGTGCCGTGTTTGTAAATTTTTGTTTGTACATGTATACGTGCCATCGTGCCGTGTGTGTTCACATGTGAGTGTGGGCGGGTGTTTATTTGGCAATTTTTTGTAAAATTTGTGAATTTTATAGCAAAGGTCATGCCGAAATTTTGTGTGATACTATATGTAACTTGATTTATGTTTGTCTATCGTGTTTTAGCTCGATGAGCCGTGCTTGGATGTACGAGGAGACAAGAAATTGCGAAGATTGGATAAGAAAACTGAAGGACTTCACTGATGTCGCCACGGAACATATGCTGAGAAAAAGGGACGACATGAAATGTTGTCCATGTAGCAATTGTCGTAACACAATGATGCTTTTGCCAATCGATGTGGAGTTGCAATTGCTCCTACACGGTTTTGTGTTGGGTTATTCACGTTGGACTTGTCACGGCGAGGATGCCATTGAAGTTGAAAGCGACCTAGAAATGAAGAACATGGAGCATGATGATCCACCCGACGAACCATGCCGTGGTGAAGATCAAGAAGTTCCGCAAGGCAGGGTGGCCGAAATGCTAGATGATGTGCACCTGCGGAAACAGTTAGATGACGCAGACGATGAGATAGTGTCCCATAAATTTCAGAAGCTGAGGGAGGACGCAGAGACGCCGTTGTATGAAAATGCAGGGCTGGACAAAAGTGTGCTGGAAGTAACGCTCGAACTTCTCCGAATGAAGGCAAAATATAACATCTTGGACTCGGGATTCACGGATATTTTGAGTTACCTTTCTACAGTTCTTCCTGCAGGCAACATGGTGCCTAAGAGCACGTACGAAGCGAAGAAGGTTGCATGTCCCCTTGGGTTAGAGGTTGTCAGATACCATGCTTGTCCGTTGGATTGCGTCATATACAAGGGTGACTACAAAAACATGCACAGCTGTACAATATGCAAAACATCCTGATACAGGAAGAAAGACCCCTATCCCGAGGGCCTCCCGGAGGAAGACGTGGTCCAGCGGCGAAGACGGTATGGTACCTCCCATGTGGTAGCCGGCTGGAGCGTTGGTTTCCAAACGAGAAGGAGGCCAGGTGGTTCATCTTCCATGACCCAACTCAGAAGGATATCGATTCTGATGGGGTGTACAGTAACGACGATGGTGTACTTAGACACCCCGCCGATGCGGCTTAATGGAGGACCCTGGACGAGGAGTTTCCAGACTTCGGCGCAGAGCCCAGGAACATCAGGTTCGGGATGAGTACGGACGGAATCAATCCTTTCAGAAACATGAGCAGCAAACACAGCACATGGCCGGTGATCCTGTTCATATACAACCTTCCTCCGTGGCTTATCATGAAGAGGAAGTACATCCACCTAACCATGCTCATACAAGGCTCTAAGCAATCGGGAGCTGATCTGAACGTGTATCTGGAGCTACTGAAAGATGAACTTGCGGAACTTTGGAGTACGGGCGAAAAGGTTTGGGACGCTCACAAGAAGGAGGAGTTCACCCTTCGGGCAGCTCTGCTGACATATGTGCATGACTACCCTGCGACGGGAACTCATCTTGCCAATGCAGACATGGGTACAAAGCGTGTACAAAGTGCGGGGATGAAACAAACTCAAAGAGGCTGCCAGTTTCACAGAAGATTGTGTACATGGGACACCGAAAGTGGTTGCAACCCGACGACCCATGGAGGAAGGACAAGAAAAACTTCAATGGGAGGTCAGAGCCTCGCCCGAAGCTCAGGGAAAAGACTGGGCACGAAATCTATGAAATTGTTATGAACTTGGAAGTTGTTGCCAGGAAAGAAAATCCGCAAGCAAAAGAGAAGGATGCGATGGACCTGTGTGGAAAAGGAGGTCGGTGTTTTGGGACCTTCCTTACTGGAAATTCTTACAAAGCCGTCACACCATAGATGTCATGAACGTCGAGAAGAACGAAATCTATGAAATTGTTAGAAACTTGGAAGTTGTTGCCGGGAAAGCAAATCCGCAAGCAAAAGAGAAGGATGCGATGTACCTGTGTGGAAAAGGAGGTTGGTATTTTAGGACCTGCCTTACTGGAAATTATTACAAAGCCGTCACACCATAGATGTCAAGCACGTCGAGAAGAACGTTTGCGACAGCTTGTTGGGCTTGCTAATGAACAATGCAAATAAGACAAAAGATGGGCCAAAGGCACGGAAGGACCTGGAGTTTTTGGGCATAAGGAAGAAGCTGCGGGCGGTAGAGGAAGAGTCACCGGAAGACCACAATGGTGAAGTCATGGTAACGACACGATGTAAACCTGTGTATTACACCTTGAGCAAAGCCGAGTTACACATAATGTGCCAGTGTCTCCACAGCATTAAAGTTCCATCAAACTACTCGTCCAACATCAAGAGACTCGTTGACATGAAGAGTCACAAGCTTGTTGGTATGAAGTCTCATGACTACCACATGATTATCACGCAGTTACTTCCAGTTGCAATAAGAGGTGTCATGGAGCCATGGGTCAGAGAGACGGTCATGAAGCTTTGTGACTTCTTTGACACAATCGGGCAAAAGTCCATCAAGGTGGAACGATGCCTCCAGCTGAAGGATTCGATGATACAATTTTTGTGTGAATGTGAGATGTTCTTCCCTCCAACATTCTTCGATATCATGGTACATCTGATGGTCCATATCACCGACGAGATAATTCTACTAGGGCCCTCCTTTTTGCACAACATGTATGGGCCCGAACGATACAACGGGGTGCTGAAGCGGTATGTTCGTAACAGAGGGCATACGGAAGGTAGCATCATGCAAGGCTACCATGCAGAAGAGTATGTGGAGTACGCCACTGATTGGTTGGCGGATTGCAAACCCATAGGAATACCCGAATCACGACATAAGGGCAAACTAGAAGGTGAAGGTGGGCTTGGCCGGAAGGTTCTGGATGTGTATACATCGCGGAGACAGGACGACTATATGTGAGCACATACAATGGTGCTGCAACATATGTACGAGTTCTAGCCTTTCATCGACATGCATATGGAAGAACTTGAAAACCGGTACCCTAACAGGAGTGCTGATTGGATACACAAGATCCACAATGCAACATTCGCCATGTGGCTCAAGAGTTTTTGGTATGCCAGGGTGGCGGCAAATGAAGAAGAAAGGACCGCTCAAAATTTCTCACGGCTACCCGACGGCTGTAGTGACTTACCAGTCGTACGCAATGAACGGGTATACGTACTACACCAACAGTGGTTGCGGCAAGAGGGATAGTCCCTCCTGCCGGTGTGGGCGAAGGAGGACGCCGAGCTTGCGGCAAGAGGGATAGTCCCTCCTGTCCCAACAATGCTCCGTCATGATCGATCCACCACCTTCGTGCGGAGTACCATGACCAAAGAACAGTGGGTGGGCTTGAAGCCTATCCGCGAACACCAGAAAGTTTTAATCATAAGGCCTCAACCGCCACTTCTTTTTCAGTTTAACTTCTAACACACTCACTTATAAATTGGCACCGACTTTGTCTTATTTCAGGACAAGGTCGCCGAGTTCGAGTCGGAAGGCTCCCACGATGAGCTCCGTGCACACTGGGATTCACCACTAAGCTATGCTCTAGGAAGAAATGAGCACGGGGGCCATATTCGAGCCTTAGGAACCGGGGCCTTTCGCCGCAAAGTATTTCCTCAAGAGAAAGAAGCCCGGAGCCGTAAAAGAAAGCCCGAGAAGCATGAAGAAATAATAGAGGTGGCGAAAAAGGCGGCGAGGGAGGAGTTTTTTGCTTGCTTGAAAAAAGCAAGGGACTCCGGCCAGACTATGGAGGAGTTCGTTGCTACATATGATGGCAACCGGGGCACGACACCGAGGCCTATGACTCCGAATGATCATCAGTCGACTCCGAATCCTTCGCCGCCACCGTATAAGAGTAGTGCTGGTTTCGGCACCGAACTCCCGGATGACCCTGATGGCCCATCTGATGACATCCCGGTAAGCTCCTTACTAGTACCATAGTGTGTGTGTGTGTGTGTACACACAAAAGGAAAGAGCATTCAAAACCTCAATCATCAGATCCCCTCTCTCCCACTTCACACCTCGGAACGCGCTGTTCTTATAGAGAGAAAGGCGCTTTCCCATCTTCTTAACCCGAAATGAAGGGGTACCCCGAGAAGAGAGCCAGTAGAGACGGGTGGGCCTGTAGCTCAGAGGATTAGACCACGTGGCTAGGAACCACGGTGTCGGGGGTTCGAATCCCTCCTCGCCCACAGCTTTCCAAGGGGGGAAAGTAAAGGTCCTTCCCCCTGAGGGTAGGAAAATCATGATCGGGATAGCGGACGTAAAGCTATTGAACTTAGGTATGCTCTTTCCTTTTGTATATATATATATATATATATATATATATATATATATATATATATATATATATATATATATATATATATATATACTCAATTACGTCATTCTTCACACCATAACACTAACGTATGTATGTTAATTTGTTTGTCACGCATAGAAGAGTATTAAGTGCCGGATATTGATGCCATCCACCGTAAATCCGGTAGGCGCGCGTGGTATGCTGATGCAAAGAATGCCGGTCGTGCACAACATGCCCATGCCCCCGGATCATGTCAGGGTGCATGTGGACTACGTGCTCCCGGAATTTGACAAGACGCCGGTCCCTTATCCTCCAGAGGAGGAATCAGTGACTCTAGGGCTATGCCGGGGCACGTACATCTAGTGGCCCAGGAGGTTGGTTGCCCTCGCTACCCAACCTTCTCCCTCTCCGTCATGTCCCGGAGCGTCTCCACCGGCTTCCGCCCACGACTTCCCTCTCCATCGCCCCTTGGCCCATCCCCCAATAAGCCAGCACGTCCGGATTCACCAACGTCGGGGCAAGGAGGCTTCGATTTCGAACCAGCGCAAGACTGCAGCGATGATGACGTTGCACCAGTTCATGTGCCGCCGCCTAATCCGTCACCGCCCCACCGTAAAGACAGCCAACCCTCACAACCACCACGACCTGCACCCGTGCCATGGAAATCTGTGGCGGCCGCGCTGGAGTACGCGTCTGGCAAGCAGGTCTCCCAGACCTTCAAGGATCAAGAGGAGGCCGAGGTTTTGAAACGCTGGCGCACCAATAAGAGGGGGTCCAAAATCAGCAAGAGATCCAGTGACTCGAAGAGTAAAGAGTTGGACTCAATGGACAAGCAACCCAGCAATCCGCCAATAATCGAAGGGAATCGGGAAAACTGGCCAGATATTTTGAATATGAAGCCCCCCCTGTAGCTGGTGATTTAGTCGGCGGAGCCTACTTCGTGCCCAGGGAATTCGAAAAAGTGCTGATGTTCTACCCTGAACAACCGATGGTCAGCCTTAAGGACCTAAGGAGCCTGCCGCGGGAGATGCAAGAGCTACATGGCTACTACATGGCATCATCAGCTAATTCTGCACAGCGTGGTCAACAGATGAATGTGAAGGTGCCAGAGTATTATGGCTTCTATGATGCCGAAACAGGGGACCTGCAGACAAAGGAATTTACCTTCGGCATGGACTTCCTTGACTTGTTTCACGTCTTCAACCAGAAGTGCTTAGACAACAACATGTTAAGACTCTGGTGTGTATACTTCACAAGGGAGTCCTTCCGCCTGAAAGAACCACACGTTGCCATCGCCGATCCTCTCCTGTTCAGCAAAGCAACCATCGGTCTAGAAGAATGGAAACGGGGTTCGAGAGAGAAGGCAATTTCATACCTATCTAAGTTCTTCGCAATGCACAAGCAACGCTGTTATGTTCTTACACTCTACCATTTAGAGTAAGTTGTTCTCACGACCATTGCTTTCTTTCTCGCTCCACTAAGTTGTTCTCTTTTCGGTTATAAATGTGTGTTCTTTTTGTAAACAGCGAACATTGGGTGGTGGTGGCCTTCTCTTTCAAAGAAGGGTCGGTGACGTATCTTGATCCACTCCGACGGAAGAAAGGCTATGAGCAGCGCGACTTCAAAGCCGTCAGAACACTCCTCGAAGAGGCGTGGAAAAAGGCGGTGACTGAATATGAGTTGCCAAGCTAGGCAGGAAGAAAATAACCCATCACAGAAACTTCCCATGCATACAACAGCCGCAAGGTACGGTCTTCTGTGGATACTACTGCGCGTACATCTTCCGCAATTGGGTCACCAAGTTCCAGCCCAAGACGAAGATGACCTACCAGCAGATGGTGGATTACTTCAAGACAGAATCAGAATATGGACACAACCCAGCTGTTCTTGTGTTCGATATTCAAAGGGAAATAGCCACCATTCTCAACAAAGAGGTCCTGAAGGAAAACAGTGATTTTTATGAAGGCGGGGTTGTGCCGATGTATTGAAACTTTGATGTACAATGTTAAATATTGAATATCTGTGTTTTTGTAATAAGTTTTGTGAACGGATGCTGTTATCTTTCATGGATGTGTGATTTTCTCATATGTATATATCTATTGCTGTGCTATGATATATTGCTGTTCAATGCAACAGGAATATTCTAACATAAAAAAAATATTTTTTTAAATTGGAAAACAACAGTGGCGGTTCCTGTTCACCGCCACTAGTAGAGTACAGTGGCGGTTGCGTCCCACCGCCACTGGTGCAGTACCAGTGGCGGTGATGGAGAACCGCCACTGGTGCTACGAAAGCATACCAGTGATGGTGAGGCATCACGGCCACTGGTATACTACCAATGGCGGTGGGTAAGCACCGCCACACTACCAGTGGCCGTGATGACGCACCGCCACTGGTATGTAACAGTCCTTCCCACGGCCACCGGTGCACTTTCTGAAGCTCCCTACGGATTACCAGCGGCGGTTGTGCAAACCGTCACGGGTGCTGGCTAGCACCGGTGGCGGGTATGATCACCGCCACCGGTGCTCGTTAGCACCTGTGGCGCAGGCTTAGTGGCGGTCGGCGGTACCGCCACCGGTGTGTAATTCGGACCGCCGCTGCTAACTTTTTCCCGAGCAGTGATGGCACGGGGAGGGAAACAACACTTTCGAAAAATTAGGCTTACGAATATACGGTTAGTATACATATAAATACATACCGAAGTAAACACCAAGTTTTTTTAGCGAAAGTAAACACAAGTAAACTAGGAGTATATTAAATTAATGAGTCATTGAAGATGGACCAAGACTTGGATGCAGCGTGGTTGAGAGCTTCACGACGTGGCAACCACCATATGACGACGCAATGTGTACCGTGAATGCGATGGTTTTGGCTGGGTCAAATTGGTCGCCGGAGAAGGCCTTTTGATGGGCCGCCGATCAAGTGGGCTGCTTGCTTTTGTACAACCCAAACCAACCAAATGAAGTGCGCGTCTCGTATTGTGGGACGGAGGAAGTAAAAACCAAAGTAAAATAGTAGTGAAACCAAAATAAAAATATACAAAATATAAAGTATTTGCATTCTATACTAAAAATTTTACCTTGGATACTAAAATTTCACTTCAATTTTCTTAAATTAAGAGGGGCCTCATGAGGATTCGAACAACATAATTTCATACTACTATTTTTCGTTTGCCTGATTTTTAAGCAAAAACCCTTAAATCTAAGTTAACGAGTCAGATCCGTTGAATTAAGATCTGAGAGATATCATCCCTCTCTCTTCTTGCATATAATATTATTGATTGAATTCTGACAATGGAGCACCTCAACTAATCTGTAACTAAAAATCAGTTAACTTCTACTCCCTCCGTCCTATATGAAGTGACTCAAATTTGTTCAAATATGAATGTATCTGTACCTAGAAAACCGTCCACGTACATGTAATAAGCTCGATGCGAGGAGTAAACAACAAATCTGAATTTGGAGCCACGTGCCAACTCATTCCTCGTCGAAGCAAAGCATCATCTTTGTTCGCGAACTGGACCTTTCACATCGCCTCATCGGGTCATCCCCGTCACTTGCTCCGCCGCCGTATAGAGAGCAGCCATGGCGACGGCAACGACAGACCTCCGCTTCTCCGCTGCCGCCACCTCAGCCAAAACCCTAGACCGCGCCACCGTTCGCGCGCGACGCGGCCGCTTCCTCCACCACCTCGCCTCCCGTGGCCTCCACCTCGATCATCTCCTCCCGTCGCCCTTCCGCCTCCGCAGCCCCTTCTCCGTCTGCAGGGCAGCCGCTTACGCGGCGGAGGGTGATGGGGAAAAGTACGAGTATGACCTCTTTACCATCGGCGCGGGGAGCGGTGGCATGCGGGCCTCGCGCTTTGCCTCCACGCTCTACGGCGCCCGCGCCGCCGTCTGCGAGATGCCCTTCGCCACCGTCGCGTCCGACGCCCTCGGTGGCGTTGGCGGCACGTAAGCAGACTCCCTTCCGTCTCCAACATTCACTTAGTTATTTATTGTTCTTTTGTTCCACACGAATTTTTGTTCGAATTGGATGCCGTGCTTAATTATAGCCGATACATTTAACTGCATGCATAGTTTGCTTTGAAGTATTTATTTCGAAATCAGCCGAGATGGGAGAAATCATTGCATAATTCGAACTCATTGCTTCGGAGGCAGTGATGGCCCCGGGGGAGGGATCACAACATGACAAAACAACCCTGTGCTGTCAAAGTCTCAAATATATAGGATCTCCGTAGTCCTCCGTACTGGTGTTTCCATAGCCGGAGGTTCTTTGTTCATAGAAATTATGTGATGTCGCTTGTCATCACAGTAAGCAGTAAGCCGTAGCTTCACTACTGTTCGGAGGCCGTTAGAAGTGCTTTATTACATGTAGTCAGCTGGAAGTTGCAGAGCAACATACCTGCTGATGCAGTGATATAAGTTCAAAAGTTTGGCTTACATCATGGCTGCTGCAGATGCAGAAGTGGCAAACGCCAAACGGCTCTGTCATGATGCTGTTCTGTACTTGGTTATGCATCGGCAGTTAGCATAGCTTGCTTCCTGGCCTATCCGTATTTTGCTAAGTGTGTTAGTACCGTCGTCATTAGTAAGTGTGTTGCACTTACTGGTTCCCCAATTTCCCATTTAAAGTTTTGAACCCTTGTTACATCATTACTGTATTAAAAGTTTAAAACTGTGTATGTAAGATGTTCATTTGTCTGTATTGTAGATGTGTGCTTCGTGGCTGTGTTCCAAAGAAATTGTTGGTGTATGCATCCAAGTACTCTCATGAGTTTGATGAGAGTCACGGCTTTGGGTGGAAGTATGAGACTGATCCAAAGCATGACTGGAGCACTCTGATGACCAGGAAGAATTTAGAGTTGCAGCGCCTTGTGGACTTTCAGACAGACATGCTTAAGAATTCAGGGGTCACTCTAATTGAAGGCCGTGGAAAGGTAGGGCGATGCTTGCAAATCAGGTTGAAGTATGCCTACACAATGAAAAGATTATTGCAGTAATGACAATGGCTGACTTAGTAGTATCTGTTTGAACTAATGTAGATTGTTGATCCGCATACTGTTAGTGTGGATGGTAAGCTTTATACTGCCAGAAACATACTTATAGCAGTTGGGGCTAGGCCATCCATACCAGACATTCCAGGAATAGAGCATGTGATTGATTCAGATGCTGCATTGGACTTGCCTTCTAGACCTGAGAAGATTGCAATAGTAGGAGGAGGTTACATTGCTTTAGAATTTGCTGGCATTTTTAATGGCTTGAAAAGTGAAGTTCACGTTTATATCCGGCAGAAGAAAGTGCTAAGAGGATTTGACGAGGAGGTGAGCAACTATCTATAAGAAAAATACATGATGACTGAACTGAAGCCCTTCATCTCATTCCTTGCATCTTTGTAGGTCAGGGATTTCGTTACACAACAGATGTCTTTAAGGGGTATCACATTTCATACTGAACAGACTCCTCAAGCAATAACTAAATCAGATGATGGTTTGCTGTCTTTGAAGACGAACAAAGGAACTGTCAATGGGTTCTCGCATATAATGTTTGCGACAGGTCGAAAACCAAATACAAAGGTTAGTGTTATTACAACCATGTCATATGAACTTCACATAATCTTTGTTGTTTCTTTTTGTGCACATACATTTCTGTATATGAATCTTGAGAATAAATGAAACTTGCAGAATTTGGGACTGGAAGATGTTGGGGTCAAAATGGATAAGCATGGTTCTGTTATGGTATGTGTGTTTATACCAGGTTTTGTGCGACATAGAGACACAAATTCTGTGAACTATTGATGATAAGTGGTATTTGAAACTCCTAAACTGAATGTGTAATCTATGTCTTCTGAGGAAATCTGAATGTGTAATTTTAGGTTGATGAATATTCTCGAACTTCAGTGGATTCAATCTGGGCTGTGGGGGATGTTACTAATAGGGTGAACCTGACGCCAGTTGCATTAATGGAAGGTGGAGCATTAACACATACTATCTTCGGCAATGACCCTATCAAACCAGATCATAGGTATGTGTTGCAAAGATATGAACATATACATCAACTTTCATTAGAACCTTCCCCTTTTTTTCCCAATTCAAAATGGCCAGCTCTTTTGAGTATATTGGAATTCAGTTGTGTGGAATTTCTATTAGGAAAAAAATATTGCATTTAACGCTCTTCAATCATTCACTCTCCATTTCGGCAGCGCTGTGCCGTCTGCTGTGTTTTCCCAACCTCCGATTGGACAAGTTGGCCTTACTGAAGAGCAGGTACTGCAAAACTAGAGGCACTAAGTGTTGCAATGCATATTTGAATTGGAGTAAACCAATTTTGTAGGCTACTGAAAAGTATGGGGACGTTGATGTTTACACATCAAACTTCAGACCTCTTAAGGCTACACTTTCTGGGCTACCTGACCGGATATACACGAAGCTTATTGTGTGTGCTGATACGAACAAAGTTCTAGGAGTGCACATGTGTGGTGAAGATGCACCCGAGATTATTCAGGTCTGTATGTTTTATTTATTCATTACCATCTTACCATTTATGCCTCAGCAATATATTCCTGGCTGCACGTTATTTATTACAGGGTATTGCAATCGCTGTAAAGGCTGGGCTCACGAAGCAAAATTTTGATGCCACTGTTGGTGTTCACCCAACAGCTGCAGAGGAACTTGTGACAATGAGGAACCCAACTAGAAAGGTTCGGAGAAATAGTGCAGGTGAGGTCTGTTGATCCACATTTTAGATCTGTAATTACATTAATTTACTTGGTCGAAAAATGCTGAAGTACAGGTTCCTCATCTTTACAATTATCTGTGATTTCACGCATATTGCTGTGGTTGCTTACCTTTTCACTTTACAATTTCAGGCAAAACTAATGTCGAGGCCCTACGTCAGAAGTAGACATGTGGTGCCTTCTGTGCATAAACGAGGTAAGCATTGGGAATAGCCATTTTGTTTGAAATTTGAACACACTGCGTTGTACAACAATGGCTCACAGTAGATAATGAAATTAATGTTTATTAAGATCATTTACCTTACTAACATCCTCCATTGATATGTACTTTGGTATAGTTTTAATCTTGTTAGCTGCTCGTTAAATACCTGATCTCCAAGAAAAGTTGTTTTCTGTTACAATTTAAGAACTGGGGATACATTCCCCGCAAAAAAAAAAGGAACTGGGGATACATTGAGAACTAGCTAAGTCCCCCCCCCCCCCCCGACTTGCCATGTAGTTCAATGTATAATATTAATTTTTCTTGGCCTTGATCAGGGAAGTTACACAGTCTGTGAAGGTGCATTGGCGAGTGCTCATCTCATTGATTTGGAACAAATCAACAAGAGAGACAAATAAGATGCAATGTGACGGTGCCACTCGGAGCGCGATGCGGATTCTTAGTGACATTGGCCGAGAGAGTGAGAGAGTGGCGCTCGGAGGAGTGCGGGCTTGCTTAAAGAGGGTAATGCGTTTAGTCTGTTTGGTTTTCTGGATGTTAAGTTGACATTGGGGATACCTCTTTGGGCATGTAACCGCATCGCGCGGATTTCCTCTTCAATTACCTCAGTGCTATATTCTAGAAAGTAAAAAAACAAATAAGATGCCAAAGGTGACGGACAGCTGCTATCAGTCTTCATGAATAGATTAATTGATAAACAAATTATCCTTTGCTTTTTCTAAGTGGGGCACGTGCCCAGATAGGTCTTAGCCGCGGTCCTGATGGGCTCTCTCCTCCATATTTCTTTCATCCCCTCGTTTTCTTATCTTTCCCGTTCTCTTCTCCCCCACGGCGAGGCTGCAACAGGGCGGCGCTGGGCGGAGCTATGACGTGGAAACTGCGGCAGGGCGCGCGGCTGGGATGTGCGCTGGCCTGCCGCAGCCGCGGGGCTGCCGCAGGGCGGCGCCGGGCGGAGCAGCGGCGGGGAGGTGCGCAGGCCTGCGGCGAGGCTGCAGCAGGGCAGGGCGACAATGGGGCGATGCCGGGATCCCCGGAGCGAAGGCCGAGGCCATGGACGGTGGCGAAGGCGGTCGACGGGAGGGGATGTGTGCGTGGAGCGGTGGAGGGTGAACTTGGCAAGCTCTAGCCACGGCTACGGCAAAGACAAAGGACAAGTGCCACTACTCGTTGCCTACCACGTGTTTCTCTACGGCGGTGCTCAACAAGAGGATGATGGACGTGGTGGCAGCTGTTGTAGGCCATGTATGGGAGCTGGGGGAGGGAGCTAATGGTGCATGTCGTTGTGACGCAGCGAGGAGCAGTGGCGGCGACGGCTAGTGGTGCTGCATGTCTGACGGACGCTGCTCATGTGTGACGGATCCGAATTGCGTGCGGATAATCCGGCAAGTATGCATGGTCAAGCTTTCAATTCAGCACAATTAATCCGGCAGTGGGTGTGGATAATCCGGCAACAAGGCACTATTAATCCGGCAAGTAAGTTTTGATAATCCGGCAATCAGGCACCATTAATCCGGCAAGTAGTGTTGTTAATACGGCAATTAGGCACTAGTAATCCGGCAAGTAGGTGTTGATAATCCGGCAATTAGGCACTATTAATCCGGCAAGTAGGTGTTGATTATCCGGCAATTAGGCACTAGTAATCCGGCAAGTGGTGTTGTTAATTTGGCAATTAGGCACTAGTACTCCGGCAAGTAGGTGTTGATAATCCGGCAATTAGGCACTATTAATCTGGCAAGTATGTGTTGATTATCCGGCAGTTAGGCACTAGTAATCCGGCAAGTAGGTGTTAATAATCCGGCAATTAAGCACTATTAATCCGGCAAATATGTGCGGATAATCCAGCAATTAGGCACTACTAATCCGACAAGTAGCTGTGGATAATCCGGCAATTAGGCACTATTAATACGGCAACCAGGTGTGGATAATTAGGCAAGTAGGCATAATTAAATTGGCAACTGAACACAATTAATCTGGCAAGTATATATGGGTAATCCGGCAAGTACGCATGTTAAATTAGCAATTAGGCACAATTGAACCAGCAAGTTGGTGTGGATAGTCTGGCAAGTATGCATGAATAATCCGACAAGTAGGCACAATCAATCTTGCAATTAAACGCAATTAATCTGGCAAGTATGTGTGGATAATTTGACAAGTAATCTCAATTAATCTGGCAACCAAACACAATTAATTTGCCAAGTATGTGTGGATAACCAGGAAAATATGCATGAATATCTGACAATAATCATGGTTAAACGGACAAAAAGACTCAATCGTAGATGTATATAATACGGCAAAAATATATCACAGTAATTCGGTAAGCATGCATGAAATTTCCGGCACCGAAGACATTGAGTAACGCATGCATATATCACATAAAGTATTCCATCTAATCCTTAGCTAGTCAGCTAATCGGCATGCATCCTTGGAGCACAGTAGGAGTCTTGGTGCAAATGAAAACGTTCGTATTAGGGCATCTTCAACAAGGGGTACTACACGGGTACCAAGAAGATAGTAACCAATGGGGAGGAGCAATGAATACCACAACTAAGTAGTGGTTTCTTGAAGAAGTAACAGGTACTACACGGATACCAAGACAGAAAAAAGACATGTGGGTCTATCAAGAAAAAGAAACAAGTAAGAAAAAAATAAAACATATTAAAAGGAGGAGAGAAGAAATTTAGTATCAACCATTATTGAAAATACCCTTACTTTTCGTTATAACACGCATGCATGGATAATATGCGGCACCCTGGGGGCCCGAGCAATCTCTTGTGCCACGTTGGCTAATGGGCTGGCGTGCGTGGGCTTTTGGGCTTGGAGCGCGCATAGCGTGCGGGCGGGGCGTCGTACTCTAAGAGAAGGTTGGGAATGCAGCTACCTAGTTCCGTCCATTATTCTTTACATCATTTTTCCTTTTTTTTGAGAACAACGATCTAGCTTTATTGATTCAAGAGGCAAAGTACAAAAGATCGATACATGAACGAACACAAATAACAAAGATACTCAACAAAACTAAAAGCTTCATTGTATTCTTTCAAAATAAACTTCTCTTGATCCATTTTTCGCATCTTGATACTTCTTCACGTATTCGTTGACAAAATTGCAGAATAGCATGCTTGCACAAGCTGAACTAATTTTAGAAGTTTTGAAAAGCCGCATGAGCCGCCTACCTCAAACGGTGAAAACTTAAAATTTGGACGCACCGTGGCTGGGGTCATACCCCTTACAAGCGATGAATCAGCGAGCAAAAAGACGTGCAGTGACACCATCGACTCCATGGAGCTCATTTATCTATTTTTTTTCCCCCTATTTTTGCTGGCCATTTGGGCAACCTTCCCTCCGTCTGGCCCATCTCGCTGCCTAGCGGCCCCGCTCCGTCGCTCGTCTTCCTCCTCACGCGAGCGCCGCCACCCCTCCCTCCCCATCCCGCTGCCGAGCACCGCAGCCCCCTAACTCGTCTTCCTCCTCGCGCGAGCGCCTCCGCTGCAGGTATCTTCCCCTTCGATTCTCTCGCTCCCGACCGTTTCTCCTCCCATCACCCCACGAACGGATCCCGCCCTTTAGGGCCCCGTTTCATCTCCTTAATCTTCCCCAATTCGTAACTGAGGCAAAAATCAAGGTAGGGCGGCCCTACTGGGTCCTCCGCCCGTGCCATGCCCCCACGCTAGGTTCTCTATCCACTTGCCCTTCTCCACAACCGTGCTCTCCAGAATCCCTAGCTAGGTTGTGGCGTCGATTCAGGCGTGCTGGGGCGGGATTTTAGTCGACATTTTTTTTCTGTTCAGTTGTCTGTATTCATGATTTCTACACTTATTACTTACAAGCATGCTATTTTTAGATGGATCTCAAGGATAGCCTCTCCAAATTTAAGCAGCAGCAGGAGAGGTGCCAGTCATCTTTGGCCAGCATAGCTGCAAGCCAAGCATCAACCGCAAGACCAAAACACAGGGCCCAACCAATTAATGCTCCATCTGCTCCAGCTAGGCCCTCACAACCTATTAAATTTTCAAACGATACAGAAAGGCTACAACACCTTAATTCAGTTAGGAAATCTCCTGTTGGAGCGCAGATCAAACTTGTCATTGAACTCCTATACAAGGTACTTCTCACTGAGCGACAACCTTATTTCATTTCTACATTCCATACTAGCACAATATGGCAAATGATTTTCCCTCTGCTAAGGCCTTGAAATACCTCCATTGATCCTGCAAACCATCATGACACAACATTCTGAAAAGATCACCATGCTAGTTAAGTTTGTATGCCCAATACTGGCATGATTCTTCATACCAGGGTTCCAACCGTGAGTTCTTGGGTTCCTTGGGGTTTAAGATGATGATTTATTCCATCTTCCTGGTTACTAGAGTCTGACCATATGTGGGCTGTTAGTGCAACTTGGATCTTCAGACTTCAAAACCAGTGCAAACATGAAGAGCCTTATCACTTATGGCCATTTTCTACTCCGGCTCACTTTCTGCACATTAATATGTTTTTTTCTAAATGGTACAAGTTGCAAACATCTTTACCAAGAGCATCATGTGAAATTACTTTATGAATTGCAATGCTATATCTCACTTAATGACTTGATATTTACCGCAGACAAGACAAGCTTTTACTGCAGAGCAAATAAATGAAGCCACCTATGTTGATATCCATGGTAATAAGGCTGTCTTTGACAGTCTGAGGAATAACCTCAAAGTACAGTATGATGGGAGGCGTTTCTCGTATAAGGTAAAGGATTAGTACTTGCTAATTTTGTTGTCACTACCAAACTTGAACTGTTATTAGTAGTAGTACCTATTTTGTTGGCGAAATGACCCAATTGTTCATCACCTTAATCAGCTCTTATTCTTCTTTGCAAAAAGAAATAGCTCTTATTCTATGTTCTCTTTAACATTAGTAATTCAGATTTCAGTATCAGCATCTTCTTATAGATGCCCACTCCTTATACATTTTGACATGGGCTATTTTTGCTGAACCTTCCTATCAGCTTAGTGAAACCTGCCACATCATGTAGAAGTTCAACTTTATACCAGTTCAACTTTAAGTGCTTCACGGTCATTGGCCAATAAATTTATAATTGATGATGAATACTATTTGAATGTTTATTAGAGATAATGAATTGTGATTACCGAACATAACATTAAAAATGTTTATCTCGATAGGTTTATCTTTCTGTTTGAAGGTCACACTGGTATTTCACTGTTGGCACCTGTGCAGTCTAAGCATGATCTGAAGGGAAAAGATCAACTGCTTGCTTTGGTCAAGGATCATCGGGAGGGTCTTGCTGTCGTGGAAGTGAAGGATGCATACCCAACTGTACTGGAAGATTTGCAGGTAACCCTAATTCTCTTGGACTGATGATTTGATGTTTTTCTTGGATACCATGTGCTACTTAACTGTTCTACATGGTACCCAACTATATAATTATTTGAATGAATCATACAACCAAGTGCTCTAAAGCTTTGCATATTGTTAAATGTTCTAACATCGTGCGGCCCATGCTTGCATCAGCAGTTTACTTGGATGTTTGTTGTTCTTCCACCCAATGATAATACCCCCCCTGAAAACACAGATACTTCACTTTGTGCGCGTACCGGTGTCCGATACGTATCTGATACGGGATACGTATCTGATACACTTCGATACGTATCCCTGGAGTATCGTGGGATTAAGCAAAAAAAAAAGATTTTAAAGATGGAAACTCGGTGGATACATCTTGGAGTCTTTTAAGGATACGGCCCAGCTGAAACTTAATTAAATTTGTTATGTTGTACAACGATATAAGTAGTAGTACTTAGGGTAGACCTGTTGTTTGTGTTTGCTACTTTGCTATGTTGTGCTTGTATGCATTGCTGAACTTGAACTTCATTTGATCATTTCACAATTTCATGTTCATATTGATTTTATTTTTATTTTTTAAAATTACTCAAACGTATCCGCGTATCCTCATTTTGGAAAAATGACCGTGTCTGTATCCGTCCGATACCGATATGGGCGAGATACTCCCTCCGTCCCATATTTAGTGACTCAAATTTGCCCAAATATGGATGTATCTATACCTAAAAAGCGTCTAGATACATGTAATATTTCGGCAGTTAATATAGGACGGAGGGGGTACTTCTTATTTTAACTCTGGACTTCAGAGTGCCATACTGGTCACATTTAGCAGTCAACCATGGCAAGATTGATGTACACAGTTCTGTTTTTTAGCATCTAGACCTACAGAATTATCAATGTCATAAAATCACTTCAATGTAGTTAGGATCCTTCTGGATAACAGAACTTGTATATTAGTGAGCACAAGGCCTGCAAGCTCTATAACAACAAAGGGTGTCCATAAACAACAATAGTTCACATGAGTTTCTTTTGGTCTTGTAGCCTATATTGAATGTTCAAGTTGGTATGTACCGTATCAAGGAGTTTATAGATTTAGTTGCCCTTAAGTTTTGTTAAATCGGTGCAATGCCCATATAAATATTAAAACCATGAGTTGACCAGGCTAAATCTTGTATATTGTGGAACGCATGTGTTTCTACAGATTTATGTTTCTAATTGTTGGCGATCTTGAATACCCTTATTGTTTTCGTGCACGTACGTTATATTTTGTGTATTTCTTATGATGGGCAATCTCAAGTACTGCTGGCCTGTAGGCTCTGAAGGCAGCAGGTGAAGTTTGGTTGTTGTCAAACATGGATTCCCAGGAAGACATTGTTTACCCTAATGATCTAAAAGTGAAGATCAAGGTTGACGATGACCTGAAGGAGCTCTTCCGGGGCATCGAACTACCGCGTGATATGGTTGATATTGAAAAAGAGCTCCAGAAGAACGGCATGAAGCCCATGACCAACACCACCAAAAGACGAGCAGCAGCCCAGATCCACGGTGTGAAACCCAAGGCTAAGCCTAAGAAGAAGAACCGTGAGATCACCAAAAGGACCAAGCTAACGAATGCTCATCTACCTGAGCTGTTTCAGAATCTTAACCCTTGAGTTTGCTACTATCCGTGTCAGCAACTTGAGAATTGAGATACTCCGTTTCATGCTACCTCTTATCATCACAATGTTATGCACACCTACAACCATTGTATGTGGTGATGTGAGACCTTGGTCTGAGACGCCTTGCTGTATGTAGCACAATCTAATTTTCCAAATTTGACATGGTTTGATCATTCCTCCTGAAACTGGCATGGTGTAAATATGTTCCATGCAAGCAGTGGTTGAAATGTAATGTTTGCTTCAATTAGGTGTTCTAGCTAGCGTTGAGAACATAGGCATCGATTGCTTCAGGAGTTCAGGTTAACCGAAGGATTGACCATTGAAAAGGTAAGCATTCAACGTCGGGAGACTTGGCGTAGGAGGTTCTTGATAAGTTCAGATCTGTCAAACGTGTCTACAGAGACTCTTTGCATCAAAGGTTCACGAACAAAATGTACAAGGAGTTTTACAGAGGGGCAGACAATCTTAATACTCCTGTGTAAGGTACATGGAGTGATGTGAGCACGCTCCAAACAGCGCGAAGGTTTAGAACGAGTAAGAGCTGTAAGCTAAATGAGAAATAAACAGAGTGCTGAACTCCTGCATGGTGTATGGTTAGAGAAAGGCCCTTTGAGTCATTCTTCCATTTTCACAAGCTGTTTTTCCATTTGCTCTGAACCTGAAGCCCGTGTGGATACACTGGGCGCTTTTGAATGTCAGGAACAAAATTGTTTGCAAAAGCGCAAATACTCGCACAGGAAAAAAAAAGAGTTATATACGTAGACTGGAAGGGAAAGAGCAGATATTTAAGACCAGCGGGACTGGACAGTCACAATCACTCCGCCAAAAAAATAAACAAATTGATGTCCCTTTATTGTTTCCAATCTTAATCTTAGTTATACTGAATGAAAACAAAGAAATTTATGGTTTTACAACACTACCAAACCTTTTTTATGTGCACGCAACGATCTGAAACAACGGTGGCAGCAGATTAAAAACAGACCCAGGTAACATCAAGCGGACAAAGCTGGGCCATTGTTCGGGCCGGCGCCTTGGAGTTCGGCTGCTGCGAGGGGTGCATCGCCAACTTGGAGCCGAATGGTAATGCACCCCCACCCTGCCGGGGGGTCGTTCCCTACGCTTAGGGCATCTCCAGCAGGTTTTCTAAAAGTCCCATCCTCTAAAAACGATCACCATTACCTAAGAAGAGGTAAAATCCCTATCCAGCAGGTTCCTGTCCCAATCCGAATCCCTAATTCTATTTAGTAAATTTTCTATTTTCTCTATCCTCTTCGTCAAATGCAGGGAACAACCCCCCACCCCACCCCAGTTGCCTGAACCAGAAAAAGCTCGCACAAGAAATTAACCGCCACGCCGGCCCTCCTCCACCAAATCTATCGCCGACGCCGCCGGCCATGTCCGGCCGCTTGCACTACCTCCCTGTGCCTCCGCTGCCCCATCCCGAGCTCATCTCGCAGTGAATTGGGCTGGCGAGCCCCCTACCGAACCCCCGTCTGCCGCTTGCCACCAGCTCGCTCTGGCGTCGAGGTGTCGATTCGGCCGGCGCAGCTGTCTACGAGAACCAACGCTGCCTGAAAACTCTACGTCGACCTGCTGGTGGCCGAACTTGGTCCCCGACGGCCTCCCCGCGTCGGCTCGGGCAGAAGCCAGGTATGCTCAGTTCCATGGATTGCATGATCAAGAGTTGTGGATATGGCATGCTTACTTTGGGATGCCTGGTTCTTACAATGACATCAATGTATTGCACCGGTCACCACTCTTTGCTAGGTTGGCAAGAGAAGAAGTGCCTAATGTGGAGTTTGAAGCCAATGAGCACAAATACACCATGGGATACTATCTTGTAGATGGGATCAACCCATTGTGAAGCCAATATTCCAACCCCCAAGGCAGGGAGAGAGTTCAGTTCATAGCAGCTCAAGCAGCTTGAAAGATGTGGAGAAAGCATTTGGGGTGTTGCAATCCCGGTTTGCAATTGTGCGTGGGCCTGCTAGATTATGGGATGAGAAAATTCTATGGACGATCATGACAACCAGCATGCATCATATTGCACAACATGATCATAGAAGATGAGTGTGGCTAGGATGTGTCTTATGCCCTAAGGGTGAAGCCAAGAAGGGAAGATCAAGACCGAATCCAGCGATTTCTTCAAGTACACCGACAGATCCAAAACCAGGCGTCTCATGACCAACTTCGAGATGATTTGGTTGAGGAGTTGTGGAAGTTTCATTGCCAACATGGCCACTAGTATCTTCATTTTTATTGTCATGATGTACTTTGGTAGTTGTGATTTTTCATATTTGAACAAACATTTTAATTTTTCAAAATTATGGGGTTGGAATGTTATGAATTGTGTGTCATGCTATCATTCATGTTTTTAGTCCATAATATGAAATGTCAAATCAATTCAGTGTTTGTGTGGTTTATAGGAGTTTTAGAAAAGAAGAAAATTTAGAGAACCAATTTTATAGAACCTGCTGCAGAGGAACACATTTTTTTAGAGAATTTTTTCTCTCTCCTATCCCTAAAACTGGTTTTAGAGAACTAGTTTTAGCGAACCTGCTGGATATGCTCTTATGCTACCTAACTACCATCACATATCATGGAAGAACTTGTAGGTCCTGACGTCGAGTGCGATCGCTCTGATGGCGCCGATGCAAGCAAGAGGTCCAACGACCGAGAACAAAACGGCGACCGTGGAGGCCAGGGTCTTGAGAGCACAGCGAGTCCCCAGATTTTGAGGCAGCGTCCCAACCTTGAGAAATGCTAATGCTGGCAGTACAAAGTCCAGAGGGGTGAAACCGACTGCTCCACAAATTGACACAAAGTCCCCAAAGAAGGGCATTGCCGCGGAAACGAGGGTAATCACCCCCATGTATGCAGAAGTATACATAAACCGCCACAGCCAAGCTTTGTACCTAGTAGTGTTCTTCCTCCCCTGAAGGAGCTCTTCAAAGTGCGCGTATGTCGGTCTGCAGTATATCTATCTTGGTGAAGAAATAGAGTTACTTGGTGGTTTACTGCGTAAACATGTACTGAGGGAAGGAAGAGGTGTATGTTACCTGAAAGCAACCTGTGATCTGAATGACTGCAAATAGGTTTGCCATTATAATTGCCCATGTTGGAACGGTCAGGGAGGACAGGATATAGGGCTGGACTCCAGAGCCAAATGCCCGGTAACCACTGAATGACAGTGTCCAGTAGGACATGACGATCAACATGTACGCTGCCGAAGTGCCCGTGTACATGTTCCTCCTCACCGGTTCCCGCACAGTACTCTGAATTCCAGTCAATTTTGCTTAATAAAATGACTGTATACTGGCCACTACATCGATCTCAACTAACCGAATATGTCAGATGCGCACCTGAATTTCTGGCAGCATTGCATCACCAAATGAGAACGCTATCGTGCCCAGTGCGTTGAAAGCTCTGAAGATTTTAGTTGCAGTGCTTCCTTGTACACCGTAACCAACTTCCTTGCGGTCAACCTGATATCCTGCAGTATTTTCAGCAAAAAGGAATTTCAGACTTTCGGTGCATGCAGAGTGAAGATTTTCTGAATTTACTAGTACCATCATATAATGTGACGCCAATGGCTGTCCCGGCAAACCCAATGGTGCTAGCAGTGCAGGTAGCATTGACCCACCGGAGCGAGTGGATGTCGGGAAGCTGGGAGAGGAACAGCTCGAATGCGCCGAAGACAAGGATGAAGTGCTGTAGCTTCATCGTGCCACCTTCGCCGCCGGCGTAGTAGTGCTTGTACACGGCCTTGAGGCTGCTGCCAGCCGCAATCTGGATTGCGATGTTGTTGCCGACTGATGCCACTTGCTGGAAGAATGACACGTACCAGTAGGCCCAGGGACCTTCAACAAACCACAGATTTACAACCCTCATTCATTGAGTCATAAGGATGACAAATTTTGTATACGGACAGTGTTTCTGCTGTTACGGTATTATCAGACTGAAGAAAATTGTACTGACCAAAGATGCTCTTTGCAAGCAGCCGGTAGCTGGTGTGCTTCTCTCCATTCCACTGCCACAGCGAGGCAATTACCAGGCTGGAACACCAGGCAACCAGTGTTCCTATCACCAAGCTGCAAACACCTGTGGTTAAAGAAAAAACAAAACAGTTAATCACTGGATCACAAGAGAACCAAAGAGTTTCATATGGCCTGCTAAGTGCTAACCGAGAGGCCAGCCAAGGGATGCAAGAGCAAAGGGCAAGGGAGCATAGGCCGCCGGTGTGGCGATCGTCGTCGCCACGTGGAACGCCGCGTGCCTCCATGTGCCTTTCCCTCCCTCGCCGGCACCGGCGCCGACGACCGCCTTCGCTTCTTCCATGCCGGCTTCGCCAGCCTGGTCCTCCGCCGGTGACATGTCCAGTGTTTTTAATTTTACTCCTCGGTGAACCTCGCTGGTAAGAAACATGAGGACAGGGTAAGCTTATTTTATCTTGCGTGCACGCTCTCTGCACACAAATATGGGCTCCTGCTTTGACCCCAGTGACCCCATCCGCGTTTTGATTAGCGGATGCTCGTGACAGTTAATACTAATTATCTTCTCAAACTGGGCAATAGTTGCATTCCAACCTTAGTTGCCAGCTGCGACAATTAATACTAATTATCTTCTCAAACTGGGCAATAGTTGCATTCCAACCTTGGTTGCCAGCTGCGACAGCTTTCATCATTATATCCACCAACGGAGCCGGTACTTCCTTGTTCTATATTAAATGACTCAAGTTTGTCTAAATATGAATATATCTATATCTAAAAATATCGATGTACATGTAATATTTCGGTACTTAATATAAACCTGTGACATCAAACTTTACAAATGGAGACAAATTAAACAATTGAGGATTTATTTTGGAGAGGCTCTTCTATTGTACTGGATCGTTCGGAGGAACTAGAGAAGCTAACCAACATTTATTTGCTTGGTTTTGTTATATGAGCTAATGGCCTAGTGGGCTATTAGTTGCGTAGACGCCAAATATCTGTGTAGTCAATTGACTCGTGGGCCACAATTAATATGGAACGGATGGAGTAATTTGTATCTTCTGTCTATATATAAAATACAAAAGTTGTGTACTTAGCTCCTCCTGTTAGAAAAAAATAATACTCTTGCTCTATCAATGATTACTACGCACAGAAGAGACAAAAACCCTGGGAGCCTGCACTCACCCAAAAGAAAACAACACGTCCTGCCCCTCTGACTGACAACGGACCACCAATGGCTGCGGTAGCAAAAAACGCAAACTTACAAGGACACTGGACACAGCACACAACAGACAAGAAAACGAAGAAGCATAATCAGGCGCGCTATCATGGATGAACGAGGAGCCGAAAA
Source organism: Brachypodium distachyon (assembly GCF_000005505.3). Taxonomy (NCBI): domain Eukaryota; kingdom Viridiplantae; phylum Streptophyta; class Magnoliopsida; order Poales; family Poaceae; genus Brachypodium; species Brachypodium distachyon. Next base: position 27,198,979 of record NC_016133.3, on the reverse strand, counting down.
AACGGATTGAGAGTTCCATCTATGAAAATTTTCCAATTTAGGTTTTGTTTTTGTCAAATTTCTTGTGTGTGTCACAGGTTGTGCGACAGAAATGGGGGTGGGGGGGGGCCAATAGGGGAGAAGTTTTTCACGCAAGCAATGTGCATAAGTTCAAAAGCGTGAAGAAAAGATTGATCCAAGATGGGGGATAGAATCACTTATACAAGATCTACCAGATCAGTCTCTCGGAGATGCTCATAAGGATAGAGCGTGCGTGTGTATTTTCATAAGGGTGAGTACAAGCGCGTGTTGTGAGCGTCTGCGTTTGTATTGTGTTTCTTAAAAAATTTATTGAATATGGACATTGTCAGTTGGACACAAGTGGACTATTAGGTTCGAATCTGAAATATATAGTTTCTAGCATCAGTTCGAAATATTGAAAGGACGACGGATGTCACATCTACGTAGTTTCAAACTTGCCAACTCAATTTAGCAATCATGTTTTATTTCCGTGAATCAACTGGCGATATTTTTATGACATGTGCGATAGTATGTTGCAGAGCAGATGACCAATTAGATATAAGAACCATTTAATTAGAATGCATAAGCCAGTTCTTTCAAAAAACCAGAACGCGGCTATTAAGGGTACGTGCGGGTATGCTACGGTAGGTAATAAACGATTGAGAAAAGTGGATGATTTTTTCGTCATAAAAAGTTGTGTTTGGATTGAACCAATCCGTAAGCAGTATATCGCTTGTCTGAATGTTTGCTTCACCATTGTGAATTGAGATTGAAGCTCCGTGGGGAATTTTTATTGGCTGGTTTATGGTGGTTTCTATTTCAAGTTATTGCACGGCTGATTGATCTAGAGCTGGCCGACAAAGTTATCGTGCACCCCTTTTGTGATGTCAATAACAAACTATTTCGGAGTAAGTTTTAACAAAAAAATTGAAATAAGTAATAATGACCAGCATAGATAGCTGTCTCTGTTGAGCCCAATCAAGAATTGCTCCTCCAATGAAGGACGACGATTGTTGTTGTAATCTAAGGAACGTAGTTTTTCTTCAGCCTGCAGCGCAGCACATAGCAGCTGACGGATACCTTGTTGTCACATGGAGAAAACTTTGCCAGCCAGATTTGAGAAAAGCTGCTGTGCACCACAATGGCTAGCTATACACAGCATAGACTCAAGTCCAACCTCGCTAGCTTTTTGGTGTGAAAAATTGAAAACTTCAGCACTTCCGAAAGTTCAGCACATTCGAAAGTTCTCTAAAATGTCAGGAACGCACCATTTACTCACTCATGCCTGATCTTGGAAAGTGTTGCTGAAATTTTCAATTTTTTCATGCCAAAATCTTCATTACTCATTTTTTTTCTTCTGAAACTTACTCCGAAATACATCTTAAAAACCTGAAATTATAGTTCTCTAAAATGAGTATTTTGTTGTAAAGAAAAAATAAACATACTATCTAGAGCAAAAAAATATTTTAGTCTCTTATTTAACGGTCAACTAGCGGTCAATTAACGGTAGTGACATATTTGTACCCCGTGCAAATTTTGAGTGGCAAATTTGGAAAAAAAAATTCTGAGTGGCATTGGGCAAATGGGCAAAATTTCAGTGGCAAATATGAAATTCTCTTTGGTATCTTTGCCCTACACTTTTAGATCCATAATAAGGTGAAACACACAATGTGCTGCCATCTATCGCCGAAGAGAAGAATGGTGTGCTCGTAATGACAACGAGATGCTAAGTGTAGTGGCATGATGACATGCTAAATCTAAGCTGGCGGGGGCAGATAGTAGAAACATGGAGACATGATACCTTGTTTTCTTTCGGGCTAGAGGTGCAAAATCATATACCCATGGCTAAAACGAAAACAAAATGTTTGAATTGTATTCCGTAGCAACGCACGGGCCACTTATTAGTCTATGTAGTTTCAAAGGAGATGATCCCTAATGGCCGGCTAGTGCGTCATGGTTCCACTCAACACCCCACCCTACCCCACCCCTTCACTTGTTTGACACATGACGATTCAAGAGACATATTGCTTGTACATATTTAGGTGTATTTTTATTAATAGGCATATCTAATGCTCATGGAAAATTCGGAAAAAATATAGCACAACATGCATCTTCTGTTGCCAATTCGATCCAATATAGAAACAAAAAGGAATATAGAAAGTCCTTCTATTTCGGATTTGCCATTATTTACATCTGGGCTTCTCTTATGTTTCTACATGAGTGAATTGAATTTGGACCGGAAAGTTGTGTCAGTTTACAAAAATTGAATTTACATCTAATTTACCACCATATGCTCAGGACTTGTTTACAGACAAGGTGGATAATACGTGATAAACTTTTTTTGAAACATATGCATGTTTTCTTGACGAAAAATTATCACCACAACCGAAAAGAAAACCTCAGAAAATCAGTAGGATGTACGAAATCTGAAGTTTGTAGAAATGTAGATAGAGATGAGGACAGAAAAACGTTGCATCCTGGAAAAGCAAGGAACACCCACTGATTTGACATGAACACCATTTCATGTCACTATAGTTAACTCCCCTTAGCAAGAACCACAAAGCATTTCGTCACATGTACAGTTACAAACTTGCTGCTAATTTTCAGCACTCATCGGGTGAACTACAAGAGAGTTAGAGTTGTTTTTTATCTTCTTTTGTGTCAGTAGTTTGCTGAATTGGTGACAGAAGCAACAACAAGGAGGTTAACACAAGAGATGGAGGTGTTTGGTCAGTGAGTGGATGCTGCCTTTCACATTTAGTGAGACCAGGAACATAGAACAGAGGATGGCCTTGCACCAGCTTGGATCAACACGCCGTCGTTAGGTTGTAGATCTCCATGTGAGAAAAACTGCTGGAAAAAGGCCAGAACAACAACAGTTCAGTCGGATGTTGGCAGAGTCGGCAAAAGTAAATACTAATATCTGCAGCTTGGATTTGACGCAGAAGAAATTAAAACGAAAAACAAAATGACATGAGCTCATAGAATTGATAGGTGGATTATTTTATATGTTGATAAAGTATTCTGAGATAAATAAGGAAATAAAAACTAATTTTGGGCATTTTTTACCTAAAGAACATGCTTTCCTTTTCATAAGAGGTCAACTTAACAACCGTGAGTAATACTCATGCACGGCTTTTAGAATGACGTTCAGAAGAGTTCTCACCTCAAGACAAAACATGTTCCTCTTTATTGAACAGCAACTCTTCTCAGCTCCTGTAAATGGCTGGTTATCTCCCGTACACACTGTAGCCCATCAGTGCTACCTTTTAGGGAACTTAGTACCCGCTTGAGAAACTCGTGATCATCTTCTAGCGCCTTCACTCTTGTATCCAAGAGTAAAATTTCATCCTTAAAACTGGTTACCTCGTTCACTTTGTCACTGTCGAAAGGAGAGCACGAACATTCATCCTTGCGGTTCTCCTCAGCTGGTTGCTCAAGAGAAGTTGATTCATCCTCGGTGTGATCTCCAAACACTCTGTCCCCTTGGTTCTTGTTGGCATCATCAGAAGCAAGCCTGTCTGTCGAAATGCGAAGCTTTTCCTCCAATCCGCCCAGAGCTTCCAAAATGTAAGCCTTTTCGTCTTCGAAACCCGACATGGAGCTCGCCACAAAATCCGAGCCAGCCACGAAATCTGAGCCAGTAACGAAATCCGAGCCATTCAAGACGTCGAAGGACATACCCCTGTCATATCCACTTGTATTGTCAATTGTATTTGCATCATCAAACTTCCCACCATTGAATGGCTCATGCTGAAGTACCCTACGGCAGTTATCAAGTTCAGCATCCATGTCGAGTAATTCTTTCTCCCTCTCCGTTAGCAGGTCATGCAGATTCTGTATCGCTTCATGGTCATGATCAGCCTGTTCTTCCATCATCCTAAGATATTGCAGTGCTTCCATCTGCATCGCAGCCTTTTCCTGGTGCAATCTGTTGATCATGGCCATGGCCTGGCTAGCTGCAATCGCTGAAGCACTCCGTTCTTCGTCGAGTTCTTTGTAAAGGGCACTCATTGATTTCTTGTTGAGCTCAAGCTGTCGCTTCAAACTCTCAAGTGAGATCTCCCCTTCAGCTTCACCGATGTTGGCATCTGATGGTTCCAGCACGGAGTAATTCCTCTCGAGAGATGGTCTCCTGATGGTACCATTGTTTTCATCAATGAAAGCACTGGTATCAGGACTGGTTGCTCCTTCACTCCAAGAATAGTCAATGCCCCTTACGGAGGACATCTGGGTAAGGAGTGCCTTCACTTCTTGCTGAGTGGTGGAGTTGTTGTCCCTGGCAGAGATTATCTCGGATGGGCGAGGAGATGGCAGATTGACCCTACTGATGAAAGTATTCTTTATGCTGCTGTTGCGGTCGACGAAGATGCGAGAAGGGATGGCGGATCCACTGGGTGTTGGCTTTGATGTCCCGGTATTTGCAGAAGCACCATCTGATTCACTGACTTCCTCAATGCCCACCACAAATGCTACATCAAAACAATATGAATACACTCAGTGCATAGCCAAAATATGATCCATTTGCAACAGATTTTTTAATGTCGTATTTAGAGATAACAGAAGAAGTAGACCAATTAAGCTTACTCTTCTCTTTTGAATGATCCTGTTCAGGTACAGCCTTGGTTGGCATTGCAAGATTGTTTTCGTCAACCACAGCAACTTTGCTCCTCTGCTTACTTTCCGAAGAACCATGCACTGTTTGCGAAGATTGCACAACGTTTGCAGATACAGAAAGCTTCTGCGCGTTGCGCGACTTCTTGAATGGTTCCGAACAGCACGAGCAAGACCGCCTCGATCTCAACCCGGACTGGGAGTTGTTAACCTCATCGGTGAAACCCGATGTGGTGCACGCAGCGAGGCATCTCTTGCAGAGATCATCAGAATGGGCAAGGTTGCAATGGCTCCTGCAATACGCCAGGGATGATATCTCGGACCTATGGGCGGCGCAGACCAGATCCGCAGAGAACCATGGCTTGCCATGGAGCGCATGGTCCAGCCTTGAGCACAGGGTGCACGGTGCCCTCAGTTTGCTGATGCGCGCCAACCCCGTCGCCGCGTATGAAGCTGCAGCGGCCACATGGAGCAGTATGATTATGCAGAGCTCACTGAGAGCCCGGGACAGCGTGGACCAGAATTGCTGCGACAAGTCCTGGGACCTCACACCGGTTTTCGCAGCCATTACGGTGATCAGATGTACATCAAAATTCGCATCTAGCAGGTAGCTTGGAAAACCTCAACTGTAGCATAAATCCTTGTCTAAGGCACCCAAATCACACAGCTTGATCTTTCCAACAAGCCTTGGTGAATGGAGCGCAAAGCCGGCGTACTCTTTGTTCGTTTGTTGAGAGGCGGCACCAGGATGGAGAATGCAGGAACGTGTGCAACCTTGTTGTTCACGGAAGAAAAAAAATGGAACTGTCAGCAGAAAATCAAATTATGCGTGCACACTCCAAATCCAAGAAGATGCAAATCATGCAACGTCTCATCATACACATTCGAGATCCAAGATTCAACATTATTTTTAAAATCTGGTGTGGTATCTGCGAATTACCTGAACCGAGGTACGGAGAAGAATCAATCAAAAGGCAGAGAAATGCGTGGCGAAATCTGCAGCAAAGATTGGGGCGAAATGTGGTTGTTGTTGGCATGAAAGAGAAGGAAATATTGGGGGCTTCCTCTCTTTCCCTCTCTCTCTCTACGTGGGAACGAAGAGAGAGGAGAGAGAGAGAGGAGGAACACGAATGTCTGCCTTTGCACTCCTCCAAACCCGGCATTTCCCTCCTTCTAATGTTTGCACGTAAGCTGAGAGATTTAAGGCTAGCCCCATGTTTTGGACGTTGAACAAAACAGGAAGGGGATCAAAATTAGCTTAGATACTTGACATAATAACAGATAATGATATTTGATATACTTTTTTTTTGGAGTAGCCACTAGCCATAAAACTAATGCCCAGACTACAGTGTGCCAACAACCAATAATCCCAGTTCTGAATCATACATCGGCGTAGCAGACATACTTGAACATCTAAAGCATAAACCAGCAAAGGAGGACTGCTTCGCCCTGTGTTTCTAAACATAACCTTCAGTTTGCAGCTAGTACAAAACATTTCTGGATGAAACAGGTCAAAACATACATGATGGCTCCTCTCTTTTACATCATCCTCCAGGAATTAACCAGAACTTTGTTTTCCTATAGCATAAGCTCAGCTTTAACCCACAGGTATAACACTAATTTAGTTACAATTCTAGGAACGAATCTTGGATGGAAAAATGGAATCCTCAGCATGATTATAAAAACTTTTGGTGGGTGTACTCTGATGGAATTTCCTGTATTGGGGATATATATATAAATATGTGCAGAAATGGATGGGATTTGGGAATTTTCAGAAGCTCATTTCAAGGCGTTGCTCTGTCATGCCACTTTCTCTTCCAGCATACGAGGTTGTTAGGGTATCAGCTCGAGGAGATACTGGTGACAAATATGATGGAATGAAGTCGAAATTGTGACCAGGGGAAGCGGCGGCGGCTTCAGCCATGAAGGCCTGGAAAGGAACACAGTGGTCAGGGGAGCGAAAGGGCAACAATGATGTTTGTAAGGCAAAATATAGAAGCATTTTGAAGTTTCAGCATAACAGTAGTAGGAGAATAGGACTGCAAAAATGAAGATGTGATGCAAAACAAGCAAATAGGACCCAAACCATTTTACAAGTCATAACTCCAAAAATAGTGAGTTGTTTCTTCTACCAAATTTCAAAACATCAACTCATAGTTGATATACTTAACTGTATGTTTTTTTAAGGGTGAAAGTGGTTTCGAATCCAGTGGCATAGGCATGAGTTTTACTGAATTCTGCTGGGTAGGATATGTGGTATGGCTAATATACGTCAATATAGGATAATCCTATTTCCTAAATAAGAAAATCTTGCTATTCTAAATATGGCTATCTGATTTATGAACTTCTAGTACTTGAATGTTAGCTTGTATGAGTGAGATGGTGCAGATACCTACTAGACTACTCGTACTTATTATGGACTTTACAACCTTCTATTACTTGATGTGTGCACATCATGTTTAATGTTTAATACGTACTCATTAATTATTTATAATTTTAATCTTGAAACATGTTAATTTCGCATATTGGTTTACAATTTTGTGTTCGATTTTGTCAACTACTTCACTTGCTTTATCGATTAGTTGTTGCCATTAATGTATTGTTACTCACCGCTTGAAGTATTATTTGTGGCTCATACATGCAACATCCGCCCATATTGTCATTTCCAGTCCGACACCGCTCCGCTACTCTACCATGTCCATTTCTGATATATACCGGCATACTTTTTGTATTTGTTTCCACATCAGTACCACTTCTGAATCCGATAAAAAATACTCCTTCTTCCGATCCATAATAAGTGTCTCAGATTTAATACAACTTTGTACTAAGTTAGTACAAAATTTAAGACACTTATTATGGATTGGAGGGAGTATGAAATAGGACACGGTGTGATACTAACCGATGAATCCACTCCGATTTCACACATTTTTTTTCATGTAGGAATAGTGGGGGAGAGCCCCACTGAAACTAACTGATTAAGTAGTACTCCGTCCGTCTCATATTAAGTGACTCAAATTTGCCCAAAAATGGATGTATCTATATCCAAAAGGCGTCTAGATACATCTAATATTTCGTCACTTAATATGGGACGGAGGGAGTACAATTTAGCAATAACAAATAAACAGCAAAGCATGTTTGATGTTGTCTCAAGCCAGTACTGCTTCCAAATTAATGTTTCAGAAAGAAGCAATTGTGGAATTAATAGTTTAATAACCAGATGCACCAATAATCACCAGCCTGTTTGCCATGCATTCAGACTATGTCAGCAAGAATTTGAAGAAAACCAGTATAGGTTCGATGCGATGAGTTAATTATGTGATAGGTCAAGAGGATGGAACACCAGACAGTAGACACCAATTATAGGAATTCAATTAACAGAACCAAATTTTCTCAAAAAGAGAGGATCGGGAGATGCTTATGCTTTACATACACAACCATGGAGAAGTCAACCGTAAGTATTCCCAAGCATAACCAGGTAAAGTCCCATCTAGAAGAAGTCACTGTTACCTTTATGAGATGCTCTGCAGTCTGGACATCTGTTGCAGAACTTCCAGTGATATCTATAGACATTAAACTATCATCCAAATCGTTTATCAAGATGCTTGACCTGCTAGCCCGACGAATGTATTCAATTCTTGCACCAGTAGGGCCAATTATAGCTTCAGCATAGAAAATTGGAACTTGCATCTTTTCCTTAACCTATCAATTGTCAAATAATCTGTTATGGTCGTGGGTGCACAAAGCAGCAGGAGATAGGCATAAACGTCCAGGCATTGGATAAATGATGTTAGAGACAGAAGATTAGGAAAAGGAATAAATCAAGTAGTATGGGTTTGTTTGGGTTGTGCCAAATACAACCCTATCAAATGTTGACAAGATTTGGCTTGCCATTTTTTGGTCAAGGATTCCTTGGCCCTCATTTTGCCAGTTATTTGTCAAGAATCTGTGAGAGAGGTGGGATGGCTCAAATTGGCAACCAAAATTTTGGTAATGAACCAAACAACCAAATAACCATAGTCTGCCAATATTTTGGCATGGCTAGTTGGGGGCACGAACCAAACAGCCCCTATGTATCCTGGTAGGATACGATTCGGTCTACTAGAAAAAGTCAGGTTAAATTAGGAAGAGACCAATTAAACTAGGAAAGTAAGATATAGTTACAGTCTTGAGTTTGAATTGAGATCCGACTTATGGATCAAGTTAGTTGTCCTATAAAAAGGACTAGCATGTAATAGTTTTAAGCAATCAATCCATACGACTTACCTCTTCCGCGGCACACCGCGCTGCACGGTCAATCCGCCGACACGTCGCGGACGTGGGCCCCCTCCGACCGCATCCCTTATCTCTTCCCCATCTCCTTCATATTCCCACAACTCTTCCCCTCTTTCTCCATCCCGCGTGCTGCCACCACTCCTCCACGCCAACAGCCGCAGTTCTTCCACACCGAAGCTCCTCCCCTCGCGCCGCTACTGCTGCTCCCTATCGGCCGGCCAACCTCCCCCCACACGCGTCGTGGACGTCCTCCTTCCCAGCTTGTCATCGTGGCCGGAGGGCCGGTAGGCCGCCCCACCATGGAGATCCCGGCCCGGATCTGCGCCCTGCAGCTCCATCCCGTTCGTCGTCATGGCGGATCTCGCTGCCGCAGCTCCTCAGCAGAGTGTTCGTGCTCCTCCGCGAGCCACCATCGCAGCTCCCTCCTATTCATCGTCGAGGCTGGATCTGTGCTGCTCTGGCTCCTCTCTGCCGGGCAGCTGTGCTCCTCCACGTGCCCGTCACCACGGCTCCTCCCACGCCGGGCAACCCATGTGTAAGTTGTGCGTGTTTTGTGTGTGCGTGTGTGTGTTTCTTTTTCTTCGTAAGTCCAAAAAGTTAAAAGTCCATAAAAAAGATCAAAGTTTATGGGAAATATAAAGTAAAAAAATCAAAACTTAAGAAAACCGAAAGTGCAGAAAACCAAAAGTTAGGAAAAGTAAAAGTGCTTAGGATAGAAATTAAAAGCAGGATAAAAAAGGAAGCAAAATCTCTTTCTGACAGTCCCATAATGGGCTGTCGGAATTCATCCGCCAAAAGTTTCCCAAAGCCTCAGAGACTCTCTGGTCGCGTCAGGGACGAGCCCTGCCGCCAAATTGTTAAGGGAGATGCCCTATCCTGGTCCATAACAATTTGGTATTAGAGTTAACTCCTGCCACGCCATCCATGGCTTGCAGCAGGGGTTACGATCTCTAGATGGTGAACGCCATGATGGCCCGAGCGTCGCTGTTGAGCGACCTGGGGTTTCCAACCTACAACAACCATGAAAATCCACAAGATTGGTTGAATCATGTTGTCATTCAATGAACACGAATAATGGAGGAAAGAAGACATGGATCGCATCGTGCCACAGACTAAAGTTAGTCGTCCTATATAAAGGACTGGAGTGTAAATTTTTTAAGCAATCAACCAATAATCAAAAGTTTCCCAAAGCCTCAGAGCCTCTCTAATCATGTCAAGGAAGAGCCTGCCGCCAGACTGTGCCCTATCCTGGTCTTCAGACCTTACCCTACCCAATTTAACCATTGTGGACCGGGGTCCATAACATAATCCACCATCACAAGACAACTCAAATATGTGCACAGGCATAGAAACTCGTACAATAGAAACCATACAGACCTGCGAAGTGATTGCTGGTGATTTGCTAGTTAATGAAGGCACAACCACAGGCAGCAGTACATCTGGCCCACACGCAGACACACGACAGTGCAGAAGGTTTTCCACAGTGGCTGGTGGATGCATCCTCATGGATGGTGATGCTTGTAGTCCATCTTCAGACACACCATGAGTTGGAGGTAGATTAGTGGCAGTTGATGGAGATAGCCTACTTGGATGATATTCACTTCCATATAAAGATGTTTCCAAGTGTGGATGGTTTCCCATGTTGGCTGATTGATATACCTTCCCCACTGGATGTGTTTGTTGTCCATATACTGATATAAGGGAGCGTATTCTTTCAGCAGCAGCTGATGTACCAATTGGTGGAGTTGATTGTGATCCATATGAAGTAAGGTTGTGGTGCGAACTTAATCCCATTGGAGCTGATAGATATGCTTCCATGGGTGAAGATGTTTCTTGTCTATATGCACCCATACATGGAGGCGTAACTGATCGATATCTTCCAAAACATGTAGGTGCTTCCCATCTGTACCCAGTTACGTCAGTTTCCACATGATACCTGCCCCTCGGATAGCAACTATCAGTCCATGGAGGTTGACGGTGAAGATCTTCAGCATATACTGAACTAATTGCTTGCAGAGGGCCCTCAGGATGGTCACTGTAGTAACATGGGGACGTGTCCACGTGTGACGTCGTCATAGGCACCTAAAGAAGAAACGATATCAGGATTAAATATTGGAAGGTTTTGAAAAATGTACTAACTTTAATTGCCCGTTGAGTGAGAAATGTTTAAAACAGTGGAACTACTTACATGAGGGTCGAATAATGGGATGACACTTCGATCAACCAGATACTTTCTCAAATGACGAGCAACAAGTTCTAAAGCCTTCCGCACTCGTGTAGGTTGTCCCCATATTTCAACAATCCTATCTTCATCAAGCGCAGCTGGCGGCAAGTTACAATCTACACAGTCAAACCATGCAAGTAATGAGTAATGGCATACTGGCTAAAAATACTGAAAGCTGGGACAATAAACCGAAGGACATCAACTGAAAGAATGGCAAACTGAAACTGCCAATCAACAGATGGTAAGGATAGAATGCAATTCGTAGCAATAAAAATAGATACATTCTAGTTTGAAATAAAAGTGAACTTAAGGGCATAAAAACCGAAACCTGCTTGGATGCAATGTAAATTGCGATTCATCTCATTTTTTTAAAGATGATACACTTCTTTACCTAAATGGTGCCATTGTCGTAATTGTCATTGATGGGCAATAATTTTGTTGCAAGTGGATATACTACAAAAAATACAAGAAATTAGTTATGCCAAGAATACATGAGATTGCATGGCCAATTTGAGGACTTCATTTTTTTAAATGAATATTGTACTATATCCGAACCCTTTGCAGGTAAATGAACTAGATCAAATTATACATTGATTGACTTCTCTGCTTGTGCCTTCACTAGCAACTTGAAAGATTTTTTCTAACCAAAATTAATAGAGATGCGAGCCTAACAATGATACGAGAAAAAAGTAGCACGGATATAGATCAATAAGACACAAACCATCACTACAGCAACACTAAACTTCAGAAGTGCATTTTAAGCCTAGGATTGACTAGTGTAACCATGTTTGAGAGAATATGCTAACGCAATAGCAGGTGTTTAGTCATGATTGAGCAACATAGCATCATGCATTTGAGATGTCAATTTCATTGCAGCAACTTTGTGCTTAAGTAAGCTGGAATTCATGTTCCTTACTGACAGATTTTTAGTACTTTTTTAGGAGAGATTTTTAGTACTTTAACTCTATGTGTGAATCATCCAAAGACCCACATGTATAAATTAGTATATTATGACAAACACCAATATCAATGGAAGAAAGCAATGGCTGTGGAAAAGTGGGTTTAGAGGTAGGCCAGAGCAAGGAACTTACCAAGGACACGAATGTCGGTTTGAGAAGCTTCCTCAATAAGATTTATCATCGAACCCTGCTCGCCAATAAGGTTTAGTGCCTGCTCACTTGGTATAAGAATACGGGTCACAACCGCACTGTCAGACCCCATGCCTAAACCATCATCATTAACTATGTTCTGATATACTCTTAGTAGCGCATCCATAGCTGGAGGTATTGGCTCATCTGGTTGCTCCTTTGCAAAAATCAAAACCTTCAAATGAAAAAAAAACAAAATAACTTCTTAGGAAAACTGAAACATAAGCAATGCTTCCTCTCCATGAACTGAAATCCGTCTTTTGTAGGACAATTATATTGCCACTTGTGCTGATATACAATAAGAGAGGACACGGAGTAAAGCATGTCTGGTATAAAAACAAAACAAGCTAAGATTCAACATAATTGAAAACTAAGCATAAAACATTGTACCACTGAATTTTTAGAAGTCAAATCCTTGCCAGTGGCAATCACATTAGAGGAATGACAGACCATGCTGCGAAAATACCCTGTCGACATTCATGATTATGGGCAAACCTACGTTAGCTCTCCCTGGTGCACAGGCACCCGGACCTGTAATTCTTTTTTCAACAGAAATTAGCTCCTAATAGTTACGTGAGCACCACATTGGACCATGAGGAAGGTATCCGGACCAGCCCTCCAAGGCCTCCACGCTGCTGCAACCCCAGATATTGCCTAATTAATTGCTGTTTTGTCCATGACCATGTTCCGTATCTCAGCGAACTTGTAAACATTATGCACTCCAGTCTCCACAAACTTGTACATGGTAATCACAGAGGAAGACAACAGAGACCATCGATCGCTAATTGCTCAGTCTGGCCGAAGCAGCTGGGTGCTCTCGTACTCGCTGCTTTGTCCGAGTTGGCAATTGCCGTAACGCTGGCCTTTGCGCTCCTCTACACCGTCTAGAAACAGATCCAGTTTCTTAAGGATTAATCGCTCCCTGGGCCGTAGCTCGAGTTGTCTCTAGAATTTAGTGGTAAGATTCTCCATCTATTTTTTCCACCTCAGCTCTTCCAAAATTTGCCATGTCATGTACAAATTTGTTGAGGGGTAGTGCATAAATAGAATCACTTTAATATTAGGTTGGTTGTTTCTATTTGATAAATGGAAACCATATATACTAGGAAGGGCATAAATGGCATGTTAACCAATGTTTCAATCTAGCATATGTGCTCTAGCTCGGGGAGGAACGAGAGAATTGGTGGTCGGAGCCTTGAGGAGAACTTAGGCGGTGGTGTTCATGATGGGGACTAGAAGAAGATGATAGGGTTCTGAAGTTGTGAACTGTTCTAGGCCAGCCCAGCTTATCTCTGATCATCAGAATTTGTAGCTTCATGGTAACTTCTGAAGATGGGTACTTGTAGTTTCACAACGCAGAAATCTCTATTGTACTGGTATCGTCGACCTGGCTTCACGACCCATCATCCCAGATTAGTGACCCAAAGAGGTATACCCTTCGTTGCACCTTGATCCGGAGAAGTGTTGGCCCACATCCCTCGACCCCGTTCCTCGACCTGGACAACCCGGATTCCTGGCAACTATGGTCCATGATGATGTATCTATAAACCTCATGTCCATGTCCATGATAATGCACCTATTAACCTCATGTGGACTATAGTTAAGATGACCGTGTAAACCAAGTTTGATGGCATACAAAATTTAGTGTAAACATGAGACACTTTGGTATATCCAAAGAACCGTGATATTTTTGGGTGCAATAAAGTACAAAAGACACCTATTCTAAATATTCAATTGCACGTCAACAGATTCTTGTAAGAAATTCAGCCAGATTCTAGACAAATAAGGAAAGTACAAACGAAGAAATGAGATATATGGTCAGTGGGTAACTTACAACCCGCTCTGCTGCAGCAAAATGACCACCTATTACACGGACAGAGGCTTTTGTTTCCTCGCACAGTCTTCTAACCCTCTCTCCTTTCTGACCAATTATCGCACCGACTTTTGTCGAGGAAATTAGCATCCTAAAGACAGTGGTTCCAGGCCAGCCAGGGTATCTATTTTCACCAGCAGAGCAATTGGTATCATCTGCAGAGTCTAGATGAGAAAAGCCTTGTTCCATGACAGTCCCCATAACTTCATTTCCCTCTCGTCCATGAGATTTCCTGACCATTTGAGTAACCCATCTTTCTGTGGAATTTTTGTGCACGTCGACCATTCCCACTAGCACTGAAGCATCAAAACAGATAGACAAATGCAACTGTCAAATTTTTCTGTGCATTCTCAGATATCCCCACTAGCACTGAGGCATCAAAACAGATAGACAAGACAAATAAAATAATGAAGCAGAACTAGAAATAAAGGATTACAGCCAGCAGTATGTTCCAGTTAAGTTCCATTTGATTTGAAGAGAGTCCGAACTCCGAAAGCAAGAACTCAGGCAGAACAAGGATGAATGCAGTACAGTTATTTACACAGATGCGCAATAGAAGCATGCTAGGAATGCTCATAGAGACCTGAACAAGTACATAACAGCAAGGATCCCCCCAAAAGGAGGAACAAATAGTGCAAGATTAGGTTTAAATTGCAGCACACGGCAAGCTGATCAAGCTCGAACACCGCTCGATGTCAAGCAGCAGCACGCACCATGGCAATTGGAACAACAATGGTTAGGGATATGCAACACATACAAAAACCCACGGTGTCAGCCCCGATTAGACCAAACGAATGGGGTTTCTGCTTGGAGAACCAGAGTCTCGAACTAATCCGAGGTCCCGTAAATCGCCCCCAAAATGGAACGCCGCAATCCCCGGCTGGAACCCGGAACCGCACCGCCCGGTAGGCCAGAGAAAGCGAATCCGAGACAGCGGCACACGAATTCGAGAGGAGCGGGGGGAGCGGGGAGGGGGAGGGTACCTTGAGTCTGCGCCCCGTTGGCGGTGGCGTTGCGCTCGTGGTTTTCGCGGAGACGGAGCACGGCACGGGAAAGGAGAAGGCTTGTTTCGGGTTTAAGAGTTGGTGGGGGCTGAAGGATCGGAGGTTTTGGACGGGGACCCACATGTCTGTGCTGTGCTGCGGCGCCGCGTCATTTACTAGAAAAAAAAAGACTGGGGTTTCCGTTCTGGAGTCGGATGGGCTTCTTGAGAGCAAATCTGCAAATTCGGCCTTAGCAAGCCCACGATTGCCTTGATTGGAAGATGTGCACCGCGTGCCATACTATATCTCTTAAAGTAGTTGATGGATGTGTTTTAATGACGTAATAATGTACGTAGTACATAAATCGGAAGCGTGAGAACAAGAACTTAAAAATGAAACAAGTGGTACAAAACTTATGATTGACCTTATACTCTCTCCTTTTCAGTTTGTAAGACATGTCCCAGAATTCCAAACATTTCAGTTTGTAAACCCATTTGCTTTGGGAACAGGCCAAATTAGTTGCGACCACACTAGCTTATGTGTAATTTGGTTGCCAATATTAAAATCAACCGGTGCACTAAGAAGAGAGATAGGAATGCACGTTGCATTAATACTTGGTCTAGCACTTAATTAGGTAATTTTTGAGAAAAGCGTATTTTTGTCATCATTTGGCAGCAAAGTATAGAAATGATCCCTTAACTCGAAATCGTATAGTATATACATTTGGTCTGTCAATTTACATGTCCTTCTGAATTTGGAATGGTTTTGGCTCTGCGTTGAGTGGTTTTTCCCCGAATTTCACATCAGATGTCTCGATGGCATTCCTCATATAAATGGTCACTGAACTCGAAATTCCATACCTTTTATCCCCCCAATTTACATCGTGGCATCTAACATGGATTTTGTTAATTTTATGAAAAAACAATGCCAACTGGAAGAGGGACTAAGAGTATCCGGTTTTGTCAATTGAGAGACCAAATGAGGTTTGAGTTGAGAGACCGTTTTAAACTTTGTCAATTGAGGGACTAAAACATACTTTTCTCTTGTAATTTTGTAGATAGACGTGCAAACTGAAAAGACAACCTGCTAAAGCGGAATTGAAAGAGTAGCTCAAAGTGCAGCTTCTGTCATCAGAATGAGACTATTGCACGCCTCTTTTTTCGGTGTCATGTTTCTCGATCTGTATGATCAATAGTCGACCAAATAGCTTATAATCTTTATCCCCCACATGATGTTCCTCATATGTTTGAGTCTTGCTTACGTGGGGTTAATAATAGATTGAGAGCACTTATTTTGGTTGGGGCTGCAGGTTTATGTTGGCAATTTGACTATGCAGAAATGATCATTTTTTAATTGCAAGAAATTAACTTCTCTTACACAGGTCTTATATACATGCACACTTTGACTCCGTACTTGGTCTACGCTACTCAAGCCGACGGATCGCCAACTGGCTTTGATGGCGTGCAGCAAGTTTGAGCAAGTGGTCAGGGACATTTTTAGCCATCATGGGTGACGGTCTAGTCACCGGATTGAGTCTAATTAAAGTCGTTATATTTCTTTTGATGTAATAAGTTTGTGGTGTAGTACTTTGGCTATCTGCGTCTCGGCGCAGAGGCCAGATGTGTGATACTCTTTGTGATGTGGCTCGGGGGTGGCCTGATCTTTCAATGAGATTGATAACTCTCGATTTGGGTAGGAGGTGATGTTGACGATTTGACTATGGCATAGGAGGCAGCGTCTTAGCAATCGATACACCAACTCCAGAAGGTTATTGATCCCGGGGGGGCACGATCAACCTGACCACAAAAGTCTTTGTTCCTGCAAGTAATCGAAGAACAAGCAAGAAAAAGATAAATAGAAAGTACAATCTCAAATTGCAAATATGTTGTATTAAACTGATGTCTCAACGAGACGATAAGTTGGAGTCTTGATGACGGTAAAACAGGTGGTCTAACCGACACACGCGATTACACGAAAGTAGGAAAAGCTAAACTTTATCTAATCAAAACGCAAGGCTCCATAGGGGAACACACAGAGTATATAAAGGAGGAGGAAGAGGGATTTTCGGCCAACTTGGGTTAGGGGCCGAAATCCAACACTGTCTCTAACTTTCCTAACAAAGTAACAACTCTTTAGGAAATAGAAAAACAGATCTGTCAATTTGAATTCGACATATCTTTCTCTAGCAACCTCTGAATGGTGCGCCGTTTGACTTGTTGGAAAGTACACTTGAAAAGCTTCACTTTGCATCTCCCTTTGCAGGCTATCACACTTCATCTTCACTTTGCACTTGTAGAGTTCAATAAGATGCCTGCATAATAAGATCATACAAAATAATAGCTCTGTCTCTTTGCAAGTAATATATTGAACACATTTAATAATTGATTTCACGTGATTATAATTGTTATTGAATACTCTAACAATTAGGATTCTAATGGTCGTATCCATGGTGGCCATGTCCATATCACTTTGATTGTATCGCTCGATATAACGTGAGATCAATATAAGTTTCCATTTTCGAAGGAAAAAATCCGAATAGGAAGGGTTTTGTTGTATTTTTTTAAAATCTTCTTTAAGCTAGCTTATGGGTTATCTTAGTTTTGTCTACAATCCACGGGCATTATAAAATTATTTATCCAAACCACCGCTCTCTTGCATGTGGCTATATAAAGTAAAAGCGACATTGTACATTTTATACACCAAGGCCATTTCCACAAGCTACATGGATCCCAGTTTACGGCGCCAAACATTGGCATCACTATGCCTTGAACAAGCCACCTCATTCCTAACGGCCTTTTCTCCTGATGCAAATGAGTCGATCGACAGCCTCACAAAAGGGTTCTGTCCTCTGTCGTGTTCTTGCAGGACGTACGCCTCGTGGCCAGTTTCTTAAGCGCGAAGCTTGGAATCAAATCAACCCGGCAACCGCCAATGCAAACAAGAACCGCCCCTTTGCTTGGGAATAAAATCATCATGCATGAGCATGAACGGGCGTCATGGTCAATTCAGCTCCCTTCCCACTTAAAGAACAAACTAAATTATTAACTAAACAATCGCAGTACCATCTTATTAAGTTTTTCAGCAGCTAGCTCACTATTATGCTTAATCATAACGAGAATATGTCGCAATGATCGACTCCGAAATGCCACAGTTAAGTAGTCCATTGACTTTGCTAATGCTGTTTGTACTATTAAACAAAACGTCACAAGTTCAGTTTGACAGTTCTTGGAATCTTGGTGTCAAGTTTTCATCTGCCTATACGTGCCTTTGCATGCATAATCATGAGATGAACCACTAACTATAATAAATCATACTTGAAAGTACATGGCAAGACTAATTCTTTCTCACTTGTGTGGTGGCCGGATTAAAACTCATCACACGCGATCCAGCTAGCTCTCTGTGCTTATGTACATATCGTGTGAAAGCAGCAAACAAGGAAAGGAAGAAAGGAAGCTTGGCTTGGTTTTGGACTTGACGCAATCGCGCCTCTGCCATGAGCATGTGGAGAGCTGAGACTGAGAGCACCATGCGTCTTCCACCTGCAGGCATCTTAGCTTGTATATTAGCGCAAGCTGGGGCTTTCTTCTTCTTCTCCATCTATCTCTCCTCGTCTTGTTGAGGGGCATGTCGTGTGGCCCGAGACCGGTTCATGGCCGTCGATCGGTCGGCTAATGTCGCCGGCGGCGCGCGTCAGTGGATGGTCTCGGACCAGGCTTCATTCCCCCCAACGGCACGTGCGGACGCCGGAGTTGATCGATCGGCTGGGGAACAAGCGGTGAGTTGGTCGACTGAATATCGGGTGGATGTTGGCACAATTAATCTTCTCGTTTGCAGTAAGTGTATGTTTCTTAATTTGCTCCTTAATTTGATAACTTGCGAATATATGCACGTAACGGCTCAGACAAGTATCGAGATCAAGTCATCAAGATTCTGATCGATATGCTCCACAGCGACCCCTGCAGTGAACCTGCTTGACTTGTGGGTTTGTATCATTTTTTTTTATTAATAACGTGAGGATTAATTGCCTTAAACTAGCTAGCTCTAACGGTATTGCTATACGTCACTTTCAGTTCGTTTAGGAATTCACACGGTGCAACTAACAAGCATGGGTAGTTTGTGCAGTAAGCTGCCTACAATTTTCTCGTATAAAATGATCACAATTAAGGGGAGGAGGCAAGCGTGCAGCTTTGCCTGTGCTTCGATCGGTTCGATCTCGTGCCGTCGTCGTCACGAATCTTTCCGATCATGGGAAAGGTAGTGGCTGGCTTCCGAGATTGCTTGCTTCTCCAGTCCTCGTCTGTGTACACGTGAGGTGGTGGTGCCCCCACACTCTACTCTAGCTACCTGGATATGCAGTTTGGTGGCACTCAATCCATTGCAAGCGCCGACCCCGAGCGTCTCTCACACGTACTCCCTCCGTCCCGAAAAGATTGTCGTCAGCTGTCTTTTTGCAAAAACACTCCTGACATTTATTCTAATCAACCCTCGCTACATCTCTTAAAATACCCGTACCCCTTCGTTTCTTTTTGTTTTCTTTTTTCCCGTCTCCCCTCCCATCTCGGCTCCCCTCCCCTCCCGTCTCGTCTCCTCCCCTGTGAGCTCGCCGCCTCGCCGATGCCGCGCTCTGCCTCCCCTCCCGACTCGCCTCCACGGGCTCCTCTCTCCTCCGCGTGCTCCCTCTCGCCTCCACCTCTCCTCCCAGCTCGCCTCCGGCTCCCCTCCGCGTGCTCCCTCTGGCCAAGAATCGCCGGCGACGAAGGGTGCTAAGAATCGCCGGATCCGGTGGCGGCGAGGCTAGATCCGGTGGTGGCATGGCCGGATCCAGCTTCCCCGTGCTCGAGCTTCCCCTCCCCCGTGCTGCGCTCCCCTCGCGAAAGAAACCGGATCTCGCGTGAAAGCTGCCTTCTTTTGGCGAAGAATCGCCGAATCCGGCGCCGGCGAGGCCGGATCCGGTGGCGGCAAGGACAGATCCGGCGGTGAGCCTTCTCTGTTCCAAGGTTAGTCCACTGTCTATTTTCTGTTCTTGTTTCTACTCCACTCCCCTTGGTTGACAGATCCTTTGTTCTTGTTTGCCTTGAAAGTGCCTTCACACCATGCCCGAGGAGACGGCGATGTTGAGAAGAAGAGCATGGAGGATCAGTAGGAGATGCATTGGAGGTCGGACGAGGAGAAGCAGCGCGCCATCAAGCTGGAGGTGGACTGGCGCTCGACCTCAACAAGGTACTCCCTCTGTCAGCTTTGCCCATAGCACCTTAAAGTTCCTTTTGTGACAGCACCTGATTACTCCCTTGAAGTTCGTGTTGTGGAACACCTTAAAGTTAGCTGAACAATTTGAAGTTTGTGTTGTGGAACACCTTAAAGTTCTTTTTTGTGAGTGCACATGATTACAATACTCCCTTGATGACTCCCCTGAAGTGTTGTGCATAGTTTGGTTAGCTAATCAAGGAGTAATTTGCTCCCTTTCGTAGGCAGTAGTTTTGGTAGAAGTAGTCTGTTTGATCACTTTGTAAATGACTCATCCATGGTTAGTCCTTGCTGCTTATGGGTTTTGTCACCTGTTGTTCTGCAAATTTGAAATCTGAAATACTGTTCCACAACAAAGTTTTAGGTGTTCCTTTTGTGACTGAAGATGTACTCCTACCAAAACTAAGTTCTCAATTTTGTTCTTGTTTCATGTTCTTTGTTTTCTGTTCGTTGTTTCAAGGTTCACCGCTCCAAAATCCCAATTGAGTTTTCTGTTCTTGTTTCATGTTGTTTATTCCAAGGTTGAGGCACTGCTCTTCTTCGTTCTCCGGCGCGCCGTCGAGACCGCGCGGATCTCTGCGGTGTTTTCTCTGTTCTCTGGAGTAAGTACATTGTGCATGCAACATTCTGAGTACGGACACTCCCTGCCTCTATTTACTCCATGAGTACTCACTGCATCTAGTTTGTTTACTGTGATCTCGACCATGTTAAGCCTGTCTATATTAATGGAGTAAAAATGACTTGAAAATGGAGTATCTACTGTGATCTCTGTCATGTTGAGCTTGTCTACGTTAATGGAGTACCATGTTGAGCTTGTCTATATTAATGTCTTGACAATTGAGTTTTCTGTTCTTATGTTGTTTTGTATAGATTATAGCCTGATCTGGTGGCTATGGATAGATTAGCATAGCTTACCATGATATTTTTGAAATGTTGAGTTCTCTATTTTAGATTTGCATGGAAAGCTCAACCTTTTTATTCTTTGACCGACACTGAATGTCTTTCCTTTTCTTCTTTGATCTTGTGTACTCCCTCATGAACAAGAAGAACTACCGTAACTGTCGAGGAGCTTCTGCATCTGCATGATCTACTCCTACTCCTAAGTTATCTGTTGATGTGCATGCTTTGTTGATTAATTGTACTCACATCTGAATGACATGCTTTGATGATTGCTGTTGCTGATTGACGAAAGCATGCCCTCTTTAGTGATGTCTCTGTACATGCTTAATTAATTCTACTCACTTGCTAGGAGTAGTTCCAAAGCTGTATTGACATGCATGCTTAATTAATTCTACTCGCTTGCTAGAGCCCTAATGGTGCTTCTTTTGCTAAGTGGAATTGTAGGTATGCTAGATAGATTGAGGTCAGCCCTCTTCTCTCCACATCTGCCCTTCTTTTTAAGTGAAACATCCACTTGTTTCCCCCTTGCAATCTGATCTTGAGCTTCTTTCCAAATTCTCTAAATTGTTCTCACACTTGTATTCAAAAGTCAAGCAACAAGTACTTTATCTTTCAACTCTACTTGTCGATCATTGCTGAGTGCTTTTAATGCGATATATGCTGCGAATCTGTGTTCATTTGGGAGATCTTTCCCTTTTTGCTGCTCTAAACTTGCAGAATTAGAACAATCTAATGTTATGTGTGTTTTTTGTTTTTCATAACCGCATCAACAAGTCGAAACAGCTGGAGCACAAAGTGGATCTACAAGTAGAGAAAGCTGGAGCACAAACGTATAAGTTCTCTTTACCTGCTTCATCTTCTTCGTGCTCTATAGTTTCATCATTGAATTGAGCATCTGCTTCTTGCTGTACAGTTTCAGCATTGTATTGAAAATCTGCTTCTTGATTCTGTATAGCTTCAGCATTGAGTAAATCTGCTTGCCTCTGAACACTTTGAGCTTTGAATTGTGCTGCATGTAAATGTGCTTCTTTCTGTACATCTTCAGCATTAAGTTCAGCATTGCGTAAATCTACTTGTCTCTGAACACTTTGAGCCTTGAATTGTGCTACATTGAGTAAATCTACTTGTTTCTATACAGGGGCGCCAGCGAAGGCAAAAGAAGAGCTCTGCCTGAGATGGAGGAAGGCGGAGGAGCCCGCGAAGGCAGAGGCAGAGCTCTGCCTCAAATGCGGGATGGTGGGAGGCCTAGCGAAGGTAGAGGCAAAGCTCTGCCTGAGATGGAGGAAGGCGGAGGAGCCCGCGAAGGCGGAGGCAGAGCTCTGCCTCAGATGCGAGAAGGCAGCGGCAGGCGAGAGGCGACGGCATGCGAGATCCCAATGATGATGTTGATCCCAGGTGAGTATGTTGATCCCAGTGATGATGTTGATCCCAGTGACTTGGTGGCTGTAGCTTCTGTGATGTGATCCCAATGATGATGTTGATCCTATTGAATTGGCGGCGTCGGCTTGTGTGATT
Organism: Brachypodium distachyon; assembly: GCF_000005505.3. NCBI lineage: Eukaryota > Viridiplantae > Streptophyta > Magnoliopsida > Poales > Poaceae > Brachypodium > Brachypodium distachyon. The sequence goes on along the minus strand of NC_016133.3, from coordinate 27,176,206 downwards.
TGATCCCAGTGAATTGGCTGCTGTAGTTGTGTGATTTATCCCAGTGATGTTGATCACAGTGAATTGGCAGCGGCGGCGGCTTGTTGCCTTTAATGGGATCGTGATCTGTGGGATTTGAACTTGCCGCTGTTGCCTTCACTGGATCGTGATCTGTGGGAATTGATCTTGCCGCTGTTGCCTTCACTAGGATCATGATCTGAGGGATTTGATCTTGCCGCTGTTGCCTTCACTGGGATCGTGATCTGAGGGATTTGTTTTTGCCTTAACCGGGATCGTGATCTGAGGGATTTCTTCTTGCCTTCACTGGGATCGTGATCTGAGGGATTTCTTCTTGCCTTAACTGGGATCCGTGATTTGAGGGATTACCTAATTTCCCGGGATCGTGATCTGAGGGATTTTCGTCACCTTTCCTGGGATTGTGATCTGAGGAATCGGGGTGTGATTGATTTGTAAGGTGCGGCTATAGCTCCTGGGATCGTGGCGTGACTGATTTGTTGCTGAGGTCGTATATGTAATTATTTGAAACTGTTGGATTTAAATGTAAAAGTAACTTGTGAAGGAGGCTGCGCCAATCTTTTCGGGACGAAGGGAGTAACACTTTCATTTATTCGTTTGAATGTTTTTTCAGACTCTTGCGGCGCTCACGTCCGGAGCGGTCGCGTGTCACGCGCGCTGGGGTGATCCTGATGACGGAGTCCTCTGACCAGATTGTTGTCCTCTGGTGCCTGCTAGCTGGCGTCTATCGCGCGGCCTATGCCCCGCTGGCATTTTGTCACGGGGTCCATCTGCTCATCTCTTGTCGGTCTCGCCATGGAAAGTAGCAGAATCTCAATGTTCGCTGGAGGTTGGTTTGCGGACAGCTGGGAGACATGGTGGCGCTGGTCTAGAACGGCGAGGAGAGTGTCCGAGGGATCATGGGGACTCATGGTGGTCATCATCCATGCCGAGCCGGATGCCGAGCGGGGCAATTTCAGCACCACCTGGGGTCGCGGACCAGCCCGGCCCACCTCATGTTATCCGGGCCAGGCCCGGCGAAGCCCGGTATTAGAGGGGCTAGGCCGGCACCTTAAGGCAACCCCGCAGCCCAGGCACGGCTCGGGCCGGCCCGGCCCGGCCCGGTAAGCCCGGCTGGGCCTAAAAGAAGCCCCCCAAAGATTCCAGTCCGTTGGCCTTTTTTTACATGGCGGCCACCAAAGATTGGTCAAAAAGGCTTTGTGCGGAACTCTAACAGAACATCTAGGCTTGGTGTAGCGGTTAGCGTGTGGGAAGAAGGGGATGGCTGGTCTTGGGTTTAAGTGTTGGGACCCACTGAATTTTTATTTCAACCATGGGAGAGGCATTGTATTTAAATTTAAATGAATAAATTGGTAATCAGGACGGGCCGGCCCGGCGGGCCTGAGGGTGAGGCACGGGCATAGCACAGGCCGCGCCAGCCCGATTATATATGTGCCGGGCCTGGCACTGTCAGGCTTCCGGGCTTTTTCCGGAAAAAGGCCGGCCCGATAGCCACCTATAGTCATCACTAACCCGGCCATCTCAACAGTCATGAACATCCACGTCTATTTTCAAGCCTATTTGCATGGTCGTCTGGTTGCGATGCAGGAAAAACTGGAGGAGAAAACTTTGGTTATTGGGAGTGAGAAAATTCAGGTTTTTCTCCTTCGCGGTTTTCTCTCCACCAGCATGAGAAAAATTGGCCCTCTAAATTTTTCTAACTCCTATCATATTCCACATATTAATCTCAGATAAACTCGACGTGTCTACATATGACAAATCAAACCTACCAAATCCATCGAATACATACTCCATAGTTCAAGCATATATTTCGGGCGCAAATTCATATGCAAAATGAATGACAAAAAAATCTCTGGGCGAGGTCGAAGGAGGGAGTTGGGCTGGGGGCAACGACCAGGAGGACGGGGAGCGAGCCAGGGGCAACAACCGGGAGGATTTTGGGCGGCAGATCGGGGGAGATAACCCCCGCAGCGGCCGGCCAAGCCCAGGCCTCGCGATCGGGCCGGCGAGGGCAGGGCGGGCCATTGGGAGGGCGGCGGAGCGGCGGGGAACCTCCGGGCCGTGATGGGTGAGGGAGTCGGGGCCAACGGCGAATCTTCGGGAGGCGGCGCATGCGTGGATTTGGCGGCGGCGGTAAGAAGTCAGCGGCAGTTGGGAGTGAATGTGGAGGAGGAATTTTTTTTCCTCTTCGAGGTGTTGACTCCCTATTTGGAGGGGGTACAGGAGAGAGGTTTTTTTCCCTCCCAAAAAATTTACTCATTGTAAAGTATTTTTGGAGGGCTGCTGGGCTGTTTGAAGAAGAAAAAAACAGTTATTTATTTTTGGGAGTCGGTTTCTCCCGTTGGTGGAGATGCTCTTAAATTAATGGGAGCGGTTGGCGAAGCAAAGTAGGGATTTTTTTGGTGGATGAAGCAAATGAGGCGAGTGCCATTTGGGATTAGACTTCTTAAAGATGAAATCGTATCTGAACATTTAAGGATGCCCATCGATGCCTCGTGTAAGTCAGCAAAATGGCAAGATAAAGAGCTTTGGGCACATGTTTTTCTTTTTCTTTTTGAAAAGAGGGTGAACACACAGTGTTGCATCAGCTGATGCACACGACCATTCATTATTAAACTAATCGTGTAAGTTAGCGAGATATTGCATAAGCTTGACATGGTGGCTTATCTCTTGATCTTGCCGATTTTAGCTGCATTCACACAATTTGCTCTACCTCATCATGACGCTCTTCTTCAGGCCCCTAGCGTGTCTAAGTTTTGTAGAAAAGAGTGGCACAGAGTGGCCGCTTAGTCAATTTTCAAGCTCTGAGCAACCTCTACTCCCGATCTAGCGATATGGGAGGACATGACTCCTGCGTCAAGTTTTTCCTTCAGGCTCCAGGCTGGGGGTAAGCCAGATTTCAAGAGTAAGAGAATGTGAGGGACATCATCTGTCGGATGAAGCAAAACACTTGGAAGCAGCAGCAGAAGGACCAGAGAAAGTTTTTTTTAAGCGGAAGAACTAGATTACGGTCTTTTTTTTTTAAATCACTTGTAATTTTATTCAATCTAGAAAACTTTTACAGGTGTAGTCCTTGGGATCATAAACACAAGAAATGACAAAGTAATCCCTGTAGCTAATAATTACAGTGAAATCTCTTGAAAACATATTTTTCATGGTATCCAGCTTTGCATCACAAAATACAATCCGAACTTCAATAAAAAGACTGCGATTAGACTGGAGAGACAACATCGTCACTCGTACCCCTACACGAACTTGACTATCTTCAAAGGTTTCAAAAGGCTTCTTGAGCCGCACATCTAAAAAGATGAGAAGCCGTGAGCCGTATTTGTGCCAGGATGGTCCACTGTAAATGCAGGTCGTCGAACCACATGATCTTCATCAGAACACCAGAGAAAGACTTCAAAGTCACAATAGATCAAATCTACAAAAGCATCATAACACACTAGCAAATACTCATCAAATCCATATGAACGGATTTGCAAGGAAACGAAATCAAAATCCGCAAGATCAGACCCATCGAATCCGTGGTGAGTTTTGTGACATTGTCCGATAAGGCACCACCAGCGGCGGCAGAGAAATAACCAAAGTACTTTTATTTTTGACGGCATCACACCCTTCGCCATAGCGTTGCCAATGAAAATCATCAGCACTCATAATTCTAAAAAACTGAGTACATCTAGAAAAACTGAGATTTTCCAACCTCGCAGCGGCAGGATGTTAACAGAAGATGAGAGTAACCGGCGAATACCGACGAAAACGATGAGATCAAACACTAACACTAATTTTTCTCATCAGGGCTCCTGGCGGCGGCGAGAGGAGAAGACCGGAAATAGATTACGGTGAGCAAGAATGGCAAAGTAAGCACACGCCGAGCAAGATGGGCCCGCAAAGTAAGCGCACGCCGAGCAAGATGGGCTGAACAGCAGGCCCGCGAGGAACCGGAGGCCTCCTTGCCAGACGAGACTGTGTTGTTGATGCGCTCGTGCGCAGCCGTTTTCCTTTTATTTCCACCTGCTGCCTGCATATAGCTTCGTAAAAAAACTGCCGCCTGTAGCAGAGCATCGATGAGCAATTCATCTTAGATCCTGATTAATTAGCACATCGCCTTTTTCTTTTTTTGCGGGTCTGCAGAGTTCTGGTGATCGCCGGGCGCCGGCGGTAGTGAGGAGACTCCGTTGGGAGACTGGACAAGGTCGTTTACAAATCAGATCACTACACAAATCTGCTGGTGCAAATGTAGAGCATTTTGTACAGATCCTATTCCGCTCCCCGGCCGTGTTCCTCTAAAATTGATGCCTTTTACACGGTTACACCCTCACCATCATGTATACCAGCTACTACAATTCTTGCCCACGGCAGCAGCCGGTCGAAGTTGGTCGATGTATCATCCGCTTTCAGTCTGGTCACGTGACGAAGTTGTGCAGGAGCTGTGACGACGAGCCGAACCGCTGCCGGTCGTCGGAGCCGTCGACGTACTCAAACGCGCCGGCGTCCATTCCTGCCTGCTCGGCTGATCCTAGCCCGACAAGGGTGACGCCGTCGTGCCGGCCATGTAGGCCCAGCGTGAGTCCGCTGCCGCCCAAGTCCAAGAACCTCTCGCCAGCGCCATCATGCAGGAGGCCAGTGTCGTAGGCGTGCTGGCGTTGGCGCTGATGCAGGCGGAGGCCTTCAATGGAGGAGTATACAGCAGCATTATCATCGAGGCCGGTGGCGGTCGACTTGAACGGGTTGACTCCCTGCATCGTGCTCGACGGGCTCTGCAGATCCTCCAGCGCCCTGGCCGGCTCCGGCTCCGGCTCGTCCTTCCCCTTGACCTCCGATGACGAGTTGGCCTCCATGATCTCCTCGCCAAACTCCTCCCTGTACATCTCCTCGATCATCGGCTTCCACAGCCGGACACGAGCGTTGATGAACCAATTCGACACCTGCGCATAAATCAAAAAACAATTTAAGGATTCATTGACTTTCTTGCAAAAGAAACGGTGATCTCATCTCATTCGATCGCACCTGACCCCTGGTCAAGCTGGCCTGTCTCGCCAGCATCAGCTTCTCGGGCTCCTTGGGGTACGGGTGGAGGAAATGCTCGAAGAGCCACGCGCGGAGCACGGACACGGCGGGCTCCGGGAGCCCCCGCTGCGGCCGCCACGCCGCGTGCTGCTGCTGGATCACGCACCCGAAGCCCAACTGCTGCCGCCGCATCCGCTGGTCGATGTACCGCAGCCGGTGGATGCCACCGTGGACGTCCGGGGGCGGCTCGCCGAGGCTCCGGCGCGCGGACCGCAGCTGCGCGGCGATGGCGTCCCTGAGCGACCGGAAGTGGCGGGAGATGGTCCGCAGCGCCACCGCCGTGTACGGCCTCGCCGTGCCCCGCCCGGCCGCCGCGTCCAGCCACGACGCCACCGCCCGCATCTCGTGCTCGTAGCCCCTGTACCTCTGCTCCACCTGGTCCAGCAGGCCTTGGAGCGCCGTCGCTTTGTTCTCAAGCTCTTGCCTCTCGGAAGGCGACGGCGACGGTTCTTCTCCTGCCGGGGAAGAGTTCACGGCGGGGTCCTTCCGGTCGTCGTCGTTCCCAGCAGCGTCTCCTGAGCTGTGGCTTCTGTTCTTGTCAGGCTTCCGCGTGGGCGTGGCTCCAGCGTCCTGCACGCTCACCAGCTCGTCCAGCAGATCCCTCGCCGCCTTCAGGTACCGCGACGAACCCCGAGACGCCACGCCGGTCGGACTGAAATGGGGGTAGAGAGACGCCTGCACCTGTGTGGCGAGGCTCAGTGAAAGGAGCCCATGGCGTCGCTGCATTGCCTGACTGCGCTGCATCATCATCTGATGATGCTGCGTCTCGATCTGGCTCTCCTCTGCCGCGCACATGAACGCGAGCTCGTTCTGGGCATCGCCTTGTTGCGCGGCTGTTGCCGGGATAGGTGCCAGGCCTGCCGTTGAGGAGGACCCTGGGTAGTGGTGGAACGGCATGTCCCCGCCGCCGCCGGCGATGTCCTTGTGCCTGCCGGGGGCGGAGAAGAATGTGGCCATGGCCTTCAGAAGAATACCAGCTAGCCCACCTGATCGATGGAGTGGCCGCCCACCTTGTCTTCCGACTGCTTCACTATGCCGGAGAAACAAAATTTAAATCCAGCGACTGCACTGTATCTGCAGAATTGAACACGATTTAGTACTCGATGAACATGGTATTTTTAATTTGATCAATCAAGCATACACGGTAGTAGTATTCAGCAATCTTTTCAGACAGTTTGGTGCACTCACCAACAAATGGACCTAACTAGAAGCAAATAATAACACAACAAACAGCAAAACATAAATTCACAATACAATATAAAATAGCAGTAAAACAAAGCTAAACTGCTAAAGATGTTCAGCGGAACATGCAGAGAGAAAACCGATTTAAAAAAAAACAGAACAATGAGAGACAGTTAATGGAATCAGTGAGTACAAGCTGCTATCTTGGTTATACCTCTTTTGAAATGAAGAAGCTGCTATCTTGGTGTGATGTTATTGGAGGAGCTACCAAGAACAGAGGTGATATCTCAAGGAGAGCATTATGTTGCAGCTCTTCTTTTTGTTCTCTCTCTCTATCTCTATTTCGTTTTGGTTGCCCTCAGTCGGTTATGGTTGCTTTAATATCCTAGCTCCTGTCTTGAGCAATGACATGCTGCCACCACCCAATAGTTGCTGCCTAACACTATCTCTCTACAAACAGTAAAGAAACCCCACCCACAATTTCCTTTTGTTATTTCCATCTGTTTACCATATGAGTCTCTTCATTATATACACATCCTTCTGTATGATGAAGTTGTATGTCCTGCTAAACCTAATTTTAGAAGGTACTCATAGTATAAATTTACATATGTACTTCAATGAGATTTTTTTTTGACAGCTACTGATTGTCTGACTAAACTTTCAAAATCGATTTTGTGTTACTTTGATATATAACCTCTTGACATTTTTTTTTCCAAATTTTCAAGAGCCTTTCTTTTTCACCAGCATTTTTTTGTACTTTTGCTGCGTCAAACTCAAATAAAATGCATCAAACATATTTTTTAATCACGGGCAAAAAAAGTAACACCATGACACACCATTTTCGATTGAGAAATTTGGCTGTCGCATTTTCGTCCATAGAACATTTCAAGTAGATTCTTGCCGCTGAGTTTGTTCAGTTGCTGCACAGAGAAGCAAGCCTGCTCCCTTGTTTCTTGGCGTGTCTGACCCTAGAGATGCTAACTTGCCGGTTTAGGACCTCTTCTTGGAGCATATGCTGAACAACTAGAAGAAGTTGGTGACTGAATTTGTTAAGGTGTATTCATCTGCTAACCACCAGTTGGTAAACATAAAGCTTCAAGCTCACTTTCCCTTCTGAACCCAACAAATCTCTCTACCAAGCACCAGTTCTAAAGCATAGAGGACTAAGAGGAGGGTCGCTGCCATCTCATTTCAGGAACTAGAACTCGACCCAAATTGCCACACACAAAGAGAACAAAGGTAGATGCACATGCAAAAGTTCACATTGTTGTAATTGGATAATACGAAGTAAAATCACAGGTTACATTATACTGTGGAATATGAGGCAAGTTGGCGTAATCTATGTCTCCGGATTGTGACTAGTTCATAGTTTTGTGTGAATACGTCCTTTTCAGATATCTGAATGTTCCCGGTAGTTACTGTAGTTTAAGTTACCACAATTTCTCCGTTTCAGAAAAGTTACCACGGTTTCCTTGTTCCAAGCTATTTGAAAATACTGTAAAATGTCCAGATCATGCATTTATTCCCATGAAACATAGGTTTTACCACACCAAGTTTCAGGCTCCGCACTGGATTAACTACATTTTCATATTCGTTTCGCTTAGGGGCCTTATTATATTTCACTATTATGACAGTGATCGTCCTTAGTTTTTAGTGTACTCCAATTTACCAAGTCATATAGCTTGTGCCAATCCAAAATCACATTTTAGAGGCTCTCAGGGAAATCATTGCACGTGACAAATTTAGTACCATCTACTTGGATCACCCGCAGTTCATTCTTTTTCAGATCAGCTTGTTGAGTAATATCAATGCAAGGGTTTGTTTTAAGAATTTCATGGAAGTTTATGATTGCTTTCAACTTGTCCCTGTCACTTCTATCTTAATAACAGATGAGCTTAACTTGGCCATATCTTCATTGGGATCAGGTGAATGGGACTAGCCGTAGTGTCGTTGCATAATTGGCTGATCTCTTTCTAGGATGACGTGCCCAAACTAATGAAGATTTTCTCCTGATTAAAAAAATTGCAGTATAGGAATAGAAAATGAAACGGCCAGCACTCAGAAAGTTCAGATACTGTTTAACGTCATTGACAAGTGTGTGCGACCAATATGATCTTTTTGAGAAAGAAAACAAAGTAAGTTTGGCCAATGGTTGGTGCAAACGTAAAGCAGACTTTCCTGAGAGATATTCCGTAGAACACAGTATCGCACTTAATTAATACTTTTGTGCGGAGACACCAGCTAAGTAGTCAATTCCGGTATGCTCGTGATATTAACTGAAGTGTAAACATTTGCTACAACCGAGGTACTCCTACCAATTTTCATCAGCTAAATTAAGTTGTTCTGCCTCCTTGTTCAAAATATTAGTGACAAGAAAGAAAACTCGGGGTAGTTTTCTTGTCTGTTACTGTATTGAGTTCCTAGTGTGGAATTCTACATTCTTGAACTGCATTAATATGTTTTGATTTGGACTTCTGTTGAAGCAATTTTTCTGCTGGAAACATATCCACGTACCACAAAATCTAGATTGGACATTATCTCCTTCCGATGTTAGACCATATATGGCATTTCAGAAAGTACAGAATATATAGATTGATTGTCCTTGAGGGCATCTGAAATTTTAAATGGAGCACTTCCACAAAACTATCTCTGATGTCTCCTGTGACTGTAGCATGGTAGTGTGATCCTTTGCAGGGCAATTCTACTCCATGCCCTTTTCGCCTGCACCACTGAAAAGTACAAAGTTATACACAGGAATCTAACAAGTGAGAGACCTGTAGACAACAGTGTGATATAGTACGCTCTCTTTTTTTACTACGAAAACAATATCTAAATTATGCGTTCCTTGCCCCCTTTAATAATAAGAGACTGAATCACACTTTTTGGCCTCTAGTTGTAATTTTGTGACAAGGTTTACTCCATCTGTAAGTATTGCCACATTTTACCCTTTAGTTGTGACTTTGTGATAGCTTTTACCATATGATGTTATTCTCCTAGAAATAACAAGCTGGACAAACATGCCACGATGATGTGGCGGCTAACTCGGCAGACAACTTAAACGCATCGTCGCTAGGTGGCGTATCAAATTATGTTAATTTCTACCAACATATGTTAAGTTATGACATGTACGTAAAGTTTGATTAAATTTTATTGAATTCGACTACTTTGGTTCAGAATTTGAGAGGTACAAGATGTAGCAGACTTCAAAAGAGTTTGATAGAATTAAACAAAATTCTATGGTTGTCTTTCCTGGTCACTCTTGATATGTTGGTCCACTAAGGGGTTAAAATGCTGCAAAATGTAGTAAGATCTATCATGAAATCACAACTAGCCCCTAGGGGGTAAACGTAGAATTTACTCTATTGGGAGCCAAATTTATTTTTACCCTTGTAATTCTTTTTGATATAATGCTTCACAATGGACTTGTAATTTACAGTTGTAATTTACAAGGGCATTGGACCCAAAACTAAACTCCCAAACAGTCCCCGAGTAAAAAAAAAATTGAAAAATAATTGATTCCTTGACAAAACCAAATCCTACAGTGGATTTTCCAGCACTAGACGAGGGGAACAACTAACACCGATGAAAAGTAGAAAAAATGTGCTTCTTTCGAATGGAAGAAGAATTCATAGCTGCATAACAGGTAACCTTTGGTTCCTCAACTTGCATGGACACTCGATTTTTTTCGGTAATAGAAACTTTATTGTCCGGCCTCTGCATTCAGGATGCATACAGCCCGATATCTTTGCCTTAAACTACAGTCCGATCATTACATTTGCAGCAAATGGTTGTTGTCTCATGTTGGTGCTGGGTAGCTGGCACTCGAGTTCTTGGGCGACTCTATCAGGGCGACCGTTTCGTCCGGACGCGTATGTTTCTTTCCGCCCGAACAAAACGCATATCCCCATGCGGCGACCCATTTCCTGAGCTGACCGTTTTGTTGTCCGGACCCATTCAGGACCCAAATCTGGGTCGAGTTTGCGTCTCCCCGCACGGGCGGACATGTGCTCGCCAGTCGTTGTTCTAGTCGTTGTTCTACCTCTGGCCCTCCTATATGCGATCCGGCAACCCCATTTCACCTCTCCACTCCACTTCTCCACTACCTCTACGCGCTTGGTGTGGCGGACGAAATTAATTCAAGCAAATAGTAAGAAATGTTGTAAAGTTGTCACGAGACTAAGGAGTTAAAATGCGGCAAGATTTTATTTTAATGCAGTAAGATCTATCATGAAATCACAACTAGAGGGTAAAAGTAGAATTTACTCTATTGGGAGCCAAGTTTATTTTTACGCTTGTAAATTCTTTTGATAGATCAATCTTTTTAGACAATGGAACCTTTATTACAGGGCCTGTCTTTACCTGAAACTGCAGTCTGTGAGTCTGATCATCAAACACCTCTGATTCAATATACCCCCTTCCTCTTACGAAAAACACAAAGATGGTTCAGACATGGTGGACATTAAATAATATTTTCTTCTCTTTTTTCCGCCTGGCTCCGAACACCACTCGCTATTTTCGATTTTGCCGAAGATTGCATCGTTGGATCTCCACGAAATTTCACGAGATAGTAGTAGACACAATTTCACACAATCTCGCTGAAGGGATCGGCGAAAAGTTTCTTGAGCCAGCGGGAAACAGGCGAACAAGTCAGAAGTTCGTGTTGTCCCGCACGGACATGAGAAATCCAAACATCACTCGGTGTTTCGAAGTTTTCTGAAGATTGCACCGTCGGATCATGATTAAATTTCACATTGTAGTAGTAGAAAAAATTCCGCACAATCCCACCGAAGGGATGGGCGAAACCATTCTCTAGGCATCAGGAAACGTGAAAACAAGTTGGATGTTCTTGCTGTCTCGCACGGTCCCGAGAATTCCAAACAACACTCGGTGTTTCAAAATTTTCTGAAGATTACACCATTGGATCGCGATGAAATTTCACGTTGTAATAGTAGACAAAATTCCGCACGGTCCCACCGAAAGGATCGTTGAAACAATGCAAGAATCAGTGGGAAACATGTGAACATCGTATTATCACGCACGGCTTCAAGAAATCGGAACAACACTCCGTATTTTGGTATTGGCCGGAGATTTCACCGTTAGATCGCGATGAAATTTCACAGCGTAGTAGACGACACAATTCCGAACATTATCACCGGAGGGATCGTTGAAACAGATGTTGAGGCAACGTATATCTTATGAGAGAAAAAAGAGGCAAAACGAAGTAAAGAGTACGAAGAAGAAAGAAAATGTGAAAAGACCTCCTACCATTCTGAGTTTGGAGGGGGGTTGTATTGAATTAGACCTCTCATAACAATTAGCAATAATAACAATTAGCAACAGTACCAAATTGTTCTTGTCTCATGTTGGTGCTGTCGTGCATGGAGGTAGCTGGTACTCGAGTATTTTGCGGGATGCTGATGTCCGATGAGCACTCTAAAAGCAAAAGCCGAGGCACAAAATAGAGGGAAATTAATTATCTGAAAAGAAAGTATTTACACAGAACTATGGAAAATAGGGGGTTGCTTCTTCGCGATTCACATTGCAGATCATCGGAGTTCGTCATTCCGGCCCCGCCGGCTTCCGGTCCCCTCGCCGGAATGCTTATGTATGACTAGGGCAGCTGCCGTCACCGGAGGCGCAGGAGGCGCATTGGAGAGGTCGTAAGCTGTCGCGAGCATCCTCTCCTCCGTGGCAAGCCGACGGGCGTCGTTGTCGGTGATGGAGTGCGTCGACGCCTCCTTCGCACGCGTGATGTCCTCGGGGTCTAACCCCGCCTCCGCAGCTTCCTCCACCTCAGCCTCCGTCGTATCCGCGTCCTCCGCCTCCGCTGCCGCATCCACCTCCGCAAACGCCTCCCTGACTATCTCGATCTACGAATCGGAGGAGGAGAAGAGGAGGGCGGAGTCAAACGAAGCCAATCCCTTGCCGGCGTGGGGGTGGGCGCCGCTCGAGCTCCCCTCTCCAGAGGCATTGTAGCGGCGGCGGAGCCAAAAGGAGCCAAATCCCTACCCGGTTGCGGCCAGCCTCGGACTCGTGGCCCTGGGCTTCCTCGGTGATGGTTAGCCGGCCGCTCGTAGGGTTTCCGCGGTCGTGGGGACGGACTGCCAGACTCGTGCGGCGAGTGGCAGAGCAGATCGGGGGCCGCATGTTGCCAAAGAAGCTCGCCAGAAATGGAGTGGGTGGCGGTGGCGGAGGAGGGGGTTGGATTGCAGCAAAAGGGAGTTCGAAGTTGATCTGATAAGCCCCCTCCAAACGCTACACATAGTGCACAGAAACGAAACGATTCGGTTCACCAAATTATGTTTTCGGTAAATGAGATCGATGGCCCAAAAAAAAGGGCCCAAAACCAATACGCGAGTTCGGATCGCTTGGGTTCGGTAACTGCTAGAGTTGCTTTAATGGCAAACGGATCGGCACGCCTGAAATCTAATTATTTTTGCACCTGAATCATCCTCTTCTCCATATTGGCATACTTCACCAAAGTATGTATTAGGTGACACTGGAAGTCGCGCACTTTTGCTTATGATGTGCCGTGAAATTTATGTTGATGAGATAACGTGTGTAAGATATTGTCCTAAAAATATACGAGTAAGATATTCTGGTCATGCTTAATTTATGCGCCTGATTATGTAACTACTACAAATAAGCAGTGTCTTGAAATTTATGTTTTTTTTGTGTCAGGTAATCCGACGATATCCAGGTCCATTTCCTTCCGGAAAAAAAATGACAATTGGCTAGCATTTGAAGAAACCGTTGCATCCGAGCTAGGAAACTATAATCACAACATCTGCAGACCTAATATGTACTCCCTCCTTTCCTAAATATTTGTCGTGCAACTTGCACTAAAACAGCGACAAGTATTTAAGAACGGAGGAAGTAGTCTTCGTCTCAAAACTATTTTTTCGTTCCTAGTGCATCAAGAAAATAAATTAGTTTCTGTTCACAAACTTTTCCTCGATAATAAATTTTTTCTTAAATTTCACTCCAATTTTTTTTTCATGAAGGATTAAGCCACAAAGAAAATCATTCTTAATCTTGGTGCTCATAATTATGATGTATGGGTCTTCCTTGCTGTTTTTCTATCAAAAAAATATAAGTTTTATTGATGACTTTAGCAAGTTTACATGGATATATTTGCTAAAAGAATCATGTATTTCTGGTCTTCCATAACTTTAAACGATATACTAAGTTTAAATTTGATAGTAAATGCAAACATATTTGGAGGTGAATATGAGAAACTAAACTCCCTCTTTCAAAAACTTGTTATTGTTAGTCTGGTTTGATATGAAAAAGACTATTATCGTTTTCATTCCTAGTTCCGCATTGCAGAAGAAGCACTTTTGGTAAAATGGCATGTCACATGCGTGGATGCTGACATGGAGGTATAGACAAATGGCGGGCATGATGGATGGGCTTCGAACGATACGTGCTAGTTTTTTTCTCGGTCTCTGCCGTATTGGTGATAGCAGGTGCGGAGATGTTGCTAAGACGTGGCATAATTGTAAGTATGTCATGTCAAAAACTAGATTAATTGTGAACTGAGTCTAACTTAGGTGGCTTGGTTCCTTGTGGTGGAACCAGCCCACCCAGATTCAAGTTCTAAACTTGACATATGGGTGTCACATTTCTTGGATTATTTCAGAATTTAACCAGCGCTATTATTTCAGTGGTAGGTGACGTACCTATCAACAACGAGGCGCCAGCGGTGATTTTGTCAATCTCTCAAGATCTGCCGGCTCAATCTTTCAGGAGATGTTCATAGGGATAGGTGTGCGTGTGTACGTTCATGTGGGTGAGTGTACGCGCGTGGTGTGAGCGCCTAATGTGTTCGAAAAAAAACTAGGTTAATTGTTTTTTTAATCGGACTAATTGGGGAAGCTTACTTTAGAGAATCTCCGTCCAGATAGAATCCGGCAGCGCTCCAAATACTATCTCTACTGCTCTCTTCCACCCTCTCGCTCAAGAACGGCGGCCACGCTCGCGTCCTTCTCCCCGCGCCGCCACCGCCCATGGCGTCGCTGCTCCGTCTCCAGGCCCTCTCCCTGACGCTCAACACTCCCCGCTGCCTTCCCTTCCATCTCCGCCTCGCCGCAGCCGCGGGGGCACCGCTCGCACGCCGCATATCTGCCGCTGCATCCAACGGCTCGCCGGAGCAGCGGGCCTCGGAAACGGTGAACCCTTGTCTTCCCTTTTCACACTGCTTCTTTTCAGTTACTTGTGATGCCGGTGCCTTGTGGACTTGTGGAATGTGACGTTTTTGTGGGCATAGGCCATTGTTGTTCCCTAGTGCAGCTTAAAACGGGAGAAAAGTTTTATTTTTCTGTACTGGTAGTTTCAGAATACTGCATTTCACTATAATAACTATACAATTTTCCAGTGATAAAAGGTATGCTATTTATTGATTTGATTGTGTTGTTGCTCATTTTGGTATACAGGATTTGGAGTCAGGGTTGTATCTAGTGGCGACACCCATTGGGAACCTTGAAGATATCACCTTGAGGTATATTGACTACGAGAGCTGTTATGATACAGACATATAGTCAATTCTTAACATCATCGTGCGTGTCAAATCACTTGGTAGATAGCTTTATGCTTCAAGAAGGTCATGTATTATCTTCTGATACTAATCTTTGTGTCACGATATCAGGTGATTACTAAGGTTAGGCTAATAAAAATGATAATGGAACATACCATTTTTGTCGTGAAAGGGGAATATATTTAGGACCTTTTTTTCTTTTTGCGAGGAACATTTATGAAATCTGATTGTATGTTCCTAATAAACTCATACCAAAGCTCATGATGATGCAATAAGAGAATCTGGCAAAAGGAAATGGGGCAATAAGACAATGTTCTATTTAAATTCCTACAGATGAAATTTTTTTAGTGGTTCCATAACCCAATTAATACCATGCCTCAGTTGACTTTGCAAGGCAGTTAAACTTCTAGTGTGGGAGGAGACCAGGACTGACTTGATTTTAACAAAACATGTGTTACTTTCATGTGCGGGACTCGATTTCTCCCCCTTCTCTGAAGAGTACCAATGGCTTGTTACATGCTTTTCCCTGCGTTCCTAAATTCATGACGAGAATTTAGGAACGGCCACAACAAGAATTTAGGAACGGAGGGAGTATATATGAAAACCATCGTATTAGTTTGCATTTCCTGAAACAAGGATCCTAGAAATAACCTGATGGCTCTTCTTGCAGGGCATTGCGTGTTCTTAAATGTGCTGATGTCATACTCTCTGAAGACACAAGGCATTCTGGAAAGTTGCTTCAACATTACAACATCAAGACACCTCTTGTGAGTTGATTGTGCACCTATTTTTTCCATGTGCGAGCTACAAGTAGCTGCATATCCCACCCTGCTGTGGATGTCCAATTGAACTTAGAACTTAAGCTATAAGTTTCCAGCTCAGCTTCCATAAGTTCAACGAGCGTGAGAGAGAGCCTAGTATCTTAAAGAGGATTCATGAAGGGGAAGCAGTTGCGGTGATTAGTGATGCTGGTACTCCGGGCATCAGTGACCCTGGCATGGAACTGGTAAACCGACTTGCTCTATTTGTTTTATTTGAACTTGCACCTTACATTGAAGAGCAAAGAATAATGTTAATAGCGACCCACTTCACATAATAACATCGTTGAAGAGAATGGTATACATGCTATCGGTTAGTTGATGGTCTGGTATGATTTATTCGCAATGAACAACACACAAACTTGGTTTTCAAGTCTCATGCTGCTCGTAGATGTGTGAGATATGAAACATGGTATCTCGTTCTTCACAGGCCAGACTATGTGCAACTGAAAAAATTCCTGTTATTCCCATTCCTGGGCCTTCTGCCGCAATGGCTGCTCTTTCTGCGTCGGGTTTGCCAACAGATGAATTCACATTTGGTAAATTTCGCTGGTACTGTACTCTCTTTATTTACTCATGGCAATCATTCTTTGTTAGATTCAGTTCTGATTTTTTTTATAGTGGGTTTTTTACCTAAGCATGGCCGATCAAGAAAAGATAGGCTTGAGCTATCTGCCCGTGAAGCTGCTACACAAATATTTTATGTCCCTCCTCATGGAATTCATCAATTTCTTGTTGATGCGGCTTCGTCTTTTGGTGATTCGAGGTAACTGATGCTGTCACTCCTGTGTGTTGTTACAGGATTTACAAAATTTTTTGTTGCAAAGTGGCAAGTGGAAACCAGTAAAGCACAGTAGTACTGCATCTCTCTCTATATTTATATTGCAAATCAGTAACTCGCCGTATGAGCAGCTTTATTCATGTGTAAATACAAAGCATTTATATTTGTGGTATATTGCATGCGAGCCATCTGTCAGATATGTTGACCTATCTTGTTTTCATTTATGTGTTGAGATTCAGGCCATGTGTTATTGCAAGGGAGATAACAAAATTACATGAAGAGGTAGTCCTGCAATTGTTTACTTTTAACCTATCCATCCTTCATTACCTACATTTCTTTCTTTTCGTACAATCTCCAATAGAACACTCCAGCTGATCGTCACAGCGTAACATCTACTGTAGACAGGCTCTTTTGACTTGAAGTGCTGTGGTTTGCAGAGCTATATTGCTGAATCTGCTGCCAAGTGCCACCAGATCCGTCTCTACTTTACTGATTAATTAAATCAATAAGAGCAAATCCAGTCTCATTCAAATATTTTGTAGCATTGAGTTATACGCTTATACCGAATTAATTTGTGTACCATCTGAATTCTGAGCCCTTTGCATTTGCGCCCTTATTTGCTATACAGAGTAATACCTGTGCGAACTTAAACATCAGTTCTGTTAAGTGTAGGGTCATCGGTTCTTTTAAGTGTAGTATGCCTATATAGGGTGACTTGACTGTGTGACCTCTATTGTAGTCTAGGTTTGGCCCATGTGGCACTGAACTCTTGTATATATTTATCTAAATTGATAAATGAATGAGAAGTTGTAAACAATCTCTCTTTTCCCGAAAATAGGATTGTGCCAGTCGATGTAAATTTACAGTTTCTGCATTTGTTTTGCTTTGCAGTCCTGAACTTTATATATTGTTGCAGTTTTGGCGAGGAACTCTAGGTGGAGCAAATGAAGCCTTTGCAACTCGACAGCCAAAGGGGGAAATCACAGTACTCATAGAAGGGAACTCAATTTCAGTTGATGAAACTCCATCCGAGGATTTCCTTGAACATGAACTCAAAGAATTGATGGCAAAAGGGCATGCCCTTTCAACGGTGCACATTCAGTTCAACTCATTGATACATTTCAAGCTTAAAAGAAAATAGTATATGGAATTTATAGTTTTTACCTGCATATTCAGTATCTTACCATATAATGGTTAGATCAGCTTATTTTGTTGCTTCTGAACTAAATTTTCCATTATAGGCGGTGAAATTGGTGGCTGATGCTACGTCAGCAAAGAAAAAAGATGTTTATGCACTCGCACTGAGGGTGTTTGGAAAATGAGTAAAATGCAAAAAATGCTTGTTCCAGGTAATTAAACTATTTATTTGTGCCAACATCTTTATCTTTGTAGGTATCATGAACATGCTGGATGCCTCATTGCTATTCCTTGTGTATTCTGCAGTACATAGACTGTTGGGCATGTCCATGGTCAGTAATTGCATGGACATTGGAATAGCAGGGATATCAGGTCTTTCTGAACAAAGCAGCTGATTAACATTTGAAGGGAGTACGGAGAATTCACTGCAAGATTGCTGGAGGACTGCATCATTCTTCATCGTTAGTCATTACTGTTTCGTGATAAGATGGTTTCTCCCAGGAAAGTAGCCATGCTCAGCATTCAAATATTTTCACGGCAATACATCATGGCCAGGCGGCGCTGGGCCTTCAAAATGCCAGATGTTTTGATGTAAAACCAGCTAAAGATGGATATAAATTTAGAAGTTTGGAACTTTTCTTTGCTCCATTGGTGAATGCCACAGTTAGGTGATGGTTGATCCAACATAACAGGGTCACAAATTTGATAAAGCAAAATTGCAGGACCATATTGACCAGTTGGATTCAAAAACAACCTGATGGCCAGAAAGTGTCTAAATTAGATTGTCGTCACCACTGTTGATGTTCGGCTTGTTGTTTACTTCTTTATGTTTCTTGTGAATCACATGATATTTGGAAAATAGGTACCCACTTTTTTTCCCTTTGACGACCTAAGGCTAAGGGTATGGCCAAACCATGGTATCTGAAGTCCGCTTGAATCTTGCAACTGAATCAGATATAACCGCCTGTCATGTTGCTTGTTGAAATATCAGAACTTGTCTGTTGTTAAACCTGGACGGAAAGTAATGATATGAATATTTTAGAAGACAATGCAAATCAACTGATCATCTGTTGAAAATCTCCGAATCCGGAAAGAGGGGGATTTGTAGACTAATCTCACCTCCTTATCATCTATTGTTAAACCTGGACGGAAAGTAATGGCATGGCGTGGAGTCTTGAAAGAAACACCTCTCGGTATCGGGAAACATATGTTGGTTTTCCTCCTGAGCGAACATGGCAGTAAAACGCACGACTGGCGTTGCAAGTGGACAAGGACAGCCGGCTAAGCTGCTGGACTGCGCCGCGAAAAAGCCAACGAACCTGTCCAGCGGATCACTGCCTTCTCAAAAATATAAACAACAGTCTGTCTGTAAGTGTCTATTTTTAGCCATAACTACATGGGAGTACAAGTTACATCATCAATACAACAATAAAATTACAATCTGTAAGTTGTCTATAAGGATCTTACCGACTATCTTTAATGTTCCAGTCACCACTCTAAACCTTAGAGCAGCGCGCCTATTGGGCGGCTACGGCCACACCTCAAAAGTTACCGTTCTAAAGCTCCTCCCTTCATCTTCCTTCCCTCCCTTCCTCTAGTTAGGGTTCGGTGGCTCATGATTTCTGATATTTGATATGTTTTTTTTATTGTGAATCTAGACTTTCTGATATGTTCTTGCTTCCACACATCCTTTACGGCACTTGTCTGTTACTCCCTCCGATCCAAAATAAGTGTCTCAGTTTTGAATTAAGCCTAGTTCAAGTCTAGTTCAAAATTGCAACACTTATCTTGGATCAGAGGTAGTACGAGTTTGTGATATGTTTTGTTGCTCCGGAGTATTATTGTTATTATCTACAATATCTTTGTTGTTCTCTTGGAACCAAATTACTTCCTTCATTCGTTTCTAAATATAAAAGTTATGAAGTCAATTTTTTATTTTGACCAAATTTATAGAAAATCATATCAAACATACGATATCAAATAAGTATACTACGTAAATATAATGATGGATTAAAAAAAATTTAAATTGGAGTCGAATATGTTTGGAGACTTTTTATAAAACTTGGTTAAACTTAAAAAAGTTGACTCAATACAAAGCTACGACTTCTTGCATTTCATAACATAGGTACTCCTCCATGAAAACTAGGTTATACTTAAATTGGAGTAGTAAATTTACTGAAACAGTTGTGTAGATTTTTTCTGAAAGGTGGTATTAAATTACTCGAACGGGCATGGTTGTTACAATCACACTCGAGCTAGCGCTCCACGCAGGGAATAACAACACCCAAAACACCACCACCAGACACACTAATGCAGAACTTCACAAGCTCAAGTGCAACAACATTGTTGAGGCGACTAGTGAACTTTAACTGGATGCTTGGATCAAACGGCACAAGGTGCTGAATTTCTAGATGGCAGGCTGTAAAGAGGATCTCATGTTTGAAGAGTCGAGATAAGGCCCTGACCTCGTTTCTCATGTGCCAAGATCTCCACCAAAGAAACATAAGTTTGGACCTGCCTTAGTGTAGTTCATTATTTCCGCTTTATTGCAGTTCATTGCTTCATGAAAACCACCTTCATGTTCTATAGCATAGATAGAACAAAGGGGAGAGACATTTTTGAAGCGGTGTGTAGATTGTTACATGCAGAAGCAGCTTATAAGTAACATCTTATTATGGTGTTTGAGCCACAGTTGAAAAAAAAAACTTTGCCTTCTTTTTCATAACATATGCTAATTTTTTGTAACAGAGTAGAGTGTATACGTATCATATCCGTAACAGAACAGAGTGTATGCGTGGAGATTTGGTCAAAAAGAGTGTATACTCCTCGCAAGGATCAAACCTTGGAACCGAAACAAGGCCACAAAGGACTCGCTCACCCCTCCCGCTCAGCTCATCCGCCCACCGCCACCCACCTCCCACAGGGCGCAGACGCAGTCCCCTTCTCCCCTCCCCTCTGCTTAGTCGAACTTCCGCTCCGGCCTCCGGATCCCCTCTTCCAAGTCGCGTGGTGCCGAACGGCGAGATCCATCCTTCCTTCGGTCGAAGTAGCAATGAAATCCGTATCTGTCCTGTTAGTTGTTCCAGATTTTGATTCAGATTGTTCTAACCGCAGCATGTTCCCCTTCTGTGCACACAGTTCCTCTGCTCGACTTCATTGATGGAGATGCGGATCATCGGCAGAGGAGAGAAATTTTTTGAGGTAGGGCGAATTTCTCACATTTACTGTTTTTCTAAGTTTGCAAAATATATTTCAATAAAATTGGTTTTCCAGACTTTAGGATGGATTTTTGTCATGTACATCTTATGATATATAGTCTATTGATATTTATGTTACATACTAATTTTTTCTCATATTATATTTCAAATCAACCATAATTGAATGATCGTAATAACAAATATCTACAACATAGAATATATGTCTATTATTCTAATACAAACAGTCTTTGAGCGGAGTGAGCAGATTACCAACAACTCAATTTTTTATGAGTAAATATATAGTTATATTTTATTTCCAAAAATATTTCCATATTTACCGACCTAAAAATATCAAGTAGATATTTGGCATAATAAACAACGCCTTCTACAAACTTCGAGAGACATGCTATCTTATCAGCAAAAATTACACAATCTGAAACATGGTATGTCAATATCAGAACTCACTAAAAGTAAAATACACCACTTAGCATGATTATCATATCTACTGTTATCAAGTAAGATGGTTTCTATATCAACTTTCATTGAGCAAGAAATATGAGCAAAGGAACGATAGTTAAAACATCAGTGAGCAATCGTACATGGATATCAACACTAGATAGCCAAAATAACTAAGAGTGCAGCGAAGTTGCGTCTCCTGAAGAGCCGGTCTTTGCTGGCCATATTGCTGTCGATTGCGCAAAGGCACGTTGGAACGCACACGCACCGCCTCACGCAGGCGTCACCGTCGAAGTACGAGACAATTGACCCGTCGTCGCTGTCTCCGACGACGTTTTTCTCGGACCTAGACCAAATGTGTAGCTTGACAAGTCATCGCCATCGCTGCCTCTATTGATCTAGAGTTAAATTAGTTGAAAGTTTGCAGATTTATTTTATACAGAGACACATATACAAATTCTAAAGGCCCAAGCAAACGTACATCTAAAAAAGATTTAATAATTTGTCTTAGAATTAATCCGAATAGCCAACAATTTTATGCAACGGTTACGGTATCTAACACGAGTTTGTCATTCTTTCATCTATCATGTATTCTTAAACATTATCACTAATCCCAGTTTAATACGTTGTTCTTGCATTTTATAAGTTTGTGAAACATGGTTCAAAAAAAGTGCTAAGCGAGCGGTGAGGCACCGCTGAGAGGAATTGATGCTTAAGCATTCCGTATGGACTCTGTTTTTGAGAAGTTGGCGGGATTCTTGGAGAAAATCAAGGGGAATTGGAGAATTTGAGATACACTGTTGCTCGCCCAGGAGAAACTGGTAGGATCCTTGGGGGAAATCCAGGAGAGTTGGAGAAATTGGCGGGATTCTGTTGCTCGCCCTGGGAAAATTGGCGGGATCCTTGGAGGAAAAAAGCGAATTGGAAAAATTGGAGGGATCCTTGGAGGGAATCAGGCGGGAGAGAGAGAAGCCGCCCCTGCGGCAGAGAATTGTGCTAATGAGCATTATCAGCGCTTAAGTAGCCGCTTAGGGCCTAAGGGCCTGTTTGGTAGGCTGCAAACCGCCTTTTTTTTTTTCCTTTTGGCTTATAAGCCACAAAAGCACCTTAGATGCTTTTCCTATTTAGGTGATTTTGACTTTGCCTTTTTGCTTATACCATCATCTAAAGATATCAAGTCAAATGTCAAAAGCCAAAGACGAAAGCATCTAAATAAGTGCTTTTGTGGCTTAAAAGCCAAAAGTCAAAAAGCGGTTTTAAGCCCAACCAAACAGGGGGCTATGCAACGCGTTTTCCCACCGATGAGAGCTTTTGCGCGCTTAAGCGATGCTTTTTTGAACCATGTTCATGTTGTGAACTAAACTGTTAATTTACTGACGTGTAACCGAGCATGTTTACTACTTGGCACTAGGGGTGCGCGTGGCTCGGATCGATCCGACAGGATCGCCATCCCGCTCCGATTAAAACGGCATTTTGGTTCACCGGTCTAGCCCATAACTTTTTTGGCCCATCTGAAATCCGATCCAATTGAACCATAGGTTCATCGGATCGAACCATAAACCAACTAGCGTTCGCTGCCGCCACCTGCGAGCGTCTGCTCTCCCTAGCAGCCCCGAAGCAGAGAGGAGGAGCTCGCCCCCGACCGATGCGGGGAGGCTGCCGTGGACCGAGGTCGTGGTGACCGATGGTAGATTGCAGCGGAATTCCTCGACGGCTTTGCTGGCCGAACCGACGCCTGCGCCAGTCGAATCAACGGTGGTGGCAAGCGGCGGCAGGCGGCGTCGCGGGCAGGATTGGGTTGTCGCCGGCCAAAATTCTGAGGGGAACGGGGTCTGGGGCTCACGGACGCAGCTCCCTGTCAACATCCACCCAGCATCCTGCCTGCAATTCCACCGCCGATGCTGAAGCCATGAAGGTAGGGACGTGTGAGATCGAGATAGGCAATCGGAGGGGGGGTGAATCATTGCGCGGAAGCAAATTAAAACTTTTCCCGAAAGTTCAAGCCCTAAATCACCTTTCTGTCCGTGATAGTAAAACAGCCGTAACTTTTGATTGGGTGAACCAAAAATACGTCTGAGTATGCAAAAGAAAGGTATTGAAATTATCTAACCAACAAAACAAGAATCAGCTCAATCGGACGTACCAATAAAAAGATAGGATCAAAACAGTAACAGCTGACAGAAAGGTACGAGGATTAATCTAAAATTAATTTTGAGGAATAACAAGAAAGATGAATTAATCCCAATCTTCCCTTGATCTCGTGAGAAACCTGCAGCAACGTGGTGTGATCTTGTGAGAGAGCTGCACCAAAGTGTTAGAAATATCTAGCACGAAGATTTCCACGAAGATCCGAGAAAAACAGATGACACCGCCAACGAATCTCTTTATTGCAACGATGTCGATCGATTACAAAAAATGCAACCATGCATCAAAGAACTCTCCAAGAATTGATCTTGATCCAAAGCTCTGAGTTCGCTCACATCCTTGCTAAAACCCTAGCTAGGACGCCCTCTATTTATAAGGGAAAATTCGCGACCCTAAACCGAGTCCGAATCCAACACGAACTCATCTGTCCCGGTCGGTATTCTGCCCGTGGGGCCCGCATAAGACCTCGAATTGAGATGACTCCAAAAGCACAGTTGTTCGCCTCGACAACACGCACAACTTTCATGGGAACCACGTTTCAATCAGACACATCAATGTTTCACCTAAAACACTTGCCAATGTTACATATCACATATGATTTCACAATCTCCCACTTGATGAAAACATTGGCAACATCTCCTTAACACTAGACATCAAACATTGATTGTGTTGTCGCGCGGGGCTCCGACACCGGGGGCGTGTGGTCACGGCCCCCTTTTAGGTTCGGCAGGGGCGTCGGGGATCGCTCCGGCGATCGCCGGCGTGGTCGATGGTCCTTCGCGACCGGCGAAGAGGTGCACTCGGGGTGCGCACTAACAAAGAACACATGCACGCACGTTTTTACCCAGGTTCGGGCCACCCGGAGGTGTAAAACCCTACGTCCTGCCTGTCTGAACTGGTATTGATTATGAACCAAGAGTTTACATCTTGCCGGGGGAAGGTCCCCGGGCTCTCTCTCTTTCCTTGCTAAATGCTACTTGCTACCCTCGGACCAGGGCTAGTTGTGAGCTACGAGTCTGTGTACCGTGTGACTGTCGAAC
Organism: Brachypodium distachyon; assembly: GCF_000005505.3. NCBI lineage: Eukaryota > Viridiplantae > Streptophyta > Magnoliopsida > Poales > Poaceae > Brachypodium > Brachypodium distachyon. The sequence goes on along the minus strand of NC_016133.3, from coordinate 27,151,829 downwards.
TATCCAACCTTCGGGAAAGCATGGAACCCTTTGACCGCGGAACCCTCTGACCGTCGAACCCTTTGACCGCTGGCGGGGGTCCTCCTTTTATACTCAAGGAGATGCCACAGGTGCCACGGTGCATGTGCTACAAGTGTTAAACGGGGAGGCACACAACTCCCCCTCGGTGAGCTGGTGGCGCGCATGGACGCCACCTCCGCTGCTAGGGGTCTAAAACCCTAGAGTAGGATTGGACAGCCACTGTTCACCTGATTTGGACGGGTAACGCCCCTCCTGTCGGCTCATTTAATGAGCCATGCGCCTCACTCCTCGCCCTAGTGAGGCGAAGCACCCGACGCCCGCCACGCGTCTGCGTGGCGCTATAGCTTTGCTCGCTGGGCCCCACCCTTGAGGCGGGAGCCTACGCCCGGGAACCCCTTATCCCGGCAACTCGCTCCCCGAGAAGCGCCTAGGTCCAGCACCCGGGAACCCCCCTCCCGGGAAGCGGCTTCCCAGGTGGTGCCCAGGCGGGAATATTCCCTGAAGCCCCACTAGCCCTTTCGGGCTGGTTGCTTGCCGGGCTGCTTGTGGCCGCCACCCGAGACGGAACCTTCCCGGGACCTCGGAGACAGGGCCCACGCGTCGCGTGACGGTGGTACCCCGGGTACCATTGGTGCGACAGTAGCCCCCGGGCGTGGGCCGACATCACCTGTTCCCGGATAAGTCTTCCCCAGGTCGGTTGCCGAGCTACGCCCTCAACCGACGTGTGGGGCCCGATTCTCCTCGGGCCCGCGCCCCTTCGCTGCCCCGTGTACAACGCCGTTACAGACGGAGTAGTGGGCGCGTGATTTCCGCCCTTACTCCCCCCTTAAGTAGGGAAGTTAAGGCCACTCCGCGCATTACTCCTAATGATTAGGAGTTATCCCCGCGCACCCGTAGGATGCGGAACCGGCCGTTACCAAACGGCCGGGTGTTATAAGGCCCTTACTGTTGCCAAAAGGGGAAAGACACTCTGCCCCCATAGCCTTTGTCTTCTTCCTGTTTCGCATCTCGCACCCCAGCGCCCCTGCTAGCTTCCCTCTTCGTTCCCCATGGCGCCCCCCACCACCAGAAAGGGGAAGGAGGTGCAGGTCTCGAAGAAAGCCACGACCAGCAAGAGCGAGGCGGCAACCAACGCAGCCGCCGCCAAGGACCAGAAGAAGCGGGAGATGCGGGCCACGCTCGCTTTCTACCGCCCCGGCTACAACGGCGAGGCGTTGGAGAAGGTCCGGCATGCTGTCGCCTCCAACTTCAATGAGCACGGGGGAACGCTGATCTTCCCGGCGGGCGTCGAGCACCAGGACAACGACTTCCGGGTGTTCGCGTGCTTCCTCCTCACCGGCCTGGTGCCGCCCTTCTCGCTATTCCTCCACGCGCTGATGGAGTCTTACCAGCTGCGGGTGGCGCAGCTCCACCCCACGTCGCTGTTCCTCCTCGCCACCTTCCAGTTCCTCTGCGAAGCGTTCGTGGGGATGATGCCGTCGGTGGGGCTCTTCCACCACTACTTCTACCCCGACATTGACAAGGCGATGTCGTCGGGGGTGGTGTTCCACGCCCGTGACCAGATGAAGTCCGAGTTCATTGTCCGGTCGGGGAAGAAGATCGAAAAGGAGTGGCGGTGCGATTGGTGCTGGGTCCGAGTGGAGGACCCCCAAGAATTCATCCAGCCACCCACGGAGCTGCCGCAACCCCAAAACGGCTGGCAGGACATGTACCACCGCGACGCCGACCTCCTCCCCATTGTGGAGAAGATCAAGGCGCTGCGGCTAGCGGGGCTCACTGACGTGGACGTGGCGCGCACCTTCGTTCACCGGCGTATAGCGCCGCTTCAACTGCGCTCCCGGCCCGCGTGGATGTACACGGGCCCCGGGGACAGGACACGCCTCCAGCAGGACGGCGTGGACTTGGAGACCCTCAGGACGTGGGTGAGGGGAATCTCCGGCGAGACCTTCCAATCAACGCAGTTCCTGCCGGGGGTTTCCTCTCTTCACGCCGGTGTTGCGGCGCTCAGTGACATCGTCAGCGCCTTCCCGCCCTGCAACGAGTGGGGGCGGATCCGAGGCCCGCTGGCCCTCCCTCCAGTCGTTGGACGACGAGGCGGGCTAGGCGGCTGCGTCCCCGGAAGTCGTCCTCGTGGGCGACGACGACGAAGACAGCGACATCGCGCCCCTAATCGTGCGGATATCGAGGGCGTTTGAAGCGGCCGCAGCTATCTCCTCGACGGCGAAGTCCGCCCTAGCAGCGGCCACCAACCTTGCGGCGGCGGCCGTTTCAGGGGCGCCCGTCGGTACCTCGGCGGCGTCCATGGCCACAGGGGTCACCGGTGCCTCAGTGGCCGCCAGTACCGTGGCGGGAGTCGCTCCCGGGGCGCCCGCTGGTACTCCGGTAGCGGCATCGTCCGCAGGGGTTGCCGGAGCCTCGGCAACGGTTTTTGCCCCAACAGCGGCAACCTCCCCAGGATTGGCTCCCAGCACCGTGGCGGCATCACCGTCGATACCCGCGACACTCCGGGTCACGACGACCCCACGGGCGCCTTTGGCGCCGCCTGCTCGGGGGGTCTTCCGAGGCTTCGCGCTCCGGCGCAACCACCTGAAGTCCAACTCGCCGACGGGTGCCAGCAAGAGGGCGAGGAGCAATTCCCCACCCGACACGCCAAGCAAGAGGGCGCGCGCAGACGCCAGCAGCGCCGCCGACCGCACCGCCGCAAGGGTCCGCAGCGACGCGATCGCGCCCGATGACGGCCCAGCCCCCACGGAGGCGGGGGCGGCAACTAGTACGTCTTCTTCACTTCTCTTCATCTGCATTTTTTCAATTGTTAGTTAATCTCATGAACGTACCTCTTTTGCAGTGAGCGGCAGCTCGCCCGCGGCAAGCCTCTCGGAGGCTCCCGCCGGCGCGGGCGAGGCGGGAGAGGCCACCCCCGCAAGTCCGTCAGCCGCGCAAGGTAACCACCCTGGTCACCCTTGTCCGTTTCTGACTACTCTATTACTCGCCGATCCTCATACTTCTCATCGCTGCAGGCACAAGTGCGCCCGCACCTGGAACGGGCGCGACCGTGGTTGATCTTGACCCGGTCACCGAAATCACGGGGGCGAAGGAGGAGCCGGAACCGGCTCTCACATCAAGCCCCGCCGCGCCAGAGACAGTGGTAGCGATGGACACCGCCGCCACTGAGACGGCGCTTGGCGACGCGCCCGCAGCCGCGGACGCGACTAGCGCGGGCTCACCTGCCGCCCAGCAGGAGTCAGCCCCTGCCGGGGGCAGGGAGGCTTCCCCAGCCCTGGGGTCCCCGGGCGCAGGCGCAGGGGAAGTTGCCGGGGAAGGGCAACAAGACCCCCGGGAGCAGGCGGGCGACCCCCCGCATAGCCCCACGTCGGCAGCGGGGGCCTCGTCGCCCTCGGCTGCTCTTCCCGGTACCGACCTCGGCACCCTCGCCGGGATCGCTTGGAATCCTATCACCTGGGATCCGAGCATCTTCGAGCGGGGGCACCGGTTCCTGGACGCCGTCAGGGACCAACAACAAGCCTTCGTCACCTCCTTCAACAAGGTGAGGGAGCACCATGCCATCGCCAAGAACCAACTTGGCGAGGTGCGGGAAGCCATGGAGAGGGAGCGGCAAGAGCTCTCCCGGCTGCGCGAGGAGACGCGCCTCGCCAAGGAGGAGGCGCGCCTCACTCGGCAAGCCATGGAGGACGCCAGGGAGCCGGTGGTCCCGGCTGCTAGAGGCCCAGTGCAGGAAGCTTCAGGGGGAGCTGGACTCGATGGCGGCAACCCTCGTGGCGGCCTGGAAGGAGCATGCCGCGGTGCTCGCGACCGCCCAGACCCGGCTGGACGAGAAGAGCGACCTGATCGCCAACTACCACGGCGAGATCCAGAGCCTTCGCGTCATGCTGGAGGTGCAAGTCAAGGCCACTGAGGAAGCGGTGGGAGCGGCGGCCTGGCACGAGCTCCAACTCGGCTCCACCAAGGATAGAGCGGACAGGCTTGAGACCGAACTGGCCGCTGTCCGGGAGGAGCTCGCTAAGGCCGGCAACGAGATCGCGGTGAAGACCGCGGAGCTCGCGGCGATGGAAGACAACCTCCGCAAGGCCAAAAAGGCCGCGCACGACGCTCGCCTCCATCACGGCACGCTGATCGGGCAGTGGCAGATTGAAACAGAGAAGCTGCTGAAGATCGCCCAAGCGTTGCGCGATCTGCTGCCCAAGTTCGAGCTGCAGGCTGCGGTGGTGGACGGTACGGACGTCTCCACCTTGATCCCCTTCTTCTCCGACTTGGTGGGGAAGCTTGGGGCGCTCGACGTCTGGATCGCCCAGTACGGCGCCAACGAGGTCGCCAACTGTGCCCGGGAGGTTGCCATTATGCACCCTGGCAGTGGCAAAGCTACATTGCGTCCTACAGGCATAACGGATTCCATCGGAATTTTTGTATTGCAGAATGTCAAGTATAAGAGATGCACAGAAATCCGTCTGGAGTGCGAGGTGCAGAAATGCAAGGGTTTGGTCGCTGAGATTGAGACCCGCGCCATTGCCGCCGAGAAGGAGGATGCCGAGAAGACCCGGCTGGTTGTTTAAGGTTGTCCGGCATGAGCTCGTCAAGATCGAAACCATGCTGACCAGTAAGCTGCCCTGACACAAATTTCTTCATCTGATCACTTGTCCGAGTAATAGTAACAGGATGCCGAGACTCATTACTATCTTCCGTGCTTTTGTCAGAATTTTTTCCACAATCGATCGAGACCGCCCAAGTTGTCGTGATCAAGGCGCGCAGGAAGAGGGATCCAGCCGGAACAACCCCCTTCGAATACGACTTAGTGGATTATCTGGTCAGCATTGCTAGCCGGGTAAAGCCTCTAAAGTCGTTCGGGGTTAACATGCTGAATGTCGGCATCCGGGCCTTCCGAGCTCTATGGCCAGGAGAAAAAGCTCCGACCGGCATCCCAAAATTGGCAACGCGCCTGCTGGAGGTGGAGGATCACCTCAACGAGTGGCGGGAATCGGCCGCACGTGTCGGCGCTGACGAGGCCTTGTCGTTCGTACTGTCTTGGTACGATGGCATCAATCTCGACGTGTTGCAGTCGATGCGTGCTGGCTCCCCCTACCTCTCGGACCCAAAGCTGATTGCCAAGCGCCAGGAGCGGGCTTACTCCTTCATACAATATGCCGATGTGCATAAGTTTGTGGAGGGCTAGGCATCCGAGGCAGAGGCCAAGATGACCGACGAAGACGAAGAAGAAGCAGTTGACGAGGAAATTGTCGTCGAGTCGGCGTCCACTGCCACGGATGCTCCGAGTTCGGTGCCAACAACCCTTCTGTTTCTTCTTAGTCATGTCGGAAAAAAGGAACTTTAGAATTATCAGATCTCCGGGATGCCGAATGCACATGTAACCGGGATAACATAGTTTTGTTTGTAAGACATCATGTTTTTAACTTATATAAGTCTTTTGCTTATCGAATTCCCGACCAAGTCCCCGAGTCCATTTTTCCTTTTAGTGAAATTTTATGACCTCGGTTCTTTTGTCTGCCTTATCGGCGTTCGACGTATGAATCGCAAAGTCATAGAACCACCTTTTCGAAAAAATAAACTCGACGAATTCGCTTGGCAATACCCGAGTTAAGAAATAAATGCTGGGTTAATACAAGGCGCATCTCGGGTTGCTTCTTTGTTTGTTTCCGCAATCGCCTTTCATGTTTTCGGTTATCTCGCACCCATCTCTAGCTTGCCATGAAGCCGGGTTGCGGACAGCAGCGAAGTCATAGAGGGGATTTTCAATACCGACACACTACTAAACCGACATAAGATTACACAACTAAGCCATGCCGACATACAAAAGATAATTGCAATACATCACTTAAATAACATGGAAGTCCCCGAGTTCCTTTTAAGAACTCGGCGGATAATTTCATTGTCTCAAAACATTCAACATAAGTAAAAAACGATACAAATACTCATCTCTCAAGTATAGAACGGACGAACCAAAGCTACGTTCCATGGCCTTTTGGTCTCCTCGCCTGACCGGTCCATCATGTTCGCCTTGGGATTTTGCGCATCTATAAGATAGTAGGATTGTTGTGAAGCGCTTTGCTCACAATAAAGGGTCCTTCCCGTGGGGGTGATAGTTTGTGCATGCCGGCTGTGCGCTGCACAAGTCGGAGAACGAGGTCTCCTTCCCGGAATACCCGCGGGTTGACCTTTCGGCGCCTTAGGTGTTGTTGATACATGGCCGACCGAGATAGAGCTAACTCCCGTGCTTCTTCGAGCAGGTCGACATCATTTTCTCGGGCCTCTTTTACCTCGGCTTCGGTATACATTGTCATTCGTGGGGAGTCATGTTCAATGTCGGCTGGTAAGACAGCTTCCGCCCCGTATACGAGGAAGAATGGCGTATAGCTTGTGGAGCGATTTGGAGTCGTCCTGAGACTCCATAGTACAGCTGGGAGTTCGTCCAGCCAGCATCCCGGAGTACGTTCCAATGGTTCAATCAGCCGAGGTTTTATGCCGGCTAAAACCATACCATTTGCCCTTTCAACTTGTCCATTGGACTGAGGGTGTGCTGCAGAAGCGATATCCAGCCGGATCTTCTTTTCTGCACAAAATCGCGCGAAAGGTCCTTCTGCGAAGTTCGTTCCATTATCCGTGATAACACTGTGCGGGTACCCATATCTCAAGATGATGTCCTTCAGGAATGACACCGCGGTCTTGCCGTCACACTTTCGTATCGGCTTTATTTCAATCCATTTGGTGAACTTGTCGACCATGACCAAGATATGCGTCATGCCTCCTCACGCCCGCTTGAAAGGTCCCACCATATGCAAACACCAAACAGCAAGCGGCCAAGTGATTTGAATAGTTTTGAACTCGGATGCCGGCATATGAATCTTTGCTGGCATATCTCTGGCAGTCGTTACACTTCCTGACTATGTCTTCTGCTTCCTGTAGTGCACTTGGCCAGTAAAAACCATGCCGGAATGCCTTCCCCACTAGTGTTCATGAAGATGCATGACGGCCACACTCTCCCTGATGAATATCCCGGAGTATCTCTTGCCCTTCTTCCGGCTCGACGCATCGCTGGAGGACATTAGTTACACTACTCTTGTATAGCTCGCCATTGATGATGGTGTACGCTGTCGCCCTTCTCTGAATTTGCCTTGCCGACACCTCCTCTTCCGGAAGACTCCCGTCTTTGAGGTAGGACATTATCGGTTGTGCCCAAACCGGCACGGGACGAGTGGTAAAAATCGGCTCATCTGGTACGTCTATCTTCATTGGCTCAACCGCCATTGCTTCTGCCGAGTTAAGGTGCCCAGTCCCCGAGTTACCGGAACCGCTGCCACTGTCAATGTCCATGGGGGTGACGTCAGCTTCTGAGCTCGCCGGGATAAAGATCGACTCCGATTCTGGTGATGGCTTGATGGATGGTTTGCGTAAATGCTCCAGTGCCACACCAGCTGGAATGGCCTGTCGTGTTGAGCCGAGTTTTGACAATGTATCGGCTGCCTCGTTCTCCGCCCGCGGTATATGGTGAAACTCACACCCTTCAAAGTGGCCACTGATCTTTTGAGCATGGAACCGGTATAGCGCCATATTGGCATCCAATGCATCACAATTGCCGGAGGCTTGCTGGACTACCAGATTGGAATCACCAAAGCACTGAATCCGGCGGACTCCAATTTCCTTTGCCATTTTCAGTCCGTGCACAAGCGCTTCATACTCTGCAACATTGTTGGACGCTGCGAAGTGAATTTGCAACACGTACTTAAGTTGGTCGCGCTTTGGCGAGGTCAGAACTATGCCGGCACGAAGCCCACTTTTCATCTTAGAGCCGTCAAAATGCATCTTCCAGTAGTTAGTTTTCAGGGGCGGTGGTTCATAGTCCATCTCGGTCCAATCCACTAAGAAATCCGCCAGAGCCTGAGATTTTACGGCATCCCGTCTGTCGTACTGCAGGGCATAGGGTGCTAACTCGACAGCCCATTTTGCTATCCGGCCGCTCGCGTCTTTGTTATTCATGATTTCCGAGACGGGCGCCTCACATATAACTCGGATCTGATGCGCATCAAAGTAATGCTCCAGCTTCTTTGCCGCCATATAAACGCCGTATGCCATTTTCTGATAGTGGGGATAGTTCTGCTTAGACGACGATAACACCTCGCTCAAGTAATATACCGGCCTTTGCACCGATTTGCCGTCTTCATCTTTTTCTACCATGATGATGGCGCTAACAACTCAGTTGGTTGCTGCTATGTATAACAACATAACAACATCGGCTCCTTCTCCATTGGCGAGGCTAATACCGGTGCCGTACCAATCATCTTCTTCAGTTCTTGAAAAGCCACGTCTGCTTGTTGCGTCCACACAAATTTGTCGGTTTTCTTCATCAGCTGGTATAAGGACATTGCCTTTTCACCCAGCCGACTAACGAAACGACTTAGTGATGCTAGGCATCCAGTGAATTTTCGCACATCTTTGAGGCATTTCGGCAATTTCATTCTTTCTATGGCGGCAATTTTCACGTGATTCGTTTCGATACCTCGGCTTGATACCAGGAACCCAAGTAACTTCCCTGCCGGCACACCGAATGTGCATTTGGCCGGGTTCAGCTTCATCCGGAATCTCCTTAGATTTGCGAATGTTTCCCGGATATCATTCAGGAGCGTGCCGCTTTCCTTGGTTTTTATGACGTCATCATCGACATATACCTGCACATTTTTGCCAAGTTGATCGTGCAAACATTTCTGCATGCATCTTTGATAAGTAGCCCCTGCATTTCTCAAACCAAACGGCATAGTGCGATAGCAATAAGCCCCGAACGGGGTGATAAATGATGTCTTTATTTGATCATTAGGGTTCAGCGGTATCTGGTGAAACCAGAGTACGCGTCTACAAAAGACAACAACTCACACCCGGCTGTGGAATCGATCACTTGATCAATCCGAGGTAGCGGAAAAGGATCTTTGGGACATGCCTTGTTTAGGCTGGTGTAGTCGATACACATGCGCCATACCTTAGCAACAGTTGGGTCGTCTTTCTTCTTCTCAACCATGACCGGGTTTGCCAGCCAGTCGGGATGTAGTACTTCCATGATAAAGCCGGCAACTAGAAGCCGGGATATCTCTTCCGATATGATTTTCCTTCTGTCGTCGGCGAAGCGTCGAAAGGGCTGCTTCACTGGTCTTGCGTCTGGTCTGACATGTAATGAGTGCTCAGCCAGCTCCCTCGGCACACCCGGCAGGTCCTGATTCGACCATGCGAAGATGTCCCGATGCTCACGGAGGAAGCTAGTGAGCTCGCCTTCCTATTTCTCACCCAGGCCGGCACCAATAATGACGGCCCGGTCTAGGCACTACACCACGCCCCATGTTAGATGGCACACATGTCTGTCGGCATATATGGCTTCTGCTGGCAGCACATCTGTCGGCAAGCATTTATGCCAATAGACAAGCTGTGGGCACGTCTGTTGGCAAGCTGGCCGTCCTCTAAAATCTATGCCGACAGACAGAGTGTCATCTATTGTCTCACTTGCCGACAGACAATTTGTCACATTTTCCCTGATAAAAGCTGACAGACAAGGTGCCATGCATAAAAGCTGACAGACTGCGCCAACCCTGTCAGACAATGCTGACAAACAGTGTGCCACTATGCCATACAATAGCTGACAGACTGTGCCAACTGTCTCAGCACTGGCAAATAAAAAAAATGTTGCTGACAATATATAGAAGTAGTACCCAGCATAGGTAAATACACATTCAATACATAATTGAACATTCGTCACATATCCATCAACAACTCAAATTCAGCATTCAAATTTACACGAACAATAGATGACATAACATATTTTAGATTCCAGATTCAATACAACACCTAACATGGAAGATCGCAGCAATTTCACATCTTGCTTCAGCCAGCCTAATGCCAACAGGCAACCACCAATTGGATAACACTACAGCACGCCGAAGGCTTCCAAAAAATGAGATTGTACAACTTGTAGACATTCTCAAGTGTAACGCCCACATGCACTTCAATGGTCAGACTCCTTCAGTTACCTAGATTACACAGGAAAGGAAAACAGAATCGTAAAAGGAGTTATGCATTCTGCAACAAATGCATTAGGTCCTGAGATTTTACAGTCAGGTATAGCGACGCGCGACATGGATGCAATAATCTGGACAGTGAAAGGTCAAGATCTGGGATAAGTCTCTGAATGGAAAATGTGTGACTAAAGTTAACCATGTAATTAATAGCAGAGATGTTTTAGATCATTGAAGCATTCATTCCATCGAGTATTATGACATGGATGCAAACTGGAGTTACATGAATATACTCCAACAAAAAGAGTGTATATGCTCTAAAAAGGAACTGCAGCATATATATTTTTTAAGAAATCATAGCCTTAAAAATAAGTGATCAGTAGGCTGAGAAGATTAGAAAATAACCCTTCACAATGTCGTGATCTGTTAGTATGATTTGTGGAATGACATTATGATTGTCGCTTCATTGAACACCATTTCAATTTTGGAGAACTGCCAGGGCTCCTTTCATGTTGGACCTGCACAAAGGATATTAGGTATTTAGGTAGAGCCTCAGACTTGATTAAATTCAGTGCCAGTTCAGTTCTCTAAACTTGATCTTCACAAATAACACATAAAAATTGAGGATTAGTTGTAACATAAAATCCAAGATATTTTAAAGCCAAACAAAACTTGAAATGAACAAATTTAGCCTTCACATCATATTTCACCGAAATGCAGCAGTAAAAATAACTTGAGATTACTATAATTTCTGTTCTGGTTCGCTTGTCAATTGTCATAGATCGTCTTTGATTCAGCTAGCTGACCAATGATTTTCTAATGATAGCAAATTAGTTGTACATTAACTCATATATACAATAATACATAAGGGTTTTTCTGTTAAATCGTGTGCAGTGCACAACCCATAAAAGCATAACTGAACATTCCTGAAAACCTGACAGGTCCCTAACTCCGTCCTAATAACCAATCAACTAATTAATCTAAACAGACTGAAGACTGAATCGCTTTAAGTAACAAAGCATCTGTGAGCAAGACAAGATCTCGATCTATTTATCTACCAGCTCATATCTCACTAAATACAGGTGAGTATGAAAATATGGCAAGAGAGGGACATAGCATGCAAGAAGTTACTGCTATCAAACTTCAGCTATATCAGCAGTCCATGATAGCTCGCAATGTGCATCAGGGCCATTTTTTCCATTTAAGTGATAAATATTGATGGAAGAACTCAAGGTTAGTCCAGCTTGATCCTAGCATATACCCAAGTCCATAAGTTTGGTCACGTAAAACTTTTGTTAAATGGAAAAGCGAAGTGTGCATCTGAACTTAAAAGCAACAGGGAAGGTCAATAGATGTACTATTTGGGTACAGATTTGCTAAAATCCACAAAGTGACGTAGCCACAATGTTAAATGCAGTAAAGGTTCTGAGAATAAGCACAACTCAAGAAACTCGATTTGACAGAAGAGAAACAAGCAACAACGTATAATAAACTAAAATTCTCGAAAAGAAGACTCAGCAGATGACCTTGCTACGCAGGAGAAAAGTTTCCTCCAAGCCATGCAACCAGGAATCCTAACCATCGCGGAGGCTTCAACCAACCTGGATCAAAACAGGACAACAAAAATCCATATGGAAGGGGATGGATTTTCCAGTACCCGCTACCTAGGTTAACAAGCATCAAACATATAGAAAAAGGAATAAAATTAAAGAGAAATAACAGGAAGACATGAGATGAACAAATCTGCCCTTCTTGTATTGTCTAGAACCTGCCTGCTATTGGTAGAAAGATACGAACAGATGAATACATCACATTGACTTAAACCATAGGAAAGAATCGTACTCGTCTAACCCGACCGAGGAACAGTCGAACAACAATGGTATGGGAGGATTTGCGGCAGCGGCATCGACCTACAGGTTGCGGCCGCACCACATAGTGATGGAGGAAATGAGGTGAGGCAAGGTGAGGAGAGATGGCGAATCGAGCGTTGGTGGAGAGGATGGACCGCGGCATCAGGGAGGCGAGCGCGCGACGGTGGCACGGCAACCTACAGGTGACGAGCGGCAAACAACCAGTGCGCTGAGCGATTTGAGAGGAAAGAAGGAGAGGCAAGGAGAGGAGAGATGGGGAAACAGCTAAGCATCTCATGCTGGTTGAGACGGCGGACGGCGGCATCGGTCAAGCGAGCGCCGGCGGCGTGGGTGAGGCCAAGCACAGCAGGGAGAAGATTGGGGATTCTGTCTAGGGTTGTTCCCTCCTGCGCGTGAGTTTCCTTCTAAACAGTGGCCTGGCGGGCCTTTTTTACCTTCCCGCTGTTGTTTTGGCTAAATTTTTTTAAATAATACGATTTTTTAAATTATTTTTAAAAATAATAGGTGTTTTTCAAAATTTCAAAAATAATACGGCCTCGGCCTCACCTAGGCCGAATGGGCCCAGTCGGCCTGGCCTAGGGCTGGAGGCAGGCCGCGCAGAGTGGGGGCCCCGCAAGAGGCAGTCGGCCTAGCCCAGGCCGATTGGACCAGTCGGTTTCGGTCAAGCCGACTGGATGCAGTTGGTTTCGCCGAAGCAGATTGGTGCTAATCAGCTTCGCCAAACCTAATTGGTTGCATGATCAATGCATACACGCCGAGGCCCAATTTTTGTCTCGAATTCTTGCGGTTTTTTGATCTAAAAGACTTGATAACTTGGATAAAGTAACATACATCGATAATGTGCTGGACAATTTTTGTGTCGAATCCTTGCGGTTTTTTGAACTAAAAGACTTGACAACTTGGATAAAGTAACATACATCGATAATGTGCTGGACAATTTTTGTGTCGAATCCTTGCGGTTTTTTGAACTAAAAGACTTGACAACTTGGATAAAGTAACATACATCGATAATGTGCTGGACAATTTTTGTGTCGAATCCTTGCGGTTTTTTGAACTAAAAGACTTGACAACTTAGATAAAGTAACATACATCGATAATGTGCTGGACAATTTTTGTGTCGAATCCTTGCGCTTTTTTGAACTAAAAGACTTGACAACTTGGATAAAGTATATACATCGATAATGTGCTGGACAATTTTTGTGTCGATTCCTTGCGGGTTTTTTGAACTGAAAGACTTGACAACTTAGATAAATTAACATACATCGATAATGTGCTGGTTACGGAACCAAGGCACGACTAAATTAACATACATCGATAATACCGCAATTGGACATAATTAAAGATAGCAAATAAAATTGAAACACAGTACAAGCACTACTGAGTCCACTTAGGCCATTTTTCGCTCGTGTCGCCATGTTCTTCTGCAGTCTTTGCCACGGCGGCCCTTTCTCTTTGCCTCTCCCTTTCTGCCTCACGAGCATCCTTGCGCCTTCGTTCCTCCTCTTGCATCTCAAACGCTTTCTCCCTGTTTTTCCTTAGTGCTTCATCAAAGTAACGACGTTGTTCCGCCCTATGCTCTTTCATCTCTCTCTCTCTTGCTCCTCTTTCTCCTGGGCTGCAGCTTTTTCCGCACGCTCCTCCACGTGGAAACGCTGTCATGCACTTTGGGACCTTGTTTTAATCTCTTCCACCGCCCAATCCGGCATCTCCGTGTCAATCCAACGATACCACATGCATAGGGGCAGAGGAGACTACAAAATAGCCTAATGTTACAAATAAATCGAATCCGACACACACAACATGTTTAAGCACACCTATATGTGCTTACCGGAGGCTTGTCGTACCGCGAAACCGGGACAGGTGGATCATGCTCATAGTTCGCACACATGAAAAACTTCATGCCCAGCTTATCTGAAAAATCTGTCACCTCCTTCACCTTGCATAGATTGCCGCACCAACACCTGAGATGTTCCACCCCCGGAGGCAACATCACTTCTTTCATCTTCCTCGGCCTCTCGCCCTGGTCGGAGCAAGGCAAACTCATTAGGGGACACTGGAATATTGGAAAAAACAGTAGTGGGAAGGATGCTTGGATGACTACCGGAGATGTGGTATTTATAGGCTCTCAAACTCATTCTCTCGCCACCGTTTCCCGCCTGGTTTTCCCGCCACCGTTTCCCGCCAACATTTTCCGCCTCCTTTTCACGCCAGCTATAGGAGGAAGAAGCACGGGCGCTCCTCTGGCGCTGGGCTCGCACAGGAGGCCACGGGAGGGATGGGAAGGGAAAGGGAAAAAAGGAAAAAGAAAAAGATTTCGGGCCCGCGGCCCACCAGGCCCCTTTCGGCCACGGCGAGGCCGACTGGGCCCATTCGGCCTGGGTGACGCCGAGGCCGTGTTATTTTTGAAAAACACGTATTATTTTAAAAATGATTAAAAAAATCGTATTATTTAAAAAAATTAGCGTTGTTTTGAGCCGAAAATTCGGCCCGTGCTGCTCTTTCGTCCGAAATTCCAGCCCACGCTTATTTCACCCGCCCCGCACCACTACTTACCGACGGACAGTTCGTCGTTTGTTTTATGTACCGGCGGACTAGGTGACATCAAGTTAAAGTGGCTGATTGTCCGTCAGCACAAGTTATCAATGCCGACAGACACTTTGCCATCAAACTGGTTGACAAACTGTCTGTCATCTAAAGTCCACTTTTGCCAACAGACAGTTGGACACCTAACGTGGGGCGTGGTGTAGTGGGGAACTCGTTGTCAACATGTATCTTCTTCGTCTCCTTGGCTGCTTGGAAAGCCACACTTCCATGGGGATTTGTCATAGTCGGTAGACCAATCTGTGCTGCCTGAGCCATCACGACAGCCTGCTGTAACTTCTTCTTCTCGCCAGCAATGACCAGTGACTCGACAAAAGCAGATCCTGCCGCCGCACACTCTATTGAACGTTTGTAGTTACCAGTGATGGTGATGGTACCATTTGGTCCCGGCATCTTCATCTTCAGATAGCCAATGTGAGTAGTCGCCATGAACTTGGCGAGTGCCGGTCTGCCGAGCAGCACGTGGTACGGACTGCTAAGGTCCACCACCTCGAACACTAGGTTCTCGGTCCGACAGTTCTCCCTGGTGCCGAATAAGACATCGACTCAGATCTTGCCTACCGGGGCACAAGACACTCCCGGCACAATACCGTGAAAGGTAGTCCGGCTAGACTCAAACATGTTATCAGTAATGCCGAGCTTAAGCATCGTATCCCAGTACAAGATATTTATGCTGCTCCCATTATCAATGAGGACCCGAGTGAATTTGACGTTAATGTCGGGCCCGATGAGTGTCGGGTCAACCACCAGAGCATATCCACCAGGGTTGGGCATAACCTTAGGATGGTCTGCCCGGTTCCAGTTGATCTCCTGCTCCGACCAGTACATGAACTTCGGAACAGCCGGCATTACAGCATTGACCTCCATCTCTTGCCTGTGATGACTTTGCTTGTCAGTCGGCTCAGTGATGAAGATCATGTAGCTTTGGTGATGCTCCTTGTACTCATTTCTTCCGGCATATCCCGGGATATCTTGGTCTTCCACCTGGTTGACAGCATTGTTTGCCTGAGGGGGTCCCTGGATCTGTGCGTTAGCACCTGTGAGCGGTGGAGGAGGGGGTAACCGACTTGCCTCACCCTTCTCGGCCCACTACATCCAGCTGCACTGCCGCGTTGTGTGATTCGCCGGCTTGTTGGGGTTAGTCGTGTGAAAACGACAAGGCTGATCCAGCATCACTTCGAACGTATACTTCGGCTTATCTTGCCAGGACTTCTTTTGTTCTCCCTTCTTGACCCACTGCTGATTCCCTGTTTTCTGACGCTGGCTGGAGCCGGCATCAGGTTGATCCTGAATAGCAGAGACATGGGCTGGCCCATATTGATAATCCGGCCTATCATCCCTTCTCTTGTTGCGATGATCTTGATGATCATTCCTCCGGAATGCCCCAGCAGGATTGTATGTCAGCTACTCCCTTTGTGGTTCTGCCGGCATCAGCGACGGCTCGGATCGCCAAGCGCATACATTTCGGCGATCCTGATCATCTCAGATAGAGTAGCTGGCATCTCTCTCTGCAGCTTTTGCCACAACATGCTGCCGTGCCGGCATCCTTGGGCAAACCATGCTATGGCTTGCAATTCCACTATCTCTTCACAGGAATTGCGGAGATTGTTCCATCTTGTCAAATAATCACGGTCAGTCTCGTTGTCTCTTTGCTTGCACATGGACAACTGCTGAGGGCGATTTGGCCTCTTGTAAGTGCTAGTGAAATTGCTGACAAAAACTTCTTCAAAGTCTATCCAGCAATTGATGCTGCCTTCCAGCAAATTGTTCAGCCATATCCTTGCCGGCCCTACCAGCATCTGGGGTACATAATGTACCGCCCATCTGCGGTTGCCGCCTGCCACGCTCACTGCATTGACATAGTCTTCCAGCCAATCTTCCGGCTTAGTACTGTCGTCATACGTTCTCGTACCCCTGGGCAGCTGGAAACTCGGGGCAGGTTTCTCCCTCATGATCCGATGTGCAAAACGATGCGGTCCCGGAGGGCCTTGCTCCTCCAAAAGCTCAGACAGATGAATTATGTCAAGCTGATGTCTGGCATCCAGGGGCGACACTTCCCTGTTCCCAACTCGGGCTCCGAGTGGGCCGAGATTATCACGCTCTCACCTGATATAACCCTCGTCACCCATGGTAGAGTATCCATCATCGTAACGGTCATACCGGCAATCTTCACCTCGATACAAGGGGTTGCGTCCGACACCCTGCTGACCTGCAGCAGTATTGGGTGCCGGACCCCGAGGTCGGTGTTCATGATCAAACGAGTAACGTTCTTGCTGGTCTCGGCAATTATTGCCGGGACGCAGGCCACTCTAGCTGTCATCAACTCTTCTGACCATTTGTTTCTTGGCCAGGGCCGGGTCATAACACTCTAGTTGCTTATCTCGGCCAGAGTTGACACTTTTGTCTCGCTTGCCACCAAGCGAAGACGCTTGTCTGTCAACTCGGCCGCCAGCATCTGCTGCCGAGTGAATAACTTGAGATGCTCCGGGCTTGCCGTGCATTCTCATGTATGCCTCATTCTGCTCATTAGCTGTGCGGAGCAACTCTTTCACGCGCAGCTGCTGCTGCCGGAGTGCCTCTCCTGTAAGATTCGGCAACTCTTCAGCCGCAGCTTCAGCAGCTCTGAGATTCTTGACAGGGGTATTGTATTTCGGCTTCAGCGCCGAGGCGAAACTTGCCGACACTGCTGGCACACCCCTGCCATCTCTAGTCATCTCGGCATTCAAATTCTTGCCACGGTTATGCACCTCCCCAACTCGGCTAGGGTTAGTAAACGCAGTAGAACTAAGACCATGGGCTTTGTTATACTCACGGAGTGAAATATCAAGCTGTTGTCGAGCATGAGTGGCGTCGACTGCTTCCTTCAGCAGTTTCTGTCTCTCCAACTCCAACTCCGCCTGCAGCTGGGCCGGGTTAGCGTTCGACGCTACCAGCGCGGTCAGCCGTTTGATGGAGGCCTGAAGCTGAGTCGGCTTCGGTGGCAGGGCCGACGTGCCGGCTTGAGCAGCGATGTTTTCTGACTTCTCCAAGTGGAGCTTCGCCGTTCTGTCGGATTTGGTTGGGACCGCGCCACTTCCCGCAGCGTCCCTTCCAGCATCGGCACCATGAGCCATCACCATGACCTCCACACCATCAGCGGGGCAGTCGACATGTCGGCCGCGAACCGTGCAGACGGCGGGGGGGTCTTTGGCCACCACCACCTGCTCTGGGTACCTGCAGGGGCTGTCAGTAGCAACATAAACCTCATGCATGCCGAAGTTGATGAAGCGGCCCGCGCAGGGAAACGATGCGTCGTTGAAGCAGCCCGCGTTGTTGTCGATGAAGCCTAGAGAGCCGAATCTCTGGACCAAACCGGAGACCACGCACTCTCCGGTGGCGAGAAAGCTTCCCGTTCGGATGAAGACTCCAGCTAGCGCCGCTGCTGGCCCCACGGTGGGCGGCAACTGTCGTGATGGTGAACCGGCAGATGCCATAGGATGGCTTAACTTGGGGCCGATGGACGAAGGAGGATCCGGAGGAGGGAGGACGTGAAGGGAAACACGCACAAACACACAAGCACACGCCGATTTACGCAGTCGCCTGGCACCACTACGTAAGCGGCGACTGTTTTTCCCGTAGGAATGATAGCGATGCTTTACTTTGCACCGCGTGGTCAGGATAAGACCGTTGTGGGCTGGCTGAGATCAAGGGGCTCGTCCTTATCCTGCAAACTCATAAGATAAGATAGTCATGCCAGCATACACCCGGTATGCCGGCTTAGTGTTAGTTTGGCTTTACGATGCCAGCATACACGGCTATGCCGGCTTCGCCTTCATCGTCTCGGCTAGAGCGTGTCGTCATAACCCTACCCGGGGTCATCCCCCCGACAAGATCAGTACACATAGATCACAGATGCTGCAGATGTGGAGACGTCGAAAATGACTTCCATTTGTTCTTCTCGTGTCATTTTGTGCATGCAGTTTGGTTTGCGTCTCCGTTGGGATTGAGAGTTGAAGGCCTAATTGCCCAAGGATCGCACGAAATAGAAGATGCACTGCACATCATCATGGCGACTTACAAATCAAAACATTGCATTGCTCTAATATTTAATATTCTTTGGTATATTTGGAAAGCAAGAAATGATCTCCTGTTCAACAAGAAAAATTGCTCGCCTATGCAGGTTTTCTTTGTAGCAAAAGCTTTAACTTCTGCAGGTCAAGAGTTTCATGAAAGAAAAGAAAATCGACATGCAGAGTTGAAACATAACATGGAACCAAGACAAAGCAACTTCATCATTTCATATCCAATTGACAGAAAAAGAATTGCTACAGGCCCTAACATCTACATGGATGCTGCCTGGAAGAATACTTTTGCAAATTTGAATGTTGATGCAGGTTCTCCAAGTAAAGCAGGACTTGGTATTTTCATGCACTGGATTGGTGAAGGAAGCACTCGTGCCATTTTCTATTGAAGCCACCTCCATGCTAATTCTGCTTTACAAGCTGAAGCTCAAGCTCTTGAGCTAGCAGCTCAAATATGCCATGTTTTGAAGGTGGAACATCCAAATTTTGTTACAGATAGTCAAGTATTGGCGGAGGCTGCAAGAAGAGATCCTTCCAAGCATCCAGGACATTGGACGATAAGACCAAATCTTCATCACTTCATATCCTATATGCATGATATTGATGCAAGAATTTTCAAGATAAGTAGAGACAACAACAAGGTTACTCATAAGCAGGCTCAAAGTGCTTACAATTTTTTGGATGTGAGCAATTGCTTATAAGGCATAATACTACATTTTGTCTTGTAAAAGCTGCTCTCAGCTCTCTAGATGTGCAATCTTGCACATTATTGTTAGCGACATGTCTTTAAAGTTTAAATAAAAATTTATGTTGCCAAAAAAAAATTAGTCAAAAAGGACATCCTTCATCATTCGTCCGGACGGAGGGATTATTTGGATTTGGATCAACGGGGACGGGTGCTGAACCTAACTATACCCCCTGACCCCCTCGCTCCTGGATCCTCTTCCTCCTCGGCCGAGCGCCGCCACCCATCCCGCTGCCGAGCGCCCATCGTCTTCCTCCTCGCGCGAGCGCCTCCACCGCAGGTTGATCTCCCCTTCGATTCTCTCGCTCCCGACCGTTTCTCCTCCCATCACCCCACGAACGGATTCTGCCCTTTAGCTCCCCGTTTCATAATCTTCCCCAATCCGTAACTGAGGCAAAAATCAAGGTAGGGCGGCCGCCCTACCTTGCCCTACCGGGTCTTCCGCCCGTGATGCGGATGGGTGCTGCGCAGACAGGTGGTCACTTCCCTGTGCCGCACAAGTCCCTCTCCTTGGATATCAAGGTTGGTAAATTTTTTACTCACTCCGTAACAAGGCCAATCGGTATCGTTTGTTGTGAAAATCTTTCCTGCTAGAGAACATGGAAGCTTTGTCAACTACGTACTCATAAGGGTATACAATCCTTGGGAATCACTGCCTTGATACATACCTATATTTTCAAACTCAACAACATTGACCGGATTTCATAGCAATCTCAACCTGTGTGCAACACAATTCTGGGCTCGCTTAATTTAGAAATGTACCGATAACACAAGTTCAATACTTATGTTCAGGGAATAGCATAGTGGAGTGTTATCTGAATGTGAATATAACTTTATTCCATTTGGACTGTCCAGGGAAACAAGACTGAAATTGTTATCAGCAAATATGAAGATATCTTTCTGGTGAGTTGCTACTCTTCGGTGGTATTCCTCTATTAGATTGGATGCTAATTTTCAAATGTGAGAGATCCTCATCTGTCTCCATATTTGCAGGTGATCGTGTCACAGATTGGATGCATGGGAACCATATTAGCTGCTAAGTAAGTTATCTTTTATCATGCAGATACCTTCTGCTTAGCATGTAAAGTTTGTCCAAGTTTGATTTATGTTTGCATTATCAGTTCTGTACATGTGGTTCCCTCCATGTGGTCTTGTTTTCAACTTGTTGATATTCGAAAATCTAAGTCTAACTGATCTCTTGGAGTGCACTGGGACACTAATATTTGTTCATGTCCTTAATCATCTACTAAGCAAAATAAAACGCTTCAAAGCTGGTGGGCAATGATTTATAGTCTACAAATACATGTCATGAAGTTCAAATTTTTCACATGTCTGTATGTTTGCGGGAGACAATGCTTTCATTATTTCCTCAACATGATAGAGGATTGGTTCCTGCATGTAAGAGTGTAATGGTTTTTTTTATAGCTCAAGAAAGTCACTGCCCTTGTATTTTTTTTCTTGAAACTTTGGTGTTGCATTCTTACTAAGCCTTCTCCCCCCTCAATAGGAAAGATGAAAGTGTTTTCTCTGATCCAACTTACAATGTATCTGTTCTTTTTGGAAAGAGAGACGAGGTAATATCACTAACCCTTCTTATAAAGGCTGCTTGTGGACATATCTAATGACTGCACAAAATGTTATGATTGCAGGCATTCCTACTAGCTTGTGCGCGGCAACTTATTGAACATATAAGGTTTTCTTTTTCACCATCGAATCATGCCATCTGCTATTTCCCACGTCTTTGAATAATTTTCATGTTATTATCTGTTTTCCTGTCCAGTCACTGGTAATTGAACTGCATGTAATTTTGGATGAGGAGGTGCTTGTGGGGACTATGCCTTGACCTGTGACCCACCTTTAGATTGTGCTGTTTGTTCATTTGGTTAAGACTGCAGACGTATTAGTAACAATTTAAAAACACTCAGCAGCAATAAGCTTCTCTTCTTTCTTTATACTTTTCTTGAATTTCCATGCAGATGTTCTCCAGCAATGGCCTTTTTCACTATGTTCAACATTTAATTCTTCTCCCAGCATTTTCTTGCCACTTTGTATGCTGAAGTTAGTAGCTAATATATATAAGTTGTAAACCACTCACTCAGCTGATATACCACATGCCATTTGTTACATATTCATACATGAAGGGATATTAAGTAGGCATGCCTGTTATGTATCCAAGTTGGTTGGATAACTTTGTTCTACGATTTGTACTTACATTGTTCGTACTACTTTCTTTTGCAGTAGTAGTGGCTCAGCTCGACCTTTGGTGATCTCTCTTGGTTTGAAGGATCATTCCCAGGTAAGAGTTGAAAGAATTTCCATAGTACGGCTGTCTTTGTTGCCTCATATGTTGACCACAATTGATCTTTGCAATTCTAAACCCCTGAATTCCGTAATCATTTGCTCCTATGCATATCAGTGTGGAATGCCATTTTTTTGTAGAAACCGAAATAACTTATAATGTTGTAAATGAATGTCTGAGGCAATCTTGGCAATTTTGCAGGGAGCACTGAAAGATGTAATTTCTGCCATCATTGAGAACCGCCTATGGTGATAACAGATATGTTCAGTTCATCTACAGGGATGTTGACATACATACAGTTTCAGAGAAACATAAGCTATCCCTTATCATGTATGAACCTCTCGAAAATTATCATGAGGTGACCTCTCCACTAAGTTATTCAGCTATCAATATTACCCTAACGTGAGGTTCTGACGTGCCTAATAATCTCTGTGTCACTTAGTGCCTATAGGTAATTTTTCTAAAGAAGGCTATCTTACTAATTTGATAAATTGTGTTGAATCATTTTTTTTTTTTGCATATTGAGCTGACTTACCACCGGTTATAGCTAAGTCAGTTTATATACGTTGCATTGCTGGACTAGTTAAATTCTCCCCCACCCGTTGCTACAAATATAAAACAAATTAAATTGCACGAACACGTTGCTACAAATAAAACGACTTCACAAACACGTTGCCATGGATAAACAAATTAGGCAGGTTGGATTGCAACTCCGAAAAGCATACTACTTCCGTTCCATAATTCTTGTCGTACATGTAGCTAGATGCTTTTTATGAATAGGTACATCCAATTTTGGACAAATTTGAGACAAAAATTATGAAACAGAGGGACTATTATTCATTTCTCAATCCTCACCACTTTGTTTTCTTGATCCAAACAAGAATAGCCACATTCTTGCAAAAAGTCTTGCAAGTTGACATTATTTATTGCAAAGTTAAAGCACATACGAGTATAACAATAATTCAAATTAATCTGAACGAATGGACGAAGCATCAAAACTGCGAGTTAATTAGCTGGATCTCGCGTGTTGCTGCTGCTCTGAAGCAATATTGGTGGAATCCAATGGCTGTGGTTGGTCGCTGCAACTCCGAACCTGATTGCTGGCATCCGCGTCCTCTATCGTCAACGAAGGCAGTACCATCTCGTCGCCAATCGTGGACAGCAGCGCCTCGTCGTCCATTGGGCCCGTGGGATCACAGTCGAAGTTGAGCTTATAGTACTCGGAGGAGTCTTCGTCTTCCTTAAGCATGGGAGGGTCTTTGAGGATGGCCGAGAGGTCGGAGAGCACGGGGAACCACCAGTTTGGCGAGAGCTGCTTCCCCGCGCAGAACGCGTCGAACTCGTCATCCAAAGCCGGCGCTGGCGGCGGCGGGGCCATGTTCACAAGCTGCTGCTCACTCCATCCGACGACGACAGCTCCCGGGCAGCCCAAGTGCTGCTGCGACGATGTTGCCCCGAAGTGGTGGGCGGCCTGCTGCTGCGGCGTCATCATCTGGTAGTTCTCTTGTGCTGTTGTCATGGGCAGCAGCGAGGTGTGCTGCCCGGCGCCGTCCATGCTCACAACGCTGCTGCTTGGCCCCGGCGCCGAGGACGTCGCCACACCAAACGAGTATTCATCGGCACAGTCATGTGCCCGGGAGCTCGAGGCTACGCCGTCCAGAAGCTGCTTCGCCATGAACTGCGACGTTTCTCCGGCTGGATAACACGACGACGACGATGCCGTCAGACGATTTGGGGACTTGGCCTCGCGGGAGGAGGTGGCCGCACGCAGCTCCGCTTTCATCTTATTCTTTTTACCTCTACTCATCTTGTAGAGCCTGTACAGGGCCAGGTCCGCGACCTGCAAAAACACAACGCCAGAATCAAATTACAGCCGTATATATAAGTGACCACCATAGTTTTCACTCTGAAAATTACTAACGCAGTTTTGAGCACCAGTATCCATTAACATACAACATTATCCAACAGAATTATGATATTCTGAAAAAAAAAATTCAGGAGTAGTACTTCATATTATTTCCAGATTTGAAAGTCTGAATCTTGGCCGGTCAGAGTGAACGATAAACCAACAGCAAATTTTAGGCCATTGAGATGAATTTACCAAAAACCAGATTTGAACCCCTGGGGCCTGGGCAACTAATATTGTGTCTTTCTGGAAAAATCTTTCTCCGACGTTTCTTCTCGTGATACAGATGTGCCCTTAGAACCTCCAAACTTTTACAGAAACGATACTAAATTTGCACTTTTAACGGTCCTTATATAGGCTGATACCAAAGTAAAGTAGCGATAATTTATTTAAGCATTTGTACCGTCAGAGATTCATCGCTTGATTGGATAGTAAGTAGTACTACCTCTGTTCCTAAATATAAGATCTTTGTCTTAATTAATTCTAACATCTTTAAGTTTGACCAAATTTATAGAAAAATGTATCACCCTCTAAAATATCATGATCTCCGCAAAATAAAAACTAATATATCATGACGGATTTAATAAAACTAATTCAAGGTCGTAAATGTTGGTAGATTTTTCTATTGATCAAAGCTGAAGAAATCTGAGTTATGACAAAAGTAGGATATTTAGGAATAGAGAGGGTATTAATTTGATTTGAAAGTTGGAGCACTGCATTCGACCACGGACACGATCTAGGGGTCGAGGGTATGGCTATATCTCTCGCCTAATTTTTAAGAAAAATATTTAAATCTTAGTTGGCGTGTTAGAATCGCCAGATTAATATCTATATGCCATATCCACTACTCTTTTTTCATCATTTATTACGAATCTTAAAGCACAAACTAGATCCAACGGTTGACCAGTCAACTTATATCTAACTAAAAATCAGGCGACTTAAATATAGCAAAACCGATAAAAGCAATCGGTTACTACGTGTATAGTACCTTGTTGCCGGGTCCTATAACCCTGGTGAACTCGTGCATGCCCCAGTCGGTCTTCCCGGTGTTCTTGGGGCTCTTGTCGTCGGCGGTCGTCGTGACCTTGTCGTAGAACACCAAGGTGAGCTTCTGGCCGACGTCGACGCTGCCTCTCGTCGTGGTGGTGCTGACGGCCTTGCCGCCCCCCGAGGCCTTCCACGCGCCGTGCTTGGCGCCGCGCGCCGGCCGCTGCTTGTTGCCCCTAGCCGTCGGGAACTCGCGAATGCTGAAGAAGTAGATGAACCCGTCCTCCTCGTGCTCCTTGTAAGCCTCTGCTCCACCGATGCACACATGATTGCACATATGGCGGTTTGTTCGATTCGATTCAATTCGTCGGATGCACATGCGTAGTACCAAGGATTAATTAAAGTGCTTATCACCCATCTTTGGTAAGAAGAGCAAGCTGTATAAGATTTGAGAGCGTATATATATACATACCGTAGAGCTCGGCGGGGTGGAAGTCGCGGATCCTGATGTCGTGGAAGATGTTGTGGAGAGGGTAGGGAAGAGGGCGGCCGGCGAGCTTGTCGTCGAGGAGGCGGATGATCTCCGGCTCCTCGGGGACGAAGCGGTAGCCACGCGGGAACCCGTGTTGGGTCCTCCCGTTGTCCTCCATTATGGATTGCTGCTTCGGAAAGTAGTACTGTACTCGACGGAAACTTGACGGAGACGATGTTTACGTGTGTTCGCGCGAACGTCGGAGAGCTGCGGGCGGCCTACTTATGGAGGCACACTTCTTTGTATTTTGTTTTGGCGGGGATTCGGTTTTGAATCTGGCTCGGTCCCGGCCAGCTTTTATCCGACGGAGGTGATGAGGACGCCGAGTTGAGAAAGGATCGGAGGAGTAAACCGGTCGTGTCGTACGTGCTTCTATTTCTGCATGCATCAGGCGTTGGCGGTTAGACCTGCATGCACATGATTTACCGACGCCGCGGTGACTTTGTGTGAAATCTCAAATTTGCAATTTTGGATGTTGTCACATGTTTATGCTTGTAGAGGCCGCATTCCATTTCTTGCGTTTTTTTAAAAAAAAATTCGGTACCATATTGGTTTTCTAGTCGAAAGCCCACTTTCTGCTCAACAACCCATTCCATCTTTGTCATTTTAACGGTCACTAAATTTGTTTCGATTATCAGTTTAGTCACTATATTTTGGAAATCGAAGTACGGTCCGTGAACTTGATGAAATATCCAACAACGGTCACTGGTACCGTATTTTGTATGTATCGGCCCGTATCCTGTGGCAACCCAGTTCGATTTTTTTTTGCATTTTGCCACCTGAAAAATGCAAAAAAAAATGCTCTCTAGTTCTCGTGAATTGTTTTTCAAGAGGCAAAATGCAAAAATCCGAGCTGAGCTGGCACATGATACGAATCGATACGTATATACGGTACCGGTGACCGTATGTGGGATATTTCGTCAATTTCACGGACCGTAACTTTCGATTTCCAAAATACAGTGAGTAAATTGAGAATCACAACCAACTTCAGTGACTGTGAGTGCATTTTACTCTTTAATGTTTCTGCCTTGCGCTCTTCTTTTTGGCGGACACTTGAACCCAATCCAGTGCAGAAAGTCAATCACCTCACCTCCTTTCCGCCCTTCCCTCCCCCTTCTCTCTCTCTCTCTCTCTCTCTCTCTCTCTCTTTCTCTTCACGTGTCCACATGTCATATATCTCATCGTTATCCCTAACGTCATGGTTCTATTAACCGCACCTTTTGTTTCGTCCTCGAGCATTGACCATGCCTTCTATTTGCTCCGATGCCATCCAAGTTCAATGAATTCGGTGGAAAAATCGGTGGAGATGGAGGCATACATCCCTTATTCCTTCCACATCCATCTCCCACGTATTTCCTTTCCCATAACACATCTTGGACGATTTCTCATGAAATTCTTTCATTGCGTTCAAAGGCCTCTAGGCTATAAATACCGCTCCAAAGACCCATGGTTCACACCCCCATCCACTCAAATTCCCCTCTCCCTCTTCTTCCCCTCCGATTTGAGGTCTAAGTTATGTTGCCAAGAGCATAGGTGAGCAATGGCCAACGGAGTAGTCATCAACAAGCATGTTCGTTGACATGGTTAGTTGTGCACACACCAGATAGCTTATTCTACTATTCTAAACAAGACGAGTATGATCGGACTACCGCAGCTAAGAATCCACCGTATATGTAACATGGGAAAGTGATAGTGAATGATCGGTATGGTCGACTAGAGGGGGGGGGGGTGAATAAGCGACTAACAATTTTACTTTTTCTTTTCACTTTTAAGGATACATGCATCAATACATGGGTTCACTAAAACGTCTAAATGATGAACACCCCTAGTATGATGCAATAGCCAAAGCACGAGCACAAGCAATAGATAATCAATTGAAACTTGTTTGATAGCCGAAGCACAAGATAAACAATTAAGCTTTGCAAGTAAGTAAAGGGACAAGAATGATACCACACGGGGAGATGAAGATTTCACCGGACTTCCACCTATTGGGGTCGGTGTACGTCTCCGTTTGGAGAAGTGCTCTACCACAAAGGTAGATGCGCCACAAAAGCTCACTCTATTCTCCAACTCTACACACCACAAAGGTGGGATGAGCTCTCACAACACCACAAAAGTGAGGTGAGTTCCACTAAGTGGCTTCCTTGAGGGCGAATGCCAACCCTTACAAACTTGACCGGTGCTCTCTCCACAACTTAATTGGAAGCTCCCAATCCGAGGAGAAGGGCATGTCTCCACAACTTAATTGGAGGCTCCTTCCCGAATCCACAAGCACCACCTCACAAGATTAGTGGCCTTGAGGAGACACCTTTCGGCTAGGGATCCCAAAATCCCAAGAGTAACAAAATCCACAAAGGAAACAAGGGGATCAACTTTTTGCTTTGGTGAAACCCTAGATCTAAATCTCCTCCTCCAATCCTCAAAGAATCAACAAGGGGGGAGCTCTATGGAGGGAGATATAGCACTTTGAAGCTTTAGAAATGGTGTGGAGAGAGTTGGCTTCGGATAAGTTCATCCTGAGATAGGGGATGACTATTTATGGGGTCCCAAAATCTAACCGTTATGCACTAAGTCTGCCAGGGGAGGAAGTTCCGGTCATACCCCGGAAGTTCCGGTTCCCCGGAAGTTCCTCCCTTGTTCCGGTCCAACCTCCGCCAAACACAAATGAATTCCAGTAGCATCACGGAGGTAGGCCGGACGATGGGTGGAAGTTCCGCCTTACCGGAGGTAGGCCGGAAGTTCCGGACCTTGAACAGACCTGGCAACACAGTTAGACTTTGGGTGGCTCTCTCTCGCACGGGTAGGCTTTATGTGGGTGCAAATATGGTAGTTTGTGTACGTGAAGTTGATTCATCCATTACATTCCCATGTGGACTCCCTCTTAATAGTACGGAGTTCCTACGACTCAATATAAATAAAAAGCCGCTAAACACCGCTACGCTTCTTTCCTTTTTGAGGGCAACGAACCGTCTTGTGTCATATGATCTCAAGTCTGAAACACTCGAGCACACGGTTAGTCCACGAGTCATGTTGTCATTAACACCAAAACACTTAGGGATCGAAATGCCTTTTCAATCTCCCCCTTTTTGGTGTTTGATGACAACACAACGATTTGCAGTAAGATATAACAATAAAGCTTAAGGCAAAGGAATATAAAATATAGACGGGCTCCCCCTAGATATATGCACCATTTAAATTTGCTTTTGGAATGCAAAGTGCACATACTCTAGGATCAACGCTCCCCCTAGATTTTATAAACCAACAACTCAATTGCAAAGGATTAAAGATATTTCAAAGAGAGCTTTACAAAGATATGTAAGGAATTATTCATACAAGATATAGAGCATACCTCCAAGAGACATATCAAAAGTGAATGAACCCTACATGGACTTATCCAACAATATATATAGAGCAATGCTTCCATGAAGCATAATGGGTTAGATAAATCCAAAACTTGAAATCATACATTTTGCAATGAGATCTTGTATGACATGTAAGCAACCTCTCCACACAAGATTAGTAAGACATGATATAGGCATAGAACAAACATGCATGAAAGCATAGATTATAAAAGCATAGCAAGTCTTAGGTATAGAGCAAACCACAATGACAACAAATGACTTACGCTATTAAGACTCATGCATATAAAAGTAACCATGTCTCACAAACTATGTCACGAAGGACATACCTTTCTCAAAGAGATCATGTGATGGAGCAAATTCTACAAAGTCAACATTACAAGCATCTCCGCACATGATTAGTAAGACATGACATAAATATTAAGCACATATGAGATATAACAAGTCACAATAGGCATAAAGTATATCACAAAGTGATCATTAAGCACAAGACTAGCTATCACATCTCAAGCATAAAGAACATGTCTTACACAAAATGTATCAAAGCATAAGGACCTAGAAAAGGTCACAATTAGTTCAAAGCAATGACACAAAGGCATAAATAAATGTATCGATCAAATCACAAGGACAAAAATAAGTTCACAAGCATCATGAAATGAAATGCAAAAAGAAATGAGCTTGTGACTTAAAAACCCTTGCAAATCCTCTGAAA
This sequence comes from Brachypodium distachyon, assembly GCF_000005505.3. NCBI lineage: Eukaryota > Viridiplantae > Streptophyta > Magnoliopsida > Poales > Poaceae > Brachypodium > Brachypodium distachyon. The sequence goes on along the minus strand of NC_016133.3, from coordinate 27,122,713 downwards.
GTCTAGCAAGCTAAACCTCACAACTCTCCCCTAAACTACTCTAAACCTCTCCTAGACTTCTCTAAACCTCTCCACCTTTGGCATCAAGACACCAAAAAGGGAAGAATGTCCCAAAAAGGACATCAACCGGAGGCTAAGGAGGCTTCATCTTCTTCTTTATCTTGGGGAGAATTTTCTTCATTGGTTTGTTGGAAACAAAATACTTTCTTCATCTTCCTTTCCATATTGCGAAACAAATATTTATCCTTGCTTGGGGCTCTTTGTGGCATCACAATAACACTATCATCACTATCACCCAAGTCACCTTCATAACCAAACCTTGACTCGACGAGCTTCTTCATCTCTAAAGATCTCTCTTTATTTGCATGGGCCTTGCCCTTGGCTTTGCTTGAGCTAGCACTATTGAAAGATCAATAGATACGAGGGAATAGACAAGCGCACAAACTCCCGGGAACAAAGCTACTCCAAGACTAGATTCTACCAATAGACATTGCAACTTCTTTCCAACCACGTCTAGCGTTCCAAAATTAGAACTCTAGAGAATGGGGAATTTAAAAATTATTGGTCTTCATGGTAAAGGAGATGAAGGAAAACGGTTTCCTTGGAATAGATCTTTGGGAGGACCGGAGAATCAGTGGATCCAAGCAAACATGGAACATGTGCTTCTCGGAATAGATGGTTTCAAGGTAAGATTAAAAGCTTAGGATAAGATGCACACAAAGAGATATAATATGGCAATATACACTCAAATTGCAAGATGCAAATTATAAAACCAATTATGAGTGTTTTTCCATAGATAAACATATAATGACATATTGTCTAGATATGCGATGAATTCCAAATAAGAACCAACTCCTCACATGAGGAGGTGGTGGCCTAAGCTACCAAGTTTGAGTATATATGATCTTGACACCACGAAGATAGATCTTGGGCTCAAGAATCAAACCTCACATTTAAGCACAAAGTAAATAAAACAATTTATGCATATTAGAATTAGCATTTGCCCATGAATAGAGCTATGCTCCCCCTACATTTATGACTACACCAAAACAAGATAAATGTCAACCGTCGGTAGGTGTGCAAGTTCATCATACCACATTACTTGAATTTTATGATATTTAGCTCACACGTCACTTCACATAATCTTGCTTCGTCAAGTGGCTTCATGAAAATATCCTCTAGTGTTGCTTGCCGGTGACTACAAATGAGAACTCACGGGCCACGTGCTCTCAAATGAAGTGATGACGAATACCAATATGCTTCGTCTTGCTATGTTGCACGAGGTAGTGAGAAATCTTGATAGCACTCTCATTGTCACATAAAAGAGGCACACTCTCAAAAGTGATTCCAAATTCCAATAAGGTTTGCCTCATCCATAACAATGGTGCACAACAACTTGCGGCTTCGACATACTCGGCTTCGGTGGTAGATAGAGACACACAATTTAGCTTCTTAGAAGACCAACACACAACTAAAAAACCTACCAATAAATTGGCAAGCCCTGAATGTGGACTTCATATCCACTTTGTCTCCCAACCAATCCAACTCCGAATATCAAATAAGCTTGAACTTGATCCTTTAGGATGCCATAATCCAAAATTTGAGGTATGAACCAAGTATCAAAAGATTCTTTTGACCGCCACTAAGTGACAATCTTTTGGTGCGGATTGACATCTTGCACAAACACCCACATTCAACATAAAATCCGGTCTAGATGCACAAAGGTAGAATAAAAATCCAAACATATAACAATATACCTTTTGATCCACATATTACCATTAGGATCGAGATCAAGAGAACTTGATGTTAGCATTGGAGTCCTTGCACTCTTGGCAACATCCATCTTGAATCTCAAGAGCATGTCTTGGGTATATTTAGCTTGATTAATGAGAATTCCTCCTCATAATTGCTTGATTTCAAATCCAAATCGAAGGAAGAATTCCAATTCACCCACGATAGACATCTCAAACTTATCGGTCATTAGCTTAGAAAATCATCACTCAAAGCATTGTTAGAATAACCAAATATATATAATGTCATCAACATATAGTTGGCATATAAACAAATCAGCACCAAAAATCTCTTAGTAGAAAGAGTGGAACCAATTAGCCCAATTTCAAACCCACAATCCACTAACAACTCTCTAAGGTGCTCATACCACGCATGTGAGCTTTCATAAGTCAATAGAGCGCCTTATCAAGTTTATAGATGTGGTTAGAAAATTTAGAATTCTCAAATACCGGTGGTTCTTTGACATACACCAAATCATTTAGTGGACCATAGAGAAATGCACTTTTCACATTCATTTGTTGCAAACTAATGTTATGATGCAATGCATACGCAAGCAAGATACAAAAAGTTTTAAGGCGAATATGGAAGCGAAAGTTTCACCGTAGTCAATAACCTCGACTTGAGAGAAACCTTGAGCAACCAATATTTCCTTGTTATGAAATTACTTGCCCTTGGCATCTTGCTTGTTCTTGAAAATCCATTTAGTCCCAATGACATACTTGCAATTAATCCGTTGGCTTCTCAACCAATGACCACACATCGTTGCGCTCGAAGTTTTTCAATTCTTTGTCGCACCAGTGGCACCTGGGGTACCACCCCTGCGCGACGCGTGGGTTGCATTGCTGAGTTCCCGAGAGGATCTCACCCCGGGCGGCAACGTGCAGGCTGCCCAGCAAGCTACCAGCCCGGAAGGGCTAGCGGGGATTCGGAGAATAATCCCGCATGGGCACCTCCCGGGAAGGCACTTGCCGGGAGGAGGCATTCCCGGGCGCAGGTTCCCGCCGTGAGGGCAGGGCCGAGTGAGCAGAGCAGCGGCGCCACGTGGGCGCGTGACAGGCGCCAATTGTGCAGTTTCGTCGGGGCAAGGAGTGAGGCGCACGACGCATTTAATGACCCGACAGGAGGGGCGTTATCCGTCTTGTCAGGCGAACAGTGGCTGTCCAGGCCTATTTCTTAGACCTTACGCCCCTAGCCGCGGGGTTGGCGCTCATGCATGCATGTCAGCGCACCGAGGAGGAGCTGCCCGAGCTCCTTGCTCGCCACTTGTAATCCATGCACCGTGGCACCTGTGGTATCCCCTTGGCTATAAAAGGAGGACCCCCGCCAACGGTCAAAGGGTTCGGTTGTTTTCGGTAAAAACAACTCATAGTTGTATGCTAGCCTTAGCCAAAAGTAGCAAAGAGCACTTAGTCAAAAGAGAGCGCCCGGGGACCCCTCCCCGGCAACTTGTAAACCTTCTGTCTTACAATAATCCAAGCTCAGACAAGCAGGACGCAGGGTTTTACACCTGCGGGTGGCCCGAACCTCGAACCTGGGTAAAAAGAGTGTGCATGCGTTCTTAGTGCCCTCGCATGCTTTGCATTGGCCCCGCCGGCGATCGCCGGAGCGATCCCCGTAGCCCACTGCCGAACCTAAAAGGGGGTGCCCACTAATCCCCGGTGTCGGAGCCCCGCGCGATGACATCTGGCGCACCAGGTAGGGGGCGCATGAGGAGAGCTCGCCGGTGACCGCCGGCGGCGACGTCTACACCAACATCAGTCTCGTCTTTTCCGATGGCAGAGCCAGACACCATGCCCCCCAAGTGGGCTGGTGACTCAAAGATCGACCTGCGCGCGGCCCCAGCGGCGCACACGCGGTCGCACGACGTGCCACGCGCGTGGCATGAACAGGGTGATCCCGAGCCTGCCAGGGCGCAGCCATCACAGCTGCCACCGTCGCCTCCTCGCCCGTCGGCTGACAACCGGTCGAGAGGGCCGGCGGCCACCAGCGCCAGGGCCAGCCGCGCGAGCGGCTACAATGCTGCCCGCGCCCTGCAGCGGGGTGGCCCGCAGGCCGACGAACCGCAGCAGCGGCAACAGCCGCACGAGGAGCACGGAGCGTCGCGGGCGATGCCGACTGGCTCGCGTCCGGCTCAGCCGAGGGTGTCCGGGGATAGAGCGGAGGGCAGCCGTTCAGGAAACCTGCAGCCTCCCACGCAAACCCTGACGGAGGCCATTATCGCCGTGCGTGTCATGGTGCACTTTGAGCCGCCCCAGGGCACGCCGGCGCACGAGGCATGGAGCGCGTCCAACGCTCGCCGCCCAACAGCCACAGGGCGAATGCGGCCCGGCACGCTCAGGCCGCGGGCAGAACCCGGGGCACGGTGGCACGCCCCGCGCCTTGCAACAAGGGGAAAACCCTCCCCCGCAGGGAGGCCAAGGAGGCGGGGACCCGGAGGGGTCCTCGGAGTCGTCACCCACCGTCACGCAAGGTGACGCGCGCGGCATCTTGAATGGCCGCCAGCAGGAGGACCTGCGTCAGCGCCTGGTGTGCCGGCGCCGGCACGAGGTAGAGCGCCGACGCCCACAGGAGCAGGAGGATGCTCCTCTGGGCCTCGAGGACGGCTGCACCGCGTTTACGCGCGAGTTGCGGCGGGTAACATGGCCCCGCAAGTTCCGAGCGCCTGCGCTCGGTATGTACGACGGGACCGTGAATCCCAAGGATTTCCTCCAGACCTACACGTTGGGGATACATGCCATCAGCGCCGACGACAAGGTCAGAGACAACTGGTTCCCGATGCTCAACCTGCCTGCTGGGTCCATCGCCACTTGGGTGGACCCGCGCGAGCAGTTTGTGAGCGCGTTCCAGGGCAGCTACAAGCGCCCGGGAACCATGGCAGAGCTGCACACTGTAGTGCAGAAGCCGGGAGAGACGCTGCGGAGCTTCGTCAACCGTTTCTCCAGTCTCTCCTACTCCATCCCGGAGGCGGAGGCTGCTACCATCGTCAACACCTTCGCCATCAACGTCCGGGACCCCAAGATGCGCGAGAAGCTGAGCACGCATCGGATCCAAACGAGGCAGGATCCGTATGCCTTGGCGCACAAGTGTGCCATGGCCGAGGAAGGGCGCTTAGCGCCCGAACTAGCAGCTAAAGCTGCCGCGCGACTAGGAAAGGGCTCGCAGAAGAAGAGTTCCCGCAAACGCAGCGGGATGCAAGTCCTCGCCGCGGAGTCGGGGGCTGCAGCGAGGCCTGCAAAGAAGGCCTCACCCGGTGGCGGGTCCAGTAGCAAGCAGGGCGACGCGCCCCCCTGCCCCATCCATGCCAACTCCACCCACGATGCGCAGGACTGCCGCATCTTGCAGGGTATCAAGCAGCGGCGTGAGCAGCGCCCCGAGGAGCGCCGAGCAGTCGGCGCCTGCTTCAACTGCGGCGACATCGGGCATCTCTCCCGAGATTGCGCGAACGACCCCAGGGCAGGGCCGAAGCCTGCTGGCGGCAACACTGGCAGGGAGGAAGCCCAGGGGGGACGCGGCCAAGCCCGCGCCGGTAGGGAGCGCCCTCCCCGGGGACGAGACATGGCTCGTGCTGAGGAGCAGCGCGAGTCCGACTGCACTGGCGGCGACGAGCCGGGCTTCCAGGAGCCCCGCGGCGTCGCCTGCATTCATGGGGGAGCTTACGCTCTCCCATCTCACGCCGCGGTGAAGCGCCTCACCCGTGACGTGTGCGCGCTGTTGCCGGACGCGGAGCCGCAACAGCCGCTGAGGTGGTCGCACGTGCCGATCACCTTCAACGCCGAAGACCACCCAGCGCGGCAGCTGGGTTCAGGGGTCATACCGTTCATGGTCTCACCGATCATCAGCAACATGACGGTGACCGAGGTACTGGTGGACAACGGAGCGGGACTGAACCTCCTGTCCGCCAGGTTGGTGGAGAAACTCCAGCTGCCGTTGGAGCAGCTGAAGCCCACCGACCCATTCCGGGGAGTGAACCCCGGGATCGTACGCCCTCTGGGGCGCATCACGCTGCAGGTGACCTCTGGGTCCTGGGAAGCGTTCAGGACCGAGCACATACTGTTTGACGTGGCGCACACCGCGTTGCCCTACAATGGGATCCTTGGTCGGCCGGCGCTGATCAACTTCATGGCGGCGACCCATGGCGCCTACGGCGTCCTCTCCATCAGGTGCGATGGCAAGGACGCGGCCTGGTGCATTGGTGAGGTCGTCAGGGCTGCCGTCACAGCCGACGCCGGTGACGAAGACGTTGCCAGAGGCGAAGGCTCGTCGGGCGACAGCTCGGCAACGAAGAAGTCCCGCCCTGCCCCGCAAGAGCTTGCCGGGGGAAGCGCAGGCTCGAGCTCGTGCCCCGGTGGGGACCAGAAGCTCAGGGAGGAGGCCGCCAAGGTGAAGAAGCTGCCCCTCCAAGCCGGCAGCAAGGAGCGCACCGTCACTGTCGGTGCGAACCTTACTGCTGAATAGGAAAGCGCCCTCGTCACTTTCCTCCGGGAGAATGTCGACATGTTCGCTTGGGAGCGGTCGGACCTTCCCGGAGTCCCTAGGAGGTGATTGAGCATCGACTCGCGGTGCGCCCGAACGCCCGCCCCGTCAAGCAGAAGATCCGCCGGCAAGTGCAGGAGCGGAAGGATTTCATCAAGCAAGAAGTTGACAAGCTCAAGGCTGCCGAGGCTATCAGGGAAGTTCTGTACCAAACTTGGTTAGCTAACCCTGTAGTAGTACCCAAGGCGGGAAATAAGCTTCGCGTGTGTGTAGATTTTACTGATCTTAACCGTGCGTGTCCCAAGGATCCTTTCCCTGTACCCCGCATCGATCAAATAGTTGATTCCACAGCTGGTTGCGATTTGCTGAGCTTTTTGGATGCTTTCCGGCTACCATCAAATCAATATGGCAGTCGAAGACGAGGTGAAAACTGCGTTCATCACCCTGGTTGGCTGTTACTGTTACACGTGCATGCGTTTTGGGTTGAAGAACGCGGGCTCAACATTCCAGCGCGCGCTGCGCGAGTGTTTGGGACCCCAGCTAGGCCGGAACGTGGAGGCCTACATGGACGATATTGTCATCAAGTCGAAGCGCGGGGACTCGCTGATTGATGACCTGCGGGAAACGTTTGATAACCTCTGCAGGATCAAACTCAAGTTGAACCCTGAGAAGTGCACCTTCGGTGTAGACTCGGGCCAGCTTCTGGGTTTCTTGGTTTCGCACAGGGGGATACAAGCCAACCCACGCAAGATAGAAGCTATCGAGAAAATGGAGGCTCCCTGCAAGGTGAAGGATGTCCAACGCCTCAACGGCTGCGTTGCGGCACTGGGCGGCTTCATCTCAAGGTTGGGCGAACGTGCCCTGCCTTTCTTCAAGGTAATGAAGAAGAAGGGTCCAGTCAACTGGACCCTCGATGCCGAGGCGGCCTTCCGGGATCTCAAGCAGTAGCTGATGTCGCCGCCCATCCTCGTCGCCCCCAAGCCGGGCGAGCCGTTGCTACTCTACCTAGCAGCGACTGACCAGGTGGTCAGCTCGGTGCTTGTTGCCGAGAGGGAGGAAGACGTTCGGGGGACTGAGGCTGCGAGGCAGGGGGCTGAACGGCCCCCGGCAACCACCTCGGACCTCGGGACCACCCCCGAACCGGCAGCATCGGCACCGCGCAGGCGGCTCGTGCAGCATCCAGTGTACTTCGTTAGCACGGTGCTGCGCGACGCCCGTACGAGGTACCCGCAGGTGCAGAAGCTCCTCCTGGGGATTCTGCTCGCGTCCCGCAAGCTGCGCCACTACTTTCAGTTGCACCGCGTCACGGTGGTGTCGGGGTTATGCCTTGAGCGAGCCCTCACCAACCGTGAAGCCACCGGGAGGGTGGCCGAATGGAGGATGGAGCTGTCAGAGTTCGATCTGCACTTCACCAACTCCAGGAGCATCAAGAGTGCGGCCTTGGAAGACTTCGTCGCGGAGTGGACGTCGACGGGTGTAGAACAGGAGGAGCTGGAGACCAGCCTGCCAGGCAGGCTGGACGAAGGCCACTGGACCCTGTACTTCGACGGCGCGTTCAGCCTCCAGGGAGCTGGCGCTAGGGTCGTCATCGAGTCACCGATGGGAGATTAGTTGAGGTTTGCTATCCAACTCGATTTCCCGAACTCCACTAACAACACGGCAGAGTACGAGGGTTTGCTCGCCGGGTTGCGGGCAGTAATCGCCCTGCACATCAAGCGCCTAGTCGTTCGCGGGGACTCCCAGCTCGTGATCAACCATGGTAATAAGGACTACGACTACCCGCAGATGGCACCGTACGTGGAGGAAGTCCGCAAGCTAGAACGCAAGTTCAAGGGCTTGCGATTCGAACACGTCAAGTGGAAGGACAACTTCACGTCTGACGAGCTGTCCAAGATGGCAGCAGAACGCCGGAAGCCTCCGGCGGGGGTGTTTTGGCATAGGCAAGCTGCGCCCTCAGTCACCCCCGAGCCGGCTTTCGGGGGAGCCCCTCCGGCAATCGAAGGAAACCCCGCAACAGATGGGGTCCTTGCCACTGACGTAGCGGCATGCGATGGCAGGGAGACCCCTCCCTGGGCGGTGGAAATCACCCGCTACCTGAAGGGGGAGGCTCTCCCCAAAGACGACGTCGCCGCAGAGTGAGTGGCTCGTCAGGCCAAGATGTACGCCGTGGTGGACGGGAACCTCTACCGCAGGCGTGCAAGCGGAGTCATGCTCCTCGGCGTGCCCCGAGATGAAGGGCGCGCACTGTTGGAGGAGATACATCGAGGCACATGCTTCCACCATGTGGCCTCCCGGGCGCTGGCCGGCAAGGCGTTCCGGCACGGTTTCTACTGGCCCACGGCCCTGGCCAACGCGGAGCAGCTAGTGAAGACGTGTGAGGCGTGCCAGTTCCACGCGAAGAAAAGCAACCAGCCGGCGTAGGCCCTGCAGGTCATCCCGTCCTCGTGGCCATTTGCGGTCTGGGGGCTGGACATCGTCGGCAAGCTGCCGAGAGCGGTCGGCGGCTACGAGTACTTGCTCATGGCCATCAACAAGTTTTCCAAATGGGTAGAAGTGGAACCAGTGCGAAAGGTGACCGCCCAGGCGGCCATCAAGTTCTTCAAGAGCATGTGTGCCGGTTTGGTGTGCCTAACGGCATCATCACCGACAACGGCACACAATTCACGAGCACGGTGTTCCAGGCCTACTGCGAGGGCATGGGCACCAAGATACACTTCGCGTCCGTTGCTCACCCAAGAATTAAAGGACAGGCAGAGCTAGCCTACGTGGAAGTTCTGTGAGGGGTCAAGATGAAAACCTTTGACAAGCTCAAAGGCCACCGGAAACACTGGGTCGAAGAACTCCAGCCCGTGCTGTGGTCAATCAGGACCAGACCTAACCGGGCAACGGGCAAAACTGTTTTCGCCCTTGTCTACGGGGCAGATGCGGTGCTGCCCCTCGAGCTCAAGCACGGATCTCCCCGAGTACGTGCGTACAGCAACTCCAGCCAACACGAGCAAACGATTGACGATCTGAACTTCATCGAAGAGCTTCGATGCCGAGCTGCTGTGCGAGCTGTGCGCTACCAGCAGGGACTCCGTCGTTATCACGACAAGCGAGTCCGTCCCCGGGGGCTCGAGAACGGAGACCTTTTCCTGCGCCGGATACAAGGAACGAAGGCTGGGAACAAGTTGACTCCAAAATGGGAGGGCCCCTTTCGGGTAGTGCAAGTGACCAGGCCGGGGGCTGTCCGGCTGGAAACCGAAGAAGGCTTGCCGGTGCAAAATAGCTGGAATATTGAGCACTTGCGCAAGTTCTACCCGTGAAGCAGCGGAGCCCGACCCACAGGTGATGCCGCCGATGCATACCTCTCGAACTAGTGTAGCCGGGCAGCCCGCGTGTGTAAACCACTAGTTACTGTGAATAAAGATAAGTGTTGTTTCCTGAATTTTTAGTTGCCCCGTTTATTTGCATGTTCCTTTCACTTCTGTCTCCTGCTCTAGGTGCACAGAAGTCTCTTTCCATACTTGGTTGTGAGTAGGGGGCTGCCGGAGCCTCGAAAACATAAACCCATTGTCGGATCACTCCGGCACGGGGCATGCAGTTGCCGGGCATCCCGCAACGTGCATCGTGGTGTGCAGTTGCCGGGCTTCTCGCAACGTGCATCATGTAGTCGCTGCGTCTGGGAAATAAAAGTGCTCACATCCAAGTTTGGTATCGACCCTTGTGTGCCCGGGGGCTGGGAGGCAGGAGAGTTGTCCGTATTGCTTTGTGTTTTCGTGAATTTCGAATTTTTTTTGCAGCATCTCGGGCTTGGTAAGAATCTAATGTGCAGGGTAAAGGTGGAATCTTGCGCACTTTAATGCCCGTGGACAGCCCACGGGTCGCGGCGTGTAGCAGCGCCGTGTGGTGCGGAGCGACCGCACCACGAGGGACCCGGCGCACTTCGAGGCCCCTGATTCAGGAGGAAGCCCCCACTTGTGCCACAGCAACTTGGCATGCGGAGTGGCGAAGGCCGTACCACACTCTAAGGGGCGGGGCGCCACGTATGCTGTGTTGACCCGGCTTGTGTGGTGGCAAGCCCCCCCCCCCCCTCCGCGCCTATAAAAGGAGCGTCCTGGCCATGGAACAGCTCAGAGCACAGCCAAGAGGCTATGAAGGCGGGCGGTGCCGCAGAGGCGCGATGGTGGTGCATCCCATCAGCGCCCAGCGCCTACGGGTGCACTGCCGTCGCGCCCTTGCCGCATGCCTCCACCGAGCCCACTTCGAGGGGTGCCGCGGAGGCACGGCGGTGGTGCATCCCACCAGCGCTCGGCGCCGGCGGGTGCACCGCCGCCGTGCCCTTGCCACACCTCCTCTAGCGAGCGGCTCCGGGGCGAGGGTTGCTGCAGAGACACTGTGGTGGTGCATTCCATCAGCGCTCAGCGCAGACGGGTACACTACTGCAGTGCCCCTGCCGCATCCCTCCAGAGGGTATCTTCGCAAGGAGTGAGGGTTGCCGTGGAGACAATATGGCGGTGCATGCCATCAGCGCTCAGCGCCGACGGGTGCACTGCCATAGTGTCCCTGCCACACCCCTCCAGAGGGCGCCTCCAGAGGCGAGGGTCGTCGCGAGGACGCTGTGATGGCGCCGGTGCCGGCGTTCGCCGTCCGCTCTGGCCCACCACAGCGTCCCTGCTGCGTCCCTCAGGTGCACTTTCCCCAAGCAGCGAGGGCTGCGCAGGGACGCCGTGATGTCTTTGCCACCCGCGTCTGCCGGTGGTGGCGAGGATGTCACGACGTCCGTACTGCACCCCTCGGAACGGGTTCCTCCGAAAGCAAGGGCTTTTCCAAAGGCGAGGGTTGTTGCGGAGGCGCGGTGGTAACATCGTCGTCGGCGCTTGTCGCCAGCGGCGATCCTGCCACAGCGTCCCTACCGCATCCCTCCAGCAGGCTCTCTCAAGGGAGACGTGCCAGGCGCACCCCTCCGGCAAGCGTACCGAGCACGAGACCAAACGAAAAGCTAAGTGCTTGAACCTGAACGATAAAATCTTTAAGAATTGAACGTAACTGAACACTGCCTCGCTAAGTGTGGCCCCGAAATTTGCGTGTGGCCGGGGTGTTAGAAGGACGCTTGCGGGGGGAGTGCGCTCCCCGTGCGGCTTCCGGGTCCATCCCGGGAGGGCATGGCTTGGAGTAGTTACCCCGCAAGTGGAGTGGCTCGCCGCTTCTGCTTGACCCCAGGTCGGCACTGCGGGTCCGTTCCGGGTCCCTGGTCTGGTCAAGGGGGAGGCGCGCGAGTCCCCGGCAACACAACGCACAACACACAACGGTTCAGGGGTCCACCCCGCGAGGCAGCCCCGGGAACAAGGATTAAGCAGAACTAAAGAGCTTGATTAACTAAGTAGCAAACGATTACACGAACTAATGAAACTATAATTGTTCAAGCGGCGCCAAGCGCCATGTTTGCAGGAACGAAAACAAAACAAGGAAGCAGCAAGGAGGCTGCGGCAACTAGTTGCCGGCGCTTTCCGCTGGGGGCTCCGGGGACGGCTCGGGGTCCGGCTTCCGCTGCATCCGCTCCACCACCTCGTCGACAAACCCACTCACTGCCTAAGTGTGGGTGGGTTCGTCCTCACTGTCCGACCCGGCGTCCAGCAGCGTCTCGAAGGGAAACTCCAGGTCCCGGAGGTGAACCCTCGACAGGATCGTCCCGGCAACCTCCCGGGCGCAGTTGCAACCTCGTTGGCGCCAAACTTGGCGATCCAGACGTCGAGCGCCCCGAGCTTCCCCACCGAGTCAGAGAAGAACGGGATCAGTGTTGAGACGTTCGTGCCGTCCACCTCCGCGGCCTGCAGCTTGAACCGAGGCAGTAGGTCACGCAGCGCCGGGGCAATATGGAGCAGCTTCTCGGTCTCCAGCCGCCGTTGCCCGATCAACGTGCTGTGGTGGAGCCGGGCGTTGAGCGTGGCCTTCTTGGCCTTTCGGAGGCAGCTCGCCAGCAACGCGAGCTCCACGGCATGGGTTGCATTGTCCTCGCCGGCCTTGGCGAGCTCCTCGCAGAGAGTGGCCAGCTCGGTCTCGAGCCAGGCCGCTCTATCCTTAGCGCCGCCGAGCTGGATCTCATGCCGGGCCGCCGCGTCCACTGCGCTTTTGGTGGACTTGACCTGCACCTCCAGCTTGACGCGCAGGCCTTGGATCTCGCCGAGGTAGTTGGCGATCAGATCGCTCTTCTCGTCGATCCGGGCCTGAGCTGCAGCGTGCACCTCGGCGTGCTCCTTCTTGGTTTCTGCTTGAACCGCCACCAGCGAGTCCCGAGCTCCCTGGAGCTCGGCGCGCTGAGCCTCCAGTCGCCGGTAGAGCTCTTCTTCCGGGACGACCAGTGTGTTGGCATCCTCCAAAGCTTCCTGGGCAAGGCGCGCCTCCTCCCTGGCGAGGCGCGTCTCCTCCCGCAACCGGGAAAGTTCCTGCCGCTCCTTCTCCACGGTTTGCCGTAGCTCGCCAAGCTGGCTCTTGGCGATCGTGTGGTGCTCCCTCACCTCGTTGAAAGAGGTGACGAAGGCCAGTTGCTGGTCCTTGATGGCGTGAAGGAACAGGTGCCCCCGGTCGAAGACGCTCGGATCCCAGGTGATGGGGTTCCAAGCCACCCCGGCAAGGGTGCCGAGGTCGGTGTCGAAGGGAGCGGCCGACGACGACGAAGCCCCCGCCGCTACCGTATAGCTGGGCGGGGGGTCGTCCGCAACATCTCACAAGGAGACATGGTGTGAAAGTCCGCCCTTAGTCGAATCATTGTCGATGTTGTCTCGTAGTAGGGAAAGATAGCCATGAGGAACTTGCGCTTGATCCAATCATTGTTGATGTCGAGGCTCCCATGTTCCTTCATGGACACGACGAGAGCCATGACCCTTCGGAATAGAGACTCGGTAGTGTCTTCATCAAGCATGACAAAGTTTTCACTCTCATCTTGAATAGCATCAAAATTGCATTGCTTGACACTTGAATTGCTATCATACAAAGACACAAGATAATTCCAAGCTTCTTTGGCGGTGGTGCACGAATTGATATGAGGAAGATTCTCCACTTGAAGAGACTCTTGTATAATATGCAATGCACTTGCATTGAGTTGATAATCAATATACTCTCTCGGAGTTAAGTTTCCTTGATCATGTGGTTTGTATCTCATAGAAGATAACCAATTAGAAAAGTTAGATGCATTTGACTTTGGTGGAGGGCCTTGAGGGACAAAATGAGGCATGGAAATGGAAGAGGATGCATAAAGATGAGATGAGGACACCTCACAATATGACCCCACATCACAATATGACACCTATTCCTTGGGAATGGTTTGCTCCCACATCACTATTATTATCCTTAGCTTTTAAAGCTTCGGCATCCACACCCGGTTTGTCCATTTCCTCAAAGGCTGAGAATTTGGGCAACTTGGAGTTGGTGTAAGATGTAGTGGGAACATTGGCTTTAATGTTCTTGGCCACCATGTATTTAACCTCAATGAGTATGGATGGATTAAGATATCTCAAAATCTTAATCAACACGTCCATACTCACTTTGGTGCCCATAGTAGCTTTGTTTCCAACCACACCACTCACGTCGGCCATACTCTTAAGGCGGTTAAGCCCTATTTAAGAGACGAGGCTCTGATACCAATTGAAAGATCGGTATGTGTAACATCCCAAAAATTTCAAATTCTTACCTGTGCATTGCATCCATAAGCATCATGCCACAATTGCATATTTGAATTCAAATTTGAATCTCAAAAGGCTTTAGAAAGATTTTATTTCAATTTAAACTCTAGGGTTTACACCCATTTGAGCTATGGATCTTTAAACCAATAGGGTTTATTTATAAAAGGGGTTTGTTGCATAAATAATCTATCCCATAATTTTTGGATAATTATTTGGAGTTGAAAAACTATTTTATTTAATTAGTTATATAGCCCTAAAGGCATTTATAGGGCAAACGTATTTTTAGATATTTTATTTTGAGGGGAAATTACTCCCAAAAGTTGAATCATGATAAAACATGATTTTACAAATTTTCTGGAATTTATTTGGACCAACTTGGAGTTCAAAATCAAAAGATATCAAAGAAATAAGAAAAGGGTAAAAAAGAAAAGGCTAAAAGGAAAAAAAAAAAGCAGAAAACCGGACCGGCCCGGCCAAATGGGCCGAACCGGCCTCGTCCCGACCGCGCCCGAGCCTGCACCGTGCCGCTGACAGGTGGGACCCACCTGTCAGGGCAATCTTCCCCGAAGGGCAATCTCGGTGTTTCGCATCTTTTGACTTGCGTAGATCTTGTTTTGGTGCTCCGACGTGCAGCTCACCGGAGACCAGAGCCCACGCCGCCCGCCGCCACGTCGTCCTAGGCGACGCCCTCGACCCTGACTCGTTGCGCCGACCGCATCACCGGACCCGTCACACCGAGCGGCATCTCCCGCGCCTCTCTGCATGCCCGAGGACCCGCCAGAACGCTGCGCCCCCACCGCCCGCCGCCGCGCCACCGTCTCCCTCGTCTCCGACGACCGCAGCCGCCGCGGAGGTAAACCCTAGCCCATCTCGGCCGTTGGATCTGATCAACGGTCAAGATTAGATCCCGGGTTTTATTTTTAATCGAACCGGTATCGTCCAATCAGGAGTTGCCACGTGTCACTGCTTAAATAAAAACGAGAATAAAATTTTAATCCCGGTTTAGAATAAATGGCACTTTTGTAGAAAAGCCCCTGTAACTTCAAATGATCATATCTTTTAATCTGTTTGGCCAAATTTGAGGATCCACACCTTTCTGGAATCCTTAGGAAATCTAGAATCTTTTGGCACTGTCCAATTTCAAATTTGAATAGTTGAATCACAGTCAATTTAAAGAATAGGTTTTAATGCCATTTAAATCATAACTAATTATTTAGAAACCTTTTTTAATTGAAACCAGTGCCCAAATTTTTTTTTTAATATCCTCTGTCCATTGGGACAGAGAAATAAATATTTTGAATTAAATTATTTGGCTGATGCCAATAAAACTATACTTTAGGGTTTAAATAAATCGTTTTTGCCTTTTGTTTAAAACCCTAATGCATTTGTTTTAATCACCAATGCTTAGGATCAGTTGATCACCCAAATAAAAAAAAACCCAATCATGTCACCCGTTGCATTGCATCATAGCATACATTTTTTTTGTCGTGATGTGAATTATGTGGTTATGGTTGTGTATGTTTGTTTGATCCTATAGTTTTCTCGGAGCGCGAACCTTGCAATTGTGACGAGTGTTTGAATTCCAACTGCTACCAATGCAAGTTCACTTTGATCATGTCCTATTACTGTTTGTTTTTAAAATACTTATGCATTAGAGTTGTTTGTAGAGATGCATTGATAGGACTATTACTCGTACTTATGCTAGCTATGATTGACCTACTAGTTATAGGGTTACCTTTGCCATGAATCCTCCACCAATAGCCAGCGTGATTAGTATTGCTTAGCCATGCTATGTTAGTAAACGTGGGAGGGAATCTGAATCACTGTGAAATGATGATGTGGAGTATTTTGAAAACTTGGCAAAACAACCCTAATGAACCATCCTGGGTGGACTGCTTTGAGATTTTGAGATGTAATGCGACGTCAGGTTCATTTCTATGGGCCCCTCTGAGTCGAGTCTCCGTGGATTCGGAGATGGATCGTCCATGGACGTCTCTTCCGTGGATTCGGGAAGCGCTTGCGTCGCAAATGTGGAATGCCACCTGGGGTATCAGAGACTGGACTAGTTTCCTGTTTAGTAGCTTCCAGTACAACCACATGGTAATATGGGCTCTGCCTGGATGGAGTAAGAAATGTTTACCCAGATCCAAGGGATTGTACTGAGGTAGTTGTGTAGGTGGGAGCACGGGTCCCTCAGGTGGTTTGGGTGAACATGTTCTGAAAATTCTTGAAGTCGATGCCGTTGAACATGTTCCAGAGGACTCCCCCTTCGTCCTCTTTGGAAGGCAGAACAATGCATGCACGGCAGTGGCAACAACCAACGACGAGGATGCCACCCTAGTGACGACCCACTTCGAGAACATGGAGATAAACACCGTGGACTTGGAGTCTTGCCTCGAGCACGAGATGACCAGGGCCGACCTAGCCGAGGAGCAGGTTGGTAATCTTGGAGTCTTGCCTCGAGCACGAGATGACCAGGGCCGACCTAGCCGAGGAGCAGGTTGGTAATCTGATGGGAGAGAAGACCCAGTGGCTGGAGGACAAGGCCGTGTTGGAGAACACGGTCCTCAACATGGGAGATGCCATCGAACAGCTGCAGTATGAGAGGGACCAGGCTCGCTACTACTGCGAGCAGTTCCAGGCATTCATCGCAGCCGCAGCCGCAGCCGCACCAGCTGCAGCACCGGCGGCTGTCCAGTTCCCACCTCCGCCACAGGATCAGGAGATGGAGCCTCAGGAGGAGGAACCGACTGAGGAGGAGGAGCCCCAAGAGTTCCACGAGATGGACACCCCTACCACCAACACCCGCTCCAAGAGGAAGGCGAACGGGACCGCACCATCAACCACACTCCCTTAGACTTGTTGATGCCTGCCAGTTTTTATCAGTCCTTATCGGTTTTAGTATTGCGAGTTAGTCATTGACCATACAATCCATGTGTATGGCAATGTAGATCGATTGCTTTTTACTCGTACTCTTTTCTTATGGGTAGTGTCCCATCATGAACAAGTGTGATTTGCTATCTTTTTCAAAAACCTTTTTATGAATGATTGAGTGCATGATTGAGATATGCTTGTGTCAATACCTTGATTTGTGGGGTCTTAGACATCCTTAGCTCTATTCTATCTGTTTCCTCATCTATGCTACCCTAAACAGATGCCTCTGAGACGCCAGAACCCCACCAACAACGCCGAGGCTAACAATGCCGACGCAGAAGGGAATGCTGCAACCATGCAGCAACTGTTGGCAGCACAGACCCAATTCTTTCAGATGATCACTCAGCAGTTAGCCAACAACAACGCCAACCACCAGCAGAACCCCAACAACCAGCAACACCACCCTCCACAAGTGGATATGCTGACCAGGTTCTTGCGTTTGCGCCCACCCACCTTCTCCAGCTCACCAGAGCCAATCGTGGCAGACGACTGGCTCCGCTGTGTTAACAAGGACTTGGTGACCATCAACTGCACTGAGGAAGAGAAAGTGCGGTTTGCAGCTCACCTATTCGAAGGACCAGCTGCTTCGTGGTGGGAGAATTACCAGATCACCACCCCTATCGAGCATGTCACATGGGATATGTTCCAAGAAGCTTTCCGCACCGCCCACATCTCAGCAGGGGTGCTTAATCTGAAGAAGAAGGAATTTCTACGACTCAGACAGGGAAGCCGCACAGTGGTCGAGTTCATCGACCAGTTCAATAGCCTCGCCCGCCATGCGCCGGACGAGGTGATCACGGATGCCAAGCGCCGAGAGAGATTCTTGGACGCGTTGAACGATGAACTCTCCGTTCAGTTGGCTGTTGCTTACACTCCTACCTACCAATCGCTCGTTGACAAGGCGATTGTGTTGGAGAACAAGCTCCATCAGATGGAGAACCGCAAGAGGAGACTCCACCAGGGAGGCTCTCACGCGGGGCCTCATCAGAAGCCGCGTATCACCCAGGACGGCAGTGGCAGTTCGTCTGTGCACAAGGCCGGGGGCTACAACGACAGATGCAGTGGAGGGTATGGCCATCAGAACCGCCATACCGGAAACAACAACGGCAGCAGCAATCACCAGCAGCAGAATCAGCAGCAGCAGCAGCTCCCGAGGCACCACAACGGGAATGGTAACCACAATGGAGGTGGAAACCAAAATGGCAATGGAAAGGGCCACACCAACGGCAATGGAGCCGGGCAGAACCGCAATCCTAGCAGGGACATGAGCCAGGTGGAGTGCTTCAAGTGCCACAAGATGGGGCACTACTCCAACGATTGCCCGGAGAGGATGACAGGGAATGTGGTTAAACCAAACCCATTCCAGAAGGGCAACGTGAACCACATCGACGTGGAAGAGATCACCGAGGAACAAGGTATAGTCATCGGTATCTTTAGCATTAATTCATTTAAAGCTTTAGTATTGTTTGATACCGGTGCATCCCATTCGTTCATCTCAAGAGGTTTTGTGCATCAAAATGGATTACCGATTAGCACACTAGCAAACCCCATGAAGGTAAATTCACCAGGGGGAGAATTGATAGCCGCCTATGACAGCCGCGGGCTAAGTTTGGAAATAGGGAAACACACCTTCCCCACGGGCCTAATAATAATAGGGTCCAAGGGTTTGGATGTCTTACTAGGAATGGATTGGCTGGTCAAGTATGAGGGATTCATAGACTGTGTCAGAAGAACCATCACCCTCACCACCCCAGAGAATAAGAGAATCTGTTTCAAGTATGTTTTTGAACTTAAGAGACCTAAGGTCAATTCTCTTAAGGGGGTTAGCCTGAACGAGGCTCCAATAGTGAATGAGTTTCCGGATGTCTTCCCGGAAGAGTTGCTAGGTATGCCACCAGACCATGATGTCGAGTTTCTCATCGAATTGATGCCTGGAAGTGGACCCATAGCCAAGAGATCATATAAGATGGCTGTGGATGAGTTAAAGGAATTGAAGAATCAGCTAGCTGAACAGTTAACGAAAGGTTACATCCGCCCCAGTTCATCACCATGGGGAGCACCTGTCCTGTTTGTGGAGAATAAGGACAAGAGCCAACGGATGTGCATTAACTATCGTTCACTAAATGAGGTGATGATAAAAAATAAATACCCCTTGCCTATCATCAACGATCTATTCGACCAGTTGGAAGGAGCCTATGTGTTCTCAAAGATCGATCTGCGATCAGGGTATTTTCAGCTAAAAATCCGAGAGATGGATATACCCAAAACGGCATTCACCACTAGGTATAGACTTTATGAGTATACCGTGATGCCATTTGGATTGACCAATGCACCAGCATACTTCATGAACATGATGAACAAGGTGTTCATGGAATTCTTGGACAAGTTTGTCGTGGTGTTCATCGATGACATTTTGATCTATTCCAAGAGGAAGGAAGAGCATGAGCAGCGCCTGCGCATGGTTTTAGAGCAGCTGAGAGCGCACAAGTTGTACGCCAAATTCAGGAAGTGTGACTTTTTGTAACATCCCAATTTTCAAAATCCTTCTTATGCATTGCATATAATGAGCATCATGTCACCATTGCATTTAATCACTTTCAAAAACCCTAAAATTTGTCCAGAAAACCCTTATGCAAAAATGCCTTTATTTGATTTTGGGCCTTGATTCTTGCTTTTAAGCATTTTGTGTTTTAGCCCATGAGGGTATTGGTATAAAAAGGGATTTAATGCTTATATATAGCTGTCCCATAAATTGGCTTTTGAAATTATTTTGAAAAATAATTTATTTCGATAGTTTAAGGGCCCTAAAAACCATTTTATAGGCATATTTTCAAATGTTTATTTTGAGGAAATTCTTGTTCCAAAAGTTAGATCATATGAAAAATATGATTTTACTAATTTTGTTAAAATTTATTTGGAGTGATTTGGAGCCTTGAATCAAAATTGGAGTTCAAAAAAAGAAAATAGAAAGAAAGAAAAGAAAAACCGAAGGAAACCGGCCGAACCGGTCCAACCGGCCGAACCGGACCGGACCGACCACCTCAGCCGCGCCCGAGCCGCCCGCGGCCACTGGCAGTGGGCACCGCTATCATCTCCTACCTCCAACCGACTCCGATTCTCCCGGAGGAACTGCCCACGACGCCCACTCCGAGTACCGCTCGTTCACGACTCCATACCCGAACCTCGCACGTAACTTTGTATCTCTCGGCCTCCTCTTTCTCTTCCCCCAAACCTCACGTCCAATTTCGCTGCGGTTAGAAAGTAATTGCTCGCTGGAGTTCGTCTCTGTCGTCGCCGTTCTTCGCGTTTTCGCCGCCGTTCCGGTGAGCCTTTCCCCGCACCGACCCCCTAACCTCTCTCCTCTCCTCGTTCCGCACCCCATGACACGTGCCGTTCTGTTTTTGGACCTCCGCAGCGCCCGGCCGCCGTCCGCCGCCGTCCGCCGCCGCCCGTGCTCTCCGCGCGCCGCGCCGTCGCCCGTCTCCGAGCCCGAGCCGCCCGTCCGCCGCTCCACCCCGCGCCGCCGCATAGCGCCCGCGCCGCCGCCCGCCGCCGTCCGGCCCCTCGCGCCGCCAGAGAAGCCCTAGCTTCCGGCCAACCCCGTCACGCCACGTGGCCGGATTTCTTTCTAGTTTTTATTTTCGGTCGAAATAAAAATTGCACTTTTGCAGAAAAGCCCCTCTAACTTCAAAGCATCATATCTTTCAAACCGTTTGTCCAAAATTTGTGATCCGCACCTTTCTGGAATCGTCACAACTTGTAGGATATTTTGTCACAGTCCAATTTCAATTTTGAACAATTTTGTCAGAAGCAAATTACAGAATGCTTGAATATGGTTTAAATTTCAAATGAATTGTTTCAAAATAGTTTTGAGCATGTTAGCTTGCTGTAAAATTATTTGAGCATGCTCTCCGTCCATTAGGACCAGAAGAAAATTATTTTGAATAATAATGGCATACAAGTTTAAATCTTGCTCTATGTTGCAAAAACCACACAACTTTTTAATTTAAACCCTATCCTTGTTTCATGCATAGTAATTACCTCTTTGATGTTGTATAATCTGTCCAAATCATTTGAAACACCTTTCGAAACAGAAACAAAACTTTTTACTTTAGAAGTAACCTTTGTGTGCACCATCATGGCATATCCATCATGGCATGATTTTTGTATTGAATGTTGTGTTTATTGTGTGTATGCTTTCTTTTATTTTAGATTGTGTGGAGTGTATTCCTTGTTGTTGCGAAGAGTGCGAGAGCTACCACAACCTTGGACAAGGCAAGTTCACTTTGATCGTTCTCCCAAATATTTTATTATGCACTAGATGTTTTATTAGATGCATTAGGAATATTACTCGTACCTCTATGCTAGCTATAAATCCCAGGTAGTATAGTTACCCTTGCCATTACCTTACTACCAAAATTGCCATCGATTGTAGTTGAATGCTAGGCTATGGTAGTATCGTGGGGGAAATAACTACATTATGATATTGTTATGCCTTTGGCGATATGAAATGTTTTATTAGATGTAAGGCAAAACAACTAATTCAATGAACGGTCCTGGGTGGGCTGCTTTGAAGATTTTGAGGATTAGCGGCGTCAGGTCCATTTCTATGGGTCCCTCTGATTCGAGTTCCTGTGGATTCAGGAATGGATCGTCCATGGACGTGTCTCCCGTGGATTCGGGGAGCGCCTACGGTGCAAATGTGGAATGCCACCTGGGGTAACCGAGACTGGACTAGTTTTCTATTTAGCAGCTTCCAGTACAACCACAATGCTATATGGGCTCTGGCGAGACAAGAGTAAGTTGTATGAACCTAGACCCGAGAAATTGTACCGAGGTAGAATGTGCAGGGGGAGCGTGATTCTCTCGTGGTTTAGGGAATTACCTCTGAAAATCTCGTAATTAATGCCGTTGCTACTCTACCCTGAGGACAGCAAGGGATTAATACGTCGGTTTCTTGTGGGGAATGTGTACAAACTCTCGAGAGCGTCAAAACTAAGTACTTAGCCGTGTCCCCGCAATGGACAATTTGAGCAACTAGATGTGGAGCTGTAAGGAAAGTCTCACTCATTCTAATTTCTTAAATAAAATGAATGGTTTGAACAGGGTAGGAGCACTTGATTCAACAACTAAGCTTTTATGCAAATAGCCTTGAACCCCATTTTGCCACATTATGCATATACTTGGTAGGTTCTGTTATAACTCCTGGGGAATCTTGCCAATACATTCAATGTATTGACCCTAGTGGCTGCATCGTTTAATGATGCAGAAAGCTCCGACGACGAGTAAGATGTACGTTCTGCTTGTTTGGGTTACGGGCCTACATTCCAACACGCTCTCACCGTGGTATTGATGTGCCCTTGTATCTTTCGCTTTCCGTTGTTGAACTATTGTTTTATTTCCAGCTAACCCATGGGGTTATGTGAGTTGTAAGTACTTTTAAGTTCTGGATGTTGTGTTGTAATATTGAGACCTTTGTTCTATGATATTACATCTTGAATCTGTGTGTGCTAGTGAATCGATCCAGGGACTAGCACTAAAGCACAGAGCTCGAACCCGTGTATGAGGGTGGTCGCTTCACTTTTGGTTGTCAGAAGTCAGTTTCCTCGGACACATCGTGTCAGGAGCAGGAGTAGCTGTCGACCCAGCTAAGGTGACCGCTGTTACAGAATGGAAGTCACCTAAGAACGTTGGAGATATCCGCAGTTTCCTAGGACTCGCTAGATACTATCGAAGATTCATTGAGAACTTCTCCAAGATTGCTAAACCTATGACCGAACAATTAAAGAAAGAGAAGAAGTTCGCCTGGAACGAGAAATGTGAAGAAAGTTTCCAGGAGTTAAAGAAGAGATTAGTGTCCGCACCATGCAACAACTACTGGCCGCACAGACCCAAATCCTGCAAGCCTTGACCCAACAGATGAACAACAACAACAACAACCACCACCACAACAACCAGCACCCCAACCCACCACCTCAAGTGGACATGTTAGCCAGATTTCTGAGGTTGCGCCCACCTACTTTCGCCAGTTCCTCGGAACCGATTGTGGCTGATGATTGGCTCCGTTCAGTGAGCAAATGCCTAGTAACAGTGGGTTGCATTGAAGCTGACAAGGTGAGGTTTGCTGCTCACCTACTTGAAGGACCTGCCACAGCTTGGTGGGAGACCTATCAGATTACCACTCCCATGAAAGAAGTAACATGGGAAATGTTTCAATATGCCTTCCGCACCGCCCACATCTCAGCGGGTGTACTGAGCTTAAAGAAGAGGGAATTCCACAAACTGAGGCAAGGGAACAGGAGTGTGTCAGAGTACATTGAAGCTTTCAACAAGTTGTCTCACTATGCCCCGGACGACGTCAACACTGATGCAAAACGCCGGGAAAGGTTTTTGGATGGCTTGAACGACGAACTCGCCGTTCAACTGGCAGTTGTTTACATCCCTACCTACCGGTCCCTCATGGACAAAGCCATTATTCTGGAGAACAAGCAGAATCAGATGGAAAACCGGAGGAGAAGGCCTCACCATGGCAACAACCATGCTGGTTCACACTAGAAGCCACGCACCTCGTACGAGGGTAGTGGCAGCTCTTCGATGGTTAAGCATGGTGGAAATCATCAGTCACCATGGAGGGAGTGGGCACCATCACCGCCATGGAAATCAAGGACACCACCACCACCGGGTAGGTAATGGCAGCCAGAACCATCAGCACCAACATTCAAGGACCAACAACTACAAGGGCAGTGCCCATAACAATGGAGGCAACCCAGGGCAGAACCGCACCACTGGCAGGGATCTGAGCCAAGTGCAATGCTCTAAGTGTCACAAGATGGAGCACTACTCCAATGATTGTCCGGAGAAGTTCAATGAGGCCGGAGCAAAGCCTAACCCATTCCAGAAGGGCAATGTGAACCACGTCAGCATAGAGGAAATCACGGAGGAGAAAGGTATCGTAATCGGCACCTTCCGTCTAAATTCTTTTGAAGCACTCATACTGTTTGATACCGGTGCATCGCATTCTTTCATCTCAAGGAGTTTTGTGCATAAGAATGGATTAACCACTAGTACCTTAGTGAACCCTATGAAGGTGAAGTCACCAAGGGGAGAGATGTTAACGGCTTATGAATGCCGAATGCTGACACTAGAAATTGGAAAACACAACTTCTCCATAGACCTGATAGTGCTAGGATCAAAAGGCTTGGATGTCATCCTAGGAATGGATTGGCTAGCCAAGTATGAAAGACTAATAGACCGTGTCAAGAGGACAATTACACTCACAACTCTAGAGAAGAAGCGAATCCGCTTCAAGTCAACCTATGAGCTTGAGTTACCCAAGGTGAATTCTCTTAAGGGGGTTAGCCTAGAGGATGTACCGATAGTGAAAGAATATCCGGATGTATTTCCAGAAGAATTACCAGGCATGCCACCGGACCGAGACGTGGAATTTCTTATTGAGTTATTGCCCGGAAGTGGACCTATAGCCAAGAGACCGTATAAGATGGCTGTAGATGAATTGAAGGAACTGAAGAAGCAACTTGCAGAACAGTTGACTAAAGGATTTATTCACCCTAGCTCATCACCATGGGGAGCACCTGTTCTATTTATGGAAAAGAAAGACAAAAGCCAAAGGATGTGCATAGACTATCGTTCACTAAATGAGGTGACGATAAAGAACAAGTACCCACTACCCATAATCAGTGATCTATTCGATCAATTGAAAGGAGTTTGTGTATTCTCAAAGATCGATCTTCGATCAGGTTACTTTCAGTTAAAGATCCGAGAAGTTGACATACCCAAGACAGCATTTACCACTAGGTATGGCCTGTATGAGTACACAGTGATGCCTTTTGGATTAACTAATGCCCCGGCATACTTCATGAATATGATGAACAAGGTATTCATGGAATATTTGGATAATTTTGTCGTAGTATTCATCGACGACATTTTGATCTACTTGAAGAGCAAAGAAGAGCATGAAGAACATTTGCGTCTGATCATGGAAAAGCTCAGAGAGAACAAGCTTTATGAAAAATTCAGCAAGTGTGAATTTTGGTTGTCCGAAGTAGGATTCTTGGGACACATTGTGTTAGGAAACGGAGTTGCCGTTGACCCCGCTAAAGTAGCAGCGGTGACTGAATGGGAAGTCCCTAAGAACGTCAGAGAAGTTCGCAGCTTCTTAGGACTTGCTGGATATTACAGGAGGTTCATAGAGAATTTCTCCAAGATAGCCAAACATATGACTGAGCTTTTTAAGAAAGAAAAGAAATTTGAATGGACTAAAAAATGTGAAGAAAGTTTCCAGGATTTGAAGAAGAAGCTAGTATCAGCACCCATCCTTGTTTTGCCCGACCTACTAGAAGATTTCCAAGTGTACTGTGACGCCTCGCGTCTAGGTTTGGGATGTGTTTTGATGCAAGGAGGAAGAGTTGTAGCATACGCCTCAAGACAACTTAAGAATCATGAGAGAAATTACCCCACTCATGATTTGGAACTAGCATCTGTGGTGCACGCACTCAAGACTTGGAGGCACCATCTCATGGGAAAGCATTGTGAGTTATTCACCGATCACAAGAGCTTGAAGTACATATTCACCCAGAAGGAGTTGAACTTGAGACAAAGAAGATGGTTAGAGTTAATCAAAGATTATAATTTGAATCTTCAATATCATCCAGGCAAGGCTAATGTAGTAGCTGACGCTTTGAGCCGCAAGGGATACAGTAATGGACATACAGCTGGAGAGTTGCCTA
Organism: Brachypodium distachyon; assembly: GCF_000005505.3. NCBI lineage: Eukaryota > Viridiplantae > Streptophyta > Magnoliopsida > Poales > Poaceae > Brachypodium > Brachypodium distachyon. Next base: position 27,097,107 of record NC_016133.3, on the reverse strand, counting down.
CTGAATTGTGTGAGCAATTCAAGGACCTCAGATTAGAGATAGTTCCGGAAGGTTACTTAGCCAACATGGTAGTACAACCCACTCTGCTAGACAGAATTAGAGAAGCCCAGAAAGAAGACTCAGAAATTAGAACGATAAAGGATAATATGGCGATTGAAAAGGCAAAAGGATTCGCTGAGAACGATCAAGGTACCGTGTGGTTTGAGAACCGTATTTGTGTACCACAAGACCCCGAGATCAGAATGCTAATACTACAAGAAGCTCATGACTCACCGTACTCAATCCACCCTGGTAATACAAAGATGTACATGGACTTGAAAGAAAAGTTTTGGTGGACAGGATTGAAGCGAGACATCACTCAGTATATCGCTCTGTGTGATGTTTGTAGCAGAGTCAAGGCTGAACATCAGAAACCAGCTGGATTACTACGACCATTGCCAGTGCCAGATTGGAAATGGGATAAGGTAGGCATGGACTTCATCACTGGCTTGCCAAGGACAAGATCTGGTTATGATTCAATATGGGTTGTAGTTGATCGTTTGACCAAGGTTGCCCATTTCATACCTGTGAAGACCACCTATACAAGTGCACGGTTGGCCAAACGCTACATGTCTAGGATTGTATGCCTACATGGAGTACCCAAGGAGATCGTTTCAGACAGAGGTACCCAATTTACCTCAAGATTTTGGGGACAATTGCACGAGTCTCTAGGCACGAGACTAGAGTTTAGCACAGTGTTTCATCCACAGACGGATGGACAAACAGAAAGAGTGAACTATGGATCTAGCTGGGATGAGAATGTACCATATGCAGAGTTCTCATACAACAACAATTTTCAAGCGAGGATTGGAATGGCACCATTTGAAGCTTTGTATGGCAAGAAATCCAGGACACCTTTGCTATGGGATGGTGTAGGAGACCGTAGTCTATTCGGGCCCGACATGATAAAGGATGCCGAAGAGAAAGTCAGGCTGATTCGAGACAGGCTTAAGATAGCTCAATCCAGGCAAAAGAGTTATGCAGATTCCAAGCGAAGGGAGTTCACCCATGAGGTTGGTGACAGAGCGTATCTCAAAGTTTCCTCGATACGCGGAGTTAAGAGATTTGGGATCAAAGGAAAACTAGTGCCACGCTTTATTGGACCCTACAAGGTTTTAGCACGCCAAGGAGAGGTAGCTTACTTGGAGTTACCGGAAGTGTTGACAAGCGTCCACGACGTATTCCATGTGTCACAGTTAAAGAAGTGCCACCCGGAAATGGCCGATACGCCACTAAGGGATACAGTTTCACTTGATGAAGTTGAGATTCAAAGCAATCTCACATATGAAGAGAAACCAACCAGAATCTTGGAAGCAGCTGAAAGACATACCCGTTCCAAGACCATCAAATTCTGCAAGGTTCAGTGGAATCACCACACCGAAGAAGAAGCTACGTGGGAACGCGAGGAAGATCTTCGAGAAGACCACCCACACCTTTTTGCTAACCAACAGGAATCTCGAGGACGAGATTCATCTTAAGGGGGTTAGGTGTGTAACATCCCAATTTTCAAAACCCTTCTTATGCATTGCATATCATGAGCATCATGTCACCTTTGCATTTAATCACTTTCAAAACCCTAAAATTTGCCCCGAAAACCCTTATGCAAAAATGCCTTTATTTGATTTTGGGCCTTGATTTTTGTTTTTAAGCATTTTGTGTTTTAACCCATGAGGGTATTGGTATAAAAAGGGATTTAATGCTTATATATAGCTGTCCCATAAATTGGCTTTTGAAATTATTTTGAAAAATAATTTATTTCGATAGTCTAAGGGCCCTAAAAGCCATTTTATAGGCAAATTATTTTTAAATATTTTATTGTGAGGAAATTCTTGTTCCAAAAGTTAGATCATATGAAAATATGATTTTACAAATTTTGTTGCAATTTATTTGGAGTAATTTGGAGCCTTGAATCAAAATTGGAGTTCAAAAACAGAAAATAGAAAGAAAGAAAAGAAAAACCGAAGGAAACCGGCCGAACTGGACCGGACCAACCGGCTCCGCCGCGCCCGAGCCGCCCGCGGCCACTGACAGTGGGCCCCGCCATCATGTCCTACCTCCAACCGACTCCGATTCTCCCGGAGGAACTGCCCACGACGCCCACTCCGAGTCCTGCTCGTTCACGACTCCATACCTGAACCCCGCGCGTCACTTTGTATCTCTCGGCCTCCTCTTTCTCTTCCCCCAAACCTCACGTCCAATTTTGCTGCGGTTAGAAAGTAATTGCTCGCCGGAGTTCGTCTCTGTCGTCGCCGTTCTTCGCGTTTTCGCGCCGTTCCGGTGAGCCTCTCCCCGCGCCGACCCCCTAACCTCTCTCCTCTCCTCGTTCCGCACCCCATGATGCGTGCTGTTCTGTTTTTGGACCTTCGCAGCGCCTGGCCGCCGTCTGCCGCCGTCCGCCGCTGCTCGTGCTCTCTGCGCGCCGCGCCGTCGCCCGTCTCCGAGCCCGAGCCGCCCGTCCGCCGCTCCACCCCGCGCCACCGCTCCGTGACGCCGGCCGCGCCGCCGCACCGCGCCCGCGCCGTCGCCCGCCGCCGTCCGACCCCTCGCGCCGCCAGAGAAGCCCTAGCTTCCGGCCAACCCCGTCAGGCCACGTGGCTGGATTTCTTTGTAGTTTTTATTTTCGGTCGAAATAAAAATTGCACTTTTGCAGAAAAGCCCCTCTAACTTCAAAGCATCATATCTTTCAAACCGTTTGTCCAAAATTTGTGATCCGCACCTTTCTGGAATCGTCACAACTTGTCGGATGTTTTGTCACAGTCCAATTTCAATTTTGAACAATTTTGTCAGAAGCAAATTACAGAATGCTTGAATATGGTTTAAATTTCAAATGAATTGTTTCAAAATAGTTTTGAGCATGTTAGCTTGCTGTAAAATTATTTGAGCATGCTCTCCGTCCATTAGGACCAGAAGAAAATTATTTTGAATAATAATGGCATACAAGTTTAAATCTTGCTCTATGTTGCAAAAACCACACAACTTTTTAATTTAAACCCTATCCTTGTTTCATGCATAGTAATTACCTCTTTGATGTTGTATAATCTGTCCAAATCATTTGAAACACCTTTCGAAACAGAAACAAAACTTTTTACTTTAGAAGTAACCTTTGTGTGCACCATCATGGCATATCCATCATGGCATGATTTTTGTATTGAATGTTGTGTTTATTGTGTGTATGCTTTCTTTTATTTTAGATTGTGTGGAGTGTATTCCTTGTTGTTGCGAAAAGTGCGAGAGCTACCACAACCTTGGACAAGGCAAGTTCACTTTGATCGTTCTCCCAAATATTTTATTATGCACTAGATGTTTTATTAGATGCATTAGGAATATTACTCGTACCTCTATGCTAGCTAAGGTCTCCATTCTCGAGCCCCCGGGGACGGACCCGCCTGTCGTGATAACGACGGAGTCCCTGCTGGTAGCACGCGGCTCGCACAGCACAGCAGCCCGGCATCGAAGCTCTTCGATGACGTTTAGATCGTCGACCCTTTGCTCGTGTTGGCTGGTGTCGCCGTACGCGCGTACTTGGGGAGATCCGTGCTTGAGCTCGAGGGGCAGCACCACTTCTGCCTTGTAGACAAGGGCGAATGGAGTTTCGCCCGTTGCCCGACTAGGTGTGGTCCAGATGGACCACGGCACGGGCTGGAGTTCTTCGACCCATTGTTTCCCGTGGCCTTTGAGCTTGTCAAAGGTTCTCGTCTTGAGCCCCCGCAGCACCTCTGTGTTGGCTCGCTCCGCCTGCCCGTTACTCCTCGGGTGAGGAATGGTCGCGAAGCGCAGCTTAGTGCCCATGCCTTCGCAGTAGGCTTGAAATGCCGCACTCGTGAATTGCGTGCCGTTGTCGGTGATGATGCTGTTAGGCACAGCAAACTGGCACACAATGCTTCTGAAGAACTTGATGGACGCCTGGGCGGTCACCTTCCGCACTGGTTCCACCTCCACTCACTTGGAGAACTTGTCGATGGCCACGAACAAATATTCATAACCGCCAACCGCCCTCGGTAGCTTGCCAACGATGTCGATCCCACAGACCGTGAATGGCCATGAGGAGGGGATGACATGTAAGGCCTGCGCCGGCTGGTTGCTCTTTTTCGAATGGAACTGGCACGCTTCACATGTCCTCACCAACCGCTCTGCGTCAGCCAGGGCCATGGGCCAGTAGAAGCCATGCCGAAATGCCTTGCCGGCTAAAACCCGGGAGGCCACATGGTGCGAACATGTGCCCCGGTGTATGTCCTCCAACAGTGCGCACCCTTCATCCTGCGGCACGCAGATGAGCTTGACACCGTTCGCACGCCTGCGGTAGAGGTTCCCATCTACCACAGTGTACATCTTGGCTTGCCGCGCAACCCGCTCTGCGGCGACGTCATCTTCCGGGAGAACTTCCCCTTTCAAGTAGCGGGTGATTTCTTCCGCCCAGGGGGGAATCTCCCTGCCAACGCATGCCGCTATATCAGCGGCATGGACCCCTGCTGCCGCAGGGGTTCTTTCGGTTGCCGGAGGGGCGTCCCCGACAGCCAGCTGGGGGCGACTGAAGGAGCCGCTTGCTTCTGACAGAACACCCCCGCCGGAGGCTTCCGGCGCTCTGCTGCCATCTTGGCTAGCTCGTCAGCAACGAAGTTATCCTTCCGCTTGACGTGCTCGAAGCGCAAACCTTTGAACTTTCGTTCTAGCTTCCGGACCTCCTCCACGTACAGCGCCATTTGAGGGCAGTCGTAGACCTTGTTCACCTGGTTGATCACGAGCTGGGAATCGCCGCGAACAACTAGGCGCTTAATGTCGAGGGCGACTGCCGCCCATAACCCGGCAAGCAGGCCCTCGTACTCCGCCGTGTTGTTGGTGGAGTTAGCGAAGTCGAGTTGGACAGCGAACCTCAGCTGGTCCCCTGTCGGTGACTCGATCACAACTCCAGCGCCTGCTCCTTGAAGACTGAACGCACCGTCGAAGTAGAGGACCCAGTTGTCCTCGTCCAGCTTGCCGAGCAGGCTGGTCTCCGGTTCACTTTCTTCTACGCCCGTGGACGTCCATTCCGCGACGAAGTCCGCCAAGGCCGTGCTCTTAATGCTTTTAGAGTTGGCGAAGTGGAGGTCGAACTCCGACAACTCCATCCTCCATTCGGCCACTCCCCCGGTGGCTTCACGGTTGGTGAGGGCTCGCTCAAGGCAAAACCTTGACACCACCGTGACACAGTGCGCCTGAAAGTAGTGGCGCAGCTTGCGGGATGCAAGGAGAATCCCCAGAAGGAGCTTCTGCATTTGCGGGTACCTTGTCTGCGTGTCGCGCAGCACCGTACTAACGAAGTACACCGGGTGCTGCACCAACCGCTTCCGCGGCACCAAGGTCACCGACTCGGGGGTGGTTCCCGGGTCCGAGGCGGTTGCCGGGGGCCGCTCAACCCCCTGCCCCGCCGCCCCAGTCCCCGGGACGTCCTCCTCCCTCTCGGCAACTAGCACCGAGCTGACCACCTGGTCAGTCGCCGCTAGGTAGAGTAGCAGCGGCTCGCTCGGCTTGGGGGCGACGAGGACGGGCGGCGACCTCAAGTACTGCTTGAGTTCCTGGAACGCCTCCTCGGCCTCGGGAGTTCAGTCGATTGAACCCTTCTTCTTCATTACCCTGAAGAAAGGCAGGGCACGTTCGCCCAGCCTGGAGATGAAATGTCCCAGCGCAGCGACATAGCCGTTGAGGCGCTGGACGTCCTTCACCTTGGGGGGGGCCTCTATCTTCTCGATGGCTTCTATCTTGGTCGGGTTGGCCTGTACACCCCTGTGCGAAACCAAGAAGCCTAGAAGCTGCCCGGAGTTAACACCGAAGGTGCACTTATCGGGGTTCAGCTTGAGCTTGATCTTGCGGAGGTTGTCGAACGTCTCCCGCAGGTCATCAATCAGCGAGTCCCCACGCTTCGATTTGATGACGATGTTGTCCATGTAGGCCTCCGCGTTGCGGCCTAGCTGGGGCCCCAAACATTCGCGCAGGGCGCGCTGAAATGTGGAGCCCACGTTCTTCAACCCGAAAGGCATGCATGTATAACAATAACAGCCAACCGGGGTGATAAACGCTGTCTTTTCCTCATCCTCGACCGCCATCTTGATTTGATGGTAGCCGGAAAAAGCATCCAGAAAACTCAGCAAGTCACAACCAGCCATAGAATCAACTATTTGATCGATACGGGGTACAGGAAAGGGATCCTTGGGGCATGCGCGATTAAGATCAGTAAAATCTACACAAATGCGAAGCTTATTCCCTGCTTTAGGCACTACTACAGGGTTAGCCAGCCAACTGGGGTATAGAACTTCCCTAATTGCCCCGGCAACCTTGAGCTTGTCCACCTCTTGCTTGATGAAATCTTTACGCTCTTGTGCTTGCCGCCGGACCTTCTGCTTGACGGGGTGCGCATCCGGGCGCACCGCAAGCCGATGCTCAATCACCTCCCTGCGGACTCCGGGAAGATCTGACGGTTCCCAAGCGAACACGTTGGCATTATCCCGGAGGAAGGTGATGAGGGCGCTTTCCTATTCGACAGTAAAGTTCGCAGCGACGGTAACGGTGCGCCCCTTGTCGCCGGCTTGGAGGGGCAGCTTCTTCACCTTGGCGGCCTCCTCCCAGAGCCCCTGCCCCTTGCTGGGGCGCGAGCTCGAGCCTGTTCCTCCCCCGGAAAGCTCTCGCGGGGTAGCGCGGGCCTTCTTCGTTGCCGGGGCATCGCCCGGCAAGCTGTCGTCCCCGACTGCATCCTCGTCGCCGGTGTCAGCTGCGGCAGCGGCCCGGACGACCTCGCCAACGCACCAAGCCGCGTTCTTGAGGTCACACCGGATGGAGACGACTCCATAGACGGACGGCATCTTCATCACGCCATAGGCGCAATGCGTGGCCGCCATGAACTTGATCAGCGTTGGCCGACCAAGGATCCCGTTGTAAGGCAACGACGTATGCGCCACGTCGAATACTATGTGCTCAGTCCTGAACGCTTCCCAGGACACGAAGGTGACTGACAGCGTGATGCATCCCAGCAGGCGCACGATCCCGGGGTTCACCCCCTGGAACGGATCGGTGGGCTTTAGCTGCTCCATCGGCAGCTGGAGCTTTTCCACCAGCCTGGAGGACAGGAAGTTAAGCCCCGCTCCGTTGTCCACCAGCACCTTGGTCACCGTCATATTGCTAATGACCGGCGAGACGACGAAGGGTATTACCCCTGAACCCAACTGTCGTGCCGGGTGATCGTTGGCGCTGAAGGTGATTGGCACGTGCGACCTCAGCGGCTGTTGCGGCTCCGCATCCGGCAACAGCGCGCACACGTCGCGGGTGAGGCGCTTCACCGCGGCGTGGGATGGGAGACCGTAAGCTCCCCCATCGATGCAGGCGACGCCGTGAGGCTCCTGGAAGCCCGGCTCGTCGCCGCCAGTACAGTCGGACTCGCGCTGCTCCTCAATGTGTGCCCTGTCGCATCCCCGGGGAGGGCGTTCCCGACCCACGCGGGGCTGACCGCGCCCCCCTTGGGGTTCATCCCTGCCGGCACCACCGCCGGCCGGCCTCGGCCCCGCTCTTGGGTCGTTCGGGCAGTCTCGGGAGAGATGCCCGATGTCGCCGCAGTTCAAGCAGGCACCGGCGGCGCGGCGCTCCTCATGGCGCTGCTCCCGCCACTGCTTGATCCCCTACAGAACACGGCAGTTCTGCGCGTCATGGGTGGAGTTGCGGTGGATGGGGCAGCGGGGCACGTCGCCCTCCTTCCCGCCAGACCCACCGCCCGGCGAGGCCTTCTTCGCGGGCCTCGCGGCAGGAGCCCCCGAGTCCGTAGCGAGGACTTGCTTCCCGCTGTGCTTGCGGGAACCCTTCTTCTGCGAGCCCTCGCCAGGGCTCGCGGCAGCCTTGGCTGCCAGCTCGGGTGCTAGGCGCCATTCCTCGGTCATGGCGCATTTGTGCGCCAGGGCGTAAAAGTCCTGCGTCGTCCGGATCCGATGCGTGCTTAGCTTCTTGCGCATCTTGGGATCGTGGACGTTGATGGCGAAGGTGTTGATGATGGCGGCCGCCTCCGCCTCTGGGATGGAATAGGAGAGGTTAGAGAAGCGGTTGACGAAGCCCCGCAACGTCTCTCCCGGCTTCTGCACAATAGTGTGCAGCTCCGCCATGATTCTCGGGCGCTTATAGCCGCCCTAGAACGCGCTCACGAACTGCTCGCGCAGGTCCGCCCAAGTGGCAATGGACCCGGCGGGCAGGTTGAGCAACCAGGTTCGCGCTGCTCCTTTTCGGACCATCGGGAACCAGTTTGCCCTGACCTTGTCGTCCGCGCCGATGGCATGCATGCCCAGCGTGTAGGTTAGGAGGAAATCCTTGGGGTTGGCGGTCCCGTTGTACGTACCGAGCGCGGGCACTCGGAACTTGCAGGGCCACGTCACCCGCCGCAGCTCGCGTGTGAATGCGGTGCAGCCGTCCTCGGGGCGCATGGGAGCGTCTTCCTGCTCCTGTGGGCGCTGGCGCTCTACCTCGCGCCTGCGCCGGCGCTCCAAGCGCGGGCGCAAATCCTCCTACTAGCGGGCATTCAAGATGCCACGCGCATCGCCCCCTGGAACGGTGGGCGATGAGTTTGAGGACCCCTCCGGGCCCCCGTCTCCTTGGCCTCCCTGCGGAGGGGGAGGGTTCTCCCCCTGTCGGGAGGTGGGTGGCGCGTCTCGGCGCTCCGGGTTCTACCCGTGGCCGAAGCCTACCGGGGCACCCTCGCCTTGCGGCTGCTGGGCGGCCAGGGCGAGAAGCGCTTCCAACTCCTCGCCCCACGTCTCATGCGCCGGCGTGCCCTGCTGCGGCTCGTACCGCACCATGACGCGCGCGGCGATGATGGCTTCCGCCGGGTTTCGTGCGGGGGGCAGTCGGTTTCCCGAGCGGCTTCTTCCCGCCCTGGCCCCTGACGCCTCCGGGTGCGAACCCCTAGGGGTTGCCCGCAACGCAGTGTGCTCCTGGTGCCGCTGTCGTGGGGCATCCTCGGCCCGCGACTCAACTCGCTGGCCGGCGCGGGCGGCACCATGCCCGCTCGCGCGACTGGCCCGGCACTGGTGGCAGCCGGTCCCCTCGGCCGATTGTCTGCAGACTGCCGAGGAGGAGGGGGAGGCAACTGTGGTTGCTGCACTCTCGAGGGCTCGGGGTTCTCCTAAGCCCCCGACTCGGGTCGCACGTCGTGCGACCGCACGTGTGCCGCTGGGGCTTCACGTGAGTCTATCCGTGGATCGCCAGCCCGCTTGGGGGGCATGGCGACTAGTCCCGTCGGCGAAGAAAGCGAGACCGACGTCGATGCTAACTTCGCTGCCGGCGGTTACCGAGGGGCTCTACTCTCGCGCCCCCTACCTGGCGCGCCAAATGTCGTCGCACAGTGCTCCGACACCGGGGGCGTGCGGCCACGACCCCCTTTTAAGTTCGGTAGGGGCGTCGGGGTTCGCCCCGGGGATCGCCGCCACGGCCGAAGGGGCCCTGCAGGACCTGATCGTGTTGCCGCGCCCTTCTATCAGCAAGTCCTGATCTGTCCCTTTCTGCAACCCTGACCAATATTCACGGAACATGCATAGCAAACAACAACATGTAGATTATGTGTGATAAATTCTATACTTTTGAAAAAAAATAGAACTCAAATATAGTTTTGTAGCACTAATGCACATATCGTTTGTCTAATTATTGATCAAAGTTAGACTTTAAAATACATGAACGCTATTTCTGTGAAAATGAGAAAATATGCCATTAAAAATAACACATTGCATAATACTTCCTCATTTTTCACAAATGTTGGCATAGTTGATTTCGCTAAAACAAAAAATTTTGACTAACCAAAATTTTATTATATGTAATTTGTGCAGTAGAAAATTACAATTATCAGCGAAAACTTTTAAAAACGAATTAATTATATAAATTTTGTTCTTAAAAAAATACACTAATAAATTTTTTGGCCAATGTCTTGTCTTGATAACGCAACGAATCGTCAAAGCGCTCCGTGGGAAACCGTTCAGTCCCGCTGACAAGTCGACGCTGAACTATTCCGGCCCCACTGTCAGTGTCTCGTCTGTACTACTCCATGCCTGGAGAATTCACACACTCCGCACCCCAGCCACCAAAAGGCTTCCAGGCCTCCTTCCTCCACTCCTCCCTGTCCTCTGCGGCTCTGCCCCGTCTCGCCGCGCTATGGCTCGTATCCTTGTCGCCGTTCTAGCGCTCCACCTCACCGCCGCTGTTGCCTCCGCCGCGTCGAGCGTCGCCGGTGGCGGTGCCTTCGACCCCTCCCGCGTCGTCCAGCTCTCATGGCGCCCCAGGTGACGATCGATCTGATCTCCCCCCATCCACCTCCCTCCCAGCCCTAGCCGCTACGTGCGACTCTGACAACTGTTTCCTTATTCGCCTCGCGGTTAGGGCGTTCCTGCACAAGGGGTTCCTGTCGGAACCGGAGTGCGACCACATGATCGAGCTGGTGAGTGTGGCCGCCGCTCGATCTCGTTATTGAGGCGGACTTTTCGCCTCGGTGGATGGTTGATTGATTCGGTTGTTTTTGCGTGGTTTGTAGGCTAAGGACAAGCTGGAGAAGTCGATGGTGGCGGACAACGAGTCCGGGAAGAGCGTCCAGAGCGAGGTGCGGACCAGCTCCGGCATGTTCCTCGAGAAGAGGCAGGTTAGCACGAGGCACTCTGTGATTTTATTGTGTGGTTCAATAATCTTTAGGGGGGTGGCTTGCTTGGGATCTGGGAAGTGCCTAGTTTGGATTCAGGTTGATAACTTTGGTAGGACTTGCTTTTGTATGTACTGAGATCTCCGTACAGAAAACCAAATTAGTACAATTCTTACAGAACAGTTCATATTTACATTGGGTGGAAGCCTCAAATAGTCGCGTGACCTTTTTGGGCAGTAGAAGATTGGATTGATCTGTGCACCGTGCATGGAATGATATTGTTGGTGTCAGCTCCAGTGCAACTATCACTCTTGTTATATGAAGAAGTTATTCTTATCATTTGTGTATCTGTGCTTAAATTGATATGAAGCTATCTAGGAAGGTGAATTATGTGTTTGGATTAATTCATTTGTGTAGATTTCTGAGAAGAATATTTTTGGTTCACCTAAGAATATATGGCATTTGTTGTTGGCAATGTACGAATTGGTGCAATCCGTCATATCAACATGAAATTCCGAATCATACTTCTCAATTTACTCTTCATATTTGTAATCTTTTTTGTTTGAATTTATTGTGTCAAGATTGACAATATGTGAAAATTCTGGAAAATGATATATTAAAAGACGATGAGCAGATTTTTTTTATCTGCAGCAAACTTATATATTTTTTATTTTTGTAATACACTTGGAGTTGAAATTTTAAAGGGTACTGCAGATTAACGGAACTATGATGGGCCACAGTCGGCCTGAACCCCATTTAATAAAAGATCGCAGTAGTACTTACAGATGATATAATTACAGTTACAATTACAGCTACAGTTACAATTGGAGAAAACGGTACTACAGAGAAGATCGTCCTTCTTTAGATCTTTGCAAGTTGATTTGGCTTTTTAGTGGAAGTCAGATTGCATTGAACCGGACATGTTGCGTGTCTTATTAGGGTTCATGTCCTCTTCTGTCATATGTTGGCTGCGCCACAGTGGCATAGTGTATAAACTAAAAGTACAGCAGTTTCCATCTAGGCAAAGTTTGCTTCTCTCATGAATCCTGATTGCTTTATTGTATTAGTTATACACTTCATTTCTTTACGAATCTGGGATGTGGACTGTGGAATGGTCATTTGGGTATTTGCCATAATAATATCTTAACAAATTTGAGCTTGCCATAATAAGACCTTGACAAATTTGAGTGAATGCTTGTTCGTGGTGGATCTACAAATTGTAAACTATAATTTTGAGCAGTTGGCAGATTTCCCTATATATCATGGGTTTAACTGAAATTAGTCCAGCACAAATTTTATCCCTTATCTCGATTCGATATGATATTTTTTACTAGGTTTCCCCTTCATAAGTTCTGTTGATCACTACATGGATTATTATGCCATTATGGATTAGAACCAATTATTTGGCTTATTTGTTTTGAGGTCATTTAATTTGTGGTCTTCTGGAGTAGGCTAGCAATTTCTTTCTCTCCTCTAGATTCACGTTGGCAGGACCAACATTGTGTGTTGTTGTGTAGATATTGTTTTTATATGGTATCAGGCCGGTATCGGGGGCCTTCACAAGACGTGCACCTCCTGCACAGGGCCCCAAATTAGTAGGGCCCCCCATTTTTTTCATCAAGTAGTAATACTAGTATTTGCTACTCAAAGTTTACTCATTAATGATCAAAGCGTTAACCCATTAGCCAATAGGAAAGTTTTCGCTGTTTACTACTTGAAGTTCTGAGCAGTGCCCACGGAAACAACTCCACACTCCACAGACTCCACATCACTCACACCTCCCATTTTTCGGCTCCTAGTTACTCTTGCTAATTAATTTCTTTACATGTTTCCAAAATAAATTTGTTGTTGGCAATGAATAGGTACGCTCCACTCGCAATCCCTCGTCTGTTTATTGGGTGTTTCTCTAAACTGAAATGGAAGAACGATTCTACAGTGACAGAAAAAAGGCTTAGTGGATTGGCTACCTATGGCAGGAATTTTTGTTGAATGATACTGTAAGGAAAACCTCTACAATATAAGGAACCTAAATTCACATCTGTGGGGATTTGAAACCAGGTGGTGGAATTATACATCCACTCGCCAACTAAGTGAGCTGTGAGAACAATTGAAAATAATATTTTGGAGAAGGTTTCTTTCTTACCATTGACAGAGTAATTGAAGATTTTGTGTCAAGAAATGCTAGAATGATGACATGACATGCTTTTGCTCAAGTAAATATTATCTCAAATTTTGTAGATTTATTTTAGATAAGATGTATTTCTTCAAAAAATTGAAATACGATGATGATATATTTAATAAAATGTTCTCATAGTTAGCTTTTAGATAAGATGTTCTCATAGTTAGCTTTTGTGATACTGAGGGCATGCTACTAGATTTCGCACCGGGCCTCTAAATCCTTGGGTTTTGCCCTGAGCGGTATACTGTGCAGCCATGATTAACCCTGATGTTTCACCTGATTTGTGTGCACAGAATTATGGTGCTGCAGAACAATATTCGAATCGTAATCCTATTGTTCTCCTTGTGTTTAGGATTTAACTGCTCCCCCTCTTTCCTGCCTATGAGCACCATGTTTGACTTTGTTGTCTATGTCTAGTTAGCAATTTCATCTCTCTGTTGTAATCTTGTAGATTAATCCTTGTTGACGTGTTCTTTCTTTAAGAATTAGATCTACATCATATTTAAATAGAATGGGATAAAAGAGAGAAGGGAGTTGAGATTCCATTGGATGAATCTTTCAAGAAGACACACCACAGAAAAAACATCATCTAAATTAAACACTTCTGTCTGAACAAAACGGACTCTTGTTTAACCGAAGAAAAGGGAGAAGCTCTGGATAAATTGGCACTGTTGTATTGAATTGTATTAACTACCAGTTGCATTGACTGATGAATCATATTGGCCATATGGGGCTTCAATGCGGTAATTCTGACGCCTGTAACTGTGAGTTGCCAGTTGAACCTGAGTGTTGACATGTTGGTTCATGTTGAGTACTGCAAATATGCGTGCGCACAAACACACGTGGTGGAGCTTCTTTTCTGTACAAAAGTCCATACCAGTTTTCTTTTGAATCAATTGGACCAATAAGCTATCTTGCTTGTTAGCATATGTATTTATATCTGTGGTGCCATGACACATATGAAAATAGTAGATCACTACATAAGGCATGTCTTGTGGTAATTACCTCTGTACAGAGTACAAATGTAACACTAGTATCTAGCTAAACTATTTCTTTTGCAGGATGAAGTAGTAGCAAGAATAGAGGAGAGAATTGCTGCTTGGACATTCCTTCCATCAGGTAACCTTAATTGAACTTTACAATCACACCTTACATTTTTCTAATTTTTCATTACTCAAAACTGTTATTTCTGCCCATGCTCAGAGAATGGTGAATCCATTCAAATATTACATTATAAGAATGGAGAGAAGTATGAGCCACACTATGATTACTTCCATGACAAAAACAACCAAGCCCTTGGGGGGCATCGAATCGCGACGGTGCTCATGTATCTATCTAATGTTGAGAAGGGTGGAGAGACCATCTTCCCCAATGCAGAGGTAAATTTGCTTGCCCTTTCCTTCCTAATTTAGGTTTTCCATACGCTAATTCAGATACTCTGCAGGGGAAGTTAACACAGCACAAGGATGAGACAGCCTCTGAATGTGCTAAAAATGGATATGCAGGTATAATGGACAGGTTCTAGAGATATTAAGTACTTTTGAGATCTTTTTCACTTGAGAATGGAACATTACCTCTGTAGCCCCCTTTCGTTTGATAGGGCAATAAAGCTTAGTTGTTCAACAGGCTTTCTAATTTTGCAGATCTTACTGGCAGCCGATACAATGACAGTTCACACCGTTTGTTAAACTTAAATGTTGGTTGTCTTGTGCAGTAAAGCCTATGAAAGGGGACGCACTGCTGTTCTTCAGCCTCCACCCTGACGCAACGACAGACCCTGACAGCTTGCATGGAAGCTGCCCTGTCATTGAAGGCCAGAAGTGGTCCGCGACGAAATGGATCCATGTGAGGTCCTTCGAAAACCCCGGCAAGCAGGGAGCTTCCGGTGACGGGTGTGAGGACGAGAACGTCCTCTGCGCGCAGTGGGCGGCGGTTGGGGAGTGCGCCAAGAACCCCAACTACATGGTGGGCACAAAGGAAGCACCTGGCTTCTGCCGGAAGAGCTGCAACTTATGCGCACAGTAAGTTTATCAATTAATCCACACACCGTCCTGATACGCAGCACGGCATGGATAAATTCTTGTGTGTATATGAGAGCGCGCAATAGATAGCATGTGTGACCTGGAAGGAACTGAAATGTAAGATCTATCATCTATTGTTGTGATAACCTTTCTTGGTAGAAAAACATTTCTGTCTTTGTCCAATTACCCGTTTTAGTTGAGCAATCAAATCAATGACGACGGATTGTGCAATCTTGTTCTCTTGGGTTAGACTAGTCGTCTTGGAGGAACTCAACGATACACTATCTTCTTCTAGTGGAAACAAGAATACAAGATGGTGTCACGAAAATTAATAGAAAATGATCTCATCTCATCTGTTTGTTGCCGTTTTTATGTGTTGAGCTGTTCGTTTGCTGGGTCGGAAGGAATCTACCAAACCGAATAACTGTGCTTTTATGTCCTGAGCTGTTGCCTGCAGGCAGGTTGCCTGCACGTTGCTGACACGAGCTAGAATAATTTCCTGTCCCCATCCAGTTCCCATCTCTCCTTAACTTGTGTAGTGCTACTGTAGTAAAATTGCATTCAACTCCCAGCTGGTACAAGTCATCAGAGAAGAAGGTCGAGAGTGGAGCGAGCAATCAAGAGGAGGGACTAATTACTGGCAATGCATGATATGCACATCAATACAAGCACAAATCAAACAATTAAATATGGATGGTAAGTAACAAAGTGCTCCAGCACAGTATTTAGCGAGGTTTTTTGACGGCGACGATGCCGTCGTTGCCAGCGAGGGCCCTGTACTTGTCCTTCCTGGTGAGGCTGGTGCACTGGTAGGAGAGCGTGGCGGCGATGAGCCTCTGGATGTAGTTGGCCACCTCGTGGCTGGGCTTCCCGCCGCCTCCGCAGGTGAGCTCCGCCGGCAGCTTGCTCAAGAAGTTGACGGTGTACACGGGGCTTGGGTTCATGAAGAAGTAGAATGGGTCCATCCCTTTCCACCCCCTGGCCGTGGTACCATGGAACATGCCCATCCGGCTCTCCATAGCCACGGGCACCACCTCGTCCGTGAGCTCGGCGAAGAGCGCGGAGAAGCGCAGCAGGAAGGGCTCCCTGGACGTGGTGCCCTCGGGGCAGATGGCCAGGTCGCCTTCCTCCAGGAGCTTGCTGATCATGGCGGCGTCCGTGGCGCGGTCGCGGCTCAGCCGCACGGTCCGGATCGGCGACAGCATCTCCGAGAGCCTGGACAGCGAGTACGTCACGGCGGCAACGGGCCGGCCCAGCGCCACGGACAGGAAGATCGGGTCCAGCAGCGTGCGGTGCGAGCACGCGAAGAGCACCCCCTTGCGGCCCGACGCACTGTGGGCCCGCGGCGGTGGGCTGCCCCTCACCACCACGCGCACGCCCAGCGCCCAGAACGCGTAGTAGACCCAGTGCATGGGCAGCAGCGCGCCCGCGGCGATGCGGAGGCACGCCAGCACCAGCCCCGCGGGGAACCACAGCACCACGAGCAGCGCGGCCAGCGGCGTCGGCCGGAGCGCCAGGCGGCCGTCGTGGAAGATGACCGGACGAGGCAGCTGGTCCATGCTCACGGCCTCCACCGGCGCCGACGGGACGATGTACGCCTCCTGCAATGCACGTCCAGCGGCGCCCGTCACCATCTCATTTAATCGCACAATTAAAACAATTCATTGATTGACAGTACGCACTAATTAAGTCGCATTAACGACTCGTACCGCGATAGCTCGCCATGCTGCCTGCCCAGTGGCCACCGATAAGCCGGCCGTAGACTTTTTCTTTTTCTTTTTTTTTTCTCGTAGTAGCACAATTTTGGATTTGATTTTTTTGCCTTTATACTAACAAACACCATCTAGCTAGCTATGTTATCGCCAATCATGTTGCGCAATTCGGGATGACCCCATTTGGAACAAGCAGTACAGGAATTCTCGCAACCAAATCGATCCTCCCAAATATCCAACAAAAAAATATTATAGTTAATGCTGTGACCCGTGAGCATGCACTAGCTACCGGTCTTCTGCTTCAATTTTTGCTTTTTTACCCAAATAGGTTCACCTAAAAGAATGCACATGCGAGTAGCTGTCTCACCGCGTGTGTGTGTGTCCTAACTGTATCTTGTTCGTTTTTATCTAGAATCTCTTTCCGTGTTCCAATTCAGCAAACTAACTGTCAGTCCATAATCACTGGCACAGGGAGTATAGTAAATTAAGGTACCCCTCTACCTACCGACCTACCGGGAACGCTGGACGTGTAAATGTAATTGATTGGCGCCGGGCTGTGGGTTT
Organism: Brachypodium distachyon; assembly: GCF_000005505.3. NCBI lineage: Eukaryota > Viridiplantae > Streptophyta > Magnoliopsida > Poales > Poaceae > Brachypodium > Brachypodium distachyon. The sequence continues at coordinate 27,079,965 of NC_016133.3, read as the reverse complement.
CTTTCCGTCCATTTTGTGCTACAGCTTCTTCTTTTTGTGTGTGTGTGACACAGCTTTTAATCAATCAAATCAATGTGCGTAGCGTAGGTAGGGGCAGGAAGGGAATGCCGTGTCGGGCCTTAACCAGCACGCTCATAAAACAGTGGGTACGGGGGCGAAATCGTGACCCAACCAACCTTTACTGTTTGCGTGTAATCTTAGCGGCCGTGTAATAGTGGCAGTTGGTTGCTGCTGCTATTGTTTTATCTCTGTATCTGTCTTGCCTCCTGGGGTTACTTAGTTCTAACAATGTGCACAGGCTTGGGGCATAGATAAGTGCATGACACAGGCTTAACACCATTGAGACGGTTTAATTAAGGCTTTTTGGTAGTATCATTACCTATTAATTAGTGGCGAGAGGGTCTATGTAAATGCAGCCAACGAACAGGTAGGCGGTAGGCCTAACGAGAGGGTCTGCATACAAAGTTTTTCGGTTTTAAAGTGCACGGATGATATGGACCATTTCCCCCCGGGCCCTAGCGCCAGTGTGTTGTACACACAGTGACCTTGAATTGATTGTCGCACATGCAGAGTTTATAGATGGAGCTGACACCGTATACTACACATGCGTGACGCGATGCAATATGCCGTACCGCATGGACTCGCTTCGCACTCTGGTACAGCAGACAATGCGTGTGGTGCTTTGCATACCAGTAGCTGCTTCCTGGCCTGTCCTTCGCACCCGGCTTAATTAATTTCGAAACAGGAGTATATGCCAAACTGAGAAAATGGTAATACTATACATGTACTCGTATAAGGTTCTGTTTGCAACACGTATGCGAGAATCTCGTCGCTAGCTACTTGTACATTTCAAACACGCCCAACATTTTGTTTTCTCGTGGAAAATGGAACAAGGCATAACTACTCCAGTAAGTAATGAAGATGAGTAGTAGTACATGTTTGTTTCCTAAACAAGAACCAACAACATGATACAGGGTATTTATCTAAAAATAACATGATACAGGGTACATGCATATAATGAATCACATACATACGTACGATAATTAAATATGATCGGCCTTAATTGGAGTACTAGCAGTAGATGGAATGTTGTTATGGTTCTAATTTAAGTAGGGCCGTACGGCACAAAGAATTGAAGGTCGTCAATTGACTGCAGAAGCGATGCTAGAGTATTGCTAATATAACTAAACTAACCTTGCAGAGGCACATGAACGGGTAGTCGGATCGGCGGTCGCCGAGGCCGACGTCCGGCGCGTCTCCCTCGTCCCCGCCGAACATCTCGCGCAGCGCCTCGGCCTTGCGCCGCCCGATCAGCATGCCGCCGCAGCGCGTCGTGTCGACGAGCCCCGTGGCGCGCCCACACCACGTGGCCAGCTCGGTGCCGGCCACGTCGTCGGCGCCGAGGCAGTCCTTGAGGAACGGCTCCGCCATGACCCGGGGAGTGGACGTGAGCACGACCCGCCGGCCCGAGCACGCCGAGAACACGCGAAGCGCGCCCGGGTGCACGTCGGCCGCGTAAAACCTGGGCAGCACGGCGCGCGCCGCGGACTCGACCGCCGACACGCGGACGCCCGCCGTGGCCGCGAACACGAGCACCCGGGTTGACCAGGACTCGGACGCGAACGCGAGGTCCAGCAGCGCGGCGAGCGGGGACAGGAGGAGCAGGAGGAGGAGCCGGGGCCAGCCGCCGGCCTCGAAGGCCACGAGCGCGTAGTACGGGAAGGCGCTCCGGGAACGGAGGAGCGTCCCGTCGAGGTCCGCGGCCACTGAGTGCCCGCCGCGGGCCGACGCGTTGCACTTGTCCACCGCTGGGAACGGCTCGATTCCGGCAGCCGCGGCCGCTACCACGGACTCCATCATATGTAGTCGTGTCTTGTGTTGAGTTTGGTTGAGTATGCTGCTAACTGTGGCGCGCGCAGGGTTTATATAGCTGCATGTGACTCAAGGCGTGACGGTGCTGGTGTTTGCGCCGTGGTGGTGAAACTATATGGTTGGTTGGTGAGCGGTAGGGGCATTGTGGTACACTACTATATGCGTGTGTGCACTGTGCAATGTACCTTAGCTAGACTGGCTAATCCTAATTGCAGTACTCTGCTCGTTCGTACGCTTAAACGAGTAAATTCTCACGCTACCTTAGCACATCTCTCTCGATTGCAACTTGCCAGTTCAAGACAGGATGTGACCCTAATTACTGCATGCTTTGGTGTAAGTAGAAGATCAGGATAGATAGATGTAGTAGGACGTACACGGTCCCGTGCCGTGACCAGCCATTCCTAGCTACTTAAGCTGGTCCTGCTCAATTCAAGAAAAACACAAGGGAAAACAGAATGGATGCAATGAAGTTGGCCCTACACAATACTACTACTACTTGGCATAATGATAATAATGAGAAAAATCCCTCCCATGATCAAACGAGAAAGGAGGGCAAAGAGATGAAATAAGAGACCTGCAGTGTCGCCCTCGCGGTCGCCACCTCAATTAATAGACGGTAACAGTGTATACGTACGGAAACAGGATTTTGGAAGACAAAGCGAGTCCAATCAATTAACCTTGTACGACCCTCTATACGCGTGGAATTTTTACCGGTGCCGACCGCTGTGTTCCTTCAAGTAATGGAGGGATGGCTACGTACGACTGTCCGAGTACCAAAAAGCGACAGCAGCAGAGGGGGTCGTAATTGGATGCGCGCCAAAAGTCTTACTGCTCGGCTCTGGTCGATCGATCGGCCAGGTTCGGCCGGACGGTTACCCGCTAGTCGCGACTACGTATGCCCGTATTTATTGGTGTGGCTCGCAGACCAGACTGTTCGGGCGGTTTGCAGGCCTCCAGGGTGATTTTTCACAGGTCAAGGTTCCACACGTAGGTATCCTTGTTGGTAAACTCGTGCAACCTTTATTACGAGGCTGTGGCAATAAAATTTCGGAGGACCTAGAGTTTATACAGACTTGGCTACTGTATGAGCGGCCTGTTATCTGCTTCACTTACCCCTAAAAAAAAATCTGCTTCATTTGGAACTTTGGAAGAGAGTACGTATGTTTCGATGTATAGTCAGTTACATCCAATACCGGCAGCTAGCAGCAGACCGTACGTCCCTCAAAGCTTGAACCTTGAACCTCCACGGTAACAAACGTCCAACAGTTGGATCAACCCAATCTGGCAGTGGAACGAAACTCATCCACCCCACCGCTCTTCTCTCGCGTTTCTCCGGAAGTGCCTTGTCGGCCCTTCTCCCTCCCGGCTCCGGCGGCCTTGCCGGCCGGAGAGGCCAGGGGGAGGGGGCCCTCCGGTCCTGATAGCAGTAGTCTAGGTAGCTCCGTTGTAGTAACTAAATAAGCAGCCTTAGGGGTTCTGTTGGCGTCCTGCCGCTTCGTCCATGGCCGCCTGGAGTGCTCGGATCTGGCGGCCGGCGGTGGTTTTCCTTCGCTTGGCTGTCTTCTGTGTTCTCCTCGTGGTCGGATCTGGTGTTTTCTTTTCTCCCTTCTTTCTTCTCCCTGCCTTCTCCACGAGCTGCCGCGGTGGTGAGCCGAGAGAAGGCAGTTGCGTCGACCTTCTCCGTCCAGGAGGTCCTCCTGGATGCCTGAATCGTGGGGAATTAATCTCTCATTTTCACTCTCCTGCAAGCTGCCGTGGTGGCGTTTGTGAATTGAACTCTGAGATGTTTTTTCCCCTGATTTGGCTCCCAATTACATCTCTCCAGTGCTGCTTTTCAGATCTTTGGGCGACTTCTTCCACGTCAGATTTTCCATACACATATCTTGTTCTTTTGGCTTTACAGCTATTGGCTGCGCTTGGATTGCGCTGAGGTTGCTCGGGCTGCTCGCCAAGGGCAGATGGGAAAGCGCTCGTCGCCGAGCCCCAGATGTGGCAAACTTGGCATATTCAGGTTATGTTCGGTGAAGTGTCTTGGAAATCTACAGCTCAACCTTCTACCTCCTATGCACAAGTCAGAAGGACCGTCCGTCAAGCCACCAGCGGGGCATCAACTGACTAGCATCAATTCGGGGTCAGCTGCTTTACCCCGGATGTCTCCCCCGGACAAGCAGGGCTTCTACCGAAGTCTTCAGCAACTCTTAGCCGTAGTTTTAGCCTCTTGTTTAATCTGGTGTATGCATCTGTATGTTGCAAGTTGTGAGCTTTGTAATCTTCTTCTACTTCTAATATATATTCTCCCTTTTACAAACAAAAAAAACGTCCAACACCTTCCAAAAAAAAACAAATGTCCAACAGTGACACATGGCAGCAACCAGCCTATCATTTGGGAATGCGATACAGCTAGGCTCCTTGTGGGGCGTGCTACGTGTCCCATGATATCTCCTCTGAAATGTCTAGCTTTTGTGTCCGACGCACGTTAAATGACGATGCAATCGCCGTTCCCTAAACTATCTGACGGAGCAGAAGAGAAGTACCATACACATATTTGACCAAAATCGTCGGACGAAGATCAATTTCGTTTCTCCAGATGAAGGTCACAATTAAAGCTAGTTGGCATTGGTCATAGTGGAGATATATTGAGGTGGAGCTCAGCCGGAGTTCTCCACACCTGTGAGCTCGAAACATGTAGGAGCCAGTGTAGATGGTTCTACGTTCATTATATCCCTTGAGTGGAGCTCCGGTGAGTCGGGCTCGTTATTGACGAGCTTGAGACGGCAAGGTCGGCATCGCAAATTGTTGATGTAAAAGGTCAATGATGTTTGGGTGACTGCATATCTTGTTTTTGACATGTTGCAAATTTGTCTTGTTTGTTGCATACACATATATCCGACATGTTGCAATCATTTTGGGCATATGTTGCAACTGTTATGTTCATGTTACATAGTCACTTTTATGTTGTTGCATACATTGGTTTTTACGTTGCAATCAATGTTCATAAGGGTTTGTAACCAACGCGGAATATGCTGCACAAACAAAATTGGTGCATCATGCATGGAGAACGAGCCCTTGGCTCGGTGGTAGGTTGTGGCAGTGGCCACACCACCCACCCGGGTTCGATCCCTGGGATCAACGGATGTCTCATCTGGGGGTGTTTCCCCCATTTAAATTTGCAGGTGCCTCAACACGTCTACAAGCCACATGAGAGGACGACGTGCCCGCCGTTCCCACGTTTCCGGAGTCGGAGGCTTCGGATGTTTCTCAAGAGGTGTAGTGTATGGGTTGTAGATCTTGTTAGACCCACAGGTGGGGTGTGAGTTGTGGTGTGCATGGGTGTGGTGTGGCACGTGTGCTTGTGCGCCCGTTCAGATAGTGCAACTTGTATCCTTAGTCGAGGCTCAAAAAAAATATTGGTGCATGAATGCGTTTCACATGTTGCAATTTTTGAATGATTTTTACTAGGGTTGTTACATACTCACTACAAAATGTTGCCCATTTTTGTTGCAATGATTGGGTTCCAACATTGTCCGGCTAAGTGAGATCCAACAATAGGGTAAGTGGCCTTTTTTTTCCTACCTTGCACCTCCGACAGCTAGCACCCATTTTGGGTAAAGGACTTTGGTATCTCTGGTCTTGAGTTATACTCCCTCCGATCCATAATAAGTGTCTGAGACACTTATTATGGATCGGAGGTAATACTTGCTATAGTGTTGTGTTGACATGTATGAATAGCTGAGTAGAATATCTCATCCTCTTAACCAGCGCCATAGCTAGAGGGTGTCAGGGTGGTTCGGATTTCACTACGGGCCTACGCACCCTTATATTTCAGTCCAAAATACAAGCCTAGAAAGATGCAAGTTCCTAGATCTATGTGGGATGAAAGGATAAAACCAATTTGAACTTTTGCAGGCCAACTTAAATTATGTAGTACACATTTCTACATGTTTATTGAGGCAAAAAAAAAATCTGTCAATTGGATCACACTAGCTTAAAATGTTGGCCATGCCACTTCTCCCAATTATATGTACTACTCCTTCCTTTTTAGTTTGTTAGGCCCATTTTAAAAATTCTAATAACCAAGGAACACCTATTTAAGTTATAGACCAAATATTAGAGTAACAAGAGTGTCCACCTTCTCATTCATATATTGATTGGTTCCATATTGGAAACCAACATTACACAAAAAATAGTGTAGATGTTTTGGTTTGAGGCCAAACTTGCCTACCAAAAATTTGGTTAGTCAAAAAATGTACTACTGTCGCTAAAAGACATCGGCTTGCCAAATAGTTCCAAACAGATGGCAAATTTTGGTCAATGGCAAAAAAATTGACATAATACCTTTTGGCAGCAAACCAAACACAACAGTATTAATGTCCACCTACTTTGAAAGCAAATGTGGTTACAAACCGAATTTTTTTTGTTTCTGCATTTTCGAGATACGCCTAACAAACTGGAAATAAGAGAGTAGCAAATACAAAACAACTAAAATTTCTGTGGACAGTGGACTCAAAAGCTCTAACAAACTAGTAAAACCGCCCTCTCCGATCCCACCCCTCCCAACAAATTTGATGATTTAATCTACTCTCTCCTATCCATAAAAAATATTGCTCATTTTGTAGTAATTTAGTACAAATTTTGTACTGCGTGAGCGATACTTTGTGGTTTGATGGTTTGCCCGACGTCAAATGGTCAAACTGCAGGTAGAGTGGGATCCCCATTGTCGATTCCTGCGCACGCTCCTGCTCAACCTCTTATTCACATGTATGAAGAGCTCATCTTGGAGATCCTGCCCTCCGGGCGCCTATGCCGGTGTCAACGCCGTCTTGGAAGATTGGCGCAACATTGGCTGCATCCTGAAAATTCCATAGCCTTCAATGCACATGCTCCCCCCCCCCCCCCCCGACCCGCCGCACCAGCTCCGGTCTAGCAGTCCGTGGGTTTCGCGCCGGGAACTATAGACATTCATGCCCCAGCTCTGCCGCGCACTCCTCCGTCAGGCCCATCCCAATGCTACACGCTATACAATCTCTTAAGTTGCCATGTTGGATTTTCTGGTGAGGTGGCATGGTATTAAAAGAAGAAAGAGAGAAGTTTGACTCTTAAGCAAGCGACGGTATCATCACGGAAACCAACACCGATCTAATTAATTGACGCACCCAACTCATCTCCATAGCCCTCTCTCTCTCCCCCCCCCCTCCAGCCCCGCTCGCGATGCTGCCCCGCCACCTTCGCCCTCGGCCATCCAAGTTTGGCGATGTCGGCCGTCGCCCAACCCATCAAGCCAGAATGGATCGCCATCCACCGGAGCGCTTCAGTCGAAGTTGCCCGCCGCCGTCGCTGTCGCTGCCCACGCCGTAGTCGCATTTCTCTGCATGATCCTGGATGACGAGCCAACGCTCCTCTGTCTACACTTGCATACAGCTGAACGCGAGGAACACGTAATACTACCCAACCAAGTTGTACAGGTTTTTTTCTAGATCTGAAACACCCATGCTTCAAATCCTCAAAAATCCGTTTATTTTATCTACTCTTTTTAACTAATGAACTTCAAAAATCAGGTTGTTACCTTCCTGCAGCCTCAGTACGCCTTCCCTTTGTCGATTTGTTGTCCACGGTAGAGGGCATGGACGCATGGTGGAGCCGTGGAGGAATGAGATGTCGAGGAAGAAGAACTGGGTGCCTACTGCGTGGCCAGAGGTAGAGGTAGGAGAAGCCTCGGTGGGGACAGAGAAAATAAATGCCAAGAGTCGATGACTACTGGGTTTAATCGGTGACGTGGAAGGCCATAAGAGACGGCATCGCCGTTTTGCATTGGGAGTGGCCTCAGCTCACCTTTCTCCACCCTGCTACGTCTCGGGGGTATTGACTCTTGAGGCATTGGGAGCTTTCCCCGCCCCGCTGTCGCCTGACAAGGAGCCAGGCGGGCAGGTGTTTTCTCGCAGTGTTGAAGGGAGCCAAACCTCCAGGTGCCAACGGATGGCATATGCACCCATCGTGCTGGCCACCGACGTGTCCCCTCACCTTTTCTTAACGGTTTTGCTAGGTCTCAGTCGACTGAGAAATTAATTTCTCAGTCGACAAGCCTGTGAACCGATCGATCGATCCTCCTGGTTCAGGGCTTCCTGATCGATCATTTTCTGGTGGGCCTCAGGTGAATAGGTGGGCCGTGGCCTTGTGGGTTTTGTATGGCTACTTGCTAGGATTAAGGCTTTTTGGGTTGGTCTCACTATGGGCTTTTTATGTGTGTGTCTGCAATTTTTAGAATCGTGCATAAACTTTCACCTGCAAATTTTAAAATTGTGCATAAACTTTCACCTGTAATTTTTTATAATTTTCACCTGCTATTTTTTTTAGAATTGCGCATAAACTTTCACCTGCAAAATTTTTTTGAAAACTACCTGCAAATTTTAGAATTGTGCATAAACTTTCACCTGCAATTTTTAGAACCGTGCATAAATTTTCACCTGCAATTTTTAGAATCACACATAAAATTTCACCTGCAAAGAATCGCGCATAAAATTTCAGGTGCAATTTTTGGAATCGCGCATAACCTTTTGCCTGCAATTTTTAGAATCACGCATAAATTTCAACTGCAATTTTTGACACACAAAGTTTCATGTGCAAATTTTAAAATTTGTTTGTTACTGTTTTTGTTGCCTTTTCCTTTCTCCCTTTCTATTCTTTTTTGACAATGCAATCTTGATTTGCCTTGGCCTTTGCTATGCTAAAGCCCAAGGCCCATTTTTACGGTGATTAATTAACCTGCTGCTGCCAAAGAAAGCTCGTTGTTTTACTAGCTCGAAGCTCCTTAACGATCATGAAGATCTGCTAGCTGGAGACCTGAGTAAGTACAACACCTATGGATAACAAAAACGAACGGCTTGGCTGGTCGACTGAGAAATTCATATTCTCAGCCGACTGAGCCGTAGTCAAACCCTTTTCTTAATACCCTCTCTCCCCTCTATTTTCCCTAATTAGTCTCCTTTCTCTCTCTCCCCTCTATCTTCCCCACGAAGCCTATTTCTTTCTCTCTCTCCCATCCCTCTGCTCTCTCTCGCACACGTCCAAGATGCCGAGATCCCGAACTTCTTCTCCTCCTCGTACCCCGCCCCGCCCCCATCCTGCTTGCCTCCCCCGGTCCATCCCCGCCTGTGATGTCCCTTCTCTACTGTGATAGAAATCACAACAGAATTGGGGTTGAGATAATAGAGAAACTGGGATGAGAGTAGAAGAACACCAGATGGGAGGAAGATTCTGTTCTATTTCTTTTCATAGCATATCGATTACAGCCAACGCAAAGCCTTTTTAACACAGCCCCACACCTGCTCCTGGATGTCGACATCCATTGCATCGTGGGCCTCCTCTGTCATAGACTGTTCATTTGGGACCGTCTTCTCAGTGTCTGCTGCTTCCATGGTGACTGATGGAGCGGGCATGACAGTTGCTCCCCCTTGACGAAGCTCATCCTCCCAAATTGGTGCTGCAGGAAAACGTTTGCGCAACACATAATAGTCTTCCCAGGTGGTACAATCATCAGGCAGGTTACTCCACTGTACCCGAACCTGAGGTGTGGCAGCGTTACCTTGTTTCACCATGCGCCGCTGCAGGAAGGCGATTGTGACTGGAGTGGCAGCAGCAAAATCCACACGGTGAGGAAGCACTGTTGAAACTGGAGTATAGTTAGCCACAAAGGGTTTGAGTTGAGAAATGTGGAACACAGGATGTACAGACGCATCCGGAGGAAGTTCTATCGTTCCAGTCGATAGGCAACAACACGGACTCTGGCCAGGATTTTGTGTTAGAATACGGTGGGCCTGACCAGCCCAATCCCAAGTTTTAATAAATTTTGAAAATCTCAAAGGCCCTTTCATGAAGTGGGATAAGGGAAATAGGAAGCGAATAGTCCCACCTTGCGAATATACAGCCGCTCCGTCCCTACCGAGCTAGGGTTTCGGCTGTCTCTCGCTTTTGCGCCGTCGTCGTAGTCTACTCTATCCCGAGCACCGGCGTGCACCAGCGATCGGGAGAGCAGGTTTTCGGAACCTTTCGTCTTTGCGATCCTGTACGGGAGAGAGCGAATAAGATTTTTGGAAAGCGCTCCGCGTGACTGCTCGCTTCCCTGCAACCAAGGGTCGTCTACCTCGTCGAACCGGCGGGTGCGCGACGCGCCGCCGTCTTCTTCGTCAACAACTTCGTCAAGCGAACGCAACAGCAACGGCTTCCTCTCCACCGCAACAGTACGGACATTGTGATTCGGTCTGTTGTTTAGTTATGATCTGCGAGTTCATATTGCTATTCGTTGGGCTGTTTAATACTTCTAATATTTTTGAGATGCATCTGTTAGTTGCTCCTGCCGTCATGATCTATATTCTAAAATTATTCATTGAATTGGTATTCTCGAAATTGCTTAATTTTTCGGGAGGTACTTCAAGAGATGGCAATTAAAGGCCATGATCTGGTTGCAGACTCTGAAAGTATTCTGGGTGACAGACGGCAAACCCGAGGGAGATTTATCTGAGGAGGCTCAGAAAATTTTCAGGATGCCAATGTTGCCTTTAGAGGATGCATTCTGAGTGTTCTTTATTACTGTCTTTGTGATGTGTATATGCACATAGAAGGCGGGAAGGAGCTGTGGGATGCACTAGATGCTAAATTCGGTGCAACCGATGTAGTCAGTGAACTGTATACCATGGAGTCGCTAAACGACTACAAGATGGTGGATAACCGTTCTGTAGTTGAACAGGTGCATGAGATACAGATCATTGTTAGAGAGCTCGAGCTTCTCAAGTGTGAATTGCCCGACAAGTACGTGGCTGGGTGCATTATTGCAAAGTTACCTCCTGCATGGAGGAGTTTCGCCATGTCTCTGAAACACAAGACACAGGAGATATCAGTTGAACAACTGATACGTCCCTTGATGTTGAAGAGAAAGCTTGGGCTAAGGACACCACTGAGAAGGCTGCTGATTTTCCGTCTAACGTCAATATGGTACAAAGGAATTTTCGTGGCAACGGAAAGAACAAAGGGAAGAAGTCCGCTGTTGTTAACAACAACAAGCCTGCGCAGACTACTACCTTCAAGAAGAAGAAGAAAGTAAACAAAGGCGAGATGAATTGTTTCACCTGTGGAGAGCTCGGCCACTTTTCCAGACACTGTCCTGATCGTGCAGATCGGAGAGGGAAAAACGGGCAGAAGACTGTCAACGTCGTGACCGCTAGCAACACTGACACGTACAGTATTTTACCTACTATTCTTTCAGTGCTTCAATCTCCATGTTGGTGGATTGATACGGGTGCTAATGCTCATGTATGTTCTGATATCTCTTTGTTTACTTCTTAGCAACATGGAAGGGATTCAACCGTCTTAATGGGAAACGGGTCGGATGCAGCTGTTCGTGGTGTTGGTACGATGGATCTAAAGTTTATTTCGGGAAATATCGTGCGGCCAAGGAACGTGATGCATGTCCCCTCCATGAACAAAAATCTTGTTAGCAGTTCCCTTTTATGCATAGATGGTTTTAAGTTAGTTTTAGAGTCTAATAAAGTAGTTGTGTCCAAACGTGGACAATTTATTGGTAAAGGCTATGAGTGCGGAGGCTTGTTCCGTTTTTCCCTTTCTGATTTTAGTGACATGTCAGTGAACCATATTTGTGGCAGTGTTAATGATGATGCAAGTGTTTGGCACTCTCGTTTATGTCATATTAATTTTGGTTTAATGTCTCGGCTATCCACTATGAGTTTAGTTCCTACTTTCATCATTGCCAAAAGTTCTAAGTGCCATAGTTGTGTGCAATCAAAGCAACCTCGAAAGCCCCACACAGCGGCCGAGGAGATAAATTTGTCACCTCTGGAACTCATACATTCTGATCTTTGTCATCAAAACACGTGAGGAGACGTGTGCAGTCTGTTAGGAAATTGAAAAACTCCGGAGCGATAACTATTACATATATTCAAACAGAGAAAAACCTGGCAGATCCGTTTACCAAGGGACTATCACGTAATGTGATAGAGAGTGCATTGAGGGAGATGGGGTTGAGACCCATGAACGTTGTGCCATAGTGGTAACCCAACCTATGTGATCGGAGATTTCGTGAAGTAGGATCTGGGAAGAACGAAGCTATCGGTATAACAGAGGAGAGTATGTTATAACGCTCTCTATGTGAAGATGTGCGACTCTCAAATTGCAGTAATGCAGGTTGGCGACATGCCTTAATGTGTTCATTGCGGCTATGAGTAGCGAAAGATGCTGTCCTACGGAGTATTCTTGAAACAACACACCTATATGAGTCCGACTGTCTAACGTCGCAGTCTATGAGATTTGGGTGATCTCTAGTAACTCATGAAGAGACCACGGAGTATGACGCATATGCTCCACCCGCGGGGTACACTACTGATAGCCCAGTACTGGCTGACTTTGAGTGAAATCTATTTCACATCAGCTTGCAATTCAAGGCTTAGTCCATTGTGAGTGTGGATGGATGTAACTTAAAGTTCTAGGCAGAAGTTCAACTTAACAGTCTCTGCTGAAACACTAGTATATAAACAAGTAGCGAGAACAGGTAAATCTCTAAATGGCTATTTGAGATCTGGCGGGGGATTGTTAGAATTTGGTGGGCTTGATCAGCCCAAGCCCAAGTTTTAATAAATTCTGAAAATCTCAAAGGCCCATTCATGAAGTGGGATGAGGGGAGTGGGAAGGGAATAGTCCCACCTTACTAGTTTAGAGTGAGTGAGACCAACATAGAAGGAATGTTGCTTCTCACCTATTGAGCAAGTGAGCAAGGGAAATCCCCACGCGCGCTCTTCCTCCTCCTCCTCCTCCGCTCACCTCGCCTCGCCTCGCCACGACGCGCGCGCGCCGCGTTTCGTGGATCGAGTTCGGGTTCGAGCCATGCTGGGTCGGGTCAGTGTGGGGCCGGGCTTCTTATCTTTTTGTTAGGCGCGCGAGGTATTTTTGGAATCTGTTACGGATGTGTGCAGATTTTGTGGAGTCGGTTCAGGTTACCGACCTATTCCTGCCATACTATATAAACATTTTTTTGAGAATATTTTTCTTATGAAAGATATGCACATTGCTAGAATTTTTTCTGAAATATTACCTGAGTCTAGCATACCTGAATCTAATAAATCTGATAATGAATCTGAACATCCTGAGGATGATGTTGAGAAGGATGACAATGAAGCTCCTTCCAGGAGTAAGACACGAAGGATTGCAAAATCCTTCGGTGATGACTTCATTGTGTACCTTATGAAGGATACTACCAAAACCATTGGAGAGGCATATGCATCTCTGGATGCAGATGACTGGAGAGAAACTGTCCAGAGTGAGATGGACTCCATTCTTTCTAATGGGACTTGGGAGCTATCGGAACGACCCCACGGTTGTAAGCCAGTAGGCTGCAAGTGGGCGTCCAAGAAGAAGCTAAGGCCTGATGGTACTATTGAAAAGTATAAGGCACGGCTTGTGGCGAAAGGCTACAGTCAGAAAGAAGACGAAGATTACTTCGACACCTATTCACCCGTTGCTAAACTTACTACCATTCGAGTACTATTATCCCTGGCTGCCTCTTATGGTCTTGTCGTTCATCAAATGGACGTAATAGCTTTCCTGAACGGAGAGTTGGAAGAGGAAATATACATGGAACAGCCAGACGGATTTGTGGTAAAGGGTAAAGAGAGAAAGGTGTGCAAGTTACTAAAATCTTTGTATGGACTAAAACAAGCACGTAAGCAATGTCACGAGAAGTTTGACAGAACTTTATTTTCTGCAGGCTTTGTCATTAATGAGGCTGATAGATGTGTGTACGATCGCCATGGTGAGGGCGAAGGTGTTATTTTGTGTTTGTACGTGGATGATATTCTGAGTTTTGGTACAAACATAAAAGTGATAAATGAGGTCAAGTCGTTTCTGTCAAATTGCTTTGATATGAAAGATCTGGAAGAGGCTGATGTTATTCTTAACATTAAGCTGGTTAAGGATGAGAATGGAATTACTTTGTTGCATTCCCACTATGTTGAGAAGGTCTTGAGTCGCTTCGGTTTTACTGACAGCAAGCCTTCACCAACACCGTATGACCCCAGCGTGATACTCAGAAAGAACAATGGAGAAGGGAAAGATCAATTGAGATACTCCCAAATAATCGGTTCCCTTATGTACTTAGCTAGCGCTACGAGACTTCATATCTCTTTTCCTGTGAGCAAATTGAGTAGGTTCACGTCAAACCCGGGTATAGATCATTGGCGTGCACTAGAAAGGATATTGCACTATCTAAAAGGTACGATGAGTTATGGAATACATTATTCAGGGCATCCAGCTGTGCTTGAGGGATATTGTGATTCGAACTGGATCTCTGAAGCAGATGACCTCTACGCCATAACCGGGTATGCCTTCATACTTAGTGGTGGTGTAGTATTATGGAGATCTTGCAAACAGACCATATTGATGAGGTCAACTATGGAAGAAGAGCTTGCTGCTTTAGACACAGCCATCTTTGAGGCAGAGTGGCTGAGAGATCTTTTGATGGACTTGCCAGTGATTGAAAAACCAGTACCGGCTATTTTGATGAACTGTGATAATCAAATGGTTATTACTAAAGTGAACAGTTCAAAGGATAACGCGAAGTCATCAAAACACGTGAGGAGACGTGTGCAGTCTGTCAGGAAATTGGAAAACTCCGGAGCGATAAATGTTACATATATTCAAACAGAGAAAAACCTGGCAGATCCGTTTACCAAGGGACTATCACGTAATGTGATAGAGAGTGCATTGAGGGAGATGGGGTTGAGACCCATGAACGTTGTGCCATAGTGGTAACCCAACCTATGTGATCGGAGATTTCGTGAAGTAGGATCTGGGAAGAACGAAGCTATCGGTATAACAGAGGAGGGTATGTTATAACCCTTTCTATGTGAAGATGTGCGACTCTCAAACTGCTGTAATGCAGGTTGGTGACATGCCTTAATGTGTTCATTGCGACTATGAGTAGCGAAAGATGCTGTCCTATAGAGTATTCTTGAAACAACACACCTATATGAGTCCGACTGTCTAACGTCGCAGTCTATGAGATTTGGGTGATCTCTAGTAACTCATGAAGAGACCACGGAGTACGACGCATATGCTCCACCCGCGGGGTAGACTACTGATAGCCCAGTACTGGTTGACTTTGAGTGAAATCTATTTCACGCCAGTTTGCAATTCAAGGCTTAGTCCATTGTGAGTGTGGATGGATGTAATTTAAAGTTCTAGGCAGAAGTTCAACTTAACAGTCTCTGCTGAAACACTAGTATATAAACAAGTAGCAAGAACAAGTAAATCTCTAAATGGCTATTTGAGATCTGGTGGGGGATTGTTAGAATTTGGTAGGCTTGATCAGCCCAAGCCCAAGTTTTAATAAATTCTGAAAATCTCAAAGGCCCATTCATGAAGTGGGATGAGGGGAGTGGGAAGTGAATAGTCCAACATTGCTAGTTTAGAGTGAATGAGACCAACATAGAAGGGATGTTGCTTCTCACCTATTGAGCAAGTGAGTAAGGGAAATCCCTACGCGCGCTCCTCCTCCTCCTCCGCTCGCCTCGCCTCGCCTCGCCACGACGCGCGCGCGCCGCGTTTCGTGGATCGAGTTCGAGTTCGAGCCATGCCGGGTCGGGTCGGTGCGGGGCCGGGCTTCTTATCTTTTTGTCAGGCGCGCGAGGTATTTTTGGAATCTGTTACGGATGCGTGTAGATTTTGTGTAGTCGGTTCAGGTTTCCTAAACCGAACCGACCTATTCCTGTGTGACTATATATACAGCCGCCCCGTCCCTCCGATCGGTACGCAACACAACCGAGCTCGGGTTTCGCCTGTCTCACGCTTTTGCGCCGTCGTCGTAGTCTACTCCATCCCGAGCGCCGGTGTGCACCCGCGATCGGGAGAGCAGGTATCCGGAACCTTGTGCCTTTGCGATCCTGTACGGGAGAGGGCGAATAGGGTTTTTGGGAAGCGCTCCGCGCGACTGCTCGCTTCCCTGCAACCACGGGTCGTCTACCTCATCGAACCGGCGGGTGCGCGACACGCCGCCGTCTTCTTCGTCAACAACTTCGTCAAGCGAACGCAACAGCAACGGCTTTTCGTTATGATCTGCGAGTTCATATTGCTTTTCGTTGGGCTGTTTAATACTTCTAGTATTTTTGAGATGCATCTGTTAGTTGCTACTGTCGTCATGACCTATATTCTGGAATTTTTCATTGAATTTTTATTCTTGCTTAATTTTCCAACATTTTGAAGGGTCCAAAGTATTGTGAAGCAAGCTTAGGACATGGTCTATTGACCATGGAGCTCTGTGCATAAGGTTGTAACTTCAACAGCACGGAATCGCCCACCTCAAACTGACGATATGTCCTCTTTTTATCAGCTTGGGCCTTGTAGCGCTGTTGAGCACGCTCAAGGTGAGAACGCAACATTGCAGTATGAGCTTGCCGTTCCTCAATGGCTTCAGCTGCAACAGAGTCCTCTGCAGATGTCAGATTGGGCATGGCACCAAAATTTGGATCGACACCATATAAAGCTTTGAAAGGAGAGCACTTGATCGAAGAGTGATATGTTGAATTGTACCAAAATTCAACCAAGGGCAGCCACTTGTTCCATGTCTTGGGATGATCATGAACCATACAACGTAAATATTGTTCCAAACATTGGTTTACTCGTTCACTCTGCCCGTCAGTTTCCGGGTGATATGGTGTGCTATAGTTCAATGTAGAGCCTACTGCAGTTAATAGTTTTCTCCAAAAGTGACTTGTGAATATGCGATCACGATCCGACACAATTGTTCCAGGGCACCCTGAAGGCGAACCACGGTGTCCAGAAAGAGTTGAGCAACTGTGCTAGCTGTGAAGGGATGGCGCAGGGACATGAAATGAGCATACTTCGTGAAGCGATCAACTACCACGAGAATGACACATCATGACCTTCAGATCGTGGCAGTCCCTCTATAAAATCCATGGTCAGATCACGCCAAGCATCCCGAGGAACCGGCAAGGGCTGCAACAGACCAGCTGGGTGGGTATTTTGATGCTTAGCATGTTGACAGGTGGCACATTGTCGTACAAAATTTTCCACAGCAACCTTTAGGCCTGGCCAGTAAAACAGCTTACGAACCCTACGATAAGTAGCATGGATACCGGAGTGACCGCCAACAGGGGAATCATGTAAACTAGAAATAAGTTTGGTTTGGAGTGCTAAATTACTACCAATCACCAGGCGGCCATTGAATTTGATTAACCCATGATCCAAAGAGTAACCCTTGTCATCAGGTGAACGAATTAGCAATCGCTGCAGGATGGGCTGGATATCGGCATCTAATTCATATGAGTTTAAGACATCTTGAACCAAATCTGGTCTGCAAAAGGAAAGGGCTTCTAACTGCAGTAAGTGACCCACTCGAGAGAGAGAATCAGCAGCCCC
Source organism: Brachypodium distachyon (assembly GCF_000005505.3). Classification (NCBI taxonomy): domain Eukaryota; kingdom Viridiplantae; phylum Streptophyta; class Magnoliopsida; order Poales; family Poaceae; genus Brachypodium; species Brachypodium distachyon. The sequence continues at coordinate 27,062,658 of NC_016133.3, read as the reverse complement.
ATTGTCAACTCCCTTTTTATAACGAAACTCATATTGCAGTCCACCCAATTTGGCCATAGCTTTACGCTGTAAGTCAGTGATTAGCTGCTGATCACCAAGGGAACAAAGGCTTTTGTGGTCTGTTAAGAGGACAAAAGGACCACGCTGCAAGTATTGCTTCCACTTATAAATGGCCATAATGATCGCAAGAAATTCCTTCTCATATATGGACAATTTAGCATTGGCAGGTCCTAAGGCCTTGCTCATGTAGGCAATAGGATGGCCCTTCTGCATTAACACAGCTCCAACACCTGTATTGCAAGCGTCAGTCTCCACTACAAATGGCAAGGTGAAATCAGGCAAGGCCAAAACTGGAGTGCTAGCAAGAGCTTGCTTCAATTTGTTGAATGCAATTGTGGCCTCTTCTGTCCAGTCAAACCCTTTTTGGTGAGTAAGGCAGTAAGTGGTTTTGCTAGAATACCATAATGATGAACAAATTTCCTGTAATAGCTGGTCATCCCAAGAAAACCCCGTAATTCAGTCGCATTCTGAGGGAGAGGCCATTGCTCAATAGCAACTGTCTTCTCCACATCTGTGGCCACACCAGAATCAGATATGACGTGTCCCAAATACTGAATACTGCTCTGACCAAAAGAGCACTTAGAGAGTTTTGCAAACAATTGTTGTCGCCGAAGAGTATCCAGCACCAATCTTAAATGATGCAAATGATCTTCCCAAGAAGAACTGCAAACCAGTATATCATCCAGAAAAACAATGACAAATTCAAATGCTTGGCAAAGACATCATTTATGACACACTGAAATGTAGCAGGGGCATTAGTCAATCCGAAGGGCATCACTCGAAACTGAAAATGCCCATGGTGGGTCTTGAATGCAGTTTTGTCTTCGTCTTCTTCACGCATGCGGATTTGATGGTATCTGGCACGGAGATCGAGCTTGTTGAAGTATTTTGTGCCTGCTAATTCATCTAGGAGCTCATCCACAATTGGCAATGGAAACTTGTTTTTTTTTTAAAGTGGGAATATATTAATTAGCCAAAGATTCGATTACAATCATCCGTAACCTGACACATCGCGCAGGATGGCACAGAATCACGTAACACACCCCCACTCAACTCCTTAACAGCCTGGCGGGCAATACAATCAGCAGCACCATTAGCCTCACGATCCACTTTCTGGCAAGAGATGCCTGGAGCAGGCAGAAGGAGCTCTTTTAGCAACGCAATTACTTCATAGATGGACGAGCGCACAGGCCCATTGCAGTTAATCGCTTCAACCACAGAGGCACAATCGCACTCGAGAATCAGTGGAAGGGAGGTCCAGGTGCAGGCATTCTTCAGACCTTCCAGGCAGGCGATCACTTCACCAGTTTCTGCACTAGGACAGTGATCAATAAAATTCCAGGCTGAACCAAGGACATCACCATTACTGTCACGGAGAACTGCACCCCAAGCTGCAAGAAGATTGTCAGGGATAAAACTGGCATCCACATTAAGTTTAACAAAACCCATCGGCGGCGGCTTCCACCTAGAAACACATTTGGGAGCAGGGTCGCAGCTGGGGACAACGGGAGCGGGGACGACCGGGGCCTTGCTGTTGCTAACAGTGCGAATGCATCTCTGATTTAAAGAGCCCAGCGAATCAACGTAGTTGAAAAGGAAGTGTGCAGAAGATTCAACGGAGGCATCGCCCTTGCCAAAAATTATGTCGTTTTTGAGGTGCCAGGCGCGCCACCAAAGGAACAGGAGCAGAACCCTGGTATCAACATTGACTTTATTTAACAGGACAAGGACCCAGTCAGAACCAGACATCTGAAGCTCGTGCTCGGGCGGGAGGTTCCATTTCTTCCTGATACAGTCTCTCAAGTACCTGGCTTTGGTGCAGGTCATCACAGCATGGAACCCATCTTCAGCTTCCATTCCGCAGATGGAGCAGGCGGTGTTTGCGAAGCTGGCGTTGTCGTCTTGGTGTTGCATTAGCGTTGCTAAGCTTGGAGATAAATAATCGTCGGGTACCAGAGTCAGCAGATCCCGCGTCCAGGTATCATACCATATTACCCAAGTCTTTTTCAATTCCATTGCGCTTGCTTTACGCATAATTATTGCATATTCAGAGACCAATAGGCGTAGGGTTGATATATCCAAAATCAAATACCGTTGACATGTATATCAGGACCACCAGAACAACCGTTGGCATACTAATACTTTTGATGCTATAGCCATTGAATTTCAGATACGATGGACGCGATCAGCGAGAGTGAGGGCACGGAATCAGGAGCTCAAACAAGTGGCCATGGCGTAGCTGCGTCGCTTAGCTCTAGAATATCTATTCAGAAGGTATGTGCCATGATGGGTCAGTTTAATGATTTAAAAAGAGTAGTTGTCGATAAGATGGGGTTCAGGGGAATAAGGCAGATACACATGCTCCCCAAAATTAATCTGCGATTCAGTTCGTGGCTGATGCAAAAGGTTGAAGTTGAAACAATGTGTATGGTTGTTTCTGAAAGTTCGTCAGCTGTTATAACTGAAGAAAGTGTACATAATGTCTTTGGGCTGCCGTTGGGGACCGATGGTGTGATACGTGAGCACAGCCACATGTCCGAGTGTATAGATCGTTACACGGAGGAGGCGAGTATGTCCGGAAATGAAGGTATACATAGTTTGAAAGCAGCCGAGGTATGCCTGCTTAGGCCGCTGTCTGAAGAATCAGACGAGGTAGAAGTTGGTTGCTTCCGGATCGCGTTCATGATATTTATAGCTGGGCACCTGCTAGCACCAACTAGCAAGCACGATTACGCGAGCCTTGATTTCATCAGTAGCCTCAGTCATCCTGAAGCGATCTCCAACTTCAATTGGTGCCAGTTTGTAGTGGAACACATAGCCATTGCCGTGAGTAAACTGAAGGCAGATGTTGCAAAGGCGTGTTCAGCAATAAACATAGGGGGATGCCACATTTTACTACAGGTAATAATTAATATCTCGCAAAATTAGTACGGATGCTTTTCGGGCTCTACGGTTCTACTTTTTGTTCGGCCATATGTTGTTGTTTTTCTCGATCTTAGCATGCACAAGATCATCTGTATGTCAACCAACATTTGGTTTTATTCACCTGTTAGGTCATTTACATGGACATGATTGATTTGGGTGGCCTTAGCAAGCCGAAAGACATATTTCCTCGTATCTTCGTGTAGGACTACGATTCTGTCCGAAAGATATTATCAGTGATAACACGTCGGAGGGAGCATTCCACCCCCCAGGCAGAATAGTTGAACCAGAGATCTCAACCGAGGTTTGCACATGGCTCCATCATCTTTTATTCCTAGGCATTCCTAATCGTTAACCGACGTTTTTTTTTGACCGTTCACAGGTAACTCGCAAACCCGCTCATCAATCAACACATAGTCAATCCCAGTCAAGGCAGCGTTTCAATGCGGCCGTGGGTTTGAAGTCGAGCACACCCAGTCCCAATTTCAATGCTGGCACATATACATCGTCCACCTATGTGAACTCACCCAAACCACCTACGAGCACCACACCAGGGCCTAATGAGTTTGCCCGGCACATCAAGGAGAAATACCCGCAGCCGGTATGTTGGTAGTCCTTAGTTGGTCTGATACAAAGCATATCATTCTGTTATAAGTTAACATGTGATGCTATTTTTAAATTGCCAAGGCCGGTTCAAAGATCGCGATACTTATACGTGAGCATAATGCTCGTATGGTGGTAATGAGCAACGAATTCAAGAAGAAATGCCAAGACGAGTCGTACTCATTTGCGGATAAAGTGCTGGACGCAGCCAGCGGACCATGCAACTGCTGCCTGATGTCTGGTAGGGAATCATGTTACGCTTGGGAGAACAAACCAGCTCCACACGGTAATTTTTAATTTGCCTGTTCATGCTCAATCGAGAAGTGTACCCCGACGACCCCTGTACCCTATTATGCGATAATCCCCGTTTGCCTATTTGTGACTGCCCAGGACGCGTGCTTAGCAGCACACCTTGCAGCTCAACCCAGGTCTTGTCTCACATGACTGAAAACGATGATGATGGTTAGTTTCGGACCAAGCAGTACAGCACATTCTAATGTATTTTTTGGTTTCGGTGACAAATGAATATAAAGTTACATAAAATTTTCATAAATCTTATGATGTGCCTCCCATTGGCAGAATTGTCCACAGGCCATAGCCCTCTGAAGTCAATAACAGGTGTAAAGTGCAGAAGCCGGTCTACGTCTGGATGTTCTACAGACGGTAAGTTAGTGCGAAGTCATCCGAAGTCATCCCAATTCTACATTTTACAAATGAACATTTGTTCACATCATCAACCATACCAGATGCAAGACGGAAAAGGCTACAAAAGATCCCGCAGCCTTTGTTTGTTGAGGACACGCCCGTCAGAAGGTTGCAGCGGAGGCAGACACATCAGCCGGTGGTTATAATTTACAATCTTTACTTTCAGATGAGATCGTTGACAAAGAAAAAATAGAGGACTGTGTTACAAAGTGGTCATATGACATAGTGTCTGGAATTCTATATGGTTACACTGACGACTCCACGGAGGCTGGTGTTGTTACGTTTGGTCTGGAAACAGACGATGTGCCCGCCATGAAGCCCGTCCTGCCATCACGATTCGCCAGGGACCCCTGGGTTTCTGGCAATTTCCAGCCCGGTCCTTCTCCAACAGCTGCTTTCGCCATCGTTGATTGGATAGCACGGGCCCCTGCTTCAACCTTGGCACGGTAAATCATCGTTCTGACACCAACATTATCTGCTCGTGCATTTTAGTAATAAATTTTACCGTTTGATATTTTGTCTTTAAACCATCTTAAACTCATCAGCAACTGGGTGACACGCGCGAACCCACGCCTACTGAAGATTGACGGGACATACATCCGGCAACAAATTATTGGTTCCCAGCCACTTAGTCACGACATCTGCTCGCTAATCGTAAGGCGAATGGGACAGATAGACCTTTTCACCAACAGGGATGCCGTGGGGATGTGCTGGAGGAAATTTGTTGAGCCAGATTTCACGGTAAGTTATAATTGTCGGTAACTGCATTTATCCACCAAAAAATTGGAACGAAGCTCATGTACTGGTTGTCATTGTTTTTTCAGCTATACGCCATGTCCAACCTAGACCCAATTAAACTGTTGTCGACACACAATGAATTCGAGGCGGACGCGAGGAATTTCCTAGTAAACTCATGTCTAATGGTATACTATTTGAATCAAAATACCTTCATTTCCAACACACCATCGTATTATGCTTTGTGTAAGGCATGGTTAAATCTTCACAATCAATGATTTAATATTATATTTTGAATGTTCTTCACGTATAGTATCACCTAATGGCACAACTCGAGGACCGGTGGTGCTGCTACGCAATGGACATGCAACAAAAAGTCATGCATGTGCTAGATCCCGTTGTTGGAAAACTTGGTTTCTGTAATGAACGTGTGAGGCTACACACAGTTGTGTCAACAAGGATTCTATCTGCCCTGTTCCGGGCTGTTAAATCATTTTACTCAAACTGGTCTTGCGGTACCGATGGATGGACTCGTCGATTTCCTTTGTTGATGACCGATGATTTTTTGAGGTAACTCGCCCACATCTAAATGATCTCGCCGACAAATCAGTTGGTATTTGTTTTGCTAGTCTGGGACCAACACCTTTCTTGTAATGAGCAGAGAGGACTCCGGGATGTGCGCAATCTACATGGCCAGGCACTACGATGGAACCAAATTAGTGAAACCATTGTCAAAGGTAAAAATCCTTGTTTTTCAAGTGGTCTCATTACCAACCTGACCTGGTAAGTCTAATTTGTGGTATTTTACTGTCATGCAACCATGCAGGAGAATTTCCATATGCACGACGAATCACTCTATATGAGACAATGCGTCTTGAGGGGAATTCATCCCACATGCCCGGAGATGTGCTTGAAGCAATAAAGACGGCATTCCACGTACTGTGACTGCCCTGTTTGCCTTTCCGGTGGAATGCAAGTTTCGCACTCGCGCACTTAATCGTACCGCGTGTATAACTGACATTCACGACTAGAGATTGTGTTCACATTAAAGATTCGAATTTGATATTTGCAGGAGTATTTAACTTATTGGTGGGATCATTGGCCGCGAACATTTTATATTTTTGTACCTTGTTAGACATTGTGTATTCTTTTTTACATTCACAGCTAGTGCTTGTTTTTAAAGTTTTTTTTACTATTTTTGGTACTTGTTTCAACAGTACGTAGTCTCCACGTTTCGGCCTTCACGCCGACATTTCACATCTTGTTTTTATATTTATTGTGCCTAACACAAAGTCGGTAGAATCATGTAATTCGTTGGTAGGACCATTGTCTTGTCCACGAATATTCACGGTTACACCATACACCATGCCAAAACAGTAACATTCATAAAATCAGGCAACTAGCATTACCTTGACGACTCTACAGGATAAATCCCCACAAGACAACGTAAAAACATATTTTGTTCCGATAGGGGAGCGGTTCGTTTGCACGCGTCCTTGGACTACTGCCTAAGCTGCCCCAAGCGCCAACGGGATGCGTCTGCCCCGTCAGCAGGTACATCGGTTAGCTAAAAATCGGTTGTACCATCCTCCATCCCACGGGCCCAGTTGAACCTGTACTCATTACCACCGGCACTATCGACGACGAGGGCTTGATCAGGCAGCACGAGTATCGAGTCTAGGTGGATAAGCAAAGGATGGCTAAGCATAGGCGGTGGGAGAGGAAGATCGATGATCTGTCCATCATTAAGTAGCTCGAACAAACCATCCGACCCCTCACCGGAGCTGACACCCGGTGGTGGCGGCTCGGGAATGTCCAAGCTCGTCCGCTTAGGTATAGCGTCTGCATCCCTTACCCATGCGTAAATGACAAAGTAGGAGAGGTCTAACTGCCACGAACTCTCCTTGGCAATAGCCTGTATGTAGGTGCCAGGCAGGATGCGGCGTGCATTCGCCACGGTGAAGGAGTGTGCTGGTAGACCCTCCGTGAACACTCTCACGCGATGACAGTATTGCACCATCTCGGCGCTGTGGTAACGAGTCCACGGCGACAGTACGATGGTCGTGCCTCGTACATGTACTTCACCCAGAGCGCGCACATGCTCCTTCCACGCGACATGATCAAACATGAGCAAAAATGCATTTTCGGGTACAGCAAATTTACCCGGAATGCATTTGCCGGGATCAGGGGACTTGCTCCGACGATGGCGGCCGTGATGTCTTGAGGAGAAAAACGACGGCGCGGCCCGGCGTAGGTGACAACAAGGGAGAAATCTTGGTGTAGCTGCTCCTGCTCGTAGGTATGGAAGTTCCGTTCGCCAAGAACAGTCGAATGTTCTGGCCGAAGTAGTGGGCACCCGGCAGCACCGGTCATCGCCACCGGAAGATCAGTGGTTGAGTTGGTGGTGCTCATAACGACGCCAAGTTGTGGTAGCCCGAAGCGAGAGCGGGCCGTTGCTGCGCAGAGTGAGTGGCTTTGTGTGTTGGTTTGATCTCGGGCTTTGCTTCCTAGTGAGCGATCCACTCCGCTGTATTTATGGGGAGAGGGGTTGCGTGGCCGAGTTGGGTGGGAGAGGTGGTGTGTTGGCGGTGGTTCTTTGTCGTGTGTAGCAGTCACGGGACACATGATATGTATCGCGGACGAGAATATATTCCTAATCCATGTTCCAGTAGGATAACATCAAGGACGAATCGTCACCGCCCACTCCACCATCGACAACCACGTATGGATTCACAGGACGATCACGGGGCGCAAACTGACAGGATAACACGGCAGAGCATCAGAATATTATGCCAGGTAAAAACCAAAAGATAGAGGCAACTCATTCCAACCTACTGGACAAAATAAAACACAGGTCAGCTTCTTCAAAGCAGAAACTAGCAACGATCGAGGTGTAGGCAGTATCGGTTCGTGCAAACGTGAAAATTGACTGATCAAACGGCATCACGGTCGCCCATAACATAATAGATCCTGGAATTAACTTGTAGGTAATTGATACGCAGACGATTTCAGAGTCCATCTTAGTTGTATTAGACGGCAGGTTTGTCTCCGAAGTTGCCCTTCATTTTTAGCAGTCTGTACATTGTCATTGCCAGGCTATCAGAGAGTCCATCCTGACGCATTAAAAAAAAGATCAAACTTTGTAAAACATGTCATATAGTAACAGAGCAAAACTTGTTGATAACGTTTGCAGAGGACTAATATCTCACGTTGGTTGGCATGACAGACAGTGTGTTGCCATCAAACTCCCTTGCGTAATGAAGCATATAAACCCCTGTCTCAATCCTGGAAGCATAGCAAACAAATGTAAATGAACTGCACAAGGTTGGTTTAAATTGTACAGCCTAGCAACCAGTCTGAAACGTCGGTACCTGGTACTAGGTTCATGCATGCATGAGTTGTAGACTATCTCCCAATCATCTCCTATATGCACCCACCCACCACCGAGGCTAAGTTTTATACTTCCAAGTGCCCGCAGCATGTCATGCACCACACTCTTGTGTTTGCAGACGTAATCAGCCAACTCTGAATGAGTGTTCATGGGGTCAAGCACCGTGACCATTTGGGTGAGTTGATCAAACACATAGAGCGACCATGCTGCTTCCAGGACAACAGGTAACATTATCTGCGTTTTACATTTTTGGAATTATATCATATGTGGATGAACAAATATTTATTTTGAAGGTAGGGGTGGCGTCAGATTAACGTCAAAATAAATGATCACCACGTCATACCATTCAGCATTTGCTGACGTCGTAATTGTACTTGCATCCGGAGAACATCTTGTAAACTTTTTCCCAAGTGACTTGGTCACCAGTGTACATGACCTGGATCTGAAGAATTTGCGAAAGGCAAACAGAATCAGATTGATGATGCGGGACACGGGATACAACAAATCAAAGTGAGCAATTATTTTTATGTACTAACCGCGAACATTGGGGTCAGTAGATGTCTCCATTGGGGTGTTCCCCACGGTTGTATCATTTCGTCATCAAGCTCACTCAGAAGGCGCCATGATGCATCCATGGCGACGTGGCACCAAGGTCTATCACCACTAAAGATGTGTTGCATTTTTTTCGCCGCTCATCTTGATCTCGGTTGGGAATAGATGCCTGAACCAGTATCTGCGCACAATTACACAAACGTACACCACCAAACAATGTTCATCGGGGTATAATAAATCAGGATGCAGTAATCAACGGTTCATATTTTAATGCATCTGCTTCGGTCAATTTTTATACATGCTTGCAAGTTTATTTTATTTGTTAAAACTGTTTAAATATTTCTTAAAAGGGCCGTAATAGGCCAATTAAAACAATCAAGACAAGCATGACGCGTTGTAATTTGTGTTTATTTTACGTTGACACAATGTCAGATCAAGACCGAACCAAAAAAATAGTACGGATCGCCAATAAACACAATTTATTATTGTAGTTTTTTTTTAACGGGCATGGGGTATTTCCACGATGCTTACTTCATGGTCTCCGGTTCTTGGAGATCCATAAGCGACTTGTAGAGATCCATGCATGCATCCAAGCTCGGTAGTTTATGGCTAAGCCCCATGGCAAAAGGCAATATCATGTCGCTGCCCCATTGTTCTGACCTCGCAATCGTCGTCCCAGCAGCTGTGCAGAATAATTATGTGTGAGTGGCCAACACACGCAAAGGTTTTTTTCGGTGTAATTATTGGAGAATATATTTTTTCAGTAAGCACATTTGATGCGGAATATGAACTATAATTACGAATAATATGGTGGAGACATCGTTAGTCATGGACAAGAAATTAGGGAATACTTACATATGGCATTACCCACATCCCAAACAGGTTCGTCTTCCGAGATGTATAACCCTTCGGAGCCAATATCGCTTATCGCGGTTTCTAAAATCGACAGAAAAATAAACGATAAAACGTGAATAACAGTAAGCACATTGACATCCCATGGAAAATTCGCTGTGTAGCTAACATATTTTTAATATCCTAATGATCACCTTCGTCAGCAACAAGTAAAACACATGAGCCTGTGGGCGCTATTGTCGGCGTTTTCCTTACTGGCATCAGTTTTGCTGGCCTCGGTGGCGTGCTGTCAAATACTGCACGATCATTTATATCTAGCCGACAGTCAACTTGCCAATTCTCTGCGTCTCCCATCTCCATTTCTGCATCATCTGTGAAGTTGTTTGTTAGTTCAGTACCAAGGACGTCATCAACTTGCACACGAATGAGCTACCCACAGATACCTGTATTTATTTTGATGCCCACTGGGCTAGACGCCGTGACTAGTCCAAGGTATGGAGTTGATGGACATGGACCACCAGTAGAGTTCAGCAAAGGTGAAACTCGAAGGCCACCTGCGCCATCTGAAAATGGACATGCACGTCAGCACACTTCGAGACGGAGGACAATACAACCCTCCAGTTGCCTGCCTAGACGGTTTTGTAGCTTTGCACCAAAAAAAGACAGGACAAGGAAAAAGAACAAGGAGCTATCAATGTTAGGCCGACTGCCATGAATGGTAAGCCTGCGGTCAAGAAAATCACCTGTGCTAGATGGGCCAGCAGGGGGACCGGATGCATTCGCAGTAGTTCCTGGTACCACTGCCAAATCTAGGCTGCATGGAGTCACTGTTTCTGTTCCACCTACATCTGGGGCTCGAGACAAGCACGACTGGGTCAGGGGATCCATGCATCATTAATCTAGATACATCATAAATAATCGCGCACCAATAATGTTTAGAATTTTTGCTGGTAATGTAGCAATAAGAACTATTATAAATAAATATAGAGCACGTATGGGAAATTATAATGTGGTATGTATCACCATCGTGTTTAGCGCGGTATAATCTTTTTAATTAACCAGTAAGATTTCACAGTTTTGTTTGTTTTCAACAGGGAATGTGTATTTTTTACTTGTCAATACAGGTCATGAAACTAACATACAATATATCATAGGCTTTTATTTTTGCACGAGTGCCTCTTAGATGTATTAGCATTTTTTTAACTCATGCGGCAAGTGTTGTGTGCATCCAGAAATTATAAGAGAAAAACTACATGAAAATTAAAACTATTAACTATCATCTTTAATATTATTTACATACAGAAGCGAAACATATTAGAACGGTACAATATGTAAAATACGATCATTTATCATTTATTAACATGCAGGCATGATGGTAATATTAAAATCATTTTTTCATACAAATGTTAACATGAGACCAATGATGTATGGATAATTTTGGAAATCCATCAAGGTAGAATTACAATAAACGGGTTTGCGGAGCTCACCTTCCTCATATCTTCCGGAGTAAAAGCATTAACACCCTGGACACGCTCGCCTAAATTTAACCACAATTCGTTGAAAAAACTATCATCTGCAATGGACATGAGCCTTGATCCTTTCTCCATCCCGCGACAAATATATTTTTATTTTTATTTCACCCATGCGAAATACTTTAAACCCATGATTTTTCCAAATGCGTAATAACACACGGTAATATGCCTGCACCCTATGTGTTTTGCAAGGTGTGGCATTTTTGCAGGTTGTAGTTAAATATTGCCTAGTCTGGCTGTTATGCGTAGTTAAATATTAACCTGTTCTTTATCCTGCGCAGCAGCCCAGGGCGCATGAGTTTTCATCAAATCCTTTAAAACAAATTCAGAATAATGCTCAACCCTCGGGGTCGGCTGATCAACATTATTCCTCAGCTTCCTCTCCATAAAGTCCAGGTAAGCGATCTGCATTTGCATGGTGTAGAACGTGATGTAAGTTAAATTTGATTGCAGGATGGGAAACAAAACCATCGGAATGTAAGCAACCCTGCACTTCAACTTTCGGTTGGGCAAAATTCAGCCCTGATTGAACCCTCTTCGCCCCCTCTTGCAGTACCTCCACCACCAACTTTGCCCAGTCAAACGAGCCAATCTTGCTAGGATCGCTGATCACACTGAGCGCTTCATCGGACACCTTTGCTGTCCCTCCTGTCGGGGTCAGGAATGTCGCCATAACGAGCATAGTGTACGCAACTCGTATCCTATCCTTGCCACTGTCCGAATCTATACTTTTCATGTCCGAGGTCATCAAGATCTTGCGGAGCATCGCAATGGGGAAGTTGCTACTCTTGCCTAGACCTGTGCCTAGCAACTTATGGGCCGCCTCTCTCATAATACTCTTCTTAACCCCGTGGTTCACCCTGCTATGGAACAAATCAGGTCCTCATCTATTTTTATTTTGTCACCGCCACCCACATCTAGATCCATAGTCTCTGGGTCCAGGTGTTTTAGCAAGTACATGCCAAAATCACGGAGCACCAGGCCCATGGTGTCAAGTTTATGTATGCTTCCTAGATTGAGAGGCTCGATTACTTTGATCATATCAGGAACATCTTTATACCATCTTCTGGTCACGTCCGTCAGGTACCTATGGTTGAACGATGTATCAGCAACAGTGCCCCTTGGCTTCCAGCTAACAGCATCCGCAGGACCTCCCGCACAATCCATTGATAGATCTCGATTCATTTTCTTGATCTCAATGGCAGCGTCTAGCTCGCGGCCTCTCTTCCCGCCGAGTCCGCGCATCTTGCTGGTTCCACTGGCCTCCCGCTCCCGCCTCGTTATCTTGTCCGACTCCTGCGCGCAGCGTAACTTGTGTTGCGTCAGCAATGGGCCATCCCGCGGAAATGCACTCCCAAGATTGAACAACGAGAGCAACGAAGGAGAGGCAGTTCAAGTACTGGAATGAGCATGTCGATAGAGCTCCTACCTTTTGTACGTTGCACGAAGCCGCCAGTTCGTGAGCTTCATCCACTCCATCGGCTTCTCCGTCCATCTCCTCCTCTCCGCAGATGTGTTTTTCGACGAGCTAGATTTCGAGAGGATTGGTGTGGATCCTATCGATATGCCCTTCTAGTACAGACGAGCAGTACTCAGCTTTTTCCCCCCCTGGGTCTGCTCCGCCTGTATTCAATGACCACCATCGCCCCCCAACTCCTGTACTTTCTACCGTGTGGCCGCGTTGTAGCACAACAAAGCCGTTGATGCATTAAATTACCAGGGAGCACTGCCTTTGTGAGCTCGGTCAGGTACACCTCGCAGTCACCGAGCTAGTTCTCTTGCCCAAAAGTAGGCATGTGCTAGATCGTACCACCCCACGACGACACCGGCCTGTGTTCGCAGTGCATGCTACTTTGGAGAACAAAAACATCAAAATGATCATATGTCTCGTCCCGACGGGTCGTGGTTTTCTGATACTGGGTTCTTGACTTTTTGTTCAAAATGGTCTGCCAAGTTAGTAGATTAGCTTGATCTGTATGGTTTTCTAATGTTGTCGATGGTTAATACCGAACATTAAGAAATTTTTCTGCATAGACAGAAATTATGGTACTCTGAAGGAGGCGTAATCGTGTAGCAGTACACGGGTCGACCGACAGTAGTTTTTTACGAAGAATAGTTGCAGACGAGATGCAGGCCATCTCTGTCCAGTTCACTGTCGCCAGTCCGCCCGACACGTTGCAGGGTTGAAGCGATCCTCGTCTTACTGCGGTTCTATTTCTATGCTTACAGTGCTAGTTCATGCATCGACTCGCTAGCACACACAGTTTCAAGATGTAAGATCAAAATACAAATGTCAAAAGTATATTACATCGCATTGATCCAGAACCTTACATATTGCATAACCTCATGGGTTAGCTTAGAAAAAGATAAAATCTTGCAGCGGAAAACAGAAAATGTAGGAGCCCCATAACAACTCCACGGTCAAAACATGTTGGAATATAAACTCGTAACCCTAACACTTCGTACCACACTCTTCACCTGGTTAACCTGCAACATTTAAACATTGCAGCCATTAGAGGATCAATACATTTAATATATTGGCAAGTTCACAAAAGGGTTATAACAGATCCTGTCAAGTATATGCAGTGTTTGGTAAGGTGGGGTTTTGGCTAATTGCATAAAAGCATCAACATATCATCCTATCATTTTATTAAATAGTTTTATCACTATTGTACACGGGGTAGAAAGACCCATGCTCCTATTAACCTAGAGCACGTTGAGTAGAAACATCAAGTGCCCCTATTCTGTTCAAACCATTCATTTTATTTAAGAAATTGGGATGAGTGAGACCTTCCTTACAGACCCAATATCTAGTTGCTCATAATTGTCCGTAACAGGGGACACGGCTAAGTACTTAGTTTGACACTCTCGAGAGGTTGTACACATTCCCCACAGAAATCGACGTGTTAATCCCTTGCTGTCCTCAGGGTAGAGTAGCAACGGCATTGATTACAGGAATTTTCAGACCATAATCACCCAGACCACCTGAGGGACCTACGTTCCCACCTACACGGCTACATCTGCACAATCCCTCGGATTCAGGATCATATGTCTTACATCCATCCTGGCAGAGCCCATATTACCATGTGGTTGTACTGGAAGCTACTAAACAGGAAACTAGTCCAGTCTCTGATTATCCCGGGTGGCATCCCACATTGTGACGCAGGCGCTCCCCGAATCGCACGGGGAGACGACCATGGACGCTCCCCAATCACACGGAGAGACGACTCAGCGGGCCCCATAGAAATGGACCTAACGTCACGACATCCGAAAACTCAAAGTCGCCCACCCAGGACGATTCATTGAATTACTTGTTTTGCCATACACTAGGAAAATCATAATGTAATTCAATAGTATCACATTGTAATAATACCACTCTCATATATTATCATAGCATAACATTTTACTACCACGATGGCAATTAGTGGTGAGGGCATGGCAAAGGTATCCTATACTACTAGGACAGATCATATCTAGCATAGATACAATAATAATCTTATTAATGCAACTAATAAAATCTAGTGCATAATAAAATAATGGGATGATGGTCAAAGTGAACTTGCCTTTGTCACAGTAGTTCGAGTTCAAACACTCGTCACACTCGCAAGGTTCGCTCTCCGAGAAAACTATACGAGACAAACAAACATACACATACATAAACACACAATTCACATCACGACAAAAATAAGATATGCTATGATTGCAATGCAACATGTGACATGACTTGGTTTATTTTATTTGGGTGATCAACTGATCCTAAGCATTGGTAATAGAAAAAAATGCATAGGGTTTTAAACAATTAGCAAAGGTTGGGGTTTAAACCCTAAAATAAGATTTTATTGGCATCAGCCAAACAAATTGATTCAAAATATTTATTTCTCTGTCCCATTGAACAGAGGACAACTAAATAAAATTTTGGACACTTGTTTCATTCAAATTTGAAATTGGACAGTGCCAAAAGATTCTACATTTCCTAAGGTGTGGATCATCAAATTTGGCCAAACAGATTTAAAGTTATGATCATTTGAAGTTATAGGGGCTTTTCTGCAAAACTGCCATTTAATTATTCCGGGATTAAAATTAGATTTTTATTTTATAAATCGAGTGCCACGTGGCGTGTTCTTATTCGTCGGTACCGGTTCGGTTTAAGTGAATTAATCCGATCTAATCTACACCGTTGAGATGAAATGGACGGTTGAGATCGAAGATGGAGCTCACCAGGCGGCGCTAGGGTTCCGGCGACGGCTCCGGCGGCGGCGCGGCACGGGCGGGGCGGCGTGGGGGTCTCCGGCGACGTGGGCGCGACAGGAGAGCGCGGGCAGGTACAGCGCGGCACGGCGAAGGCAAGGACGGGGTCGGCGCGGCTTGGGGAGGGCGGACGCCCCGCCTAGGACGACAATGGCGACAGCGGCGCGAGCACGGGCTTCGGCGAGCGGTGGCGCGGTGCGTCCGGCGAGAAATCGCAGCGGCCTGGCGGCAAGAGAGAGAGAGCGGGAGGGAAAGGAAGAGGGAGCTGCGCCCTTTATAGTGGTGCGGGAGGCAGCTCGTGAGGGGCACGGCCGGACGGGGAGGCGGAGACGGCGGCGCCGATTGCGCGCGGGCGGCGCGCCTTGATGGGTGGGCCTTCCCTACGGGGAAGACGCCCCTGACAGGCGGGCCCCGCCTGTCAGCGTCCCGCGGCGCTCGGGCGCGGGGGGGCTTCGGGCGAGCTGGGCGCGCGCGAGACGGGGCCGGCCTAGTTGGGTCGGTTCGGTTCTCTTTCTCCCTTTTTTTTTCTTTAAGCCTTTTCTTTTTCTCTTTTTCTTATTTCTTTGATATCTTTTGATTTTGAACTCCAAATTGGCCCAAATAAATTTCAGAAAATTTGTAAAATCATGTTCTATCATGATACAACTTTCGGGAGTGATTTCCCCTCAAAATAAAATATATAAAAATACATTCGCCCTATAAATGTCTTTAGGGCTATATAACTATTTGAATAAAATACTTTTTCAACTCCAAATAATTATCCAAAAAATTATGAGATAGCTTTTATATGCAATAAACCCCTTTTATAATTAAACCCTATTGGTTTGAAGATCCAAAGTTCAAAATGGTGCAAACCGTATGGTTTAAATTAAAATAGAGTTTTTTTAAAAACCTTTTGAGATTCAAAATTTGAATTTAAATATGCAATTGTGGCATGATGCTCATGGATGCAATGCATATGTAAAAGTTTGAAAATTTGAGATATTACGGGGGTACAGAGGGTGCTAATGCACACGCACGAAAGACACAATGCAAAGCTGCCAGTCTAGTCGTACTATTTTTTGGGGCGCAGGGAAATTGAATACCGAGCGTACCTTCCAACCCCATCGAGGAGGCATGGGCGGCAAGCATGCAACGGGGATGGAGCAGCTCATGCTATGAAACTAGCTATCCGCCAAGGACAAACCAAGATCATTTCACAAGCCATGTGTTGAGAGAACACTCAATAGGCTCAATAGGTATCCAATCCAATCGGTTTTAACTTTTTTGCTTAACAAGGCAGCGTTTTCGTTGCACCTAGTACCATGTATATTAAGCATCTATTCAACCCAGATGCAGTACATAAGCATGTCACACAGAACGGCAGATGCACGGTATACACATATATGTGTACTAACATGTAGAGAAACAATTTTTATTTTTCGTTCATAAGCGTGATTGGTTGCGGCACCAAATCGCGTGAGAAGCAAGTCAGCGATCTAGCAGATGCGTCGGAGATTTACACCAAGATCCTACCACGCGTGCTCTCTGGCGGACACTGCATCGCTGCACGGAACATCACTGTCTCACCTACGATCCCTGTATAGGAGCTACTACCCGATAGCACACTCGAGTTAGACAAGACGCATCAGACGTGCTACAGGGGCAGCAGTACATGGGGCAATGGCGAGAGGACATTCATAAAGGCATGCACAGGATAGACGCCGTACTTGAAATATATAATTCTAACTCTTAGCTTCTTAGCCTGACAACACAGTAGTGGCAGATGGAGAACCACACGTATCCAACATTAATCACGACGAAACCATGCCGTGTGCTGGCATTAACAGGTGGCAATGGTAATAAGCGCTTCAACAATGTACTAATGGACCGCATTGCGTAAGTCTGGCAGCCACCAAATTAATGTTGGACACGAGACGCGCGCACACCTCCGCGAACGACAAGGTAAAAACTTAAAAAAAAACCCGATCAAACCGTAAGCATGTTGCATGTTAGCATTTATTATATACTAAATAAGTTATAAAGTTTTCATGCAAGATTTTTGACCTTAATGCAAACAAACAAACCGGATTCTAAAATAAATGTTTTGTGTTGATACCGGGGGATGCGTTTAATCCACAGCTTCCTCCTGAACCCTGTGAATATCGACGGACGCACGAGCATTCGTACTGGTACACAGAATACCGGTTTCATCGTGATGTTTCAATACAGTGAACACCGGCGATGCAGGGGATACTAGTAGGCCCAGTGGATATGTAAGCTCGGTGTGGGCAAGCCCAGAGGATCATAAGCACATCGGACCCCCTTTGGGCCCATAGTTCTATGGTGTAGTTTAACGGGGAACAGCTCACGTTGGGCCGTCAAAGTATACCCTTTTTTTTTGATTGGGCGTCAATCTTAAGCACCCAGCCCGCGTAGAACGCACGGAGCATCCGAAACCATGGTACTACGGTACTCGTCCACCGATTGACAGTGTCAGAGAAGCGTAATCTATGTTTAACAAAATTTCACTTTGCATGTTTACCTGTCGAAGGAGAAATTTACTAGCACTAGCATAACAATATTTTTTGCTGAATATAAACAAAAGTGCAAAACAAATTTCGGTAATTTCAGGATTAAACGGGTAAATTTTATTGTCCACACACGAATAAATCATTCAATAAGTCCACGTGTCAAAACTAACCCACATCACCAAATAAATCAGATGCGCAATTTAAATCAAGTTATGTGTCTCCAGATGTGGTTGATAACAGCATTCACATCATTAGTATCTTCGGGTTTCCACGGTTAGACTTCCGGTGGCCAAGAACGCCGCAGTTTGAACACGTCGGCTCCTTCCTTGGTTTCTTTGGATTGTCTCCACGCTCCGGGCAGGTCACATTTTTGTGACCAGGCTTCCTGCATATCGAGCAAAACCTCGTCCTCTTTGAACAATTTTCGTATGGTGGCCTGTCTCTTTTTGATGTGGGTCTCCTGACCGATGACTTCTTGCTTGGCTCACACACCTCGACGAACCGCTCCACCACAGATGCATCCAGCTGGGGTTTGGACGGGTGTCTCTTCAACAGCTGCAGCGCGACCGTTACGGAACGAGCCTTCCGAACTATCCCGTTCTGACACTCCCAATCCGTCCTTAACCGCACTCATCGGCTCCAACATGTTCTTCAACTTGAGTAGGACTTGCATGGCCTCAACGTAGCATTCTACATTTGCATCGCCCATTTTTTGTATCTCGAAACAAATGAGCTGGAGGCTTGAGTGTACATGAAGGCAAGCCCTGATCTTTTTGGTACCTGATGAGATGTTGTGGCAGTATATCTCGCGCTTCCCTTGTCCACCTCTTCAAGATGTACCTTGACGGTATAGCCTTGTATCCCAGATGAATTAGCACCTGTGAATTTTCAGATGCATCAGCCTTCTAATTGCCGTCAGTGTTTTATCGTTGGGTATACATGAATACTACGTATTACCTTCAACGAGTGGGCACATAGCATTCCGGAATGTGCAAAATAACCACATTCACACTCTGCTCTGTCACTCTCAATGTCAACCGAAACCGCAAACGTAACCTTGCACCATCTTTCTTTTACAGCGGCGTTGTCATGCCTGGCCAGATACAGTCTGTGATGCTCCAGCTCCTCGACGTTATATTGGCCCGACTCGTATAATTTTTTTCCAAACTGCTCAAACATCTTCCTCGTGTACACTTTGCTGGCATGCACCTCGATAGGTAAGTTTGCTCGGAGTACTACGCCAAACTGCATGGAACAAGAGATTCAGATCACGTCAGCACACGTGACATACCAAAATAAGAAAAACCTTTTTATGTTTATATTTATTGGTGGGTACTCACAATTCGAGTTCGCTTCTCTTGATAGCTCTCCTCCTGATCCCGGTCGAACTGTAGTTTTTGGTATTGTTTCACAAACAGGTGCATAGGGCATCCGGCCCCTTTAGGACATGGTTTGCACTCTCACTACGTTGGGTGCTCGTCATGCCAGCACAAAATACATCTCTGAAATATGGCTTTGCCCATTTATGCCTTACCTCGTATATCTGTGTCAGGAATGGCTGTTTTTGCAAGCCATATTTCTCTAACATGCTAGCCCATCCATTCTCGAATTCTTCCTCCGTACATAGCTCGGACATCAAAAGGTGGAACTCGGAACGGAAGGCAGAATTCTTTCCATACAGGGCACCAAGACATTCCTTAGCTTTCTTGAGCACGTGCCATTTGCACCATCGGTGGGTAGTGTTTGGCAACACCTCGCTTATTGCGACCTCCATGGCCCTGGCTTGATCTGAAACATTGAACGACACTACTATTAACTATCAGCAGTATGTTACAATTACAGTTGCGCAGAAAATATTTTAATAATCTTTAAATGACTACACGAACGCGACACAAACGTATAAATTGATAAAAAATATACCTGTGAGTATAGTTCTTGGGTGGCTATCATTCCCCCCAATCATCTTTATGAATTCAGAGAACACCCATTTGAAGCTGTCAACCTTTTCATCCCTCATCAGGACACCCCCTAGAATGATGCTGAACAACATAGTCGGATTGCGCTGTCAACATTTGAAGCTATCTGAACAACATACTTGAAATCACGATCGGAGTCCTGTATTGCGCTGAAAGCCTGCATTGTTTTTACTGCATCCTAGTCGGATTGTTCTTTGCTTATCTTGCCACACAATGTTTTCAAGGACCTCTTCGTGAAAGGCACGTTCTCCATTGTCCCGAAGAAACTCCCAATATACTGTAAACCTTGCCTAGGATCACGTTATTCTCTCTTAGATGCCACACTAACTCCTTTGTATACTTATCAATGTGCCTGTGAGACTGCCAGTGTAGCTTCTCGCCGCACGTGGTTGATAATGGATGGTTATGTACGTCCCTGTGCTCGCATATGTACCATCCGTTGTTGCTAGATCTAAGCAGCCTTATGATTGCAAGGCAGCCACATCTGGTTGACCTACTGTTTTCTCTTATGGGCTTACCCTGTGCATGAAAACACGTTATCATAACAAATATTAGATATTGATTTGGTCAGATATTCGGCACAAATGCTAACATATATATTTCATCTTTATGTAAGACCACGGGAATGAGTGAACATACCGCACAGCCACACACTATCTCTTGCATACACTTCCTCCTGTGCACATTCAACCTACACTTTGAATATCTTACACCAAATCCAACTTCCCAAGAATACAGGTTGTAGTAGTTGTACGCCTCATCAAGCGAATCGAATTGTGTACTAATAGCCGGATACATGACCTCTCCTCGTTTATCCTCCGCAAAAGAGCGGACAGCCACCTCAACTGCACAAGCCCTATGTGGATTTGTGAAGCGACCGCCCTTGTACAGGGTTCGATCTCTATGCTTAATGTGCTAGTCCCTGGATTGACTCACCAGCACACACAATTTCAAGATGTAATACCAAGATACAAAGGTCAAAATACTTTATTACATCGCATCATCTAGAACTTAATTGTACTTACAAACTTGCATAACCCCTTGGGTCAGCATAACAAATAGAGTTTCAAGATAACAAAATATTGTTTCACAAACGGCAGCGGAAAAAGGTGGAGCAAATGGGCCACAGCTACTCCCAAAGGAGAGAGCATGTTGGAATGTAACCACATGACCCAAAGAACATCGACAAACCTCACTCTTCGTCAGATTCACCTGCATTATTAATTACAGCCACTACGTGGTCAATACATTGAATGTATTGGCAAGTTGACCTGGAAGTTATAACAGACCTAACAATGTACATGCATATTTGGCTAGGTGGTGTTCGGCTATTTGCATAAAAGCATCACTGTTTCATACTATCATTTTTAACCAAATAATTTTATCTCTATTGGACACGGGGTAGACACACACATGCTCCTATTAACCTAGAGCACATTAAGTAGACACATCAATGCTCCTACCCAGTTCAAACCATTCATTTTACTAAGAAATTGGAATGAGTGAGACCTTCCTTACAACCCCAAATCTAGTTGCTCAAAAATGTCCGTAACCGGGGACACGGCTAAGTACTTAGTTTGACACTCTCGAGAGGTTGTACACATTTCCCACAAGAATTTGACGTGTTAATCCCTTGCTGTCCTCAGGGTAGAGTAGCAACGACATCGACTTCAAGAATTTTCAGAACATAATCCCCCAGACCATCTGAGGGACCCGCGCTCTCACCTACACAACTACCTCAGTACAATCCCTCGGATCTGGGTTCATATTTCTTACTCCATCCATCCAGATTCCATATTAGCATGTGGTTGTATTGGAAGCTACTAAACAGGAAACTAGTCCAGTCTCTGGTTACCCCGGGTGGCATTCCACATTTGCGACGCAGGCGCTCTCCGAATCCATGAGGAGACGTCCATGGACGATCCATCCCCGAATCCACGGGACTCGACTCAGAGGGACCCATAGAAATGGACCTGACGTCGCATAACATCTCGAATACTCAAAGCAGTCCACCCAGGATGGTTCATTAAATTACTTGTTTTGCCATACACTAGGAAAACCATACTTTAATTCAATAACGTCACATTGTAATAATACCACCCTCGTATACTATCATAGCATAGCATTGAACTACCTACGATGGCAATTGGTGGTAAGGACATGGCAAGGGTATCCTATACTACTAGGAGAATCATCGCTAGCATAGGTACAATAATAATCCTAACAATGCAACTAATAAATACTAGTGCATAATAAAATAATGGGATAATGGTCAAAGTGAACTTGCCTTGATAGCAGTTGGAATTCAAGCACTCTTCACAGTCAGTCACAAGGTTCGCTGTCTGACAAAACTAAACGAAACAAACAATGCATACATAAACATACAATACAAGCAAACAGAAATATATGCCATCATGCAATGCATATCATGTGACATGATTGGGTTGATTTTATTTTGAAATAAACCAGATTATATTTTTGGTCCAAAGCATTAGCAATTAAAATAATTATGCTAGGTTAAATCCAGATACAAAATCAAGGGATTAAAACCCTAAAACAAGGTTTTATTGGCATCAGCCAATTAATTTAATTCAAAATTTTTTATTTCTCTGTCCCAATGGACAAAGGACAATAAAACAAATTTTTTGGGCACTGGTTTCAATTAAAAAGGATTTCTAAATAGAAAGATATGATTTAAATGGCATTAAAAGCCTTTCTGTAATTTGACTGTGGTTAAGTTATTCAAATTTAAATTTAAACTATGCCAAAAGATTCTACATGTCAAGATCTTTTCAGAAAGGTAAAATTTGTCAAATTTGGCCAAAGGGTTTAAAAGTTATGAGCATTTGAAGTTCTAGGGGCTTTTCTGCAAATATGCCATTTAATTTAGACCGGGTTTTATGTTTTCATTTTTAACAGGGACACGTGGCGTGATCCTATTGGAGGATACCGGTTCAGGATTTAAATTAAATCGCGACCGTTGGATCTAACTTAAAACACAAGGACGGCTAGATCTAACCGTACCCCTTCGATTTTAAGTGATCTAATCTGGACCGTTGATCAAGATCTAACGGCCGAGATAGAGCATGGGCTCACCGTGGCGGCGCTAGGGTTCCGGCGGACTCCGGTGACGTGGGGACGTGGCGGCGGGCTTTTCCGGTGAGGCTGGGGGCTCGGGAAAGCGTGGAGGAGAAGCGGCGTGACGAG
The DNA here is from genome assembly GCF_000005505.3 of Brachypodium distachyon. Classification (NCBI taxonomy): domain Eukaryota; kingdom Viridiplantae; phylum Streptophyta; class Magnoliopsida; order Poales; family Poaceae; genus Brachypodium; species Brachypodium distachyon. The sequence goes on along the minus strand of NC_016133.3, from coordinate 27,039,362 downwards.
ACGGAGACGCTGGTGGCGGTGGCTCGCTTCGGGGTGCCTGGGGTTGACGCCCAGGACGGCGGAGACGCGGCGGCGGCGGCGGAGCTTCGGTCAGGAGAAGCGCGACGACGAGGCGGATGAAAGAGAGGAGGAGGGGAGGATGATGCCGTACCCGTTCGTCGACGGTGACCAAGAAATGACGGCGGCGGCGGGCTTGCTCCGGCGACAAATCTTGGCAGCGTGGGCGCGTAATCGACGAAGAGGAAAGGAGGAAATGAGAGAGAGGGCGTCAGGCTTTATAATGACGCGGGCGGCAGGCTGCGGGGAGCACGGAGGAGACGGCGCACAGTGATGGCGGCGGCGACGGCGCGCGGCAAGATTCGCGGGCGCTTTCCCTGCGGGGAAGAAGACCCTGACAGGCGGGCCTTGCCTGTTAGTGGCTTGCGGCGGCACGCGCACGCTGCGGGCTGCTGCTGGGCTGCAGCGCGTGGCAGGTAAGGGGGCCGGCCCAGTTGGGTCGGTCCGTTTCCCTTTTTTTTTCTTTTCCTTTTTCCTTATTCTTTTTCTGTTTAACCTTTGTAACTTTTGATTTTGAATTCCAAATTGATCCAAATAAATTCCAGAAAATTTGTAAAATCATATTATAATATGATTCAACTTTTGGGACTAGTTTCCCTTTCAAATAAAATATATAAAAATACATTTGCCCTATAAATGCCTTTAGGGCTATATAACTATTTAAATAAAATAGTTTTTCAACTCCAATAAATATCTAAAAATTATGGGATAGCTTATTTATGCAATAAACCCCTTTTATAGTCAAACCCTATTGGTTTAAAGATCCAAAGCTCAAATGGATGAAACCCTAGGGTTTAAAATGAAATAAAACCTTTTTAAAAACTTTTGGAATTCAAATTTGATTCAAATATGCAATTGTGGCATGATGCTCATGAATGAAATGCATATGAAAGGGTTTTGTAAATTTGGGATGTTACAATTTGGCCTCCTTTCATCTGGCGCATTGCCGATCCGGACCCTGCACGATTATTCACACGTTGTAAACCACACGGAGGTAGTGACACAACACTGGTATGAACCGAATTTCTTACATTATCTATACCGAAAACGATAAATTATCATTGCATAGGAGGCATCCGGACACGAGACAATACACGAATTAGTTTAAAGGACATAATATAATACCTCCTAGCCCATCCGTCTGAGGGGAAAATTTTACAGATGTCCTGAGGGTGTGTTCTGGAGTCAGGAGCTCCCGCGACTGAATCTGGCATAGCGTCTTCTGAATTCACAGGCGGCTTGTTTATGTCTATCTCAACCGGCCCGGTTTCTTCACCTACATTTGAAGACATACCGTCGCTAACAGCATATGGTAAAATAAATTAGCAGCTTCCAGAATAGGGGGTCGAGATGTGTTAATAACTCAGCATCAATCGGACATAAACGGGTGGGGAGGGGGGGGGGGCGTGGTTGAACTTACATCGTATTCACCCGAACTCCCATGGCTATCCCTGCTCGTGCAACAGGGGGAAGATTGTTCATCGCCGCCGGCTGGTAGCTCGGACGAACCCTAAATCGGCCACACGATGAATGGGCGTGGGGTGTGTGTGGGCGGTCGCGGGGGTTGATGATTTGTGGGTATGGTGGAACGGAATGAATCTACACAAGAAATAAGAATCGTTGCCTGCAGCGTTGAATTGGGTCGTCTGAAAAGAGCTGATGGTTATGCATCGTAGCAGCAGCAGTGGTCGCAGGTATAATTAAATGTGATTGCCATCCTCCCACCCACCCCACACAGGGTCGAAGTTTTTCTTGGGCCATAATCCAGACGGCACAATATGGGCCAGGCAACGACGAGTTGGACCATTCCCGCACTTCCACACATTTTGGAACAACACGTTCTATCAGCCAAGGCAAAAGATGGGCTGTCGATGTTTTCCTTGGGACATAATCCAAACGGCACAATATGGGCCAGGCAACGACGAGTTGGACCATTTGCCGCACTTCCACCCATTTTGGAACAACACGTTCTCTCAGCCAAGGGACAAGATGGGCTGTCAAGCTCGGTCCTTATAATCTAAGTGCTTGGTCTAGTATACAGCACTGTTTCGTACCGAAACATGGGCCGAGAGCTCCCGAATACATCTAGGTAGGCCTTTTCCCGCAGTTTCCTTCCGCAAAAAAGGCCGCCGACCATCTCGCGATTGATGTTCCGGATTCGATGCGCACTGGGAGCCGTGTCCCACCCTTCCGCTTCCCAAAGAAGCTCACTATTTTAAAGTTTTTATGAAACTCATGGATAAATAATAGTACGAGAGAAAAACACTAAATCGACTAGAGGCCTGTAATGTGGTCAAGATGTTTAATTACTTTTATTAATTCTATATATGAACAAAATTGGGAGAAATATTCTAGCAAATTGTTGCACATTTGCTCAACTCATATTGCACACACAAAAAATGTGCAACCTGGCTGTTTTAGAATGTGCAAGTAGTTTAAGCTTAAAACTAGTTCCCCCATTAAAAAAACGAATATTGAACTACAAAAAACAATTGCACATTTCTGAAAGAAAAGGTTGCACAAAATTGTTTTTATGTACAATTGGTAGTGTCGGAAAGTGCAACTTACCAATTGCATATTTCTAAATCTAAAAGTTGTAAACAAAAATTATATACGATTTTTGCCTTCTTAAAGTACAGGTTGCACATTTTTAAACTTAGAATTGCACAACAAATTTATGTGAAAGTGGAGACTTCATAGTGTGTAACAAGCCACATTTAGACATTCTAAACCCAAAAGTTGCACAAAATTATTATGTGCATGTTGAGGCTTGATAATGTGTAACAACCTTGTTGCACATTTTGAGACAGAAAGTTGCATAAATGTTTTTCTGTGCAATTTAGATGTCATAATGTGCAACGAGGATTATGTATATGATTTTCAAAATATACACAAACCAAAACTGCTTAAAACTATATTTCTAGTAAGATCCACAAAAGAAAATGTTCTAACCTCACTCCTCTCAATTGAAAAATCAAATTTAAGTCCAGCTGAATCTCCCATGAACAACAAGTACACCATGATAATTATTGGAGCATAGCTATTTATGGGCATGCCTTGTTTAAGTCATTATGTGTCAAAAATGTGCAAGCAGTCTTTTTTTTTCTTAGAACAACCATCTGGCTTTATTGATTCATAGAAGAAAGTACAATAGATCGAAACAAGCTAAACGAACATAAGAAACGAAAATCCACTATAGAACTAAAAGATCCATCATGGTCTTTCGAAATCAACATCTCTAGATCCATCTTCCGCATCTTGACGTTTCTCCATGTAACCGGTAACGAAATTGCAAAACACCATGCTTGCACAAGCTGGACTAACCTTATATGTTTTGAAAAGCCGCTTGAGTCGCCCACCTCAAACAATGGAAACCTAAGATCGTTGAACGCACCATAGCCGGGGACACACCCCTTACAAGGCAAGTTGTGAAACTGCTTCTCCGTTGATGAATTGACAAGGAAAAAGACCAAAAACACCAAAAGAAGAATCGCGAGAACCACTGACCCCATAGAGTAGGACGTGACGCCTACGCCGGGACGAGAACGGAGCTAGGACATAAATCTTCTAGACGACGTCATCCCCACCGTCAAGATGACACCGCGAAGAACACACAAACTTAATCAAAAAACTGCAAAACTGATGCCAGGCGTTGATCCGTGGTTCCCCCCGTCTCTCAACGCCGAAACGGCAGTCAAAGACGAGGGGAACCGCCGAAGATTGAAATTTACTTCAACGAGGATGGCTAGGTCTTTTCTTGACCGCTAGGGTTTCATAGATAGCTTCCTCGCATGTGCAAGCAGTTTTTAATTGCAAGGCACATCTGTGAAAAGGGTGATAAAAACAAATATACCAGCATAGAGTCCAACCCACGAAAATAAAAAGGCCTAGGCATACATAAAAAGAAATTTCTACATAAAACCAAGAAAGCCCAACACAAGGCATACTTGTTTTCTTGCTGAGCGGAACATTCAAATTTCAAAACAGTGGTACAAAACCAAACGGTAGACTATACAAATATCGACGTGTGAGATGAGTGTCTCAGATCATCAACTGAGAAATTTCCATGAATGTACTTACCATGTTTGTATGAATTCTCTGCTTTTATTTTTGTATATGATGAAGCATGATAAAGGGTAAACCTCAACCTCAGATTTTTTCTACTGGTTCCATGGCACGCACGGTACGAGGACTATACGTAGCGTGTGCGTCAACAACGGATAATAAACAGATAATTGAACAAGCTACGGAGTAACCTTTTTGGCCCAGCAGGTGTGGTGCACGGTGCACCAGGTAGCGCCGCCCTCATCATGCCTCAGCTTTACTTCCATTGCAATGCAAGTTACACAAACACAAGCACCTCATGGCCCTCGCGGATTGAATCCTCATCTCTTCGCTGCATTTTGTAGTAGTATAAAGCCCCCGGGTGCCTCTCCTCTGATCCAATCCAGGCAGTCCTCCTAGTCTAAGATCGAGATCGATCGAGAGAAAGAGATGGCTAATCTTCTGCTCCTCCCGTGCATCCTCCTCCTGCTGGTGCAGGCTCTCCCAGGTGAGAGATCAGAGTCAGTGCTTGTATTCCTTCCGTCCAATAAAAGATGTCTCAAGTATAAATGCATTCAAATTTAATCAAAGTTGACATATCATTTGTTGGACGGAGGAACTACATGATTTACACTGACACTACACAAGTGCCAGCTGCCTGCTGTGCAGTACGGCAGCAATGAATTATGAATACGAAGAGAGAGTGTGAATTTAATATAGGAATTCTGACTAAAATTCAGGCAATTTAGATACTCCGATAACAAAATCTACGTTCTGCAGGAACGGTGGTGCAGGTAAGGGGCGTCACGTTCCACGTGACAAACAAATGCCCGTTCCCAGTGTGGCCAGCGAACGCGCCCAACTCCGGCCACCCGGTTCTCGCGGGTGGCGGCTTCTTCCTCCCGCCAGGCTAATCGAAGCGCGTCGACGCGCCGTCCTCCTGGAGCGGCCGCTTCTGGGGCCGCACCGGCTGCAGCAACTTCAACGGCGCCACCACCAGCAGGAGCCGCTGCCTCACGGGCGACTGCGAAGGCCGCCTAGCCTGCAACGGGTCCGTGGGCGCCCCTCCCGCCACGCTCCTGGAGGTGAGCTTGCACGAGGAGGCCGGGACGGGCTCCTACGACGTGAGCGTGGTGGACGGGTACAACCTCCCCGTGGCCGTGTGGAGCAGGCCGGCGAACCGGAGCGGCAAGTGCTTCATCGCGGGGTGCGCCAAGGACGTGAACGCGGTGTGCCCGCCAGAGCTGCAGGTGGTGGTGCCGGGAAAGGCCAAGGCGCCGACGGTGGTGGCGTGCAGGAGCGCGTGCCTGGCGTTCGGGCTGGACTCCTTCTGCTGCCGGGGCGCGTACGGCACGGCGGAGGCGTGCAAGGGGAGCGTCTACTCGCGGCTCTTCAGGGACGCCTGCCCGGACTACTATAGCTACGCCTACGACGCGGCCGCCACCACGGCCCGCTGCCACGCGCAGGAGTACGTGCTCAACTTCTGCCCCTCCAGATGGGCGCCGCAGCCGACACCGATCATGTGGCCCAAGTTTGATTTCATCTGTCGATGCATGGCCGAGTTCTCTACTTTTATGGATCGTTTTGCTCCTTTGGTATCACTATGCATGCATGAGAGTAAATTACGAAAAACCACGACACTAAGCCTTCTTGTTCGGTTATGAAATTTCCTGCAAGGATTGAGAGGGATTTGAGGGAACTTGAACTAAAATGGGATCAATCCCTCCCAAACCCCACAGGTATGGGAGTAACCGAATGGACCCTTAGGGGATAGGGTTTTACTTTGGTACCGGTCTACGTTCTTTTTACTAAAAACTACCGGATTTGCTTAACTAATCGGTCGCTAGCACCTAATCCCGAAACTGACGAGGTGGGCCTGCATTTTAGGTCCTAGTTGGCGCCACATCAGCTGCTGCGCTATTTGACTTTGACCGAGTCGTCTCTCCCAGCCCGGTCTCACACGCCGCCGTCGCTTTGGAGGCCTGCATGAGCCGTCATCGTCGCCTCCGCACGTGCCCGCGGTCGCTGCTCCGCCGGCCATTGCGAGCCGCCGCGTTCGCCTCTGCATGCACACGCCGTCGCCGCTCTGGAGGCCCGCATGAGGGGCTGCCGTTGCTCCCACCCGCGCCCGCAGCCCGGAGCCGCCATACTCCGCAGCAACATCTTGCGTGGGCGTGAGCCACCGGAGAGCAGCACGGCAAACAGTGGCGTGTCGCAACGGGGCGAGCGGCGGCGCAGCGAGGGCAAGCAGCGCGAGAAGACGCGCCTGAAGCCTCCTCCGCCCAGCCGGTAGCGCCAGAGAGGGGAAGCCGTGGCCGCGACGGCGGCCTGGTCCATGGCGCCCATGATGTTCCGCTCGAACCCGAATGAGTATGAGCGCTTGAGCAGCGGCGGCGAGCAGGAGCGAGCGGCACGTGGTGAGCAGGCGCGGCGAAGCGGGGACGGCACGTGGTGAGCAGGGGCGGCGCGCCGCAGCGGGGGCGGCGTGCCGCGAGCAGTGGGAGGGGAAGGGAGAGGTCCGCGAGAGACGGGGAACTGCGGCGATGGTGGTCTGGCGAGGCTTCTTTTTCGAGCGTAGTGGTCGCGACGACGTTTGGGAGCGTCTGTGCGTGCGCGGCCAGGGCGAGGTGACGTCGTCCTCTTCGGTGGCGAGATGCCCATGGGCAGACAAGGAGCTCGCGGTCGCCTTCGGGGGCGAGAACACGGTCAATGCCGATGCTGGCAATCCGTTCTGACAAGACACGTAGGCTTCACAGTGGGCCATCCTTGTCAATTTCGCGCTTAGAAGCTAGCGACTAACCGGTTAAGCAAATCTGGTGGTTTTTAGTAAAAGAAAACGTAGACTCGTACCGAAGTGAAACCCTAGCCCTAATGTGGTGGTTTTTTGTAATTTACTCCTATGCATGATGCTAAGGCAAAATCAACTCAGCGCCGGTCCAGAACTTTCAGAGGCCTCGAGGCGAATTCAATAGATGGGCCTACTGGCTCATGGTCACTCAAAAATTTACAATTCTCATTGGCATCATTTTCTCAATTGCTCAGTGTAGTGGACCATGTATTCTCGGTTCGTTCGGCTTACCATGTTGAATGGGATTCTCAACATGGAGAGAAATTACGAAGGACCAACGGCATTGGAAGAACTCGTACACACCCGGTTTGGAAGAAACTTTGGAAATTAAAAGTTCCAGCAAAGGTTAAAATATTTGGATGGAAGAGTTTACATAACACTGTCCCTTGCATGGCAACTCTTGCAAATAGTCATGTGCCGGTGAGCGCCCAATGTGCTACATGCCCATCTGAGGTGGAAGACCTTCGTCATGTGCTATTTACTTGTGTGAGAGCTCATGCAGTTTGGACAGCCCTTGGAGTTTCGCATCTCATTGATCAAAGTTTGTTGTTGGACCGAGCTGGTTCTTCGGTCCTGGAGGATCTCCTAGCTGGTGACGAAGCTAACAAAATTTATATCTCTCCTATCTCCTTTGGAGAACTGGTTGCTGTGGCTTCCTGGTACATCTGGTGGGAATGCAGACAACTAAGGAAGGGTGAAACAATTTGATGAGGACATCCCACATGTTGATACCACCGCTGCACCTACAACTACAACAGAAGGACCTCTCAAGAGCTCGTGCATGACAACTTAATTATCAGGTACTTTTCTTTCTTGGAACGATTCCTCACATACATGAGAATATGATGCTGTCTAAATCAAATGTGTTTGTTACACTTAGGAATGATGGACCTAGCATGCATGAGAGGGACAAGCACCGGAGCATGATCACGCATGGTGAGGATGGCAGCAAGCGTGTGAGGGTTGAAGATGACGCCACCACTGGAGATTTCAGAACTTTAAAACCACCATAATAAGAAATCAAAATGTGGACAAAATATAGAGTTTTCTACTTCATGATTTCATCCATATGATTATATGGTGCTGCATCACCTTTAAGTTTGGGCCAGGCCCATGTAATATTCGTCCACATAAAGGGGCTGAACTTTTAGAGTCCGTGTAGGTTAAGGAAACCGACCTAGAGAGGGTTTTCGTCCTCCTTTCCCAAGACTGGCCGCATGCCCTCTATATATACCCCAATTAGGTCATCATTTAGACTCGGATTTTGTTTAGTTTAATACTTAGCCATTGCCAATCTTTGCCATAGACACAAGTGTCAAATCGACCTTCCGTACTACGCGCTTGCAGAATCCCATCAATAAAGATTCATCTATATTCACAATATCTTGATCGCATCTATAATTCTTGCCAGTTCTTCGGTTGCTTGCAGGAATTGATCCTTCGTGATCAGGTTGATCTAGCTCCGACGTGGTCAATAACCTCGGAAGTTGGTGTAGCAATCGCTAAGGCGCAACGTCTCGCACGTTTGTAGTCGGATCATCAACCTCGATCTCCACCATAATCGATAGCTACCTTCTGATCGAAAGATCGGGCACCTTTTCCCTATCACGATCCAGTCTCCTCCAAGATCGGCGCTATCAATTCAAGCATTGACTATGAATTTTGTTCGGGCCAATTCTCAGCATACTTGGATTCGGCGTCATGGTTGGCAAAACCAACCGAAGGTATGCAAAATTTGAACGTTGATGCGTCCTACTTCGATGATCTGGATGTGGGCGCTACAGGTGCGGTGATCCGAGATGGTTCAGGTGCTTTCTTTGGTGCGACAAATGGTGTGATTCCAATTGTCTACGATGCTACCATGGCTGAAGCAATGGCATTATGGCGTGGGATACAACTTGCTGCGAGTTTATGCTGCTCAAATCTTGTGATCCACTCGGATAGTTTGGAGGTGGTTCAAGAAATGACAGGTGATTCTTGGCCCTCATCTCCAGCTGCCACAATTTATGTTGATTGCCTTGATGCTCTCAAGGAATTCCGGAAGGTTGTCATTGAACATTGTCCAAGAGAGGCTAATCAGGTAGCGCATGAGCTAGCTAGGGTTGCTAGGATTGATCCACCGAATGTTTGGCTGGACAATCCTCCAAGTTTTCTTGTTCCTCTTCTAATAGATGATGTCACTATTATTTGAGTATTAATAAAGCTAGCCAAGATGGCATTCCCGAAAAAAAAAGACCATGTATAGCCCCCTTCTCAAAAGAGAAAAATTACATAGAACCATCACATTTGGGGCAACCATCTAGGAAAACCACTTTTTTTTTTCAAATTACCACCTGTTTTGGGGCAAGAGGTACTCCCGCGCACTGATTTGGCAGTTGAGTGCGTTTAGATGGAAAACCTGATAGGAGAGCCCACCCGTCGGTGCCACCGTGGCTCCCCACTGGACAAGTCGACCACCCTGTCCGGAGTAAATTGCGCAGAACCATCACATTTAAGTTACTTGTTGCCGAAACCACCGTTTTTGCTAAACCACCACAATTCAGTGAAGTTTTTCCACTTACCATTGATTTTTTCGTCTAGGGTGCATAATCTCATTTCTGACCGCTCAGACCCACCTGTCAGGTTGACCAGCCCGAGACGGCGTCAGTGTTGTCCGTTCGTTGCTTCTCCTCCTCCTAGTGCCGACCTACCTCCGCCCCACCACATCGTCCACCGCGACATCAAAGCCCTCCAACCTCCACCGTGGATCCGGGTCGCCCCGTTCCCTGCCTCAAAGTCTGCGACTTCAGCTACTCCAAGGTCCATTAATCCTCTTCCTCTTCCTACGTTCTTCTTCTTCTTCTTCTTCTTCTTCTTCTTCTTCTTCTTCTTCTTCTTCTTCTTCTTCTTCTTCTTCTTCTTCTTCTTCTTCTTCTTCTTCAATTCTTCTTCTTCTTAACTGACGGGGGCGGAATTGGCTGTGAAGTACTAATGGACGGCACACCGTCTTGGGCTGGTCAACCTGACATGTGGGATCGATCGGTCAGAAACGAGCTTGTGCACCCCAAACGACAGAATCAGTGGTATGTGCAAAAACTTCACTAAATTGCGGTGGTTCTGTGAGAAAATTAGCAAAAAAAACGTTGTTTTCTGCAACAAGTCATTGAAATGTGGTGGTTTCTGCAACCATCTCGGGTTCAGTCAGGCTCGGACAGGTGGACGACTAGTCCAAAATGGAGCCATGGTGGCATCGACAAGTGGGCCCCCTATCAGGTTTTCGATCAAAGACTACTACAGAACTAGTTATCTCTGACCCGTCGAAAACCTTCTATGCTGACGCAAAACGGGCGCGTCTCTAATCAAGTGTCAGAGGTGACTTTGGAACTCGTCAGACAGGACTTTCTCAGGGATGAACGTTAGCGCTTGCCGTTCCCTCCTCTGACACGTTAGCACCCAGCACGCGACAGATATGACTTTTAGGCTGACGCATTTTAACAGGATACACGCCCATGATGTTGCTCTTAGGATTAAAAACAAAAGGACCGCTGCCGTTCGTATATTCTGCGAGAATTCTAATTTTTGATTTATACCGCATAGAAGAAGAAGAAGATCCTTGGAAGAGAAGCAAGCTGTGGAAGACAAAAGGATGAAGAAGTGATTCATGTAGAAGAAGAAGAAAATCACGCTGTGGAAGAAGAAAAGGAAAAGGCAGAGGAAAAGAAACGATCAAGGAGGAAATGAAAAAAAGGATGGTGGAGAAGGTCATGGACGAAATGAAGAAGAAATGCCCATCGTCCTTTTTTACTTGGAACACCTCTGTAATCTTACCAAAAAGACAACGAGCAGATGGGCATTCTTACAAAAAAGACGACGAGCTGATGCTGGAGTTCGATCAGATCTCGGCATGGTCAACGATGAGGAAGAGACCGATGAGGCAACATGCAAGTTGCGACGACGACGGCGAGGCAACAACCGGACGCGGGGGAGAGGTGGTCGGCCGAGACTTCGTCTACGAGTGGTCTTGCCCATAGGTGTGATGAAGTGTGTGCAAGTGTGTCTTTAGTGCGCTTCGATCGAGGTCCTTTTATAGGCGAGGCAGAAACCCTACGATACGGCTGACGTTTCAATACAAGGAGTGTCAGAGACATAGAAACACCGCTAACACTTCCAAAGCGAGCAAGCGTTAGATGTGTAGCTCCTCTGATGCTTCATGCAGGAGGAAACGTCAGAGATATGGAATCTCTTCGCATTTCCTTAACGCGTGTGACATTTTAGTACTCTCTTTACGAGTCAGTTATGCTGGCTCTTGGTTTCCCGCGCAATGTGCGCCCGTGTTCCCACAAACCGATCGATGCTCTTCCTCTTCCCGGCCTCTTCCTCTCCCCACTACCATCTCCGAACGTGGCTATATATTCTCGTACGTGCAGGTAACATTCACATCGTTCTCTACCCTATAGCGCTAGCTCTCTCCGCTTCCCCAGCGCTCCTCTTTCGAATGCCAATGGCCAAGGACAGGGGCAAAGAGCGCGTCGACCAGGCCGAGAGCTCGGCGGGTCATCATGGGCGCTCCGTCCTCGCTCCGCCCCCCCGCCGTGGGCGATCCATCCCCGACTCCCCCCACCCTCCATGGGCGCGCGTTGCCGCCCTCCTTGCCTTCGCCGCCAAACGACGCAGCGATGAGCTCGGCCAGCCGTCGAGGCCGCTTGCCGCCATGAAAGCGGCCCCGGCATGAGGACGACATCCTGTCCTCATCCCACTGAGGACGTGCGGGTCCGTCTTCCTCGCTGCGGCGCCGGTGCAGCGACGACGACGAGAACGACCCCGAGCTCCAGCACGTCCTCCAAGTGTCCGAGCTCCTAGACACTTGCGAGCAACGTGCTCGTGAAGCCAACCGTCGGCAGATAGCGGCCGCGAAGCGTGCTTCCTAGGCGGAAGCTTACACCATCAAGTGCGGCCTAGAGGCGGCGAAGGCACGGGAGAAGTGGGAGTACCAGACCGCGCTCCTCAACTCGGAGCGTACCAACGCTGTCGAGGAGCGAGGGAGGCAGGCCGTGAGGGAGTACTAGGCCGACGTCGACGCCATGCACGTGGACGACAACGACGACAGCTCCGACTCCACCACCGATGACGATGGCGGTTTTTTAATTATTTGTATCTAATTAATATCTGGCTATAATATATGTTTTTACTACTTTTAGTTTTTCTTTTATTGTAAGGACGTGTTTTGTAATCGATGTTATATATATGCAATGCTATCTTATCTTTCTTATAAATCTATCAATCCATTTTACATTGTTTTACATATGTTCATCTCGAATTGCGTGTCTAGTGCATTTGACCTCTGACGCACGCAAGTCACAAAAAAAAATGTAGCCAGTGCAGTAGCATAAGGACCCTGACGCTTTGCTCCCAAGAAGTGTCCGAGGTCTCCCCAAGCAAAGCACCGACACTTCTACGGAAGAATGCGTGAGAACTGTGTAACACTCTTCTGACGCGTCTTAAGTAAAGAAGCGTCAGTAGAGAGCGGGCGTCAGAGGTGTGCAACTTCTCTGACGCGTCTGGAGAGGGAGTGTCAGATTTGTTTGTTGCCGTGTGCTCCCAGTTGCTTCCCTTGGCACGTTTTATATGAAGTGTCAGAGGTGTCCATCTGGCCTGACGCATTTTGTTACCGCGTCAGTGGGGAGCTTGCAGTAGTAATGGTTTTTGTAGTAGTGAAAACACACTCAACTGCCGAATCAGTGCGCGCGATTACGTCCCGCCCCAAAAACGATGGTAATTTGAAAAAAAAAAGATGGTTTTCCTAGTAGAGTGCCCCAAATGTGGTGGTTTTGTGTAATTTTCTCTTCTCAAAACAAACAAATTGATCTATAGGAGTAGAAATCAAGAGTTCTTTTGGGATATGATCTAGAATTTGCTTAGTTGGCACTTATGTTACCACCTATGTTACTCCCACTATGAGCAGCCTAACTGGTTGAATTAGGAACGTCAGCGAAATTAGCAGAGGGACACGGATTTTTGGGTCCTGTGACCCATGGCTCTTGGAATCAGCTGCGGTCCATCCTTCTCGTTTGGAGTGTTTTTGCTAGTGCAGGCTGACGTGGTTATGACTAACCACGTACTCGACTCGAGTATACCCGTTATGGCCCAGCTAGGGGACCACAAGGAAGCCTACTACGACTCCAGGAGTATACATGTCAAATCTTGCGACTCAAGATAAGGAAGATTAATTAGAGTATATCTCTTCATTGTAACTTACTAGGACTCTACCTTAGACCTGGATTCCTGCATGTATAAAGGACCAGGAGGGGGAGCCAAGAAGAACCCAACTTAGCTAGAAGTTGCCTAGACGCACTCGCCAGATCGAATCTGTGCATCTAGCCTCCGTGGCACCGCATTGTAATCGATTCATCAATACAAGATCAGACAAGCACGACGTAGAGGTATTACCTCATCGAGGGGAGTAAATTACAGAAAACGACCACATTAGTGACTAAAAACCACCAGATTAGACTAAGCGTTGGGTCACTAGCAAACAACCCCAAAACTGACAAGCCGGGTCCAGTGGTCGGGACAACGTGGCTTGCCAGCAAGGCAGCAAGGACTTGTCTCATCTCTTCTTTCTCTCTCTGCATTCTTTCCATTCTCCACCCAAATCACGTCGCCGCCCTCTTCTCTGGCACCGCCGAGAGCGCTGCGACCTGTCCATCCTGCCTGAGAGACCGAGCTCGTTGATGGGCATCGGCCTCGTGGTCTCGGGTCTCCACCCACCATCCTCGAGCTCGTCCAAGTGGGCAGCAGCTGCCGGCCAAGATCTGCCTGCAGAGACGAGCCATCAGGGGGTGGCGGGAGAAATGATCGAATTTCTACATGTGCTTCTTCATAAATGCACGAGACTGAAATGTCATCTAGAAATCTAGTTAATCTCCATCAAATTGATGATCTGTTTTGCTATTTGATGATACATGGTGGGATTGATTGATTGGTGACCTTGAAGAGCTCGTGGTTGGTGCGGAAGATGATGTCGGGTGTGATTGATTGATTCCTGACCTTGAAGGGCTCGTGGAGTCGTGGTTGGTGCGGAAGGCCTCGCGCTCCTGCCAATGCAGACCATGGCGTGGCTTGCGCTGGTCAGAGCGGCGACGGCGAGCACGTGCGGAGGCGATGACGAGCAGTGCGCGCGGGCCGGCAGAGCGGCGGCCGACGCGCATCCACGGCTCCAATGGGGCTGCACGGCGGGGCTCACTCCGCCGTCATCATGCAAGACCAAGTGCGAGGGCGCGGGGCACCGATGTGGAAGAATCGGCTAGGGCAGATCGAAGCTCCGCGCTAGGGAACTACGCGAAGGCAGCATGGATGTGGGGGCAGCGACGCGCTCGCCAAAGATAGGGAAGAAACGTAGGCTCTGGCGTGGGGCGGTTCTGCTGCTGGTCTGCCGCCGGCGTGGGCTTGTCGGCAAGGAGCGTGCAGAGAGCGGCTGGAGCTGGTCGGAGAGGGAGGACGTAAAAGAGGAGGAATAGAGGAACGTGGCCACGCAGTCATGCCATGTTGGCCCGACAAGTAGACCCGGCTCGTCAGTTTCGGGGTTATCCGCTAGCAACGGAATGTTTAGTCTAATCCGGTGGTTTTTAGTCATCAAAACGTAAACTGGTACCTACCTGAAACCCTAGCCACTAATGTGGTGGTTTTCTGTAATTTAGTCCATCGAGGGCCCTGAACCTGGGTAAATCGTGTTCCCTGTGTCCTTGTTAGCCGACGAGTTCGTCAACACATAGACTCAATTTTTCCTAGATACAAGTCCACCAATATGGACATTGTCGAAGTCACAACTTCGTCATTAGCGCCGTCTGTGGGAAAGACGTGTGTTGGAGAAAGATCTCGGCGGTTTCAGATTCAGATAACCCGTCGTCGACTTAGGCGGAGTTGATGACCTTTGGGTCCTTCCACTTCACCGCTCACCCCTCAACCAGCCGCGCGGTCTTCGACACGCTTGATGCTGGCATGGATCTCGTGTTTGGGGAATTCCACGTCCGAGCTGACCGATTTGGCATCCTTCAACTGCCGGGTCCGACTGCTCCCACTCCGGAGGAGTCGTCACTTCCTTCGTCCCTAGGAAAAGTCTCGCCAGCAGACTCGCCAGGGCCACTCGACGAAACAAAACAGGTCTCCTCCAGGACCCACTCCGATTCTGAACCAGATCCACCTCTGTGTGCGGAAAGCCCCGTCCCAAGCGACGCTGGCGACTGCTCGGAAAAAGAAAGTTGCCATAGCAACAACGACTCGTCGGGATCACCTGACGATGCAGAACGAGTCTCCCTCGGGAGCCTGACGTGGTTATGACTAACCACGTACTCGACTCGATTATACCCAATACGGCCCAGCTGGGGGTCCACAAGGAAGCCTACTTCGACTCCAGGAGTCTACATGCCAAATCTTGCGACTCAAGACAAGGAAGGATAATTAGAGTATATCTCTTCATTGTAACCGACTTGGACTCTACCTGAGACCTGAGTTCCTGCATATATAAAGGACCAGGAGGGGGAGCCAAGAGGACACCCCCCCACTTAGATACAAGTCGCCTAGACGCACTCGACGACTCGGTGCCTCTAGACTCTGCGGCACACCATTGTAATCGACTCATCAATACAGATCCGACAAGCAGGACGTAGGGGTATTACCTCATCGAGGGCCCTGAACCTGGGTAAATCGTGTCCCCTGTGTCCTTGTTAGCCGACGAGTTCACCAACACACACTCCTCTTTCCTTGGTACAAGTCCATCAATATGGACATTGTCGAAGTTACATCTTTGTTATTGGTGCTGTCTGTGGAAGAACGTGTGTTGGAAACACGACCTTGGCGGTTCCAGATCCAGCAGAACCATCATCGACTCAGGCGGAGTCGACGATCCTTGAGCCTTCTGCCGTTCGCCTTCAGTCCAACCCCGTAGTCTTGGACAAGCTTGATGCCCGCTTGGATCTCATATTCGGTGAGTTCCACGTCCGATCCGGTATCCTTCGATTACCGTGTTCGACTCCTTCGACTCCGGAAGAACTGCTTCTCTTTTCTCCTTCAGAGAAAGACCCGCCGACAGGCTCATCGAAACTACTCTAGGAGGCAGAGCGAGTCCCCTCTTGGACCTGCTCTGATTTCAAAGACGATCCATCCTCACGTGCGAATAGCCCCGTCCCTAGCGACGCTGGCGACCGCTCGGATCAAGGGAGTTGCCGTGATAACCTCACCTCGCCGGGCGCACTCGACGAAACAGAGCAGGTTTCCCTTGGAACCTACTCCGAGTCCAACAGCAATCCACCCCAGTCTGCAGAAAGCCCGATCCCAGGCAACGCCGGCAACTCTTCAGAACGGGAAGGCTGCCATAGCAGCAGCGATCTTGCGCCCGAGATCGCCATCGCTCAAGTCTTCATGACAAATCCCGCCACCCAAAGCAGACTCCTCTGGCCGCGAGTGCATCCGCATGTCTACCGGCTGGATATTCTGCGGCAGAGAAAGCTCGAGTCCAGGCAGCCCTGGAGTCGGGAGTCCTCATGAAGGATCCCAGTATTGCTGAGTTGCAATTATATGCTAACTCACTTGCTAGGGCTCAGCGCGACCTGAACAAAGAGAAGGAGGATTTCGTCAAGAAGCAAAAGCTTGAAGCGGAGAGGCTCAAGAAACCGGATGAAGACATCCAGGCACACAAAAGAACTCGCCCGGGTTCACTCAGCGATTCTGAAGGAGCCACACCTCCGAGAGATCTCCTGATGAGGACATCCACCCCACAGATACAACCGCGACATTACAAGGACGGATTACTCGTGCTCGTGTGCGCCAACTCAATTATCAGGTACTTTTGTTTCTTTGTACTATGGACAATGTAAATGAGAATATGGTGCTGCCTAAATCAGATGCTCTTATGTTGATTAGGAATGAAGGACCGAGCCGTGACACAAGGATGGGAGCGAGTCGAACTTCGAGGACGAGGGCACGCGTGCGAAAGGAAACGGTGCAGCAACTACTACGAGAATACGAGAAGCTGCAGCCACTTAAAGTCATGGGAAGAGAAGAGATGTTGGGCTGCCACTTGCACTTCTAATGGGCCCAAGGCCATGTAACAGCCCAGCCCATCTTAGAATCTGAAATCCTACCTCTCTTCCACCTCCCACCCTCTATATAAGTGCAACCACCACCCCCTTTGGCTGGTTGGGTTTTGTTTAGATAAGTTAGCCATTGCTGCAACCACCACCCCTAGCAACCAAGGGGCGCATCAAGTGGTACCAGAGCTCAAGTTGCTCGGTGAGAAATTTCAGTTATCCCTTAGTTCTTCTTCTTCTACCTACAGTCTAGAAAAAGCCCCACAAAAATATTGTTTTTCAGTTACCTTGTCCTAGCACCAGATCTGAGCCGTGCATGTTCGATTACTTATTGCTTTGTTGATTTGTTGCTGCACTCTTCGTGTCAAGTTGCTGGACTAGGTTGGTTCGAGTTGGATTTGTTTTCTACCAGATCGTACCCCTTTTGTTTCCCCTGTTCTTCGTGTTCTTCGAGTTCTTGGAGTTTTTGCTGTCACCACACCCCACCACTTCACCCGATCTGCTACCACCCATGTTCTCCCCATCCACCGCTGCCAAATCACTCATCCAACACCACCAAATCACCCCCATCAATCCCAGCCACCGTGGATCTGAAAAAGTCAAAGACTAGAGAGATAGAAAGAGAGAGAGAGAGCTGCTTTTGGGCTTTTTACCCCTGCTCTTTCTACCCAAAATTTGTGAGTGAGAAAGTTATTTAGTTATTTCCCTGTGCTAAAGAAGCAAATATAAGAGATCTGAGATTGGTTCCCCTTTATCAAAAAGAAAAATTTCGGCCCAAAACCAGAGGCAAATCTGGTCAAAATTGCTTTTGGGCTCGAAAATTCAAAGTGCCTAGAAAAATCTGGAAAAATTCTGTAAAATCAAGGGCCACATCAGGAAGCTGCTGTTAAAATTTCAGCTCAATCGGAGCTCAGGAAGAGGGTCAAAACCCAAAAATATCCTACTGGACATTTCGGAAAAATCATCGAATTTGAGTTCTTGTGCTCGTGTTTTCGGCTTTTCACTTCATCATCTGGGCTTAGATTCTTATCCTACTTGTACTACTCGAAGTCCAGCAGCTAGGACTAGCATTTGTGACAATATTGTCAACTTTGTATTGCTATTTGTTCATTGCTTATCCTTGGTACTAATATCAGCCACACAAGCTCCACTTTAAACGATTTTGTGCAGAGTTTCGTGTCTCCTGGCAATCGCTTATCCAATCTTCTTCGTGGTGAGACACCGTTGATTGCTGAGTCACCCCCTGCTGCATGGTAAGAACTTGTAAGAATTGTGAAACTGCACGAGTGTTGAGAGCCTTTTTCCCCACATCCCACTAGTGCATAGGAGCTTTGTAGTGCTTTGTTTTCCTTGTTTGCACTAACCATGGCAGGCCCTGGAGAGAACAGTGGCGATGACCTCACCCCTCGCTGACGCACAGTGCATGATGACATCAAGTGGTTGCTCACCCATGTCACGGACATGGAAAAGACACATGCTGCGATAAATGAATACCAAGTTTGACACCCTCCTTGCTCGCATGGATGGAACACACTGGCAGCCCCCATCTCGGCAACAACCACAACAACCACCTCCAGCTGGTCGCCCTCGTGCCCTTCACATTGAAACGGCGCATTACGGTACTGCATCCCGCACTGGAGTTCCTGCATGACATGGTGAGGACATGGCGGCCTCCGACGATTCCGATTATGCTGCTAATTCAGAGGACCCACAAGACACCAACCGCATCAACGACCGCCAACCTCGTCGGCTGCATCATAATCGACATGGTATGGGGCCACGTCGGGAGGTACGTGATGATTTTAATGTCCCTAAGGTTAAGTTTTCTATGCTGCCATTTGAGGGTCGCTAT
Organism: Brachypodium distachyon; assembly: GCF_000005505.3. Taxonomy (NCBI): domain Eukaryota; kingdom Viridiplantae; phylum Streptophyta; class Magnoliopsida; order Poales; family Poaceae; genus Brachypodium; species Brachypodium distachyon. The sequence continues at coordinate 27,020,497 of NC_016133.3, read as the reverse complement.
GACCCTGATGCTTACCTTACTTGGGAACTAGAGGTAGAACAATGGTTCACTTGCCATGACTTTCCTGAAGATAGAAAAGTTAGAACCGCCGTTTGTGAATTTACTGGTTTTGCTTCAACGTGGTGGAGTGAACATTGTAGGTTGCATGATAATAATATTCCCAACACTTGGGATACGTTAAAACGTGCCATGAGAGCTCGATTTGTACCTCCTTTCTATCAACGAGAAATGCTAGGCAAGCTGCAACGTTTAAATCAAGGCTCTAAATCTGTAGAAGATTATTATCAAGAGCTGCAAACGGGAATGATCCGTTGTGCTATCATTGAAGATGATGAAGCCATGATGGCTAGGTTCGTAGGTGGGTTGAACAGGGATATTCAAACCATACTTGATTATAAGGAGTACAATAATATCACGCGTTTATTCCATCTTGCTTGCAAAGCTGAACGTGAAGTGCAGGACCGCCAACCGAAGGCAAGGACTAACATTTCTGCAGGTCGCACTACTGCGTGGACGCGACGCACCACTTCAGCCCCTCCTACTCGCACGGCTGCTGCAACCACCTCCTCCAACAAAACAAGCTCGTGGCAACCATGTTCGAGTACGGCATCCCCAACTACGACTAAAAGCATGCCGGCTGCCCCAACCCCGAGCACATCATCTATAGGCTCCACGGGACGAACAGGAGATGTGCAATGCCACCAATGCAAGGGTTATGGTCATTTCCACAAGGATTGCCCTACGAAACGTGTGATGATTATTCCTGAAGATGGCTACAATTCAGCTAGTGACCTTGATGAGGACACCTATGCTTTGATTGCTGACCAAGAGTAAACGGAGGGCACGGCTGAGCAAGAAATGGAGATGATGGGTGCTAAACATGCTGATCAATACAAGAGCCTTGTCACCCAACATGTGTTAAGTGTGCAGCCCAGCCCGGTTGACCAAAATCAGCGCCACAACTTGTGCCAAACACGTGGCGTTATCAAGGAGCGGGCCGTCCGTATCATCATCGATGGAGGGAGTTGCAACAACTTGGCTAGTTTGGATTTGGTTGAGAAGCTTGCTCTCACAATCAGGCCGCACCCCTATCGCTACTATGTCCAATGGTTCAATAACAGTGGTAAGGTCAAGGTAACCCGAACTGTTCGTGCACATTTTGCAATTGGTATATATGCTGATTTTGTTGATTTTGATGTTGCACCTACGCAAGCATGTTCCTTGTTACTTGGTAGACCTTGGCAATATGATAGAGAGTGAATTCATGATGGTAGAACTAACCAGTACTCTCTTGTGCATAATGGAAATAAGATTGGCCTCAAACCAATGACTCCTGAACAGGTTTTAAAGGATGATCTTTCTCGGGCTAGTAGAGATAAAAATCTGGCCAAAGCTAAAAGTGAAAATCAGATTGTTGCTAAAGAATTTATAGGGCAAACAAGTGCACCCAAATCTGAACCTAAAATTGGTAATGAGATTCGTTTAAAGGGTACATGTTTGCTTGCTACCAAATCTGATATTTCTGAACTTGACACTTGTGTCTCTACTTGCTTTGCCATTATTTGCAAAGAGGCTTTGTTTTTGCTTGAGGATCTGCCTTCGTCTTTGCTCCCTGCCGTTGCTAACCTTTTGCAGAAGTTCGAGGATGTCTTTCCACAAGAGACACCACTGGGATTACCACCGGTCCGCGGGATAGAGCACCAAATTGATTTGATTCCCGGGGCTGCACTTCCCAATAGAGCGCCATACCGTACCAACCCCGAGGAGACAAGGAGATTCAGCGACAAGTGCAGGAGCTGCTCGACAAAGGTTACATTCGTGAGTCTCTTAGTCCATGTGCTATCCCTATTCTTTTGGTAGCAAAGAAAGATGGATCCTCCTGCATGTGTGTTGATTGCAGAGCTATCAACAATATTACCATTCGCTACTGCCATCCAATTCCACGATTAGATGACATGCTTGATGAGTTGAGCGGCTCTACCATGTTCTCTAAGGTTGATTTGCGTAGTGGTTACCACCAGATCCGTATGAGGCTTGGAGATGAATGGAAAACTGCATTTAAAACTAAATTCGGTTTCTATGAGTGGCTAGTTATGCCTTTTGGTTTGACGAATGCCCCCAGCACCTTTATGCGACTAATGAATGAGGTTTTATGGTCTTTTATTGGACGCTTTGTGGTAGTTTACTTTGATGATATCTTGATCTACATCAAGTCTTTAGAGGATCATTTAAATCACTTGCATGCTGTTTTTTATGCCTTACGGACTGCACGCTTGTTTGGTAACCTTGACAAGTGCACCTTCTGCACGGATCGAGTTTCTTTTCTTGGCTATGTTGTGACACCGCAGGGAATTGAAGTGGAGAAAGCCAAAGTTGAAGCCATCCAAAGCTGGCCACCGCCGAAGACGGTCACTCAAGTGAGGAGTTTTCTTGGCCTCGCTGGATTCTATCGGCGCTTCGTGAGGGATTTCAGCACCATTGCTGCCGCTCTAAATGAGCTCACAAAGAAGGATGTTCCCTTTGTTTGGGGACCTACGCAAGAAGAGGCGTTCAGCATATTGAAAGATAAGTTGACACATGCTCCTTTACTCCAACTTCCTGATTTTAACAAAACCTTTGAGCTTGAATGTGATGCTAGTGGAATTGTGTAACATCCCAAAATTTCAAACTTTTACATGAGCATTGCATCCATAAGCATCATGCCACAATTGCATGTTTGAATTCAAATTTGAATCACAAAAGGCTTTAAAAGATTTTGTTTACACCTATTTGAGCTTTGGACCTTCAAACCATTAAGGTTTATATATAAAAGGGGTTTATTGCACATATGAGCTATCCCATAATTTTTGGGTAATTCTTTGGAGTTGAAAAAGTATTTTATTTAAATAGATATGTGGCCCTAAAGGCATTTATAGGGCAAATATATTTTTATATATTTTATTTTGAAGAGAAACTACTCCCAAAAGTTGTCTCATGGTAGAACATGATTATACAAATTTTCTGGAATTTATTTGGACCAATTTGGAGTTCAAAATCAAAAGATATCAAAGGAATAAGAAAAATAGAAAAAGAAAAGGGGGAAAAATAAAGGGGAGGAACGGACCGGCCCGGCCGAATTGGGCTGAACCGGCCCAACTCCCTCGCGTGCGCCGCAGCCCAGCCGGCCCAGCCGCTCGCTCGCGCCGTGCCCGCACCCGCTGACAGGTGGGGCCCACCTGTCAGGGGCTTCTTCCCCGGAAGGAAAGCCCTGCGTCCGCCGCGCGCCTTCCTTCTTCGCCGCCACGCGCTCAGCGCCGGATTCCCCTCGCTCCGTCCATTAATCCTCGAGCCCGAGCGCGTCCATAAATAGCCCATGCCCTCCTCTCTTCTTCCCCCTTGCTTCCCCAGCCAATCGCGCCGCCAGGCCGCCCCGATTTCTCGCCGGAGTCCGACCGCGCCGCCGCCGTTTTCTCTCTCGCCGACGAAGTCCGGTGAGCCTTCCTCGAAGCCGTCCCTCTCTCTCTTCTTCTCTCTCCCTCGCGGTCAAGATGACGCGCTTCTTTTTCCTTTTCGTGCGCTGCAGCTCCCCGCCGACGACACCCGAGGCCGCGCCGCCGTCCGCCGACCGCGCCGCCCGCCCGTCTTCGTCCGCGGCGCCGACCCCGCCGTCCCTGAGCGCCGCCGACCGCGCCCGCGTCTCCGCCGTGCCGCGCCGCCCTTGCCCGTTGCTTCCCCGTCGCGCCCACGTCGTCGGAACACTCCTGCGCCGCCCCGCCCGTGCCGCGCCGCCACCGGACGCCGTCTGCCGAAACCCTAACGGCCGGAGGTGAGCCCGATGCCCCCGGGCCGTTGGATCTCAATCAACGGTCCGGATTAGATCTTAGATTTTATTTTAAACAAACCGGTATGCGCAAATCAGGAGATGACACGTGCCACAGCGTAAATAAAATGAAAATCTAATTTTTAATGCCCCGGAATAATTAAATGGCATTTTGCAGATAGGCCCCTGTAACTTCAAATGATCACAACTTTAAATCTGTTTGGCCAAATTTAATGATCCACACCTTTTTGGAATCCTTAGGAAGTGTAGAATATTTTGGCACTGTCCAAATTCAAATTTGAATAATTGAATCACATTCAAATTACAGATTAGCGTTTTATGCCATTTAAATCATAACTAATTATTTAAAGTTCTTGTTGAATGAAACCAGTGCCCAAAATTTTGTTTTAATATCCTCTGTCCAATGGGACAGGGAAATAAATATTTTGAATTAAATTGCTTTGCAGATGCAAATAAAACCTCATTTTAGGGTTTAAACCCTAGCTTTTGCTTTTTGTTTAAAACCCTAATTACATGTGTTTAATTCTCAAGGCATTGGATCAGTAGATCACCCAAATAAAATAAACCAAACTCATGTCACATGTTTGGCATTGCATCATGGCATTTAATGTCCTCTATCCAATGTGTTTATGTATGTGTATGTTTGCTTGATTGTATAGTTTTCTCGGAGAGCGAACTGTGTGATTGCGAAGAGTGTTTGAATACCAACTACTATCAAGGCAAGTTCACTTTGATCATCATCCCATTATTTTATTATGCACTAGATTTTTATTAGTTGCATTGTTAGGATTATTACTATATCTATGCGAGCTATGATCTGTCCTAGTAGTATAGGATACCCTTGCCATTTCCTAACCACCAATTGCTATCGTAGTAGTAAATTGCTATGCTATGATAATAAACGAGGGCGGTATTATTACAATGTGATACTATTGAATTACAATATAGTTTTCCTAGTGTATGGCAAAACAAGTAATTTAATGAACCGTCCTGGGTGGGCTACTTTGAGGAAGTGGAGATGTATGCGGCGTCAGGTCCATTTCTATGGGTCCATTTCTATGAGTCGTCTCGCCATTTCTATGGGAGCGCCTGCGTTGCAACCGAGGAATGCCACCCGGGGTAACCAGAGACTGGACTAGTTTCCTGTTTAGGAGCTTCCAGTACAACCACATGGTATTATTGGCTCTGCCAGGATGGATGTAAGAAATATGAACCCGGATCCGAGGTGACATCGGTATGTAGCAGTGTAGGTGGGGACGCGTCCCTCAGGTGGACTGGGGGATTATGTTCTGAAAATTCCTGTAGTCGATACCGTTGCTACTCTACCCTGAGGACAGCAAGGGATTAACACGTCGATTTCTTGTGGGTAAAGTGTACCACCTCTCGAGAGTGTCAAACTAACTACTTAGCCATGTCCCCGGTTACAGACAATTATGAGCAACTAGATATTGGGGCTGTAAGGAAGGTCTCACTCACTCCAATTTCCAAATAAAATGAATGGTTTGAACTGGGTAGGAGCATTGTTGTTTCTACTCAATGTGCCTAGGTTAATAGGAGCATGGTTGTTTCTACCCCGTGTCCAATAGAATTCAAAACTATTTGTTTAAAATGATAGGATTGAACAATGATGCTTTTATGCAAATAGCCAAACCCCACCTATACTTGATAGGATCTGTTATATCTCTGGTGAACTTGCCAATACATTCAAATGTATTGACCACGTAGTGGCTGCAATTAACAATGCAGGTGGATCCGATGATGAGTGAGGTTCGTCGTTTTGTTGTGGGTCATGTGCTTACATTCCAACATGCTCTCACCTTGGAGTAGTGTGGCCCTTATGTTCTACCCTTTTCCGCTGCGGTATTTTGAAACATTGTTTTATGATGTTGAAACAATTTTTGTTTTATGCTGGCCCAAGAGGTCATGCGAGGTTGTAAGTACTATTTAAACTCTGGATGATGCGATGTAATAAAGTATTTTTGACCTTTGTTTCTGTATACTTCATCATGGAAATGTGTGTGCTAGTGAGTCGATCCAGGGACTAGCACAGTAAGCACAGAGATCAAACCCTAGTAAGGGGGAGGATCGCTTCAAATTGGTTTGGGAGGTGTGTTATTACAAGAGGGCAAACCTGTTGCTTACTTTAGTGAGAAATTAGGAGGGCCTGCTTTGAACTATTCTACTTATGATAAAGAATTATATGCTCTAGTTCGAACCCTCGAAACATGGCAACATTATTTATGGCCCAAAGAATTTGTTATACATTCAGATCATGAATCTTTGAAGCATATTCACAGCCAAGCAAAACTGAACCGTAGGCATGCAAAATGGGTTGAATTCATTGAGTCTTTTCCCTATGTAATCAAACACAAGAAGGGAAAGGACAATGTTATTGCTGATGCTTTATGACGCCGTTAGACCATGCTTTCACAACTTGACTTCAAAATCTTTGGTTTGGAGACCAGCAAAGAACAATATGTGCAAGATGCAGATCTTAAAGATGTTTTGCAGCATTGTAGAGAGGGAAAGACTTGGAACAAGTTCATCATTGATGATGCATTTCTGTTCCGTGCTAACAAGCTATGCATCCCAGATAGCTCCATTCGTCTTTTGTTGTCGCAGGAGGCGCATGGAGGAGGTTTAATGGGTCACTTCGGAGTGAAGAAGACAGAGGATGTGCTCGCTGTTGATGTCTTTTGGCCTCGGATGAGATGGGATGTTGAGAGATTCATTGCTCGCTGCACCACATGCCAAAAAACTAAGTCACGACTCAATCCTCATGGTTTATATATGTCTCTCCCTGTCCCTAATGTTCCCTGGGAGGATATATCAATGGATTGTGTGTTGGGATTACCTAGAACTAAGAAGGGGAGGGATAGCATATTTGTTGTCGTGGACAGATTTTCAAAGATGGCTCATTTTATTCCTTGCCACAAGAGTGATGATGCCACACATGTTGCTGATCTTTTCTTTCGTGAAGTTGTACGCTTGCATGGTGTGCCCAACATTATAGTTTCAGATCGGGACACCAAATTCTTGAGCCACTTTTGGAGGTGTTTATGGACAAAATTGGGGACAAAATTACTTGTCATCCCCAGACTGATGGACAAACTGAAGTTGTTAATAAAACTTTGTCTACCATGCTTAGGGCTGTTTTAAAGAAAAACTTAAAATTGTGGGAAGAATGCTTGCCTCATGTTGATTTTGCTTATAATTGTTCATTGCATTCTACTACTAAGTTATGCCCTTTTGAAGTTGTCCATGGTTTTATTCCTCGTGCACCCATTGATTTGCTGCCCCTTCCAACTTCTAAAAAGATTAATCTTGATGCTAGTGCACGGGCTAAAATGATTCTAAAATTACATGAGACCACTAAAGTCAACATTGAGCGTATGAATGACAAGTATAAACTTGCTGGTGATAGAGGGAGAAAAGAGGTTGTTTTTCAACCCGGTGATCTTGTTTGGTTACAGTTATGAAAGGACCGGTTTCCATAATTTGCGTAGTTCTAAACTCATGCCTCGTGCTGCTGGCCCTTTCAAGGTTCTAGCGAAAATAAATGATAATGCATATCAATTTGAGCTGCCTGCAGATTATGGTGGGGTTAGTCCCACATTTAACATTGCAGATTTGAAGCCCTACTTGGGCGAGGATGATGAGATGGTATTGCGGATGACTCCGTTTCAAGAAGGGGAGGATGATGAGGACATCCACCTCACAGATACAACCGCGACATTACAAGAACCGATTACTCGTGTGCGTGCGCGCCAACTCAATTATCAGGTACTTTCGTTTCTTTGTACTATGGGCAATCTAAATGAGAATATGATGATGCCTAAATCAGATGCACCTATGTTGATTAGGAATGAAGGACCGAGCCGTGACACAAGGAATGGGAGCGAGTCGAACTTCGACGATGAAGACACGCGTGCGAAAGGAAACGGTGCAGCAACTACCACGAGAATATGAGAAGCTGCAGTCTCTTAAAGTCATGGGAAGATAAGAGATGCTTGGGCTGCCACTTGCACTTCTAATGAGCCCAAGGCCATGTAACACAGCCCATCCCATCTTAGAATCTGAAACCCTAGCTCTCTTCCACCTCCCACCCTCTATATAAGTGCAGCCACCACCCCCTTTGGCTGGTTGGGCTTTGTTTAGATAAGTTAGCCATTGCTGCAACTTCAGGCTTCACCACTAGTGTCGGCTAGACCTACTGGAAGAACCGCCATCGGAACCCCACCTTCTTACTCGTCTCCTTGAGACTGCTGTACTTCATCTTTATTTGCAATTTCAGATTGCCTTATCTCGATTCTTGCTTGTTCTCAATTCTTAGCAGCGATTGGAACTTCGTGTTTAGGTTGACGGCGCCTTTGGTTCTGTCAATAACCACAGGGAGTTGGTGTAGCGATTGCTAAAGTGCACCGTCTAGTGTCCGGTGTAGTCGGATCGTCAACGTCTACTTCTGCTCCAAATCATAGTTATCCATCTCACCGAAAGATCAGGCCACCCCAAGCAGCCAAGGGGCGCATCCTCTCCCCAGACGAAACATCTCGCATCGTGATCACACTTCCTGAAACCTGGCTTCAACCTGGACGACCACGACGATATGATACCAGAAACCCCAGAGGCTGCCTTGCTTGCAGCCAATACCTACCTACAAACGATCCAGCCACCTGATAGTGACCCGCGCTCGCGGCTTCACAAGCAGATTCTGGAAGGATTGAATAAAGCGGGGGCTTCTTGTATCAGCCAAGACTTCAACAACCGAAGGCAGCCGCGGGACAAGACTTCATCCCGCCGCGATGGAGAAACCCAGCATGACCTCGACCCGCCTCCACGAGGTCACAAGGAGCGCGACTCGCACCCGAGGGAAACACTGGGGTCTCCTCGGGTCGCAAACCGCGATCGGCGAGACAGGTATCGTGACCGCTCGCCGGACTCCAATCACGAGGCCGAGACATGCGGAGCGCCATGCTTCAACCGTCGCATTTGTCAATCCAGGATGCCCAGAAACTTCAAACCGCCAACCGATCTAGCCAAGTATGACGGCACTCAAGAGTCCAAGACTTGGCTAGAAGACTACCTCACTGGGATTCGCTGTCAAGGCGGCTCTCGTACCACCGCCATGTAGTGCCTGCAGCTGCAACTCAAAGTTTATGCATGCACATGGTTAACTGGCTTACCACGAGACGACATTGACTCGTGGGAGGAGCTTGTCCAAGCTTTCACCCACAACTTCAGGTCCACATACAAACGACCCGTCTCCCTCGAGCAACTCCGAGCTTGAATTCAAAAGGAGGGAGAATCCATCCGTTCGTACATCCAGCACTGGACCAACACCAAACACGCTTCTGAGAAAGTCTCCAATGAAAGCGCCATCGACGCCTTCAAACGAGGACTCCGACGAGTCGAACTCAAGGAAGAATTGGGTCGTGTGTGACCCACAACCATCAGCTATCTAATGGAAATCGCCAATCGATGCGCTGACGGTGAAGACTCAGTTCGTAATGAACGCCACCGATCTCTAGAGGAAGAGGGTGATCGTGGTCACGATCGACGGAGGAAGCGTAAAAACCGAGCCTTCGAAGAATCGCACCCACCTGAATTCATCGCGGTAGCCGCTCTAACAGATTTTGGCTCTTGGGAGAACGGAAATCGCGGTGGTGGTTTTCGAGGTGGTGACAAGCGTAAGCAACAATGGCAGAGAAAAGGAAATCAACCAACCCTTGCTCAGCAGCTAGCTTCCCCTTGCCCGTTTCACGTCTACAGGGATGAGCAAGGCAACATCAAGCCAAGTCACCCTCTAGCCGAGTGCCGGTGTTTCAAGGAACTACAGGCTGAGTTTGTGAGGACACAGCAGTCGGCAACCAGTGCAGGCTTCTCACAATTACCTGGGATGCTTCCATACCCTAATGAAGGAGTCAATGCACCCTTGCCGCCTCCCATACCAGGAGCCCTAGGCATCGGTGTTCCTCCTCCGCCTCCGCACCCAGCCAGTTTCACCGAAGCAGTTCACCCAGTCGCACTTGCACCGCCACCTGAAGCACCGACAACGGTCGCCAGTTCATATCCGACTCCGGTCGGTCACATCTGCATGATTCAAAAAGAGACACCCACAAATCGGGTCCAAAAGTCCATAACTCGACAGGTCCATATGGCCGTGAGGTCACCTCCCTCCTCAACGGAGTACCTCGACTGGTCGGAAGTGGAGATCACATTCTCCAGAGAAGATCACCCACCCTGCATCCCACAACCGGGAAACGCAGCACTGGTGCTCGACGCACAGATCGGGGGCTACATGTTGAACAGAGTGTTCATCGACGGCGGTAGTGGGCTAAACATTATCTACGCCGACACCCTACGAAAGATGAACCGCTCGACAACAAAACTGGCTCCCACAAAGACAACCTTCCATGGGATCATCCCACGATAAGCAGCCGCTCCACTGGGCAAAGTTAGCCTTGACGTGGTGTTCGGCACACCCGACAACTTCAGACGAGAAAGACTCGACTTCGAAGTGGTCGACTGGCCATCCCAGTACCACGTGGTCTTGTGTCGCGTCGCGCTAGCACGCTTTATGGCAGTCCTGCATTACGCTTACCTTAAGCTCAAAATGCCTGGACCCAACGGTGTGATAACTATCTCTAGAAGCTTCCCAAGGTCTGATCACTGCGACCGTGAATTCCATAAAATTTCCGAATCACTTGCCGCGCAGGACCAGGCTGGTCAGGCCTACTTCTTAACAGACGACAACCAAAATTCCGTTCTTAAGAAAAGAGCCATTGAGGCCACAGGCAGTGTAGACTCGAAGACAGAGGAAGCACATGCTTCTTCATCAAAGGAGGCCAACGCTGGCTCAGCTAGCAGCCCTATCAACTAAGGGGGCATTGGCTCGCTGGGCTCCCCCAACCACAACAACGGGAGCCCCTTCTAGCAGGCGCACTAAAGCAACCAGCACACCAAGCCGGCTTCGCAGCCCATGAAGTGTAGCTCAGAAGACGCCTGCCGAAGAATGAGTCAGTTCAAACACATACTTGCGAGCTCATCCGCGCCTCGACATGGCTGTTCAGCCAACTCGACTACGGGAAATTTGAATCAAAAACCTCGCCCTCAGACTCCAATCCAGAGCCGGGGACTCAAGAAGCAAGGCGCGGAACGCCACGCAATTGCGCTGCCAACACGCCAGGCTTTTTTACTTGATTTTCTTTTCTTTTAGATTCTCTTTTTTTTCTGCATTTTTAAGCTCCTCTATTCAGAGTCTTTTTCTTTTTACTTACTTTGTTGCGATCGCATCACACTCACAACTGAGAGAACGATACCAAACCTGTCATTGGACGCACCCGACACTCGGGGCTGCGTCCAATCGACCCAAACTTGTCATTGGACGCACCCGACACTTAGGGGCTGTGTCCAATCGACCCAGAACTTGTAATTGGACGGACCCGACACTCGGGGGCTATGTCCAATCGACCCAAAACTTGTAATTGGACACACCCGACACTCGGGGGCTGCGTCCAATTGACCCAAACTTGTCATTGGACGCACCCGACACTCGGGGGCTGCATCCAATCGACCCAAAGTTGTCGTTGGACGCACCCGACACTCGGGGGCTCAATCCAATCGACCCAAAACTTGTCATTGGACGCACGCGACACTCGGGGCTGCGTCCAATCGACCCAAAACTTGTCATTGGACGCACGCGACACTCGGGGCTGCGTCCAATCGACCCAAAACTTGTCATTGGACGCACCCGACACTCGGGGGCTGCATCCAATCGACCCAAAACTTGTCATTGGACGCGCCCGACACTCGGGGGCTGCGTCCAATCGACCCAAAACTTGTCATTGGACCCACCCGACACTCGGGGGCTTCGTCCAATCGACCAAACTTGTCATTGGGCGCAACCGACGCGTGGAGGCTGCATTCAGTGGACTCTAAAACCTCTCGATGTACGCACCCGACATTCACAGGTTATCGCGTAAACAAACATTAGCACAATCTTTCAATGGACGACAGTTTCCAAGCAAGCAAAATTGGAGTCACGATGTCTTCTCACACAAGATCAACGAAAGTACAGAACAAGAAGGTATCTTCAACGATGCTAACAGTTTTCAATTACAAAAGATTTCAAAGTATTTGGGTCTCCACATGACTGCAAACCAGTCATCCACAGACCCGGGGGCTACTCCCACCGGGAGTGCTGGTCGCACACCTGGTAAAAGTACTACTCAGGCAACTGCGCCTACGTCTTTAACGAATATCAAGGCCTACTCTACTCCAAGGCCATAAGAATCACCAGCCGACGGGCCGTGTTCTCCATCATGTCGTAAATCGGTCAAAGCTGAGCATCGTCTGGAATGTAAGAGGGAGCCAAATGCAGGGAGTCTAGATTCAATGAGGGGTAGCAAAGACGAACAATCGAGAGGGCCAGCACAGCCCCCTCCACCAATTGTTCATGAGTAGCCCCTCTCACTACTGCTCCTTCACAAAATCTCTCGATTAATCCCTTCAGGTCAACAGGAACAGGAAGCTCCGGAAACAAGTTATGGTGCACCTCTGTCAAACAGTGACTGCAGGACTTCAGGCAGATCACTGCTCTTGCAACTCGATCCTACAGCAGCGCAAGGGCGTAACCCTTGTCGCGGTTTGACCTGAAGGATGGGGTCTCTGAACCAGATCGTGCTAAAGCATCAAGACGACTCTTTACACGTTCAGCTTCAACATATGGTTCTGGCATCATATCTGCAAAACGTGGCGTGTCCAAATCAGTCAAATTTCAGTTAACTCAACAACTTCAAGCAAAGGACTCAACTGTTACCTCGCAAATCTGAACTCAGCTTCACGATTTCCCCAAGGAGGAAATCCTCTCGGCCCGATGCGGCCCTATTCTCCGACTTGAGCAAGGAGATCTCCTCCCGTGCTTGCGCAAGGTAGTATTCAACATGTCCCAAACGGATATGCATAACCTCGAGTGCATCGGAGGAATACATATCTTCTCGCAAGACCCAAGTGCTAATCAGCAGGACAAATCCCTTGCGCTGGCTAGTAAGTTCGAGTCCGCACTCGGTTATTTATATCCGACTGCGAGGCACACCCACCGAGAGTACTTCAAATCCGACTCAAATTCGACTTCCACAAGTCAGAATTCGACTCGGCGCTGATTGGCAAGTCAGGGCGCTCCATTTCCAAAAAAAAGAAGGGGTGCAATATTGCCAAGAAATTCAAGGATATTACATTACAACGTTGAGTCCGGCCGCCACTGCACACAGTCGCAACCGAACTCGGGGGCTACTCCCCGGGAGCGCTAATCGCGCACCCGGTAGAATAGTCGTTACAAAAAAACGAAAAAACTACATGACTACCTACGACGAGGTAGGGTCTCCTCCTCGGCTGCCTCCAATTGCCGGATCATCTGCAGCGCCGCCACCTGCCCAGCCTCCAGGAATGACTTTATACCCCGGGTGAGAGTAACTGGCAGTGTAGCAATTCGCCAGAAATCCAATTCTGGGCAGTTGACTCGCACAAATGCGAGGGCAATCTGGGCACCCTTCACCAGCTGGAGTCGAACCAGTTCCTTCATCTTCTCCTCGCCGTGAAACTTCACCATCAGGCTGCCCAGTTTACGAGGCACCTTCTCCTGCGGCCATAAGGCCAGATGAGTCGAAGCTAGCATGTCACGGCAGGAGGTGAAGTATCTTTTGACCTGCTTGATCCGCTCGATCAACAGCATCATGTCGTAGCTCCTTGACTGATCCAGCCAAAAGCATGTCACGGCAGGCTGCCCAGTTTACGAGGCACCTTCTCCTGCGGCCATAAGGCCAGATGAGTCGAAGCTAGCATGTCACGGCAGGAGGTGAAGTATCTTTTGACCTGCTTGATCCGCTCGATCAACAACATCACGGCGAGCTTGAATGGCAGCATTCACTCTGACCTTTTCATTTTCAGGGTCAAAGCGAACAGCTGCACAGAAGACGACAAGATTACTTTGCAGACCCACACGAAAGGCAAATTCTTGTGATCCTTACCTTGGTTTTGGCCGCTCAGGCTGCGAAGCTCTCGAAAGACAAACTCTTCCCGGTTGGTCGCAGCTTTCAGGCTAGATTTGCTACTCCAAGCCTCAACTTCTCGTAATTGCTATGGGTACAGAGTAGTCCCAGCCTGACCCTTCCGCTAGGATTGTCTGGAGCATTGTTGCGAGAGGCTGCCGCTGCAGCTGGAATAGAGTGACTTGACGATCCTTTTTCCCTCTACCCGGAAAAGACTCAAGTTACCTCAGCATTTATCCTGAAGAACCCCTTTCGGGATGGAAATAAAGATTTTTTCATTTCTTTCCAAAAAGGGCTCTGCTAGAGGTTCTTTACAAAGGTAAAATAGTAGAAGAAGAAGATTCACAAAGGAGAAAGAGAATCAAATATATCTAGTGAAAGATCACCCACCTCTGGGCCGCTGGATGAAGCTAGGTTCATCTCCTCGATTGATCTATGTGGCTGCCACAACGAGATCTCAGCCAGCTCTTTGCCCTTTCCCATTAGGGGCCCTATGTTGACCGAGTCGCCTACTCTCGATCGAATCGATTGAGAGGCTACTCGACGGTGAGCGTCTTCCTCAACGCCATGCTCAAGAGCAAGCGTAAAGAATAACTCAGCGTCGGTCTTCGACCGATGCTGGCAGTACTCTTCTACCGGATCTTGACTTGCCGCAAAAAAGTCAATAAGGCCATTCAGCGACTCCGGCACTGACCCATCAGGAGTCATCTTCCTGATTATGGTGGTCAAAATCTTCGTCACTTGCCGGAGCTTGCCCTTGGCTTCAGCATTGTTGACTTCAACATTTTCTAAAGCATCATTGAAGCTCCGGCTTCTCTCTTTGAATTGAACCTCAGCGGAAGCATCAAGGACTCCTGCAAAAGGATAGAGAAACGGCACTCGAGTAACAGATTCAAACGCTCACCAGCAACAGAGCGAGTAGCACTTTTGAGTCGCTCGATCCAAACCTTCTCCTGCTCTTTCTTTGCGGAAGTTCGGGAGTCTATACGTTGCTGAAGACGACTCTTTTTGGCGGCTGCGTCCTGTAGCTCTTGGCGACATTGACTCAGCTCTGCTCGTAGTCGCTCCCGATCTGCCTTCGTCTCCTCAAACTGCTCACGTGTCGACTCGACGCAGGAATCGTCGCCTGAGGAACGCTCGGCTCATCTGCTCGACTTCCTCTGCTCGGATTGGCCGCCGAAGCTTCTTCGGTATGAGTTGTCTTTTCTTTAGTCAGATGGTCCGACCCTTTCGAGTCCTGACCAGTCGATTGAGTCTCGGGAGCCTTTTTGCTCTTGACTGAGCCACCAGTATGGCTCATCAACAAAGTTTTTAGAGGTTTAGTCAAAATCTATAGGATATAGAAGTAAGATGGCTAAAAGATTCACCTGGCACGATTTAATCGTGCAAAAAGGCCAAAGCGACAAGCCGGGATTGGCCCGTCGGACTTTGTCCTCTTGAGCGCAGGTACAGACACCGACGGCTCGATGTTCGGGTCCCTCAAGCCTTTCATCTGGGTCTGTACCGGCAGGTCATTTTCCTCTCTGCCGCGCTTCTTGGCCGGTGGAGAAGCACCGCTTAGATCATTATCGGGTCCCTGAAATCAAAGCCATGATCAGAAGTAATTCATGCCAAAAAACGGCAGGACTTGTCAGATGCTTCGGTGATCACCTATTCTCGGGGCCTGTCAGGCCCATAGGGAGCCACTGGAGGGTTAATCTCGCAGGGCTCCGACTCGCCCAAGTCAGTAAGCTGCCAAACTCGTCGACACAGTTCAGTTGAACAAAATTCCTAGGTACTAATTCGGGTCGGGTCACGGACCCCTGATATGCCCACATGGGATGAGCACGAGCCTGCAGAGGCTGAATTCTTCTCCGGATAAAGGCGGCGATGAGGTGAATGCCAGTAACCTTCAACTGAGGAGTCTCCATGAGAGACAGGACTCGGGCCAACAGAGACCTCATCCCGCACCGGATACAAGGAACGAAGGTCGGGAACAAGTTGACTCCAATCTGGGAAGGCCCTTTCCGGGTAGTGCAGGTGACCATACGAGGGGCTGTCCGGACCGAAGAAGGCTTGCCGATGCCCAATAGTTGGAACATTGAACACCTGCGCAAGTTCTACCCGTGAAACGGTGGTGCCTTACCCATGGGTGACGCTGCAGCAGCGTGCCTCTTTAAGCTAGCGTAGCCGTGCAAGGCCTGATTGTAATCCGCTAGCACAAAGTTGAATAAAGATAAGTGTTGCTTCAATAAGTGTTGTCCTTTGCTATTGATGAGTGCTTTTGTCTCCTGCTCTAGGTGCACATAATTGTCTCCTCGTCTTTGGCTGTGAGCAGGGGGCTGCCGGAACCACGAAAACCAAGCTCATTGCCGGGACGCCCCGGAATGAGGCCTAGCAGTTGCCGGACCCGTCCGCAATGTGCTACGTGCCAGCAAGGCACCATGGGAATATGTAGATGCTCACACCCAAGTCTGAGGTCGACTCTTCTGTGCTCGGTGGCTGGGAGACAGGAGGTTATCCAGTTTGAGCTGTTTTTCGTGCATTTCGAATTTTTTTGCTATGCATCCTGGGCACTACAGGAATCTGACATGCATGGTAAAGATGAGGCGAAGGCACACTGTGATACTCGTGGGGTGGTCACGGGTGTCGTCGTCTTGCGAGTAAGTTGTACATATATGGCAATTACTTCGAGGCTTGAGGCAGGAAACTGAGAAAGGGCCAGTGCCTCCACGTGGCGACTGGTGGTCCCGCGCGTGTGGAGGCAAGGGCAGCGCTTCGGCTATTTAAAGATACCGGGGCAAATGCAACACCGGCAACGGGCAAGAAAGCAAGAGATTTCGTAGAGAGGCGATGGTGGTGGATCGCTCTGCGCTTGTCGCTGAGGGTGTTTCCACCATCGCGGCCCTGCCACATCTCTTATGGAACGACACCAGAAATGGTTGTGCAGTGGGCGAGAGGCATCGCGAAGACGCTGTGGGGGTGCATGCCTCCGCGCATGCCGCTGGAGGGTGCACTGCCACGGCGTCCTTGCCACGGCTCTCAACAAGATGCTAGAAGACCAAAGAGAGCGAAAAGCTAAGTACTTTGTTTTGGGTTCTTAGCTCTTCCTTTAGTAACGCTGGTTTGGTGAGGTAAACTCGGTCCCCGTGTTGCTGGAGCGTAGGAAGGACGCTTGTGGGGTGAGGACGCCCCCGCACACGTGGCTCGCGGGTCCGCCCCGGAGGCGTGCGCGCTGGGGTAGGTAACTCGCAGGCGGAGTGACTAGCCGCTGCTGTTTGGTCCTAGGTTGGCACCGCGGGTCCGTCCCGGGTCCCTAGTTTGGCCAAGCATGTAGTTGGCGAGTCCCCGGATACTCAAGGCTAAGGCACGAGAAGGACATAGCCCCTCCCCGGCAAGCTAGTCTTAGACAAAGAAGCAAGTAAAAGTAGCATTGGATATATTGAAGCTTGAGCAAACGAGTTAACAAATAACACTTGTGATGATAAGGGAAAGCTAACATAAAAAGTTCGAAGGCGCCATGCGCCACTTGTAGGAAAATATTAAAAAAAAACAGGCAATCATGCAGGAGGTGCTCCCGGGGCGGCTGCGTCGGTGTCGGGT
Organism: Brachypodium distachyon; assembly: GCF_000005505.3. NCBI lineage: Eukaryota > Viridiplantae > Streptophyta > Magnoliopsida > Poales > Poaceae > Brachypodium > Brachypodium distachyon. The sequence goes on along the minus strand of NC_016133.3, from coordinate 27,003,049 downwards.
GCATCCTCGACATCGGGGGCTTCTCCGACAACCTCCTCGTCAGCTGCTTCGGCTTCATCAACCTTGCCCTGCATCCGCGCCACCATCTCATCCACAATGCCCTGCACTGCTTCCTGGTGGGTCTTGGCCTCTTCCTCGTCTGACCAGGCATCGAAGACTTACTCGAAGAGGAAGTCGGGGTGGGCGGAGTGGACTCGGGTGAGAATTTGCCCAGTGACCTGCTCGGCTGCAAGGCCGACTTGCCGATCCCCGAAGGCTGTAACACAGTTCTGTAGGCCGCTCAGCCGGCCGACGAAGTCCGCAAGGAAGGAGGTGAAGCTGCCCATGTTCGCCCCGTCGAAGGAAGCCACCGGGATGTCGAACCCCTGCAGCGCCTCCACCGCCGAGTCCGCCAGGTTCTTCAGCCTGGCCACCTCCCCTGTCCTGCGGGCCCGCCGCTCGGTGCACGCACCACGAGCCTCCTGGGCCTGCAGCTTGTGTTCGCGGCACTCGGACTTCAGCTTGCCGATCTCGGACGCCCTCTTGGTGTTATCGTTGTCGACCAGCCGGAGTTCCTGCCGCGCCATGTCGAGCTCGCCCTGAAGGGACGAGCTGGCATCTTGGGCGGCCTTGAGCTTCCCCACAAGCTCGCTCTCCCGGGAGCGAGCCTGGCTTCGGCTAGTGTTGTAGCCACCGTCTCCAGCTCTCTGACCTCATGACGGAGGCGCTGGATCTCCAGGGAGTAGTTGGACAGTAAGTCTGTCTTCTCCCGGAGACACCCCTGGAACGAGTCCAGAGCCTCCTGGTGCTCCTCCTCGCTCTAGACATGCGTGGCCTTCACCAGCTCGAGCTCCTACTGGTGCTCTTGATGGAGATCCCACAGCTGCCGGAGGACTTCCGCCTCCGGCACCCCCTGCACAACAAGCATCGCCCCGACTTGCCACGCCTGCTGGAGCTCCTCCCGGAGCCGCTGCAGCTCGGCGTGCTGCTCCTCCGCCTCCCGTTGCGCTGCGCCCAGTTCCGCTACCACGCAGGCGTGGTGCTGCTGCGCGTCATTGAAGAAATCAACGAACATCCGCTGCTGCCGCTGGATGTTATCGATCACTTGGTGTCCCTGCTAGAACACGCTAGGGTCGAAGGTAATCCGACCCCATGTCCGCCCGGCGAGCTCCCCCGCTCCCGGGCTGAAGGCGGCTCTGGCGGAGGAGGAGGACCCCGCCGCAACCATCTGTGATCCTGAGGGCGCGTTGGGATGACGCGCCCTAGCCTGGCCAACCCCTGCTACTCCTTGCCCGTCCAAAGGGGCGGGCTGGGGGCTCGGGGGCTTCTCCAGAGCACCACCGCCTGCTCCGACTGGCGGAGGCTGCTCCGTGTCACCTACCACAGATGGCGCCCCCTATGTGGCGTCGCCTGCGGCAGCAGGCGCCGTGGCCGATTGCTAAAGGGCTCTGACGGAGGCAATCTCCACCGGAGCATCGTCGTCGACCTCGCCGGTGAGGTCGATTACCCGCACCTCGGTGGGCGCGGGCGCTGCCGGAACATCCCCGGCAACTGCACGAAGAGCACCTGAGTCAAGTATGGGAGATGGCGCGAATGGGTAAAAGAGATGTTGGAACTCGCACGTACCTGCCGCCGGGCCGGTGCCCTGCGAGCTCGAATCGGTGACCCTCGAGTCCCCAGTGGCAGCTGCCGCCGTCACAACAGCCACGTCAGCGGCATCTCGGTCGGGGTTGCCGGCGACGTGCTGGTCTGCCCCCTCTTCCTCGAAGAACTAGAAAACGCGAAAACAAGTTAGCCAGGCATGCAAAAAATTTATGAAATCTAAAGTGTTCTAGACAACGTTGAGCTGACCCCGCTGGTTTGAGCTTGAGCACCCTGTCCGCTAGGATGCTCCTCGCCAGGGGGCCACTCCGCGCGGGTGGGACTGGCGGAGCCGCCGGGGTAGTCGGGGCGACTGTTGTAGCCGCATCTAAAGCGACCGCCCCCGTACAGGGTTCGATCTCTTTGCTTATTTGTGCTAGTCCCTGGATCGACCCACTAGCACACATAGTTTCAAGATGTAATACCCAGATACAAAGGTCAAAAGTACTTTATTACATCGTATCATCCAGAACTCAATTGTACTTACAAACTTGCATAACCCCTTGGGCCAGCATAAACAAATACTATTTCATCTCATCAAAATAAATGTTTAAAAACTTGCAGCGGAAAGGGAGAGCAAATGGGACTCAACTACTCCCAGAGGAGAGAGCATGTTGGAATGTAAGCACATGACCCAAAAAACATCGGCGAACCTCACTCTTCATCAGATTCACCTGCATTATTGATTGCAGCCACTACGTGGTCAATACATTGAATGTATTGGCAAGTTCACCTGGAAGTTACAACAAATCCTACCAAGTATATGCAATTGAGGTATAGTGGGGTTCAGGCTTTATGGCGTGGTAGCAAAACATAGTTTACCTTACGACAATTGAATGTTACATTATTGTAAACTGATGGACACCGGGTAGAAACACCGATGCTCCTATTAATCTAAGGACATTGAGTAGACACATCAATGCTCCTAACCCAAGTTCAAACCATTCATTTTATTTAGAAATTGGAATGAGTGAGACCTTCCTTACAGCCCCCAAATCTAGTTGCTCATAATTGTCCGTAACCGGGGACACGGCTAAGTACTTAGTTTAACCGGGGACACGCCAACTCCGCTGCTAGGGGTCTAAAAGCCCTACAGGTAGGATTGGACAGCCACTGTTTACCTGACTAGACGGGCAACTCCCCTCCTGTCGGCTCATTTAATGCGCCGGGCGCCTCACTCCTCGCCCTGGCGGAACTGCGCACCGGGTGCCTGACGCGTGGGTCCTAACTCGCCTCGGGCCCGCGTCTCTTCGCTGCCCCACGCATCCTGCCGTTACAGACAGAGTGGTGGGCACGTGATTTCCGCCATACCTCCCCCTTAAACAGGGAAGGTAAGGCCACCGCCCGCATTACTCCTTTTGATTAGGAATTATCCCTGCGCACCCGTAGGGTGCGGAACCGGCCGTTACCAAACTGCCGGATGCTATAAAGTTTTTACTGCTGCTGGAAGGGGAAAACACTTTGCTCCCCACAGCCTTCGTCTTCCACCTCCTTCGCATGCTGCGCCCAAGTGTTCTTGCGAACTCCTGCCTGCGTTCCCCATGGCGTCTCCCACCACCGGCAGGAGCGAGGCGGCCGGCAAGGCAGCCGCCGACAAACATCGGAAGAAGCAGGAGATGAGGGCCTCACAAGCCTTCTACCGGCCGGGCTACAACGGCGAGACGCTCGCCAAGATCCAGCACGCCGTGGCTTCCCGGTTCAACGAGCACGGGGAGACCCACATCCTCCCCGCGGGCGCCGAGCACCAGAACAATGACTTCCGGGTGTTCAGGCACTTCCTCCTCACTGGGCTGGTGCCGCCGTTCTCGCTGTTTCTCCATGCGTTGATGGAGTCGTACCAGCTGCGGGTGGCTCAGCTTCACCCCACATCGCTCTTCCTCCTCGCCACCTTCCAATTCCTCTACGAGGTGTTCGTGGGGGTGATGCCGTCGGTGGCGCTCTTCCGCCATTACTTCTACCCCCGGATCGATAACGCGAACGCGATGTCGTCGGGGGTGGTGTTCCGCGCCCGCGATCGGATGAAATCTGAGTTCATCGTCCGGTGAGAGAAGAAGATCGAGAAGGAGTGGCGCGGGGACTGGTGCTGGGTCCGCGCAGAAGGCCCCGAGGAGTTCATCCTCCCGCCCACCGAGTTGCCGCAAACCCACTCCAGCTGGCGGGACCGGTACCACCATGATGCCGATCTCCTCCCCATCGTGGAGAAGATCAAGGATCTACGGCTGGCGGGGCTCACCGACGTGGACGTGGTGCGTACCTTCATCACCCGGCGCATCGCGCTGATCCAACTGCGTTCCCGGCCCGCATGGATGTACACGGGTGCCGAGGACAGGACACGCCTCCGCCACGAAGGCGTGGACTTGGAATCCCTCCAGGTGTGGGTGAGGGGGATCTCCGGCGAAAACCTCCCCGCAACCGTGTTCCCGCTGGGGGTCATCTCCCTCCACGCCGGTGTTGCGGGGTTCAAAGACATCGTCACCGCCTTCCCGCCCTGCAACGAGTGGGGATTGATGGATGATACCCCCACTCGGGCCCCGCGCACTCCCTGGCTGGCACCTCGCGGGAAGTAGGTGATTGAGGGGAGCGAGGGCGAGTCGGATATCAGCTGGCCCTCCCTCCAGTCTTTGGATGACGAGGCGGGCCAGCCTGCGGCATCCTAGGAAGTCGTCCCTATGGACGACGACGATGAGCACAGTGATGACGTGCCCCTGATCGTCCGGAGATCAAGGGCATACGCAGCGCCTGCGGCTACCTCTACGGCGGCTGCGACAGCGTCTTCCCCGGCGACGACATCCGCCCCAGCGGCGGGTACCAGCTCTGAAGCGGCAGCTGCCTTAGGGGCGTCCGTCGGTACTTCAGCGGCGACCACACCCATGGGGGTCGCCGGGACCGCAGCAGCGACCGTCCCAGCGACGCTCGCCAGCGGCCCGGCGACGGCTGCCTCAGCAGCAGCTGCCGGGGCCGCGGCGGCATCCACACTGGGGGCAGCCCCCGACGCCGTGGCAGCTTCGTCATTAGTTCCCGCGGCAACCCCACGGGCACCCATGGCCCCGCCCGCTCGGGGGGTCTTCCAGGGCTTCGCGCTCCGACGCAACCCCCCGAGGACCGACTCGTCGGCGAGCTCCAGCAAGAGGGGGAGGGGCGACTCCCCGCCCGCCACACCAAGTAAGAGGGCGCGCGCGGACGACGGCAGCGCCGTTGACCCGACTGGCACTGGGGCTAGCGGCGCCGTCATCGCACCCGCCGAGAACCTAGCCCCAACGGAGGTGGCACCGGCGACAGGTACGGCTCCTTCCACCCTCTTCTGCTGCGTTTTCAATTGTCAGTTAATCACACAACCGTACCTTCTCTTTCAGCAGGTGGCACTTCACCCATGGCAAGCCTCTCGGAGGCTCCCGACGGGACGGATGAGGTGGGGGAAGATCCCCCCACAAGTCCAACGGCCTTGCAAGGTGACCTCCCTGATCCCCTTCCTCTCGCTTCTGGCTACTCTTTCGCTCGTCGATCCTCACACTTCTTGTTGTGGCAGGCCCAAGCGCACCCGCACCGGGAGCAGGTGCTATCGTGGTTGACCTTGACCTATATGTCGAGATCACGGGGGCGCCGGAGGAGCCGGCAGTGGCTCCCGCACCAAGCCCTGCCGGGCCGGCCATTGCGGCAGCAGTGACCACCGCCGCCGCGGGGGCGGCACCCGGCGACGCGCCCGCCGCCGCAGATGCAGCTGGCGCGGATTCACCCGCCGCCCAGCAGGGGACGGCCCCTGCCGGGGGCACAATGGCTTCTCCAGCCCCAGAGTCCCCGGGCGCGGGTGAAGGGGAGGTTGCCGGGGAAAGACGACAGGACACCCCGGAACAACCTGACGACCCCCCGCACAGCTCTACCATGGCGGCGGGAGCTTCGTCATCATCGGCCGCCTCCCTCAACACCGACCTTGGCACCCTTGCTAGGGTAGCTTGGAATCCCATCACCTGGGATCCGAGCGTCTTCGAGCGAGGACACCGGTTCCTGGACGCCGTCAAAGACCAGCAACTGGCCTTCGTCACCTCTTTCAACGAGGTGAGGGAACACCACGCCATCGCCAAGAGCCAACTTGGCGAGGTGAGGGAAGCCGTGGAGAAGGAGCGGCAAGAGGTCTCCCGGCTGCGCGAGGAGACGCACCTCGCCAGAGAGGAGGCGCGTCTTGCCCGGGAAGCCCTGGAGGACGCCGAGGAACCGGTCGTCCCGGAGGCTGAGCTCTACTGGCGACTGGAGGCTTAGCGCGCCGAGCTTCAGGGGGCGCTGGACTTGCTGGCGCCGACCCTCGAGGAAACCAAGAAGGAGCATGCCGGGGTGCTCGCGGCAGCCCAGGCCTGGCTTGACGAGAAGAGCGACCTGATCGCCAACTACCGCGGCAAGATCCAGGGCATGCATGTCAAGCTGGAGGTGCAGGTCAAGGCTACCAAGAGTGCGGTGGAGTCAGTGGCACATCATGAGATCCAGCTCGGCTCTGCCAAGGATAGGGCGGCCAAGCTTGAGAACGAACTGGCCACCGTCCGGGAGGAGCTTGCCAAGGCCGGCAACGACATCGCGGTCAAGACCGCAGAGCTTGTGGCGCTGGAGGCAACCTCCGCAAGGCCAAGAAGGCCACGCATGACGCCCGGCTCCACCATGGCACGCTGATCGGGCAGCGGTAGCTGGAGACCAAGAAGCTGCTCAAGATCGCCGAGGCATTGCGCGATTTGCTACCCCGGTTCGAGTTGCAGGCCGTGGCGGTGGACGGCACGGATGTCTCAATGTTGATCCCCTTCTTCTCCGACCTGGTGAGGAAGCTTGGGGTGCTCGACGTCTGGATCGCCCAATACGGCACCAACAAGGTTGCCAACTGCGCCCGGGAGGTTGCCGGGACGATCCTCCCTAGGATACACCTCCGGGACCTAGAGTTTCCCTTCGAGTCCCTGCTGGACGCTTGGTCGGACAGCGAGGACAAGCCCACCCACACCAAAGCGGTGTGCGGGTTTGTCGACGAGGTGGTCGAGCGGATGCAGCGGAAGCCAGACCCCGAGCCGTCCCCGGAGCCTCCGACGGAAGAAGCCGGCAACTAGTTGCCACAGCCTCTTGCCGGTCCCTGCTGCTTTCCTGTTTATCTTCTTTCGTTCTTGTCCTGCAAGTGTAGTGCTTTGCGCTGTCTAAACAATTACATTTTGATTAGTCCATGTAATCATTCAGTACTTAGTTAATCAAGCTTTTTAATTCGCTTAATTCTTGTTCCTTGTTCCCGGGGCTACCTCGCGGGGCGGCTCCCTTAGCCTTTGCGTGTTGTGCCTTGTGTTGCCGAGGGCTCGCACGCCTCACCCTTGACCAGACTAGGGACCCGGGACGGACCCGCAGTGCCGACCTGGGGTCAAGCGGTAGCGGCGAGCCACTCCCCTTGCGGGGTAACTACTCCATGCCATGCCCTCCGGGGATGGACCCGGGAGCCACACGGGGAGCGCACTCCCCCCGCAAGCGTCTTCCTAACACTCCGGCCACGCGTAGGTTCCGGGGCCATACTTGGCGAAGCAGCGTTCAACTACGTTCAGTTCTTAGAGGATTTGTCATTTAGGTTCAAGCACTTAGCTTCTCGTTCAGTCTCGTGCTCGGAACGTTTGAACGATGCTCCCACCGTGCCTCCACAATAGCCCTCGCCTTTGAAAAGAACCCCTTGCTTCCGGGGGAACCTGTCCCGAGGGGTGTGGCGGGGACGTCGTGGCTTCCTCGCCGCCATCGGCGAATGCGGGTGGCGAGGACGCCATGGCATCCCCGTAGCAGCCCTTGCTGCTTGGGGAAAAAGCTGCTTGAGGGACGTAGCAGGGACGCGGTGGTGGGCCAGAGTGAACGGCGAACGCTGGCACCGGCGCCATCACAGCATCCTCGCGACGACCCTCGCCTCTGGAGGCGCGCCCTGGAGGGGTGCGGCGGGGACACTATGGCAGTGCACCCGTCGGCGCTGAGCACGGATGGCATGCACCCCCATAGTGTCTCCGCAGCAACCCTCGCTCCTTGTGGAGATACCCTCTGGAGGGATGCGGCAGGGGCACTGCAGTAGTGCACCCGTCGGCGTTGTGCGCCGATGGAATGCACCACGACACTGCCTCCGCGGCAGCCCTCACCCCGGAGCTGCTCGCTAGAGGAGACGTGGCAAGGACACGGCGGCAGTGCACCCGTCAGCGCTGAATGCTGATGGCATGCATTACCATCGTGTCTCTGCGACGCCCCTCAGAGCGGACTCGGTGGAGTGAGGCGGCAAGGGCGCAACGGCCATGCACCCGTCGGCGCCGAGCACTGAGGGGATGCACCCCCATCGCGCCTCTGCGGCTCCACTCCCTCCCTTTGCCTGGTTGAGCTCTGAGCCGTTCCATGGCCGAGGCACCCTTTTTATAGGCGCGGGGGGAGGGCTTTGCCACCGTGCGTGATGGATCAGCTCATCACCCGTGGCGCCCCACCCCTTGAAGTGCGGTACAGTCTTCGCCACCCTGCATGCCAAGTCGTTGTGGCACACGTGGCGGCCCCCTCCTTGGACAAGAGCCTCGGTGTTCGGCGAGTCCCTTGTGGTGCGGTCGCTCCGGACCACAAGGCGCTGCTGCATGCCGTGACCCGTGGGCGGCCCACGGGTATTACAGTGTGCAAGATTCCACTTTTCCCTGCAGATTAGATTCTTACCAGGTCTAAGGTGCTGCAAAAAATTTCGAAATCCACGAAAAACAATAAGCAACACGGGTAATCTCCTGCCTCCCAGCCCCCGGGCGCGGAAGGGTCGATGCCAAACTTGGTTGTGAGCATTTTATTTCCCAGACGCAGCAACTGCGTGGTGCACGTTGCGGGGAGCCCGACAACTACACGTCCTGTGATGCACGTTGCGGGAAGCCCGGCAACCGCATGTCTCGTGATGCACGTCGCGGGAGGCCCGGCGACTGCATGTCCCGTGCCGAAGCGATCCGGTAACGGGTTTGTGTTTTCGAGACTCCAGCAGCCCCCTGCTCACAACTGTATGGAAAGACACTTCCGTGCACCCAAAACAAGAGATAGAAGAAGGAGGAACACACAAATAAACGAGGCAATCTTAAAATTCAGGAAAGAAATACTTATCTTTATTCACAATAACCAGTGGTTTACACATGGGGGCTTCCCGGCTACACTAGTTCGAGAGGCATGCATCAGCAGCATCACCTAAGGGTCGGGCTCCGCCGCTTCACGGGTAGAACTTGCGCAGGTGCTCAATATTCCAACTATTTTGCACCGGCAAGCCATCTTCGGTTTCCAGCCGGACAGCCCCCGGTCTGGTCACCTACACTACCCGGAAGGGGCCCTCCCATCTCGAAGTCAACATGTTCCCGGCCTTCGTTCCTTGTATCCGGCGCAGGACAAGGTCTCCGTTCTCGAGGCCCCGGGGATGGACTCGCCTGTCGTGGTAACGACGGAGTTCCTGATGGTAGCGCGTCGCTCGCACAACAGCCCGGCATCGAAGCTCTTCGATGAAGTTTAGATCATCAACCCTTTGCTCGTGTTGGCTGGTGTTGCCGTACGCGCGTACGCAGGGAGATCCGTGCTTGAGTTCGAGGGGCAATACCGCTTCTGCCCCATAGACAAGGGCGAAAGGGGTTTCGCCCGTTGCCCGACTAGGTGTGGTCCTGATTGACCACAGCACGGGCTGGAGTTCTTCAACCTAGTGTTTCCCGTGGCCTTTGATCTTGTCAAAGGTTCTCGTCTTGAGCCCGTGCAGCACTTCTGCGTTAGCTCGCTCCGCCTGCCCGTTACTCCTCGGGTGAGCAACGGACGCGAACTGCAACTTGGTGCCCATGCCCTCGCAGTAGGCTTGGAACATCGCGCTCGTGAATTGCGTGCCATTGTTGGTGATGATGCCGTTAGGCACACCAAACCGGCACACAATATTCTAGAAAAACTTGATGGCCGCCTGGGCGGTCACCTTCCGCACTGGTTCCACTTCCACCCACTTGGAGAACTTGTCGATGGCCACGAAGAAATACTCGTAGCCGCCGACCACCCTCGGCAACTTGCCGACGATGTCCCACCCCCAGACCGCGAACGGCCACGAGGCCGGGATGACATGCAAGGCCTACGCCGGCTGGTTGCTTTTCTTCGAGTGGAACTGGCACGCTTCGCACATCTTCACGAGCTGATCCGCGTCGGCCAGGGCTGTGGGCCAGTAAAAACCGTGCCGAAACGCCTTGCCGGCTAGAGCCCGGGAGGCCACATGGTGGGAGCATGTGCCTTGATGTATCTCCTCCAACAGCGCGCGCCCTTCGTCTTGCGGCACACAGATGAGCTTGACCCCATTCGCACGCCTGCGGTAGAGGTTTCCATCCACCACAGTGTACATTTTGGCTTGCCGCGCCACACGCTCCGCAGCAACGCCATCTTCCGGGAGGGCCTCCCCCTTCAAGTAGCGGGCGATTTCCACCGCCCAGAGAGGGGTCTCCCTGCCAACGCATGCTACTATGTCAGTGGCATGGACCCTCGCTGTCGTGGGGTTTCCTTCGGTTGCCGGAGGGGCGTCTCCGGCAACCAGCTTGGGGGCGACTGAAGGAGCCGCTTGCTTCTGGCAGAACACCGCCGCCGGGGGTTCCCGGCGTTCTGCTGCCATCTTGGACAGCTCGTCAGCCGCGAAGTTGTCCTTCTGCTTGACGTGTTCGAACCGCAAACCCTTGAACTTGCGTTCTAGCTTGCGGACTTCCTCCACGTATGGTGCCATCTACGGGCAGTCGTAGTCCTTGTTAACCTAGTTGATTACGAGCTGGGAGTCCCCGCGAACAATCAGGCGCTTGATGTCGAGGGCGATCGCTGCCCGTAACCCGGCGAGCAAACCCTCATACTCCGCTGTGTTGTTGGTGGAGTTCGGGAAATCGAGTTGGACAGCGAACCTCAGTTGGTCCCCTGTTGGTGACTCGATGACGACCCTGGCACCAGCTCCTTGGAGACTGAACGCGCCGTCGAAGTAGAGGACCCAGTGGCCTTCGTCCAGCCTGCCGGGCAGGATGGTCTCCGGCTCCTCCTCTCCCATGCTCGTCGACGTCCACTCTGCGACAAAGTCCGCCAGGGCCGCACTCTTGATGCTCTTGGAGTTGGCGAAGTGGAGGTCAAACTCTGACAGCTCCATCCTCCACTCGGCCACCCTCCCAGTGGCTTCGCGGTTGGTGAAAGCCCGCTTGAGGCAGAATCCCGACACCACCGTGACGCAGTGCGCCTGGAAGTAGTGGCGCGGCTTGCGGGGCGCAAGGAAAATCCCCAAGAGGAGCTTCTGTACTTGCGGGTACCTCGTACGGGCGTCGCGCAGCACCGTGCTGACGAAGTACACCGGGTGCTGCACTAGCCGCTTGCGCGGTGCTGGGGTTGCTGGCTCGTGGGTGGTCCCCGGGCCCGAGGCAGTTGCTGGGGGTCGCCCCCTGCCCAGCAGCCTCAGTCCCCGGAACGTCTTCCTCCCTCTCTGGTAGATTAGTAGCGGCTCGCTCGGCTTGGGGGCGACGAGGACGGGCGGCGACCTCAGGTACTGCTTGAGTTCCCAGAACGCCGCTTTGGCCTCGGGGGTCCAGTCAACCGGACTCTTCTTCTTCATTACCTTGAAGAAAGGCAGGGCGCGTTCGCCCAGCCTTGAGATGAAGTGGCCCAACGCGGCAACACAACCGTTGAGGCGTTGGACATCTTTCACCTTGCAGGGAGCCTCCATCTTCTCGGTAGCCTCTATCTTCTGCGGGTTGGCTTGTATCCCTCTGTGAGAAACCAAGAAACCCAGAAGCTGGCCCGAGTCCACACCAAAGGTGCGCTTCTCAGGGTTCAGCTTGAGTTTGATCCTGCGGAGGTTGTCAAACGTCTCCCGCAGGTCATCAATCAGCAAGTCCCCACGCTTTGACTTGATGACGATGTCGTCCATGTAGGCCTCCACATTTCGGCCTAGCTGGGGTCCCAAACACTCGTGCAGCGCACGTTGGAATGTTGAGCTCGCGTTCTTCAACCCGAAAGGCATGCACGTGTAACAGTAGCAGCCAACCGGGGTGATGAACGCTGTTTTCTCCTCATCTTCGACTGCCATCTTGATTTGATGGTAGCCGGAAAAAGCATGCAAAAATCTCAGCAGATCGCAACCAGCAGTGGAATCGACTATTTGATCAATGCGGGGTACAGGGAAAGGATCCTTGGGACACGCACGGTTCAGATCAGTAAAATCTACACACATGCGAAGTTTATTCCCCGCCTTGGGTACTACTACAGGGTTAGCTAACCAGGTGGGGTACAGAACTTCCTTGATAGCCCCGGCAGCTTTGAGCTTGTCCACTTCTTGCTTGATGAAATCCTTCCGCTCCTGCACATGCCAGCGGATCTTCTGCTTGACGGGGCGGGCGTCCGGGCGCACCACAAGTCGATGCTCAATCACCTCCCTGGGGACTCCGGGAAGATCCGAAGGCTCCCAAGCGAACATGTCGGCGTTCTCCCGGAGGAAGGTGATGAGGGCGCTTTCCTATTCGGCAGTAAGGTTCGCACCGACGGTGACGGTGCGTTCCTTGTTGCCGGCCTGGAGGGGCAGCTTCTTCACCTTGGTAGCCTCCTCCCGGAGCTTCTGGCCCTTGCCGGGGCACGAGCTCGAGCCTGCACTTCCCTCGGCAAGCTCTTGCAGGGCAGTGCGGGCTTTCTTCGTTGCCGGGCCGTCGCCCGGCGAGCCTTCGTCCAAAGCGACGTCTTCGTCATCGGTGTCGGCTGCAGCGGCAGCCCTGACAACCTCGCCCACGCACCAGGCCGCGTCCTTGAGGTCGCACCTGATGGAGAGAACTCCATACACGGACGGCATTTTCATTACGCCGTAGGCGCAATGCGTAGCCACCATGAATTTGATCAGCGCATGCCGACCAAGGATCCCGTTGTAGGGCAACTAGGTGTGCGCCACGTCGAACACTATGTGCTCGGTCCGAAACGCTTCCCGGGACCCGAAGGTCACCGGCAGCGTGATGCGCCCCAGGGGGCGCACGATCCCGGGGTTTACTCCCCGTAATGGCTCGGTGGGCGTCAGCTGTTCCACCAGTAGCTGGAGTTTCTCCACCAACCTGGCGGACAGGAGGTTTAGCCCCGCTCCGTTGTCCCCCAGAACCTTGGTCACCGTCATGTTGCTGATGATTGGTGAGACCACGAAGGGTATGACCCCAGAACCCAACTGCCGTGCTGGGTGATTGTCGGCGCTGAAGGTGCTCGGCACGTGCGACCACATCAGCGGCTGCTACAGCTCCGCGTACGGCAACAGCGCGCACCCGTCACGGGTGAGGCGCTTTACCGCGGCATGGATGGGAGAGCATAGGCTCCCCCATGGATGCAGGCGACGCCACCAGGCTCCTGGAAGCCTGGCTCGTCGCCGCCAGTGCAATCGGACTCGTGCTGTTCGTCAGCGCGAGCCCTGTCGCGTCCGCGGGGAGGGCGCTCCCTGCCCGCGCGAGCCTGGCCGCGTCCCCCCTAGGGTTCGTCCGTGCCGACGCCGCAGCCGGCAGGTCTCGGCCCTGCTCTGGGGTCGTTCGGGCAATCTCGGGAGAGATGCCCGATGTCGCCGCAGATGAAACAGGCGTCAGCAGCACGGCGCTCCTCATGGCGCTGCTCGTGCCGCTGCTTGATCCCCTGCAGGATGCGGCAGTCCTGCGCGTCTTGGGTAGAGTTGTTGTGTATGGGGCAGCGGGGCGCGTCGCCCTGCTTGCCACCAGGCCCGCCACCCGACGAGGCCTTCTTCGCAGGCCTCGCGGCAACAACCCTTGAATCCGCAGCGAGAACCTGTTTCCCACTGCGCAGGGCTCGCGGCAGCCTTGGCTGCTAGCTCGGGCGCTAAGCGCCCTTCCTCGGCCATGGCGCACTTGTGCGCCAGGGCGTACAGATCTTGTGTCGTCCGGATCCGATGCGTGCTCAGCTTCTCGCGCATCTTGGGGTCGCGGACGTTGATGGCGAAGGTGTTGACGATGGCAGCTGCCTCCGCCTCCGTGACAGAGTTGGAGAGGTTGGAGAAGCGGTTGACGAAGCTCCGCAACGTCTCTCCCGGCTTCTACATAATGGTGTGCAGTTCCGCCATGGTTCCCGGGCGCTTGTAGCCGCCTTGGAACACGCTCACAAACTGCTCGTGCAGATCCGCCCACGTGGCAATGGACCCGGCGGGCAGGTGGAGCAGCCAGGTTCTCACTGATCCTTTCAGGACTACTGGGAACTAGTTGGCCTTGACCTTGTCGTCGGCGCCGATGGCATACATCCCCAACATGTAGGTCAGGAGGAAATCCTTGGGATTCATGGTCCCGTCGTATGTGCCGAGTGCTGGCACTCGGAACTTGCGGGGCCATGTCACCCGGCGCAGCTCGCGTGTGAACGTGGTGCAGCCATCCTCGAGGCCCATGGGAGCATCTTCCTGCTCCTGCGGGCGTTGGCGCCCTACCTCGCACCGGCACCGGAGCTCTAAGCGTTGGCGTAGATCTTCTTGCTGGTGGGCATTCAAGTTGCCGCGCGCGTCACCCCGTGTGACCATGGGTGACAAGTTCGAGGACCCCTCCGGGTCTCCGTCTCCCTGGCCTCCCTGCGGGGGAGGTTTCTCCCCTTGACGTGAGGCACGGGGAGCGCCTCTGCGCTCCAGGTTCTGCCCGCGGCCGAAGCCTGACGGAACGTCCTCACCTTGCGGCTGTTGGGCAGCGAGCGCGAAGAGCGCATCCAACTCTTCGCCCCACGTCTCGTGCCCCGGCGTGCCCTATTGTGGTTCATACCACACCATGACCCGCGCGGCGATGATGGCTTCCGCTGGGGTTTGTGCGGGAGGCAGCCGGTTTCCCGAGCGGCTGCTTTTTCGCTCTACCCTCGGACGTATCCGGGTGTGCGGGGTGCGAGCCCCCGGGCGTTGCTCGCGACGCGGTATGCTCATGGCGCAGCTGACGCTGCGTGTCCTCAGCCCGTGACTCGACTTGCTGGCCGGTGCGGGCAGCGCCATGCCTGCTTGCGCGGCTGGCCCCAGCGCTGGGAGCAGCCGGCCCCCTCAGCCGGTTGTCGGCTGATGGCCGAGGAGGCAGGGGAGGCAGCTGTGACTGCTGCACTCGTGAGGGCTCAGGGTTCTCCTGAGCCCCCGACGCGGGTCGCGCATCGTGCGACCGCGTGTGCGCCGCTGGGGCCTCACGCGGGTCGATCCGAGGGTCACTAGCCCGCTTGGGGGGCATGGTGGCCAGCTCTGTCGGCGGAAAAGACGAGGCCGACGTCGAGGCAGACACTGCCGCCGGCGGTCACCGGCGAGATCTCCTCTCGCGCCCCCTACCTGGCGCGCCAGATGTCGTTGCACGGGGCTCCGATACTGGTGGCATGCTGGGACACCCCCTTTTAGGTTCGGCAGGGGCGTCGGGGATCGCTCCGGCGATCGCCGGCATGGCCGATGGTGTACGTAACCTGCAAAGAGGTGCACCCAGGATGCATGCAAGCTAGGAACACATGCACGCACGTTTTTACCCAGGTTCGGGCCACCCGGAGGTGTAAAACCCTACGTCCTGCTTGTCTGAGCTTGTATTATCGCAAAACCAAGTGTTTACAGGTTGCCGGGTGAGTTCCCGGGTACTCTCTCCCTTTGGCTAAGTACTCCTTACTATTCTCTACTAATGCTAGAGGCCAACTGTGGGCTGATCGAACCCTTTTGACCGTTGGCGGGGGTCCTCCTTTTATAGACAAGGGGATACCATAGGTGCCACCATGCATGAATTACAAGTGGCGAGCAGGGAGATAGGGCAACTCCCCCTCGGTGCGCTGGTGGGCATGCATGAACGCCAACTCCGCTGCTAGGGGTCTAAAAGCCTTACAGGTAGGATTGGACAGCCACTGTTTACCTGACTAGACGGGCACCCCTCCTGTCGGCTCATTTAATGCGCCGTGCGCCTCACTCCTCGCCCTGGCGGAACTGCGCACCGGGTGCCTAACGCGCGCCCATGTGGCGCCCTTGCTCTGCTTGCTCGGCCCTGCCCTCACGACGGGAGCCTGCGCCTGGGAACCTCTCCTCCTGGCAAGAGACCTCCCGAGAGGTGGCCAGGCGGGAATATTCCCCGAAGCCAGCTAGCCCTTCCGGGCTGGTGGCTTGCCGGGCAGCCCATTAGCTGCCGCCCGGGATGAGGTCCTCCCGGGAACTTAGTGGTGCGACCCACGCATCGCGCAACGGTGGTACCCCGGGTGCCACTGGTGCGACAGACGGTCTAGATCGTTTACCGGTTCGATTTAAAGGCAATCTAATCTTAGCCGTAGATCTAGGTCGGACGGACGAGGGAGCTCGAGCTTACCGGCGGCGGCGCTAGGTTTCCGGCGAGGTCGCCGGCGAAGGGGGGACGCGACGGCGGGCATTTCTGGCGAGGTCTCGGGTCGGGGAAGTGCGCGGCAGGCGTGGCTTGACGAGGTGGAGACGTTGGTAGCGTCGGTGAGGCTCGGGGAGGTCGGAGTCGTCGCCTAGGACGACGGGTGTCGCGCGGACGGCGGCGGAGCTTCGAGCAGCGACGGGCTGCGGTGCACAAATGACGAAGAGGGGGGGCGTCAGCTTGACTGCAAGGAAGAGAGGATGGGGATAAGCGAGGTCCCGTCAACCCTGGCGTACCGTACGGTCGGCGGCGAGCTCGGGACGGCGGCGACAGTGGCGAACGGAGGCGAAAAATTAGGGTAGCGTGGGCGCATAATCGACAAAGAGGGAAGGGGGAAAGAGATGCACGGGCCTCGGGCTTTATCGGGACGCGAGCGGCAGGCTGCGGGATGCACGGAGCAGACGGGGCGGCGGCGATGGCGCGCGGGATCGGCGGTGCGGACGTGCGGCGTGATTCGCGCGTGCCTTCCCATCAGAGACGATGGATCTGACAGGCGGGCCCTGCCTGTCAGCCTCGGGCGCGCACGCGCGCTGGCTCTGGGCCGGTCGGGCTCGGGCGCGTGACGTACTAGGCCGGTTCGGCCCATTTGGCCGGGCCGGTCCGGTTTTCTCTTTTTTTTTCCTTTTCTTTTTCCTTTTCTGTTTTTCCTTTGTAACTTTTGATTTTGAACTCCAAATTGGTCCAAATAAATTTCAGAAAATTTGTAAAATCATGTTATAGCATGATACAACTTTTGGGAGCAATTTCCACTCAAAATAAAATATATATAAAAATACATTTGCACTATAAATGCATTTAGGGCTATATAACTATAAAATAGTTTTTCAACTCCAATAAATATCCAAAAAATATGGGATAGCTTATTTATGCAATAGACCCCATTTATAGATAAACCCTATTGGTTTAAAGATCCAAAGCTCAAATAGGTGAATAACTTGGTTTTAAAAAGAAATAAAACCTTTTCAAAGCATTTTTAGATTCAAATTTGAATGCAAACATGCAAATGTGGCATGATGGTCATGGATGCAATGCATATGAAAGAGTTTGAATTTTTGGGATGTTATAGACCTAACCCCCTTAAGATGAATCTCGTCCTCGAGATTCAGTTTGGCTAGCAAAGAGGTGTGGGTGGTCTTCTCGAAAATCATCTTCGCGTTCCCATGTGGCTTCCTCTTCAGTGTGATGGTCCCACTGAACTTTGCAAAACTTGATGGTCTTGGATCGGGTATGTCTCTCAGCGGTATCCAAAATTCTGATCGGTTTCTCCTCATAGGTAAGGTCACTCTGCAGCTGGACTTCCTCGAGTGGAATTGTATCCCTCAGTGATGTGTCGGCCATCTCGGGGTGACACTTCTTCAGTTGCGACACATGGAAGACATTGTGGACATTCAACAGTGCTTCCGGTAGATCCAACTTGTAGGCTACCTCTCCTTGGCGTGACAAGATCTTGAAGGGTCCAATAAATCGGGGTGCTAACTTTCCTTTTATTCCAAATCTCTTTACCCTGTGTATCGGCGAAACTCTGAGATACGCTCTACCTTCAATCTCGTAGGTAACCTCCCTACGTTTGGAGTCTGCATAGCTCTTTTGTCTTGATTGAGCTACTTTCAGCCTGTCTCGGATGAGTCGAACCTTTTCTTCCGCATCCTTTATCGTATCGGGACCGAACAGGCTATGGTCTCCTACACCATCCCATAACAATGGTGTTCTGCACTTCCTTCCATAGAAAGCTTCAAACGGTGACATTCCTATGCTGGCTTGGAAGCTGTTGTTGTATGAGAATTCTGCATATGGCAGGTTGTCATCCCAACTGGATCCATAATCTAGAGCGCAGGCTCTCAACATATCCTCGAGGATCTGATTTACTCTTTCAGTCTGTCCATCCATCTGCGGATGAAAAGCTGTGCTGAATTCCAGTCTCGTTCCTAGAGACTCATGTAGTTGTCCCCAAAATCTTGAGGTAAATTGGGTACCTCTGTCTGAAACTATTTCCTTGGGTACCCCGTGTAAATACACGATTCTGGATATGTAGCGTTTTGCTAATTGAGCACTTGTATAAGTGGTCTTTACCGGTATGAAATGGGCGACCTTGGTCAAGCGGTCAACCACTACCCATATAGAGTCATACCCTGATCTGGTTCTCGGTAAACCGGTGATAAAGTTCATGCCAACTTTATCCCACTTCCAGTCTGGTATAGGCAGTGGTCTTAGCAATCCTGCCGGCTTCTGGTGTTCGGCTTTAACTCTGCTACACACATCGCACAAGGCAATGAACTCGGCGATGTCTCGCTTTAAACCGGACCACCAAAATGTTTCCTTTAGGTCCATGTACATTTTCGTGTTCCCACGGTGGATTGAGTACGGTGAATCATGGGCTTCTTGTAAAATCAGCTTTCTAATTTCTGGATCCTGCGGTACAGAAATGCGTTTACCGAACCATATGGTTCCTTGGTCATCTTCAGGAAAATCCTTTGCTTTCTCGGCAACCAAATTCTCTTTTATCTCGTTTATTTCCGAGTTGCCCTTCTGTGCTTTTCTGATCCTGTCCAGCAAAGTGGGCTGTACTTCCAATGTGGCCAAATGTCCTTCAGGCACAATCTCAAGACTCAGGTCCTTGAACTGTTTGCACAACTCTGGCGGTAACTCTCCAGCTGTCAGTCTGTTTACATAGCCCTTGCGGTTCAATGCATCGGCTATGACATTAGCCTTGCCAAGATGGTACTGTAGACTCAGGTCATAATCCTTTATCAATTCCAACCATCTCCGTTGTCTCAGATTCAGCTCCTTCTGGGTGAATATATACTTCAAGCTCTTGTGATCTGTGAACAACTCACAGTGCTTCCCCATCAGGTAGTGTCTCCAAGTCTTCAAAGCTTGCACTACAGAGGCTAATTCCAAATCATGCGTGGGGTAGTTGCCTTCGTGGTTCTTTAGTTGCCGCGAAGCGTAAGCAACAACTCTTCCTCCCTGCATCAAAACTCCTCCCAAACCTTGATGTGAAGCGTCGCAATAAACTTGAAAGTCTTCTTGCAGGTTTGGTAATACAAGAATAGGTGCGGACACCAATCTCTTCTTTAACTCCTGGAAACTCTCTTCACATTTCTCGTTCCAGGCGATCTTCTTCTCTTTCTTTAATAGTTCAGTCATGAGTTTAGCAATCTTGGAGAAGTTCTCAATGACTCTCCGATAGTATCCAGCGAGTCCTAGGAAACTGCGGATATCTCCAACATTCTTGGATGACTCCCATTCTATAACAGCGGTCACCTTAGCTGGTTCGACAGCTACTCCTGCTCCTGACACGATGTGCCCTAGCAAACTGACTTCTGACAACCAAAATACGCACTTGCTGAACTTGGCGTACAACTTGTGCGCTCTCAGCTTTTCCAAAATTATGCGCAGATGCTGCTCATGCTCTTCCTCGCTCTTGGAATAAACCAAAATATCGTCGATGAACACAACGACGAACTTGTCCCAAGTATTCCATGAACACTTTGTTGATCATGTTCATAAAGTAGGTCGGTGCATTGGTCAAACCAAATGGCATCACGGTATACTCGTATAGTCCATACCGGGTGGTGAATGCCGTCTTGAGTATATCCATCTCTCGGATCTTCAGCTGAAAATACCCTGATCGCAGATCGATCTTTGAGAACACACAGGCTCCTTCCAATAGGTCGAAAAGATCGTTGATGAGAGGTAAGGGGTATTTATTCTTTATCGTCACCTCATTTAGTGACCGATAATCGATACACATCCGTTGGCTTTTGTCCTTCTTCTCCACAAACAGGACAGGTGCTCCCCATGGTGATGAACCGGGGCGAATGAAACCTTTCGCTAACTGTTCAGCTAGCTGCTTCTTCAACTCTTTCAATTCATCCACAGCCATCTTATAAGGTCTCTTGGCTATGGGTCCACTTCCAGGCATCAATTCGATGAGAAACTCTACATCACGGTCTGGTGGCATACCTGGCAACTCTTCCGGGAAGACATCCGGATACTCATTCACTACTAGAACCTCGTCCAGGCTAACCCCCTTAAGAGAATTGACCTTAGGTCTCTTAAGTTCAAAAGCAGACTTGAAACGGATTCTCTTATTCTCTGGGGTGGTGAGGGTGATGGTCCTTCTGACACAGTCTATGAGTCCCTCATACTTGGCCAGCCAATCCATTCCTAGGATGACATCCGTGGGGAACGTGTGTTTCCCTATTTCCAAACTTAGCCCGCGGCTGTCATATGCAGCTATCAATTCTCCCCCTGGTGAATTTACTTTCATGGGGTTTGCTAGTGTGCTAATAGGTAATCCATTTTGGTGCACAAATCCTCTTGAGATGAATGAATGAGATGCACCGGTATCAAACAGTAATAAAGCTTTAAATGAATTAATGCTAAAGGTGCGGATGACTATACCTTGCTCCTCGGTGATCTCTTCAACGTCGATGTGGTTCACGTTGCCCTTCTGGAACGGGTTTGGCTTAACCACATTCCCTCCATTCTTCTCCGGGCAATCGTTGGAGTAGTGCCCCATCTTGTGGCACTTGAAGCACTCCACCCGGCTCATGTCCCTACCAGGGTTGCGGTTCTGTCCTGTGCCATTGCCGTTGTTGTGGCCCTTTGCATTGCCATTTTGGTTCCCACTTCCATTGTGGTTACCGTTCCCGTTGTGGAGCCTCGGGTGCTGCTGCTGTTGGTGCTGGTGCTGGTGCTGCTGGTGCTTGCTGCTGCTGTTGGTCCCGGTATGGCGGTTCTGATGGGCATACCCTCCGCTGCGTCTGTCGTTGTGGCCCCCGGCCCTGTGCACAGATGGACTGCCACTGCCGTCTTGGGTGGTGCGTAGGTTCTGGTGTGGCCCCACGTGAGAGCCCCCATGGTGGAGTCTCCTCTTGCGGTTCTCCATCTGGTGGAGCTTGTTCTCCAACACAATCGCCTTGTCAATTAGCGATTGGTAGGTAGGAGTGTATGCAACAGCCAGTTGAACAGAAAGTTCATCATTCAGCGCATCCAAGAATCTCTCTCGGCGCTTGGCATCCGTGATCACCTCGTCCGGCACATAGCGGGCGAGGCTGTTGAACTGGTCGATGAATTCGACCACTGTGCAGCTTCCCTGTCTGAGCCGCAGGAATTCCTTCTTCTTCAAATTAAGCAACCCCACTGAGATGTGGCGGAGCGGAAAGCTTCTTGGAACATGTCCCAGGTCACTTGCTCGATGGGGGTGGTGATCTGGTAATTTTCCCACCACGATGCAGCCGGTCCTTCAAGCAGATGGGCTGCAAACCGCACTTTCTCTTCCTCAGTGCAGTTCATGGTCACCAAGTTCTTATTAACTGAGCAGAGCCAGTCGTCTGCCACGATTGGCTCTGGTGAGCTGGAGAAGGTGGGTGGTCGCAATCGCAGAAACTTGGTCAGCATATCCACTTGTGGAGGTTGGTGTTGTTGGTTGTTGTTGGGGTTCTGCTGGTGGTTGGCGTTGTTGTTGGCCAGTTGCTGAGTAATCAGTTGAAAGAATTGGGTCTGGGTGGCCAACAGTTGCTGCATGGTTGCAGCATTCCCTTCTGCTTTGGCGTTGTTAGCCTCAACGTTGTTGGTGGGGTTCTGGCGTCTCGGAGGCATCTGTTTAGGGTAGCATAGATGAGGAATAATAGACAGAATAGAGCTAAGGATGTCTAAGCCCCCACAAAACCAGATATTAACATAAGCATATCTCAATCATACACTCAATCATTCATAATAAGGTTTTGGAAAATATAGCAAATCACACTTGTTCACGATGGGACATTGCCCATAATAGAAGAGTACGGAAAAAAAAGCAATTGATCTACATTGCCATACACATAGCTTGCATGGTCAATGACTAACTCGCAAAACTAATAACGAAAAGAAACTGATAAAGTCTGGCAGGCATCGACTAGGACTAAGGAGGTGTGGCTGATGTCGCGGCTCCATTCACCCTCTTCCTCTTGGAACGGGTGTTGGTGGCAGGGGTGTCCATCTCGTGGACCTCCTGGGGCTCCTCCTCCTCAGTCGGCACTCCCTCCAGAGGTTCCACCTCCTGATCCTGTGTTGGAGGTGGGGCCTGGTCTGGTGTCGGTGCGGCAGCTGGCACGGCTGCAGGTGCGGCTGCGGTGGCGGCTTCGATGAAAGCCTTGAACTACTCGCAGCAGTAGCGAGCTTGGTCCCTCTCATACAGTAGCTGATCAATGACTCCTTCCATATTGAGGGCAGTATTCTGCAACAATGCCTTGTCCTCCTGCCATTGGGTCTTCTCTCCCATCAGATTACCGACCTACTCCTCGGCTAGGTCGGCCCTGGTCATCTCATGCTCGAGGCAAGACTCTAAGTCCACTGTGTTTGCCTCCATGTTCTCGAAGTGGGTCGTCACCGGGGTTGCATCCTCGTCATTGGTTGTTGCCACGGCCGAGCATGCATGGTTCCGCCTTCCATAGACGAGGAAGGGGGAGTCCTCAGGAAACTCGTGCTGATAGTCTCGGCACACCTGCACGAAGGCGCACTGCATGGCGAACTGAAGGCCTTGCTCGAAGGTGGGGTAGCGGGCGATGAAGGTAATATCCGGAGTGGCAGGCGCAATCTCACGCCCGTGGATCTTCGCCTCAATCTCCCACCGTGGTTGCCATCCTTCTGGCATGGCGGGCTCGACTCGGTCTCTGAACCTGGGTGGTGGCAGGTCAAGAGACGCACACAGTGCCGCCAAAGGGGCAATGAACAACCGCACGTCGTCCGTGGAGGGGTAGTAGACTCGGGTAAACGGCGGTACGTTGCCAAAAGGTGTTGGGCTTCCCATCTATAGAAAATAAGAAGGGAAAGGTAAGGGACTATCAGTGACAGTAAAGGTAGTAGAGTGGATAAAATGAGAAAAGTTAATATTAGAGGTGGAATTGTAAAGATACAAATTGGATGCATTGTAATATGTGTATAACATGACAACATGATTATAGTGGTGGATGGTATAATGAAACAAATATGCATCTGTGGTATAATAAAATAAACATGCATATGTGGTATAATAAAAGAAACATGCATCTGTGGTATAAGGCATAGTATTTGGTGTATATGTAAAATAAATCAACAAACATGTCATGCATATGTAAGATATAAATGCAATGATTCAGATGAATAGGGATAAGGAATAATGTATATAAAGATCAGATGAGGAATAAAATATATGTATATCGTATCATCCAGAACTTAATTGTACTTACAAACTTGCATGACCACTTGGGCCAGCATAAACAAATACTGTTTCATCTCATCAAAATAAATGTTTAAACACTTGCAGCGGAAAGGTAGAGCAAATGGGCCTCAACGACTCCCAGAGGAGATAGCATGTTGGAATGTAAGCACATGACCCAAAGAATATCGACGAACCTCACTCTTCGTCAGATTCACCTGCATTATTGATTACAGCCACTAAGGGGTCAATACATTGAATGTATTGGCAAGTTCACCTGGAAGTTATAACAAATCCTACCAAGTATATGCAATTGAGGTATAGTGGGGTTCAGGCTTTATGGCGTGGTAGCAAAACATAATTTATCTTACTACAATTGAATGTTACATTATTGTTAACTAATGGACACTGGGTAGAAACACCGATGCTCCTATTAATCTAAGGACATTGAGTAGACACATCAATGCTCCTAACCCAAGTTCAAACCATTCATTTTAATTAGAAATTGGAATGAGTGAGACCTTCCTTACAGCCACCAAATCTAGTTGCTCATAATTGTCCGTAACGAGGGACACGGCTAAGTACTTAGTTTGACACTCTCGAGAGGTGGTACACTTTACCCACAAGAAATCGACGTGTTAATCCCTTGCTGGCCTCAGGGTAGTGTAGCAACGGCATCGATTACAGGAATTTTCAGAACATAATCCCCCAAACCGCCTGAGGGAGGCGCTCCCACCTACACGGCTACATACCGATGTCATCCTCAGATCCGGGTTCATATTTGTTACATCCATCCTGCCAAAGCCCATTTAGCATGTGGTTGTACCGGAAGCTTCTAAACACGAAAACTAGTCCGGTCTCTCGTTAGCCCGGGTGGCATTTCACATTTGCGACGCAGGCGCTCCCCGAATCCACGGGGAGACGTCCATGGACGATCCGCCCCCGAATCCACGGGGACTCGACTCAGAGGGAGCCATAGAAATGGACCTGACGTCGCATAACATCTCAAATCCTCAAAGCCGTCCACCCAGGATGGTTCATTAGGGTTCTTTTGCCAGGTTTCCAAAATTACTCCACAATATCAGTTTCACAGTGATTGAGATTCCCTCCCACGTATACTAACATAGCATGGCTAAGCAATATCTAATCACGATGGCTATTGGTGGAGGTTTCATGGCAAAGGTAACCCTATAGCTAGTAGGTCAATCATAGCTAGCATAAGTACGAGTAATAATCCTATCAATGCATTTCTACCAGCAACACTAATGCATAAGTATTTTAAAAACAATCAGCAATAGGATAATGATCAAAGTGAACTTGCCTTGGTAGTAGTTGGAGTTCAAACACTCGTCACAATCACAAGGTTCGCTTTCCGAAAAAACTATACGAAACAAACAACATACACATACATAAACACACAATTCACATCACCACAAAATAAGATATGCTATGATGCGATGCAACATGTGACATGAATTGGTTTATTTTATTCGGGTGCTCAACTGGTCCTAAGCATTAGTGATTAAAACAAATGCATTAGGGTTTTAAACAAAAAGGCAAAAACAATTGATTAAAACCCTAAAATATACTTTCATTGGCATCAGCCAAATAATTGAATTCAAAAAATTTATCTCTTTGTCCCAATGGACAGAGGACATCAATACAAAATTTGGGCACTGGTTTCACTTAAAAAGGATCTCTAATAAATTAGTTATGAATTAAATGGTATAAAACGCCTTTCTGTAAATTGACTGTGATTCTAATATTCCAATTTAAATTTAGACAGTGCCAAAAGATTCTACAGGTTGAGAGCTTTCCAGAAATGTAAAATTTGCTAAATTTGGCCCAGTGGTTTAAAAGATATGAGCATTTGAAGTTTTAGGGGCTTTTCTGCAAAAGTGCCATTTAATTTAAACCGGGATTTATATTTTCATTTTAACAGGGACACGTGGCGTGATCTGATTCGCGCGTACCGGTACGGGTTGGGATTAAATCGGAGCCATCGGATCTCACTTAAAGGGAATTGGACGGTCTAGATCGCGTACCGGTTCGATTTAAAGGCAATCTAATCTTAGCCGTAGATCTAGGTCGGGGAAGTGCACGAGAGGTGCGGCTTGGCGAGGCAGAGATGTTGGCGGCGGCGGTGAGGCTCGGGGAGGTCGGGGTCGTCGCCTAGGACGACGGGCGTGGCACGGACGGCGGCGAAGCTTCAGGCGGCGACGGCGACGGGCTGCGGTGCACAAATGACGAAGAGGGGCGCGTCAGCTTGACCGCTAGGAAGAGAGGAAGGGGATAGGCGAGGTCTCGTCGACCCTGGCGTACCGTACGGTCGGCGGCGAGCTCGGGACGGCGGCGACAGTGGCGAACGGCGGCGGAAAATTAGGGCAGCGTGGGCGCGTAATCGACGAAGAGGGAAGGGGGAAAGAGATGCGCGGGCGTTGGGCTTTATTGGGACGCGAGCGGCAGGCTGCGGGATGCACGGAGCAGACGGGGCGGCGGCGATGGCGCGCGGGATCGGCGGGGCGGACGTGCGGCGTGATTCGCGCGTGCCTTCCCATCAGAGACGATGGATCTGACAGGCGGGCCCCGCCTGTCAGCCTCGGGCGCGCACGCGCGCTGGCTCTGGGCCGGTCGGGCTCGGGCGCGTGACGTACTAGGCCGGTTCGGCCCATTTGGCCGGGCCGGTCCGGTTTTCTCTTTTTTTTCCTTTTCGTTTTCCTTTTATGTTTTTCCTTTGTAAATTTTGATTTTAAACTCCAAATTGGTCCAAATAAATTTCAGAAAATTTGTAAAATCATGTTATAGCATGATTCAACTTTTGGGAGCAATTTCCCCTCAAAATAAAAAATATATATAAATACATTTGCCCTATAAATGCCTTTAGGGCTACTTAACTATGAAAAAGTTTTTCAACTCCAATAAATATCCAAAAAATATGGGATAGCTTATTTATGCAATAAACCCCATTTATAGATAAACGCTATTTTTTAAAATATTCAAAGCTCAAATGGGTGAATAACTTGGTTTTAAAAAGAAATAAAACATTTTCAAAGCATTTTTAGATTCAAATTTGAATTCAAACATGCAAATGTGGCATGATGCTCATGGATGCAATGCATATGAAAGAGTTTCAATTTTTGGGATGTTACAGCATCGCTGCCGCCGGAGGCCCCAGCTCCCACGTCACCGTGAGGCTCCTGAGGCTGCGGGCTGGCCTCCTGCACGCTCGCCCGCTCCGCCGCAGACCGCCTCACCAGGGGGACGTCGTCCTCCTCCGGCGCGACTCCGCTGGCTGCCGGGGGAGCGTCGTCATCGTCGTCATCGCCGTCGTCGCTGAGGTCTCCTCCGACGCCCAGCGAGGAGTCGTTGGAGTCCGAGTCCTCTGGCCTGGCAGAGGCCTGGCCTTGGCCCCTCTTCCCCGAGTCGGTAGCCGGCTCCTTGCCCTTGCGGGGCCTGGGCTGCGGGGGGGAGGGTTGCGCCGAGGGGTCCTCCATGATCCCCCACTCGTCCCAGAGGGGGAGATCCCGGGATCCCGGGTTCGGGATCCCGGCGTCGAGTGGGTGCGCTCCAAAGCGGGGGCAGCCGGTAGGCTTCGCCCTCGCCGGTGATGCCCTTCACCCAGTATTGCACTTCCTCCGGGAGGAGATCTGTGCGCTGCAGCCGGGTCCGGTCGCCGGACCCGGTGTACATCCAAGCCGGATGTGAGCGCCGCTGCAGGGGAGCCACGCGCCTCCCGATGAAGTGGCGCGCCGCATCCGTGTCCGTGAGCCCAGCCTCACGGAGCGCCTTGATCTTGGCACAGATTGGGGCCAGCTCCTCTTCCTTCTGGTCGCGGAGCGTCCAGTCGTCAGAGCCCTTCGTAGGCCCGAGGGGCTCCTCGTGGAACTCCTGGAGCTCATCGGTCCGCACCCAGCACCAGTCACGGCGCCACTCGTGCTCGATCTTCTTCTTCCCCAGCTCGATGAACTTCGACTTGATCCTGTCGCGGAACTGGAACACCAGCCCCGAGGACAGGAGAGCCTTCTTCTCCACCCTTGGGTAGTAGTAGTGGTGAAACAGAGCCACCGATGGCATCACCCCCACGAACGCTTCACAAAGGTGTTGGAAGACAGCCAATGTGAAGAACGACGTGGGGTGAAGTTGCGCCATGATGAGCCCGTAGGTCTCCATGATGGCTGAAAGGGAAAAAAAGTGCGGCGGCACGAACCCGGCTAGGATGAATCTCCCGAAGATCCAGAAGTACTGCTGGTCACACTCCGCGCCGACGGGGAGAATCCGCATTGGCCCGTACTCATTGTGCTTGGTAGCAAGCGCCAAGACCAGCTTGTCTACCCCCTCGCCATTGTACCCGGGGGGTGGGGGGGTGGGGGGGAAGAAGGCGAACTTAGCCCGCATTTCCTCATCCTTCCGGGCTCGGTCCGACAGCTCCTTCTTGCTGACCTTCTCGAGCTTTTCCCCTTTGCTGGTGCTCCCTTTGGGACAGTTCTGGGCCTTGGAAGACATCGGCGGAGGTGGGGAGGTGATTTGGTTGGAGTTGGGGCGCGGAGAGCTTGGGAGGAGGCAATGGCAGGTGCAAGGGGCAATGGGGAATGCCCGCTGCTAGCCTTGGGTGTTTATCGGGGCTGGCGGGCTACAACGGACAACCCCACGATCGGCAGTAAAGTGCCCTAAAGAATCAGAGATTAAGAGGGGGGTGCACGAGGTGGCCTTAACTCTCTGGTGATTAAGGGAGTTAAGGCACAAAATCGTGCGCCCGACCGTTTTGCTCGGAGGAGTGGAACCGTAAATGCGGCCCGCGAGGCCGAGTGCCAGAGGGACTCCCCTGGGGACCCACGCGTCGGATTGGGCGCAGCCCGGCAACCGATCGAGGATAGCACTTGCTGGGAGCTTCAAGGCTGCCGGCCCACGCCCGGGGGCTACTGTCGTACCAGTAGCCCTCGAGGTCCCACTAATACGGGACGCATGGGTCGCCAGTAAGAAGGCCTCCCGGGAAGCAATGGGTCCAGGAAGCCCGCCTCAAGGAGACGGTCCTTGGTGAAGGTGAAGCTAAGGGCTAGGATCTAAGAAGCCCTGCGGAACCCCGGTCCTGGGAAGCAGAAGAAACGCCTTCCGGCAACTAGCCGGGTGCGCTAGCCGGGAAGGGGCACCCCAGCAATCCACGCTCGGGCATGCAGGCGGCGCAGCGCATTTAATGCACCGACAGGAGTCTTATCAGCAGGCCTAGTCTTGCTTAGCAAGGCTAGGGCGACTACTCTACAAAGCATTTTTGTTCTACCATGTACAGTGGACCGGGCGCTGCATGGCGTCCAACGTGGATCAGTGGGAGTATTACTCATGTGGCTGCGACACGCTTCTGGGAGACGTGTCGTGCTGCATGCACTGGCACCTGTGGTATCCCCTTGTCTGTAAAAGGAGGACTAATGCCACCGGTCAAAGGGTTCAGTTCCGATAAGTCTTAGTTTGAGCCCTAGTTAGAGCCATCGCCAAGTAGCTCCCCGGGAACTCCCGGGACACCTTGTAAGCAACATATACAATCTGGAATACAACAAAAAGCAGGATGTAGGGTGTTATACCTCCGGGTGGCCCGAACCTGGGTAAATTCTCGTGTCCACACTTCGTGTCTATCGTCACGCCGGTGATCGCCCTCCACCGAACCAAAAAGGGGGTGCTCGGCATCCCCGGTGCCGGAGACCCATGTTCCGACAATTTGCGAGGTTGCCGTGATGAGATCGCAGCCAACTCTTTGCCCTTTCCCATAAAGGGTCTTAGGTTGATCTCGTCGCCTGTCTTCGATCAAGTCGACTGAGAAGCCAGTCGGCACATAATGTCTTCCTCAATGCCATGCGCGGAAGCAAGCGTGAAGAATAGTTTAGCATCCGCCATTGACTAAACTCGACAGTACCTCTCTACCGGGTCCTAGCTCACAGTAAAGAAATCAATGAGTCCGTTCAGCGACTCTGGAACTGGCCCATCAGGAAACATTTTCCTGATCACATGGGTCAATATCTTCATCACCTGTCGGAACTTGCCCTTGGCTTCGGCATTGACCACCTTCAATAGCTTCTAAGGCATCAGAGAAGCTCTGGCTTCTCTTCTTAAACTGAGCCTCGGCAGAGGCATCAAGAGTTCCTACAAAGGAAAGGGCAACAGTTAAACTTTGCATAAGAGATTAAAAGCTCATCAAATGGTAGATACAAATACCCACCAGCAACTGATCGAGCGACCCCTTCGAGTCACTCCATCCAAGCTTTTTCTCGCTCTTTCTCTGCAGAAAGTTGAGAATCCACAAGTTGTTGAAGATGGCACTTCTCGGCAGCCGCTTCCCCTAGCCCTTGACGACATTGATCTAGCTCTGTTTGGAGTCGATCGCGTTCTGCTTTCGTCTTCTCGAGTGACATGGTTATGACTAACCACGTACTCGACTGGAGTATACCCGGTAGAGCCCAGCTGGGGGCCCACAAGGAAGCCTACTTCGACTCCAGGAGTTTACATGTCAAATCTTGCGACTCAAGACAAGGAAGGTTAATTAGAATATATCTCCTCATTGTAACCGACTTGGACTCTACCTGAGACCCGAGTTCCTGCATATATAAAGAACCAGGAGGGTGAGCCAAGAGGACACCTCCAACTTAGATACAAGTCGCCCAGACGCACTTGACGACTCGGTGCATCTAGACTCTGCGGCACCCCATTGTAATCAACTCATCAATACAGATCCGACTCCAGGGGTATTACCTCATTGAGGGCCCTGAACCTGGGTAAATCGTGTCCCTTGTGTCCTTGTTAGCCGACGAGTTCACCAACACATACTCGAAATCTTTCCTTGATAAAGTCCATCAATATGGACATTGTCGAAGTTACATCTTCGTCATTGGTGTCGTCTGTGGGAAAGACGTGTGTTGGAAACACGACCTCGGCGGTTCCAGATCCACCAGAACCATCATCGACTCAGGCGGAGTCGACGATCCTCAAGTCTTCTGCTGCTCGCCTCCAGTCCAACCCCGCAGCCTTGGACAAGCTTGATTCCCGCTTGGACTTCATATTCGGCGAGTTCCACATACGATCCGGTATCTTTCGATTACCGTGTCCGACTCCTTCGACTCCGGAAGATTTGCTTCTCTTTTCTCCTTCAGAGAAAGACCTGCCGACAAGCTCGTCGAAGCTACTCAAGGAGGCAGAGCAAGTCCCCACTTGGACCTGCTCTGATTTTAAAGACGATCCATCCTCACGTGCGGACAGCCCCATCCCTAGTGACGCTGGCGACCGCTCAGAACAAGGGAGTTGCCATGACGACCTCACCTCGCTGGGTTCACCCGGCGAAACAGAGCAGGTTTCCCTAGAAACCTCCTCTGATTCTGACAGCAATCCACCCCAGTCGGCAGAAAGCCCCATCCTAGGCGACGTCGGCAACTGCTCAGAGTGGGAAGGCTGCCATAGCAGCAGCGATCTTGCGCCCGAGTGCGCCATTGCTCAAGTCTTCATGACAAATCCCGTCGCCCCAAAGCAGACTCCTCCGGCCGCAAGTGTATCCGCAGGTCTACCAGCTGGATATTCTGCGGCAGAGAAAGCTCGAGTCTAGGCAGCTCTTGAATCGGGAGTCCTCATGAAGGATCCCACCATCGCTGAGTTGCAATTATATGCCAACTCACTTGCCAGGGCCCAACGTGACCTGAACAAAGAGAAGGAGGATTTCGTCAAGAAGCAAAAGCTTGAAGCGGAGAGGCTGAAGAAACTGGATGAAGATATCCAGGCACACAAAAGAACTCGCCCGAGTTCACTCAGCGACTCTGATGGAGCCACACCTCCCAGAGATCTCCCCAGATGAAACATCTCACGTCATGATCACGCGACCCGAAATCTGGCTCCGAGCTTCATGTCGGTTGACGACCACGGCGATATGATACCAGAAACCTTGGAGGCTGCCTTGCTTGCAGCCAATACCTACCTACAAACAATCCAGCCACCCGATAGTGACCCGCGCTCGCGGGATCAAACAGATTCTGGAAGGATTGAATAAAGCGGAGGCTCCTTGCATCAGCCAAGATTTCAACAACCGAAGGCAGCCGCGGGACAGGACTCCATCCTGCCGTGAAGGAGAAATCCAGCATGACCTCGACCCGCCTCAACAAGGTCGCAGGGAGCACGACTCGCACCCGAGGGAAACACTAGGGTCTCCCCGAGTCGCAAACCACGATCAGCGAGACAGGTATCGCGTCCGCTCGCCGAACTCCGATCACGAGGTGGAGACATGCGGAGCCATGCTTCAGCCGTCGCATCCGTTAATCTAGGATGCCCAGAAATTTCAAACCGCCGACCGATCTAGCCAAGTATGACAGCACTCAAGAGACCAAGTCTTGGCTGGAAGACTACCTCACCGGGATTCGCTGCCAAGGCGGTTCTCATACTACCGCCATGCAGTGCCTGCAGTTGCAACTCAAAGGCCCTGCACGCATGTGGCTAACTGGCTTACCACGAGACGACATTGACTCGTGGGAGGAGCTCGTCCAAGCTTTCACCCGCAACTTCAGGTCCACGTACAAACGACCCGTCTCCCTCGAGCAACTTCGAGCTTGTATTCAAAAAGAGGGAGAATCCATCCGTTCGTACATCCAGTGCTGGACCAACACCAAACACGCTTCTGAGGAAGTCTCCGATGAAAGCGCCATCGATGCCTTCAAACGAGGACTCCGACGAGTCGAACTCAAGGAAGAATTGGGTCTTGTGCGGTCCACAACAATCAGCTTTCTAATGGAAATCACCAATCGATGGGCTGACTGTGAAGATTCAGTTCGCAATGAACGCCACCGATCTCCAGAAGAAGAGGGTGATCGTGGTCATGATTGAAGGAGGAAGTGCAAAAACCGAGCCTTCGAAGAGCCACACCAACCTAAATTCATCACAGCAGCGTCTCTGTCAGATTTTGGCTCTCGGGAGAACGGAAATCGCGGTGGAGGTTTTCGAGGCAGCGACAAGCGCAAGAAACGATGGCAGAGAAAAGGGAACCAACCCACCCTTTCTCAACAACTAGCTTCCCCTTTCCCCTTTCACGTCTACAGGGAGGAGCAAGGCAACATCACGCCAAGTCACCCTCTGTCGCACCAGTGGCACCCGGGGTACCACCGTTGCTCAACGCGTGGGTCGCCTCGCTTGCTCCCCGCAAGGACGGCACCCTGGGCAGCACAGCGCGAGCTGCCCGGGAAGCCACCAACCCGGCAGGAGCCTGGGAAGGGGGTTGTCCTGGAGCAGGGCTTGCCGGGCTGCGGGGGTTACCCCGGATGACAGCGTGAAGACCCCCTCAGGACACCCCTCGGGAAGCTCACTTGCCGGGGAGGGTGTTTCCTGGCGCAGGCGCATACAACAGGGCCGATGCTCAGTGCAGGCAGAGTATCGGCGCCACGTGGCCGCCCAACAGGCTCTTTTTGTACAGGGCTGGTCGGAGCGTGGAGTGTGGCACAAACCGAGCATTAAGTGCTCCGACAGGGTGGTGGTTTCCTATCTAGTCAACCTACAGTGAGTAGCCTGCAGTGAATCTAGGGCACGTATGGCCCTAGCTACAGTGAGTTTCACCGTGCATGCACGCCAGCGCAGCAAAGGCAAGCTGCCTTGGGCCTTTGTTCGGCGCGTGTCCTAAGGCACGTCCCCATGCAGATCGAGGCACCTGTGGTATCCCCTTGAGTATAAAAGGAGGACCTGCGCCACCATTCAAAGGGTTCCGATTTTCCTAAGGTTAGACTCGAGCTGGGGTTACGATTCCTAGAGATTTAGTCCAGAAGTAGCAAGTAGCCACTTAGCAGAAAGGAAGAGAGCGTCCGGGGACTCCCCCGGCAACCTCCAAACACTTTTTCATTGGTTAATACACACTCAGAACCAGGACGTAGGGTTTTACACCTCCGGGTGGCCCGAACCTGGGTAAACTGGCTTGTACCTTGCCACGCTCGTCGTCATTGGCCTCGCCGGCGATCGCCGGAGCGATCCCCAACGCGCACTGCCGAACCTAAACGGGGGTGCCTAGCATCCCTGGTGTTTGCGCCCCGGGCTACGACATCTGGCGCGCCAGGTAGGGGGCGCTTGCGGAGAGCTCGCTGACCGCCGACGCCATCGTTTATAGCTACAACAGCTTCGTCTTCTCAGACGACAGTACTCGTCGCTATGCCTCCTAAGCGGGCTGGCGACTCTCGGATCGATCCGCGTGGTGTCCCAGCGGCGACACGCGGTCACACAACGTACAGCGCACGTCGCAGGATCAGGAGAACCCTGAGCCTGCCCGGGTGCAGCAGCAGCAGGTGATACTTCCTCCGCCTTCGCCACGCTCCGTTGGAGACCGGCCGAGGCTAGCCCCGTAGCCTAGCGCTAGGCCCAGTCATAGCCGGGTCATCGCTCATGCTCGCGAGCCGCACGACGAGCAGCCGCGGGCCAACGATGGACTGCGCCCATCTCATTATCTTTCTGTTGCTTCCCAAGCAACTCCCTCCGGCTCGCGGGATCGTCCGCGAGGCACCGAAGCCGTCCCAGACGGCAGCGCCGGGCAGGAGCACGCGGTGCCTCCTGTCCAAACTAGGTCGGAAGCCCTTGTGTCGGCTCAGGCCATCATGCGCCACGAGCCGCCGAAGGGAACGCCGGCGCACGAGGCGTGGACGGCAGACCTCGCCGCCCTCCTCGTTGCCGCCAACCACCGGTCAGGTGGATCGCGCGGCCAGTCTAGGGCTGACACCGACCTGGTCGCTGGGCCTGGTGTAGGCCCTAACCCCCAGCTGGAGCATGGGGTGCCCGGCAGAAGCCGTCGTACGGGCGTGGAGCCCGGCGACGACTCCGTCGACTCATCATCAACGGTTCTGCCTGCGGACATGCGGGGATACTCAACGCACGTCAGCAGGAGGATCTGCGCGAGCGCCTCGAGCGGTGTCGCCGACTTGCACGCGACCGCGCCAACCCTGGATGCCAAGGCGAATTGCTCTGGGGGGCTGACGACGGTGGCCCCGCGTTCACCCGTGAACTGCGGCAGGTGGAGTGGCCCCGCCAGTTCCGAGCCCCGCCAACGCTCGGGATGTACGACGGGACCACGAACCCTAAGGATTTGCTCCTAACTTACTCATTGGGCATAAACACCGTGGGTGCCGACGAGAAGGTTAGGGCCAACTGGTTCCCCATGGTCCTGAAAGGATCGGCGAGAACTTGGTTGCTCAACTTGCCGGCAGGATCCATCTCCTCGTGGGATGACTTGCGCGGGCATTTTGTCAGTGCGTTCCAGGGCGGCTACAAGCGTCCGGGAACCATGGTGTTGCTGGACACCGTGGTGCAGAAGCCAGGGGAGACGTTGCGGAGATTCATCAACCGCTTCTCTAGTCTCTCCTACTCCATTCCTGAGGCGGAGGCTGCCGCCAACATCAACACCTTCGCCATCAATGTCCGTGATCCCAAGATGCATGAGAAGCTGAGCACGCACCGGATCCGGATGACGCATGAGCTCTACGCCTTGGTGCACAAGTGTGCCATGGCCGAGGAAGAGCGCTTGGCGCCCGAACTTGCAGCTAAGGCTGCCACGAGTCCTGCTAAGGGCTCGCAGAAGAAGGGTTCCCGGAAGCGCGGCGGGAAGCAAGTGCTTGCTGCGGAACCGGGGGCTTCCTCGAGGCCTTCGAAAAAGGCCTCATCCGCTGGCGGATCTGGAGGCAAGCCGGGTGACGCGCCCCGCTGCCCCATCCACGCCAACGCCACCCATGACACGCAGGATTGCTGCATCCTGCAGGGTATCAAGCAGAGGCGCGAGCAGCGCCACGAGGAGCGTCGAGCAGCCGGCGTCTGCTTCAACTGTGGGGATATCGGGCATCTCTCCCGCGAGCCCGAATGACCACAGAGCTGGAGCGAAGCTTGCCGGCAGAGAGGAAGCCCAGGGGGGTCGAGGCCAAGCCCGCGCCGGCAGGGAACGGCCTCCCCGAGGATGGGACAAGGCTCGTGCTGAGGAGTAGTGCGAGTCCGACTACAGCGAGGGTGACGAGCCCGGCTTCCAGGAGCCCCGCAGCGTCGTCTACATCCATGGGGGAGCTTATGCTCTCTCATCTTATAGCGCGGTAAAGCGCCTCACCCGGGAGGTGTGTGCGCTATTGCCGGACATGGAGACGCAGCAGCCGTTGAAGTGGTCGCACATGCCGATCACCTTCAACTCTGACAATCACCCAGCCCGGCAGCTGGGGTCAGGGGTTTTGCCCTTCGTGGTCTCGCCGATCATCAACAACATGACGGTGACCAAGGTGCTGGTGGACAACGGAGTGGGGCTAAACCTCCTGTCCGCCAGGTTGGTGGAGAAGCTTCAGCTGCCGCTGGAGCAGATGAAGCCCACCGGCCCGTTCCGGGGGGTGGACCCCGGGATCGTGCGCCCCCTGGGGTGCATCACGCTGTCGGTTACCTTCGGGTCCCGGGAAGCGTTTAGAACTGAGCACCTCATGTTTGATGTGGCTCATACCCTGTTGCCGTACAATGGGATCCTTGGTCGGCCAGCGCTGATCAAATTGATGGCGGCAACCCATGGCACCTATGGCGTGATGACGATGCCGTCCACGTATGGAATCTTGTCCATCAAGTGCGATCTCAAGGATGCGGCTTGGTGTTGTCGAGGTCGTCAAGGCCATTGTCGCCGCCGATTCAGGTGACGAAGGAGTCGCCGAAAGCGAAGGCTCGCTACCGGGCGATCACCCCGCGGCGAAGAAGGCTCGTGTTACCCCGCAGCAACTTGCCGGGGGAAGCACAAGCTCGAGCTCACGCCCCGGCAAGGGCCAGAAGCTCAAGGAGGAGGCCGCCAAGGTGAAAAAGCTGCCCCTCCAAGCCGGCAACGAGGAGCGCACCGTCACCATCGGTGCGAACCTCGATGCCAAATAGGAAAGCGCCCTCATCACTTTTGTCCGGGACAACGCCGACGTGTTCGCTTGGGAACCGTCGGATCTTCTCGGAGTCCCTAGGGAGGTGATCGAGCATCGACTTGCGGTGCATCCAGACGCCCGTCCCGTCAAGCAGAAGGTCCGCCGGCAAGCACAAGAGCGCAAAGACTTCATCAAGCAAGAAGTGGACAAGCTAAAAGCTGCGGGGGCTATCAGGGAAGTACTGTACCCCACTTGGTTAGCAAACCCAGTTGTAGTAGCCAAGGGGGAAAACAAACTGCGCATGTGTGTAGATTTTACTGATCTCAATCGTGCATGTCCTAAAGACAATTTCGCTGTACCCCGCATTGATCAAATAGTAGATTCCACTGCCGGTTGCGATTTATTGTGTTTTTTGGATGCTTTTTCCGGCTACCATCAGATTAAGATGGCACTCGAGGACAAGGAAAAAACTGCGTTCATCACCTCGGTTGGCTGCTACTGTTTCACGTGCATCCCTTTTGGGTTGAAGAACGCAGGCTCAACATTCCAGCGTGCCTTACGCGAGTGTTTGGGACCCTAGCTAGCCCGAAACGTTGAGGCCTACATGGATGATTTCTTCATCAAGTAAAAGCGCGGGGACTCGCTCATTGATGAATTGCGTGAGACGTTCGATAACCTCCGCAGAATCAAGCTCAAGTTGAACCCTGAGAAATGCACTTTTGGTGTAGACTCGGGGCAGCTTCTGGGCTTCTTGGTTTCACACAGGGGGATTCAAGCCAACCCAAAGAAGATATAAGCTATCGAGAAGATGGAGGCTCCCCGCAAGGTGAAGGGCGTCCAGCGCCTCAACGGCCATGTTGCCGCGCTTGGGCGTTTCATTTCAAGGCTGGGCGAACGCGCCTTGCCTTTCTTCAAGGTAATGAAGAGGAAGGGCCCAATCGATTGGACCCCCGAGGCCGAGGTGGCGTTCCAGGACCTGAAGCAGTACCTGAAATCGCCGCCGATCCTCGTCGCCCCAAGCCGGGCTAGCCACTGCTACTCTACATAGCGGCGACTGACCAAGTGGTCAGCTCGGTGCTTGTTGCCGAGAGAGAAGAAGATCTCCCGGGGGCTGGGGTTGCAGGGCAGGGGGCTGAGGCAGCCCCGGCAACCGCCTCGGACCCAGGAATCGCCATCGAGCCAGCGGCACCGGTACCACGCAAGCGGATCATGCAGCACCCTGTGTACTTCGTCAGCACGGTGTTGCGCGATGCCCGCGTACGGTAACCGCAAGTGCAGAAGCTCTTGCTGGGGATTCTGCTTGCATCCCGGAAGTTGCGCCATTACTTCCAGGCGCACCACATCACGGTGGGTTCAGGGTTCTGCCTCGAGCGGGCCCTCACGAACTGTGAAGCCACCGGGAGGGTGGCCGAGTGGAGGATGGAGTTGTCGGAGTTTGATCCGCACTTCACGAACACCAAGAGTATCAAGAGTGCCGCTCTGGCTGATTTCGTTGCAGAGTGGACCTCGACAGGCATAGAAGAAGGCCACTGGGTCATGTACTTCGACGGCGCGTTCAGCCTGCAGGGGGCTGGCGCCAGAGTCATCATCGAGTCACCCACGGGAGACCAGTTGAAATTCGCCATCCAACTTGACTTCCCCAACTCCGCCAACAACACGGCTGAGTATGAGGGGTTGCTCGCCGGGTTGCGGGCGGCAATCGCCCTCAATATTAAGTGTCTGGTTGTCCGCAGTGATTCCCAACTCGTGATCAACCAGGTTAACAAGGACTACGACTGCACGCAGATGGCAGCGTATGTGGATGAAGTCCGCAAGCTAGAACGCAAGTTCAAGGGTTTGCGATTCGAGCACATCAAGCGTAAGGATAACTTCGAGGCTGATGAACTGTCCTAGTGGGCAGCAGAGCGCCGGAAAGTCCCGGCGGGAGTGGTCTGGCACAGGCAAACTGCGCCTTCAGTCACTCCCAAGCTGGGTGTCGGGGAAGCCCCCCCCGGCAATCGAAGGAAACCCCGCAACAGCGGAGGTCCATGCCACCGATGTGGCGGCATGCATGAGTAGGGAAACCCCGCCTTGGGTGGTGGACATCGCCCGCTACCTCAAGGGGGAAGCCCTCCCTGAAGAGGACATTGCCGCGGAGCGCATAGCCTGGCAAGCCAAGATGTACGCTCGGGTAGACGGGAATCTCTACCGGAGGCGTGCAAACAGAGTAAAACTCCTCTGCGTACCCCAAGACGAGGGCGCGCTCTCCTGGAAGATATACACCGAGGCACATGCTCGCACCATGTGGCCTCCAGGGCTCTGGCTGGCAAGGCTTTTCGGCACGGCTTCTCCTGGCCTACAGCACTAGCCGATGCCGAACAACTAGTCAAGACATGCGAGACGTGCCAATTCCATGCAAAGAAGAGTAATCAGCCGGCGCAAGCCCTGCAAGTCATTCCATCCTCTTGGCCATTCGCGGTCTGGGGGCTGGACATCGTCGGCAAGTTGCCAAGAGCGGTTGGTGGCTACGAGTATTTGCTCGTGGCCATCGACAAGTTCTCCAAGTGGGTGGAAGTGGAACCAGTGCGGAAGATGACTGCTCAGGCGGCCATCAGGTTCTTCAAAGGCATTGTGTGCCGGTTTGGTGTGCCTAACGGCATCATCACCGATAATGGCACACAATTTATGAGCGCCGTGTTCCAAGCTTACTGCGAGGACATGGGCACCAAGATCCACTTCGCTTCTATGGCTCACCCGAGGAGCAACTGACAGGCGGAGAGAGCCAACGCAGAGGTGCTGCGGGGGCTCAAGACGAGAACCTTTGACATGCTCAAAGGCCACGAGAAGCACTGGATTGAAGAACTCCAGCCCGTGCTGTGGTCGATCAGGACCACACCTAGCCGGGCAACGGGTGAAACTCGTTTCGCCCTTGTCTACGGGGCAGAAGCGGTGCTGCCCCTCGAGCTCAAGCATGGATCCCCTCTGGCACACGTGTACGGCAAGCATAGCCAACACGAGCAGAGGGTTGACGATCTTAACTTCATTGAAGAACTTCGATGCCAGGCTGCTGTACGAGCTGCACGCTATCAGCAGGGGCTCCGCCGTTATCATGACAGGCGAGTCCGTACCCAGGAGCTCGAGGTCGGAGACCTTGTCCTACGCCGGATACAAGGAACGAAGGCCGGGAACAAGTTGGCTCCGAAATGGGAGGGGCCCTTCCGGCTAGTGCAGGTGACCAGGCCGGGGGCTGTCCGGCTGGAAACCGAAGAAGGCTTGCCGGTGCAAAACAGTTGGAATCTTGAGCACTTGCGCAAGTTCTACCCGTGAAGCGGCAGAGCCTGACCCACGGGTGATGCTGTTGCAGCATGCCTCTCGAACTAGTGTAGCCAGGCAACCCTCGATTGTAATCCGCTAGTTTCTATGAATAAAGTTAGGTGATTTCCTCTAAATTTCAAAGTTGTCTCGTTATTGCATGTTCTTTCCTTTGTTTCCTGCTCTAGGTGCATAGAAGTCTCTTTCCATCCTTGGCTGTGAGCAGGGGACTGCTGGAGCTTCGAAAACAAAAATCCCATTGCCGGATCACTCCGGCACGGGGTCGTGCTGTTGCCGGATTCCCCGCAACGCGCACTACGCAGCAGCTGCATCTTGGGAATAAAGGAATGCTCAAACCCAAGTTTGGTATCGACCCTTCTGTGCCCGGGGGCTGGGAAGCAGGAGGGCTATCTGTGCTGTACTCTTTTTCGTGCATTTCGAATTTTTTTTGCAACATCTCGGGCTTGGTAAGAATCTGACATGCAGGTAAGGATAGGGATCAGACACATGGTAATAGTCGTGGAGTACTCACGGGCCGTGTCGTCTAGTTGGTAGCCGCCGGTGCGTGGCGACCGCTTCAAGGCTCTTACCACAGGAGGGTGTCGCCACGCTTGCCGCGGTAGCTCGGCGCGCGTGGCGGCAGGATTCTCCACCGTGCCTATAAAAGGGCATGGTGGCCACGGAGCAACTCAAAGCAAAGCTAAGAAGATGGCGAGTCCACATCACTCCACCGGGCGTCTCCAAGGCGGGGTTGCCGCAGAGACGCGATGGTGGTGCATGCCATCAGTGCTCAGCGCCGATGGGTGCACTGCCATAAGGGCCTTGCCGCATCCCCCCCAGCAGGCGTTTCCAAGGCGAGGGTTGCCACAGAGACGCTGTGGGGGTGCATGCCATCAGTGCTCAGCGCCGATGGGTGCACTGCCACAGCACCCTTGCCGCATCCCTCCAGCAAGCGTTCCAAGTGCAGAACCAATACGTTCGATAAGAGAACAGACAGCTAAGTGCATTATCCTATGCGCCTGGCTTTCTAATCTCAACGTTGGCTTGTTGGTGTGGGTCGGGTCTTGCGTGTGGCTGGAGTGTTAGAAGGACGCTCTCGGGGGGAGTGCGCTCCTCATGCGGCCTGCGGGTCCGCCTAGGAGGCGCGTGCTTGGGAGTAGCTAACCCGCAAGTGGAGTGGCTCGCCGCTGCTATTTAACCCTAGGTTGGCACTGCGGGTCCGTCCCGGGTCCCTGATCTGGTTAAGTGAGTAGCGTGCAAGTCCCCGGCAACACAAAGCATAAACACACGGGGATAGTAAGATCCACCCCGCAAGTCAATTTCAGAAACAAGTACCAAGTAGAACCAGAAAGCGAAATTTCTAAAAGTAGCGAATAATTACATGGGCTAATAAAACCATAATTTGTAACATCCCAAATTTTCAAACTTTTACATGTGCATTGCATTCCATGAGCATCATGCCATAATTGCATATTTGAATTCAAATTTTGAATCTCAAAAGGCTTTGGAAAGATTTTTTATTTCATTTTAAACCCTAGGGTTTACACCCATATGAGCTTTGGATTTTCAAACCAATAGGTTTTATCTATAAAAGGGGCTTAATGGACATATAGCCATCCCATAATTTTTGGATAATTATTTGGAGTTGAAAAAGTATTTTATTTAAATGGATCTACAGCCCTAAAGGTATTTATAGGGCAAATGTATTTTTATATATTTTATTTTGAGGGGAAACTACTTCCAAAAGTTGTATCATGGTAGAACATGATTTTATGGGATTTATTTGGACCAATTGGGAGTTCAAAATCAAAAGATATCAAAGGAATAAGAAAAACAGAAAAAGAAAAGGGTAAAAGAAAAAAAAGGAGCAGACGGACCGGCCCGGCCGAATTGGGCCGAACCGGCCCAACTCCTCGCGCGCGCCCGCAGCCTAGCCCGCCTAGCGCCCGCGCCCGCACCCGCTGA
Organism: Brachypodium distachyon; assembly: GCF_000005505.3. Classification (NCBI taxonomy): domain Eukaryota; kingdom Viridiplantae; phylum Streptophyta; class Magnoliopsida; order Poales; family Poaceae; genus Brachypodium; species Brachypodium distachyon. Next base: position 26,961,782 of record NC_016133.3, on the reverse strand, counting down.
CAGGTGGGGCCCACCTGTCAGGGCTTTCGTTCCCGAAGGAAAGCGCCCGCGCCGCCGCCGCGATTGCCGGCCGCCGTCCCCGCGCGCTCGCCGCCGCAATCTCCTCCTCCGCCTTTCCTTTTGCAGCCCCGAGAGCGTCCTTTTAAGCCTCGCGACCCCCTCTCTCTTTCCCCCTTACTTCCCCAGCCAATCGCGCGACCACGCCGCCGGAATCATTCGCCGGAGCCACACCCGCGCTGCCGTGTTTCTCCTTCGTCGCCGGTGAACCCTAAGGGTAAGCGCTGCCATTTCCCCCCCCCCCTCTTCTCCTACTCGTCCTTGCGCTTCATTTGACACACGCCGTTTTTTCTCTCGTGCACCGCAGCGCCGCCCGTCGCGCCCGAAGACTCACCGAAGTTTGCCGCCCGCGCCGCCGCGTCTTCCTCGACCTAGGCGACGACCCCGACCGCCCGACCCCGCGCCGACCCCGTCACCGTGCGCGCCGTGCCACGCCGCGCCTCCCTGTGACCTCCCCGCGTCGCCGGCCTCACCGGCGCACCCCGCGCCGCCGTCCCCGTGCCCGCACCGCCCTCCCCTCCGTCTCCGGTGACCGCCGCCGCCGCCGGTAAACCCTAGAACTCCCCTCGTCCGTCCGATCCGGATCCAAGGGCTAAGATTAGATCTCGTTTTAATTTTTAACCGAACCGGTACGCACCAATTAGATGCTGACATGTGGCACCCGGAATTATAAAATGAAAATGTAATTTTAATCCCCCGGAATTAATAAAAGGCACTTTTGCAGAAAAGCCCCTGCAACTTCAAATGATCATAACTTTAAATCTGTTTGGCCAAATTTAGTGATCCACACCTTTTTGGAATCCTTAGGAAATGTAGAATCTTTTGGCACTGTCCAATTTCAAATTTGAATATTTGAATCACATTCAAATTATAGATTAGGGTTTTATGCCATTTAAATCATAACTAATTATCTAGAAGTCCTTTTCGAATGAAACCAGTGCCCAAATTTTTTTTTATTGTCCTCTGTCCAATGGGACAGAGAAATAAATATTTTGAATTAATCTATTTGGCTGATGCCAATAAAACCTCATTTTTGGGTTTAAACCCTAGCCATTGCAATTTATTTAGAAACCCAAAATTGCATGTGCTTAATTATCAATGCCTTGAATCAGTAGATCACCCAAATAAAATAAACCAAACTCGTGTCACATGTTTTGTATTGCATCATGGCATACATAATCTTTTGCTTGTATGGTGTTTATGTATATGTATGTTTGCTTGATTGTATAGTTTTCTCGGAGAGCGAACTGTGTGACTGTGAAGAGTGTCTGAATACCAACTATTATCAAGGCAAGTTCACTTTGACCATCATCCCATTATTTTATTATGCACTAGATTTTATTAGTTGCATTGTTAAGATTATTACTGTATCTATGCTAGCTATGATCTGTCCTAGTAGTATAGGATACTCTTTGTCATGACCTTACCACCAATTGCCATCGTGATAGTAAAATGCTATGCTATGATAATATACGAGGGTGGTATTATTACAATGTGATATTATTGAATTACAAATATAGTTTTCCTAGTGTATGGCAAAACAAGTAATTCAATGAACCGTCCTGGGTGGGCTGCTTTGAGTATTCGGATGTCGTGACGTTAGGTCCATTTCTGTGGGTCCCTCTGAGTCGAGTTCTTGTGGATTCAGGAATGGATCGTTCATGGACGTCTCTTCCGTGGATTCGGGGAGCGCCTGCGTCACAATGGGGGATGCCACCCGGGATAACCAGAGACTGGACTAGTTTCCTGTTTAGTAGCTTCCAGTACAACCACATGGTAATATGGGCTCTGCATGGATGGAGTAAGAAATGTTTACCCAGATCCGAGGGATTGTACTGAGGTAGTTGTGTAGGTGGGAGCGCGGGTCCCTCAGGTGGTTTGGGTGAACATGTTCTCAAAATTCTTGAAGTCAATGCCGTTGCTACTCCACCCGCAGGACAGCAAGGGATTAACACATCGAATTCTTGTGGGTAAAGTGTACCACCTCTCGAGATTGTCAAACTAAGTACTTAGCCGTGTCCCCGGTTACGGACAATTATGAGCAACTGGATATTGGGGCTGTAAGGAAGGTCTCACTCATTCCAATTTCCTAATAAAATGAATGGTTTGAACTAGGTAGGAGCATTGATGTTTCTACTCAATGTGCATAGGTTAATAGGAGCATGGGTGTTTCTACCCCGTGTCCGATAGAATTCAAAACTATTTGTCTAAAAATGATAGGATTTGAATAATGATGCTTTTATGCAAAATAGCCAAACCCCACTTAGCCAATCTATGCATGTACTTGGTAGGTCCTTTATAACTCTAGTGAGCTTGCCAATACATTCAAATGTATTGACCACGTAGTGGCTGCAACTAATAATGCAGGTGAAACTGACGAAGAGAGAGGTTTGTCGATATTTCTTTGGGTCATGTGCTTACATTCCAACATGCTCTCTCCTCTGGGAGTAGATGAGGCCCTTTTACTCTACCTTTCCGCTGCAGCTTCATGATACATCGTTATCATGGTTTTGAACATTATTTGTTTATGCTGGCCTTGGAGGTCATGCAAGTTTGTAAGTACAATTTAAGTTCTGGATGATACGATGTAATAAAGTACTTTTGACCTTTGTATCTTGGTATTACATCTTCAACTGTGTGTGCTAGTGAGTCGATCCAGGGACTAGCACAAGTAAGCACAGAGATCGAACCCTTGGTGATGGGGGATCGCTTCATAATTGTTCAACGGCGCCGAGCGCCACTTGCAGGAAACAAAAGTAAAACAAAAGCTAGCAGGGGACTATGACGACTGGTTGCCAGGGTCTTCCGCTGGGTGCTCCGGCTTCCTCTGCATCCGCTCCACCACTTCTTTGACGAACTTGCCCACTGCCCTGGTGTGGGAGGGACCGTCCTCACTGTCCGACCACGCGTCCAGCAGCGCCTCGAAGGGGAAGTCGGGGTGGTAGTAGTGCACTCAGGGGAGGATTGTCTTGGCGATCTCCCTGGCGCACGACGCTATCTCCCCATCGCAGAACTTGGAGATCCACACGTCCAGCGCCCCGAGCTTCCCCACCATGTCGAAGAAGAATGGGATCAGGGTGCTGACGTCCGTGCCGTCCACCTTCGCCGCCTGCAGCTCGAACCTCGGCAGCAGTGCGCGTACGGCCTGGGCAATTTCAAGCAGCTTCTCAGTCTCCCTCCGCCGCTGCTCCGCAAGCTTGTCGTGGTTGCTGCGCGACAACGCCACCGCAAGCTTGGCCTTCCGGAGGAGTTCTGTAAGCCGCACGATCTCCTTTGCCTTGCCCACATTGTCCTCGCCAGTCTTGACAAGCTCGCCCTGGGCGGTGGTCAGCTCGGACTCGAGATGGGCGCTCCTTTCCTTGGCGGAATTGAGCTCCCCCGCGAGTTCATGCTCCCGGGTCCAGAACTCCTCCCGCAGCTCCTTCTCTCGCCGTGCCGATGCCGCTGCCGCGTCCTCCGCAACCTTGGCCTGCTCCTCTAGCTTCACGCGCAGCGCCTGGAGTTGGGAGGAGTAGCCACTGACCAGCTCGCTCTTCTCGTTGAGGCGAGCTTGAGCTGTTGCCAGCACGTCCTTGTGCTCCTTGTTGGCCTTCTCCCGCGCCACGGCCAGCGAGTTCAGTACTTGCTGATGCTCGGCGCGTTGGGCCTCCAGCTGCCGGTGGAGCTCCGCCTCAGGGACAACTGGTGTTGTGGCCTCATCCCTGGCCTGCCGGGCTAGCCGGGTCTCCTCCCTTAGCCGGGAGAGCTCCTGCCGGTCCCTCTCGACATCCTGCCGCACTTCGCCCAGCTGAAGCTTCGCGAGCTTGTGGTGCTCCCCCACCTTGTTGAACGAGGTGACGAACGCCAGTTGCTGCTCCTTGATGGCGTCGAGGAACTGGTGCCCCTGATCGTAGATACTTGGGTGCCAGGTGATTGGGTCCCAAGTTGCCCCGGCAAGAACACCGAGGTCTGGGCTGGAGGTAGCGGCGGACGACGACGAGACCCCTGCTGCCATGGTCTGGCCGGGTGGAGCATTGCCCCCTTGCAGGGGAGCTGCCTGCTGCTCCCCTGCCACGACTCCCTCCACACCTGCACCCATGGGTTGCGGGTCTGGTGGAGGGGCCGCGCTCCCGGCAGGAGTCGTCTCCTGCTGGGCAGCCGCGGGACCCACGCGCCCAGCCTGCAAGGCCGAGGACGTGCCGCCGAGCCCCACTCCGGTAGCGACGGTGGGCGCGCCTACCGTCGTGTCTGGGGCGGCGAGGCTTGGCACGGGAGCCACCTCCGGCTCGTCCCCCAACTCAACGTCCTCGACGTCAGAGGTGAGGTTGATCACCGTATCATCCGCCCCCGTGGTGGGCGCATTGGGACCTGCGACAAGAGCAGAATAAGTACTTCGAGCGAAGCTGAGGCACCCGGCGACGAGCACAAGGGATCTGGATGAGTACCTTGTGAGGTCGCCATGCTTGCGGGGGGAGATCTGTTCCCCCCTGCCCCGGCTTCTGCTGCCGAGCTACCCCCTGCAGGCTGGGTGTCGCCTGCAAGCCAAAGTAATCGCACGGTTAAAGGTTATTGTGCAGAAGGAACATGTACGGTGGAGTCAGGGTAGGGATCTGTACCTGCTGCGGGCTCCTCCTCCTCCGGGACCGGGTCGGCGGCAGACGTAGTGGCGGCGCCTCTGGTCCTCATGCCGGTCTGACTAGCACTAACACTGGCCTGGGTGCGCGGCTTCTTACTTGGCGCGGCGGGTGCAGTGTCAGTTCTCCCCCTCTTACTTACTTGGCCTGGGTGAGCCTAGGAAGGGGGTTGTCCTGGAGCAGGGCTTGCCGGGCTGCGGGGGTTACCCCGGATGACAGCGTGAAGACCCCCTCAGGACACCCCTCGGGAAGCTCACTTGCCGGGGAGGGTGTTTCTTGGCGCAGGCGCTTACAACAGGGCCGATGCTCAGTGCAGGCAGAGTATCGGCGCCACGTGGCCACCCGGCAGGCTCTTTTTGTAGAGGGCTGGTCGGAGCATGGAGTGTGGCACAAGCCGAGCATTAAATGCTTCGACAGGGTGGTGGTTTCCTGTCTAGTCAACCAATAGTGAGTAGCCCACAGTGAATCTAGGGCACGTATGGCCCTAGCTACAGTGCGTTTCACGGTGCATGCACGCCAGCGCAGCAAAGGCAAGCTGCCTTGGGCCTTCGTTCGGCGCGTGTCCTAAGGCACCTGTGGTATCCCCTTGAGTATAAAAGGAGGACCAGCGCCACCGGTCAAAGGGTTCCGATTTTTCTAAGGTTAGACTCGAGCTGGGTACGATCACTAGAAATTTAGTCCAGAAGTAGCAAGTAGCCACTTAGCAGAAAGGAAGAGAGCACCCGGGGACTCCCCCGGCAACCTGTAAACACTTGTTCATTGGTTAATACACACTCAGAAGCATGCCATAGGGTTTTACACCTTCGGGTGGCCCGAACCTGGGTAAACTGGCTTGTACCTTGCCACGCTCGTCATTGGCCTCACCAACGATTGCCAGAGCGATCCCCAACGCCCACTGCCGAACCTAAAAGGGGGTGCCTAGCATCCTCGGTGTCTAAGCCCCGGGCTACGACACCCTCTAGCCGAGTGCCGGCGTTTCAAGGAACTACAGGCTGAGTTTGCCAGGACACAGCAGTCAGCAACCAGCGCTGGCTTCTCACAATTACCTGGGAGTCTTCCATACCCGAACGAAGGAGTCAATGAACCCTTGCCTCCTCCCATACCAGGAGCTCTAGCCATCGGTTCTCCTCCTCCGCCTCCGCGCCCAGCCAGTTTCACCGGTGCAGTGCACCCTGTTGCCCTTGCACCGCCACCAGAAGCGCCGACACGGTCGCCAGTTCGTATCCGACTCCGGTCGGTCACATCTGCATGATTCAAAAAGGGAAACCCACAAATCGGGTCCAGAAGTCCATAACTCGGCAGGTCCATGTGGCCGTGAGGTCACCTCCCTCTTCAACGGAGTACCTCGACTGGTCTGAAGTGGAGATCACGTTCTCCAGAGAAGATCACCCACCCGCAACCGGGAAATGCAGCACTGGTGCTCGACGCACAGATCGGGGGCTACATGTTGAACAAAGTGTTCATCGACGGTGGAAGTGGGCTAAACATTATCTATGCCGACACCCTACGAAAGATGAACCGCTCAACGACAAAGCTGGATCCCACAAAGACAACCTTCCATGGGATCATCCCAGGAAAAGCAGCCACTCCACTGGGCAAAGTTAGCCTTGACGTGGTGTTAGGCACACCCGACAACTTCAGACGCGACAGATTCGACTTCGAAGTGGTCGACTGGCAATCCCAGTACCACGTGGTCTTGAGTCGCGTCGCGTTAGCACGCTTTATGGCAGTCCCGCATTACGCTTACCTTAAGCTCAAAATGCCTAGACCCAACGGCGTGATAACTATCTCTGGAAGCTTCCTGCGGTCCGATCACTGCGACCGTGAATTCCATAAAATTTCCGAGTCACTTGCCGTGCAGGACCAGGCTGACCAGGCCTACTTCTTAACAGACGATGACCAAAATTCCATCCTTAAGAAAAGAGCCATTGAGGCCACAGGCGGTGTAGACTTGAAGACAGAGGAAGCACAGGCCTCTTCATCAAAGGGGGCCAACGCTGGCTCAGCCGGCAGCCCTATCAACTAAGGGATACTGGCTCGCTGGGCTCCCCCAATCGCAACAATAGGAGCCCCCTCTAGCAGGCACACCAAAACAACGAGCACACCAAGCCGACTTCGCAGCCCATGCAGTGTAGCTCAGAAGACGTCTGCCGAAGAGTAAGTCAGTTCAAACACATACCTGCGAGCTCATCCACGCCTCGGCATGGATGTTCAGCCAACTCGACTACGGGATATGAGAATCAAAAACCTCCCCCTCAGACTCCAATCCAGAGCCGGGGACTTAAGAAGCAAGGCGCGGAACGCCACACAACTGCGCCACCAACGCGTCGAGCTTTTTTACTTGATTCCTTTTTTAGTTTCTCATCTATTTGTCCTCTTTTCACTACATTTTTAAGTACCTTCTTGTACCATCGGTACGTAAGAAAAATATTTATGCTCCTATACTCAGAGTCTTTTTATTTTACTTATGTTGTTGCGATCGCATCACACTCAGAACTGAGAGATCGATCCCAAAACTTGTCATTGGACGCACCCGACACTCGGGCGTTGCGTCCAATCGACCCGAAACTTTTCATTGCACACACCCGACATTAAACTTGTCATTGGACGCACCCGACACTCGGGGGCTGCATCCAATCGACCGCAAACTTGTCATTGGACGCACCCGACATTCTGGGGCTGCGTCCAATCGACCCTAAAAGCTCTCGTTGTACGCACCCGACATTCACAGGCTACTGTGTAACAAACATCAACAAAATCATTCAACGGTTGGCAGTTCCCAAGCACGCAAAATTGGGATCACGATGTTTTCTCATACAAGATCAAAGATGCTAACAGCTTTCAGTTACAAAAGATTTCAAAGTATTTGGGTCTCCACATGACTGCAAACCAGTCATGCACAGACCCGGGGGCTACTCCCACCGGGAGCGCTGGTCACGCACCCGGTAAAAATACTACTCAGGCAACTACGCCTACATCCTTAGCGAATATCAAAGTCTACTCTATCCCAAGGGCATAAGAGTCACCAGTTGACGTGTCGTGTTCTCCATCATGTCGTAAACCGGTCCAAGCTAAGCATCGTTTGGAACATAGGTGGGAGTCAAATGCAGGGAGTCCAGATTCAATGAGGGGTAGTGAAGACGAACAAACGAGAGGGCTAGAACAGCCCCCTCCACCAATTGTTCATGAGTAGCCCCCCTCACCACCGCTCCTTCACAAAATCTCTCGATCAATCCCTTCAGGTCAACAGGAACAGGAAGCTCCGAAAACAAGTTATAGTGCACCTTAGTCAAACAGTGACTGCAGGACTTCAGGCAGACCACTGCTCTTGCAACTCAATCCTACAACAGTGCAAGGGCATAACCCTTGTCGCGGTTCGACCAAAAGGATGGGGTCTCTGAACCAGATCGTGCTAAAACATCAAGACGATTTTTTAGGCATTCAGCTTCAACGTATGGTTCTGACATCATATCTGCAAAATATGGTGCGTCCAAGTCAGTCGACATTCAATTAACTCAACAATTTCAAGCAGAGGACTCAGCCGTTACCTCGCAAATCTGAACTCAGCTTCATGATTTCCCCAAGAAGGAAATCTTCTCGGCCTGATGCGGCCTGGTTCTCCGACTTAAGCAAGGAGATCTCCTCCCGTGCTTGCATGAGTTGGTATTCAACATGTCCCAAACGGATATGCATAACATCAAGTGCGTTGGAGGAATCCATCTCTTCCCGCGAGACCCAAGTGCTAATCCGCAGGACAAATCCCTTGCGCTAGTAAGTACGTTCGAGTCCGCACTCGGTTATTTATATTCAACTCCGAGGCACTCCCACCGGGAGTACTTGAAATCCGACTTAAACTCGACTTCCACAAGTTGGAATTCGACTCGGTGCTGATTGGCAAGTCATAGCGTTGCATTTCCAAAATAGAAGGGGAGCAACTTTGCCAAGAAATTCAAGGATATCAAATTACAACCTTGAGTGCGGTCGCCACTACACACAATCGGAACTGAACTCGGGGGCTACTCCCACCGTAAGCGCTAACCGCGCGCCCGGTAGAATATTCTTGAGAAATAAAGGAAGAAGAACTACATGACTATCTACTACGAGGTATGGTCTCCTCCTCATCTGCTTCCCATTGCCGGATCATCTGCAACGCCGCCGCCTGCCCAGCCTCCAGGAACGACTTTATACCCTGGGTGAGAGTAGCTGGCAGTGTAGCAACTCGCCAGAAATCCAACTCTGGGCAGTTGACTCGCACAAATGCGAGGGCAATCTGGGCACCCTTCAGCAGCTGGAGTCGAACCAATTCCTTCATCTTCTCCTCGCCGTGAAACTTCACCATCAGGCTGCCCAATTTACGAGGCACCTTCTCCCGTGGCCATAAGGCCCCATAGTCAAAACTAGCATGTCACGGCAGGAGGTGAAGTACCTTTTGACCTGCTTGATCCGCTCAATCAACAGCATCAAGTCGTAGCTCCTCGACTGATCTAGCCAAAAGGGTGATGGGTCATGCACTCGGCGAGCTTGAATGGCAGAGTTCACTCTGGATTTTTCATCATCAGGATCAAAGCGAACAGCTACACAGAAGATGACAAGATTACTTTGCAGGCCGACATGAAAGGCAAAGTCTTGCGATCCTTACCTTGGATTTGGATGCTCAGGTTACGAAGCTCTCCAAAAACAAACTCTTCCTGGTTGGTCGCAGCTTTTAGGCTAGACTTGCTACTTTGAGCGTCACCCGGCATGTCACGCTTTAGCTTAGCGAGCCGAGCCTCAACCTCTCGTAACTGCTTTGGGGACAGAGTAGTCCCAGCCTGATCCTTTCCGCTAGGATTGGCTGGAGCATCGCTGCGAGAGGCTGCCTCTCCAGCTAGAACCGAGTGACTTGACTGTCCTTTTCCCCTCTGCGCGAAAGAACCCCTTTTGGGGTGGAAATAAAGATCTTTGATGTCTTTCCAAAAAGGGCTCAGCTAGAGCAGTTCTTTACAAAGCTAAAAGAACATAAAAAGAAGATTCACAAAGGAGAAAGAGAATCAAATATATCTAGTGAAAGATCTCCCACCTCTTGGCCACCAGATGAAGCTAGGTTCATCTCCTCGATTGATCTACGAGGTTGCCGCAACGAGATCTCAGCCAGCTCTTTGCCCTTTCCCATAAGGGGCCCTAGGCTGACCATGTCACTTGCTCTCGACCGAGTCGATTGAGAGGCTACTCAACGGAGAACGTCTTCCCCAACGCCATGCGCAAGAGCACGCATGAAGCATAACTCAGCGTCGGTCTTCGACCGATGCTGGAAGTACTCCTCTACCGGGTCTTGACTTGCAGCAAAGAAGTCAATGAGGCCATTTAGCGACTCCGACACAGACCCATCAGGAGACATCTCCCGATTACGGTAGCCAGAATCTTCGTCACTTGCCCGAGCTTGCCCTTAGCTTCAGCGTTGATGACTTCGACGTTTTCTAGAGCCTCATTGAAGCTCCGGCTTCTCTCTTTGAATTGAACCTCAGCAGAGGCATCAAGGACTCCTGCAAAAGGACAGAGTAATGGTCAAATTTTACACGAGAAGGAAAAGCCACTTGGGTAACATATTCAAACGCTCACCAGCAACAGAGCGAGTAGCACTTTCGAGTCGCTCGATCCAAACCTTTTCCCGCTCTTTCTCCGCGGAAGTACATATGTTGCTGAAGACGACTCTTTTTGGCGGCTGCTTCCTGCAGCTCTTGGCGACTTTGACCCAGCTATGCTCGAAGTCGCTCCCGATCTGCCTTCATCTCCTCAAACTCATAAATAAGAGTTGTCATGGAGCGGATGATCGGCTAAAAACAAATAGCAGTCTCAAGTCATGTCTTGAACATCACTCCCATCGGGAGGCAAAATAATAGCAAATTCCACGGTACTAATTCGGGTCGGGTCACGAACCCCCCGTTATGCCCACATAGGATGAGCATGAGCCTGCAGAGGCTGATTTCTTCTCCGGATAAAAGCGGCGATGAGGTGAATTCCAGTCACCTTGAACTGAGGAGTCTCCATGAGAGACAGGACTCGGGCTAGCAGAGTCTCGGCTTCTTCGCCCTCTGTTCCTCCCAACTTATGACTCTAGGCCGTTGTCTTCTTCATCGACGCAGTCGCGGAGAATTCGAGAAGACTGAAGCCGCGTCCTTCGGCCGGCACATCCATGACATAGAACCACCTCGATTTCCATTGAGAAGATGATTCCCTCTCTCGGAGGTTGAAGAATTTGGCATCCGCCTGAGTTTGAATATCTACACATCCAATCACGTCCTTGCCCTGGCGCTTGATGGTGAACATTCTCTTCTAGAAACCCATATGGGGATTTATTCCAAGAAAGCATTCTCACGGCGTCACGAAGCACGCGATGTGGAGGTAGGAGTTTGGAGAAAGATTATGAAGTTGGAGCCCATAGGCCAAAAGCAAGCTATGAAGGAAATGGTGGACTAGGAATGCTAAACCTCGAGTGATGAAATCATAATGCACCACTCGCTCTCCATGCATGCGGCGAGGGATTACCTCCTCGCTGGGAAAACGCACATGCCCCTGCCGCGGGGACAACAACCCTTCCTCTTACATGCCGGCCACCCTCTAGCGATCCACGGAGGACAGCGGCCAAGCTTCCGCGCTTTTCTTTTTCTTCCCCATCTCGCTGGGTCGAAGGACGTGATTAACAGGGAATACGAAGGGTTTTTGGCTATGGAAGCTAGAGTCTTGGGTGCCTGAGCTCTGGGTGCGAGGAGGAAGAAGGGTTAAAACTAATTTACCCCACCTCCATTTTTATCCTTGCTTTGGCAGAAAATCCGGGACGCACGATCTCTGTCGTGGCCACGTGTTCCGTATCAGTCGGAATACGAAACGGCAAAGATGAAAGTAACTTCTTACTTCATGGGCGCAAGAACCAATGAGATCATCATTGTGTCTTGTTTACTGCGCGAAGTGTGATCGTTTCTCCACTGACGCACACCTGCAGTGTGCCTAGCTGTCAGGCTAGACTGTACATCCAGTCACATCTGTTGTCCAAAACGGCTCTTCACCTCTAGCAGGTATGTCATCAATGACGAAGTCTGACTCGAATATCATGACTCGAAATTATTTTGCATACAAGATGACGGAGTTTATCTTAAATGTTGAAACTCATCTTGAGTCTCGAATGTGAACACTAAGACTCTCATTCGAGTCGCGAATTAACCTGTTGTTGCTTTATACTAAAGACTTCATATAATCAACTATTGTTTATTCTTTACTTACAACAGTAAAAACAGGGTAATGGCCCTGACACAAAATAGTCAATTTCATATAATCGACTCAAGTGAGTCGCACCAGCTGTGTCATCTCAGTTGTTTATGCTCATTCGCATAACAGTAAGCCTCTTGGGTTTCGTATAAAGAGCCTGGAGTCGCACCAGCTGCGTTGTTCTAGTAAATCTCATGCTCATTGCATGAAGATAAGCCTCATGGATCACTCCATCGAGCCTGAAATCGTACCAGCAGCGTATTTCAGTAAATCCATGCTCATTGCATGAAGATAAGAACCGAAAGTTCTCTTACGGGCCTGGAATCGTACTAGCTACATTATTTCCAGTCAAATCCATACTCATTGTATGAAGGTAAGTCCTAAAAATTAGGCCTGGATATGCATGGGTTGCATCCCTCCAGTAACAATTCTCACTCAAGGGTCGCTCCCTGCAACCATGTTCATTACATGAAGATAAGACTCGTAGGCTTCCTATAGGGCCTGGAAACGTACCAGCTGCGTATTTCCAGTTCAAGCAATCTTGACGAACGAGTCGAGTACTTCAAAACTGGAATTTGACTTTATAAGACCCCAGCAGGCTAAGTCAAAATTCGCCAGTCGCCAGGTTCGAGCCCGGGGACTCGAATGCTGATGAAAGCTAGTGTTGTATTCGCTGTAGAGCGATTAACTAGACTCGACTTCTCGAGTATCTGGACGCATTAAGCATATATCCCTATGACTCTTACTCACCGCATTGATCCACTATTAGATCATGTTGTGAAACTGTTATTTAACAGTTATACACTAAAGCATAAGCTCAGACATTCTCTGAATCAAAATACTTCTCATTCGAAGTACGAGTCGGTAAAATGCTAAAGTCTACAGCATTACACAATTGGCTCAACAGCAGAATAAGCTCATGCTTTACGGGAAAAGTCCCTAGTCGAGTCTTTGACTCCACCAGGCACTTGGGGGCTACTGACGTGCTCGACTCGAGTATACCCGGTACAGCCCAGCTGGGGGCCCACAAGTAAGCCTACTTCGACTACAGGAGTTTACATGCCAAATCTTGTGACTCAAGACAAGGAAGGTTAATTAGAGTATATCTCCTCATTGTAACCGACTTGGACTCTACCTGAGACCCGAGTTCCTGCATATATAAAGGACCAGGAGGGGGAGCCAAGAGGACACCCCCCCAACTTAGATACAAGTCGAATAGACGCTGTCGCACCAGTGGCACCCGGGGTACCACCGCCGCATGACGCGTGGGCCCCTCCCCCGGGTTCCCGGGAAGGTCTCATCCCGGGGAGAGCCGACGAGCTTCCCGGCAAGCTACCAGCCCGAAAGGGGCTAGCGGGGTTTCGGGGAATATTCCCGGTTGGGCACCTCCCGAGAAGCTGCTTCCCGGGAGGAGATTCCCGGGTGCGCTGGGCCCGGGTGCTTCCCGGGGTCGACTTGCGGGGACTGGAGGTTCCCGGGTGCGTGCCCCCGCCTCGCGCGTGGGGTCCGGTGGATAGCGCCGCGTGGGCGCATGGCGAGCGCGGGACGCATGGCCCCACCAAGGCAAGGAGTAAGGCGCGCGGCTCAGTATACGAGCCGACCGACGGGTAGTTACCCGTCCGATCCAAGGAATAGTGGTTGTCTAATCCTACCCTAGGGTCTTAGGCCCCTAGCAGCGGAGGTGGCACCCATGCATGCCGCCAGCTCACCGAGGGGAGTTGCATGCCTCCCCGTTGGACACTTGTAGCCAATGCACCGTGGCACATGTGGCATCCCCTTGTGTATAAAAGGAGGACCCATGCCAACGGTCAAGGGGGTTAGACGGTTGGCGGGTCAGACAATTGGCAGGTTAGTGAGTTGGTCAGTTGGTTCCAGTAGACAGCCAGCAGAGAGTACTGAGGAGTACTTAGACATTGAGAGGAAGCCCGGGAACTGGCCCGGGCAAACTTGCAAACGCTTGATCCGCAATCAATATCAGTTCAGACAGGCAGGACGTAGGGCTTTAGACCTCCGGGTGGCCCGAACCTGGGTAAAAAACGGGTGTGCATTTGTTCTTGTACTAGCGCGCACTCTTAGCACTTTGTCTCACCGGCCCCGTAGGGCCTCATCGGCCGTCCCGGCGACCACCGGGTCTCCGCCCCAGACGCCCCTACCGAACATAAAAGGGGGATGTGGCCGCACGCCCCCGGTGTCGGAGCACCGAGCGCCGACAGACGCACTCGACGACTCGGTGCCTCTAGACTCTGCGTGAAGCGACCATCCCCTTATAGGGTATGATCTCTGTGCTTACAGTGCTAGTCTCTAGATCGACTCACTAGCACACATAGTTTCAAGATGTAATATCAAAATACAAAGGTCAAAATTATATTACATTGCATTTAACCAGAATTTAATATTACCTTACATATTGCATAACCTCATGGGTTAGCTCAAAAGAAAAGATAATCTTGCAGCGAAAGGAAGAAGATATAGGAGTCCCATAATAACTCCACAGTCGAAACATGTTGGAATGTAAACTCGCAACCCTAACAATTGGTACCTCACTATTCACCTAGTTCACCTGCAACATTTGAAACGTTGCAGCCACTAGGGGGTCAATACATTGAATGTATTGGCAAGCTCACTAAAGGGATATAACAGATCCTATCAAGTATATGCAGTATTTGGCTAGGTGGAGTTCAGGCCTTTTTGCGTCGAAGCAGAACATAATTTACCCTACTACAATTAAATGTTACAATAATGTTAACTAATGGACACCGGGTAGAAACACCGATGCTCCTATTAATCTATGGACAATGAGTAGACACATCAATGCTCCTAACCCAAGTTCAAACCATTCATTTTATTAGGAAATTAGAATTAGTGAGACCTTCCTTACAGCTCCCAAATCTAGCTGCTCATAATTGTCCGTAACTGGGGACACGGCTAAGTACTTAGTTTGACACTCTCGAGAGGTTGTACACTTTACCCACAAGAAACCGACGGGTTAATCCCTTGCTGTCCTCAAGGTAGAGTAGCAACGGCGTCGATCAAGAGAATTTTCAGACCATAATCACCCAGACCACCTGAGGGACCTACGTTCCCACATACACGGCTACATCTGCATAATCCCTCGAATCCAGGATCATATGTCTTAGTCCATCAAGCCAGAGCCCATTTAGCATGTGGTTGTACTGGAAGCTACTAAATAGGAAAACTAGTCCACTCTCTGGTTACCCCGGGTGGCATTCCACATTTGCGGCGCAAGCGCCCGAATCCACGGGGAGACGTCCATGGATGCTCCCCGAATCGACGGAGAGACAACCCAGAGGGACCCATAGAGATGGACCTGACGTCGCATAACATCTCAAAAGGTCAAAGCAGCCCACCCAGGATGATTCATTAAAGTTGTTTTTGTCAGGTTTCCAAAATACTCCACAATAACAGTTTCATGCTAATTGAGATTCCCTCCCACGTATATTAACATAGCATAGCATTCAACTACTTACGATGGCAATTGGTGGAAGGTAATGGCACAGGTATCCTACTCTACTAGGACAAAATATAGCTAGCATAGATACGAATAATATACCTATCAATGCAAACTACACAACACTAGTGCATAAGTATTTAAAATAAGTAATTTAATGGGAATTTATGATCAAAGTGAAACTTGCCTTCTTCACCGGAGTATGGGTTACAATCATCACATGAACAAAGATCGCACTCCAGAAAAACGAAACAAAGCAAACATACACACATATGTTTAAAAGTAAGGTTCTAAAATAAGGGTTTTAAGAGCAGAGAACAAGGTTTTATGAGAAACCAACAATAAAATAATTTAAAATATTACTCCTCCGGTCCTACTGGACAGAGGACATCAAAACATAATTTTTAGAGTTGGTTGCATGCAAAAAGGATTTTTAAATCAAAAGGTATAAACTAAATGGCATTAAAAGCCTTTCTGCAATTTGACTGGGTTTAGATTATTCAAATTTACAATTAAACTACACCAAAAGATTAAACATGCCGAGAGGATTTCAAAAAGGTGCAGAACGCTAAATTTGGCCAAACGGTTTGAAAGATTAAACATGCCGAGAGTGTTTGAAATTCTAGGGGTTTTTCTCCAAAGTTACAAATTAATTCGGTCGAGGAAATAAGTTTAATCCTAAACAAGGGACACGTGGCATGCTGTGATTGGTCGGTACCAGTTCGGGAATAAAATTAGAAGATAGCCGTTGGATCTAACTTAAGGGAGAACGGACGGCTCAGATTAAAAGGTACCCTTTCGATTAATCGGTCTAATCTAGACCGTTGATGCAGATCGGACGGATGGGACGCGGCCTACCTCAACTCCGGCGGCGGCTTAGGTTTCCGGCGATGCTCCGGCGGCGGCGGCTTGGGAAAGTGGCGGCGGAGCGCTTCGGGGAGTCTTCGAGCTCGGAAATAGAGTGGAGGGGGTGCAGCGCGACATGGCGAAGTAGATGGCGGCCGGGGTTCCCATCGGGGGCGACGGAGACGAGCGGGTGATCCTCGGGACGAACGGCGGCGGTGGTGAGCTTCGGCCGACGACGGACGCCACGCTACGGGGCACCAAACGAACATATAGACGAGTCAAAATATGCGCAAAGGAAAGAGGAAGAAGAGAGAGTTGGGCTGAGGGTCTAGGCCTCACCTTGTTGCCGCCGGTGACAAAAAATAAACGGCGCCGGGGGCGAACTCTGGCGAGAGATTTTGGCGGCATGGCGACGCGATTGAGAGAGCGAGGAGAGGGAGAATAGAGAGGAATGCCTTGGCTTTATAGTGACGCGCTTGGGAAGTTGCGGGGATCACAGGATTGAGGGAAGCGGTGAAGATGGCGCTCGCGGGCGTCGCGGCGTGACTCGCGGGCACTTGCCCGTTGGGGAAGAAGACCCTAACAGGTGGGGGCCACCTGTTAAGGGCTGGCGGCAGACGCGCGCGGCTGGCTTGGTCGGGCGCGCTAGGTAAGCGGGCCGGCCCAGTTGGGTCGGTCCGGTTTCTTTTTTTTTTGTTCTTTTCTTTTTCCTTTTTCTGTTTTCTTTTATAACTCTTGATTTTGAACTCCAAATCAAACCAAATAAATTTCAGAAAATTTTGTAAAATCAAATCCTCAAATGTTTTAGCTCCTGGGACTTGATTTCCTCCAAAATAAAATATTTAAAAATAGTTTTGCTTATCAAATTGCCTTTAGGGCTATAATAATAATAAAACAAAATAGTTTTTCAACTCCCTTTTAAATACAAAATTTTTTTGGGGTAGCTCGCTAATGCAATAAACCCCTTTTATTTCTAAACCCCATTGGGTTGAAATACAAATTGCAAAAAGAGGAGATGAGACGCAACGATCAAATAGAAAAAATATTTGCTTTGGAGATTTTGAATTCAAAAACAAGATTTAAAATGTGTTTAAAATGCGAGTGGCATGATGCTCATGGATGGAAGTGCATGATGCAAAGTTTGAAAATGTTGGGATGTTACAGACCTAACCCCCTTAAGATGAATCTCGTCCCTGAGATTCTTGTTGGTAACAAAGAGGTGTGGGTGGTTTTCTCGGAGATCTTCCTCATGTTGCCATGTAGCTTTTTCCTCGGTGTGGTGATCCCACTGAACTTTGCGGAACTTGATAGTCTTGGAGCGGGTATGTCTCTCTGTTGTATCCAAGATTCTGATTGATTTCTCCTCATAGGTGAGGTCACTCTGTATCTGGACTTCCTCGAGCGGAATCGTGTCCCTCAACAGTGTGGGCCATCTCGGGTTGACATTTCTTTAGTTGCGAAACATGGAACACGTTGTGAACGCTTTCCAAGGCTTCCGGTAACTCCAACTTGTAGGCTACTCTCCTTGGCGTGACAAGATCTTGAAAGGTCCAATGAATCGGGGTGCTAGTTTTCTTTTTATTCCAAATCTCTTAACTCCGCGTATCGGTGAGACTCTTAGATACGCTCTATCATTAACCCCGTAGGTAACTTCGCTACGCTTGGAATCTGCATAGCTCTTCTGCCTCGACTGAGCTACCTTTAGTCTGCTCGAATTAGTCTGACCTTTTCCTCGGCATCCTTTATCAGGTCGGGGCCGAATAGACAACGGTCTCCTACTCCATTCCATAACAATGGTGTTCTGCATTTCTCAAACGGTGACATTCCAATGCTGGCTTGGAAACTGTTGTTGTATGAGAATTCTGCATAAGGTAGATTATCATCCCAGCTAGAATGTAACATCCCAAAATTTCAAATTTCTACATGTGCATTGCATCCATGAGCATCATGCCACAATTGCATTTTTGAATTCAAATTTGAATCTCAAAGGCTTTGAAAAGATTTTATTTCAATTTAAACCCTAGGGTTTACACCCATTTGAGCTTTGAATCTTCAAACCAACAAGGTTTATTTATAAAAGGGGTTTAATGCATAAATAAGCTATCCCATAAATTTGGATAATTATTTGGAGTTGAAAAACTATTTATTTAAATAGTTATATAGCCCTAAAGGGATTTATAGGGCAAATGTATTTTTAGATATTTTATTTTGAGGAGAAATGATAGCCTTGAGGGTGTCCCGATCTTTCGATGAGATACCTAATTATTGATTTGGTAGGAGGTGACGTTGACGATCCGACTACAACCTAGGAGGCAGCGCCTTAGCGATCGATACACCAACTCCAGAAGGTTATTGATCCCGCAGGGGCACGATCAACCTGACCACGAAGGTCTTTGTTCCTGCAAGCAATCAAAGAACAAGCAAGAACAAGATGAAAAGCAATCTGAAATTGCGAATAGGAGATGTGAAGGTTCACGAATCTGAATATTCAATATAGTTGGAGTCTTGATGATGGTAAAACAGGTGGTCTAACCGACACACGCGATTACACGAAAGTAGCAAAGGCTAAACTTTATCTAATCAAAACCCAAGGCTCCATAGGGGGGCTCATGGGGTATAAATAGCCCTTGAGGGACTCCGAAACGGCCTAGGAATCCTCCTAAAACACAACGAAAACATCTAAAAATTGGCTGGACCCTATTACATGGCCTTAAGCCCAATAAAGCAAGGTTATAACTCTCATCTTTGGCCCATAGATACCCATTGGAGGAGGAATCCTCCACTTGGCCAAAATCCCATTGATGAAGAGGATGCGGCCTTCTTCTCATCTCTTTATGGCGGTTTCAATGTTCTGAAATCATCACTTGAGCTAGCTCCCGCCACCTTGCTGTCACCTCCATGGTTTGCTGTCCAACGCTGATCCTTGAGGTCCAAGCTAGGTCCTTCATTCCTAAAACACATACAAGAACCCATCTTAGGCAGCAGCATATTCTCATTAATATTAAATGAAGTACCGAGAAACGAAAGTACCTGATAATTTAGTTGTCGTGCACGAGCTCTAGTAATTAGTCCATGTATCTCCGGTACTTGAGGTGTAGGTGCTGTCGGGGCTGTGGTTGTATCATTAGTTGGGATGTCCTCATCAAGAAATTACCCCCAAAAGTTGAATCATGATAAAACATGATTTTACAAATTTTCTGGAATTCATTTGGGCCAATTTGGAGTTCAAAATCAAAAGATATCAAAGAAATGAGAAAAAGGGAAAAAGAAAAGGTTAAAAGAAAAAAAAAAGGGAGAAAACCAGACCGGGCCGGCCGTTTTGGGCCGAACCGGCCCAGTTCCGCGCGAACCGACCGAGCCAGACCAGCCCCTGACAGGTGGGGCCCACCTGTCAGGCTTCGTCCTCGTTAGGAAAGCGCCGCCCGTCACGGCGCTGTGTCCACGCCGGATTCGCCGTGCGCCATCGCCTCCGCCCGCAGCGCCTCCGTCGTCCGCGGCGAGCGCGCCGACGTCCTCGAGGAGCGTCGCCACCGCCATCGCCTTCGCCGTGCCGCGCCGCATCGTCCCCGACTGTGCCCGAGTCGCTCGTTTCGCCAGAGACCCCGCGCCGCCGCCGCCCGAGCGCGCGCCGTCGCCGGAACCCTAGAGCTCGCCGGAGACGAAGGAGGTAAGATCCCGACCGTCCATCCTTGATCTACGACAAAGATTAGATCCCTGTTTTAATTTTAATCGAACCGGTACGCACCAATGAGATCACGCCACGTGGCACTGCTTAAATAAAAACGAGAATAAAATTTTAATCCCGGAAATGATTTAAAGGGCACTTTTGCAGAAAAGCCCTGGTAATTTCAAATGATCATAACTTTTAAACCCTTTGGCCAAATTTGACAAACTTTACCTTTTTGTAAAGCTATCAACCTGTAGAATCTTTTGGCACTGTTTAAATTTAAATTTGAATTTTTGAACCACAGTCAAATTACAGAAAGGCTTTTAATGCTATTTAATTCATAACTAATTATTTAGAAGTCCTTTTTAATTGAAACTAGTGCCCAAAAATTTGTTTTATTATCCTCTGTCCCAATGGACAGAGAATTAAATATTTTGAATTAAATTGTTTTGCAGATGCAAATAAAACCTTATTTTAGGGTTTAATCCCTAGTTTTGCTTTTCGTTTTTAGACCTAATGCATTAATTTTAATTACCAATGCTGAAGTTCAGTTGATCACCCAAATAAAATAAACCAAATCATGTCACATGTTTGCATTGCATCATGGCATATATCTCCTTTTGATTGTATTGTGTGTTTATGTGTGTGTGTATTGTTTGTTTCGTATAGTTTTCTGGGAGAGCGAACCTTGTGATTGTGAAGAGTGTTTGAATACCAACTACTATCAAGGCAAGTTCACTTTGACCATCATCCTAATATTTTATTATGCACTGGAATTTATTAGTTGCATTGTTAGGATTATGATTGTACCTATGCTAGCTATGATTCTCCTAGTAGGATAGGAAACCCTTGCCATGTCCTCACCACCAATGGCCATCGTAGTAGTAAAATGCTATGCTATGATAATATACGAGGATGGTATTATTACAATGTGATACTATTGAATTACAATATGGTTTTCCTAGTGTATGGCAAAACAAGTAATTCAATGAACCGTCCTGGGTGGGCTGCTTTGAGGAATTGGAGATGTATGCGACGTCAGGTCCATTTCTATGAGTCGTCTCGCCATCTCTATGGCAGCGCCTGCGTTGCAACTGAGGAATGCCACCCGGGGTAACCAGAGACTGGACTAGTTTCCTGTTTACTAGCTTCCAGTACAACCACATGGTATTATGGGCTCTGCCAGGATGGATGTAAGAAATATGAACCTGGATCCGAGGTGACATCGGTATGTAGCAGTGTAGGTTGGAACGCGTCCCTCAGGCGGTTTGGGGGAATATGTTCTGAAAATTCCTGTAGTCGATGTCGTTGATACTCTACCCTGAGGACAGCAAGAGATTAACACGTCGATTTCTTGTGGGTAAAGTGTACCACCTCTCGAGAGTGTCAAACTAAGTACTTAGCCGTGTCCCTGGTTACGGACAATTATGAGCAACTAGATATTGGGCTGTAAGGAAGGTCTCACTCATTCCAATTTTCTAATAAAAATGAATGGATTGAACTGGGTAGAAGCATTGATGTATCTACTCAATGTGCCTAGGCTAATAGGAGCATGGGTGTTTCTACCCCTTGTCCAATAGAATTCAAAACTATTTGTTTAAAAATGACAGGATGAAACATTGATGCTTTTATGCAAATAGCCAAACCCCACCTTGCCATATACTGCATGTACATTGTTAGGTTTGCTATAACTTCCAGGTGAACTTGCCAATAGATTCAATGTATTGACCACGTAGTGGCTGCAATCGATAATGCAGGTGAATCTGACGAAGAATGAGGTTCGTCGATGTTCTTTGGGTCATGTGCATACATTCCAACATGCTCTCCTCTGGGAGTAGATGAGGCCCATTTGCTCTACCTTTCCGCTGCAGTTTATGATACAATGTTTCATGGTTTTGAAACAACATTTTTTTTATGCTGGCCTAAGGGGTCATGTAGGTCTGTAAGTACAATTAAATTCTGGATGATACGATGTAATAAAGTACTTTGACCTTTGTATCTTGATATTACATCTTGAACTGTGTGTGCTAGTGAGTCGATCCAGGGACTATCACGTTAAGCACAGAGATCGAACCCTGTAAGGGGGAGGATCGCTTCATAGAACCATAATCCAGAGCGCAAGCTCTCAACATATCCTCAAGGATCTGATTTACCCTTTCGGTCTGTCCACCCGTCTGCGGATGAAATGCCGTGCTGAACTCCAGTCTCGTTCCCAGAGACTCGTGTAATTGTCCCCAAAATCTTGAGGTAAATTGGGTACCTCTGTCTGAAACTATCTCCTTGGGCACTCCGTGCAAGCATACAATCCTGGACATATAGCGCTTAGCTAACTGAGCACTTGTATAAGTTGTCTTCACCGGTATGAAATGGGCGACCTTGGTCAAGCGGTCAACCACTACCAATATAGAGTCATACCCTGATCTGGTTCTCGGTAAACCTGTGATAAAATCCATGCCTATCTTATCCCATTTCCAGTCTGGCACAGGTAATGGTTGTAGCAGTCCGACTGGCTTCTGGTACTCGGCTTTAACTTTGTTGCACACATCACACAAAGTGATATACTCAGCGATGTCACGCTTTAATCCGGACCACCAAAATTTTTCTTTCAAATCCATGTACATCTTTGTGTTCCTAGGGTGAATGGAATATGGTGAATCGTGGGCCTCTTGAAATATCTGTTTTCTGATCTCAGGATCCTGTGGTACAAAGATACGTTTCTCAAACCATGTAGTGCCTTGGTCATCCTCATGAAAACCTTTTGCCTTCCCAGAAATCATGTTCTCTTTTATCTCATCAATCTCTGAGTTGCCTTTCTGAGCTTCTCTAATTCGGTCCACCAACGTGGGTTGTACCTCCATGTTGCCAAGATAACCTTCTAGTGCAATCTCCAATCTAAGCTCCTTGAATTGTTCGCACAAATCGGTGGTAGTTCCCCAGCCGTGAGTCCATTTACATAGCCCTTGCGGCTCAAAGCATCGGCTACTACGTTAGCCTTGCCCGGATGAAATTTCAAATTCAGATTATAATCTTTAATCAATTCTAACCATCTTCTCTGCCTCAGGTTCAACTCCTTCTGAGTGAATATGTATTTCAGGCTCTTGTGATCCGTAAACAATTCACAATGTCCCCATCAGGTAGTGTCTCCAGGTCTTCAAGGCGTGCACTACCGATGCTAATTCCAAGTCATGTGTTGGGTAGTTCCCTTCATGGTTCTTTAGTTGTCGTGAAGCGTACGCTACAACTCTTCCTCCTTGCATCAAAACTCCTCCCAAACCTTGACGTGAAGCGTCACAATAAACTTGGAAATCTTCTTGCAGATTGGGTAAAACAAGGATAGGTGCGGACACTAATCTCTTCTTCAAATCCTCGAAACTCTCTTCACATTTATCAATCCAATCGAATTTCTTCTCCTTCTTTAAGAGCTCGGTCATGGGTTTTGCTATCTTGGAGAAATTCTCAATGAACCTCCGGTAGTATCCAGCGAGTCCTAAGAAACTGCGGATGTCTCCGACATTCTTAGGTGACTCCCACTCTGTAACTGTTGCTACCTTAACTGGGTCAAAAGCTACTCCGGCTCCCGACACTATGTGTCCTAGGAAACTGACTTCTGACAACCAAAAGTCACACTTGCTAAACTTGGTGTATAACTTGTGCGCCCTTAGCTTCTCCAAAATCTAGCACAGATGCTTCTCATGCTCTTCCTTGCTCTTGGAATAAATCAGGATATCGTCGATGAACACCACGACAAACTTGTCCAAATATTCCATGAATACCTTGTTCATCATGTTCATGAAGTATGCAGGTGCATTGGTCAAACCAAAAGGCATCACGGTGTACTCATATAGACCATACCTAGTGGTGAAAGCGATTTTGGGTATATCCGCTTCTTGGATCTTCAGCTGAAAATACCCTGATCGCAGATCGATCTTTGACACAGGCTCCTACCAACTGATCGAAAAGATCGTTGATTATAGGTAAGGGGTACTTATTCTTTATCGTCACCTCATTCAGTGAACAATAATCAATGCACATCCGTTGGCTCTTGTCCTTCTTCTCCACAAATAAAACGGGTGCTCCCCATGGTGATGAACTTGGACGAATGAATCCTTTGGACAACTGTTCTGCAAGTTGTTTCTTCAATTCCTTTAACTCGTCCATAGACATCTTATAGGGTCTCTTGGCTATGGGTCCACTTCCAGGCATTAACTCAATGAGAAACTCCACATCTCGGTCTAGTGACATGCCTGGTAACTCCTCCAGGAAAACATCCGGGTATTCCTTCACTATGACTACATCCTCCATGCTAACCCCCTTAAGAGAATTTACCTTAGGTCTCTTAAGTTCCATAGTAGATTTGAAGCGGATTCTTCTCAGGGGTTGTGAGTGTAATTATTCTCTTGGCGCAGTCTACCAGACCTTCATATGAGGTCATCCAGTCCATTCCCAGAATTATGTCTAGTCCTCGAGAATCCAGCACAATAAGGTCAGAGGGAAAAGTGTGTTTCCCAATCGCTAGGGGTAACCGGCGGCATCCTTAAGTCGCTACCATTTGTCCTCCAGGTGAACTTACTCTCATAGGGTTCCTTAGGGTGTTTGTAGGTATCTTATTCTCATTCACGAACATTCTTGATATGAATGAATGTGATCCCCCTGTGTCAAAGAGTACGAGTGCTTGGAAAGAATTCACGCGGAATGTACCAATCACAATGCCCGGCTCCGTGATTTCCTCTACACTGACATGGCTCACATGACCTTCCTAGAACGGCGTGGGCTTGACTCCATTCCCATCAAACCTCTTTGGGCAATCATTCGAGTAGTGCCCCATCTTGTGGCACTTGAAACATTCCACTTGACTCAGGTCAAACTGGCTGAAGTCGTCATTTTGATTCTGTTCGTTGTTGTTTCCACTGCCCTGACCAATGATGTTCCCTTTTCCATGGTCATTGCCCTCATGCTGGTGTCAGTGCATATGGCCATTGCCTCCCTGGCAGTTGTGTCCATTCCCATGATAGTGCTCATGGTGGCCATTCCCTCCATGGATATGGTGGTGGTGGCGGCTTCCATGTTTGATCCTTGATGAACTACCACTGCCCTCATAAGAGGTGCGCGGCTTCTGGTGTGGTCCAGTGTTAGTGCTTCCATGGCAATGTCTTCTCTTGCGGCTCTCAATCTAGTTTATCTTGTCCTTCAAGCCAATGGCCTTGTCTTGCAGAGACTGATAGGTGGGGATGTATGCAACTGCTAGCGGAATGGAAGGCTCGTCGTTCAGTCCATCCAAAAACTTCTCACGGCGCTTGGCATCGGTATTGACATCATCAGGTGCATAGCGAGACAGCTTGTTGAATACATCAATATATTCCGACACAGTGCGGCTTCCTTGCTTCAGTTTGTGGAACTCCTTATTCTTCAAGCTTAGCACTCCCGCGGAGATATGGGCGGTGCGGAAAGCATCCTGGAACATCTCCCAAGTGACATCATCAATCGGGTTGGTGATCAGGTAGTTCTCCCACCATACTGCTGCTGGTCCCTCCAACAAGTGTGCTGCAAACCTCACTTTCTCAGAGTCTGTGCAGCCCACAGTCACTAAGTTCTTGTTCAATGAACGCAGCCAGTCATCTGCTACCATGGGTTCCGTGGAGCTAGTGAAAGTAGGTGGATGCAACTTCAGAAACCTTGTAAGCATATCCACTTGAGGTGGTGGGTTGGGGTGTTGGTTATTCTGGTCAATGTTCTGGTTGTAGATTATCTGTTGGGTTATCAACTCGAAAAATTGAGTCTGAGCTTCCAACAGAGTCTGCATGGCCATAGCATTGTTGTTCCCTTCCTCATGGTTATCACTGTCGTTGCTGGTGTGGCTGTTGTTGTTGGGTGCACGTCTTGGAGGCATCTGTTTAGGATAGCATAGATGAGAAATAGACAGATGGGGTCTAAAATAACCTTAACCCAACAGCAAGCAAATAAGGTATAACAATCACCAATCAAGTAAGATCCAACAATAAGGGTTTTAAGAGCAGAGAACAAGGTTTTATGAGAAACCAACAATAAAATAATTTAAAATATTACTCCTCTGGTCCTACTGGATAGAGGACATCAAAACATAATTTTTAGAGTTGGTTTCATGCAAAAAGGATTTTTAAATCAAAAGGTGTGAATTAAATGGCATTAAAAGCCTTTCTGCAATTTGACTGGGTTTAGTATTCAAATTTACAACTAAACTATGCCAAAAGATTAAACAGGCCGAGAGGATTTCAAAAAGGTGCAGAACGCTAAATTTGGCCAAACGGTTTGAAAGATATGAGTGTTTGAACTTCTTGGGCTTTTTCTGCAAAGTTACAAATTAATTCGGTCAAGGAAATAAGTTTAATCCTAAACAAGGGACACGTGGCATGCTGTGACTGGTCGGTACCAATTCAGGAATAAAATTAGAAGATGGCCGTTGGATCTAACTTAAGGGAGAATGGACGGCTCAGATTAAAAGGTACCCTTCGATTAACCGGTCTAATCTAGACCGTTGATGGAGATCGGACAGACGGGAGGCGGCCTACCTCAACTCCGGCGGCGGCTTAGGTTTCCGGCGATGCTCCGGCGGCGGCGGCTTGGGGAAAGTGGCGGCGGAGCGCTTCGAGGAGTCTTCGAACTCGGGAAAAGAGCAGAGGGGGTGCGGCGCAACGTGCCGAAGTAGATGGCAGCCATGGTTCCCCTCGGGGGGGACGGAGACGAGTGGGTGATCCTCGCGACGAATGGCAGCGGCAGTGAGCTTCGGCCGACGATGGACACCATGCTACAGGGAACCAAACGAAGATATAGACGCGTCTAAATATGCGCAAAGGAAAGAGGAAGAAGAGGGAGTTGGGCTGAGGGTCTAGGCCTCACCGGCGAGAGATTTTGGCGGCGCGGCCACGCGATTGAGAGAGCGAGGAGAGGGAGAATAGAGAGGGAGGCGTCGGCTTTATAGTGACGTGCTTGGAAAACTGCGGGGATCACGGGATTGAGGGAAGCGGCGAAGATGGCGCTCGCGGGCGTCGCGACGTGACTCGAGGGCACTTGCCTGTTCGGGAAGAAGACCCTGACAGGTGGGGTCCACCTGTCAGGGGCAGGCAGCAGGCGCGCGCTGCGGGGCCGGCTAGTTGGGCTGCGGCTGGCTTGGTCGGGCACGCTAGGTAAGCGGGCCGGCCCAGTTGGGTCGGTCCGGTTTCTTTTTTTTTTTTGTTCTTTTCTTTTTCCTTTTTCTGTTTTCTTTTATAACTATTGATTTTGAACTCCAAATCAAACCAAATAAATTTTCAAAATTTTTATAAAATCAAATCCTCAAATGTTTTAGCCTCTGGGACCTGATTTCCTCCAATAAAATATTTAAAAAATAGTTTTGCTTATCAAATTGCCTTTAGGGCTTTAATAATAATAAAACAAAATAGTTTTTCAACTGCCATTTAAATACAATTTATTTTGGGGTAGCTCATTGATGCAATAAACCCTTTTATTTCCAAACCCCATTGGGTTGAAATACAAATTGCAAAAAGAGGAGATGAGACGCAACGATCAAATAGAAAAAATATTTGCTTTTGAGATTTTTAATTCAAAAACAAGATTTAAAATGTGTTTAAAATGCACGAGTGGCACGATGCTCATGGATGCAAGTGCATGATGCAAAGTTTGAAAATTTTGGGATGTCACACTGCGGAACCCCATTGTAATCGACTCATCAATACAGATCCGACAAGCAGGACGTAGGGGTATTACCTCATTGAGGCCCTGAACCTGGGTAAATCGTGTCCCCTGTGTCCTTGTTAGCCGACGAGTTTGCCAACACACACTCGAAATCTTTCCAGGATACAAGTCCATCAATATTGACATTGTCGAAGTTACATCTTCATCATCAAGCTCATCAATAAGATTTGTCATGGAAAGGATGACTGGCTGAACAATTGCAGTCTCAAATCATTTCTTGAGTATCACTCCCATCGGGAGGTAAAAAACAACAACAAAAGACAAACTATTTACCTACATACTAACTCGTAGCTGGAGTCATCGCCTGAGGAAGAGTCGACTCGTCTGGTCGATTTCCTCCACTCACTTCCGGGGGGTTATAAAAGATCAGTATGGTCGGCTAGAGGGGGGGGGGTGAATAGGCGACTAACAAATTTTAATCTTTTTCCCCTTTTTTTTTTTAGAAAGATACACACACTTAACCTAGGGTTTACTAAATTCTCTAATGGTAATGCAACCCTAGGATGAAGTGCAATAGCCGAAGCAACTAGATAACAAGAATGTAAAGGGTAAGAATAGATACCGCACGAGATACGAAGATTTCACCGGAGTTCCACCGATTGGGGTAGGTGTACGTCTCCGTTTGGAGGAGTGCTCTACCACAAAGGTAGAGACGCTACAAAGGCTCACTCTATTCTCCTCTCACGGCACCACAAAGGTGAGTGAGCTCCACTAATGGCTTCCTTGAAGGCGAAGACCGAACCTTTACAAACTTGACCGGGGGTAGCTCCACAACTCAATTGGAGGCTCCCAATCCAATCCTCAAGCTCCACAATCCCCAAGGGAAGAGCTCAAGGCAACCACTTCCATCTAGGGCTCCCAAATGCCCAAGAGAAATGAAATCCACAAGAGAAACAAGGGGAATCAACTTTGTGACTTGGTGAAACCCTAGATCTAGGTCTTCTCCTCCAATCCTCAAAGAATCAACAAGGGGGAAGCTTTTTGGAGGGAGATCTAGTAGAATGAAGCTTAGGGACTTCTTGGGAGAGAGGGGGCTGTTCTGTGCTTTGTGCTCGGGCAAGAAAACCGTTGGGGACGAAGGGGTATCTATTTGGACTTCCCAAAATCTAACCGTTATGCACTGCGAGTTCCAGGGGCGGAACTTCCGCTGGTCACCGGAAGTTTCGGCCCTGTTCCGGCTCAACTTCTGGAAATCCACAATGGATTCCAATAGTGTTGCCGGCCTGGTCCGGAGGTTGGGCGGAAGTTCCGGTGTTCCGGAACCCCACCGGAACTTCCGGACCTGGGCAGGCAAATGGACACCAGTTAGGCTCTAGAGTTGGTTCTCTCTCACTTTTTGGGTAGGCTTTATGTGGATGTAAGATGTTTGTTTGTGTACGTGAAAAGCGATTCACCCATTACCTTCCCATGTGGACTCCCTCTTAATAGTACGGAGTTCCTACGACTCATTAACCGAAGAAACCGCTAAAACTCCACTACTCTTCATTTTCCAACTTGAGGGCATCGAATCGTTTTGCGCCATTTGATATCAAATCTGAAATACTTAACGCACGATTAGTTCACAACACACGTTGTCATCACCACCAAAATTAACTAGGAGAGAAATGCCCTTTCAATCTCCTCCTTTTTGGTGAATGATGACAACACAGAAATTTGCATAAAGATAAGCAATAAACTAGATGCACCGAGGGATATAAAATATAGACGGGCTCCCCCTAGGTGTATGCACCAAATGAATTTGCTTTTGAAATGCAAAGTGCACATACACTACGATCAACACTCCCCATAGATTTTATAACTCAACAACTCAATTGCAAAGGATTAGAGATATAGCTATAAGCTTTCTAATGAGTATATAGCTTCATTCATTCAAAGATTTAGAGCAATACCTCTTGATTTAGAGCAATACCTCATAGAGGCATAACACATGTGAATGAACCTACAAGGATTTATCCATAACACAAAGCAATGCTTCCAAGAAGCATATAAGATTAGATAAATCCCAACAATTGATTTTACCTTTTGCAATGAGATCACATGATGGAGCATATGCTACAAGGGCACAAACAAAAACTTCTCCACACATGATTAGTAAGACAAGATGTATATCAAATAAACCATCAACCATAGCAAGTAGGCATTAGTCATAATTCCATACGACTTCCATACGACTAGCTATTACAACACATCACTCACAAAAGTTATCAAGTCTTACACAAACCAAATATGTTCCACACACATAAAAATAAAAGAGTTCACAAGCATAAAGCCAAAAGCAACAAAATAAGCAAGCTTGTGACTACCAAACCCATGCAAATCCAAATCCAACGCTCCTATTCTCCCTTAAATACACTCTCCCCCTTTGGCATCAAGACACCAAAAAGGGAGGAACATCCCAAGATTTGCAATGAAGTGAAATGAAACCAAACTCACCAAGGGCGAGGGCGGTGGCCTAGGCCACTATATTTGAGTATATATGACCATGACACCACGAATATAGATTCTTGGGCTCAAGACTCAAAACTCACATTGAAGAACAATGTATAAGATTAATGTTAGCATTGTAGAAGTAGCATTTGCTCATGGATTGAGTTATGCTCCCCCTACATTCATGCGCACATCTAAACTAGACAAATGTTAACCGTGGGTACGGGTGCAAGTTTATCAAGCCACAACACTAGAATCTAGGATATTTAGCTCATGCCTTAACTCCCGAAATCTTACTTCATCAAGTGGCTTCGTGAAAATATCCGCTAGTTGCATACCGGTGGCAACATAAGAGAGATCAATATCACCACGGGCCACGTGCTCTCGAATGAAATGATGATGAATCTCAATATGCTTCGTCTTGCTATGTTGCACGGGGTTGTGGGCTATCTTGATTGCACTCTCGTTATCACATAAAAGAGGCACACTTTCACAAGTGATTCCATAGTCCAACAATGTTTGCCTCATCCATAATAATTGTGCACAACAACTTGCGGCGGCTATGTACTCGGCTTCCAAGACCTACCAAGAAATTGGCATGTCCCGGAAGTTGACTTCCTATCCACTTTGTCTCCTGCCCAATCCGAATCCGAATACCCAATTAGCTTGAAACTTGATCCTTTAGGATACCATAAGCCAAAGTTTGGGGTATGAACCAAATACCTAAGATTCTTATGACCACTACTAAGTGTCGCACCAGTGGCACCCGGGGTACCTG
The DNA here is from genome assembly GCF_000005505.3 of Brachypodium distachyon. Taxonomy (NCBI): domain Eukaryota; kingdom Viridiplantae; phylum Streptophyta; class Magnoliopsida; order Poales; family Poaceae; genus Brachypodium; species Brachypodium distachyon. The sequence continues at coordinate 26,930,955 of NC_016133.3, read as the reverse complement.
AAGCGATCCTCCCCCTTACTAGGGTTCGATCTCTGTGCTTACAGTGCTAGTTCCTGGATCGACTCGCTAGCACACACAGTTTCAAGATGTAATATCAAGATACAAAGGTCAAAAGTATATTACATCGCATTGATCTAGAACCTTACATATTGCATAACCTCGTGGGTTAGCTCAGAAGAAGATAAAATCTTGTAGCGGAAAGCAGAAGATGTAGGAGCACCATAACAACTCCACAGTCGAAACATGTTGGAATGTAAACTCGTAACCCTAACAATTCGCACCTCACTCTTCACCTGGTTAACCTGCAACATTTAAACGTTGCAGCCACTAGGGGGTCAATAAATTGAATGTATTGGCAAGTTCACAAAAAGGTTATAACAGATCCTGTCAAGTATATGCAGTATTTGGCAAGGTGGGGTTTTGGCTAATTGCATAAAAGCATCAACATTTCATCCTATCATTTTATTAAATAGTTTTATCACTATTAGACACGGGGTAGAAACACCCATGCTCCTATTAACCTAGAGCACGTTGAGTAGAAACATCAAGTGCCCCTACCTTGTTCAAACCATTCATTTTATTTAAGAAATTGGAATGAGTGAGACCTTCCTTACAGCCCCAATATCTAGTTGCTCATAATTGTCCGTAACCGGGGACACGGCTAAGTACTTAGTTTGACACTCTCGAGAGGTTGTACACATTCCCCACAAGAATTTGACGTGTTAATCCCTTGCTGTCCTCCGGGTGGAGTAGCAACGGCATCGACTTCAAGAATTTTCAGAACATGTTCACCCAAACCACCTGAGGGACCCGCGCTCCCACCTACACAACTACCACAGTACAATCCCTCGGATCTGGGTAAACATTTCTTACTCCATCCAGGCAGAGCCCATATTACCATGTGGTTGTACTGGAAGCTACTAAACAGGAAACTAGTCCAGTCTCTGGTTATCCCGGGTGGCATCCCACATTGTGACGAAGGCACTCCCCGAATCCACGGGAGAGATGTCCATGGACGATCCATCTCCGAATCCACGGAGACTCGACTCAGAGGGACCCATAGAAATGGACCTAACGTCACGACATCCGAATACTCAAAGCAGCCCACCCAGGATGGTTCATTGAATTACTTGTTTTGCCATACACTAGGAAAACTATATTTGTAATTCAATAGTATCACATTGTAAAAATGCCACCCTCGTATATTATCATAGCATAGCATTTTACTACTATGATGGCAATTGGTGGTAAGGTCAAGACAAAGGGTATCCTATACTACTAGGACAGATCATAGCTAGCATAGATACAATAATAACCCTAACAATGCAACTAATAAAATCTAGTGCATAATAAAATAATGGGTAAATGATCAAAGTGAACTTGCCTTTTTCACAGTAGTTCGAGTTCAAACACTCGTCACACTCGCAAGGTTCGCTCTCTGAGAAAACTATACGAGACAAACAAACATACACATACATAAACACACAATTCACATCACGACAAATTAAGATATGTTATGATGCAATGCAACATGTGACATGATTTGGTTTATTTTATTTGGGTGATCAACTGATCCTAAGCATTGGTACTTAAAAGTAATGCAATAGGGTTTTAAACAAAAGGCAAAAACAATTGATTAAACCCTAACTTAGTTTTATTGGCAAATCCCAAATAATTTAGTTCAAAATATTTATTTCTCTATCCCAAAGGACAGAGGATGATTAAACAAAATTTTAGGCGCTGGTTTCAATTAAAAAGGATTTCTAAATAAATAGTTATGATTTAAATGGCATAAAACTCTAATCTGTAATTTTTATGTGATTAAAATATTCAAATTTGAAATTGGATTCCAAAAAGGTGTGGATCGTGAAATTTGGACAAGTGGTTTAAAAGTTATGACGGTTTGAAACATTTTTCTGCAAATGTGCACTTTTATTTCGGCCGAGCAAATAAAGAAAAAAAAAACTAAAAAAAACTGAACCTGCCACGTGGCGGCCGGGCACTGGCGGGCGCCTAGGGTTTTACCCGGGCGGCGGGGGCTCGCCGGACGGCGGGGGACGGCGGTTTGGGGCGCAGCGCAGGGCAGAGCGCAGGGGGCCGGCACGGCGCGCGGCGGCACGCGGGGGCGGCAGGCGGCGGTGCAGCGCGGGGCGCGCGGGCGGAGGCGGTTCGCGGGCGACGCGGGGGCGGTCGGCGCGGCGGCGTCGGGGCGGCTCGGACGAGGGCCGGGCTCGCGGAGGCGGGGGGACGAGCGGCGCGGGCGGGCACGATGCGGGCGGCGGCGTCGACGGCTCAGGCGGCGCGGGTCACCGGAGCTCGAGGAGGAGGTGGCGGCGGCAAGGATCTCCGTTGAGAAATTCCGGTGAGCCGAGGGTGAAATCGGGAGCGGGGAAAAGGGGAAAAGAAGGAGGAGGTCGAGGGCTTTATAGCGGTGTGCTCGGGCAGCGACGGGGATCACGGGATCGCCGGAAATCCGGCAGAGACGGCGCGGGCGGTGATTCCGGCCTCCTTCCCTGCAGGGAAGACGACCCCGACAGGTGGGGCCCACTTGTCGGTGACCCCGCGCGGGCGCGCGGTCTGGTTCAGGCGCGGTTCGCGCTGGCTGGGCCGGTTCGGTCCAAGTGGGCCGGACCGGTCCGGTTTTCCCCTTTTTTTTTCTTTTAGCCCTTTTCTTTTTCTGTTTTTTCTCATTTCTTTGATAACTTTTGATTTTGAACTCCAAATTGGTCCAAATAAATTCCAGAAAATTTGTAAAATCATGTTCTACCATGACACAACTTTTGGAAGTAGTTTCTCTTCAAAACAAAATATATAAAAATACATTTGCCCTATAAATGCCTTTAGGGCCATACATCTATTTAAATAAAATACTTTTTCAACTCCAAATAATTATCCAAAAATTATGGGATAGCTTATATATGCAATAAACCCCTTTTGTAAATAAACCTTATTGGTTTGAAAATCCAGAGCTCAAATGAGTGAAAACTCTAGGGTTTAAATTGAAATAAAAGGAGGACCCATGCCAATGGGAAAGGGGTTCCACATCTTTCTTTGGCTCAGTTCAGTAAGTTCACTCAATCTGGCTCGGCAGAAGCTTAGGGTGCTCTAGTAGACAGCCAGCAGAGAGCAGCGGGGAGTACCTAGCCACAGAGAGAAAGCCCGGGAGCTTGCCCGGCAACTTGTAAACGTTTGATCCACGATCAATATCAGCGCAGACAAGTAGAACGTAGGGTTTTACACCTCCGGGTGGCCCAAACTTGGGTAAAAAACGTGCGTATGTTTGTTCTTGGATTAGCGCGCACCACTAGTACTCCATCTCGCCGGTCCCACAAGGGCCCTATCGGCCGTGCCGATGATCGCCGACAACACAAGGCATGACACGCAAAGGCTAAGGGAACTGCCTCGCGAGGCATTCTCGGGAACAAGGGACAAAAATTGAGCGAATTAACAAGCTTCATTGACTAAGTGTCGAATGATTACATGGACTAATCAAAAGGTGATTGTTCAAACGGCGCTAAGCGCCATACTTGCAGGAAAAGCAAACAAAGCAAGATACAGAGGGAGCAACGAGCACGGCTGGGGGCTGCGGCAACTAGTTGTCGCCATCTTCGGCCGGGGGGTTGGCGGGGAGATTAGGCTCCGGCTTCATCTACATTCGCTCGACGACCTCGTCAACGAACTCGTGCACTGCTTGGGTGTGCGTGGGCTCGTCCTCACTGTTGGACCAAGCGTCCAGCAAGGACTCGAAGGGAAACTCCGGGTCCCAGAGGTGAATCCGCGGGAGGATTGTCCCGGCAACCTCCCGAGCGCAGTTGGCGACTTCGTTGGCGCCGTACTTGGCAATCCAGACATTGAGCGCCCCGAGCTTCCCCACCAAGTCGGAGAAGAAGGGGATCAGCGTCGTGACATCCGTGCCGTCCACCTCCACTGCCTGCAGCTCCAACTTGGGCAGCAGGTCGCGCAGCGACTGGGCGATCTTCGTCAGCTTCTCCGTCTCGATCTACCGCTGCCCGATCAGCGTGCCATGATGGAGTCGGGCGTCGTGCGCGGCCTTCTTGGCCTTGCTGACGAGGCCCTCCAACTTCGCTAGCTCTGCAGCCTTGGCCGCGTTGTCCTCGCCGGCCTTGACGAGCTCCTCCCGGACGGCGGCCAGCTCGGCCTCGAGCCTGGCCGCTCTGTCTTTGGCGGAGTTGAGCTCGGCCTCATGCCGAGCCGCCGCTCTCACCGCATCCTCGGCAGCCTTGACCTGCACCTCCAGCATGACGCGGAGGCCTTAGATTTCGCCGCGGTAATTGGTGATCAGGACGCTCTTCTCATCCAGCCGGGCCTGGGCCGCCGCGACCACCTCGGCGTGTTCCTTCCTGGTCGCCTCGAGGGTGGCCGACATCGAGTCGAGCTTCCCTTGGAGCTCCACGCGCTGGGCCTCAAGCTGTCGGTGGAGCTGGGCCTCCGGGACCACCGGCTCCTGGGCGTCCTCCAGGGCTTGCTGGGCCAGCCGTGCCTCCTCTTCCGTGAGGCGCGTCTCCTCGCGCAGCCGGGACAGTTCACGCTGTTCTCTCTCCATGGCCTCCCGCACTACGCCGAGTTGATTCTTGGCGGCAGTGTGGTGCTCTCTCACCTCGTTGAAGGAGGTGACGAAAGCCAATTGCTGGTCCCTGACGGCGTCTAGGAACCGGTGCCCCCGCTCAAAGACGTTCGGATCCCAGGTAAGGGGGTTCCAAGCGACCCCAGCGAGGGTGCCGAGGTCGGTGCCAGGAAGTGCCGCCGAGGACGATGAGGCCCCTGCTGCAGATGTGGGGCTGTGCGCCGGGTCGCCAGCTTGCTCCCGGGGGCCTTGCTATCCTCCCCCGGCAACCTCCCCTGCGCCTGCGGCCGGGGACCCCGGGGCTGGAGAAGCTTCCCTGCTCCGGGCGGGGGTTGCCCCCTGCTGGGTGGCAGGTGAGCCTACACCGGCCGCGCCCGTGCCTACGAGCGCGTCGCTGGGTGCAGCCGTCACGGCGGTGGCGGTGCCCTCTGCTGCCGTTGAGTCCGCCACAACGGGATTGGATGTGCGAGCCGGTTCCTGCTCCACCTCCGCCCCCACGGCCTCGACGATCGGGTCAAGATCGACCCTGGCCGCGCCCGTTCCGGGCGTGGGCGTACTTATGCCTGCAACAATGAGAAGCGTGAGGATCGGCAAAGGATGGCACCTTCAAAGGCGGCCGAGAGCAGTCAGGGCGGTTACCTTGTGCGGCCGTCGGGCTTGCCGGGGCAGCCTCCTCTGCTTCGCCTGCGCCGGCGGGAGCATCCACGAGGATTGCCGCGGGCGAGCTGCCGCTCACTACAGAAAGAAGGTATGTTCATGAGTTTGGCTAACGAAAATTGCGATTGCGGAGGAGTGATAAAGACATACCGGTTGCCGGCCCTGCCTCCGTGGGGGCTGGGTCCCCAAGGGGCGCGCCCGCGCCGCTGCTGACCCCTGCGGCGATGGGGTCAGCGGCGCCGTTGGTGTCGGCGCGCGTCCTCTTGCTGGGTGTACCGAGCGGGGAGTCGCTCCTCGCCCTTTTGCTGGTACCCGCCGGCGGGGAGGACTTCGGGGGGTTACGCCGGAGCGCGAAGCCCCGGAAGACCCCACGAGCGGGTGGCGCCGTGGGCGCCCTCGGAGTCGTCGTGACCCGGAGAGCTCCGGGTGTCAACGGCGAGGCCGCCGCGGCGCAGGGAGCTGAACTCGCGGAGGCCCCGGCTGCCGGGGCGAAGGCCGTCGCCAGGGCGCTGGTGACCGACGGGCACCCCGGGACCGGCTCCTGCCACGGGGCTGGCGGCTGCCACCAAGGCAGAGGCCGCCGCCGAGGCACCCCCGGCCCTAGTTGCCGCGGATGCCGTCGAGGTGCCGACGGGCGCCCCTGAAGCGGCCGCCGCCGCGAGATTGGTTGTCGCTGCCGGGGCAGACGTTGCCGTCGAGGAGGTAACCGCGGCCGCTGCAAACGCCGTCGATCTTCTCACGATCAAGGGCACGCTGTCGCTCCTTTCCTCGTCATCGTCCTCCACGGCGACAACCTCCGGGAACGCAGCCACCTGGCTCACCTCGTCGTCCAGCGAATGGAGGGAGGGCCAGCTGGGATCGGATCCGCCCCCGCTCTCCTTGAGCACCTGCTTCTCGCGGGGTGCTTGCGGGGGAGCGTGCGGGACCCGGGTGGGAGTGTTGTCCATCAACCCCCACTCGTTGCAAGGCAGGAAGGCGCCGACGATGTCGCTGAGCGCCTTGACGCCGGCGTGAAGAGAGGAAACCCCCGGCGGGAACTCCGTCGATTGGAAGATCTCGCCGGAGATCCCCCTCACCCATGTCCTGAGGGTCTCCAAGTCCATGCCGTCCGCCTGGAGGCATGTCCTGTCCCCGGAGCCTGTGTACATCCACGCGGCCGGGAACGTAGCTGCAGTGGGGCAATGCGCCGATGGACGAAGGTGCGTGCCACGTCCACATCGATGAGCCCCGCCAGCCGTAGCGCCTTGATCTTCTCCGCGATGGGGGAAAGGTCGGCGTCGCGGTGGTACCTGTCCTGCCAGCCGTTCTAGGGTACCGGCAACTCCGTCGGCGACTGGATGAACTCCTGGGGGTCCTCCACTCGGACCCAGCACCAGTCGCCTCGTCACTCTTTTTCAATCTTCTTCCCCGACCGGACGATGAACTCGGACTTCATCTAGTCGCGGGCGCGGAAGACCACCCCTGATGACTTCGCCTTCGCGTTGTCGATGCGCGGGTAGAAGTAGTGGCGGAAGAGCCCCACCGACGGCATCACCCCCACGAACGCCTCACAGAGGAACTGGAAGGTGGCGAGGAGGAAGAGCGAGGTGGGGTGGAGCTGCGCCACCCGCAACTGATAAGACTCCATCAGTGCGTGGAAGAACAGAGAGAAGGGCGGTACCATGCCGCAGAGGAGGAAGCGCGCGAACACCTGGAAATCGTTGTCCTTGTGCTCGACGCCCGCCGGGAAGATCTGCGTCTCCCCGTGCTCGTTGAAGCTGGAGGCGACGGCGTGCCGGAGCTTCCCCAGCGCCTCACCGTTATAACCGGGGCGGAAGAAGGCGACTGTGGCGCGCATCTCCCGCCTCTTCTGGTCCTCGGCGGCGGCCGCTTTGATCGCCGCCTCAGTCTTGCTCGTCGCGGCCTTCTTTGAGGTTTGGACCTCCCTCCCCTTTCTGGTGGTAGGAGGCGCCATGGAAAGCGAGGGGGGAAGCTAGCAGGAGCGCAGGGATGCGAGATGCGAAAGAGGATGGAGACGAGGGGGCAGAGTATTGTTTCCCCTTTTCGCAACAGTGGTGGCTTTATGACGCCTGGGTGTTGGTAACGGCCGGTTCCGTACCCTATGGGTGCGCGGGGATAACTCCTAATCACTGGGAGTAATGCGCGGAGTGGCCTTAACTTCCCTATTTAGGGGGGCAGTTAGGGCTGAAATCACGCTCACGCGTCCACCGCTCCGTTTGTAACGGCTCCGTACAGGAGGAGGCGAAGGGACGCGGGCCCGCAACTGATCGGGGCCCACGCGTCGGTTGGGGGCGTAGCCCGGTGATACGGGTGCGGGTGGCCCGATCTTTCGATGAGATTGGTAACTCTCGATTTGGGTAGGAGGTGACGTTGACGATCCGACTACGGCCTAGGAGGCAGCGCCTTAGCAATCGATACACCAACTCCAAAGGGTTATTGATCACGCGGGGGCACGATCAACCTGACCACGAAGGTCTTTGTTCCTGCAAGCAATCGAAGAACAAGCAAGAACAAGATAAATAGCGGATGCAATCTGAAATTGCGAATATACTATATCAAACCAATGTCTCAACGAGACGATAAGTTGGGGTTCCGAAAGCGGTAAAACAGGTGGTCTAACCGACACACGCGATTACACGAAGTAGTAGCGATGGCTAACTTTTAACTAAACAAAACCCAAAGCTCCTTAGGGGGGCTCATGGGGTATATAAAGGAGGAGGGAGAGATATTTTCGTCCACCTTGAATAAGGAGTCCGAAATCCAACTTTATCTCTAACTTTCCTAACAAACTACAACTCTTTAGGAAACAGAAAAACAGATCCGTCATCTTGTTTTGTCCGCCACGGTCAGCACGAGTCGAATCTCTTGATGGGGCCAGATCCGTTGGAAAGGTCTTGTAATTACCTTTCCAACAAGTACTTGTTTGCTTGATTTGGACTCCGGATGCGGCCTGGGTGATTAAAACAAATTCGGGTCTCCTGACAGCTCGGACCCGAATCGGATTCAACTTTAATTCGTGATATCTTTCTCTAGCAAGCTCCGAATCATGTGCCGTTTGATTTGTTGGAAAGTAGACTTGATAGGCTTCACTTTGAATCTCCCTTTGCAGGCTATAACACTTCATCTTCACTTTGGACTTCTAAAGTTCAATAAGATGCCTACATAATAAGATTACACAAGATAGTAGCTCCGCCTCTTTGTAAGTAACATATTGAAAACATTTTGTAATTGAATTCACCTGATTATAATTATTTGAGACACCAACAATTAGGGTTCTAATGGTCGTATCCATGGTTAGCATGTCCATATCATCCTCCCTTTCTTGAAAGGAAAGCCGTCCTCGGCGTCGTTTATGCTGAAAATATGCTAACAAAAGAGACAAGGTATGCGCATGGTATATGTATATATCGTTATTTTTAACTCTACTCCCATGTTGCACAATTAATGTTTTATAACACAATCTCATGAGATAATTAGTCACACAATCATCATGAATATCATTCCAGCAAGAAGATTGACAATATGTTTTGCATATATAAGTGAAACAATATCTTGTATTTGGTTTGCACCGCTCACCATTATACCATCCCAACACTGGAGAATAATAATTAATAATGTTACCCAAATTAGTTACTACAAGATGCTGAAATTTAGAGCATGTCAAAGCACTAATATTCGAACAATCGTGTAAAGAACTAATTGGCAAATAATCAACACTAATATTGGAGGTCATATCAAAATGGTTAAGCATATGCAACATATTATTTTCTCTCAAATCAAGAAAGTTATCACAAGCAATGCAAATCTGATGCACCCAAAATTTATTGTTCACGTCATGTTCTCCAATTAATTGAATAGTGTATCCATGGGCATTAGCAAAAGATTTTGAAATTGTTAACTCAGAACCTTTATCCATTGCATGTGACAAATATATAGGTGCATCAAGTTTAATAGAACACAAAGAATTATTAGGCGGAACCGTAGGAAACACTTCTTCATGTTTAATTAATTCAATGCAACATAAATCAAATTTAATCATCGCGTCACAAGTCTGTTCCAAGACAGCAGGTAACTCATCACATAAATCATTATCATTTGAATCAATGGGTGCGCTCAAATCAGCATGTAAATCAACAATTTCACATGGTGCAGAAAATTCAACGGGTATCTCATTTATTTCATCACATGTCATATTTTGTTCAGCAACACAATCATCTTTATCATTACCTTGTAGGCTCAACACGTTTCTTGTACACCTTCTCTCCAATTTCCTCTCCGCTTCAAGAGCAAGATTAAGTAAACACAATAGAGAGTCGTACTTTCCGTATTCAATTATGTAAGAAATATCAAAGTTAAGCCCACAATAAAACCTATCCATTTTTCTTTGTTCGGTTTCATCTAAACCAGATCGCAAGGTTAAAATTTGGAACTCATGGTAGTAATCATCAACAGTTTTATCATCTTGTGTCAAACGTCGTAATTTGGAACGCAACTCATAAGCATAACTTGGAGGAACATATTTTTCTCTCATGATTTTCTTCATATCAATCCAAGTGTGAGGTATTTTGTTTTCTCTAACTATCTCACACCACCATGATAATGCATCAAAACGAAATTTACTACTAGCAATTTGGACCTTACGACTATCTAGTACATGGAAGCATGTGAATTGTTCAGTTAAAGCTAGCTCCCAATCTATATACGTTTCAGCATCATTTTCCCCCTCAAAGAAAGGTACACACAATTTAATTGTATTAGAAGGATTGTTTTGTACCGTTGCCGTGGCATTATGAACAAGAGACGTGGAGGATGGTCGTGGTGAAAATCACTCATCGCGGTCACGGGATAGCATCGGTCTAGTTGCCATGCTTCGTGTAAGTCCTGTCATGGTTAGTAGAAAACAAGAAACAAATCACAGTAATATGTTCCTATCAACTACTAGGATGGCTACAAGTCGCTCAACTCTCAAACTAAAAATCAAGTTCTTACAAGTTCTTACCATGCAAAACAGGAAGGTGATGGGCAGCGGCGTGACCAAGCCCTCCGAATATTAAATGTATCGATGCCTCGGTAACAAACCAACCTAGGTGTAGAATCTGTGGAGCTTGGAGGCTTTTGTGAGTAGCAAAGAATAGCAAATAATCAAATCAGCAATGCAAAGTTGAAAATATGCTCAATAATGCTAGTCCTAGCTGCTGGAGTCGATAAGAACGAATTACAGAAATAATCTAAGCCTAGATACTGAAGAAGGTAGGATAGAAAGATGGCACAAGAAGTAAATCCCTGGGATTTTTTTTCTTTTTTTTTTCTTTTTGTGGCCTTCTGTTTGGCTTCTTATTCTTTTCTTCTTCTTTTTTTTCTTTTTTTTTTCTTTTTTTTTACCCCAGAAACTCACGCAAAAGAAGGACCGGAAAACTGTACGTCGGTCTGTCGAAAAACAGCAAAGGCTGCAGTAAGAAAAATTCAGAAAAATATGGAAAAATATGGGTTAGAAGCGTATCAAAACAAGCTTTCCAACAAGTGCAAGATCACTCGAAACGGAGGTCGGACGGTGGAGAAAACTGAGATATACTGCGCTGCCCCGGTGCCGTAAAACGGGTGCAGAAACTTTGGAGCTCGAAAAGTCCACCTTAGATGCCGAATTTGAGGGTCAAAGTGCAGGGCAAAGCCCTGGATATTTCCTGATGTGCCTCGTCGTGACCTTTCCAAAAAGTCCAAGAACGTCCAAATCCGAGTTGGTATGCAAAAGATACGTCCGTTTTACTGAACACAGGTCAAACCCACCCGAAACTAAAATTCTACTCGGACTCGGGTCCGAAACTGACTCGAACTCTTTCTCTTTTTTTTTTTCCTTTTTTTTTCTTTCTTTCCTTTTTTTCTTCTTTCCTTTCTTTTTTTTTTCAAATTTCCAAACAACTTGATCTCTAAACAAAATTCGATCTATGATGAAACACTTTCCAAAAGCACTCCTTATTGGACTCGGACTCGGATTCGCGGCTGAAAACTATAACTTGCCGACTCGATGTAGGACTCGACGAGGGACTCGGTGTAGGACTCGAAGAGGGACTCGGTGTACGACTCGATGAGGGACTCGGTGTAGGACTCCAAGAGGGACTCGGTGGAAGATATGGTGGCGGCGGGAGATTATGGCGGTGGTGTGGCAGGAAGTTTGGCGGCGGAAGATTGATGAAGGAAACCTGCGTCACACGAAGAACAAGAAAACCAAAAGCAAGTTCGATCTAGTAGAAAAAATCTGAAAAACGATCCAATCTAATCCAGCAACTCGACACGATTAATGCAGCAAAGATTCAACAATGCAAATACTAAAGTGAAAATTGCAAGGCTCAGATTGGTTCTAGGACAAGGTAACTAATTCTAATTTTTATTTGGCTTTTTCTGGACGATAGGTAAAAATAGATCTAAACTACGGATAAACTGGAAAAATCTCACCGAGCAACCTTAAGCTCTGATACCACGTGATACGGGTGCGGGTGGCCCGATCTTTCGATGAGATTGGTAACTCTCGATTTGGGTAGGAGGTGACGTTGACGATCCGACTACGGCCTAGGAGGCAGCGCCTTAGCAATCGATACACCAACTCCAAAGGGTTATTGATCACGCGGGGGCACGATCAACCTGACCACGAAGGTCTTTGTTCCTGCAAGCAATCGAAGAACAAGCAAGAACAAGATAAATAGCGGATGCAATCTGAAATTGCGAATATACTATATCAAACCAATGTCTCAACGAGACGATAAGTTGGGGTTCCGAAAGCGGTAAAACAGGTGGTCTAACCGACACACGCGATTACACGAAGTAGTAGCGATGGCTAACTTTTAACTAAACAAAACCCAAAGCTCCTTAGGGGGGCTCATGGGGTATATAAAGGAGGAGGGAGAGATATTTTCGTCCACCTTGAATAAGGAGTCCGAAATCCAACTTTATCTCTAACTTTCCTAACAAACTACAACTCTTTAGGAAACAGAAAAACAGATCCGTCATCTTGTTTTGTCCGCCACGGTCAGCACGAGTCGAATCTCTTGATGGGGCCAGATCCGTTGGAAAGGTCTTGTAATTATCTTTCCAACAAGTACTTGTTTTCTTGATTTGGACTCCGGATGCGGCCTGGGTGATTAAAACAAATTCGGGTCTCCTGACAGCTCGGACCCGAATCGGATTCAACTTTAATTCGTGATATCTTTCTCTAGCAAGCTCCGAATCATGTGCCGTTTGATTTGTTGGAAAGTAGACTTGATAGGCTTCACTTTGAATCTCCCTTTGCAGGCTATAACACTTCATCTTCACTTTGGACTTCTAAAGTTCAATAAGATGCCTACATAATAAGATTACACAAGATAGTAGCTCCGCCTCTTTGTAAGTAACATATTGAAAACATTTTGTAATTGAATTCACCTGATTATAATTATTTGAGACACCAACAATTAGGGTTCTAATGGTCGTATCCATGGTTAGCATGTCCATATCACCCGGCAACCGACCGGGGGAGAGAATCTTCCGGGAACAGGTGATGCCGGCTCACGCCCGAGGGCTACTGTCGCACTAGTGGCACCCGGGGTACCACCGCTGCGCGACGCGTGGGCCCCATTTCCGAGTTCCCGAAAAGCTTTCATCCCGGGCCGCGGCTACGGGCGGCCCAGCAAGCTACCAGCCCGGAAGGGGCTAGCCGGGCTTCGGAGAACATTCCCGCCTGGGTACCTCCCGGGAAGCTGCTTCCCGGGGGAGGTTCCTGGGTGCTCCCCGGGGTCGACTTGCGGGGACTGGAGGTTCCCGGGCGCATGCCCCCGCCTCAGGCGCGGGGCCCAGTGGTCAGATCAACAGCGGGCGTGGGATGCGCGGTCCCACCAGGGCAGGGAGTGAAGCGCACGGCTCAGTAAACAAGTCGACCGACGGGTAGTTATCCGTCCGATCGAAGGAACAGTGGCTGTCCAGTCCTACCCTAGGGTTTTAGACCCCTAGTGGCGGAGGTGGCACCCATGTACGCCACCAACTCACCAAGGGGAGTTGTGTGCCTCCCCGTTGGACACTTGTAGCCCATGCACCGTGGCACTTGTGGCATCCCCTTGTGTATAAAAGGAGGACCCATGCCAACAGTAAAGGGGTTCCACATCTTTCTTTGGCTCAGTTCAGTAAGTTCACTCAATCTGGCTCGGCAGAAGCTTAGTTGGCTCCAGTAGACAGCCAGCAGAGAGCAGCGGGGAGTACCTAGCCACGTAGAGAAAGCCCGGGAGCTTGCCCGGCAACTTGTAAACGTTTGATCCACGATCAATATCAGCCCAGACAAGCAAGACGTAGGGTTTTACACCTCCGGGTGGCCCGAACCTGGGTAAAAAACGTGCGTATGTTTGTTCTTGGATTAGCGCGCACCACTAGTACTCCATCTCGCCGGTCCAACAGGGCCCTATGGGCCGTGCCGGTGATCGCCGGGGCTCTGCCCAGACGCCCCTACCGAACCTAAAAGGGGCCGTAGCCGCACGCCCCCGGTGTCGAAGCACCGTGCGATGACACTAAGTGGCTTTCTTTTGGTGCGGATTGATATCTTGCACAAATACCCACACTTAACATAATATCCAGTCTACATGCACAAAGGTAAAGCAAAGAACCAATCATAGAACGACATACCTTTTGATCCACATCTTTACCATTGGGATCGAGATCAAGAGAGCTTGATGTAGGCATTGGAGTCTTGGCACTCTTGGCATCACTCATCTTGAATCTCTTGAGCATGTCTTGGGTATATTTGGCTTGATTAACAAAGATTTCTCCTCTCAATTGCTTGATCTCAAATCCAAGGAAGAATTCCAATTTACCCATCATAGACATCTCAAACTTTTAGGTCATTAACTTAGCAAATTGATCATTGAACACACCATTAGTAGAACCAAATATGATGTCATCAACATATAGTTGGCATATAAGCAAATCACCACCAAACATCTTAGTAAAGAGTGGGGTCCACTAGTAGCTCCTTTAGGTGCTCATACCAAGCTTGAGGTGCTTGTTTGAGTCCGTAAAGGGTTTTATCAAGTTTGTACACGTGGTTAGGAAATTGAGGGTCCTCAAACCCCGGTGGTTGTTTGACATATACCAACTCATTTAGTGGTCCATTTAGAAATGCACTTTTCACATCCATTTGTTCTAAAGTAATATTATGATGCGATGCATATGCAAGCAAGATACGAATAGATTCAAGGCGAGCAACGGGAGCAAAAGTTTCACCGTAGTCAATACCCTCGACTTGGGAGAAACCTTGAGCCACCAATCTTGCCTTGTTCCTTGTCACTTGTCCAAGTGCATCTTGCTTGTTCTTAAATATCCATTTAGTGGCAATGACATTCTTGCAATCTTTTGGTCTCTCCACCAATGTCCAAACTCTATTGCGCTCGAAGTTATTCAACTCTTCATGCATGGCATTAAGCCAATCCGGATCCTTGAGTGCTTCATGTACCTTTTGGGGCTCAACACAAGAGACAAAAGCATGATGTTCACAAAAGTTAGCTAATTGTCTACGAGTAGTTACCCCTTTCCTCACACTCCCTAGGACATTGTCCAAGGTATGTTCTTGACGTTGAAGTCGTGAGGCAATCTTCATGGCCCGACGTTTCATAGCTTCTTGAGATTGATCTTGAGGCTCAATGTAAGCTTGAACATCTTGAAGATCTTGATCTTGAACATCATTTGGTGAAGAGTCACCAACATCAACATTTGCTTGATATTGTCCTTGATCAACTTGTTCATCAACATGAGGGACTTGTTCTTGTTCTTAGCTAGCATGTGGATCTTGTGGAGATGAGGGCTCCACTTGAATAGAGCATTGTCCTTCTCCTTCTTCCATACGGGGATTCTCAACGGGCATAATTGACCTATGCCCATTCTTCGTATGGCTTGGGGAGGAATTTCATCATCTACATCCACAACATCAACTTGCCCCACATGGGAGCCATTATTCTCATCAAACTCCACATTACAAGATTCTTCAACACATCCGGTGGATTTGTTGTAGACTCTATAAGTGTGGGAGTTTGATGCATAGCCAACAAATATGCCCTCATAAGTTTTAGGCTCAAATTTAGATAAACGAACACCTTTCTTAAGCACGAAACACTTATAACCGAATACCCGAAATTACTTGACGTTGGGCTTGCGTCCTGTGATAATTTCATAAGGTGTCTTGTTCAATATGTTGCGGAGATAGAGGCGATTAGTAGCATCGCAAGCGGTGTTGATTGCTTCGGTCCAAAAGTTGTATGGAGACTTGAACTCCGCCAACATTGTCTTTGCCGCATCCATCAGAGTTCTATTCTTCCTCTCCGCTACACCATTTTGTTGAGGGGTATACGCAGCGGAATATTGTCTTTTGATATCCTCATCACTCAAACTCAATCAAGGTGTAATTCTTGAATTCGGAGCCATTGTCACTCCTAATAGCCATGATCTTTGCATTGTATTGGCGTTGAACTTCATTAGCAAAGTCGATGACGGTTTGTTGGGTCTCACTCTTGTGCTTGAAGAAGTATACCCAAGTGTACCTAGAATAGTCATCAACAATAACCAAACAATATTTATTACCACCAAGACTATCATATGTAGGAGGACCAAAGAGATCCATATGAAGGAGCTCCAAAGGCCTCGTTGAAGTGATAATTGTCTTGTGGTGATGTGCCTTCTCATGTAACTTCCCTTCAGTACAAGTACTACACACACAGTCTTTATTAAATGAAACATTGGTTAGTCCTAGCACATGCTCACCTTTGAGGAGGCTTTGCAAAGATCTCATATTGACATGGGCTAGACGGCGATGCCATAGCCAACCCACATCAACCTTCGCCATTAGAGATGTTTCTTCTCTAGTGGGTTTCTTACCGAAATCTACCACATAGAGACCATTTTCCACATATCCAACAAAGGCTACTTTAAGAGTCTCGCTCCACAAAAAGGTCACACTAGTTGCGCCAAAGAAGGAA
This sequence comes from Brachypodium distachyon, assembly GCF_000005505.3. Classification (NCBI taxonomy): domain Eukaryota; kingdom Viridiplantae; phylum Streptophyta; class Magnoliopsida; order Poales; family Poaceae; genus Brachypodium; species Brachypodium distachyon. The sequence goes on along the minus strand of NC_016133.3, from coordinate 26,914,731 downwards.
TAAAAACCCATATGTGCAAGTTGAAGTATCGAAAGTAAATTGTATGAAAGAGACTCAACAAGCATGACATTCTCAATTGATGTATCCGGAGAGATGACAACCTTGCCTAGTCCCAATACCGTTGATTGTGAAGAATCTCCAAATGTAACTTTCTTGGATCTTGATGTACTCATTTTGGCATCCACAAGCAATTATTTGCTCCCGGTTATATGATTAGTGCATCCACTATCCACTATCCATGAAGACCCACCGGAAGCAACCTCCTACAAGTTTAAGCTTTGGTTTTAGGTACCCATCTTTGAATGGGTCCTTTAGCGTTAGCAACAAGGGTCTTAGGAACCCAAATAGACCAATGAACATATTCATAAGGAGAACCAACAAATTTGACATAAACATGCCTATCATTAGTACGACAAAAAACATATGAGGATTGAAATCCTCGGCACTATTATCATAGGTGGCCTTGCCACCCTCCTTGTTCTTTGGCTTGGCCACCTCTCCTTCCTTCACAAAATAAGCATTAGTGTGGGGAGGCGCCTTGGCCTTCTTCTTGTTGTTACTCTTCTCATTGGGGTTGTAACCAATTCCCTCCAATCCAAAAACTTTTCTATGATCAATCAAAAGATCATGGAGGTTCTTCTCGCCTTGGTAGCAAGTGGCTAGACCCTTTTCAAGTGGGGCCTTCAACCTAGCATTCTCCTCAATCATAGATGTATGCTTACAACAAGGGTTAGTTGAAGCATCTTTATCATTAGAGATTAATTCTTTCACAAGAGAATATAGAAGATGATCACAAGACTCTTTCAGAGACTTGTACTCACTTGTCAAGGACTTGTGGTCCCTTCCAAGATTGGCAAAGTCCTCGAGAAGTTTCCTATGACCATCCTCAACTTCACATATTTTACCTAAGTACTCATGAGCAAGGGAAATCGCATTATCATAGGAATCTTTCATTTTAGCAAGATCCTTAGAAAGTGACTCCTCAATTGCTTCCCTATTAGCTTGTTCTTCCTCAAAAGCTTCATTAAGCTCCACAATTTCATGAGCGGCAATGCACTCAAGTCTTACCTTTTCATCCATGAGCTCATCATGATCATCAATGGTAGCTTGAGCTTCACCTAGTTTTTCCAAGAGGTCCTCAAACCTCTTTTTGGTCTCACCTTCCAAGCTAGCCATGAAGATCTCGAACTCATTCATGCTTTGCTCAACAACACTACTCTCCTCCACACAATCAAATAGAGATAAACTCTTAGAAATGACATGTTTGGTGGGAGGAGGAATTACGGAAGAGGTCTTGGCCATAAGGCACTTGGGTGAGCGGTTCTTGTTCTCATTGGGGGAGTCGAAGAGAGATGGAAGTGAGGGAGCAATGGCAATGTTCGCCCTCTCCGTGGACTCTTCATCATCATCATGTTCTTCTCCCAAAGTATATTCCTCTTGAACAAAAAGCATTCTTGGTTGCCTCTTCTTCGTTGCCTTCTTGTGGAAGGAGGGCTTGGTCTTCCCCTTAAGTATAAGGCGTCCACCATTCTCCTCCCTCTTCTCGTAAATACACTCTGCAACGAAATGGTCATTGTTACCACAATTATAACATTTACGAGATTTTTGACCTTTGAGTTTGGAGCTTGAAGCTCCCTTGTTGTAGTGGTTGTTGGGGTTGAAGGAGTTGGATTTGACAAACTTCTTGTTCTTCCAAAAAGCTTGAGCCGCAAGAGCCATGTGGTCATTGAACTCGTAGTGGCAATTTTCTTCCGTGATCTCAACCTCTTCTTGTTTGGGTGCTTCACTTGGAGTTGAGGTGGGAGTCACGTTGGCCTTCAATGCAAGGCTTGAGGTTTGTGAGAGGAACTTGGCTCGAATGAGATTGTCCTCGGAGGTCTTCTTGAGAATATCCATAGGTACAAATTCTCCCATTACTTGACTTGGAGTCAAACTATAGTAGTCTGTTCTTTGCCTTATCATTGCGGCATGAACCTCTCAGTGTGGGGAGATGGCTTCTATGAATAGATGCTTGAGCCATTCATCATTGATGTCACGACTTCCGTGATCCTTCATCTTGGCTCCAAGGGTGATGACTCTCCTATAAAGCTCATCCGGAACCTCTCCATCCTTCATGAAGAAGTTCTTACACTCATTGATGACCACTTCAAACTTTGACTTCCTAACACTCTCATTGTTGTCAAAGTGATCACCAATGAGCTTCCAAGCATCTCTAGCGGAATCAACACCACGGACAAATGTTCTATACTCCAAGGGTAGAGCCTTTAGGAGTATTCCAATGGCGTGCTCATTGAGTTGATTGTCCACATACTCTCTTGGTGACAAGTTCTTTGGATCATGAACATAGTAACCTTCTTCAACAATCCTCCACAATTCCGTTGACGTACTCTTGAAGTGAGTCCTCATGGAATGAAACCAATCAACGTAATTAGTAGAGGTTAGCATGGGGGGTTCACCTTGATTATACATAGGTGGAAAATTATGGTGGCGATGATTATAATGAGGTGGAGTTGCCACCTCACTATACAACCCATAGCCACCCCTACCTTGGGATTTGGAAGCACTCTCTTCGCTAGCCTTAGCCTTGTTACGGGCTTCGACATCCGAATCTTCCTTAGTCAAATCCACCGCACTTGGTGGCTTGACATAGGAAGGCTCGGTAGTAGACGAAGATGCTTTGTTAGGTAGGTGCTCACTAATCTTTTTATCCACACTATCTAGAATAACCTTTTGCATGCTATCCAAAAGCAATTTGATGGATTTGAAAGTTAGTGGAGCATTATCATCTATCAACTCGGTTTCTTGGGGTTTCACGGTGGGTGCCCCATCATTGCCGGCCATACTCTTAAGAGCGGTAAAGCCCTAATTAAAAGACGAGGCTCTGATACCAATTGAAAGGTCGGTATGGTCGGCTAGAGGTGCGGGGGGGGGGGGGTGAATAGGCGACTAACAAATTTTAATCTTTTTCCCTTTTTTTTAGAAAGATACACACACTTAACCTAGGGTTTACTAGATTCTCTAATGGTAATGCAACCCTAGGATGAAGTGCAATAGCCGAAGCAATAGCCGAAGCGACTAGATAACAAGAATGTAAAGGGTAAGAATGGATACCACACAAGAGACAAAGATTTCACTAGAGTTCCACCGATTAGGGTAGGTGTATGTCTCCGTTTGGAGGAGTGCTCTACCACAAAGGTAGAGACGTCACAAAGGCTCACTCTATTCTCCTCTCACGGCACCACAAAGGTGAGTGAGCTCCACTAATGGCTTCCTTGAAGGCGAAGACCTTTACAAACTTGACCGGGGCTAGCTCCACAACTCAATTGAAGGCTCCCAATCCAATCCTCAAGCTCCACAATCCCCAAGGGAAGAGCTCAAGGCAACCACTTCCGTCTAGGGCTCCCAAATGCCCAAGAGAAATGAAATCCACAAGAGAAACAAAGGGAATCAACTTTGTGACTTGGTGAAACCCTAGATCTAGATCTTCTCCTCAAATCCTCAAAGAATCAACAAGGGGGAAGCTTTTTGGAGGGAGATCTAGTAGAATGAAGCTTAGGGAGTTCTTGGGAGAGAGGGGGCTGTTCTTTGCTTTGTGCTCGGGGAAGAAAATCGTTGGGGACGAAGAGGTATCTATTTGGACTCCCCAAAATCTAACCCATATGCACTGCGAGTTCCAGGGGCGGAACTTCCGCTGGTCACCGGAAGTTCCGGCCTTGTTCCGGCTCAACTTCCGGAAATCCACAATGGATTCCAGTAGTGTTGCGGACCTGGTCCGGAGGTTGGGCGGAAGTTCCGGTGTTCCGGAACCCCACCGGAACTTCCGGACCTGGGCAGGCAAATGCACACCAGTTAGGCTCTAGAGTTGGTTCTCTCTCACTTTTTGGGTAGGCTTTATGTGGATGTAAGATGTTTGTTTGTGTACGTGAAAAGCGATTCACCCATTACCTTCCCATGTGGACTCCCTCTTAATAGTACGGAGTTCCTACGACTCATTAACCGAAAAAGCCGCTAAAACTCCACTACTCTTCGTTTTCCAACTTGAGGGCATCGAATCATTTTGCGCCATTTGATATCAAATCTGAAATACTTAACGCACGATTAGTTCACAACACACGTTGTCATCACCACCAAAATTAACGAGGAGAGAAATGCCCTTTCAGGTTAGCCGCGGAGGCTTCCCCGGGTTGAGCTGCCTTGTCTTTGGTTGACTGGTCCGACCCTTTCGGGTCCAGACCAGTCGATTCAGCCTCGGGAGACTTTTTGCTCTCGCCTGAGCCACCTGTATGGCTGAACAAGAGTTTTCGGAGGTTCAATAAAATCTCTAGAATGCTGAAACAGAGTCAGCAAATTCCTTACCTGCCACGGTCAAACCGAGCAAGAAGACCCTAACGACGAGGTGCAACGGGTCTGCCGGACTTGGTTCTTTTAAACGCAGGTACGGACACCGACAACTCGACATTCGGGTCCCTCGTGCTCGTTGATCGGGTCTGTACCAATGGACTACTATCTTCTCTGTCGCGCTTCTTTGCCGATGGAGAAACATTGCTCGGCTCATTGTCGGGTCCCTGGAGTCAAAACGCATAATCAGAAATACAGTTCAGATCAAGGTTAATGGATTTTGTTAAAAGTCTCGGAGACTACCTTTTCCCGGGGCCCTATCAGGTCCATAAGGGGCCACTGGTGGGTCAATCTCACATGGCTCTGACTTATCCAAGTCAGTGAGCCATCGAACCCATCGACACACCTCAGTCGAAGGGAACTCTATTGTGCTTATCCGGGTCGAGTCACGAATCCCTTGATATGCCCACATGGGATGAGCACGAGCTTGCAGAGGTTGGATTCTCCTCTGGATAAAAGCAGCAATGAGGTGGATTCCCGTCACCTTCAATTGAGGAGTCTCCATGAGAGATAAGACTTGGGACATCAGAGTTTCGGCTTCTTCGCCCTCTGCCCCACTTAACTTGTGGCTCCAGGCTGCCGTCTTCTTCACGGAAGATGTTGCAAAGAATTCAGGAAGGTTGAAGCCGCGCCCCTCGGCTGGCGCATCCATGACATAAAACCACTTCAATGTCCATCGAGAGAGAGACTCCCTCACTCAGAGGTCGAAGAATTTGGCATTGGCATGAACTTGAATATCCACGCAGCCAATTGCATCTTTTCCTTGATGCTTGATCGTGAACATCTTCTTCCAACGACCCAGATGTGGGCTTATCCCGAGGAAGCATTCACACAGCATAAAAAAGCACGCAACGTGAAGATAGGAGTTCGGAAAAAGATTGTGAAGTTGGAGCCCGTAGGCAAAAAGCAAGCTACGGAGGAAGTAGTGAACCGGGAAAGCTAAACCGCGAGTGAAAAAATCGTAATGCACTACCCATTCTCCATGCATGGGGCGAGGGATTACCTCCTCGCTGGGGAATCGCATTTGTCCGGGCCGTGAGCACATCATCCCTTCTTCTTGCATGCCAGCAACCTTCTCACGATTCACAGCAGACAACGGCCAGGCGTCCGCGGTCTTCTTACTCTTCCCCATCTCACTGGGTCGAAAGATTTCTTATCCTTAGCAGAGGACGCGAAGGGTTATTGGCTATGGAGGCTAAAACCTTGGGCGACTGAGCTCTGTTCGTGGGGAGGAAGAAGGGTTAAACTAATTTACCCTACCTTCGTTTATATGCTCATCTTCAACAGGAAATCCGGGTCACACGATTCCGTTCGTGACCACATGTTCCGCATCAGCCGGAATATGAAATGGCAAGGATGGAAATAACCACCTTCTTCATGGGCGCGGGGATCAATGAGATCATCATTGTGCCTTATTTTACTACGCGAAGTATGATCGTTTCTCCACTAACGCACGCCAATAGTGCATCTAGCTGTCAGGCTAGACTGTGCACCCAGTCACATCGGCTGACTAAAGCGATCCTCCCCCTTACTAGGGTTCGATCTCTGTGCTTACTGTGCTAGTCCCTGGATTGACTCACTAGGACACACAGTTTCATGATGAAATATACAGAAACAGAGGTCAAAAGTACTTTATTACATCGCATCATCCAGAATTTAAATAATACTTACAACCTCGCATGACCCCTTGGGCCAGCATAATCAATTACTGTTTCAATATCATAAAACAATGTTTCAAAACTGCAGCAGAAAAGGGTAGAACAAAAAGGGCCACACTACTCCAAGGTGGGAGCATGTTGGAATGTAAGCACATGACCCCTGACAAAACGACGAACCTCACTCATCGTCGGATCCACCTGCATTGTTAATTGCAGCCACTACGTGGTCAATACATTGAATGTATTGGCAAGTTCACCTGTAAGTTATAACAGATCCTACCAAGTATATGCAATTGAGGTATAGTGGGGTTCAGGCTTTATGGCGTGATAGCAAAACATAGTTTATCCTACTACAATTGAATGTTACAATATTGTTAACTAATGGACACGGGGTAGAAACACCCATGCTCCTATTAACCTAGAGCACATTGAGTAGAAACATCAAGTGCCCCTACCCAAGTTCAAACCATTCATTTTATTTTGAAATTGGAATGAGTGAGACCTTCCTTACAGCCCCATATCTAGTTGCTCAAAAATTGTCCGTAACCGGGGACACGGCTAAGTACTTAGTTTGACACTCTCGAGAGGTGGTACACTTTACCCATAAGAAATCGACGTGTTAATCCCTTGCTGTCCTCTAGGTGGAGTAGCAACGGCATCGATTACAGGAATTTTCAGAACATATTCCCCCAAACCACCTGAGGGACGCGTTCCAACCTACACTGCTACATACCGATGTCACCTCGGATCCAGGTTAATATTTCTTACATCCATCCTGGCAGAGCCCATATTACCATGAGGTTGTACTCGAAGCTACTAAACAGGAAACTAGTCCAGTCTCTGGTTATCCCGGGTGGCATCCCACATTGTGACGCAGGCGCTCCCCGAATCGCACGGGGAGACGACCATGGACGCTCCCGAATTGCACGGAGAGACGACTCAGCAGGCCCCATAGAAATGTACCTAACGTCACGACATCCGAAAACTCAAAGCAGCCCACCCAGGACGGTTCATTAAAGTTGTTTTGCCAGGTTTCCAAAATACTTTATAATAACACTTTCATGGTAATTGAGATTCCCTCCCACGTATACTAACATAGCATAGCAAACCAACTACTTACGATGGCAATTGGTGGAAGGGTAATGGAAAAGGTAATCCTATCACTAATAGGTCAAGTCATAGCTAGCATAAGTACGAGTAATAGTCCTATCAATGCATTTCTACAAACAACTCTAATGCATAAATATTTTAAAAATAATAATAATAGGATATGATCAAAGTGAACTTGCCTTGATAGCAGTTGGTATTCAAACACTCTTCGCAATCACACAGATCGCTCTCCGAGAAAACTAAATCAAATACAAACAATACATACATAAACATACAACACAATCAAATGGAAGAGAGTATGCTATGATGCAATGCAAAACATGTGTCATGAGTGGGTTGATTTTATTCGGGTGATCTACTGGTACTAAGCATTGGTAATTATAAACACATGCATAGGGTTTTAAACAATTAGCAAAGGTTGGGGTTTAAACCCTAAAATGAGGTTTTATTGGCATCAGCCAAACCAATTGATTCAAAAATATTTATTTCTCTGTCCCAATGGACTGAGGACATTAAAACAAAATTTTGGGCATTGGTTTCAATTAAAAAGGACTCCTAGATAAATAGTTATGATTTAATTAGCATTAAACACTATTCTGTAATTTGAATGTGATTCAAATATCCAAAAGATTCTACATTTCCAAACGAGGAAGAAGCCCCTGACAGGTGGGCCCCACCTTTCAGTGGCAGCGGGCGCGCGCGCGGGGCGGTGGGCCGGCTCGGTCGGTTCTGGACCGGTTCGGCCCAAGCGGTTGGACCGATCCGGTTCACCCCCATTTTCTTCCTTTTCTTTTTCCCTTTTTCTTATTTCTTCGATAACTTTTGATTTTGAACTCCAAATTGATCCAAATAAATTCCGAAAAATTTGTAAAATCATGTTCCACCATGATACAACTTTTGGGAGTAATTTTCCTTCAAAATAAAATATATAAAAATACATTTGCCCTATAAATGCCTTTAGGGCTATATAACTATTTAAATAAAATACTTTTTCAACTCCAAATAATTATCCAAAAATTATGGGATAGCTTATATATGCATTAAACCCCTTTTACACATAAAACCTATTGGTTTGAAGATCCAAAGCTCAAATGGGTGTAAACCCTAAGGTTTAAATTGAAATAAGAACTTTTAAAGCCTTTTGAGATTCAAATTTGAATTCAAACATGCAATTGTGGCATGATGCTTATGGATGCAATGCATATGAAAGGTTTTGAATTTTTGGGATGTTACACTGACCAAACGGCTCTTCACCTTCAACAGGTACGTCATCCGTGACGAAATCTGACTCGAATATCATAACTCGAAACTATCTTTCATACAGGATAATAAAGTTTACTATAAGATGTTAAGACTCGCCTCGAGTCTCGCTTGTGAATACAAGGACTCACATTCGAGTCGTTTACTAACCAGTGGTTGGTTTATTTTTATTAAAGACTTCGCACAGTCAGCTTCTGTTTATCTTTACCTAGACAGGTAAAACCAGGTCAACAACCTTGACATAAAACAGTCGATTTCGTATAGTCGACACAACTAGGTCGCACCAGCTGCGTCATCTCAGTTATTTGTGCTCATTTGCATGACAATAAGCCTCATGGATTTCATCCACAGAGCCTGGAGCTGCACTAACTGCATCGCTCTAGTTGATCGATGCTGATTGCATGAAGATAAGTCTCATGGGTCATTCCATCGAGCCTGAAATCGCATCAGCTACGTCACTTCAGCAAATCCTGCTCATTGCATGAAGATAAGACCCGAAAGTTCTCTATCGGGCCTGGAATCGTACCGACTACGTCATTCCAGTCGAATCCATACTCATTGTATGAAGGTAAGGACTAAAAATTAGGCCTGGATATGCATCGACTGCATCCCTGCTGTAAGAATTCTTATCTAAGGGTCGCTCGCTAGAACCATGTTCATTACATGAAGATAAGACACATAGGCTTCCTGTAGGGCCTCGAAACGTACCTGCTGCGTATTTCTAGTACATACAGTGACAAAAATCTTGACGAACGAGTCGAGTACTTGAAAACTGGAGTTTGGCTCTATAAGACCCCAGCAGGCTAAGTCAGATTTCACCAGTTGCCAAGTTCGAGCCTGGGGACTCGAATGCTGATGAAAACTGGTGTTGCATTTGCCCTAGAGCAATTAACTGGACTCGACTTCTCGAGTATCTAGGCACATTAAGCATATATCCCTATGATCTCTCCTCATTGTATTTGATTTGACATGCTATCAAAATCAGATTGTGAAACTGTTACTTAACAGTCGAACATTAAAACATCGGCTCGAACATTCTCTGAGTCGAAACGCTTCTCATTTGTAGTCTAACTCGATGAAATACCAATTCTACAGCATTATGCAACTGGCTCAACAGCAAATTGAGTTTATTCTTTACGAGGAAAGTCCCTACTCAAGTCTTCGACTCAACTAGGCACTTGGGGGCTACTGACGTGGTTATGACTAACCACGTACTCGACTCGAGTATACCCGTTATGGCCCAGCTGGGGGCCCAGAAGGAAGCCTACTACGACTCCAGGAGTCTACATGCCAAATCTTGTGACTCAAGATAAGGAAAATTAATTAGATTATATCTCTTCATTGTATCCGACTTGGACTCTACCTTAGATCTGGGTTCCTGCATATATAAAGGACCAAGAGGGGGAGCCAAGAAGAACCCAACTTAGCTACAAGTCACCTTGACGCACTCGCCAGATCGAATCTGTGCATCTAGCCTCCGCGGCAATACAAGATCGGACAAGCAGGACGTAGGGGTATTACCTCATCGAGGGCCCTGAACCTGGGTAAATCGTGTTCCCTGTGTCCTTGTTAGCCGACGAGTTCGCCAACACATACACTCAATTTTTCCTAAATACAAGTCCACCAATATGGACATTGTCAAAGTCACAACTTCGTCACAGATCGCAGCTTTTTGGTGGACATGGAATTTTAGGTCCCGGTATCCAGGCTGGACTTTATCCTTGCCGTTCGTTTGGGCCATCGGGATTCGACTTTGGTCCAGAATACGGTATAGCACAGTGGGGTGTACTGGTCCATTTGGAGGTAGGTCCTGGGCCATTTCAAACATACTCGCCATGGTACAGGTCCTATAGCACCGTGTGATCATCCTGATCCCGGCCCCACCCTCAGCCGATAAAAATATCCAGCCCTCGACCCAGTCCCCCGTGAGGCTGCGACGCCCCAAACAACGACCGATCCAGCGCCGAGGGCCGGCGGCCCTCCCTCCTCACGTATCCAGTCGACGGCGACCTTCCTCCTCACGGATCCGGTCAGCAGCGGCCATCCCCGCACGGATGCGGTCGCGACGGCCCTCCTCCTCGCGGATCTGGTTGCCAGCGGATGCCCAGCCCCAACCGGCCGTAGATCCCGCGACCGTGGCCCTCCTCCTGGAAGATCATGTCGCTGCCGCATTGGAGGACCGGTCGGCGGCGGATGAGGAGCTGGTGCCTCCGTCGCCCAGTTCTGCTTCCTCATTTTTCTTCCATCTTTGTAAATCAAGGAACAGTAAGGGTCCGTTCGGTAACACTCCTAGCTCCCTCGATCCACAAATCTGCGATCCGGCTCCCGGTTCCCGACTCTGCCGACCGATCCGGGAATCGAGCATAGCGTTCGACCAGGCTCTGGTTCCGTCTTCTGTCTTGGGCCGGCCTGCTATTCTTTTTCATGGGCTGGCCTGTTTCTGCACCTATACCTTCTTTCTTTCAGCATTGGTTTTCATCCAATTATGGGCCTACATGTGTTGGCTGCTGCAGCCCATCTTTCCATCATCTATTTGATCGATACCCCAAAACAATACAATCGTTCGTACGTTCTCGTTCACTAGCGAAATACATACAACTATACAAAAGAGGTATTTTATAAAAGAATTTGCCATTTATTCTTCAACACTCCGAAAGCCCTCTCTATGGCATTGCGTTTTGAAGAGTGAAACTTGTTGAACTTCTCCTTACGAGTATTCGGTGCCGCACCTCTGTGGAAGTCAGGAACATGGTACCTCTCTCCTTTGTATGGGGCTAGATAGCCGGGTCGATTTGGATAGCCAGCATCTACAAGATAGTACTTGACTTTCGGAGGATGAGGGAAGGTGTCCTTGTCCTTCTCCAATGCATGATATAAGACACTTGTATCATGCATAGAATCAGGTTGTCCAATTGATGCATAATATAATAGTTAGCACAAATAATTAGACATCACACAAAAAAATTTAGCAGCAACAGGCATCACACGTAAGCACCAATGAACACACATAGGCAGCAATGGACATCAACAAAAATAGTTAGCACAAATAAATATAGTTGAAATCGTTATTACAAGTCAAATAGATAAACATTGTTCAAAATTAAACTACAGTACACATAATTATTCAGACAATACACAACAGCTACTAGTGCCCATACTTGATTCGGTACTTCCTACTGAGCCACTCAAATCTAGAAGCTTCTCTCATATGGAGAAACATCTCCCTTTGATCTCTCTTGACGAACAACTCAGTGGCAATGAAATGCTCATCGGTACCTTCTGTTGCCCCACAAGCAAGGACGGCATTCATAACAATAGAGACTGAGCGGCATCATCATCTTTCATGAATGACTCAAATGATGCTTGAGACCTCTCAGCAATGTTACCTATCTTTGTAATCTGTTCCTGCATAACTTGGGCTGTCTTAGGCTTTCTGTCCTTGTCATTAATGAACCTACCAAGCCTCTTACCTGACTTTGAGCTAGCAGGTGACACCTCTTCTATCTCATCCAAATCAACATCTTGGATGGCATCAACATTGAGGATATTAGCTACTACTGCACTTGAAGGGGGTGGAAGGCCTGATGCAGGATTCCAATGATCAGTACCATCACTAGTAATGTCTTCAAACATGACGCGCAAATTCTCCTCATTGCGAAGGCCTTGCTTCCTGAACTTTCCATAGCCTTTAATGTCCTGTAATACAAACATGATACGAACAATTAACATTATGTGATATGTGTTCCTTTTATGATTGCAAAACAAAAGAATGAGACCTCACTTTCTTGGCATGTTTCCACCATTCACCATCGTGTGTGACTGTCCCACTTTCCCACCCACCTCCAGTCTCCCGCTGTTTCAATCTCTTGAAGTTGTTGTAATCAATCTTTAACTTGTCCCATTTGTTCTTCAACTGGGTATGCTTCAAATCCACACATGTCCTTCTTTTGAATTCCTTGGCCACCTCCTCATAAGCATTCGGTGTCAAGTGGGTGTTTGGCCTATTGCCAGCACGCACTTGATCGGTAAACAAGTCGGTAACAATCCTAGTGTTTTCATCACTCCATTCGGCAGCCATACTTCACATGTAGAAGAAATTTATAAAGCAATTACCAAATATGTATCAACTTGGTGCATTTTTCATACTAGCTTTTCACACTTCACAGATCCGAAGAGAAATAGTATACAAAATAATACCATGGTATCATTGAAGCAAGACAGTACAGGAAACAGTATCCAATATCCACAGCTTGCATTTAGGAATTTTCATATGCACAACTAAAAGAGAATTGAACCCATGCTTAAAACAGTAGTGAACTGAAAATAGAAACAATATGGACATCATTTGATATTCAACATCTGCTTGAAGGTTGGGGTGGGGTTACCTTGCGTGGTTCAGGGGGTTGGAGAAAGAGCCGGCGAGGAAGGGTAGCCACCACAGCCGCTGGTGCTCAAGTTCTAGGCTATACCCGTCGGCGCCACTGGTGCTGAACTTGTAGACTGTTCTGGAATTAAAATTAACAACAAACAAGGAGGGAGAAATTAAATCGGTCTGAAGTAAAACACAGCTTTTGAAATTAACTTGTGCAAGTAGTACTTCTAGTTCATTAAGTGCTATGCATCAGCAAACTATTCAGTATTGTTGGCATGAGCACGACAATAATTTTGTTTCAGTCGTTTTTACTGTACTGTATGTATCAGGATGTTCATATGTGCAGATTCTTCAGTGAGCTTGTTCACATGAAAGAAACTGTTGCAAGTCATTTTTGTCAGACTGAATGAGTTAGATGCTTGTAAATAGACTCCTAGACAAAACTATCAAATCATTTACTTCTTTGTCTCGGATCATTCTTTTTTCTAAGCAACCTGGACCTGATATAATTATCAAAGGACCTTCAAGGTTAACAAAAACCCTGTAATCCAAGGCAACACCTGCTATGAAAGAAAATGATCCGAGATATTTGCATATGAAAAGAGCATTGCTCTGAAAGAAATGCTATGAAAGAAATACTATGGAACAAGAACCACGTAGCAGCTGTTAAAGAAACAAATCGGTAGATTAATTTGGTTAGGATTGACGCCTGATTGTGTGCGTAATTGTAGCTAACCATGTACTTGCCATATGTACAATGTATCTGTTGATATATATAGAAGATATTGGCCTAAGGCTCTTTACGGCAAAACACTATTTCTAACTGCAGCAGCAGCAGCTCTCTCCCTTTCCTTCCTCTCTCTCACGCACAAGGTGCAGCCAACAGAGAATCAAAGAAGGCACAAGTGAGCTTCACCTTGGGGGCGACGGCGGAGAGGACCTTCACCTTGGTGGCGACCACAGGAGTTGCTGCTGTTCGTGGAGGCGACGGCGGCAGCGACCTCGAGAGGGATGAAGCCGACGACGGCAACGACCTTGGCGCTGTAAGGGATGGAGTTGGGGCGGCCGCTCCGATGGAGGAGAGGGCGGAGAGGTGCGGAGGAGACGGCGGCGGGGCGGAGGCGGCGGAGAGGGGCGGAGGCCACGGCAGAGGAGGGTGGCGGCTAGGGTATCGCCATGGGGATGGACGGGAAAGGAGACGGTGGCAATGCAATGTAAATTTTCTGAAAATGCAGCGTACCGGTTCGGGCGTAAAGTGTCGGTGCGGTGGCAAATCAATGTAATTTTCTGACCGATCTGCTCTATGAATCCGGGATTTTGCCACTCCGCCAAAACTGCCTGCAGCCCGCTCCGCTCTGGTTTTCTAGATCCGAGATTTTGAAACGTTCGGCTCCGCTCCGGCTGCTCTGGCTGCGGATCTGAGAGCTGGAGTGATACCGAACGGACCCTAAGTTCTGCCTCCAGATCTGTCCTTGATTTGGGTTCACGACTACAATTTTGGGTGGATCCATTTTCCTGCGGTTCCATTCTTAGTTCAAGTCAAAAATTTGGCTCGGCTTGTTTATTTCATTTTCGGTTTACTAGCTTCTACTCGGTGGATTGACATTTGACCAGATTTGCATCGGTAGCATTTGTGTGTCACCAAGATTGATGCATATGTTCTGTAATTTGTCTGGGTGGAAATGATGCATATGAATTTACTGAAAAGCTGTTTTCGGGTGTGGTATTTAAATTGCCAATCAAAGTTTAAACCCCCTAGAGTTCTTACTTGATATCTCAGTGACCTATTGATCCACGAAAATGCCGATTAGGTCTCGAGCTCCTGGCAACGCGGAATCACCATCGCTCCCAACGCGTGAAGATCCGAGTTCCGGGACCCCATGCGAATGTATTCAATCCGTCCCAGCCCGTATTCACGATGTATTGAACGGTAATTTGGCCCAGTTTGTCGCTGCACATGAGGGGGGGGGGGCTAACACCCCATCGGTAATAATGGGGCCAGCAACGGTCACTTGGCCCACGAAGGGTCGATCGAGGTAGGCCTCTTGCCTGACACATGTGCTACGATCTGGTTCATGAGATGGCGTTTTTCATGGGCCGTTCGACCGTTGACGAAGCCCGCGACAGCATGGGAGATGGGGTTTTGCGTTTTCCTAGCCCAACAAATGTGCGATCGTAGCACATGTTAATAACAGGGCTCTTGGGCCATCCCATGTCCCATGGCACACGGTGTTGCGTTATTTGGGCCAACAAAACATGCGAATATTGTTAGCGCAAAGATCTCATGGGCCATGGGACATTTTCACGTAAAGATCTCATGGGCCATTGATACCGCAAAGATCTCATGGGCCATTTGTTGCGCAATTGATCTGGTACATTTTAGCGTAAATATCTCATGGGCCATCCGAACGTAGCCTGCCCAACAAAGCAGCACATGCGCCAGATGTGTGGCTTCACCCTGTCCGCGACGTTCATTAACGGAGATCTCATGGGCCATCCGACCGTTCTCTACCCAACAAAGCAACATGAATTTATTGAGATAGCCTGCATTAACCATGGGGGCGGACCCAGGGACATAAATAGCTCAACCTGGCCATCAATTCACCCAGATGTGCCCGCGCCCTGGATTTTGTTGTGCTGCCCGAAAGTACATTCCGGGGGACCGAATTTATTGCCCTCTCACAAGTACAAACCTGTTTGTCAGAACGCTTTCAGCACGAATTCCATTCAACTCCAACATCTTTGAAATAACCTACCACCCTCCATCGCTGCCAATGTATTAACCTTCCTCGTAGCAACTATCACACACACACGCACGCGCCGCTCAACGCCCTCCTTCCAATGCCACCCAAGAAGCGAAGTCATGGCAAAAGATGCCCTGGTGGCTCAACTGCTCTGGCACATACTCCACCGGCGGTACATCTGCCTCCGTACCATCATCTGGCCCGGCAACTGCCGCTAACTCTACACAAGCACCTTCATCGTTCTCTTCTGATCCTGTCCTCTGGCCAAAAGAGGACGAACCTTCAGACGACGACGGCTACTTCATAGAGAACGAGCTCCAAGGCTTGTCCTCCGACTTCCACACGGGTTTCGTCGCCCCCATGCAGCTAGAGGTACACCGGTACATTCGTATTCCTCGAACTACTATCGTCATCTCATTAACCATCTTCGTTTTCCGTTACTCAAGATGGGCACCACGTATGCCCAATGCCTCGAACAGGCAACGAACCACTCCCTCGCAGCCAAGATGGAAGCTGCCGATGCTCGTATGCTAGAGGAGGAAGCTAGGAGGAAGGTGGAACTTGCAAATATCGCGCTAGACGATGCCCAGAAAATCACACAGGAAGCTGAGCGTCGGGCAGCGGACGCGCGCAACCGGCTTCGCGCAGTCAGGATCGAGGACGACCTCGCTGCAACACTCAGCACCCCTGGGTCTCACCACAAACGCGACAACCCAACGCCGCGGGATACAGCACGCGCACGTCCACCGACGGACCAAGTTCTGATTGTATTCTCTTCTGGCGACGAGGATTAGCTATTGAACTTAAATTGTAAAATCGGGCTTTTTATTATTACTAGTAAGGTGCCCGTGCGCTGCCACGGAACCACCTTGCATTGCTAAAAAATCATAACACCTATTCTCATATTTGATTGTTACCAAAACTATTTACTTTATTTATTTAATCCCTGGTGAGCTATCTAACACAAAGCAACAAAAAGTAATAAACAGACTCTTAAAATAAAGCTCATGTCCATTTGCAATTAGACTCACAACGAAAAGTTTCAAAAGATTCTTATCCTTACTCACAAGGAACACAGCTATTTAGATCACAAAATAACATAACTTGTGATAAAGTAGAATTACGACATTTTCATCCATAACAGCGACGGCATTTTCCAATCCACCATAACATGATTTAGGCCACAAGTAGTGCTAAGAGGCCATAATAACAAAATAAACATATGTAAACATTGAAAGGTGGTTGCAAAAGGTTCATTTTCATCGATGCACACACAGCTGGTGTGTTTTGTGTTTGTCTCCTAAGGCTTCAACTTCTTACTTCTTCTAGCATCCTTGGCTCAAAAGGTGACTACAAAAGGCTCCTTCCACTGTTTGTGCTGACTTAAAGTAGATCAACTAAGGTCATTGTTGATCCTACAAAATACACAAATTTAGTCAAGATATTTTAACAATATCCAAATAAGAGTAAGCATCACAAGTCATCACCTCTTTTTCATCTGACGTGCAACATCAACATCTGGACCAAAGTGCACCCTACTGAAGGTAGTAGTATGCAGACATTGCTCAAGTTAAGTAACAACAATCACATATTAGAGAAATCCATTAGTTATATGGTACATACATTTAATTTGTACCCAGCCAAATCCACGGCCATTCAATCTACTTTCAGACCTGTGCATGTTCTAATTGTGGTGAATTTTGAATCTATCCTCTAGCATTAATCTCAATGTACCATGCCAACATTTGACTCAGTTTCTTTAGTGAAATAATTAGTTTTGATACAGAACGCCACCCTTATTTTATTGGCACTGCTTTATGAATTTAAATATTTTTCTAGGTGGTGCTAGTATCTCGCTAACATACATTGCATCTGAAAGGACAATTCCTGGGTAAATAATGTTCAAAGATTTATGGTGATAAGCTATCAATCTATCCTTACGAACTGAAGCTGCAAACAACCACTAACATATCGTACTTACCAGCATGCTTTACTCTCAGCATGGTAACAATAACAATTGTACACTCCTCAGCACTTCTTGCCCAAGCACGAGTGTGGCCACTTTCCATTTTGTCCTTCACACATACGTTCACAAAATTAAACCTGTAGATGCACAAAATAGTTCAGCCAAGACATAGAATAATTCTATATTAATTATGGAACAATTCAAGATTCATGAATACAAATATAAACAACTAAGCACACATACTTGTCATCCATCAGAAGAAGATTCCTAAATGGGATTCGCCTATTATAGATGCCATCCGCAAAGGCCACTGAGCTTACATACAAAACCATTCCAATGACATCTAACATGGGATAGACAGAAAAGAGGTCTAAGAACATTTTTGTTTCTTACAAATACACTAAATCAGTAGTAAAGTACACAACTTACCGACATAGATGTCATTATAAAGAGTGGATGGGAAAATCCGATCACATGGAAGGAAGGGAGGAAAGAAAGGGATTGTCCCTTCACCCATGTTTCTCATCTCAAACACTTGAGTGACGGAAGTGAAATGACATTCATAAGGATTATCAGCAAACATTCGTCGTTGCGTACTTGAAATTGGTTCAACAGACATCATCGACACATAATAGGCTATGCCTTCTTTAAGCAATGGATCTAAACGATCAACTTGGTCATCATATATGGTGGCAGCCATCTTTGTGCCCTATCGGAACGAAAAAAAACTTACATACTGCATGATTTATAAATATACAACTCATAAGTGGAAATATGTGCACACATTACCTCTGCATCCAACAGAACAAAGTTGACCCTCTTCCTACCATGTCCAATTCTCTCAACATGAAACTTGTGGTATACTCGGAGACATAAACTCCATCTGGTGCCGTGATGGACATCCTTCAGAGTTGGGATATGTGGTGCACAAACTCTTTGGCGCTTCATGCTAAAAAAACACAAGCAATGAAAATGCTGAGTCCATATATGAACAGGCAATACCAAGCATGGGAAGGACAAGAAGATAATAAAACACATAAAAGTTTAGCAGGTAACTTTCCATGGAAAAATTTCATGCATCACATGGTAAAATTAAACCTGACTACAAACACCATGAGTTATACTATGCAGAGCTCTTCAAGAGATCACATTTGAAAAAGATAAGAATCATCTAATAGACAATGAAGTTTTCAGATAATAGCATGCATCTATGAAATGTAATTCATTGTTATACTGCTACAAATCAGGAATGAATATGCCGATGCTACAGAAAAGGTGAGAGGAGACGACCTGTTATTTGGTGATGGTGCTGCAGTGCAATGGAGAGAGACACTCTACTTCGGTGGTGCTTGTGCACCTGAGGAGGAAAGTGCTCCTGAGGAAAGGAAGGCAGAGGTTAGCACCATTTATATAGAAGTGTGAATGTGAAGATTGGAGCGTGCTAATGGCATGGTTCAGGGAGAGAAGATGTAGACTGAGCAGAAGCAAAAGATATGGTTAAGATAGACTTACCAGCTAGCAGGAGCTCCTTTCCCATCCGCAGACTACTGCCTAGCTAGGTCGATTCATCCTGAGTGATTGGTGCTCTACCCCTGCAAGGAGAGAACAACATATTGGGGAAGGGAGCACATACATTGACAGGTCGAAGTTGTTGACAGTTCCCATGGAGAGACAGATAAGGGGGAGGCAGATTGGGGAGGGGAGCCAGAGCAGGAACCAGATCTTCGATTGGACACTGAAGAGAGAGAGAGGGGCTGGGGAGAGACTGAGGGGATCTATTTAGATTTAGAACTGGCTCAGGAGAGAGAGAGAGAAGAGAGAGAGAGAGAGGGACTTACTTGGATTATATAACATCAGGGGAGGGGGGAGAGAGAGAGAGAGATTTGATATTTTGGTTCCATCGAAGTCACTTTCACTGTACTGAAGTTTAAAAACAATTGTAAGAAGGGTTATAAAATATTCTATTTGGGTTGGGAACTTGGGCCTACATAAAGCTAATCGATTGCAAACATGGGGAAATGGTAAAACAAAAGAAAGGGCAATGCAATACCATGTCAAACCAGACTGTAACATAGCTATAGCCTGTAGGGACTCTTTCTTTTTTCAAATGGGAAACATAGCTATAGGCATTCAAGTACATTGTGTCAGCAACATCTATATACACGCCAAACTTTTTATTTTTGTACCAACTTTTTTGCAGAATAGGTAAAGACACTAATACCAAAATAAGAATGTTGTGTTTTTGGTTTATGCCAATGTGTTTTTGGCTAGTAGCACCACAAAGACTACACGCTATCTAAGAAATAGTAGGACTAAAATTAGCAGAACAGAGGAGGGGGTTGTAGGTAGATAACCAGAGGCCTGCTAAAAGCTATAATCGATTGCATGCCTAGGGAAGGGGTGAATGAAAGACCATGAAAGAGAGAGGAAGTGACTGAGACATGTCATACTGTACCATAGCTGTAGGCATTTATTTATTTATTATTGAAACAGGAAACATAGCTATGCATTCAAGTACACTGTGTTACCAACATCTAGGTTCAGATCCAGCAATGTGATAGTGCATTTTTTGCTTGTATAATGGCACTGCAACTGTGCAACTGCACAAGCATTTGTAATCTAATACAGTACACAATACGACATTGATCTTAATTAAGATAAACTAACAACAAAAACATTAGAGAAATTGATTGAATAAAAGAACTAATAGCAGGCAAGGCAAAATTATTACGTTTCCATGATCTGCACGCTCTCTTTGTGCATATAGCAGATCCATAAGGTGGCTTTTCTTACCTGCCTCATGTACAAACTCAACTCGAAGGCAATCACACTACTTGACCCCATTCTTCCAACAGCCAGGAATATGTAATTCTCAAAGTCAGATGCATTCTCTGTATTTATTAGAAATCAACTCAATGTATTTTACAATGCAAATTAAAATTGACAAAAGAATTGCAACGTGTCATAGGAAAAATAATTGGACAACTCAAAACAAGTCAGCAGGACATGAATTATCAAATGATAGTTTGATCGGACCAAAAATAGAAAGAGCCAAACTCACTTTCGCATATACAAGTGAATGGACATAGCTCCTCCTCGAATATCAACCGCAGTCCAAAACAGAGGACCTCCTTAATTGGAAGTACAGAGTTCGATGACCTCTAGCACATTTTGGTGTCCCTCATGAATGCTCCTGTGAAACAGATACCATGCTCTACTTTTAGAAAATGACGGTCTGGAACTTACAAGATGAGTTGAATGAACAAGCTTCTCTAGAGATGAGAGAGGAGAAAATAACTGCAAGGTAAAGTTCAGTTCATGTGTCTTCTAAATCTTCTAAAGATAGCAAAGTACACAACAAAATTTAAAGGCTAGCATAACATGTTTTTGTCACTTTTGTTCAGTTCATGTATCTCTATTATGCTTTTGTTATGTACATATCTCTCATTCCACCAAAACACTACAAAATCTGAAAGCACATAGAAATATAATAGCACATTCGATCATTACTGCCATAAAGAGATTATTGAGCCAGGGAATGAGAAAGCTCCCAATTAATAGGATAAAAAAAAAGGTCGTTAAGAACATGACACATTACGGAGAATGTACATCAAAATCGAGCTCCCTTGTACATATATGAGTAAAAAGTATGTACAACTGCTTGTGGCCTTCTACATGGTAACCTTTTTAGAATTCGCTCAAATGTCTATGTTGTGAGAACTTCCCTGTACACTATGTTTCGCGTAATTGTCCCTTGAGACTTGGCTGACTTGGACAGCAAATCGTTGCCCTTTTTGCCATTTCCAGCGGTGTCTAGGATCTTTCGAGTTTTTGTTCCTCTAGACTTTCTAGATTTGGATCGGACATCCCTGTCGCAATTAGAGATGGCTAATATCTTTATATTTCTTCTAGCGGTGGCTCTAGACAGTGCGACGTACAACTGGCCGTGGGAGAAAACAGGATCAGGCAGGTAAACACCAACATTAGGAATGGTCTGCCCTTGTGCCTTGTTGATTGTCATAGCAAAACTTAGCCTTATTGGAAATTGCTTCCTCTTAAACCGAAAAGGGAACATCTCATCATCGGAGGGGCACAAGGGTATACGAGGGAGGAACACCCTCTTTCCAGTATGTTGTCCTAGCACAATCTCAGCATCGATAGCGTTTTTTTGAAACCCCCGAACAACCAACCTTGTTCCGTTGCATAGTCCATTAGCAGGGTCGATGTTCCGCAGAAGTATAACTGGACAGTTAATCTTCAGCTTTAGAACATGTGGAGGAAGCCCATTTGGAGTGAGTGAGTTGAGAAATTCAGAGGGGTAGTAGTTGTGGGGATCATCCTCCGCCCGATCGAAGCTGTGATATACCATCTCTTGACCTTGGAAACGCTCTATCATCCTCAAGTTTATCGTGTCGATATTTTCATTCTTGGTCAATAGAATTGCTCGAGATGTGATGTAATTCGGGTCGGTCAGGTTCTCATCTAGACAAGGAAAGACATGTTCAATTAGCTTGTCAAGGTCAGCGTCCTTCCCAGTACACGGCACACAAATTTCTTGAGGCAGGCAAATGTTGCTGTCCTCGTCTGTCTCCTCGGTGCCATTCCCGACACATAGCAAGAAATCTGCAAACCACTCATCGTTATGTGCCCTCATGTTACGAATGAGCTTGAGTTGTCGCATGCTTTCCCATAGGTATGACATGCGCAAAGTCGCGTCGGTAATCTGGGGCCTTGTCCCCTTCCGGACAACTGGGAGGACCTGCCTAAAGTCCCCGCCAAACACAACGGCCTTCCCCCCAAATGGCAGGTCATGTCGGCCCATTATATCCCGCATGCTATTGTCGAGTGCCTCAACTGCCTGGCGCTTTGTCATGGAGGCCTCGTCCCATATTATGAGAGATGCCATGCGAAGGAGCTTGGCCGTCCCACTCTGCTTCGTAAAGCTACATGTTGCGCCTTCGTCAATGTTGAGCGGGATCTTAAACCTTGAGTGTGCGGTCCTGCCTCCAGGCATGATAGATGCTGCACTCCCGATGTCGCAGTTGCCACGGCCATCTTGCCCTCGCTACGAACCTTCGCAAGTAATGCTTTATATAAAAAAGTCTTCCCAGTGCCTCCCGGGCCATCTACAAAGAAGACACCTCCATTGCCACTATCGATGGCGGATAATATCTCATCGTAGGCGGATTTTTGCTCGAGGTTAAGGGAGGATGCTAGAGAAGCGTGCTCAATGTCTACCTCGATTGAGGACTCCTCAATGATCTCTCTACCCTCGCCACCGATAGTGTCATGCGACTCATCAATGTTGGGCAAAGGGAACAACGTTATGTCTTTTCCCATCGATTGCAGCATGTTCCTGATGTCTAGCAACACCTTCTGCTCCACTATGTGTGGGCATGTGTGGATCCGTCAATAGTCCTCTGACATTGCACCTAGGTGCTTATCCCAGAGCCCGCGCACATCGCTAGCCTCGCAAAACACCAAGATAGTTGCAAAGAGCCTACGCAACGAGGATGGCATCTGGAATAGCTCAGCCTCTGTAAGACATTCGTTAAGGGTGTTGTCAGCCTCAACGAGACCCCTTCTTTCAGCAGCTTCTCGGAAGCTTGGGCAAAGGACACCATCCACCGTCCTCAGGTCTTCGAACGATGTCGATCCGGTCACATGGTTTAACAACACCCTCATGTAGTACCGTTCTCCCTCAGCAGGATGAGCCGACACGATTCTACCAACCTGGAACTGTTTCGTCCTCGTTTTCCATATTTTCAGGGTCGCGTGCCATACAAACTTTTCTGGGAAATCCTTGTATAGAATTCCTCGAGCCTCCGTAATTGTCCTGTTAGCCTCAAAATACTCTGTGAGCATTGTCTTGGATGCACCCTCACGAGTGACGACG
The DNA here is from genome assembly GCF_000005505.3 of Brachypodium distachyon. NCBI lineage: Eukaryota > Viridiplantae > Streptophyta > Magnoliopsida > Poales > Poaceae > Brachypodium > Brachypodium distachyon. The sequence goes on along the minus strand of NC_016133.3, from coordinate 26,891,327 downwards.
TCATTCAGATCATGGTCCGCGTTAAACGAGATCATGTGCATGTCTGGGAGATGAAGTTGCAATTGCTTCACAGATGGGAAGTTTTCACTAAGGTGGAAGCCATAAATCCTCCATAGTGCCTCTGGTGGTGTAACCCACCTCGCATCTAAGTATCTCTTGATCTCATCAATTTCGCCATTACTATCAGGCTCATCAAGAGAGACCGAAGTCCGATCGTGGCCCTTGTATATGTACTTGTAAAGGTACTTAACGGCCTTTATGCTAGAGCACACCTCAACATTGATATGACAATTGTACATCCTCAGGAGGTAAGGGTTATATGGCACAACCCACCTGTTATCTAGAATTTTCCCTCGAACTTGTGCTCGACGATGGTCGTCACGTCTCCGGTAAATGGGGTACAAGTCCTTTCCTTGGACGGTAGTCGTGTTAAATGGACGTGGGTACCGATTCTTGCAACATCCATCCTGCATGCACACGTTCTTGGGGTTTAAGACCCCGCAAGGCCCGTGCATCATATGCTTTATTACCATCGCATATAGCTCCGGATACTTATGCTTGTCTGGAAGCTCAGCTAAGATGAGGCGATCATATTGCTCTGGAGTTGTGAGCTTGTATCCGGACTCCATGATCAACAGGAAGTGAGCATGTGGGAGGCCTCTCTTTTGGAACTCAATTACATACACATACGCAATTACCTTGCCGAGGATGTGCTTCTTGAATAGCTGCTTCTTTAGGTCCTCCAACTTAGCTTTGAATACTCTAACAATGAGATCAGGGCGGTCTTGTGGGGTTTGGCCAGGTTCTAGTGCACAAACTATCTCTTCCCAGTTGGGATTGCAGGTTATTGTAAGGAGGATATCTGGCTTTCCATACTTTTGGACTAATGCCATGGCATCCATGTGCCTCCGCTTCATATCCCTACAGCTCCCTTGGAATGATCCAGGCAGTACCGTCCTCTTGCCCACCGCATTTGCACGACTCTCTCCGGTAGTGATGCTATCCATGACGCCTTTATATAGGTCAGCGCGTATCTCTTTTTGGTGATTCCTGATCCAGTCCAGCCTTGTGCCCTCCACCTTGATATACATGTCAACAGCGAACTGTTGGAATAGACGCTGGCCATGCAATATGGGGTTGAATATCCCAGGACATGTCTGTAACCTATAGCAGTAGTAGTCCCTAACAGAGACGCATAGGCGGCTATTCATTTCTATAAAGTGGGTAGCACAAAATTAGGTGGACATTCAATATGGAGAAAAAAAAGAAACTACACATAAGTACACCAAATGGTTAACCTGGGTCGTTGTCTTCATTTTCATTAGACTGGAGCACCTCATCTAAGGAGACACCAACCTTTGGGATCTGAGGATGCCAACCAAGCTCTCCCCTCGGGAAGAAGAGGGGGTACGATAGGGGGTCATAGCAACCGTAATATGGTTGTATACCATACTTCGTGTTGTCATTTCCGTACAAGATAACACTTCGTTTGAACTTCCTAACAAGGTCATTGCCCTCGACCCAGACAGCAGCCACCTCTGACGATAGCGGTACATTGTACCTTCGTTGGTCCAACCTTTGGTCAGTGTTCAAGGATATTCTATACTCCGCAAGGTCCTCGGTTTGGCCTAGGCTCCTAAAAATTTGGGAGTATGGGTTGTCCCTAAGGATGTTGACCAACTTTGTAATGACCTCTTGGTCAAGGCTAGGAGAATGCCGAAAGCGATGTTGCAAGGTGGGGTCGTCATCATAGAAGTACAACTGCAAATGGTCCGGTCCGAAATCCCTTGGACCAAATGAATGCACATTGTGGTACATCTGGCCATGAGCCCGAAACGTGTACACCCCTGACCTCATGTTGGTGTAGTTATTATCAAGGCTGACACCAAGGGTTGTGAAAGAAAAGTGACCATTGAAGAATCTAATGCTCTCCCGAAAATGCCTTGCATCAGAATCTTCACTCGACCAGAGCCTCATAAGTTCTGGGATGGGTGCTACATTTGCCAACTTGATTTTCCCCAACCGACAACAGAAACCCTTTGACTCATACTGAAACCTTTTTGCACCACAGTGTTTGCAGCTTGCAACAGGTTTTAGGGAATGTGTATTTTTAGGTATGTTTGAGTAAACGATATCATAAGGATCCGGGGCATTGGAGCCTTCTACAAAGTCATCGACTTCTTCATTAAAGTTGACGTCCTCGCTAACATTTCCACCTGTACGCATTTATAATGAGTGTGTTACCACATCGCACTATATATAAAATGGATTGAACAAACAATGTCAAAATTACCTTCACCACTGAAGATGTAATACTCCTCATCCATGTCATCCTCATGGATGGTGTCCATACCTCTGATACCGTTGAGGAGGGATTCCATATCATCTAGCATGTGGATGAGAAAGTAAAGGATGAAACATTATATTTCGGACAAAAAATGGTGAACAGGTTGGAAACCTTACCATCATTTCTAACTCTGAATGTTGGTGTGCTCGATGATGGGTGGTCTACTTGTAGAGCACATGGCTCGGGGCATCGCATTGTGATGGACTCCGTGCACGGAGTGTCTCGCCTAGCTGCATAGCTTGCCTTACGATGATCTAGTAGTGCCTGCCTTGCCTCGGGTGATATGTTTTTCCTAGCAACCCTACGGCGAGCATTGGCCTCTTGTCTCTCCTCAATTGGCAAGTTTTTCCGAGCCACCCTTCGGCAGGCATTAGCAGCCTGCCTCTCTTCAAGTGTTAAACTTTCCGTGTGCGCTCTTCTGCGAGCATTTATCTCTTCCCTAGCCTCGGGTGTCAAACTTTGACGGCGCTTTTTATCACGTTCCCGCCTTGCTTGTCTTTTTTGTTCTGGTGTGAGGCCAGCAGAGCGACCAGAACCACGAGGACACTTTCGTCCTAAAATAATCCCATCAAAAATTGGGTCAACAAAAGATGAAACTTTGTACACATAATAAAGTAAGCATGCCATAAGAAATATATCCATCTAGAGATTAGTACCTTTTGAGCTTTCTCCTTTCTCGAACATGTTTACCGATGTGAAAGATAAGACTTTTGTAACCCTAGCCATGTCGCAAAAGGGAGTTAGTCCATGATTTTGTTCATGGAACCATAAAGTTGCAAAAATAGGAAACACAAAACCAACAGCTATCATCCAGTAATTGTAACACCACTGAAGTGATATCTGAAATTGAATAACAATCCTAGGTTCAAAAAATGCTATTGACAGAACAGACTTGCCTGTACTGACCTTGGTGTGCACTGGATAAGTAAAAAAATAATCTAACAAGTTCTTCTAAATATTATTCCTCATTAGGTGTTCTTTGTTCATGAATTTTTTTGCTTAATCTATTCGCACTAAATTCTCAAGCTGATCCATAATGTTTTCTCAACACATTAAATGATTATGTTAGGAGCAAACAAACTTGCTGGTGCACAGACTGAGACTGAACCCATTAAATTAAATTAAGCATGGCACAAAAGAATTAATCACATATAGCATCTGATCTGAACTGAAGAAGGCAGACACCACCAGATTCCCAAAACAAAGGAAGATCACATGCTTGCTTCCAATTTATGAATCTATTTCTGTGTGTGTGCATCATATTGATTCAGGTCCTGTATCACAACATGGATAGACGACCTACAAAGAGCTTTGACACAGTTGACTTACCATTTCCCCTATACTCTTGACGTTTTTTCAGTAGTACTAATTACTTAATTAACTTCAGATTGACCAAGTCGATGATTGGCTTTAGTTTGTACTGACAACTACTCTAGAACCAATGGCCTATGTACCTAATCTATTTAACATTATGACAAGTTTGGCATTTAGCATATGTAATGCGGGCGCATCAGTACATGCAGACACCAGCCTTTGATTGATTATGTAAAATAAGCAAATCAATTTGCATTAGTTTAGCCAGCCATTGGGGAGAGTACATTCATCCATATACAATACCTATGTGTTATGTATGTATGTAGACATGTGGTATGAGAATAGTATCTTTGCTTGCACATTCAACCAGCATACATAAAATATGTTTATTTCCACTCTATGTTAATTCAGAATTCCCATAAGATGTAATTTTACCGGTGGAGGTGGAGAGCTCACCAGAGCAGGCAGTGGTGGAGAGGGATTGCTCACTGGAGCAGGCAGTGGAGGAGACTTGACTGGTGGCGACGCTAGCAATATTAGGGCAGTCAATAAGATATCAGATCTTCACCAATAGAAACTATCCAATAAGGTGAGCAATAAAATGTCAAAAACTACTTGAAGAATCAATTGTGAGACGCTTCCAATAAACAGAACATGGTGCAAAAAATGAGAGGGCTGTTATATGCTTACATTGTTACAATAGAAATAACAGAAAAGTACTCACAGGAAAACTAAGGATCTCAGCTTGCTGAGTTCTATTGGTATTGTCCCTGCATATATTGCTGTTATAGAAGTCCAAGATAATAAGGCTCTTGAGACTCCGAAGCTCAGCTGGGATAGTGACCTGAATATTATTTGTGTACAGCTCTCTGCAACAATTTTTCAGGAGGATATTAGAGCATTAACATGAGTGCTAAGCCGGTTACATTAGAATGCCACTGAAACTAAATGACACTGAATATGGTCACAGCGTAACATATGTAGAGTCAATGACACAAGCTGAGTTCAATTCACAAGAGCTGCAAACAAATATCTCTTCTCTGTTTTCACCGAGGAAGTTTTCATGTGGCATACATAATTAAGTTGTTGAGAAAATGAACCAAGGCAATGGAGGAGATTATTCAACAGGCAACAGCATAGTTACAACATTTAACCATGGTAAAAAAATTACTTCTACCATTGTGCTTGACAGGCTAGCTGCATGATAAGTGATTGTTACTTCTTATCTTAAGATGTCAATCAGCAGCGGCGCTCCCTTCACCTTTGGGCCGATACAATTTATGATATTTCATACCAATTCAACAAAACAACATCATGAATGGTGGTATTCCTAAAATGCCAGCACATTTTCATACCCTATTAGACGAAGTGCACCAAGGACTTCCAGGCTATGCATCCAACAAATCCTAAAATTAGAAATTTCAGTGAACCGTGACTCGGAACTCAAATTAGGCAGTACTAAACCTGTAAGTTGTGTGCCCGCGGTGGAGGAGATTTCAATGGGCGTGGGCGGCGGCGGCAGACTCAATAGCCCCAGCCTGACCCGTCCACACCCACTGCACGGCAACTCGCCGGCCCCGGCGGCCTCCTTTCTCCCCTCGCTTCTCGCACTTCTTCTTGGCCGTCGACTGCAACGAAGGTCGCCTGGAGGATCTGTGGCGGACCAGCTGCGTGAGAGGAGGGGGCAGAGTGTGCTGGGTTGGCTAGGGCAGAGGGGAGGCGCTGTGAGGGGAGGCCGGCGAAGGGGCGAGGTGCTCGTCCGCGGCTAGGGTGGAGGGGAGGCGCGGTGTGGGGAGGCCGGCGAATACGCCGGGGCGAGGTGCTGGTGCGCGGCTAGGGCGGAGGGGAGGCGCGGTGTGGGGGCGGCCGGCGACCACGCTGGGGGCGGCCGGCTAATACGCAGGGGATGGGCGAGGTGCTGGGGCCGGCCGGCTAGGGTGCAGGGGAGGCGCAGTGTGGGGAGGCCGGCGAATACGCCGGGGCGAGGTGCTGGTGCGCCGCTAGGGCGGAGGGGAGGCGTGGTGTGGGGGCGGCCGGCGACCACGCAGGGGATGGGCGAGGTGCTGGGGGCGGCCGGCTAGGGCACGCCGGGGCGAGGTGCTGGTGCGCGGCTAGGGCGGAGAGGAGGCGCGGTGTGGGGGCGGCCGGCGACCACGCAGGGGATGGGCGAGGTGTTGGGGGCGGCGGGCTAGGGCGCAGGGGAGGGACGAGGTGCTGGCGGCGGCCGGCGACCACGCAGGGGAGGGGCGAGATGGGGATTTGGATTCGAATTCCTATCGGTCAGCGCAGGGAGACACGGGAGAGAAACATATAGATGGCAATCGGAGAATCGGGGAGAGTTGATTGGGGAGACCGACGGTGGCAGGTCCCACACGTGAGAGACTGGTGGGGTCACTACAACCAAGCTTGTTGCGCGGAAAAATAAAATCAGTCTTTCCGACATCCACGCCACACTAGCAATTAACATATATGTGTGTCCCCACTGTTAGACCAAATTTTAAGGCAACAGGTGTGTCGACCGTTCACCCACTTAATTGTCATACCTTTCTCCACGTTCGGTTCTTTATATACACCCACTCCAAGCACACAACAGAGGACGGCAGCCACAATGCTATTCCTAAGGAGCAGAGGCCATGTCTACCTCCTCCCTCAACACCAACCAAACGCCTGATACCTCCATCTTGCCCTTAATCAACTGCCCGAGGTGTGGCCAGGCTCTGCTCGAGACGTATATCAAGAAGTCCAAAGGACCGCTTAGGGGGCACCGTTTCTACAAATGCCCAGTGGAGGAGGTATTTACGCGATTCATTTCTTCCATAGCTCTTCTATAGTAACACATTTCGCACATATCAGCGAAACCCCTTCATTTTTCTTGCACTCGCAACGCCAGGCCGACGGTAACTGCGGCTACTTCAAGTGGCAAGATCAGTACAGGTCCATACTCAACAAGATGTCCGTCGCCGGATTAGATCAAGCGCAGCATCACTCGTCACCGCCCGCTAACACGCCAGCAAACGACCGGCCGCATGGTGTGAGAGCCGGCATCCCGCAGCAGTCATACATGATGCTCACCACTCTAATTCTCGCCGTCCTCAACTTGGTTGTTTCCATCGCAATCATGGCCGCGAAGCAGTGACCCCCCTTATGCACTATATTCCTTATTTGGCAGTTCTATCTGTAATAAAGTTGTATCAACATTTTCATTCCCAGGAACACGTTCTGTTTAAGCTATGTCCTCCATTCTCAATTATATCGACAAAATAGTTATAGCAAAGTTCCATTAATTAACACATAGAGAGGCATCGAGCATCACCGCACTAGATGGTATACACGACCATGCCATCATACACAGCTAGGGGCTGCAATAAATGCCGTGCTAACCACCTCCTCCCTCGCACCAACCTCCGCATACTACATTAAAGCTCCCACCTACCACCTGGAGCATCTATATTTTTCACCCGACACGGTGTGCTGCCGATTTCCTGGTTAACACACTCACAGCGAACACACAAATTTGACGTCTCCTTCCCACATCGCCGGACATCCCAAACCTAAGACGGCGTCTCAAGCTTCGCATGACGACATGTTTTTACATTCTCTTCTCAGGCTTCCCACATCACTTAGTACGCACTCGCGATTTCATATGCGCACTCTCTGATAGTTCACGGGAAGGCTACCATCCCTGTGATTTCGCTTCTCCCTGATGATGTTTTATACCTAACGATTCAAAACTCCACGTCCCTGGGATCCATAGCCTAAAGGCTGCGGAGCTGCATCTGTTGAAGATATTGACCCCGAACTCTCCACGAATCGACCAAAGCTGCTTGAAGATAGCATTCGTCGTGTACGTGGTTGGTCATTTGCTCGCACCGTCCTCCAAGAACGATTACGTGAGCTTAGACTTCCTTGGCGCTCTAAACGACCCGTCATGCATCACAAATTATAATTGGTCCGAGTATGTGCTCAAACACATCGCTGTCGCAACACGGAAGATAAAGTCAGACATGTCTAACGGATACAGCAACGTCAACCTCGGGGGGTGTCACCTTCTTCTGCAGGTTCATCCTTATTTTGCATGATAATTTCATTTGTTCGTTCTCACGGTGCGCGGGTATTATGTCCTGACAATTTCATTTTCACCTGAGCAGGTTTTCTACCTGGAACAGATCGATCTTGGAAAGCTAAGTCCTCCGAAAGGAACTTACCCCAGGATCCGCTCGTTCGACTACGAGTCAACCAAATGCATGGTTGATTACCTTGTTGCTGAAAACCAGGGTTCGACATTCTTCCCGCCAACATCCCACCACACGCAGGTGCGTCATTTTTTAGTTTTGTTTGCGCACCATCTTAAATGTATCCATCAAAATTCCCACACGTATCACAAGAACTGATCGTTTCTTCTTTGGGGGGTGGGGGGTCCACATGACCGGTACAGAGCATTGGGCCGAGCACTGGCTGCAGCAGTCCGATTCGAACGAGCGCAGTACCCAAGGAAGACCTGTCCAAGCAAGCTCGATCAGTCCAAGATCCCGTCGAGGCGCAGCCTCTGCAGCAATTACCGCCGGATTAGATGGGACACACGAGGGGCCCACAGCCCACCATGGTGTCCAGGGCTGGACCAAATGATTTCTCCAACCACCTACGCACAAAATTCCCTAATCAGGTAAGCCGCGATAATGCAAAAACTGATTTCCGCCATCAAGAAACCATCAGCAACACATGTCTTCTCCGCAGGCTGGAGCACGGACCGCCATACTACTCAAGGAGCATAACGCTAGGTTGATCCTTTTCGTCAACGAGTTCAAGAACAAGTGTCAGGAGGAAATGTATTCATTCGCCGACAAGACCATGGGTTATGTACCGGTCTCGGGTTATGCACCAAACCACCCTCCACACAACACATGCAACATAGCAGGTATATGAATAAAACGCCGTCGCTTTTTTACATGAAACAAAGAGCGACTACTAATGTTTTTCCATTTCCACCCCTCAACAACACCGAGCTCTTACCGCACTCGAAATGATTCAAAGCTGCCCGTACGCCCTTCAAGCCCGCTTGACTGTGACGGTACGTCCATTAAAACTGCCCAAACCCTTCCACAGTTATGCAAAGCTGCTTAACGGCGATGAAAAATTATGAACAGAGAGCTCTACAGGCCACAGCCCGTTGACACAGAAGAGATCAGCCCAATGCGATTTCCTCGAGAACAGTACCAACTAGCGCGACTCCAACAATTACACGTCAAAAGGCAAGTACAAACTGTCATTGGAAGCTAACGTGCCTGATTGTTGATGACTAACTCCGTCTGCTTTCGCCCGACAGACGGCTGCAACGTAAAAATACAGCAGCCGGTATTTACGAATGTTCGTCCACAACAATCCCCCGCCAGCTCAGTCGGAAGGAACCCAACAAACTCGCACAAATCAAGCGACGACCCCAAACCTCAAGAAGATACGCTGGCAACCAGGATCCAGGACTTCGCGGACGAGATGTGCGCCATTCTTAAAGTTGCTTACGCACAAGAAACTGCAACCGAAGGAGTTCCTTTGTTTGGCCAGGGGACCATGTCATCCCCCAACATGATGTCCACGACACCTGCCAAATTCGCCCAGGATCCTTGGTCCATTGGTTCATTCCCAACCGGACCTGCCACGACCGCATCCATAGCTATTGTTGATTGGATGACTCGCGCACCGGGCTCCATTTTCACACGGTAATTCCTTTTACCCCCATGAACACTGCGCGTATATTCATAAATTCCTTGTTATTTTCCATTTCCTAACTGCACCAGCAGTTTGTGGATCAATCATCGGACGCCACGAGCACTGCGCATCGACGGAACCATGATCAGAGAACAACTGGTGGGGTCCCACCCCATGACACACGAAATCGGCACGCTAATCATGCGTCGTCTCAGCCAAATAGATGCCCAATCATCCAAGGACTCATACTGGTTGCGATGGCGCAAATTTCTAGAACCGGATTTCTCGGTAAGCCCACTTCCGGGACTACAATTTGGCTTGTTACGTTTTATTATATACGCGCCATGCGATTTGATGACAAATTAATTTTGCTCCAGACCCTTGTCTTGTCGAGTGTGGACCCGCTCGATATAATGTCCACCCATAACCAGTTCATGGCCGACCACGAGGCGTTCTCAGTCACCTCATGCCGAATGGTAATCAAGACAAGCCATTTTTTTTGCTAACCCAGCGAACGTCTTCCTTCTATTGTGCCTACAACTGATTCCGCTCTGCTAAACGTATAGTTCTCCGTGCCAGCCATCCTTGAGTTGGGGTGGTGCGTCTATGCGCTTGACATGCAGGATAGATGCGTCCACATCCTTGATCCGATGGCTGGACCATATGGGTTCTCAAATCGTCGTGTCAATATCCACCATCTCGTTACCGATCGTATCATAGACGCCTTCTTCAGATGCGTGCGCTCGTTTTTCGACAGCTGGCCATGCGGCCATGTGGACTGGACCAGGCGATTCCCAATAATCATGACAGACAAATTTACAAGGTAAGCTAAACTACACCATGCATCTGTTCATTCTTCTTGCCAACATTTCCGTAAGCATAAATTTCATGCGCCGCGAGGACTCCGGTCTATGCGCCTCCTTCCTGGCGCGAAACTACGACGGCACAAAACTCATGAAGCCCCTCACCAAGTTCAGGCGCGCTAAGCACTATAATGATATCATTGGGCTTACCAGATTATTGGGACAAACACCGGTTCATAACATTCAAGTTTTCTGTTTCCTTTTTTTTTTAGAAACTGTTTTCTGTTTTTTCTAATGCAGGAAAGCTACCGTGCACACAAAAGGACAACACTCTACGAAATAATGCGACTCGAGGACAACTGTTCTCTCATGCCGGCGAACACCCTGGAAGCAATCAAGACCTCCTGATCAGCGTGCCGTGGTGGAGTCGGGCATCCTGCGCGGCCTTCTTGGCCTTGCTGACGCGGCCCTCCAGCTTCGCAAGCTCTGCGGCCTTGGTCGCATTGTCCACGCCGGCCTTGGCGAGCTCCTCCCGGACGGCGGCCAACTCGGTCTCGAGCCTGGCCGCTCTGTCTTTGGCGGAGTTGAGCTCGGCCTCGTGACGAGCCGCCATTCTCGCCGCATCCTCGGCATCCTTGACCTGCACCTCCAGCAAGACGCGGAGGCCCTGGATTTCGCCATGGTAATTGGCGATCAGTTCGCTCTTCTCCTCCAGCCGCGTCTGAGCCGTTGCAAGCACTTCGGCGTGCTCCTTCCGGGCCGCCTCGAGGGTGGCCGCCATCGTGTCGAGCCTTCCTTGAAGCTCCACGCGCTGGGCCTCCAGTTGCCGACGGAGCTCGGTCTCCGGGACTACCGGCTCCCGAGCGGCCTCTAGGGCTTTCCGGGCCAGCCGCGCCTCCTCTTCGGCAAGGCGCGTCGCCTCGCGCAGCCGGGAGAGTTCGCGCCGCTCTCTCTCCACGGCCTTCCGCCCCTCGCCGAGTTGATTCTTGGCGGTGGTGTGGTGCTCCCTCACCTCGTTGAAGGAGGTGACGAAGGCCAATTGCTGGTCCCGGACGGCGTCCAGGAACCGGTGCCCCCGCTCAAAGACACTCGGATCCCACGTAAGGGGGTTCCAAGCGACCCCGGCGAGGGTGCCGAGGTAGGTACCCGGGCGAGCCCCCAAGGATGATGAAGCCCCTGCTGCCGAAGTGGGGCTAGGCGCGGGGTCGTGGATTTGCTCCCGGGGGTCTTGCCGTTCTTTCCCGGCAACTTCCCCCGCGCCTGCGCTCGGGGACCCCGGGGCTGGAGAAGGCTCCCTGCCTCCGGCGGGGGTTGCCTCCTGTTGGACGACAGGTGAGCCCGTGTCGACCACGTCCGCGGCTTCGGGCGCGTCGCCAGGTGCCGTCACGGCGGCGGCGGTGTCCTCTGCTGCCGCTGTGTCCGTCACAGCGGGGCCGGACGTGAGAGCCGGTTCCGCCTACACCTCCGCCCCCACGGCCTCGACGACCGAGGCAGGGTCGACCACGGGGTGACTGAAGGAGCCACTTGCTTCTGACAGAACAGCCCCGCTGGAGGCTTCCGGCGCTCTTCTGCCATCTTGACCAGCTCGTAAGCAGCGAAGTTATCCTTCCGCTTGACGTGCTCAAAGCGCAAACCTTTGAACTTTCGTTCCAGCTTGCAATCGTAGTCCTTGTTCACCTGGTTATTTACGAGCTGGGAATCGCCACAAACAACCAGGCGCTTAATGTCGAGGGCGACCGCTGCCCGCAACCCCGCAAACAGGCCCTCGTACTCCGCCGTGTTGTTGGTGGAGTTGGCGAAGTCGAGTTGAACAGCGAACCTCAACTGGTCCCCTGTTGGTAACTCGATGACGACCCCGGCGCCCGCTCCCTGAAGACTGAATGCACCGTCGAAGTAGAGGACCTAGTGGCCCTCGTCCAACTTGCCGGGAAGGCTGGTCTCCGGCTCACTTTCTTCCACGCCCGTGGACGTCCATTCCGCGACGAAGTCCGCCAGGGCCGTGCTCTTAATGCTTTTAGAGTTGGCGAAGTGGAGGTCGAACTCCGACAACTCCATCCTCCATTCGGCCACCCTCCCGGTGGCTTCACGGTTGGTGAGGGCTCGCTCAAGGCAGAACCCGGACACCACCGTGACGCGGTGCGCCTGGAAGTAGTGGCGCAGTTGCGGGACGCAAGGAGAATCCCCAGAAGGAGCTTCTGTACTTGCGGGTACCTTGTCCGCGCGTCGCGTAGCACCGTACTAACGAAGTACACCGGGTGCTGCACCAACCGCTTCCGCAGTGCCGAGGTTGCCGGCTCGGGGGCGGTCCCCGGGTCTGAGGCGGTTGCCGAGGGCCGCCCCGCCCCCTGCCCCGCGGCCCCAGTCCCCGGGACGTCTTCCTCCCTCTTGGCAATCAGCACCAAGCTGACCACCTGGTCAATCACCACTAGGTAGAGTAGCAGCGGCTCGCCCAGCTTGGGGGCGACGAGGATGGGCGACGACCTCAGGTACTGCTTGAGTTCTTGGAACGCTGCCTCGGCCTCGGGAGTCCAGTCGACTGGACCCTTCTTCTTCATTACCCGGAAGAAAGGCAAGGCACGCTCACCCAGCCTGGAGATGAAACGTCCCAGCGCGGCAACACAGCCGTTGAGGCGTTGGACATCTTTCACCTTGCGGGGGGCCTCCATCTTCTGGATGGCTTCTATTTTTGTCGAGTTGGCCTGTATCCCCCGGTGTGAAACCAAGAAATCCAGAAGCTCCCTGGAGTTGACTCCGAAGGTGCGCTTATCAGGGTTCATCTTGAGCTTGATCCTGCGGAGGTTGTCGAATGTCTCCCGCAAGTCATCAACCAGCGAGTCCCTACGCTTCGATTTGATGACGATGTCGTCCATGTAGGCCTCCACGTTGCGGCCTAGCTGGGGGCCCAAACATTCGCGCAGGGCGCGCTGGAATGTGGAGTCCGCGTTCTTCAACCCGAAAGGCATGCATGTATAGCAATAGCAGCCAACCGAGGTGATAAACGCTGTCTTTTCCTCATCCTCGACCGCCATCTTGATTTGATGGTAGCCGGAGAAAGCATCCAGAAAACTCAGCAAATCACAACAGTGGTAGAATCAACTATCTGGTCGATACGGGGTACAGGGAAGGGATCCTTGGGGCATGCACGATTAAGATCGGTAAAATGTACGCACATGCGAAGCTTATTCCCTGCTTTAGGCACTACTACAGGGTTAGCCAGCCAAGTGGGTACAAAACTTCCCTGATTGCCCTGGCAGCCCTAAGCTTGCCCACCTCTTGCTTGATGAAATCTTTCCGCTCTTGTGCTTGCCGCCGGATCTTCTGCCTAATGGGGTGCGCATCCGGGCACACCGCGAGCCGATGCTCAATCACCTCCCTGGGGACTCCGGGAAGGTCCGACGCTTGCCAGGCGAACACATCGGCGTTATCCCGGAGGAAGGTGATGAGGGCGCTTTCCTATTCGGCGGCCAGGTTCGCACCGACGGTAACGGTGCGCTCCTCATCGCCGGCTTGGAGGGGCAACTTCTTCACTTTGGTGGCCTCCTCCCGGAGCCCCTGCCCCTTGCCGGGGCGCGAGCCCGAGCCTGCACCTCCCCCGGCAAGCCCTTGCGGGGTGGCACGGGACTTCTTCGTTGCCAGGGCATCACCCGGCAAGCCGTCGTCCTCGAGAACATCCTCGTCGCCGGCGTCAGCTGCAGCAGCGGCCCGGACGACCTCGCCAACGCACCAAGCCGCGTCTTTGAGGTCGCACCTGATGGAGAGGACTCCATAGACGGACGGCATCTTCATCACGCCGTAGGCGCAATGCGTAGCCGCCATTACTTGATCAGCGCCGGCCGACCAAGGATCCCGTTGTAGCGCAACGGGGTATGCGCCACGTCGAACACTATGTGCTCGGTCCTGAACGATACACGGGACCCGAAGGTGACCGGCAGCGTGATGCGTTCCAGCGGGCACACGATCCCGGGGTTCACCCCCCGGAACGGTTCGGTGGGCTTCAGCTGCTCCATCGGCAGCTGGAACTTTTCCACCAGCCTGGCGGACAGGAGGTTAAGCCCCGCTCCGTTGTCCACCAACACCTTGGTCACCGTCATATTGCTAATGATCGGCGAGACGACGAAGGGTATTACCCCTGAACCCAACTGCCGTGCTGGGTGATCGGCACGTGCGACCACCTCAGCGGCTATTGCGGTTCCGCATCCGGCAACAGCGCGCACACGTCGCGGGTGAGGCGCTTCACCGCGGGGTGGGAAGGGAGAGCGCAAGCTCCCCCATGAATGCAGGCGACGCCACGAGGCTCCTGGAAGCCCGGTTCGTTGCCGCCGGAATAGTCGGACTCGCGCTGCTCCTCAGCACGCGCCCTGTCGCGTCCCCGAGGAGGGTGTTCCCGCATAGCGCGGGGTTGGCCGCGCCCCCCTTGGGGCACCCTTGTCGGCACCACCGCCGGCCGGCCTCGGACCCACCCTGGGGTCGTTCGGGCAATCTCAGGAGAGATGCCCGATGTCGCCACAATTGAAGCAGGCGCCGGCGGCGCGGCGCTCCTCGTGGCGCTGCTTGATCCCCTTCAGCGCCGATGGCATGCATGCCCAACGTGTAGGTCAGGAGAAAATCCTTGGGGTTAGCGGTCCCGTCGTACGTACTGAGCGCAGGCGCTCGGAACTTACGGGGCCACGCCACCCGCCGCAGATCGCGCGTGAACGCGGTGCAGCCGTCCTCGGGGCCCATGGGAGCATCTTCTTGCTCCTAAGGGCGCTGGCGCTCCACCTCGCGCCTGTGCCAGCGCTCCAAGCGCTGGCGCAGATCCTCCTGCTGGCGAGCATTCAAGATGCCATGCGCATCGCCCCCCGGAACGGTGGGCGATGAGTTCGAGGACCCCTCCGGGCCCCCGTCTCCTTGGCCTCGGTGAGGAAGGGGAGGGTTCTCCCCCTGTCGTGAGGCGGGTGACGCGTCTCCGCGCTCCGGGTTCTGCCCGTGGCCGGAGCCCACCGGGGCGCCCTCGCCTTGCGGCTGCTGGGCGGCCAGGGCGAGAAGCGCTTCCAACTCCTTGCCCCACGTCTCGTGCACCGGCGTGCCCTGCTGCGGCTCGTACCGCACCATGACGCGCGCGGCGACGATGGCTTCAGCCGGGGTTCGCACGGGGGGCAGCCGGTTTCCTGAACGTCTCCGGGTGTGCAGGGTGCGAACCCCCAGGGGTTGCTCGTGACGCGGCGTGCTCCTGGTGCCGCTGCCGCGGGGCGTCCTCGAGCCGCGATCAACCCGTTGGCTGGCCCGAGCGACGTCGTGCGTGCTCGCCCGACTGCCCCCGACACTGGGGGCAGCCGGTCCCCTTGGCCGATTGTCGGTCGACGGCCGAGGAGGCGGCGGAGGCAGCTGCGTTTGCTGCACCCTAGAGGGCTCGGGGTTCTCTTGAGCCCCCGACTCGAGTCTATGCGTGAGTCACCAGCCCGCTTGGGGGGCATGGTGACTAGGCTCGTCGGCGAAGAAGAGCGAAGCCGACGCCGATGGAAACTTCTGCTGCCGGCGATCTCCGGCGTTGTCCACTCCCGTGCCCCCTACCTGGCGCGCCAGATGTCGTCGCTCGGTGCTCCGACACCGAGGGCGTGCGGCCACGTCCCCCTTTTAGGTTCGGTAGGGGCGTCTGGGGCGGAGACTCGGTGATCGTCGGCACGGCTGATGAGGCCCTACGGGGCCGGTGAGACAAAGTGCTAAGGATGCGCGCTAGTCCAAGAACATATGCACACACGTTTTTTACCTAGGTTTGGGCCACCCGGAGGTGTAAAACCCTACGTCCTGCCTGTCTGAGCTGATATTAATTACGGATCAAATGTTTACAGGTTGTCGGGCAAGCTCCCGGGCTTTCTCTCAGTGGCTAGGCACTCCTCACCGCTCTCTGCTGGCTGCCTACCGGAGCCACTAAGCATCTATCGAGCGAGCTTCGTCCGAACCAACTAACTGACCAACTGACTAACCCCCTTGACCGTTGGCATGGGTCCTCCTTTTATACACAAGGGGATGCCACATGTGCCATGGTGCATGAGCTACAAGTGTCCAACGGGGAGGCATGCAACTTCCCCCGGTGAGCTGGTGGCGTGCATGGGTGCCACCTCTGCTGCTAGGGGCCTAGGACCCTAGGGTAGGATTAGACAACCACTGTTCCTTGGATCGGACGGGTAACTACCCGTCGGTCGGCTCGTTTACTGAGCCGTGCGCCTTACTCATTGCCTTGGTGGGACCGCGCGTCCCGCGCCCGCATTGCGCCCGCGTGGCGCTGTCCACTGGGCCCCACGCCCGAGGCGGGGGCACGCGCCCGGGAACCCAGCAAGTCGACCCCGGGAAGCACCCGGGCCCAACGCACCTGGGAACCCCCTCTCGGGAAGCAGTTTCCCGGAGGTGCCCAGGCGGGAATATTCCCCGAAGCCCCGCGAGCCCCTTTCGGGCTGGTAGCTTGCCGGGGAGCTCATAGACGCTCCTCGGGATGAGACCTTCCCGGGAACCCGGGAACGGGGCCCACGCGTCGTGCAGCGGTGGTACCCTGGGTGCCACTGGTGCGACATCGAGCAACTCTGAGCTTGTATTCAAAAGGAGGGAGAATCCATCCGTTCGTACATCCAGCGCTGGACCAACACCAAACACGCTGCTGAGGAAGTCTCCGACGAAAGCGCCATGTACGCCTTCAAACGAGGACTCCGACGAGTCGAACTCAAGGAAGAATTGGGTTGTGTGCAGCCCACAAATCGATGGGCTGACGGTGAAGACTCGGTTCGCAATGAACGCCACCGATCTCCAGAGGAAGAGGGTGATCGTGGCCACGATCGACGAAGGAGCACAAAAACCGAGCCTTCGAAGAATCACACCCTCCTGAATTCATCGCGGCAGCCTCTCCGACAGATTTTGGCTCTTAGGAGACCGGAAATCACGGTGGAGGTTTTCGAGGTGGTGACAAGCGTGGGCAACAAATGGCAGAGAAAAAGAAATCAACCAACCCTTGCTCAGCAGCTAGCTTCCCCTTGCCCGTTTCACGTCTACAGGGATGAGCAAGGCAACATCAAGCCAAGCCACCCTCTAGCCGAGTGCCGGCGCTCCAAGGAACTGCAGGCTGAGTTTGCCAGGACACAGCAGTGGGCAACAAGTGCGGGCTTCTCACAGCTACCTGGGATGCTTCCATACCCTAACGAAGGAGTCAATGCACCCTTGCTGCCTCCCATACCAGGAGCTCTAGCCATCGGTGCTCCTCCTCCGCCTCCGCGCCCAGCCAGTTTCGCCGGAGCAGTGCACCCAGTTGCACTTGACATGGCTGTTCAGCCAACTCGACTACGGGATAGGAGAATCAAAAACCTCCCCCTCAGACTCCAATCCAGAGCCGGGGACTCAAGAAGCAAGGCGCGGAATGCCACGCAATTGTGCCGCCAACGCGCCAGGCTTTTTTTACTCGATTTTATTTTTTAGTTTCTCACCTATTCGTTTTCCTTTTTCTGCATTTTTAAGTACCTTCTTGTACCATCGGTACGTAATAAAACTAATTATGCTCCTCTATTCAGAGCCTTCCCCTTTTACTTACCTTGTTGCGATCGCATCACACTCAGAACTGAGAGATCGATCCCAAAACTTGTCATTGGACGCACTCAGATCCACCTCGTCACTCTCTATTTGTCGTAACGATAACAAGAACAAACAAAATAAATGCAAAAGCAATAAAGTCAAATGAAATAGAAATAAGAGAGCGAATAAACAATGAGGCTGACAATAGGTTTGGAAACGATATGAATAACTTTGATAGGATTGGATGGTGGGACAGATTCTAACAAGTATAATTATATATCCGAGAGGAAGGATATATATGATTGGTCATACCCTTTAGTATAATAATAATAAATACTAAACTATAAAGCTATGCTGCCACTAACCAAAGATAACTCTCAAGCATATTTGTAAATGCACTCCATGACAAAGCAACACACATTATTATGCTAGCATGCAAGCAGCAATCAAACTCCTATCATCCTAGTTAAACAAGCAATTCGCATAATATACAAACTGGCATACAACAGCAAGGATGAGTGAGAGACTTACAAAGCTAACAATTCTCTCTACACATGATAAAAATAAATAAAATAAAAAACAGAAGTAGTTCTAATTCAAGTCAAGGTTGAATACAAATTAAGCATGAACAATCACAACAGATAAATTATGAGTAAAACATGCCACACATGATTCTATACTAGTCAAGCAAGCATAGGATCTATGCTAGTGGCATGAGCATGATAATACCAAAGAGATGCATCTTAGCTATAGGCAACTAAACAATATAGGCATTTGCAAGCCAACATATACATGATGGAGGTCAGAACAAACAATGCTATCATGTGAGAATAATTAATAGGGATAAAGCACTCTAGAATACATATGCTCCTTCAGTGACAATAGGCTATCATGTGATAATATGGACATATGCACTAACAAACATGGCAAAGCTAAACAAATAAATGACATGCATCCTTATATTAGCATATACAGGGACAGGCAACAACTAACATGTATCACTAGCTAGCAAGCAAGAGGCTATCCATGGATGAGCATATATGATGTATAAGTCAAACCATAACAAAGTATGCCAAGCAATAAGAAAGCACATGCATATTATTTGTATCTATAAATACAATCAAGCTCATGGCTTTGGAATATATTGTACTAAAATTGTACAAAGCATTCATGCAATATCGGAATAGCTACAAGAATAAACTATAGCAAATGCATTGCAATTGTACAAACCTACTCTATATGCAATATAGGTAGTGGATAAATGCAAACATTGTTGGAGTTAACCTTGTTGTTTAGAGTTTTTTCATCATGTTCATTTATTTGTGTCGTTCAGGTAGCAAGCTGTGGCAGCGCACACGGAGAGATGTGTTCACGTGTGTGCATGCAAGCTAAGTGAGTTTAGTACTTTAGTTAGTTGAATTAGCTAGTCCAGTGGAGAATGGATGCATGTGTTGGCATCGATAGGATAAGTAGCATGCAGGTAGGTGTGCTGTTGCTGACCGAGTTACATGGCCATTAGAGGCTTCAGGTGTGGACCGAGTAATCAACAAGTTGAGGAGGACTCCGGCTGAATCGTGTGGCCGTATCCAACGTGATTATTCGTGGCTTTCTAGCTACCGGCTAGTGGAGAGCAATTAGCGGATCAAAGCAGCAGTGTGTGCCTATGTTTTTCTCTCTACTTAAGACTTGTAATCAGCTAAGTTTACAAGTGAACAAGAGAAAAAAAGACACGAGGTGTGCGGGTGCCAAAGCCTCTGTGAGTTCATTGTGTTTGTGTGTCTTCTTCTACCTTGGGCCATGGATAACAAACATCATACCATGACATATATATGAACAGCATGGAAAGCATCAAAACAACCCAAGTATAATATTGGACGCTGCAATGTATTAGACAAATAGTATATACATTAACAAGCATTTATATACACTAAACATGGTATATCTATGGAAATAATAATGTTAAAAACAAACTAGCAATCCATAAATACTCAAATAATTACCAACAATACTAGTAAGCATACAAAAGCTATATTAAATCTGATATAACCAAAACAACTATCATGGCTGTGCTGCATAAACAAAAACACAAGCAAGGATGCTAATTTATAAATCTGAAAGCTAACTAGGCATGTGAGAAAATTCTACAAACTTTAGAAATAATTATGTAACAATATATATACAATTTGTTACAGGCTAAAAATACTACAAGCAAGCCAAGACATAAATCTAACCCGTACAAATAAGCTACGCAAAACATATGCAAGAATGATCATTTATTAATCTGCACAAATTAAAATAGATACACTCAACGATCAATAACATAAATATGGCTGAGTTCTAAAATATGTTCATAATACTCATAGAAGTATCTAAGATGTCATGCCATGCATTTTTGTGCAGCAAACTTCATTCACATGATTTTCTGTACCAAACCGATGAACTAGAATGCAAACAATGCTTTTAAATAATAGATAAAACATGCCCACAAATGGAGATTCAGAAGTGACAGTCCAACTAAAATGTGTGCAGGTAAAACTAACTACAAACATGATCTTATAGACATTTATGCAGATTTTTACACAGAAAGAACAAGCATGATCAAAATAACTATTGCACATGAAATAACAACCTTGCAATCTCAAGATCCTCAAATCTACAAGTCCAGAACATGTGAAACTATTTGTATGCAAAGTAAATTAATACTAGAACATGATAGACATCTATATATGCAGAAAGTTTCAGACAAACAAAAATTGATCTAGCAAAGATATGAAATCAACCATTTTGGTGCTAACAAGCAGGATAGGCTTATTTGAGTTTTATTGTTCCCAACCCCTATCCGATTGGTCTAGGACCTGTAACCAGTGGTAATGCTGACTAAAGATGGTTACTAAAGGATGGGAGAAAGATTTGATCGGTGGAACAATATTCAGAAGTGGAAGAAAGAGAATTTGGGGATGCTAAACAAATTGGTTCAGAAATCCACTTGAATCTGCATATGTGCTGGATGTAGAGGCATTCAAAAGGATGATGGTTTGATCAGATTCTCACCAATTCGATGAATAGCAGTAGAATAAAGACAGGAGGATTTGCTGGCGGTTGTAGTCGATCAGACGACAGTCCTTTCTTCCTACTGCATGGCGCTTGGCCTCGATCCCTTCTTGGCATGGCCCTCCTGACATGATCGCTGGTGCTGCTCTCCCTTGTCATCCTCTTCGGTGCTGCACCATGGGGGTCTTCGGTTGGAAAGTGGAGAGGGGAGAGTTGCGTTGGGGAAAATTGGAATGGTGTGGTTGTTCTGGCGCAAGGGTTTGGTCTGCAGCGTTTTTATTCGCAGGATTCTGCCGTCAACATCAATGGCGATTTGGTGGGCAGTGGGGCGCAGGCAGGGACTTGGCGATGCTGCGGGTGGAATTCAGGCTATGGCGTGCAAAAGCAGCAGGGAGGAAAGGAAGGAAGGGCAAGATGGGGTTATTAATTTGATGGCTGTCGGATGACGTTTCTTGTTGCCGGTTTCTGGCTGAGCAGCGCAAAAACTCTTGTCTTCCTCGCGTGAGCTCCCTCTGAATACGATAGTTCTAGGTAGCTCGAGTTACAGTTGGTATCAGAGCCACGAAAGGCTCTAGGCGCCATGGCCGGCAGTCAGGATCGCTCACGCGAGCGGTCTGTCGGTGGTTCGCGGTCGGCTTCACGACGGCCGCGAGGTCAGAGTCCTGGCGCGAGGCGGAACGACAACCGCCAGATAATCGTCCAGGAGAGGGTGGTCGCCGGCGGCGGGGGAAGCACGATCACCTGCCCCGAGCTAACGGCGACGAACTACGTCGAGTGGGCACAGGTCATGAAGGTCAACCTGCGTGCCCAGCGGTTGTGGACGGCCATGATCGCTGAGGAGGACGACGAGATCAGCGAGGTCGACGAGATGAATGCTCTGGCGGCGCTGATCAAAGCCGTGCCACCGGAGATGAAAGGCATCATTGCCTCCAAGGAGACGGCCAGGGAGGGCTGGGAGGCCATCAAGCTCATGCGCCTCGGCGTGGAGCGCGTGCGCAAGGCGGCGGTGGAACGCCTTCGCACGCAGTGGGAGCGCTTCGCCTTCAAACTCGGCGAATCCCTCGACTCGTTCAGCATGCGGGTCAACAGCCATATCAACCACATGGAGACGCTCGGCGATCCGGTGGCGCCGGTCACACGGTGGTGAAGAAGTTCCTCGCGCGTGTGCCGGAGAAATACATGCAAATCGTGATGTCGATTGAGACGCTGCTCGACCTCAAGCAGGTGTCTTTGGAGGAACTCATCGGGCGGCTTCGCGCGGCGGAGTCCCGATACACCCTCGGCAGCAGCTCGTCCAGTGCTGCCGGAGGCCAGCTACTCCTCACCGAAGAGGAGTGGGAGACACGCCGCAGCCAGCGCCAGACGGGCCAAGGCAGCGGTGGCCAAGGCCAGAACGTGGGCGGCACGAACCATGCCCAGAACGCGAACGGCAACGAGCGCGGCAAGGCTCCGAAGCAACAGGGCATTGGGCATGCCCGCGACGCCAACGGAAACATCGACATGTCCAAGGTGAAATGTTTCAATTGCAATAAGATGGGCCATTTCTCGAAGCATTGTCGTGAGCCTAGGAAGGAATGAAAGGGGCATGCCAATCTCGCCCAAGCCGACGACGAGGAGCCGGCGCTCCTCATGGCGCGCACGTGCGCGCTGAAGGTGATCACGGACGACGCCGAGGAGCACGTCATGCTGAATGAGGAGCACTCTAAAGCCCGCGCGGCTCCCGGCGATGGGCGCTGCAACATG
Organism: Brachypodium distachyon; assembly: GCF_000005505.3. Taxonomy (NCBI): domain Eukaryota; kingdom Viridiplantae; phylum Streptophyta; class Magnoliopsida; order Poales; family Poaceae; genus Brachypodium; species Brachypodium distachyon. Next base: position 26,868,830 of record NC_016133.3, on the reverse strand, counting down.
TCATGGTTCCTGGACAGTGGCGCGTCGAACCACATGTCCGGGCGCCGTGAACTCTTCTCCGAGCTGCATGCCGGCATGAGTGGACGCGTAAAGCTCAGGGACGGCTCGCTGGTCAACATCGAGGGCCGCGGCAAGATTGTCTTCACTTGCCGGAACGGTGAGCACCGAGTGCTCACTGATGTCTACTTCATCCCACGTCTGGAGAGCAATATCATCAGTCTAGGGCAGATGGACGAAATTGGGTGTGAGACGAACATCCACCACGGCGTTCTCCGGCTGTGGGATCCACAACGGAAGCTGCTCGCTCGTGTGAGGCGAAACCGGGGGCGTCTGTACGTGCTACATCTCGAGGTGGCGCAGCCCATCTGCCTCTCTGTACAAGGGAACGATGACGCCTGGCGTTGGCACGCCAGGTACGGCCACCTGCACTTCGATGCACTGCGGAGGCTCTCCAGGGACGGCATGGTTCGCGGCATGCCGACGATCGAGCGCGTGGGCCAGCTCTGCGACAGCTGCTTGGTGGGGAAGCAACGCCGAGCTCCCTTTCCCCACCAGGCAAAGTACCGGGCTGCAGATCAGCTTGAACTGGTGCATGGCGATCTCTGCGGCCCGGTGACACCGGCAACGCCAGGAGGCAAGCGGTACTTCCTGCTTCTTGTGGATGATTATAGCAGGTATATGTGGCTGACCTTGTTGACGAGCAAGGACGAGGCAGTCGTGGCCATCAAGCGATTCAAGGTGGCTGCCGAGAACGAGTCGCAGCATCCACTCCGAGCGCTGCGCACCGATCGCGGCGGTGAATTTACGTCGAACAACTTCACTGCATATTGCGAGGAGCTGGGAGTGAAGCGGCACTTGACAGCGCCGTACTCTCCCCAGCAAAACGGCGTCGTCGAGCGGCGCAATCAAACGTCGTCGGCATGGCACGCTGCCTGCGAAGGCGAAGGGAGTGCCGGCGGAGTTCTGGGGCGAGGCAGTCACCACGGCAGTGTACCTGCTGAACCGTTTGCCGACGGCCAGCGTTGAGGGCAAGACCCCGTTCGAGGCGTGGCATGGATGGCAGCCGAATGTGCACTATCTCCGCACTTTTGGCTGCATCGGCCATGTCAAAATGGTGAGCCCCAATGTCAAGAAGCTGGACGACAGGAGCCGCAAGATGGTCATGTTCGGCTACGAGCCTGGGATCAAGGCCTACCAAATGTTTGATCCCGTGGCGAGGCGCATCCATGTCACTCGTGACGTGGTGTTCGACGAGTCTGCGGCATGGAACTGGGACGCAGACGGCAGCAATAACGACTCTGGTTTGTCGACAGATTATTTTACTGTTGAGTATGTGCTGCACCCGGCCGCGACGCAGGCGGCATTATCTCCAGTTCCGGCCGACAACACGAACGACTCCAGTCCAGCGCCCATGACTCCAGCAACGCCCGCAACACCAGCAACGCCTGCTGAATCGCCCACTGTGGGATTCGAGCTTGTCTCTCCACCCACGGTGGAACCAGAGCTGTTCGACAACGACGACGACGCTCATGTGCCTCATCGGTATCGCACTGTCAGGAATGTGCTTGATGCCGGTGCGGCCCCGCTGCTGAATCTCCTCATCAACGAAGAACCAACGAGCCACCGTGATGCCATCCAGTATGCGTGGTGGCGCAAAGCAATGGAGGAAATGCATTCTATTGAGGCCAATGATACTTGGGAATTGGTCTCGCTGCCGGAAGGACAACGTCCTATAGGATTGAAGTGGGTGTACAAGGTGAAAAAAGACTCTCGCGGCAAGGTGGCCAAGCACAAAGCCCGTCTTGTCGCAAAGGGCTACGTGCAGCGGCATGGCGTGGACTATGACGAAGTGTTCGTGCCGGTCGCTCATCTGGACTCCATCCGGCTGCTGCTTGCTCTCCCGGCGCATGCCGGGTGGACTGTGCACCACACGGACGTGAAGTCCGCCTTCCTCAATGGTGAACTAGAGGAGACGGTGTTTGTTGCTCAGCCACCGGGCTTCGAGGTGAAAGGGCAAGAGCACAAGGTGTTCAAGCTTCGGAAGGCCTTATATGGTCTAAAACAGGCTCCTAGGGCATGGAATGCAAAGCTGGATCATTGCCTTACGTCAATTGGCTTTGTTCGCAGCAAGCTGGAGCATGCTGTCTATACCAGAGGTGAAGACAAAGCCAGAGTTTTGGTCGGAGTTTACGTGGACGACCTGATCATTACTAGAGCCAACGAGCAAGAGCTGCAGTTGTTCAAAGCAGAAATGAAGCAGCTGTTTGAGATGAGTGACCTTGGGCCACTCAGTTTCTATCTTGGCATTGAAGTGCAGCAAGACGCTGCCGGCATCACCATCTGTCAGTCCTCATACGCCGTGAAGATCCTTGAGCGCAGTGGGATGACGGGCTGTAATTCTTGTCAGACGCCGATGGAAACACGCCTCAAGCTGAGCAAAGCTAGTTCAGCAGAGCCAACGGATGCTTCTGAATATAGGAGCATCGTGGGGTGCCTCAGGTACCTGGTTCACACCCGGCCGGATATCACTTTCTCGGTGGGCTATGTGAGCAGATTCATGGAGTCCCCTACTGTCAAGCACCTTGCAGCAGTGAAGCACATACTTCGCTACGTCGCGGGGACCCTGAACTATGGCTGCAAGTTTGCACGAGGAGCAAACGGCGACGCCAACCTTGTCGGTTACAGCGACAGCAACTTGGCTGGCGACATAGACGACCGCAAAAGCACCACGGCGTCCTCTTCTTCCTCGGAACAAGTCCGATTACCTGGCAGTCAACCAAGCAGAAGGTGGTGGCGCTCTCATCTTGTGAAGCCGAATACATTGCGGTGACCACTGCTGTCTCTCAGGGAGTGTGGCTAGCTCGTCTTTTCGGTGAACTGAAGAAGGAAGAGGCGGCCTGCATCAAGTTGTTCGTCGACAACAAGTCGGCGATCTCTCTCAGCCGGAATACTGTGTTCCACGACAGGAGCAAACACATCGACACTCGATTTCACTTCATACGGGAGTGCGTTGAGAAAGGCCAGGCTGAAGTGGAGTTCATCCGAACTGAGGCGCAGCTCTCTGATATCCTGACCAAGTCCCTTGGCCGCGTCAGATTCCAGGAATTGCGCTCGAAGATTGGTATGATCCAAATAAAGTAGGTGCACGAGTTTAGGGAGTGTTTTGTTAGTAAACTCGTGCATGTTAAACATCTTTGCTTTCAGTTGTTAGTTTGTTTTCTGTTAGCATAACACGTCCCAGCATGTCTGCGTACGTTTGCATGGGCGTGCCTATAGTGTGGCCGTTGTGGAGGAGCGGGATGTGCGCCATGACTCGGCCGTGGGATGGCGCGGGATCAGCGGATCATGGCGCGGCTTGCTCTCCCCATTTTCTGTTTTGCATGTAACGTCTGAATAAAAAGGGGAATGAAAAATGCCAGAAAAGCTGCGGAAGTTTGAGCAGCGCAAAAACTCTTGTCTTCCTCGCGTGAGCTCCCTCTGAATACGATCGTTCTAGGTAGCTCGAGTTACACTGGCGTCGAGGAGATGGCAGTTCTCCTTCGTCCTCTGGAGATTAAACACACGCGGGAGAAAATAGAAGCAAGGCACGGTAGTCTGGAGCAGTTCGGCCAGAAGTGGGCTACGGGAGAGAGAAGGAAGATGGGTTGCGGCTGGGGATTTCAGCCAAAGCTAAAAAGAAAGAGGAAATGCTTTTTTATTTTTACAGAAGCTAAGAGATCGAATGAACTTCTCAAACATCAAATCAACTTCGAGATGAATTCCAGAGAGATTTAAAAGTGCATATTTGAACATGGAGAATCCAAATAAAATATAAGCAAACCAAATGAGAAAGTGTATAAATCAAATTCATATTTAGTCGGTGTAAATTCAATTTAGAACCAAAGATTCAAGAAATTTCCAGTTAAGCTTTGTTTAATTCAGCGAAATTTTCAAGTAGTCATTTTTAGGAAATAGATTTTGGAAATGCCGAGAACCGGTATGTTACACGTCCAATCGACCCAAACTTGTCATTGGACGTACCCGACACTCGGGGACTGCGTCCAATCGACCTAAACTGTCATTGGACGCACCCGACACTCGGGGGCTGCGTCCAATCGACCCAAACTTATCATTGGACACACTCGACACTCGGGGGCTGTGTCCCGTCGACCGCAGACATTGTCATTGGTCGCACCCCACGCTCGGAGGCTGCGTTCAATCGACTTTAAAAAACTCTCGTTGTATGCAGCCGGCATTCACGGGCTATCGCGTAAACAAACATCAGCACAATCATTCAATGGTCGGCAGTTTCCAAGCAAGCAAAATTGGAATCATAATGTTTTCTCATACAAGATCAATGGAAGTACAGAACAAGAAGGTGCGGCATCTTCAACGATGCTAACAGTTTTCAATTACAAAAGATTTCAAAGTATTTGGGTCTCCACATGACTGCAAACCAGTCATGCACAGACCCGAGGGCTACTCCCACCGGGAGCGCTGGTCGCGCACCCGGTAAAAATACTACTCAGACAACTACGCCTACATATTTAAACGAGTATCAAAGCCTACTCTACTCCAAGGCCATAAGAGTCACCAGCTGACATGTCGTGTTCTCCATCATGTCGTAAATCGGTCCAAGCTGAGCATCGTCTGGAATGTAAGAGGGAGTCAAATGCAGGGAGTCCAGATTCAATGAGGGGTAGCGAAAACGAACAAACGAGAGAGCCAGCACAACACCCTCCACCAATTGTTCATGAGTAGCCCCCCTCACTACTGCTCCTTCACAAAATCTCTCGATTAATCCCTTCAGGTCAACAGGGACACGAAGCTCCGGAAACAAGTTATGGTGAACCTCTGTCAAACAGTGACTGCAGGACTTCAGGCAGATCACTGCTCTTGCAACTCGATCTTGCAGAAGCGCAAGGGCATAACCCTTGTCGCGGTTTTGACTAGAAGGATGGGTTCTCCGAACCAGATCGTGCTAAAGCATCAAGACGACTCTTTACACATTCAGCTTCAACCTTCACATTTTCCCTGAGGAAATTAAATCCTCTCGACCCGATGCGGCCCGATTCTCCGACTTGAGCAAGGAAATCTCCTCCCATGCCTGCGCGAGGTGGTATTCCTCACATGTCCCAAACGGATATGCATAACCTCGAGTGCATCGGAGGAATCCATATCTTCTTCCAAGGCCCAAGTGCTAATCAGCAGGACAAATCCCTTGCGCTGGCTAGTACGTTCGAGTCTGCACTCGGCTATTTATATTCGACTGCGAGGCACTCCCACCAGGAGTACTTCAAATCCGACTCAAATTCGACTTCCACAAGTCGGAATTCGACTCGGCGCTAATTGGCAAGTCAGGGCGCTCCATTCCAAAAAAAGAAGGGGTGCAACATTGCTCAAGGATATCACATTACAACCTTGAGTCCGGTCGCCACTACACACAGTTGCAACCGCACTCGGGGGCTACTCCCACCGGGAGCGCTGATCGCGCACCCGGTAGACTAGTCGTTACAAAAAAAGAGAGGAAAAAAACTACATGACTACCTACGACAGGCAGGGTCTCCTCCTCAGCTGCCTCCCATTGCTGGATCATCTACAGCGCCGCCGCCTGCCCAGCCTCCAGGAATGACTTTATACCCTGGGTGAGAGTAACTGGCAATGTAGCAATTTGCCAGAAATCCAACTCTGGGCAGTTGACTCGCACAAATGCGAGGGCAATCTGGGCACCCCTCACCAGCTAGAGTCGAACCAGCTCCTTCATCTTCTCCTCGTCGTGAAACTTCACCATCAGGCTGCCCGGTTTACGAGGCACCTTCTCCTGTGGCCATAAGGCCAGATGTGTCGAAGCTAGCATGTCACGGCAGGAGGTCAAGTACCTTTTGACCTGCTTGATCCGCTCGATCAACAGCATCAAGTCGTAGCTCCTTGACTGATCCAGCGAAAAGGATGATGGATCATGCACTCTGCGAGCTTGAATGGCGGTATTCACTTTGGCCTTTTCATCGTCAGGGTCAAAGCGAACAACTGCACAGAAGACGGTAAGATCACTTTGCAGACCGACTCGAAAGGCAAAGTCTTGCGATCCTTACCTTGGATTTGGCTGCTCAGGCTGCGAAGCTCTCCAAAGACAAACTCTTCCCGGTTGGTCGCAGCTTTCAGGCTAGATTTGCTACTCTGAGCGTCACCCAGCGTGTCACGCTTCAATTTAGTGAATCGAGCCTCAATTTCTCGTAACTGCTCTGGGCACAAAGCCGACCCAGCCTGACCTTTTCCGCTAGGATCGGCTGGAGCATCGTTGCGAGAGGTTGCCGCTGCACCTGGAATCGAGTGACTCGATGGTCCTTTTTCCCTCTGCGCGGAAAAGACACAAGTTACCTCAGCATTTATCCTGAAGAACCCCTTTCGGGATGGAAATAAAGATTTTTTGATTTCTTTCCAAAAAGGGCTCAGCTAGAGCAGTTCTTTACAAAGGTATAAGAACAGAAGAAGAAGATTCACAAAGGAGAAAGAGAATCAAATATATCTAGTGAAAGATCACCCACCTCTGGGCCGCTGGATGAAGCTAGGTTCATCTCCTCAATTGATCTACGTGGCTGCCGCAACGAGATCTCAGCCAGCTCTTTGCCCTTTCCCATAAGGGGCCCTAGGTTGACCGAGTCACCTGCTCTCGATCGAGAGGTTACTCGATGGAGAGCGTCTTCCTCAATGCCATGCGCAAGAGCAAGCGTAAAGAATAGCTCAGCATCAGTAGTACTCCCCTACCGGGTCATGACTCGCTGCAAAAAATTCAATAAGCCCATTCAGCGACTCCGGCACTGACCCATCAGGAGTCATCTTCCTGATTACGGTGGTCAGAATCTTTGTCGCTTGCCGGAGCTTGCCCTTGGCTTCATCATTGATGACTTCAACATTTTCTAAAACATCATTGAAGCTTCGGCTTCTCTCTTTGAATTGGACCTATGCGGAAGCATCAAGGACTCCTGCAAAAGGACAGAGAAACGGTCAAAATTTTCCACGAGAAGGAAAAGCCACTCGAATAACAGGTTCAAGCGCTCACCAGCAACTGAGTGAGTAGCACTTTCGAGTCGCTCGATCCAAACCTTCTCCCGCTCTTTCTCTGCGGAAATACGGGAGTCTATACGTTCCTGAAGACGACTCTTTTCGGCGGCCACGTCCTGCAGCTCTTGGCGACATTGACTGTAACATCCCAAAATTTCAAATCCTTTCATATGCATTGCATTCATAAGCATCATGCCACAATTGCACGTTTGAATTCAAATTTGAATCTCAAAAGGCTTTAAAAGTTTTTATTTCAATTTAAACCCTAGGGTTTACACCCATTTGAGCTTTGAATCTTTAAACCAATAAGGTTTATTTATAAAAGGGGTTTATTGCATAAATGAGCTATTCCATAATTTTTGGACAATTATTTGGAGTTGAAAAACTATTTTATTTAAATAGTTATATAGCCCTAAAGGCATTTATAGGGAAAATGTATTTTTAGGTATTTTATTTTGAAGGGAAATTACTCCCAAAAGTTGAATCATGATAGAACATGATTTTAGAAATTTTCTAGAATTTATTTGGACCAATTTGGAGTAAAAATCAAAAGATATCAAAGAAATAGGAAAAACAGAAAAAACAAAAGGGCTAAAAGAAAAATAAAGAGAAAACCGGACCGGCCCCGCCAAAATGGGCCGGACCAGCCCCCTCCGACCGCGCCCGACCGAGCCAGACTGGCCCCGCCGCACGCGCGCGTGCCCGCTGCCACTGACGCGTGGGACCCACGCGTCAGGGTCTTCGTTCCCGATGGAAAGCGCCCGCGTCCACCGCCGCTTTCCTTCTTCGCCACCGCGTGCCGTCTCCGCCGAGATCTCTGCGCTCCGTCCATATTTCGCAGCCCCGAGCGCGTCAACATAAAGCTCTGCCCCCCGCCCCCCTCTCTTCTTCCCCCTTCGTTCCCCTCTCTCTCACGCGCCCACTCCGCCGGAATCGCTCGCCGGAGCTCGTCGCTCGCCGCCGCACGTTTTGGTCGCCGCCGGTGAACCCTAAGGTCAAAACTCTGCCCATTTCTAGCCGTTCGCTTTCCTTCGTCCTTGCGCATCTTTTGATGCGTCCGTTTCTCCTTTTTGCGCGCCGCAGCGCCTCGCCGTCGTCAAGCCGAAGATCCGGAGCCGTCCGCCGCTCGCCGCTGTCTCCGCGCCATCCTAGGCGAGCACCCCGACGACCCCGAGGAGCGCCGACCTCGCCCCCGACTTCGCCGTACCGCGCCGTGTCGACCCAGCACCTCCCCGCGCCGTCAACTTCACCGGAGGAGCCGCCCGCCCGTGCCCGCGCCGCCGTCTCCCTCGTCTCCGGCGACCGCCGCCGCCACGGAGGTAAACCCTAGCCCGCCCCGTCCGTCCGATCCAGATCCGAGGGCTAGGATTAGATCCCGTGTTTATTTTTAACCGAACCGGTACGCACCAATGAGAACGTGACATGTGGCACCTATTTTATAAAACGAAAATCTAATTTTAATTCCCGGAATAATTAGAAATGGCACTTTTGCAGAAAAGCCCCTCTAACTTCAAATGATCATATCTTTTAATCTGTTTGGCCAAATTTGATGATCCACACCTTTTTGAAATCCTTAGGAAGTGTAGAATCTTTTGGCACTGTCCATTTTTAAATTTGAAAATTTGAATCACATTCAAATTACAGAATAAGGTATAATACTATTTAAATCATAACTAATTATTTAGAAGTCCTTTTTGAATGAAACCAGTGCCCAAAATTTTATTTTATTATCCTCTGTCCATAAAGACAGAGAAATAAATATTTTGAATTAAATTTCTTTGCAGACGCAAATAAAACCTTATTTCAGGGTTTAAACCCTAGCCTTTGCCTTTCTATTTAAAACGCTAATGCATTTGTTTTAATTACTTATGCTTAGGATCAGTAGATCACTCAAATAAAATAAACCAAGCTCATGTCACATGTTTTACATTGCATCATGGCATACTTTTTTACTCTTGATTGTATTGTGTGCTTATGTATGCAATGTTTGTATTTGATTAGTTTTCTTGGAGAACGAACTGTGTGATTGCGAAGAGTGTTTGAATACCAACTACTATCAAGGCAAGTTCACTTTGATCATTCACGTATTACTTTATTATGCACTAGATTTTATTAGTTGCATTGTTAGGATTATTATTGTATCTATGCTATGCTATGATTCTCCTAATAGTGTAGAATACCTTTGCCATGTTCCCACCACCAATTGCCATCGTGGTAGTAAAATGCTAGGATATGATAATATACGAGGGTGGTATTATTACAATGTGATACTATTGAATTACAATATGGTTTTCCTAGTGTACGGCAAAACAAGTAATTCAATAAACCGTCCTGGGTGGGCTGCTTTGAGGAAGTGGAGATGTATGCGACGTCAGGTCCATTTCTATGGGTCCATTTCTATGAGTCGTCTCACCATTTCTATGGGAGCGCCTGCGTTGCAACTGAGGAATGCCACCCGGGGTAACCAGAGACTGGACTAGTTTCTTGTTTAGTAGATTCCAGTACAACCACATGGTATTATGGGCTCTGCCAGGATGGATGTAAGAAATATGAACCCGGATCCGAGGTGACATCGGTATGTAGCAGTGTAGGTGGGGGCGCGTCCATCAGGTGGTCTGGGAGATTATGTTCTGAAAAATCCTGTAGTCGATGCCGTTGCTACTCTACCCTGAGGACAGCAAGGGATTAACACGTCGATTTCTTGTGGGGAATGTGTACAACCTCTCGAGAGTGTCAAACTAAGTACTTAGCCGTGTCCCCGGTTACGGACAATTATGAGCAACTAGATATTGGGGCTGTAAGAAAGGTCTCACTCATTCCAATTTCCTAATAAAAAGAATGGTTTGAACTGGGTAGGAGCATTGATGTTTCTACTCAATGTGCCTAGGTTAATAGGAGCATGGGTGTTTCTATCCCGTGTCCAATAGAATTCAAAACTAATTGTTTAAAAATGATAGGATTGAACTATGATGCTTTTATGCAAACAGCCAAACTCCACCTAGCCAAATTATGCATATACTTGGTAGGTCCTTTATAACTCTGGTGAACTTGCCAATACATTCAAATGTATTGACCACGTAGTGGCTGCAATTACAATGCAGGTGGATCCGACGATGAGTGAGGTTCGTCGTTTTGTCATGGGTCATGTGCTTACATTCCAACATGCTCTCACCTTGGAGTAGTTGAGGCCCTTTTGTTCTACCCTTTTCCGCTGCAGTTTTGAAACATTGTTTTATGATGATGAAACAGTATTTGTTTTATGCTGGCCAAGAGGTCATGCGAGGTTGTAAGTACTATTTAAATTCTGAATGATGCGATGTAATAAAGTACTTTTGACCTTTGTTTCTGTATATTTCATCATGAAACTGTGTGTGCTAGTGAGTCGATCCAGGGACTAGCACGGTAAGCACAGAGATCGAACCCTTGTAAGGGGGAGGATCGCTTCATTGACTCAGCTCTTCTCGAAGTCGCTCCCGATCTGCTTTCGTCTCCTCAAACTCTTCAATAAGAGTTGCCATGGAGCGGATGATTGGCTACAAACAAAAAAGCAATCTCAAGTCATTTCTTGAGTGTCACTCCCACCGGGAGGCAGGTAATAGCAAATGACAAATTTGCTCACGTGTCGACTCGACGCAGGAACCGTCGCCTGAGGAACGCTCGACTCATCTGGTCGACTTCCTCTGCTCGGATTAGCCGCCGAAGCCTCCTTGGTATGGGCTGTCTTTTGTTTAGTCGGCTGGTCCGACCCTTTCAAGTCCTGACCAGTCGATTGAGTCCAGGGAGCCTTTTTGCTCTCAACTGAGCCACTAGTATGGCTAATCAAGAAGTTTTTAGAGGTTCAGTCAAAATCTCTAGGATACTGAAGTAAGATGGCTAAAAGATTCACCTGGCACGGTTGAGTCATGCAAAAAGACCAAAGCGAGAGTCGCGATTGGCCCGTCGGACTTGGTTCTCTTGAGCGCAGGTACAGACACTGACGGCCCGACGTTCGGGTCCCTCAAGCTTATCATTTGGGTCTGTACCGACAAGTCATTTTCCTCTGCCGCGCTTCTTTGCCGGTGGGGAAGCGCCGCTTAGATCATTATCGGGTCCCTAAAATCAAAACCATGATCAGAAATAATTCATGCCAAAAAACAGCAGGGCTTGTCAGACGCTTCGGTGGTCATCTTTTCTAGGGACCTGTCAGGCCCATAGGGAGCCACTGGAGGGTCAATCTCGCAGGGCTCCGACTCGTCCAAGTTAGTAAGTCGCCGAACTCGTCGACACACTTCAGTCGAACGAAATTCCTCGGTACTAAATCGGGTCGAGTCATGAACCCCCCCGATATGCCCACATGGGATGAGCACGAGCCTGCAGAGGCTGAATTCTTCTCCGGATAAAAGCGGCAATGAGGTGAATTCTAGTCACCTTCAACTGAGGAGTCTCCATGAGAGACAGAACTCGGGCCAATAGAGTCTCGGCTTCTTCACCCTCTGTTCCTCCCAATTTATGACTCCAGGCCATCGTCTTCTTCACCGACGTGGTCACGGAGAATTCGGGAAGACTGAAGTCGCGTCCTTCGGCCGGCACATCCATGACAAAGAACCACCTCGATTTCCATCGAGAAGATGATGCCCTCTCTCGGAGGTTGAAGAATTTGGCATCCGCATGAGTTTGAATATTCACCCATCCAATCGCATCCTTGCCTTGGCGCTTGATGGTGAACATTCTCTTCCAAAGACCCATATGGGGATTTATTCCAAGAAAGCATTCACACAGCGTCACGAAGCACGCGATGTGGAGGTAGGAGCCCGTAGGCCAAAAGAAAGCATTCACACAGCGTCACGACGCGCACAACTTCCATATGGACCACTTTTCCATCGGACGCCATATTCATGACACTATTGTTTAGTCTTTAAACAGCTCTCATCCAGCCACGGCTGGACCTACATGTCTTCACGTCGATGCCACACATTTTGGGAGCGAATGCTACTCGAGCTAAAGATATGCCCCCAACTCTTGAACAGCTCTCACTTGCCTTGGCCGATAGCTTAGAGGACCGACCGTTAGGCATGGTTACCAATGATTTAACAGTAGGCCTCTTGTTTGGTGAGCCAACCGGCTTCACCCGAGGATGAAGGTAGTAGAACAAAACAAAGAGGAGCCGCATCTTTTCCTGGCCGGAGAGGAATCAAGGTCCATCTCATTAAGGCCGAACATTTAGTCTCGTTCCCGATAACAATAGGGAACATCTGGTCTTGTTTGGACTCCTTGACTCTTCTTGTGATGTCTTCAAAACTCGACCATCACGTGTCAAATATCTACAATACCATACATCTCCGGTATAAACAACATACGACAAACCGGTGCCCTCCCGAATCATCGTATATTTCACTTCCATTGTTCCTTCACATGAACGTCTCGCATGACTTTGATCCCTTGACCTCAGCTTCTCCCAAGCTTCGTCCCTCGATCCCATCACCGACCATGTTCTTCTAGCTCCGGCAACACCTGAAAGTGAACACACAAATAACCAGTACGAGCACAAGTCCACGACTTCACTCAAGGTAAGTTTCAACACAACTCACGCCATGTTTTTACATAAGAAACTAATGGATCAACACACCAATAGCAAACCACTAAGTCCAAACAAGATACATGTCATCACATAAGTATCCATGACGTGGTTATGACTAACCACGTACTCGACTCGAGTATACCCGATACAGCCCAGCTAGGGGCCCACAAGGAAGCCTACTTCGACTCCAGGAGTTTACATGCCAAATCTTGCGACTCAAGATAAGGAAGAATAATTAGAGTATGTCTTTTCATTGTAACCTACTTGGACTCTACCTCGGATGTGAGTTCCTGCATATATAAAGGACCAGGAGGGGGAGCCAAGAGGACACCCCCCGAGCTTAGATACAAGTCGCCTGGACGCACTCGACGACTCGGTGCGTCTAGACTCTGCGGCACCCTATTGTAATCGACTCATCAATACAGATCCGACAAGCAGGACGTAGGGGTATTACCTCATCGAGGGCTCTGAACCTGGGTAAATCGTGTCCCCTGTGTCCTTGTTAGCCGACGAGTTCGCCAACACACACTCCTCTTTCCTTGATACAAGTCCATCAATATGGACATTGTCGAAGTTACATCTTCGTCAATCCATATTAGCCAAAGTATCCACATCAATGTTTCATCTAAAATACTTACCAATGTTACACATCACCTATGATTTCACAAATACGCAAAGGGCGACCATCAGGGCCCAAACAAACAGGGTCTAAAAGCAAACATCAAACATCGGCGGAATGATGGAGATAGGGAGGGGGTCCCAGGACCCAAATGGAATTTCCGCTTTTTGGCCCACTATTGGTATAGAACAGTGAGTAATACTAGGTCATTTGTGTTGGGTTGTTGGACCATTTGTGAGATGTTTCTGGACCAACTCAAAACCAAGAAGGCATGGTACATGTCTGTCTTGTTCCATCGCCCACCAAATAAAATACGGATGTTCTCCAAATAAATATACTAGCCAAAGTACCCGTGCGTTGCAACGAAAAATAATAAATAAATAAAAATAAATATGTACACTAATTGTGTATAACTTTTAACCTATCACAATAAATATTTGTTTCATTCTCCAACTTCCCTTCTCTCTGATTGCATTTTTATTGCTAACCACGTTTGCCACGTGCTAACGTCCCTTCTCTCTGGCAACAACTATGCATCTCATCTCAGTCAGTTACCTTCCTTGAAGCATACGAAGTAGAAAATACCTAGCCCAAAGTACAAAATAGATCTTCTTAAAGCATACAAAGTTATAACTGACAAACATGATAGGTGTACATCGGCTTCTAGATAGAAGCACGTTACAATAACTATGATCAGAATTAGGAGTAACAAGCACAGACCTTTAATGACTCGGCAGAATGAAATCCATTAGGATTGTTGGGACTTGCGACACAGGACAATGTTTTAGCACCGTTTCATGAAGCATGATTAGGAATTGTCCAGTTAATACCCGGCAACTGATAAGGCTATGTTGGAGCAGCTAGCCGCTGCTGCTCCCCTTCTTCTTCCCCGTCTACCTCACGCAGCTCCAGCCTGCAGATTTTCTTCCGCGGCAGAATATTTCCTGCCGCGGCAGGAATCTGCAACTCCAGTTCTTCTTCTCTGTCGCTGCAGCTCCCTCTCTCACGATATCTCTTTTCTTGGCAACACCACGAACATAAGGAAGGCAAGGTTTGGGCCTCGAGGCTGCCTCTCACAGCCCGAGATTTTCTCCTTTCCTATTCCTCTTTCTGTTTCCAAAAACAAGATTACAAAGCATGCCATAAATAACAGCCAATCTCAGACCGTTAGCCCCTAAACTCACGCTATACGTGCAACTAACCAAGATGTCCTTTCCTGAAATCACTCCCACAACTCGGCCAACTCCTAACAATCTTTCCATACTCTCCTGAAATCTCTCCAAGAGTTGCCTAATGCGTTGGGTCATCTTTTGAACTCAATCAATTGATGGTTGATTGAATATTTCCTTCTGGGCGAATGTTTCCTCAGAAGGGGTGGGGGGACCGGATTTTTTCAGGACTTTTTTTTCTGTGGGGGGTGGGAGGACTTACGGTAAACCACGGACATAACTGTGGCTTAAGTAGTAGTAGTAGTAAAGAAAATAAATAAAATACGCACAGCAGGCCGCCCACCCCACGTCTCGGGTCCCTCCACCGCCTCCATTCGCCTGAAAGGGAACGTAGGCAGAAAATTAAAATTTTCCTACGAACGAACCAATCAAGATCACTATGCGGATGCGATAGATTGATCATCTACCAAAAAACCATAGCGGAAATAGATTGTCGTTGAAGCCTGTAGCAGATTCCCGCAGTTAGGTTATACCGCCCAGCCGTGAGAATATTCCTCGCACGATCTGCTGCGCCTGAAAGCTTGAAGTAGACGAACAGCGATCCGCCTGCAAGATCGAAGTGGGCGATCTCTCCACACGTATCCACACGTCCCGGAGGAATAGTTCAGCAGCACTTTCACGTCCAGTACGAAGAACCGCTGGAAGAAACTAGATCGGAAAGTAGACGATTTACTAATTAGACGTCTAAACTTTAGATGAGAGAGCTCGAACTTGACGGGCAAAGGACAACTAGCGAGAGTGCCCCTATAACCGGCCACCCCTCCCCTCCTTATATAGGAGGGCGTCCGGCCAAAGGACGAAAAGAGTCCTCCTCCAAAAAGAGTAGCACGCCTACCTCTAATAGGAATAGATATGAACTCCTAATAGGAGTCTTATAACCCCTTCTCCAAACCAAGATGGCTGGCCCCCATGGTCAACCTTTGACCAGGGTTTGACCCACCTTTGACTTTTGACCTTTTGCCATTTGACCTTCCGGAATTTCCATCGGATCCTTCTAGAGGCTTCTAAAACCTTCCGGAAGCACTCATGATTACTCCGAATATTTCTGTAACTCCTAAATCACATTTAGGACCTCCATAAAATATGTCTCGTCATTCTGAACAACTTCAGTATTCAACTCTTGACCAAATTCCAAACTTTAGACCTTCAAATAACCATTCGTCGTTAAGCGTCTGACCGCCTAGGTTGGGAAATGTGTAGCTATGACCCAGTCAATAATTATTTAAAGAGCCTGGACACTCTCAATAATTACTACACATACACGAAGACTTTCAAGTGAACCATTTGTTACTAAAAACCATTTCCCTTTGCTTCACGATACGTTTACAAAACCCGGGGTGAGACTTCCGGTACGCCCGTGAACCAACCCTTGTTCCACTTGTACCTAGCTATCCCCGTTACCGGTTTTGTACTTTTAACTCATTCCGTACTCCGATATCTCAATGATCATATCATTCTTGTGTCTGGCCAGACGGTGATAGATATCTTCGTACCGAGTGGGCCCTAGTGTATCTCTCCACCGATAGAGGAGCAAATCCCAATCTTGAACTATCGAATCAATTCGTACTTTCCGGAGTACCCGGAAATCACCGTCATGATAACCCTATTACGGGAAACAATAAGTAACACCCAAATTATCCTTCCGATATAAATATCATACGATATTTTCATGGTCTAAGGATAATGATAATTACAACAATAACAATAATACCGATAACAAGTAATCGATGTGATCTCTCGGTATATCATTAGTTGGGTCAATCCAACACCATTGTTCAACCAACAATGTGCTCTCATATATAACCAGCATCGTATGCTCATGATCAGGAAAACAGAATCATCAATTATATATAAGCTAGTCAAAGAGGCGTGACTAGGGACCTTTAAATTAGGGTTTATGTTTCCACACATGCAAATGAGTTTTCCTCCGAATCTCACGTTCAAGAACCATTGCAATTATAGCATAGAAATATAAACATCAATTACAAACTTGGGAATATAATAATACAATATTATTGCCTCTAGGGCATATTCCCTTCATCGCCCTCATCTACCTCTCTTCCCCATCTGTCACCGTCTCATCCCCCACCGTCTTCTTCACCTCAATCGCCGCCTCCTTCAGATACGACATGTGCAGCGCCATCTCCCCCAGCTCCGGGCATCGTACTGCAAGCCTGGTATGTACATGCTAACCATGGATACGACCTTTGGCACCCTCAATTCTAGAGTATTCGATAATATTTATAATCAGGTGAAGTCAAGTACTATTTGTTTCCAATGTCATATGCATGAAGAGGCAAAGCTACTATCTTGTATCATTTTATTATGTAAGTATTTGATCGAGCTTTTCCAGTCCAAAGTGAAGATGAGGTGCGATAGCATGCAACGGGAGATGCAAGGTGAAGCCTATCAAGTCTACTTTCCAACAAATCGAACAGCACATGATTCGGACCTTGCTAGAGAAAGATATCACGAATTAAAGTTGAATCCGATTCGGGTCCGAGCTGTCAGGAGACCCGAATTTGTTTTAATAACCCAGGCCGCATTCGGAGTTCAAATCAAGCAAACAAGTACTTGTTGGAAAGGTAATTACAAGAACTTTCCAAAAGATCTGGCCCCACAAGAGATTCGACGCGTGCTGGCCGTGGCGGACAAAACAAGCTGACGGATCTGTTTTTCCGTTTCCTAAAGAGTTGTAGTTTGTTAGGAAAGTTAGAGATACAGTTGGATTTCGGCCTCCTTACTCAAGGTGGACGAAAATCTCTCTCCCTCCTCCTTTATATACCCCACTAGCCCCCCTATGAAGACTTGGGTTTGTTTAGTTAAAAGTTAGCCATCGCTACAACTTCGTGTAATCGCGTGTGTCGGCTAGACCACCTGCTTTACCGCTTTCGGAACCCCAACTTATCGTCTCGTTGAGACATTGGTTTGATATAGTATATTCGCAATTTCAGATTGCATCCGATATTTATCTTGTTCTTGCTTGTTCTTCGTTTGCTTGTAGGAACAAAGACCTTTGTGGTCAGGTTGATCGTGCCCCCGCGTGATCAATAACCCTCTGGAGTTGGTGTATCGATTGCTAAGACGCTGCTTTCAAGGCCGTAGTCGGATCGTCAACGTCACCTCCTACCCAAATCGAGAGTTATCAATCTCATCGAAATATCGGGCCACCCCGACCCACATCACGTGGTATTTTTCCATAGTTTAGATATGTTTTACCTATAGTCCAGAAAAAGACAATAAAAAAGTAGAGATTACTTACCTTCGTCCCAAAAACCAATCTGAGCCTTGCAATTTTCACATTAGTATTTGCATTGTTGAACCTTTGCTGCATTAATCGTGTCGAGTTGCTGGATTAGATTGGATCGTTTTTCAGACTTTTTCTACTAGATCGAACTTGCTTTTGGTTTTCTTGTTCTTCGTGTGACGCAGGTTTCCTTCCTCAATTTTCTGCCGCCAAACTCCCTGCCACACCACCGCCACGCCATAATCTTCCATCGAGTCATACACCGAGTCCTTCTCCGGGTTCGAGTCCGAGTCCAATCGAGAGTGCTTTTGGAAAGTGTTTCATAATAGATCGAATTTTGTTTAGAGATCAAGTTGTTCGGAAAGTTGTGAAAAAAAAGCAAAGAAAAGGAAGGAAAAAAAAGGAAAAAAAATGAAAAAAAAGAGAGAGAAAAAGAATCAGTTTCAGATCCACGTTCAGGAGAATTATAGTTTCGAGTGGGTTTGACCCGTGTTCAGTAAAACGGTCACCAACTCAGATTTGGACCTTCTAGTACTTTCTGGAAAGCTCATGACGAAGCGCACGAGAAAATATCCAGGGCATCGCACTGACTCCTTGACCCTCAAACTCGGTTTGTAAGGTGGACTTTCAGAGCTTCCAAGTTTCTGCATCCGGTTTCCGGCATCGCTGCAGGCCGGTGTTTTTACGTTATCTCCATCGTCCGGCCTCCGATTTGAGTGATCTTGCACTTCCTGGAAAGCTTGTTTCGATACGCTCCTAACCTATATTTTTCCATATTTTTCTGACATTTTCTTACAGCACCCTTTGCTGTTCTTCGACAGACCGACGTGCAGTTTTCCGGTCTTTACTTCTTTTGCATGAGTTTCTGGGATTAAAAAAATAAAAAAAGAAGAAAAGAATAAGAAGCCAAACAGAAGGCCACAAAAATAAATAAATAAATAAATAAAAGAAAAGAAAAATCCTAGAGATTTAGTTGTTTTACCTTTATTTTGATCTTTCTATCCTACCTTCTTCACTATCTAGGCTTAGATTATTTCTGTAATTCGTTATTATCGACTCCAGCAGTTAGGACTAGCATTATTTAGCATATTTTCAACTTTGCATTGCTGTTTGATTATTTGCTATTCCTTGCTACTCACAAAAGCTTCCAAGCTACACAGATTCTACACCTAGGTTGGTTTGTTACCGAGGCATTGATACATTTAATCCTCGGAGGGGCTTGGTCAAGCCGCTGGCCATCACCTTCTTGTTGCATGGTAAGAACTTGTAAGAACTTGATTTTTAGCTTGAGAGTTGAACGACTTGTAGCCACATCCTATTAGTTGATAGGAACATATTACTGTGATTTGTTTCTTGTTTTCTACTAACAATGACAGGACTTACACGAAGCATGGGAACTAGACCGATGCAATCCCGTGACCGCGATGAGTGCTTTTCACCATGGCCATCCTCCACGTCTTTTGTTGACAATGCGACGGCAACGGTACGAAACAATCCTTCCAATACAATTAAATTGTGTGTACCTTTCTTTAAGGGGGAAAATGATGCTGAAACGTATATAGATTGGGAGATAGCTTTAACTGAACAATTCACATGCTTCCATGTACTTGATAGTCGCAAGTTCCAAATTGCTAGTAGTAAATTTACTTTTGCTGCTTTATCTTGGTGGAGTGAGATAGTTAGAGAAAAGAAAATTCCTCACACTTGGGTTGATATGAAGAAAATCATGAGAGAAAAATATGTCCCTTTTAGTTATGCTTGTAACTTGCGTGCAAAAGTACGACGTTTGAAACAAGATGATAAAACTGTTGATGATTACTATCAGGAGTTCCAAATTCTAACCTTGCGATCTGGTTTAGATGAAACCGAACAAACAAAAATGGATAGGTTTTATTGTGGGCTTAACTTTGATATTTCTTACATAATTGAATATGGAAAATACGACTCTTTTTTGTGTTTGCTTAATCTTGCTCGTGAAGTTGAGAGGAAATTACAGTGAAGGTCTACTACAAATGAGTCGAGACCACAAGGTAATGGTAAAGATGATTGTGTTCCTGAACTAAATATGACATGTGATGAAATAAATGAGATACTCGGTGAATTTTCTGCACCATGTGAAATTGTTGATTTACATGCTGATTTGAGTACACCTAGTGCTGAAATTAATTTTTCTAATGATTTTAGTGCACATATTAATTTTGATATTGATGAGCATGAATCATGTCAGGACAGAACTAATGCTTTGGGAGAAACATGTGAGATAGATAAATTTGGCTTAGGTTGTGTCGAGTTAATTAGACATGGAGTGATTCATAAGGATCCACCTATTAATTCTTTGTGTTATATTACACTTGATACACATATGTATTTATCATATGCAATGGAAAAAGTGTCCAAGTTAACAATTTCAAAATCTTTTCCTAATGTTCATGGATCCACTATTCAACTAATTGGAGAACATGATGTGAATAATAACTTTTTGGTACATGAAATTTGTATTACTTGTGATAATTTTACTATCTTGGGAGAAAATAAATTCTTGCATATGCTTAACTATTTTGATATGATCTCCAATATTGGTGTTGATTATTTGCCAAATAGTTGTTTACACGATTGTTTGAATATTACTGCTTTGACTTGCTCTAAATTTCAGCATCTTGTAGTAACTAATTTGGGTACCATTAATTATTATTCTCCAGTGTTGGGATGGTATAATGGTGAGCGGTGCAAACTAAATCTATACAAATATATTAAATTGGAGTTGGTGGTGATGGTACAGGTGTCGCGGTACGTCACTCCATTAAAATTACGCTCAATATGCCACTGCATATCCCCAGTCCCGAAAAACATCCGTCTGACCCCCGAGCCCTAACCTCTGCGGGCTTCCTCGAACCCTATCCCTCTCGCTCTCGTCCCCTTTTCTTGTCCTGCCCGTCCACCCAACCAGGCAGCCGGTCCTCCCCGATATCCCCTATGCTCCTTCATCTTTCCCCTCGAGCTCCTTTCTCCCTCCCGATCTCCTCTGTCTAGCCGCCTCCTCTCTCTGGCGCTCCTGCCTTCATTACTCGTTGCGCCCTCTTCTCCTCTCCCTCGCTGCTGCAATCCGCCAACGTTGTCGCCAAGCTCCAGTCACCGTGGCAGCCCAGCACCCTCGCGTGCTGCTCCCATCGTCCACCTCGCCGGCACTGCCTCCCCTTGCTCCCGTGCCTTCAACCTCCCCGCTGCCTCGATCCCACAGCAACCCAGCAACCCCGAGCCCCCTTCAGGCCCACCAACCCCATCTCCACCTTTCAGCCCAAGCCGCAGCCCCGCAAGCCCAAGTCAGCCGACTATTTGAAAATTAACCTATAGCATGTTTTTAAAAGAAAGTCTTCTTCCGTAGCAAAGCACGGGCTTTTTACTAGTATAAGATATTGTTTCACTTATATATGCAAAACATATTGTCAATCTTCTTGCTGGAATGTAATTCATGATGATTGTTTGACTACTTATCTCATGAGATTTTTTTATAAAACATTAATTGTGCAAGAAAGGAGATGTATAAAGATGGATGACATGTACATATACCCATGCACACACTTTGTCTGTTTTGTCAGTCTCTTTTCAGCACAAACGACACCGAGGACGGCTTTTGTTTCAAGAAAGGGAAGATGATATGGACATGCTAACCATAGATACAACCTTTGGCACCCTCAGTTCTAGAGTATTCGATAACATTTTATAATCAGGTGAAGTCAAGTACTATTTGTTTTCAATGCCATATGCATGAAGAGGCAGAGCTACTATCTTGTATCATTTTATTATGTAGATATTTGGTCGAGCTTTTCAAATCCAAAGTGAAGATGAGGTGCGATAGCATGCAACGGGAGATGCAAGGTGAAGCCTATCAAGTCTACTTTCCAACAAATCGAACGGCACATGGTTCGGAGCTTGCTAGTGAAAGATATCACGAATTAAAGTTGAATCCGATTCGGGTCCGAGCTGTCAGGAGATCCGAATTTGTTTTAATCACCCAGACCGCATTCAGAGTCCAAATCAAGCAAACAAGTACTTGTTGGAAAGGTAATTACAAGACCTTTCCAACAGATTTGACCCCACAAGGAGATTCGACGCGTGCTGGCCGTGGCAGACAAAACAAGATGACGGATCTGTTTTTTTGTTTCCTAAAGAGTTATAGTTTGTTAGAAAAGTTAGAAATAGATTTGGATTTCGGCCTCCTTACTCAAGGTGGGCGAAAATCTCTCTCCCTCCTCTTTTATATACCCCACTAGCCTCCCTATGGAGACTTGGGTTTTGTTTAGTTAAAAGTTAGCCATCGCTACAACTTCGTGTAATCGTCTATGTCGGCTAGACCACCTGCTTTACCACTTTCGAAATCCCAACTTATCGTCTCATTGAGACATTGGTTTGATATAGTATATTCGCAATTTCAGATTGCATCCACTATTTATCTTGGTCTTGCTTGTTTTTCGATTGCTTGCAGGAATAAAAACCTTCGTGGTCAGGTTGATCGTGCCCCGCGTGATCAATAACTCTCTGTAGTTGGTGTATTGATTACTAAGGCGCTGTCTTTTAGACCGTAGTCGGATCGTCAAACGTCATCTTCAACCCAAATCGAGAGTTATCAATCTGATGGAAAGATCGGAGCACCAATACCCACGTCAAATCCCAAATATCTGCCGTTGCCCCTCAAGTTTTCCTCGCCTGCGGAAGCTGCCAACGGAGGAGGTCCGGCCGATGCCCGAACATCCGTCCCTGCCCCGCGCCCCCGGTCTGCAGCTCGGAGTTCTTCCCTAGCGACCCGGCCTTTGGCCACCTCAACGTGTCCCTCGGCCCTCGCGCTTGCCGACGCGCACGACCCGTTCGGGCGGGCGGTGCTCGTGCGGAAGCGGTCCATCACGGAGCTGCGAGCGGGCATCCAGCGAAGGCACGGGGACGGCGCTGCGTTGCTCCGCGGTCGTGGAGAAGGCCATCGCCGGCAGCTCGTTGCTTTACAGGATGGATGCTCTTCCCCTTGCTGTTTGCTTTCCCTGTGTAGAGAAATAGAGAATGGGGAAACTGGGGAAGACGACAGTGCTGTGCCGATGATCACAGAGTACAGCCTTGATGAGCTATGCGCGGGAACTGACAGCTTCGTCCCCGACCGAATCGTGTCCGAGCACGGCATTAAGGCGCCCAACATCGTCTACCGCGGCACGCTTTTCAGCTCTGGGCACCGAAGCCTGACTCGGTGACTCATCGCCCGTGGCAGGCACCCTCGACAGCCGCGACGTCGGCCTCGCCAGCCGCGCCACCGCCCCCCCAATGGCGTGGACCTGTGCCTGCCCAGAAATCTTGGGCCAAAAAAATGGGACTGATGGAAATTTAATGCGATGTCTCAAGGGCAGACCTGTGCCACGGTATGCAGCGGGAGAAAAGGACTTGTGCTCACCCAGCAATGCGCGAGGTGGGACTTGGGCCAGCCAGCCTGGGAAACGCAATATAAAAAAGGATGTGTCAGGCCAACCGGTGCAAATACCGCCTGTACGGGAGAATAGCAAATTGTATACTTAAACGGGCCGGACGACAGGAGCTGCAGGATGGAGCCGTAGGATGGAAAATTGGTCGGCTGAGATACACATAGGCCTGGATACCGGGTGCCAAGGGGAATTTTCGAGCACGTTGATACGTCCTGGGTTGGCCAGGAGCGGAGCAATCTGCTGGGCCTCTAGCTTTTTTCCTCTTTCTTTTATGCTAATCAATATTTGGACATGTATCTCTACTAGCGTATACACATATGATCTGGTCCCCTGGATTGGGCGGGCCCGGGCTGTCGCCCTTCTTGTCCTGGCCCAGGGCCGGGATCAACCGATAGTTGCTACTATTTGCTTCTTTTTATTTTTTTCTTGCTTGCTTAGGAATATACTAACACATGCGTACAACGCACTCTGGAATCCTGTACGGGACTAATGTTCAGTTTGGGTTGCTGAAGTGTGCTGAATTTGTCAAAACATACAAAGAAAATTAGAAAATAATAGGTAAGCCGAATTGAAAAATAGGTAAAAACTACCTCTCGGATCCTTAATTCTTGTCGTGGTTTTAGTACAAATTTGAAGTAAAACCACGACAACAATTTAGGATCAGAGGTAGTAGTCGAAAAAACTAGATTATCATAATTCACCATGGTTGTTTTTTATCCCGAGTGGCCGCCCGCAAGTGCATTCTTTCACCCGAAGATTCGTCTTGACCTAAAACCATTTATTAATACCCCGTGCTTTGCGCTTGCATAGCACAACGACTCGGAAAGAAAAAAAACAACATCAGATTGATCCAAGATTAGAAGGGAAAATACCATCGGTCGCCTCTCCTTCTCCTTGAACATATTCTCTATCATCACCAATATGATGAGGGAGTAGTCCTCGCTGGGCTATGGGTTGTAATAGAATCATACGAGTTTCCTATCATGATTATGATCATCGTTATATTTTTTATTGGTGAACCTTTTGTTATGAGATGAGTCATGAGTTTGCAATGTTTGGATTGTGTTTTGATGTATTGATAGATGCATATGTCTATCCCTTCTTGCTTACTTGTACTAATCATACTAGTTTACATGTGCATGTGTGGGGATGTGTGTATTAGATAGAGCAATTGGTAGTGGCAACCGGATAGTGACAAAAATTTTGGGAACCACTATGATTTTCACCTTTCAGTGATTTGACCCGCTAGGGATAAATGAATACGCATTATGCTACCAAATGACAACAATGGTGGTCTTGCTTGCTCAAAGTTGCATTAAAGTTCAACATCATGTCAAAGTACCTAAAGCAATAATCTAGTTTGATGAGTCACTTACCAAGGGAGCATTAGTGAGATATTTTGCATATTCTCAATATTAGGACGTGATGTCCATATGAATGCTTATCATTCACTTCATAAAAACATTGCAAAGTAAATGAACTTGTCCTATGTGCTATATTCATGCCGCAAAGAGTATCCTGGTCCTCTTTAATATCATAAGAAACACCTCTGTTACAATTATTTTGCATTTATTTAATTGCTTTTTTTTAGATATCTTGTAAAAAGCCATTTAAACATTCTCTCTTGGTTATTTAGTTGCATAATAAGTAGTAGTATTTATTATATAGTTATTGCATCTTCTAGTTAGTTTAAATTATTGTTTTGCATTAGTTTACTTAAAGTTATTATTTGTTTATTTAAAGTTTAGCCTTACACTCACTACTATAGACTTTACTCTTGCAAGCTCCCCACTGACACAAAACTAAAAAGCGTCAGCGCAAATCCTTATCTCTGCGGCTCCTTATAAGGACTGTCATAGGTAGCATCCACGAGGCAGCGTCAATAAGATATTTCTGACACCTACCTCGGAGAAGCGTAGGAGAACTTCCACACTTCTGACTCTTCATTTCTACTGACGCTTCCTTACTTCGTAAGCGTCGAAGGAGATTCTAGCTGATGTGACTCTTTCCTTTGTGGAAGCGTCAACTTTGTTCACGAGGAATTTCCTAGCTCTTCCTTGTGTCGCCACGTCAGTATACTTTTGATGCTCACTGACCTCTTGTTCTAGCGCACGTCAGAGATTTGTTGGAACTCACTTTTTTTTACATGCACGACGTAGTTGCTAATTAATTCAAAGCAACGCTACAGCTAAGGAAAAAACACAAATCAAAACAGGAGCTAATATCGCTGCAATGCTAACACATGCCACATAGAAGCTGGTTTGCTCTTATAGCTGAACTTTATGCATAAGAAGCCATGAGCTCGAACCTCAAGCTGTCATAGAGAAGTACATTGTGGATTTGAGGTCGGAATAAAATCAAGAAGAAGCAACTCAAGAAAAGCACATGAAACGAGAAAGATTCGAGATTGACGACGATGGCATTATTCAGCTCCCCCCTATCCACATTGTACTCGGGGCTAATGACGAGGATATTCTAGCCGGGTAGCTGAGAGACGACTGAACAGAGAAAGTCGACTCAGCGCACAAGCCAGACATCCCCTATCACTCGGTCAAGGAAGTTGTCGTATTGAAGAAGGAAGCCTAGTTCAGGTAATAGGAAATACTAGTTGTAGATATCTTGTAAAGGAAGAATCCTAACTAGTTTAGGAAGGTACAGTCCATGTAAAAGTTGTACCCGGCTCTACCCGAAACCCTAGTTGTTTGACTATATAAAGCGGGCTAGGCGCCCTCGATGGGCAGAACACACCTTGTAATATCATACACAAATATTAGATTACCAACATGACGTAGGCTTGCTTTCACGAAAAGGAGCAAGTCAAACCGGTATAAACCCTTGTCTTTCGCCGAGTTCTCTATCTTACACGAGTAGATATCACCGTGAGGCCCCTCTATCTTCTTACTCATCTTCGGCCCTGTTTGTTTGGGCTTTTTCTTTTTCTTCAGCTTTTGCTGCTTCTAGCCCTCTAAAAAGCATTTCTCCCGTTTACACATGAAGCTGAGAAGCACGTCTGGAGGTGCTTCCTGCAGCTTCTGGAGGGAAGCACCTCACGACGTGCTTCTCAGCTTCATGTGTAAACGGAAGCAGTGCTTTTTAGAGAGCTAGAACCACCAAAAGCTGAAGCAGAAGCTCAAACAAACATGGCCTTCACCCGACATGAGGATACTTGTCTCTAATAACAATCGACAAGAAGCGTCATTAGGGTTTCCTACTTCTGACGCTTGTTGACACGTCAGAAGTTCCCGAGTCATCTTTGACACTTGATTAGTGACACGTCCCATTTGCGTCAGACTAGAAGTTTTTTAACGCGTCAGAAATAAGTGATTCTGTATAGTGATCATTGTGATTGACAACCATTGTGGTGCTTGTTGGGGGTAAAACACTTGTGGGGGAAAACACCCTTTGTTACATCACTTTGTGCTTGGAGTTCCAACAAATGATAAACACGTAGACTGTTGCCATCAAGAGTAGTAGTAATCCTTGGTCGTGTGCTATCCCGAATCATATTCTGACAATGTATAACATCGACACTTGGACTGTTTCTTCTGCACATCAGAAACAAGCTAGGACTTGAATCCTCTAAACATGGTAGAGCATGAACTATGGCACAGACCTGAAGTTACTTCTGGAGTAGCAACGCGCTGCTTGTGCCCTCACTTACGGACGGAAGATGGCAGAGCTAGGGTCATCAACAATTTCCTCAATCACAACATTGTGTCCTTGAGCACGCAAGGGAAACACAACGGAGGGAACATCATCAAAGAAAAGCTTTGTAGCAACACGATGAGAATACTCTGAGTTCACTCCCATCTACATAGGAGCCATCGGGTTTGAGTTTGCTTTCTGCAAATTTTGCCAAAATTGAGCAGCTTGGGTTCCGGTGCCCGGTGGTCCAAATCATAACTAATCTACAATGTCTATTATATTACAATCGGTGGTGATGGCGAACGTCCGTAGGCCTTTTTCATTAAAACTTCCACTAAGCCCAACCGATCTGAACCTCCAACTCACCCTCGTGCGTGCGCCTGTCCGTCCTGATCGATAAACAAAAAAAAACATGTCCTTTTTTCAATCTAAACGGTACGAGGTCCATGGTTGGTTTGCCTCAGCCTCAGCCCATCGCGCCCAGCCTAGCTTGTACCAACCGTTACGTTCAATCACTAAAGAGTTGGAGAAGCTATGGATTAATGTCTAAATTCCCAATTGCCAATCACAGAATAGGAGACCAAATCCGACATAGATAGGGAATCCTAATCGTATTTAGTTAAGGAGTCCGAATCCTACGTTGATTTGGCCTTTAAATCAAGACGTGGTGGGTTGAAGGTATACACTGCAGTCCAACACTTTCAACCCCAATCCACAAGGTCGCATGCCGATCACATATACTTTGCTTTTTCATAACAAAAAAACTATCACAAATTCGCCTGGTCGTGCGTGACATTGCGGCCATCTTTCTGGAACTTTGTCCCTCCGAACCGGCTTCTTACCAGAACTTCGTGAGACCGAGTCTATCAAGTACATAATTATTTTCTCAATATGGATTTTTTAGCGAGTGAATTATACGTCTGCAACGCCTTTCATGGTTCCATCTCTGCAAACTGCTATGAAAAGGTATTAATCTATAACTACAAATGCGGTGAGTATCGCATATGAGTTTGTCCCATGGACATTTGACTAGTTTTTAATATTATCGTTAAAAAAAACATGTCATCCTCTCCGGCTCTCTCTTGTCTTGCACAAACATTACCACTCCGTCCCGCTTACGCAATACTAGTTTAGAAAAAAAATGCGCTGGACACAACTCTAGATTTTCGAAATGCCCAAAAATACCCTCAGGCAACCAACCCTAACCCTGTCTCGCTCTCCCGGTCCCCTTGACGGCGGCGCTCCCCTCCTCTCCCGACGTCGCCCTGGCCTTCCGCCGTCCTCGCAGCGTCCACAAATTTTGGGTGTGCCGGTGCCCACCCGGCACACCATCTAGATCCGCCCCTGGGCTGGGCAGAGGAGAGCAGGGGAGGGGAGCAGGAGTGGAGGATGCTGAGCGTGGTGCGGGTGCACCTGCCGTCGGAGATCCCGATCGTGGGGTGCGAAATCACCCCGTACGTGCTGCTGCGGCTGCCCAACGGTGTAATCTCCACCGACGACGTGCCTGAGGCCGCGCCTGTTGATGGCCACTTCATGCGATACAGATGGTGAGTGAGCAGCTCGTGATTGCAACTTTTGGTTCAATAGGATATACACTTTCGAATGCTTAGTTCCGCTTGTGCGTTGCTACAAGTGAATTTTGACAAAAAAGAAAAAAAGAAAATGGGGGCTTTAAGTATCAATCAGTTTGCTAGATGCTTAACTACTTGCTAAACTCATGAATCGTCTTGATTCTTGCATAAATGAAGCACAACTATATGAATTCTGAGCATGATTTTCTCTAGCAAGACAGTTGTTTGTTTTTGGAACGAATGGAAACCCAGGGAACATGAAATGCCAATGCTTGATTTGGTAAAGAACTCAGTATTGCATTATTTTAAGCCTGTTTATGAATCATACTATTTAGTCTATGCCATATCAACCTGCCACACGGGTTGGTAATGATAATAAGTAATTCATTGAGCAAAACAGACCATCTGATTTTGGTTTTGCTAGAACTATTGAGTGTTAGATAGCATCATAGGATGGTGATGAAGGCTGTTGGGTTGAGGATTGTTGCCAATCGTTGTGCAGGAATGTTTACGTTCATCTTGGATGGAACGGGAGCATTTTATAAATTTTGGGATTACATAGGCTTATCTAACTAATTTTGTGGAAAGACACTATTCTAGAAGTGCCATCAGTTTGTTCGCATGGCTTCAGATGATTTTTTTGATTGGGGTATCTGGATATACTCCTTGAACTAAGTATCACTCTAACATCACCAGTGAACTCAAATGGGCATTCTAGCTTGATTCTAGACTCAGTTTTGATTATTCTGGAGCTTCAAAAGAATTATTACTTGTTTGCTATTACACGTTAGAGTTGTTGGCTCACTAGGTTCAGTGGCAAGTTATTTCAGTTGCTTAAAGCTAGTAAAAGTTTGAAACTCGTGATCCACTAGTTTTGTTTTGCTGACTGCCTGCCCCACTTTGCCTTCTTTAATCTCTTGCTGGATATCCACGTTCTTTCTGTGCTATATCAAATTTAATGTTTTTTATGCAAAAATATTTTGGCAGTGTGTCATAGTTAACTTACTTTATGTTATATAAAAAACCCCAAACAATGCATATTTGTTTTAAATGGCCTAGGAGGTCATGTATGTAAGGAGTGCCCTACCTATTATTTTTAAAATTCAAATAACATTGTAGATCTATTTGGAAATAAAAAAATGAAAAATGGAGAGGCAAATATGAGAGAAAAGAACTTGTAACCGCTGGTTATGCCACCCACTGCAATGAGCTAGCTCGGCTGTATAATCACTAATAGCTGGGTGGCCGAACAATTTCAGTGATCAATTTTAGAATCCCGCTCTGAATGATTGATCATGTTCGTGAATATTTATTTGTTTTATCACATCCGTTTTTTTAATGTCATGTAGGTTTAAATAGCATTTATTGCTGAGACTTTAGACCTTAGAACTTTTCGAAATGGTGGTGCTTGGTCCCACTAACACTCATGCAGTTTCATTGGTTTTGGTCCTTCAATTCTATAGTTTTTTATATTTTCATTGTGTTGCTTTTCAGTCATTAGCTTGATAGAATCTCATGTGATATGTGCATCTTTATTCACTTTTAAGGTTTGAGGTTTGAGTATAGTAAGTGTGGCCATTTATAGACACATTGTTGAAATGAAGTGTTCTGAAAGACACTAATCGATTGATGGGGTGGGCACTGGGCTATAGTTGGTCGCCTCCTTGAACAGTACTTAAATGTTTTTCTTCTAGGAATAATAATATACACAGCAACTTCCTTGTCTGGTCGTCATGCCCTAATGATGATATATGAGAGCCTGCAATAGTCCTCTGAATCTCTGATCTAAACTGTAGAATTTTGCTTATTACATATATTGCCTGGTCCGCTAAAGAAATCAGTTGCATGGTTGATCTGGTAAAGAAAGCAAGAGATGAATGATCACGAGTTAGCCGGTTGAGGGACTAAAATCAAGAAAAAACAACAGCAGCAGCAACTCATGACAAGCAAACTTGTAATTTGCTTCTTTTTTTTTGCGACATCTTGGCAACCTGCTTCATTTTGCCTTATTCATACTATGCTTATAATGGAAGTGTTGTGAGTCTAATGTCTCTGAATAATGGACTTCCAAGATGCTGATAGCAAGTTTTCCTGGATCTCATACATGCTAAAACATTGGCAATTTAGGTGTCCTTTCTTGTAGTTACTATATTCAATCATGTTCTTCTAAACTTTTTCTGTATCTAGTAGCACATGGTTATACTGATTTGACTTTTCGCTCGAAGGTATCGCATACAGAGTGATCGAAAAGTTACTATCTGCAGTGTACATCCGATGGAGCAAGCAACAATTCAGTGCTTAGGTTGTCTCAAGTCAAAAATACCTGCTGCTAAGAGCTACCATTGTTCTGCTAAGTGCTTCTCTGATGCATGGCAGCACCACAGGGTTTTGCATGAGCGAGCTAGTAGTGCTTTAAATGAAAATGGAGCTGAAGAGGAGGAGCTATTTGGTAGATTTGGCAGCGGTAGTTCTGGGATTCTAAGTTCTGGGTCTGGCTCAATGTCAAATCTTGGACAGAGCCCTGGAGTTAATAATGGACCTGTTCCCTTGTATCCCTCAGGCACTGATAAGAACTCGGGTGAAACATGGTTTGAAGTGGGACGCTCGCAGACGTATACACCAACTGCTGATGATATTGGGCATGTTCTAAGATTTGAATGTGCAGCGGTGGATACGGAAAAGAAAGTACCTGCGGGGTCTCCAACTTCAATTATGACATCACGTGTGATTCCAGCACCAACTCCTACTCCACGCCGCCTTATCCAAGTGAATGGAGATGTTTTGGGTCACTCAGATATAGACAGCCAGACTTCTTCTTTTGGGACATTCACGGTGCTGTCCTATAATATTCTTGCTGATGCATATGCTACATCTGATGCATATAGCTACTGCCCAACGTGGGCACTTTCATGGACTTACAGAAGACAAAATTTGATGCGCGAAATTATTGGTTATCATGCTGATATTATATGTCTTCAGGAGGTATCATATGTTTGCTATCTTCTGAATTTATTTATTTTGGTGACCTATTTTCAGCTTTTCATCTCATATATTTGTTTTAGGAACCGAGCATGTCTCATTTGGTTGATCATATAATTTTTGCGACTCGGTAAACTTTAATGCCGGAACCCTGTTCATCAACCTACAATCTTTCATATACTGCTGGGCTGTTCGTTTCCATATTTGTGCCATCACTTTGTTTGATTGTTTTCACTTTTCAGTGATGTTGGATTATGAATTTATGATAGTTTGCTTGCTGTTTAAACTTTCACGAATATTGTCTGCATATATATTATGAAGAGTTTACTGAAGCGGCTTACAATAAAAACGAAGAGTGACCGAAGATTGTAACAGGAGGGAATTAAGCCAAGTCCTACTGTTTTCAGGTACAATTGAACCACTTTGAGGATTTTTTTGCTCCTGAGTTTGATAAACATGGGTATCAGGCGCTTTACAAGAAACGGACAACAGAGGTATCTTTGGGTTGATTTTTTCCTTCATATTTTGGTTTAATACCTTTTGTCTCTTGTTTGATTTTACTTTACTGTTGTCACAGGTGTATGCTGGAGTTCCTAATGCCATTGATGGCTGTGCTACTTTCTTCCGTAGAGATAGATTTTCACATGTCAAAAAATACGAGGTACCTGTACTGCAGGTTTGCAGCAGCTTGATATTTGCAGCTATCTAATACTTGTACTTGCTTGTGTAGGTTGAGTTCAATAAGGCTGCACAGTCTTTAACAGAAGCTATTATTCCAGCTTCCCAGAAAAGAGTGGCTTTAAGTCGACTGATTAAAGTAAGATTAACTTCAAAAGAAATAATGTATGCTACAGTGATGTTATTTATCACTTTTCGCAAAAAAAAGTGATGTTATTTATCACACGTTCTATTTGCTTTGAAGGATAATATTGCGCTGATTGCGGTTTTAGAAGCAAAATTTGGCAACCAAGGAACTGAAACTCCTGGTAAAAGGCAGCTCCTTTGTGTGGTATGTAAATAGCTGTTCTTTCTTTAGATGTGTATAAAGTAGTTGTGCGCTTGTTGGATATTCGAACCAGTTTACTGGATGACGAACACTACTTTTACAGCATGACATTCATTTATGTTTGGAAAAGCCTAATTATGATCCCTCAACTTTTGCCTGGTCTAAATTGAACCATCAACTCATGAAACCGTTCGATAGGACCAGAAGCTGGTTTCATGAGTGATATTCTGTATGTAGCCGCCAAATCAGCAACTTTGACATCTCATTCTCCACTGGGCAGTAGGCCCCACATGCCTGGGATTGATTTTTTGGAAGCACCCTTTTCTCCCTCCCTTGTCCTCATCCTCTTATTTCTGTTCCCTTCCTCTTTCCCAGCTTAGCATTAAGGGTGACTCCAACGCGGCGACCCATTTCGTCCGGTGTGGCGGCTGTCTGCTTTTCTGTCCAGCTCAACCCATTGCCGACCCAAATCTGACCGGGTTTGTGTCTGGGCGGACAGCGGGTGGACACTGCGCTTGTCCTCCCTTGTCCTTGCCCTGGCCCGCCTATCCGTGGCCAATACTAAATAATAAAACGGACCAAATGGGTGACCGTGTTAGGGGCACCAGCAGACCCAAACGGACACACTTTTTGTGTCCGATTTGGGTGGCCGTGTTGGAGTCGCCCTAAACGCCTCCCTCCTCAGCCTTCCTCTCTAATCCTCTCTTTGTCCATTCCCCTCAGGATGCAGCCGTGCAGCGGTTTGCGGAGACTGGTACATGTCTGTCAGGATACCCCTCTCTAAATCAGAAGATGTTATGCAACGTCAAACATGGGTTATCTGTAGCAGCAGCAGTGGAAGCTATAGCCTACAGAGGAGGCCATGGCATGGCTAAGGAGGAAGAATTATAAAGAAAGAAGGGGCACGGCAGCCATGATATGTGGGCCCTACTGCCCAGCAGCGATTGATGTGGCAAAACACGTTGACATGGATGCCACATCACACAAAGCCTCTAACAAATATTGCCTTCAGATGTAACTTGGATGCTTTTGATAGTTGAGGGTGCAAATTAGATGATTTTGATCTGAGGCAATAGTTAAGGGGCCAAAAGTGGACTTTCCCGTATGTTTAGCTATTGAACTGCTAGCAGCATAGTGCAGAACAACATATGGATTCTTTTCCTTCTTTGCTCACAACATTTAGGAATGAAGTGAAACATATATCTGTGTAGGATGACCTTAGTAGCATAAGATGCACGGAAACATCTATATGTTAATGGCGGATGATTGGGACTTGGCTCTCTAGACTCTAGATTTTGAGGCCAACTTTACTACAGATTTCCCATTGTTCATACGGCCTAGGCTTATGCTACTTGGAGTCATGGAGGTCTCATTCTTTTAAATGATCTCAAATTTCAGGCCAATACACATGTAAATGTCCACCAAGACCTCAAAGATGTGAAACTATGGGAGGTCAGTATTGTCACATTCTCTGTAGGCTAGCATTCTGCAACATCTGAAAAATTCAGATCGAAAGTAAGTATGTTTTTTGCAGGTTCAAACACTACTAAAAGGATTGGAGAAAATAGCCAACAGTGCAGACATTCCAATGTTGGTCTGTGGGGATTTCAATTCAATCCCGGGGAGGTGCATGTCAAGATTCTATTGGAGCAATATTTTTCAGGTTTACTTGTTTTTTCTAACTTTAAATCTCTAAGTGCTTCCTTTTGTCTTTCAGTACTCCACATGGGCTTCTTGCGGTGGGCAAAGTTGATCAATTGCATCCAGATCTGGCCATAGACCCACTTTCAATTTTACGCCCCGTGAGCAAGTTGACGCACCAGCTTCCTCTGGTACAGTAAAACTATCAAGCTTGTCTATCTTGTTCTTCCTTTAAAATTCTGACCAATGTTTACTTGTTTGCAGGTCAGTGCATATTCTTCATTTGCAAGAATGGTAGGTGTTGGCTATGATTTAGAGCACCAGCGAAGGAGGATGGATCCAGGAACAAATGAACCACTTTTCACAAATTGCACAAGGGATTTCACTGGAACTGTTGATTATATATTTTACACAGGTAGGTACCTGACCTGTATGCTGTATTTAGACTTCTGGGAATTGCTTCAGAATCAGCTTGTAGTATTGTGATATGTTTGATTATGGTCAGTTGATCATGTTTCCTTTATTGTTTCAGCGGATTCGTTGACCGTGGAGTCTTTGTTGGAACTTCTGGATGAGGAGAGCTTAAGAAAAGACACTGCTCTTCCTTCACCTGAATGGTCATCAGATCACATAGCGCTCTTAGCAGAGTTCCGGTGCAAACCTAGAATCAGGAGGTGATGCCTTAGGTATGTAACAGACTAACAAGGACATCACCACTGTCTAATTGCATTCAAGCAGCAGCGTTAGCACAAACAGCACGTAGCTTACAAGGTTGGGTTAGCCTTGGATTAAAAGGTCATGTGTGCAAATATCTTTACACTTCTGTGGTCTGTCTACTACTGCCAGTAATTACTAAACTTTAAAATATTGTTTCACCTGGACCATAGTGTATCTGAAAGTAGACATAAGACATCATTCTTGTCATACATTAGTCATGGTAGATTGGTTCTTTTGGATCTTGCTGCGAGCATAAACTACTTATTGATCCTGCCAATTATACCATTTGGGCAATATCGTGATGCTCTGTCTTGATTGAACCACCAAGCTGACTGACTTTCTCCAGGTCGCGTACAGTTGGTTAGCATCGGATCCATGGTGGGGGTTTAACTTCCATGGTGGGAGGTGGAACTTGAGGAGAGGGGAGGGTGTATGTGGATCCTCGGGGAAGCAGTCAGTCAGTCTTAGGAAGCAGCCTCAGGAAAAAGGAGGCTCATGTAGTGTTGATTATTACCCTCTTTACATTCCAGGAGTCCATGATATTTAAGCAGCCCCTTTGTAATATTATACTTTATATAGAAGGGAAATCCTTGAGAGAGAAACATTGATAATAGATTCTGACGCCATGGCTAGATCATTTTAAGCCTTTCTTTTTTCCACATCCTAACTTTGCCAGCGATTTTGAGTTTTCTGTTTGCTGCGGACTCTTATTTATTCCCACAAACTGGGAATGATCCTTGGCTTGTCTCTTAAACTGTTGTGCACTTGTACTGATGTGGGTGGAAACTCTTGGTATTTTGTATTTTTTGGGATCAGGGAGTTTATGGTTGGTGGCACAGATGGCTGCCTGGTACCAATATTTTGTTGCACATATATGGAAGCTAGCCATGTAATCCAGGTGGTTAGTCCCTGTGCCACTATGTCATGAGTTGGCGAACATGGCCATGCTATGCTTGCACGTAATCTCTTGGCTTCTGCTCGCTTGGGCGATTAGAACAAAGGACCTCACCTATAATTTCAGTCTTTTATTTAGCTGTAATAATAATATTGAAGGGTCGAAGCTGCTGCCGGTTCACAATCCTGTGAAGATTTGGCAGCGGCGTTTCACTAAAATCGGCATAGCGAAGAGGACAAAGGGGAGAGATGATATGGTTGCAGATCTGACGGTTCAAAAAGGAAGAGATGTAAGCTAGTACTTCTAATTACACGTTACTGGCCCTAAATAAAATGTCAATGTCATACCGGTTCACGATCTTGTGGGCTGGTCAAGCAAGTTCTTCTCCTCCCGCGCCTCTTCAAAACCAACAACAAAAAAAAAAAAATCCTCCCGCTGACTGCCTTGCCTAACCTTGGCCGGTTCAACATCTCTCGCTTGTAATAGAGGCAGAACGCCGATGCAGCCCAGTCTGGGCCTTGTTACGGTACTCTTGTCTTTCCGGCAACGCTGCCCCGTTAACTCCGTCGCCTCACGGTCGTGGAACACGTCTGTGTGTTTCCAAAGTTCAAGAGACGTGCTGATGTAGTTTTGGAGTTACTTACGAAGTTGCGAGGCTTGTTTCACCATACATGTGTAGCTCGCAGTTGCCTCGCTGGAACACATGGAGAATCTTGACTCATTCGCCAAAGTGGAAAATGTAATCGATTTGGGTTCTTGACGAAATATCCCAAATAAAATTGTAGAAAACATATTACAAGATACAGAAAGGACAGTTGCTATTTACGAAAAAATAATAGAGATTGCAGGCACGTGCGTTCATATCAAGGTCCATGCAACGTTGCCATAAAAGAAGAATGGAGTCCTCAAGGTGATATGGTCCACATTAGCCCCGTTCGGTTGATTCCACTCCGATGGGGATTAAGAGGGAATGATCGAATTGCAGATCAATTTTCCTTAGATCTCTCTTAATCCTCTTCAATACATGCGGGGAATTCTACAACCGAACAAGTTATTAAGTGGTTGCCTGTACAACACAAAGTTTCATCCACAACTTTGAAAACAACTGCGCTATGCATATTGTTTTGTGGATACTTTATTTTTTATAGGAAATTGTTTTTTTTTCAATGGGAGACAAATTGACCCAATATGTTAGCCAAGCTTAAAAGAGTTCCATACATAATTGAAAAAAATCTAAGAGGAAACAAAATTATAAGACGCAAGCATGGTTTTTGAATCGCCAACTAGTCGCCGAGCCAGCACAATGATGGCGGCTTGCAGCCGCGACTCGACTAGCAGAGCAAGTCGCGCGACTCGTCAGCTAGAACCGCGACTTCTCCGACTAGCCGCCGTGACTAGGAACGCCGCGAGCCCCTCAACTTGACTCGAAGAGAAGAATTTTCGGAAGATATTTCTTTTCGGGGAGGGAGAGAAGGCATGGGGAGCAGCAGGGAAGGGGAAGAAGATGGCCGCCATTGGTGCGTGTGTGGTGTAGAAGAAGGCAATGTGTGTGTGGGGGGGGGGGGGAGGGGGGAGTTAGGGTTTTCTAATAGGCCTTTATGGGCTGCCAGGCACGCACCTATCCTGATAATGAGCCAACCACCTTTGAAGTCGTCTTCCTCAACGCGTTTGCCTCAACACGGGCGTTCTAAGTTTATCGACTCCTAGATCCTAGCCGCCATGAACCTCTTCTTCAAGCTCCAGCACCACAAAAACTGTTCCCTCGTGCTTCCCCTCTACTGCAATTCACTCCTTTCCTCTAATGCTCCCTGCTAGAGCTCCCTAAACCTCACTGATCACTAGGCTCGACTTGGGTTGATTAGTCGAGACTAGTTTCTGACTAATCATACTAACCTCCAAGTCTGTTGGGGGGCGATTCGACTCGACTTGGCGATTCAAAAAGCATGGTCGCAAGGGAAGATAGGTCAAGAGTAATGCTTTGTTATAACACCTGAACTTGAAACACCGCTAAAAAGATCTATTCATGGAACATCAAAGCCACCATATAGTCGTCGTCAGTAGAAAACCATGTCAAGTGTGGTGTCCTAAAGTGCTTATATGAAATTAATGCCATTATTTACTTGCAAATCGGGTAGTCCTCCGGACAGCAAAAACATAGAACAAGTCAAGAACACGGTTGTTTGCTCGAAGAAGGAAAAGACAAACGCGGCTGGAATTTCAAACTTCAGTTACTGGAGCTTTCCATATTCGAAAATAATCAAGGGTGTGATCTGCAGTAATCCCTTCATTTTCTTCCTCGCGAAGTCGCGACCTTCGCTTTTCCTTCCCCTCCTGTCTTCTCTTCTCCCGGAGCCAAAGGAAAAGAAAAAGGCAAAACAAAAAAATTACACGGAAAAAATACGCACATACGGGAACGCGTGACCCAAATCGAATCCCCTCCTCAGCGAGGCACTGAAATCCACCAGAAAGCCGCGCAAATCCGACTAGGTCTCCCCTCCGATCCACCGTGAGGTTTCCCCAGATCTCCCGCCGGCTCCTCCAGCGCTGGGTTTGGCGCTGAGGGGGGCAGGATGAGCTCGCGCATAAAGGAGATGATGCGGGTTGCCACCGCGCGGCTGGGCGGCGAGCAGTCGCCGCGGGGGGGGACCTCTCAGGCCGGCCGCGCTGAGGCGTCCAGGACGGCGCGTCTCGGCGGCGGGGGCGGCAGCCTCCGACGGCAGCCGCAGCCGCAGGCACCCACCGTGCGCACCATCTACTGCAACGACCGCGAAGCCAACGCGCCGGTCGGGTACAAGGTACGGGTGTGCACCTCCTCCTCTAATTCGGATGATCAACAGGTCGGTTGTCTCAAGGTCTAGGGGTCTGTAGGCCTAGATCTCGTAACTGGCCCCTTGTTTCATGCTTGGGCGGTTGGGTTGGAGATGGCCATCTGGGACAATAGCTAGTTCAGTAGTAGTAGTTTTATTTCACTGCAGCTTGCAGAGGGTTTATATGATTCATACTGATTAGTCCACGAGAAAGTTATGTAGGGTGGTGCGTGTCACTAAGGGCTGCATTTCTTGCCAACTGTGAGGTCATTGGGTGGATTAGAGCTTGTCTCATTGTTGGGTTACTAGTCAATCAGGGTGCTACGGGCTGCAATACAATGTAGATGCCACCTGGCATTAAGCTTCGAGAGCTGAGCCTCAATGGCTGGAATATTCTGTTCATCCATGTGCTTAGCTGCACCTGTGTGCCGCTTGCTGTGTAGATTACTGAACTTGTGTTTGGTCAGGGCAGTCAGCCACCAGCTGATGACAGTAAGCTGAAGCAAAGCTGTTTATTATTTACCTATAAGGGGAAATTGATTGCTTGCTATGTCATTCAATTTCTTTGCTCTTGTAGCCCCTTGTCAAACGGAATTGGCAAAAATAGCTCCATCTGAAATATAATTTGAAAAATGACGTGGTGGAAAGCCCAGCAACTGACCCAGTGGCCACTGGGTAGGAGGAATGAACTTTCCGCCAACAGGACAGGTGGAGCCTACTTGTTTCCAGTTGAAATGGACGAAAGTGAATTTTCAGGGGCGGAAGCTGAAGCAGGCCCAGTGCAGCCAGGCGTGCTGTCTGCAGGGACCTGACCCGATTCCCACGCCCGCACATGCAGGCGCACAGAGAAAAGATTAACGCTCGCACGACTAGTAGAAGCAACTAAGCCCATTCACAAGAAGCGTTGATTAGTATCAACGTGGTAGCACTAGCCAAACCTGAGGAAAGAAAATGTAAAACGTGCCCGTGAACTAGCAGCTAGGCTGCTTGCCGATTCCTATGCATCCGCACATACATGGTCCGTCGACTCCAACAAAAAAAAAGATTCCAGGTCTGTAACAAATGTGGAAATTGCTTCCATCTGCAGGGCCCAGTTCACCTTCCGCCCTTGTCAGGTGCATTCATCAAATGCAGTAGGCGGAACGGCCTTTCCGCCTTTCAGGTTGTCGGAATGTTTGCATGCGCAGCTCAGATGGCGAAAAATGAAATGTGGCGCCTTTCGGGCCTTCTGCCAGACCATTTTTGGCATTAGTTTTGAGAGGGGGGCATTTTTGTCAATTGCGCTGGCCAGAGGTCTAAACTAGCAAAAAATTCACGTCATTCACTGCCATGTTAGACTGACTAACATGATAATGCCACTGCTCCAACTGCAATGCGTTTTATGCCTCCAAATACGTAGAACTCTATTATTAAGTATTTTAACCATAGTTTGTCCAATCACTGCAAAATTGGTGCTTTATTGTAAGTAGGTGTATTCATGCATTTTCTTTGACACCCACATTTTGTTCCAAGTTAGTGTAAATGCTTGAATGTATTCAGACTTGATGTTGTAAAAAGATCAAGCTATACTTTTTTCATGCTTCTAGTTGCAATTAGCTCTTCTGTTTAGTTTCAGAATCTCCCTCATGTTGGGTATCAGACCATCGCGATTCTAATGCAGAGCGCTACTTTGTTTTTCTGCTAGAATTAGTTCTTTAACATTCTCATTCTACATTTCCAGGGAAATTCTGTGTCGACTACAAAGTACAGTGTGCTGACATTTCTACCTAAAGGATTGTTTGAACAGGTATTGATGCGTTGTTTTTTGTTCATACATATTTTGTTAATCAACATACCTGCTGGGTTTGTCATCGTTTAATGCAGATTTTCTGTTTGTTTTTTAGTTTTTGGCTAGATTTTTTTTCAACATATTATTTTGTATCATGTCTAACGGTAAATGGAAGTTACTCCCTCTGTTCCTAAATACTTGTCGCTGTTTTAGTTTGCACTAAAACAGCGACAAGTATTTAGAACGGAGGGAGTATTTGTTATCACAGTGAAATGATTATACTACTCCGTATCATTTTCACATTGCAAATTGATATATCTCCTTAAAAATGTTTATTTCCTCACTCTGGATCAACTTCCCTTAAAATAGTGGATACATGAGATGCTTAGTTGCTTACCTGGTCTGGCACTGTGTTGCAATGTTTTTAAGATACCTTGCTTGTAATACGCGCTACCAGTATCGTGCCTGTATACATGCACTGTTAGATAATATACTCCCTCATTTTGTCAATACAGGACATATTAGGTTTCGTTAATACAAGACTTTGACCAAGAATTACTTCATTAATATGTGATTTATATGATATGAATCCACATTAAGTACTTTTGAGGATGAATCTAGTGATATAAATTTCATGCCTTAAAAACAACACAAAGTAAATCCTTTTCAAAGACTTGTCTTCAATGAAACCTAAAATGCCATATATTGAGAAAAGGAGAAGTATGATTTTGTTATTTGGTAAAGCCCTGATCATGCTTTTCGCTCAATGTAACCTTCATTTTATGCGATACCATAATTCTGGCAATTTCATTATCCACTGTTTTTTACGTAAGGTACATTAAAGTATTTCAATGGCTTCATACATTAAACATGTAATGCATTTTTCCATATCGAATAAAGAAACTTTGCAATGGTAGCTGTAACACCGATTTAGATGTTCCCTTTCTGTATTATCGCAATTTGACCATAGGAACCTTTTGTAATTCATTTGTTTTTTTTTTTGCTTTGACAGTTCAGACGGGTGGCAAATCTTTACTTTCTTATGATTTCAATCTTGTCGACTACACCAATTAGGTCTCTCTCTCTCTCTCATGCATGCACCCTATGGAATTCTCATGTTACAGCTAGACACTTCTTAGCATATCAAGTCCATCAGTTGATTCAGTCATCCTTTGCTTTCCTTCACCTTTACTTCTAGAAATCTTAGTTCATACATGCTTGTATCTTCGCAGTCCAGTCCACCCTGTCACCAATGTGGTTCCACTTAGTTTAGTGCTTTTGGTTTCACTCATCAAGGAAGCTTTTGAGGACTGGGTTAGTATTGCTCTCATGCTCTGTTGCTCCACTATTTTATTGCTATTCTTAATGTTATCTGATATTCTTCCCTTTTTGTTTGCCTCCCATTATACAGAAACGTTTCCAGAATGACATGTCAATTAATAATGCGCACGTCGATGTATTGCAAGGTCAAAAATGGGAAAGTGCCCCTTGGAAAAGACTGCAGGTTGGAGATATTGTGAGGGTAATGTCTTCATCTTTCCTGATAGCAATTTGATGATCAATTCAATTGATCTGTTGCTTCCACAAATTAATGCACTTGATCTTTTGTGCTGTGCAAATTTAATCTTCAGCTCGATACACATATCCAAAAAGACTAATAGTGATGGCACTTCTTTAGAGCAGATCAAGCAAGACACTTACTTTCCTTCTGACTTGCTCTTCCTATCAAGTACGAACCCTGATGGTGTCTGCTACATAGAGGTCAATATATTCATTCTTACCTTCTCCATCTTTTGTCCAAATTGAAATTATTGAATGATTTAGAGAAACTCTGTTTTAATTGAAGTGTATCATACTTCTATTTACCTTAGACAGCAAATCTTGATGGGGAAACTAACCTGAAAATAAGGAAGGCTTTGGAGAAAACCTGGGACTGCGTAATTCCTGAAAAGGCTTCTGAATTCAAAGGTTTTTATCTATTCTTGTTCCATGTTGCAGACATTTTTCGGTAGTTGGTGTAGGAAGCATTGCTCCTTTTCTGAACTTCACTTAACTATTCTACATTTTCTTAACTTCACATTATCTGTATGTTTCATGGCTTACAGGTGAAATACAATGCGAACAGCCAAACAATTCACTTTATACATTTACCGGGAACCTTATTGTGGACAAGCAAACTATACCAATTTCACCAAATCAAATACTACTAAGGGTAAGTGCTGTTCATCTATGCTATTTGTATCTAGTTTCTTATTGGGAAAATTGAAACCATGCCACCACAAAGTTGACATTTGAAATAGTGCGACTCGCTGTGAGAATGACATGTGGGTCCAGGTCCTACATATCAATCAGACATCCTGTCGTATTTTCGACTTACCAACTTTGCAGTAGCAAGGTCCATAATGTCCTTAGGGCTTGTTTGGATGAGATTTTTCTTGTAACAATTAGGTATGTAGTTACCAACACGTACCAAAGTAATACCCCTCACACAAACATGCCCTTGAAATTTCTTTACAAGATTGTCCACCTGCAAAGTTGTTTGCATGTTCTAGATTTAGCATGAGTTTGTTAAGAAAATCCCTCAGGTAAAAAATAACATCATAGCGTGATGCCTTTACTCGGCCTTTAACTTTGATCACCAACATCTCCTCCAAATACCAATATTGACGACACCCAAATGTCACCAGCAGAAATTTTCATCATAAAACACCTCTATAATAATATTGTTCTTATTGGTTTGCAAACAAGGATAGCTATGATATAAACAATTTGGAAATGTTTAACATTCATATAAACAACTTCCATTTCTTCTCTAGTCCCATATGTAGGATAAGTGGTGAAGGGTTGAAGCAATGTTTGTAAA
Source organism: Brachypodium distachyon (assembly GCF_000005505.3). Lineage (NCBI taxonomy): Eukaryota > Viridiplantae > Streptophyta > Magnoliopsida > Poales > Poaceae > Brachypodium > Brachypodium distachyon. The sequence continues at coordinate 26,825,786 of NC_016133.3, read as the reverse complement.
GTGCAAAAGAAATGTTTACTTTCACCAGACTGAACGGTGTCTTGCATGACACTTAATTCTCTCTCTTTATGTGGCACACATGCAACCTCTTATTACCACTTTGCCACAGGGATGCAGCCTTCGTAATACAGAGTACATTGTCGCGGCTGTTATATTCACGGGCCATGAGACGAAAGTATGTGCAATTTTGTGTCCCTATATATTCAACTTGTAGGTTAGATGTGCTTCTAGTTTTGAGATTTACTGCAGTGGGACACTATTGCAGGTTATGATGAATTCTATGAATGTTCCCTCTAAAAGAAGTACATTGGAGAAGAAACTAGACAAGCTTATTCTTGCTCTATTTGCAACCCTCTTTACGATGTGTGTCATTGGTGCTATTGGAAGGTCAGTGTTTTATTTGGCCCACTTCATTTATTTGACTTATCTATCTTGTATTATTGTTTACATGTATATTCTCTGAACATGAGTTATATCGGTTAGGTTGATGTTGTGGAGGCTTATGCTTGCACAATCATTTTTCACAATTTAATTGATCATGAAAAAACAACTGTTAATAGAGAGATAAACTTTAAACATTATGACATGAGTTGTCAGGAGCTTGTTTGGGGAAGTTATTTTTTTATTGTGGCATAGGAGCAGTATAGATGAGCACATGACTAGGTCTTAATAGCCTTATCTTTTTTCTTAGTGGTTTTATGTGGGAGGTACATAATAGGGCACTTTCTAGATGGTCAGAAATGGAAGTGCTCTGTTCAGCATATAGATTTTGGTAACTATGACTGCTTAGCTTGCACGTTCTTTAGAAACCTAAAACTCTACCAATGGACTCATCATACTTGGCTTTTGTGAACAGTGGCGTGTTTATTAATGAGAAATACTTCTATCTTGGATTGCGTGGGCGTGTCGAGGACCAGTTTAATCCCAAGAACAGATTTGTGGTATATATTATTTTAGTTAATTTATTGTAGAGAATATTCTCTAAGTGGCCTTATATCATAGGTTTGTACTTTTGCAGGTGACCATTTTAACTATGTTTACTCTAATAACTCTATACTCAACGATCATCCCCATTTCTCTTTATGTATCCATTGAGGTATATTGACCAATTTATCATTTAGTGTACCCTGTATTTGGATTGGACCTTATGTTTATTTTGGCTGGCAGATGATCAAATTCATTCAGTGTGCAAAGTTTATTAACAATGATCTGAATATGTATCATGCCGAGAGCAACACCCCAGCTTTGGCTCGGACTTCTAATCTGAATGAGGAGCTTGGGCAGGTAATATCAGTTTTTTTTTTGTTCCTTAGCATTCTGTTTAGTTTGATGAAAGCCCCTTTGTTTGTTGCTGAAATGGGGTTATTTACTTATTTGACCTATATGGCTGGGTTTGGTTAATGGATAGAATGACCTCACTGCACCGACTCATTCCAGAAAGTGGGATCAATTATAAGCACTTGGGGAACAGTCTCATTTCACTAATATTAAGTGACTTACTCCCACCGAAAAACTGTTCTAGATCCCCAGAAATGCTTATATGACTGAACAAATGCCGAGTGGTACTAAAATGCACTTAACACTTGCAAATAATTTGACATTTCTGCCAAATTTTTTTTGCCCCACTAATGGTTCAGGTTGAGTATATATTTTCTGACAAAACTGGAACACTTACAAGAAACTTGATGGAATTCTTTAAATGTTCGATTGGAGGGGAAATATATGGAACTGGCATCACAGAGATTGAAAAAGGAGGAGCCGAGCGAGCCGGAGTCAAGATTGATGATGATGAGGTCTACAACATTTTCTTTGTTGTTTACGCTATTGAAGTGTGGTGGTATATGATGAAAAATTTAATGCACAACTGATTTAATATCCAGTTTACTTGCCTTTTTTAGGGTAAAAGATCAGCCACTGCAGTTCATGAGAAAGGATTCAACTTTGATGATGCTAGAATAATGCGTGGTGCATGGAGAAATGAACCTAATCCTGATGCTTGCGTGGTAAATACGGGACTACCTGTGGAATAGTTCGATTGGTTCCCCTTTGGTCATAATCAGTTTTGATTTAGTTGACACAAATTATTCACATATCACGATATATGCCCTTACTAATAAAATTTGGAACCTATTTTCCTTTTTCACATTTTCCCTTGTTAATGTGCTAGTTGTGTAACAACTTTGTTATTTGCTCTATAGCAATTCTGCAGATGCCTTGCAATCTGTCATACAGTTCTTCCTGAGGGTGAGGAGACACCGGAAAAGATTACTTATCAAGCTGCCTCTCCCGACGAGGCCGCGCTTGTCGCTGCTGCGAAGAATTTTGGTTTCTTCTTTTATAGGCATGTCTTACCTTGCCTTTAAATACAGTTATAGATTCCTCTTATCAGTTTGTTGCAAACAAGGTATCTTAAAAAACTATGCTATGGTCCCAAGGAAAATGTGCATAAAAGAGTCACTCACCCAGGTTATTGCTTATATAGTTTGTTGTATGAAGGACTGAATGTACATACTAAGAAGCATAAATAAACTATTAGCCCATCAACAAAAAATTGCCGTTGTAAATTAAGACAAGTGTTAAAGCAAGTGCTGTGAACATGAACTCATCTAAGTTCTTATGATTTTTGTTGCAAATTATTTCATGTGGCATTTTTATTGTGAATGGCAATGCCGGTGGTTGACATTTTGTGCCTGTCTTGTAGACGTACGCCAACCACAGTCTTGGTTCGGGAATCACATGTTGAGAGGATGGGGAGTATACAAGATGTTGCATATGAAATTCTGAATGTTTTGGAATTCAACAGGTCTGGTTTATCTGTTTTCAATTTAAATTTGACAAGATGAAATCATTGTTCTGCACTTCACACTTTACTGCACTCACAGTACAAGAAAGCGCCAATCTGTGGTTTGCCGTTTCCCAAATGGAAAACTTGTTCTGTATTGCAAGGTAATACAAGAAAAAAGAATCTTTATGTAGCTATCACTTTGTAGATTGATGCACTAACCTTATACAAATGTTGTGTAACAGGGCGCTGATAATGTCATTTTTGAACGGTTAGCTGATGGAAATCATGACATTAAAAAGACAAGCAGAGAACATCTAGAACAATTTGGCTCTGCTGGCTTGCGCACGCTTTGCCTTGCTTATCGAGATCTAAGCAGGGAGCAGTACGAAAGCTGGAATGAGAAGTTTGTTCAAGCTAAATCTTCTTTACGAGATCGTGATAAGAAGCTTGATGAGGTATGTGTACCATCCTCTTCTGTTGAGTATACAGGCTGAACAGTCCCTGTGATTTGAATTTCGATTACTTCCCCTCCACCTTCTAGTGCTTGCCTGATTTTTTTTACTTTCTGTCATCCAGTACTGAACTCGAGTCTCATGTGCACTGTTGAGCATGCTATTGATCCGTTTGGTATTTATGTATGAAAATTAATTTGGTTTTGGAAACAATTAACTGAATGTACCTGACAAATGTAGGCCATTTTTTAATTTTATATTCTCCCAACATAAAACTCTGGCTATGATTTCTATGCTAATATACAAGCAAAAGTTTTGCGTACAAATTATTATGCAAGCAAATTGAGTGCTGTTATTTTTCATGTAGTAATTCAATTCACTTATAATTGTTAATTTTGAAGTTGTAAAAGGTTGACTGACCGAATAGAATGTGGCATGGCAATCTTTGGAGACGAAGGAAGTAATTTGTTCAGTGTGTCTCCTCTCTCTCTCCCCCCAAAACTACAGGAGTCATGTCATCCATCCCTAACAGCTGACATTTGCAGTTTAATAGTTTTTTGTGCTAATTTATTATCTTGTACTGCCATAGAACATTAGTATTTTACATAATAATATATATTTTTTAGTCAGGAAAGAGGATCATGAGCAAAAGATATTTGTAATTTATCTAGAACAAGAACATACAGTACTTTATATTATTATTTTTATGATGTTTTTTCAAATCCCCATTAGAAAAGCATTATCCTTTCATTCTTTCATGTACTAAGTTCACTGTGATTTCTAGGAAAAAGGAATTTGAAGTAATAGACTTAATGTATATTCTGATTTAAGATATTGCTGGGACATTGCCATATAATTTCCTTCTGTTTCTTCCCCTGTAGGTGGCTGAGTTGATTGAAAAGGACCTTATATTGATAGGGTGCACTGCAATAGAAGACAAACTGCAAGAAGGGGTTCCAGCCTGCATTGAAACTCTTTCTGCAGCTGGCATAAAAATTTGGGTGCTAACTGGAGATAAAATGGAAACAGCAATTAATATAGCATATGGTGAGGTTTTAATTATATATAGATCAATTTGCATGCTTGTTTCGTTCTTAAGGGGTCTAATAGAAGCTCAGTTTTGGATTATTGGTGGGGGGCGGGCGGTCTTTTTCTCTCTCTTTCACCTGACATAGAAAAGCTTCTGAAGTTATTTAGTTTTTGCTCTGCAGCGTGCAGCCTGGTGAATAACGATACAAAACAATTCATCATCACTTCTGAGACAGATGCAATTAGAGATGCTGAAGACAGGGTAAGATAATCCTATAGAATTAAACTGTGAAGTCAAGCCATATTGTGTCATGGAGACTGTTAAGCCATAACATATAATATCTTGTATAAGCTTTAAAATGAATACAAGTTGAGACTTTGGTAAAGGTATCAAACCATATTATTTAGAATAATTGGATAGCTCAACTGGTATGTACTTGTGAACTAAGAAGTTACAAGTAGTTCCCTTGTTACTTTGGTTGGTGGATTACTATGATATTTGCTTTTGGTAGGAGGCAGTTAAAGGGACTTGAAGGACTGGAATGTATCTAGAGATTTTGCTTTTGATAGGGCTGCATGGAAATCAGCAGTCCATGTGCCTGAACCTTGATTTACTCTCTTGCTCTTTTGTTACCTGCACTTTGCTTTAGTTTCTGTTTGGGTTTCATATCTAGCCTGCCCCAACTTGCTTGGGACAAAAGGCTTAGTTGCATAATAGTACAAAATACTTTATGTTGATTCTGTTGTTTCAGTGCTTTAGCCTCTCCATCATGTTTATATAGCCTTTTGGATATCTCGTGTGTTTTGCAGTTTGATCAACCATAATTAGCAATTTAGCATTTGTATCTGATTGATGTAAATCAACTTATGCACATATCTTTGCCATGAATAATGTTCCAGTCATTTTCAGGGAGACCCTGTGGAAATTGCACGTGTTATCAAAGACTCGGTAAAACAGAGTCTGAGAAGTTACCTTGAGGAAGCCCACCGTTCTTTGAGGAGCACGCCAGGACGAAAGTTGGCTTTCATTATTGATGGACGATGCTTGATGTACGCTCTAGACCCAGCTCTGCGTGTGAATCTTCTTGGTTTGAGTTTAATTTGCCAATCAGTTGTATGTTGTCGAGTTTCTCCACTGCAAAAGGCACAGGTAAATATCAATTCTCGCTTTTAGCGTTCTTATCATGCATGCCTTGCCTTTTCCCATGAAATAATTAGCAGTATGGTCTGCAGCTCTCAGCTGCATGCCTTTCAGGATGCTTGGGCAATAAACGGGGGATATTGATATTATTACATTTTAAAGGATCCAATTTTGTACCTTGACAACAAAATAGTTTGTGCATGATTCACAAGATCATTATTAACCACTGTGCATTGGTTGCTTTTGCTATTCTAGTTTTGGCCTCTTAACTAAATGTCCTGTACACTCTTGTACTATAAGTACTATCTCTGTTTCAAAATATAAGACGTTTTGGTATAATATTTTGAAACAAAGGTAGTATTAATTAACTTATTGTATATGTGCTTATTTGGTTGTTACCCATCCCATCAGCAATCTCAAAGTCTCTTATTTTTGGATTTATTTCCTAATAACCTGTTGGGTTCGAATGATGCCAAAACATGTAATGTTGACACATTTGTAGGTTGCAAGTTTAGTTAGGAAAGGTGCACGTAAGATAACTCTCAGTATTGGTGATGGTGCTAATGATGTGAGTATGATTCAAGCTGCTCATGTTGGTATTGGCATCAGCGGACAAGAAGGAATGCAAGCTGTTATGGCGAGTGATTTTGCCATTGCTCAGTTTCGATATCTTACGGATTTACTTCTTGTACATGGGCGGTGGTCATACTTGAGATTGTGCAAGGTATGCTTTGGTCCCTTAGCTTGTAGCTGCCAATCTGTGTAGTTTAATTTTTTTAACATTGACACTTTCTGTTTCAGGTTATCACATACTTCTTCTACAAGAATCTGACTTTTACACTAACTCAGTTCTGGTTCACTTTCCAAACTGGCTTTTCTGGTCAGCGATTTTATGATGACTGGTTCCAGTCTCTGTATAATGTCATTTTCACGGCACTACCTGTAATTATGGTTGGGTTGTTTGATAAGGTATGGTTGCTTGTATTTGTTCTACTTTTCTTGTTCTGGAGTGACGCTCCTTGCTACATTCACTAAACTGAACCCTTTCAGGATGTGAGTGCATCTCTATCAAAAAAATACCCACAACTTTACCAAGAAGGAATTAGGAACACATTCTTCCGGTGGAAAGTGATTGCGGTGTGGGGTTTCTTTGCCTTCTACCAGTCAATAGTGTTCTATTACTTTACTGCAGCTGCAAGTCAGCATGGTCACGGTTCATCTGGCAAGATTCTTGGTCAATGGGATGTTAGCACGATGGCCTTTACTTGTGTTGTGGTGACTGTTAATCTACGTCTCCTCATGTCGTGCAATTCTATCACGAGATGGCATTATTTCAGCGTAGCTGGCAGTATAGCGGCCTGGTTTCTGTTTATCTTCATATATTCTGCGATAATGACATCATTTGACCGACAGGTGGGTGAATAATGTAGCTATTACACTGCTGATGACGATTACTTGCTACAAATGCATTGACTTAATGCTGTGTACCTTGTGCAGGAAAATGTATATTTTGTGATTTATGTTCTGATGAGTACCTTTTTCTTCTACCTCACACTAATGCTTGCTCCAGTCATCGCTCTCTTTGGTGATTTCCTGTATCTATCGTAAGATACCAGCTCTTTTGCAAAATTATATGTTTGTTAATGCCATCCGTTTGTTATTCCTTCCATTGTACATACTGAAGTAGCTGAATCAATTGTTGTCTTTGATGCTGTGTGCTTTCTCAGGCTCCAAAGATGGCTCTTTCCCTATGACTACCAAGTAATCCAGGAGATGCACAAGGATGACCCCCACGAATACAGCATGATACATCTGCCTGAGAGGAGCCATTTGAGCCCAGAAGAAGCAAGAAGCTATGCGATCTCCATGCTCCCTCGAGAGAACTCCAAGCACACTGGTTTTGCTTTCGACTCCCCGGGATACGAGTCGTTCTTCGCATCCCAGCAAGGTGTAGGTGTGCCTCACAAACCATGGGATGTTGCCAGGAGAGCCAGCATGAAGCAGCAGCGGCAGCAACAGCATACGGGAAGGTCTTAATTCCCTAGATTTTGTAAAGTTTTGTACATTATGTTCTTTTGCTCGCAGTACACATGAGTGTGTATAAGTAGCCTTCTAGCCCTTTTTCGTGTTTGTGACCCATGTGTTCTGGTTGGTGTTAGTAGGTCGCCATTGATCCTGTTGGCTGAAGAATTGAGTAGGTAAAAGAATGTGGAAACTGAAAGTTCAGATAGCCAAATTCTTTCAGACTTTAACCCAAATTGGATGTTTATAAAAAAAAAAGTCTTGCCCCATTATGATGTTTGTTTTCTTGCAGCGCCATGCACATGGAACTTCCAAGTAAAGGGTTACTCGTTGAAAAAGGATAAATAACTCTTATCATCCATATTTGTAATAGCTAAGGGAATATAACATCGCTTGATTTTAGCCTTTAATTTGTTTTTCTTTTCTGATCGGGTGGGCAAAAGCCAGCCTGCAGAACAGCATTTGCTAAAAGAAACACAAGGAAAAAACCTAGACTCTTGAAACATGTCAATGGCAAAATAAATGCACAATGAAGAGCATAGTTGATGTAGTCGAAAGGCGTCGATCTGACGAGCCCACCCAGACACTATGTCGTCGCCGTAGCTGAAGGGAAGCACAGGGTCAAGGCCGCACCATGACACCTACGTAGCCGGCAGAGTCGAAGGGCTGCGCGTCACTGAGACCCACCGCGACGCCGATGTGCCGCCGATGAAGTCGAAGGGCAATACACAACCGAGATCATACCTCCACTTGCCGTTGGCTAAGCCGAAAGACCACACACCACCGAGAATACAACACGACACCTACGTGACGATAGTGAAGACGAAAGGCATCACATGCCGAAACCGCACCAAAGGATAAGAAACGCACGTTCTCGCCGGACACAAACCGACAGCCTAAGCTAACACATGACACAAGAAGAGACACCACCAAACCTTCAACAACTCGAGACAACAAGCTCCACCATAGACGGACCACACCACCCGATGCCACCAAGAGTCGTTGTCTCCATGACAACGCCCCCAAGGAGGAAATCGACGTAAAAACGCCGTTGTCGCCCGATCTGGCCATAGCCAAATCTTAGGTTTTCACCCGAAGACACCAAACATCAAAGTGAGGGAAAGTGAAGCTCTTCGACGACACCTCCAAGAAGGAAAACGGCGCTACAACATCGTTGTCTTCGGCATACCTCGCACACGGGCAGTTTTCATCCAGAGCAACACTCCAAACACCGGAGCCGACGTCCATACCTCGCACACGGGCAGCAGCCGAAGACGCGACCGAAAATGAAAACCACGCCACCATGGCATCGAAAAGGACCGACTTGGACCATGTATGGCCGCAGCAGCAGCCCATCTGCCGCCGGTGAAGTTCAATCAGCCGCCTCACCAAACTGAGAGGAAAAATGATGGAAACGAAGAGACCTGGGACATGCCGGATCAGCCGGAGGAGATGACGGATCTGGCCAACGAGTAGCTAGATCCGGCCGAAGAGCGCCGCCGTGAAGCCGCGCAGCCACGAGCAGACCGAGCACCAGGGAGAGGAAGAACGAGGGGAAACACCGGATCCGGGAGGAAGCCGGCCGGATCTAGCCGAAGACGAGGCATAGCCTGCCGGATCGGGCCGGAGACGCCGCGACCACGATGAGGCAGCACCTCAAACGCCTCAGCCAAGAGCTCTAGGACACCCCCGCCAAGAAAAACAGCCCCGCCGCCGCCGTCCCCGTGCGGGCTTTGCCCGGCGGCGGCGAGGGGGAGGAGAGGACGGGGAGAGGCTGCTGCCGGGGCTGGTGTGGTTGCCGCCCGTGTCGCCCCAGACTGAGCGACGCGGGGGCAAGCTTCGTTCTCGATAAGATCTTAGAAGAGTTTCTCTTAATTTGTTGTTCCTCTAGTTCATAAAAAGTGCTGCTCATTTTGCATTAACTCATTACAAATTTTCTAATAAGTGGGCGAGATTTTTTATGGATTGGAGGGATTAGCAAGTTCTGTTTTTGAGTGCATGCCGTGGCACATTGGATCTATCCTGATAGGTGAAAATTGGTCACTTCATGGCATGATTTGCAGAGTGCGTTGCAGCCAATTGTATCCGTCCAGAGGATAACGCGCGCCATTTCGTGCGGCCATGTGGCGCCCGACCTGATCCGTAGGATGCCAGCGTGGCCTGGGCAAATCCGCGCGGCGAACTGCAGCCACCCCTCCTAGATCTTGTGCTGATATTGGATGGGTGGGGAGCCTACAGTTATATAAGCCGCTGTAGCTAGAGAGCACTCAAGCAAGCCTGCCTCCTCTTGTTAGCTATCTACGTACGTGTACGATGGCTCCCACAGTGATGTCGTCAGCGGCTACTGCCGTTGCTCCTTTCCAGGGCCTCAAGTCCACCGCCGGGCTCCCCATCGGCCGCCGCTCAGCCAGCGCTGGTCTCGGCAGCGTCTCCAACGGTGGAAGGATCAGGTGCATGCAGGTATGTATGTCATCATGTACATATGTTGAAGTGAAATACTGATATGTGTCTCAAATTATACTTTCGGTGCTAATTATTAATCTAATTGTAGGTGTGGCCAATTGAGGGCATCAAGAAGTTCGAAACCCTTTCCTACCTGCCGCCTCTCACCGTGGAGTCCCTCTTGAAGCAGATCGAGTATCTCATCCGCTCCAAGTGGGTTCCTTGCCTCGAGTTCAGCAAGGTCGGTTTCGTCTTCCGTGAGCACGGCAACTCTCCCGGGTACTACGACGGCAGGTACTGGACAATGTGGAAGCTTCCCATGTTCGGGTGCACCGACGCCACGCAGGTGCTAAAGGAGCTGGAGGAGGTGAAGAAGGAGTACCCTGACGCCTATGTCCGCATCATCGGCTTCGACAACACCAGGCAAGTGCAGTGCATCAGCTTCATCGCCTTCAAGCCACCGGGTTGTGAGGAGTCCGGCAAGGCCTAAGCAAGTTGATTTCTTATAATACAAGAACGGGTCACACCGATTTTATGTACCTTTTTCACACGTTTGTTTCATGTTGTATTTATGCATGTGATCTCTCCCAACAACCCGGATTAACTGTATTCATGAGTACTACTATTATAAGAGTACTACAACTATCGTTGGGAGAGGGGCATGTAATATAAACTCCGGTTATACATATTAAGATAAGTATATTTTGTAAAAGAATATCAAATTCGTCGACAAATTCTGATTATGATAATTTACCGGTACGTGTTTGTGTGTTTCCCGCTGGCACAAATTGATTATTTAAGTTTTAAGTCTAAATTTGTGTCTTAAATCTTTAGACTGCCATACGCACCACCACCTTCAGCAAGGGCCCAATGCAGGTGCATCGACATTGCCTGATATGTGTTCCTACCGGCGCGTATACATGTCATCGTAGCCATGATCGATTGCCATCAATCCCTCAACCAGCTGACGACATATATACCGCTAGAAGAGATGCTGGAAGCAAGAAACGTTTCATATATACCTCCCCGCTTCTAGTCACACCGGCCACCATCGATCCGCCTCTTGCTGAGCCGGATTGACCTGATCAAGAGGTAGAGAGGCATCCCATACCGCCACTAGCCTCGGATCCGCAGTCCTCAGAAGCAACACGGAGATAAAGGACATCATCATCTCAACATCCGGCCACCGTGTTGTCCACACGACAATAATACCTAACCGTAAAGTCTGCGGAAATCCCAGTAAGCAAGGAAACAAACTAGTAGAAGCCATCTGGATAATTAAAGAAAATCGATAAGCAAGTTATCTCGTGAAGAAAAAGTTAATGAAGTGCATAGTCGATGGAAACTGCTATTTATACTAAAACAGTAATAGAGGCTCCTAATGCGGTATATATATACATTTATACATATAGTACCAAATGTGGAATGAGTAGCGCGCCAGAAGGTTGCAAGAGAAAATTACAAGATGTAGAGTGATTCAACAATTTTAATGTATCACGTTTTAAGTTTTCATGGTCCAACTTTTCGACTATAAATTTATTTTGTTGCCATGAGTACACGATGGACCAGTATAATTTAAGATATTTAATTCTGTCAATTCCTCAATTGCTTTACTAAAATGTATTCCCTTCATTCCTAAATGTAAAAAGTCGTAACTTTGTCCGAAGTCAAACTTTTTAAACTTCGACCAAGTTTATAAGAACAAATCCCCGAATTTAGAATATCAAATAATTATATTACGGAAAATATATACCAAACTATTTTAGAATCGTAGATGTTTGTAGATAAAGTGTAACTAGTGAATAAATTTCACGGAACCACAGTTTTTGGGGCGTGCTTCTCACAGAGACACAAAATTTGCTAATTTGTCAGGAAAACCACACGTTTTGTATCAGATTGTATCAAGTTGACCAAAACAGAGGGTTATGACATTTTGACAGGTTTTCTTACATGTGGCCCCCACATGTCAGGTGCTACGTCGTCCAAAATCCTACCTGACCCGTTAGCCCGTCATGCTGATGCTAGCATCTATATATTCCCCCGCCCTTACCCGACACCAAAAAATTCCCGTTCTTCGTGGACTCGTGAGAAGAACACCTCAAAAACTATGGTCCTGCAGCATAAGAAGTTTGACTTAGGACATTCTTGCATTTCGGAAGGGACGGAGTAAAGTTTATTGTTTTAAGGCTACTGATATTTGCACCCGTCAACAGTTGCCGCCACGAGATTTTAAACCCACACACCGTGGACTCGCTTTACAGAAATATCCAATAAAGCAAGTCAGCTGAAGGTTCGTAGCCAATCACTTACTACACACACATGGATTGATGGTTGAACGATGTCCTTTTATTGGATTGGTACATGATAGGCCGATGGAAGTAGGCATGAAACCGTATGTTCCTTTGGAACTTCCAATTATAGCTAGAAAGATTGGCAACGATGGACGAAGGAGACGGCTGAGCGAGCGTCGGTCATCCATCCCTTCTCTAGAACGGATAAGGCAACCAACGAACGGCATCCACCCTTTCCACATCTCCTAGAACGACAACAAATTAATCACAAATTGCTCGTATGTTATATGGTATATATAAACCCTTGTGACCAGGAATGAAGTCCACTCGACCTCCTCTCTCCGTGCCAAACTTAGCATATTAGCTAAGTAGATATACTCTAGTGATACAAGGGTGGATGCTATGGGTCCGACAGTGATGTCGGCGGCGGCTACCGCTGTTGCTCCTTTCCGGGGCCTCAAGTCCACCGCCGGGCTCCCCGTCAGCCGCCGCTCTGCCGGCGCTGGCCTCGGCAGCGTCTCCAACGGTGGCAGGATCACGAGCATGCAGGTATGTATATCATCATACCGATATGTGTGAAGTGAAATACTCCATCGATATGTGTCTCAAATCACACTTTGTGTGCTAATTTTAATCTAATTGCAGGTGTGGCCAATTGAGGGCATCAAGAAGTTCGAGACCCTTTCCTACCTGCCACCTCTCACCGTGGAGTCCCTCCTGAAGCAGATCGAGTATCTCATCCGCTCCAAATGGGTTCCTTGCCTCGAGTTCAGCAAGGTCGGTTTCGTCTTCCGTGAGCACGGCAACTCCCCAGGGTACTAGGACGGGAGGTACTGGACAATGTGGAAGCTTCCCATGTTCGGGTGCACTGACGCCACGCAGGTGCTCAAGGAGTTGGAGGAGGTCAAGAAGGAATACCCTGGCGCCTATGTCCGCATCATCGGCTTCGACAACACCAGGCAAGTACAGTGCATCAGCTTCATCGCTTTCAAGCCACCTGGCTGCGAGGAGTCCGGCAAGGCCTAAACCGCAAGTTGAAACAACAGCTCATATATGAAGTGTGTTGCGTTTGGTCACTGGTGGCAACCTTGTTTGCCAAGGTTTATTTCTCCGTTTTGTCTGTGACTCAATGTTTGTGTATGTACCGATGTATATATGTCCAGGTCTCCAGGAGCATGCTAGCACGGGCCGGCCGGCCGGCTACATACACATAGTAATGTACAATCCGCCGACTATGTCTTTCTGTTAACTAATGAGAAAAAGAGTTCTTCTATGGTACACTGGGATGAATATTAACCGTTCATTGCCAACAATCTAATGGTCTAGATCCCCGTATACTGCTCTAGGAGTATGACCAGTATTCACGGATATTGCTCCACGAAAATCGGCGAGGCAGGCAAAAATCGGCGAGGCAGAAAAATAATTCCCACTTTGACCACGGTCTAGATAGTAAATTTGTATCGCAGATGTCTTTACCACCTCTCGTCCGCTCCGTGGCCGGCAAGCACCGCGCAGCCGTGTAGGTTCATCTCGGGCCGTTCGGCCACTCCGTCAAGATGGGCACGGAAGCAGATGGCGGTTCGCCGGCGGCTCTGTAACTGCGACAAGACGAGGGCCATGAATCCCAATACTCGCATGAAGCAGCATAGCACGGCGTTGGACAAGCTCGAACTCCTCTCATATTCAGTCGATCGGCATGTTTCTTGCAGTCGTGCCCAATCCTTCATGCTTCGACTCCATGATCATTGGAAGATTTGAGCACTGGATGGTTTTGTGTCATTCCTCTTCGTAGAGTTGACCAATACACTGATCGATGGCGTCCGGTGCGGACGAGTGCACCAGCAACGCTACAACGGGATTGCAGGAGATAGTTCAATTGAACAGTTGGGTGGGATCGGAGGCCAAAACCTGAAAAACAAATCTCTCTCGTCCCGCGCCGTGCCCTAGCCGCCACCAAGCCGCCTCATCTCCCGGCCGGCGAGGAACGACGTCCTGCCTCCTACGTTTGGTGCTATACAGCTATTTAGAAGTATTATGGACTTAATTAGAAAACAAGGAAACGAAACGGGTGAAAATCTAAAATGCTAAAAAAAAAATCGACGGCTAGATAGACTCTGTACTGCCTCCTCCCTGGCAGCATAGGGGTACCGTAAAAACCCTCATGTATGGAGTACTCCGTATTTGCTTCTACAATGGCTATGTCCCGCCATTACTACATGAACAACCATTATTGCTCTGATTTTATACCACTGACGTTGACTCTCCGTTACCTTTTTCTGTTAAAAGTACTTAATGCTTGCCATGGATCGGAGAGTAAGCCTGCTCTTTTGCGCTGATTACTAGATCATGATGGCGTGCGTTGTCGCACCCGTCTATTTTAACAATAGAATGATAAAAATTGGCACAAGACAATATAAACAAAGGTTAAATTTGAATGAAGACAAATATTGTTATATAGTGAGATTCTCATAATTCTTGATTGGATATAAGCAAGTGACATTACTTTGCATTAAGCCTTTTCAAAGTGCACTTGCCAAAGAAAGAACATTTTGACGTTAGTTGTGTAAATCATAACTGAATGTTTGAAGCGTTGCAAGCACTAATAAAAAAAAGCTAAAGCCGAATGAAAATATGAAGTGCGACACATCTAAAGCTGTCAATCTTTTTAGAACCATTCGTTATAGCATAGGAGCTGGTGTGTACTCTTTTTCTCCCTGCACGAGAAACAATTTTAGGTTCAGTATTACCAAGGCATAATAAGTTACAGAAATCTGATTCTCAAGCAAAAATCACAAAATGCAGCCTTCATCGTAGCCGATATAGTTATAGAATCTAGACGGTGTGGGAAAAAATTATTGACAATTCTGCCAGTAGTATGTTAGTGACTAGTTCTCAAAGAGCAAAAATCCAACCTAAATCCATCAATCCATGGCACATTTGCCCAGGCCATAACTCGGGAAAAACATGATAATACACGCTATATTGTGCTCCCTCCCTCGGTCCAATAATTCTTGTCGCTATTTTAGTTCAAGTAGTATGGTACATGATAATACACGACAAGAATTATGAGACGGAGGGAGTATTATAGTAGTATGGTACCTCGTTACTACATGAAAAACATGATAATACACGACAAGAATTATGAGTCAAAGGGAGTACTACAGTAGTATGGTGCTATGAAAGATACATGCCATACAAGGTGAAATTTGACTACAGTAGTGCTGTGAGTGATCATATAAAATTGATACCAATCTGTTTTGCACATTTGCATCACACCTCCAACATATGATATTCCTTTAAAAAAAAAACTTCTAAACATGCCTTTATAGATTTTGCATGGGTAAGTCGAAATATACAATAAAGATATATATCACGACGGATTTAATAAAACTAATGTGGAGTTGTATATGTCTGTAGATTTTTCTGTAAACTTGACTAATGGTAAATCAAGAACATCAAGGAGAAAAAAAGTAACGCGCCTTCTTTTACTGTAATCTTTTAGTGGAAGGGATTAGATGTCATAAATATGTTTTATCATTTTCTCCAGGAGTTTTCAGTGATACATTAAAATTTCTATATTTCTCCTTATATTTTTCCTACAGTGTTTTCTAGGAGATCCTCAAGGTTACTGTAACAAGTTTGTCAAAATTATACAAGGAATTCTCAAGAGAAAAAAGAGATTGTTAAAGTTAGCGGTTAGGATTACCATTATGTACAGGCCTTACGAGCATCGTACGTCTTCTTTCTACAAAGGCACCTCTTAGACATCCCTAAACCCTGTATAAATAGATCATGTCTCGATCAATGATACAAAAGTGATTCACTTTCATTCACAAGTTTACGCCGGAGCTAAAAAAAGAGGATTTGGTTTGAATCATTTTCATCTCCACTTTTTAAAAAGTGTAAATGTGTTGGGATCCTAGTTTTTTAAGAAAAGAGCCAACTCTGTCCTAAGCCTTTCAGAATGCACATCCAAGTCCCAATTTATTTGTTTACTGGTTAACTATCCTAGATTCGTTTGACCTCGTCTGACCAACTGATGTGGCATGTTGACTTTTGCCATGTCGGTACGCTCGCACACATTAAATAATTTGTTGAATGGAAATTTTGCACAAACCTCCCTGCTTTCCCATTCGACATCCTAGTCTCCTTCTTCATTGTCCCTGCAACGCCGAGGTGGCTGCGAGACGCGAACGAAGGGGTGAGCAGTCCGGCGAGACAGCTAGGCGACAGACAACGGACAAAGATTAATCAATATGTGGGGCTCCGTCTAGCTAGGTGGCCCTAGTACGGCAAAATGTTGGTGTCAATGCCGTTGTTAAGCCTAGGAACCCTACTAGAGGCAATAACCCAGTGGGATATGCACCACCGGAGGAGACGCTACTAATGACGCATTAGCGCTATCGCAGCTGATTTGTCTTCTCCCCTCACTTCATTGCTGACGAGCCTACGGATCTATTCAGAGCGCTAGTTATGGTTGAGAAGAACCAGAGAAGAAACAAAGGAGCAGCGAGAGCAAGAGTCAAGAAAAAACCTTTTGACAAGGTTCTTTTTGTAAAATGTGACAACCGGAAAATCCTGCCAAAATCGAATACTTCCTCCGTCCAATAAAAGATGTCTCAAGTTTGTTAAAATTTGGATGTATTTAAACATGACTTAGTGTATAGATGCATTCAAATTTAGTAAAAATTAAGACATCCTTTGTTGGACGGAGGAAATATATATAGAATTATACTCTTTTTTTGAGAAAAATAGAATTGATTCTTCGATGCGCATTTTAAAATATTAGGACATAAACTAATTAGTTGCTTAAGAAAAATACTCCTTTGAAAAACGGTCTTGTTTGCAGATCAATGCAAGTGGCGTTGGATCAGCAGAGTAGCTGAACGGAAGGAAACGGTCTTTCGCCCCGGCGCAATGGAGGGGCAGGCGGCGGCGGCGGCGATGTCGGAACTGCAGCTCCAACTTCTCGCCCTCGTCTCGGATCTCCGCCTCACCCGCGTGAGTCACCCCACCACTCTCTAGAACCGTCTAGAATCTCTCAGGTCCTAACCCTCCCTTCCTTTCCCTCTCTCCCTCCCCAAACTTCGTAGGAGCGGGAGCGGGCCGCCCGCGAGGAAATCCACGCAGCAAGCCAGGTCTCTGCGGCTCGCGTAGGCTTCGATTGGTGCTGTCGTTCTCATGGTTTTTGTAATTTAATGATTCATGTTTTTCTAACGGGGTTTTGGGTGGAATCGGATGGATGGTGCAGAGATGGAAGGAGGCAGAGGAGGAACAACAGCGGGAGACGCGGGAGTTGCGAACGGAGGTGTCAGCCAGGGATGAAGCACTGCGGAGGCTCGAGTCCAGGGTTCGTGCTCCTTAGTTCTTGCCTCCATTCTCCCCGGTTCGGCCTTTAGCTAGTAGCTGTTCTCGTGGCATGTATTGGAATTGTTCAGTTTTACCCTCCTGGCGTCTGCATGCTGTGTTTCAATTCACGTAGACCCCTGGTTTGCGGCATTTTAGAATTTAGATTACATATGTCTATAAAGTTTAGATTTGTTGAATCATGACATTGGTTTATATCCTGGTGTAAAGCTGATCTGACACAAGCAATACTGTTTCGAATTTTCCATGATGCAATAGCGGCTAGCCAATTCTCGAATCTTCCCCTTGTGTGGGATCATTTATTTGCACGGGGAGAGTCATCACAGTTGTTTTCTTACTGTACAGGTAAAGTGCCTTGAAAATGAAAACGAGCTGCTTGGGAGAAACGAAAAGGATTTGAAAGAAAGCATGGAGAGGCTGCTTCAATCAAGGGAGACTTTCATGAAACATTATGAGGCATGTTTCTGCTTTTATGTCTGTCCCGTTTTCACGTCTCTGTGGTAGTCGCATATTCCTGCAAGGCTCCCTTCATCTATCTGTTAATTTTTTTTACATCATCATGATATAAAAATGGACAACTCTAGGAGTGTGAGATCATAGTGTACCACTTTCTTTGATTTTCGTTACCAGCTGCGATCTTGTCTTGTGTACATTGTGTACTGTCTGTCATCTCCTTCTCTGCCTTTGGGTATTTATAATCTTGACATGAAGCATTCATTGGTTTGTAGCATGCAGGAACTTCTAAAGATTTAATACCATTTCGTTTTGCCGATGCCACATTATTTTTGTTTGTATGAATAGTATATGCTACATAGCCTTGAGTTCTAAACTGTGTATGTTAGCAAAACTGATGTTTGGCTATACCGTGTTTGATAGGCAGGACTCTGCTTGTTCTCTGCAATGGACAATCCAGTTGAAGGATAAACAGATTGCTGTAATTTCAGAAAAGCTAAATTCTCATCTGGCATTGTTCAGTTCAGTAGGAAAGGAAGTTGCTGCAGTGAAACAAGCACTAGGTGATGTGGAATGTCTAGTTTGTGAGAAGGAAAATATAGGTATGGACACAAATAGAACTTTATGGCTATAACATCAACCAATATATTTTATTATTTTTGCACTAATTCTCCGCACATTATTATTTCAGTCTCTGATTTGAAGGGTAAGGTCCAAAGGATTTCTGTACTCGAGAAAGATTTTGTTGGTATGTTTGCTTCTTGTAATATGGCTTCATTAGTCTCAAATTGTAATGTTACAGCAATTATGGTTACCATGTATGTGGACAATCTATTTTTATTCGTTTTTCTGATTCTGGTTATTCATTTATGTAGAGAAACTTAGTTTCTTGGGAGACAAAATAACTAGTTACCAACTTGAACTTCGAAATCGAGCGAGAATCATATATGAATTGAAGGGACAACTTGATGCTGAGAAGCTTAACAACAATTTTCACCCACAACTAGAAGAAATATCCATTACGATGTGAAAAGCATTGCACGTATTCATTCTTACTTTCTATTCATACCAATGCCATGCTTTGTTGTTTTTCATTAACGTTGTTACCTTACGAAAGCCCTGCTGGTGAAGGATGAGATCATTGAGAGGCTGACTAAAGATAAGCAGGTCATTCTATTATGATGTCATACATGTCCTATTGTCTCTGAAACTACAGAAAGTCAGATTGATCTTGTCTGTTCTTCTTCATCCAGGCAATGCTTATGGAGCTTCACAACATGGAAATTGCTTTACGGAATTTTCAAGACATAATCAGCAATATTGGACATCAGGCAAGACACAAATGTTATTTACTCGTTTATGCATTTCTTGTTACCAGCATTGCAGTTCTTAGCCACTTCTCCTAATTATATACTAGGGAGCAAAAAGGTTTTCACCGGTCTCTGAGAGTCAGGAAATACAAGATAATGTGAGCAAAGAGTTAGAAAGGTGAGAGCTTCATTCAAAATTTGGAATTTGCAATAACAGCATAACCTTATCATGCTGTTAATATTGGATTGCGAAACAAATAGTATTCCAGGTAGTGAAGGTGATCCACGTAATGGGCATAAGATGGTACCTGTAATTGATGAAGCAGGTAATTCATCAACTCTTAAAGAGCGCCATGGAAATTTTTTCACAGAAACTTTCTAAGATATTTTTTTATGTAACTACATATGGTATTAAAGATGGCTTAGAATGTAAGTCAACACATGGCTGTGAATTGAACAATATTGTCCATCTGGTAATGCTGCACTTCCGCTCACATTTCTCAACTTCCTTTATGCCAAGTGGAACATTCTGCGTATAGTCCATCAAAGCAATTGGCTACGTTGTTTCCAATGATATAATCAGTTGTTTGGTATATTATCCTGAGAATAGCATCATGTAAATTAATCAAGTCATATATGTACCACCGCCCGTTGATGTTTCAGATGTGCATGACATGCTTCATTTATGAAATATGAATTGTGTACAATCATGATGCTCTTTTTTATCACTTCTACAACCACTGTAAATGTAGAATATAAGTTGGAAATTGGCACAGTCAGAAAAGAAGTACAAAGCCCAGTGCTCCTTAAGGCAAGTCCCATCTGATTCTGGTAATTCTCAAGCGTGCTACAATCTTTCTGGAGCTCTATGCCCATGTTGACAAAGTGAATTCCCACCCATGCTTGCAGCATTCTGCCTTGCCATCTCCAGAGCCAGGAACTGCAAATGCTGAAACACCTAACTGCCTTGGTGAATCTGAAGACTTTGGGATGGTATGATGAGCTGTAGTATTCTGACACTATGCACCTATGCCCTTGTTGAATTACTCTGTAGGCTGGTTCACCCGCTTGCTGTATACAGGGCGACTCATCTCCTGCACAGCGATCAGATAATGTGAATCGAGACATTGAGACGGGGAATCAATCGTGAGCTACAATCAGGTACCTGAGACACCAGGATTTCTGATGTGTGAAGCTGCCAGTTGTCCTTGACGGAGCTCGTGACCCCTGCTTAGGAGTCGAATCCTTGCTTATACAGCATGCTAGTTGGCGCAAAATACTAGAATGGTAGACTGAAGAGATTTGTTATTGTATTATAAGATTATCAAAAAAATTATACTATAACATTATCGGCTGGTAGACCAACCAACTCGAGAGATCTTGCGAATTTCACTAGAGAAAAACATCAGTGGTTGCAACAATTTCTGTAAAGAAAACAGTTGAATTCTGAAATTGCTTCTCAACGACTGATAAGATATTAAGATGTCATTTCAGGTATTGTTAGATTGTGCCCAGAATGTACCCTCCCAATTCATCTGTAATGTACTTAACAACCTCGGATAAGTAAAATGTTGGGTTGTTGCCTTCTTTAGTGTACTGCTTTCCAATCAAGTTCTTGGACACTGGTTATGTCTTAGGCCTCGGCTTGGGGTTGGATATTTAATGAGGTACTTTCCTGGTTTAGTTTTGGTCTGTTGCCGAAATTAAGTGCACCTGTTGTGATATTGATCATGTTCCTTCACATCAGGGTAAAATGAATTGACTGATTAATCTCATAGTGAATCCTTGTCCTCTTTGGAGGTGATGTTTTGATTTTTGAGATTGTTGTGTTCTACAGCTTCTGAGCATATGTTTCAATCCAAAAACACAGTTTCTGAATCATCCTGTTAGTTTGTCAACTGACAAGACTTGCAACTTTGGTACTAGATACATCCTTTTGATGTATTTTCTCTACCGAACCTACCGAAGAAATGTAACCTAGTAATCATTTTCTCTCACCTTTGCCTCTCACTATGTACAGTTTATTTCAGTCGCATGACCATCAAAAAGCAGTCCAAGTGACACTCCTCTGCCTAGACTTGGGTATCATGTGGATGCCGCCACCTTGGAAAATAGGAGTACCACCGACCTTTGCAGTATTTTGTGTCAGCATGCTTGGCCTTGGCGATGAAAACCTCATTGGCCTACTGCTTCGCGGTGACAGGCTGACCTCCTCCAATGCCCGAAACTGGAGCTCCGGTGGGTAGTCACGGACACACCCGATCCGAGGCCCTGCCCCGGTGCTCCATTGGAAGGACAGTTGCTTCCCCAGTTGGCATGATCTCATGCCCTTCTTGGAGGTTATGCGGCGCAGGATCAGCTCCTCCGGCACCTCCACTAGCTCACCCGCCTCCTCCTCCTCCTCGACCTCTGCAAATAGGTTCTTCTTGCAGAAGTCTAGGCACTCGCTGAACATGGCAGAATCCTCATTGATGTCCTTGGCGTCCGGTGATGTCCTTCTATTATCCTGTGTAGTGGGTAGAATTCTGTTAGAAGAATTTATGAGCAGCCTGGATGGCCGCTTCCCTTGCAGCCTATTGGTTGTGGAGGACTCCACGATCCTTGGTGTGCTTGCTCTGAGTTCATTGGATATCGCAGTGGTGGGCATGCTGCCATTGCTTATCTCGGTTTCGCCGGTGCCATTGCATGGTGCCACTTGTGCCTCGTCTACTTTATTTTCTGGTTGGCTGAGTTCGGTCAAGTCCACCTGGGAGTTGCTACTCTTGAAGCTGAACTCAGCATCGCCTTCGCCTTCGCCTTCGCCTTCTGATGGGCTCAACTGGCAACAAATATCAGTTGGAGTGAACTCTGTCAGCATCTTTTCTGATCAATCATGGGCAGATCAGATGTTACTTATTGTTCACATTTTGCTCCTCACCTTGACGTCTGTAAGATCCACACTTCTCTCCTTGAGAAAGTTGACGAACTCCTGAAAATTTTGCTGAGTTGGCCGGTAATGTCCGCTATGAGGCCAGACAGCCTGAAATGAGCAATCCCCCAAGTCAGGGAATAACAATTTCTGTGTTAATATACTTAAGAAAAGATACAGTCCCCTTGATACCTTCATAGTTCCATTCTCTACCACTAATCTCCCTGCAGCAGATGTGGCTCCCCCTGCAAGGAAGCTGGAGTGCTGGAATGTGCCCTTCTTCTTCTGCAATGATGTTGGAAACTTCAGTTTCTCATTAGTTACTGGAATATTCCCAAGGTTGAATAAATTCGTCGATAGAAGTGAGTCAAGTAGTCATTGACCTGACCGATATACAGGGCCTTGCATGTGCTCAGCACAAAGATCCATTTTGTTCCCTTGGGGCCTCTGGTGGTGTCGACGATCTGATGGCTTACCTTGTACATCAGCCTCGCGTCAACGACAATCACTTCGTAGGGCTCCCTCTCTTTCTGCAGAATTCCAGCAGCATGTGTCCTGTTAGAAGGAAGCTTCCAAATGGTTGGTTCAGATCTTGGGATCAGAAGAGAAAATTGTGGAACTTACAGGACCAAGGTACTTGATGCATTGCTTGTGCAGCTTCCGTCTGGAACAATGCTCTTCTAAGGTGACATCTTTTCCGTCGCCTACATCCAACCTGATAAAAACACATGAGTTGTCCGTGACGTTTGCTTTGCTTTGCTTTCCTATTTTGCTCAAAGACAGACTAGACTACACCAGACCAGAATAGTATTCAGAGTTTTTACCAGTAGAAGAATGGCTGCTGGCTTTCACAATGGAGCCACCGGTGGTAGTAGAAATGCAGATTGTGGCCATACCGATGGCGTGGGTCGATCTGACAACAGACATGAGATGAAATTCAGTTTTCACTACAAAAATGCCATCATAAGATAGTGTGGAGACGTGGTATTTTGCGGCACGTACAGCCTCAAGCCAATGCTGAAGAGCAAGTTTCTGGGCCTTTTCATCCTTGGACAGTCCTTTACCAACCTAAATGTGATAGTGTCAACAATGCATCATATTCAAGATGACTGGTGATACAAAGGTCGCGATGGTACGGGTTCAGACACGTATAACCTATAACTTTGTGCCAAGATTACAGTAATGATGCTATCACATAACCTGAACAATAAGAGCGCTACCTTGGCAGCCTTGATTCTAGCCCGAGACCATCTTGAAACAGCCGTCTCCGGCTTCTCTATGTCGAAGAAGGATACCGAATTCCGCTTGAGCAGTGCAAAATCAAGCAACTTCCACCTGAATTCAGCATCCAATTTTTGTCAAAAACTAGCATCCAATGCAAAAAGGAGCACATTACAATCCTACCATTGCTGCTCGACAAGAACGGCACAATCCGCGAGCTGACGTCTTGTCCTGAAGCTTTTGTACACCTTCTGCAGCCTGACTGCGGCGGCCTGGTGCTTGGAGCTCTCCATTCCAACCACCGGAGAGTCTGGTGCGCACTCTCCCGTCAGCGGCCCGAATCTCGATGACCCAGCACTAATACTAGGCTCCTTGTCAGATTTGGGAGTCCTCACCGATGTCTGAACTCGGTCAGACTCTCTTCTATTGAAGCTCAGGGATCTTTCTGTGACCAACTTCGGGGAGGCGAAGACGGGGGGAAGCAATGCTGACGGCGACTCGGCGCCATCCATGTCGTTGAAGCTGACAGACCGGATGAACAGCCTGCCCATGTTATCCTCCATTGCTGGCAAGTAGTCATCTGGTGGGTATGAGATCGACAGCCCCATCTCTGGGCTGCAAACTCTTCTCCTTTTTTCTCTGATTTGATAATTGATTGATTTGCTTCCTTGCGTATCTCACAACTTATCGTTTAGATCATCAACCTGTGCCAACAAAAGCATCATGTTGAACATTGGACGGAGAAAAAATAACATAAAGGGGGCATGTAACCGAGAAAGAACAAATTCCATCTCATCATATTTCTTGATAAAAAACAAATTGTATGTTTCTTCTGCACCATCTTTATCTTTGTTTTCATCTCTCAACACAGAGAATTTGAACATACGATCCAATTTTTTCCTTGCCAAAAACAAAGCAAAACAAGAACCATACCTTGTTGAAGGCCTCCAAATTCTTGTGTCAAGCACCAAACACCTCACAGAGGCTCCTAAAATTTTGCACCGGCCTTCGAGGCAGAAAGCTAAATGGTCAAGTGCAGGGGCAATGGGAGGAGATTTAGGAGGAACCATACATAACGGGGATGGTAGCTATACAAGGAAGGAAGGTGGCAAGAGCTCAGGGAGCTTACCTCAAAGCACCCAACCCTATAAATAACCCAAGTAAAACATGAGGTGTCCTAGTGTTGTCAAAAATAAAAAGGTTCATTGGCAAATATGGTGAGTTATTTTGTATAATAACAACATGTAAATATTATTTAGGTACAACTTGTGCAGATAGCTAAAGAGACATCCAAGCGTGGATTATGCAGCTTTCACACCCATCCTCCTTGAAGTAAGCACGGAATATTTATACAAGATAAGCACGATATTTGGTGCCAAGAGGTGGCTAGACTACCAATGTAAAACCTATAGTTTTTATTAGGATAGGAAGTGTACGAGAAATTCTATGCATTCCTGATTGCTTTTAGATTTATTTAAAAAATTTATAATTGCATTTTCATAAAAGCTGATATGTTTTTGTTACGAAATCCGGCGGACCACGATCGAGGATGACACCAAGACATGATATTTGTTAACGAGGTTCGACCGAAGCATATATCCTCAGGACATGACTACGTGTGCTCCTCTCCCATAATACCGCAACACCAGCCACCCTGGACACCGGCACAAGTCACCGGCTCCCCCTGCGAGTCTATTGCTATTATGTTGTCATGGTCTCTTTAGGCTATCTAGCGGTGCTTTTATATATTAGGCCACGGGTTACACGTGCTCGACTCCAACACCTAACCCTCCGCTAATTCCAAGTCCAACTATAATCTACTCGAACACATATTCGGCACATATCTCAACAAACTCCACCTTGGTGAATATGTCTCTCGCCACCTTGAAGCTGTCATGCACCAATCTTCGTGTACCTTGGACTTGAAACATTAATCATGAGCTTCACTTCTACTTTCTTGACATCACATGACTCCACCTGCAACCGTAGTCCCTCCTTTTATTCACTAGTAATATTGCACGTGCAACGCACGTCAAAATTAATCTCAACTCAATTAGGTGTATTACAATTTACAAGCGCACAAAGAATCAACAACTATCCATCATAACAGGCATAGTTATTAGCTTACACATACAATGATAAAACATTTACATAAACAAAAGTCACGTAATGTTGTAAACCATAAAATTTGTTCAAGCACAGTGGCAATTTGTCAAACAAAGGATACCCCGACACTGTTATTCGTCTTACTACCGCTGCTCATCTCACTGAAATATTATGTTTACAAATGATGGTAACCCTACTGCTGAAATATCCCCTATGAAGCCTGATCAAAACTTTAGTCAATGGGCCCTCATTGCTTCTCTAACAGCGACGCTTCTCAGATGGTGTCCTCTGGGGCGTCGTCGACCTCGCCGGTGAGGTCGATCACCCACATTTCAGTTGTTGCGGGTGCAGATGGAGCGTCCCCGGCGACTGCATGAAAACATTTGCGTCAGCTTGGGGGAATAATGTAATCCAAAATAGAAAGTCATCGCAAGAAGCAACGCAGTACCTTGCCGCGTCCCGTCCCCGGCTGTGTGTGCGGCTCTGTCGCCCACGTTGCCGCCGGTTGCCGAGAGGCTCCCGCCGACTGCCTCTGACCCTGCAAGGGACTTGGCATAAGAAACAAATTCTGGGACTAGCTAAAATGAGGGGTACCAGGTTGCGGGGGTACCTGCTCCTGGGCCGGTGCCCTGCCGACCAAGGTCGAGGATTTGTGTATCCCCAGCGGCAGATGCCGATGTTCCCGTCGCGTCAACGGCGTCTTTATCACCACCACCCGCTGTCGGGCGTGGTTATTTGGCCGGGGCTGCCGGCGAAGTGCTAGGCTGCTCCTTCTTCTTTGAAGACCTGTGGAAACGCAGAAATAAATTGACAAAACCTGTGGAAATCGAGGAAACAAAAATGCTTAAATAGGAAGTGAAATTACCCCGGCGGCTTGAGCTTGAGCACCCGATCCGCCAAGATGCTCTTCCGTGCGGGCGGAACCAGCGGAGCCGCCGGGGCAGCAGGGGTGGCCTCCGTAGTAGCCCCTCCGCCGGCGGAAACAGCGGTCCCCGCATCCGGCAGAGACGCTTGGGGCTGTGGGCTTGCCTCCCGCTCGCTTCCGTTTGTGCAGCCGACCGTCTCACAAGGGGGACGTCGTCTTTGTCGTCATCGTCCTCCTCCGGCGCACCCCCGCCAGCTTCCCGGGGAGCGTCGTCGTTGTCCTCGGAGTTTCCTCCGACGCCAAGAGAAGAGTCATCGCCGGAGTCCGAGTCCTCCGGCCTGGCGGAGTCCCAGTCTGGGTCATTCCCCTCTCCCGGCTGTAACATCCCAAAATTTCAAACTTTTACATGTGCATTGCATCCATGAGCATCATGCCACAATTGCATATTTGAATTCAAATTTTGAATCTCAAAAGGGCTCTAAAAGACTTTGTTTACACCCATTTAAGCTTTGGATTTTCAAACCAATAGGGTTTATGTATAAAAGGGGTTTAATGCATATATAAGCTATCCCATAATTTTTGGTTAATTATTTGGAGTCAAAAAAGTATTTTATTCAAATAGATATATAGCCCTAAAGGCATTTACAGGGCAAATGTATTTTTATATATTTTATTTTGAGGGGAAACTACTCCCAAAAGTTGTATCATGGTAGGACATGATTTTACAAATTTTTTGGTTTTTATTTGGACCAATTTGGAGTTCAAACTCAAAAGATATCAAAGAAATAAGAAAAGCAGAAAAAGAAAAGGCAAGAAAAAAAAGGGGGTAAACCGGACCGGCCCGACCACCTTGGGCCGAACCGGCCCTGTCCGACCGTGCCCGACCGCGACACGCGCCGGCCCGGCCAGCCCGGCCGCTCCATGCGCGCGCCCGCACCCGCTGACAGGTGGGGCCCACCTGTCAGCGGCTTCTTCCCCGTTTGGAAGGCGCCCGCGACGCGCGCCACCTTCCTTCTTCGCCGCCGCGCACCGTCACCGCCGTGATCTCCGCATCCCGTGCCTCCCGCGCCTCCGTGCCCGCGTCCCTATAAAGCCAACGCGCCCCTCTCTCTCTTTCCCCTCTTTCCCCTCTCTATTGCGCCCCCAGGCTCGAGAAATTTCTCGCCGGAGCTTTGCCCGCGCCGCCGCCGTTCTCCTCCGTCTCCGGTGAACCCTAAGGGTAAGCGCTGTTGGGAATATGCCCTAGAGGCAATCATGTATGATGTAATTCCCAATGTATTCATAAATATTATTAAGTTGTCCTTGTTTGAACATCTGATATGTATCATTGAATATGTGATTTGATTGTGGAACTATGTATTCATGTTGTTCATACTAAATTGTCCTTAGTCATTGAGGTTGTGCTGGACACATAACCTAGACTAATGTGAAAGTTGGCTGATGACTCGGTTCCACTTGTCATGGGCATGGTGATGTCATTCCAGCTTACACGGACTCGGCTAAAGAGTTTAGCGAGTCGGACTGACCCATATTGAGATGCAACGAGTAGGTCGTCATTTGCATGTCTCAATCAATGTAATCCTTAGACCTGAGGTTATCGCACAATCCGAGTTGTGGATCACCAACTTAGGTTCTGTCAAACGTTGTTCCGTAACAGGGCAGTTATAAAGGCAGAGTTCGGGTTGACTGAGAATCAAGCTGTGTGATGTGGATAACCAAGATGGGATTTTGCCCCTACGACTGGAGAGATATTCTCTGGGCCCTCTCGAGTGATATGATTCGGGAAGCATGGCCATGCGCGACTTGGTTAACTGTTAACCGGGTCGATCGACTAAGAGTTAGTCGGATGAATCGTATATCACAGATCGAGAAGAGAGTTGAACTATTAAAGGGATGACGATTAATCGCCTATAGTTCGACAAGGTATATCGCGAGGCAAAAGGGACTAAGACGTATGTCACATTGGAAGGTACGTCATCATGACTCGATGGTACTTGGGAGTCGGCACGTTCTGCTAGGAGCCGCTACCGATTGATCGATTGTGAGTCGGACTCCAATCGTGTCCAAGTCGCCATGAGCCTGCGGGGTCACACACTTAAGAGCGGGAGCAAGTATTTGGTCGGGTTGGACCCGAACTGGAATTGGGCTGACAATGCGAGTTGGACTCGCAGGGTGGATGGGCCACAAGGCTTGGAGCCCACTTCCACTCGATATATAAGCAGGGGCGTGGGATGCCTAAAGGGCAACGGTTTTTCCACTCTCATGCGTTGAGAACCCTAGCCCGATTCAGTTCAACCGTCGCACCGGACCTAGCAGTCCGCCGCCGGAGCTCCTCCTCGCACGTGTGGATACCGGCAGAGGTGCTGTACGTTCAGCACTTCGACGATCGCGGGATTGGATCGGCTGGATCGGATCGAGGGACTACACTGCATCAAGGCGCCGCATCGATAATCCGCAACTGCGCGTCTAGTGGTAATCCTCGTGGCCTTCTACCTCGACTAGATCTTGGGAGTTCGCGTAGGAATTTTTTTTGTTTATCTCTACGCGCCCCTTCAGCGCCGCCATCTTCTTTTCCCTCTTCCTCTACTCCTCCGTGCGCTTCGGTTGACGCGCTCCGTCTTCGCCCCCGTGCAGTGCAGCCTCCGGACGCCGCCCGCTCGTCCTCGCCGGAGTCCGGTGACCGCGCCGCCGTCTTCGCGCGTCCTAGGCGAGCCCTCAGCCCTCCCGAAGTCGCGCCGACCCCGTCACCGAGCGCTCCGTGCCGCGCCGCGCCTCCCCGTGACTTCCCCGAGCCGCCCGCGATGCCGGAGCACCCCGCGCCGCCACGCCCGTGCCTGCGCCGCCGTCTCCTCCAACTCTGGCAGCCCGCGCCGCCCGGTAAAACCCTAGAACTCCCCTCGTCCGTCCGATCTAGATCGATGGCTAGGATTAGATCACTTATAAAACGAACCGGTACGCACTGTGGAGCGTCCGATCTTTATAAGTTAGATCTAACGGCTCAGATTTATTTATAAACCGAACCGGTACCGTCCAATAATAATGCGCCACGTGGCACCCGAGTTATAAAATGAAAATGTAATTTTATTTCCCCGGAATAATTAAAAGGCACTTTTGCAGAAAAGCCCTTGTAACTTCAAATGATCATAACTTTAAATCTGTTTGGCCAAATTTAATGATCCACACCTTTTTGGAATCCTTGGGAAATTTAGAATCTTTTGGCACTGTCCAATTTCAAATTTGAATATTTGAATCACATTCAAATTGCAGATTAGGGTTTTATGCCTTTTAAATCATAACTAATTATCTAGAAGTCCTTTTTGAATGAAACCAGTGCCCAAAATTTTGTTTTCTTGTCCTCTGTCCAATGGGACAGAGAAATAAATATTTTGAACTAATCTATCTGGCTGATACCAATAAAACCTCATTTTAGGGTTTAAACCCTAACCATTGCAATTTATTTAAAAATCCTAATTGCATGTGCTTAATTATCAATGCCTTGGACCAGTAGATCACCCAAATAAAACCAACCCACTCATGTCATATGTTTTGCATCGCATCATGGCATACATATTTTTTGGTCATGTTTGTATTGTGTGTTTATGTGTGTGTATATGTTTGTTGATTGTATAGTATTCTCGGAGAGCGAACCTTGCGATTGTGACGAGTGTTTGAACTCCAACTACTATCAAGGCAAGTTCACTTTGATCATTTACCTATTATTTTATTATGCACTAGATTTTATTAGTTGCATTGTTAAGATTATTATTGTATCTATGCTAGCTATGATATGTCCTAGTAGTATAGGATACCTTTGTCATGACCCTCACCACCAATTGCCATCGTAGTAGTAAAATGCTATGCTATGATAATATACGAGGGTAGTATTATTACAATGTGATACTATTGAATTACAAACATAGTTTTCCTAGTGTATGGCAAAACAAGTAATTCAATGAACCGTCCTGGGTGGGCTGCTTTGAGTATTCGGATGTCGTGACGTTAGGTCCAGTTCTATGGGTCCCTCTGAGTCGAGTTCCTGTGGATTCAGGAATGGATCGTCCATGGACGTCTTTCCCGTGGATTCGGGGAGCGCCTGCGTCACAATGTGGGATGCCACCCGGGATAACCAGAGACTAGACTAGTTTCCTGTTTAGTAGCTTCCAGTACAACCACATGGTAATATGGGCTCTGCCTGGATGGAGTAAGAAATGTTTACCAGATCCGAGGGATTGTACTGAGGTAGTTGTGTAGGTGGGAGCACGGGTCCCTCAGGTGGTCTGGGTGAACATGTTCTGAAAATTCTTGAAGTCGATGCCGTTGCTACTCCACCCGGAGGACAGCAAGGGATTAACACGTCGAATTCTTGTGGGTAAAGTGTACCACCTCTCGAGAGTGTCAAACTAAGTACTTAGCCGTGTCCCCGGTTACGGACAATTGTGAGCAACTAGATATTGGAGCTGTAAGGAAAGTCTCACTCATTCCAATTTCCTAATAAAACGAATGGATTGAACTGGGTAGGAGCATTGATGTATCTACTCAATGTGCCTAGGCTAATAGGAGCATGGGTGTTTCTACCCCGTGTCCAATAGAATTCAAAGCTATTTGTCTAAAAATGATAGGATTTGAATAATGATGCTTTTATGCAAAATAGCCAAACCCCACTTAGCCAAACTATGCATGTACTTGGTAGGTCCTTTATAACTCTAGTGAGCTTGCCAATACATTCAAATGTATTGACCACGTAGTGGCTGCAATTAATAATGCAGGTGAAACTGACGAAGAGTGAGGTTCGTCGATATTTCTTTGGGTCATTCCAACATGCTCTCTCCTCTCGGAGTAGATGAGGCCCTTTTACTCTACCTTTCCGCTGCAGCTTCATGATACGTTGTTATCATGGTTTTGAACACTATTTGTTTATGCTGGCCTAGGAGGTCATGCAAGTTTGTAAGTACAATTTGAGTTCTGGATGATACGATGTAATAAAGTACTTTTGACCTTTGTATCTTGGTATTACATCTTGAACTGTGTGTGCTAGTGAGTCGATCCAGAGACTAGCACAAGTAAGCACAGAGATCAAACCCTTGGTGAAGGGGGATCGCTTCAGATGGTATCAGAGCAATGTGTTGCCTGTAGGAACTTGACCCTAGTTTGGATTAGGATAAGACAAGACCAAAGACCAAACCTTAGGATTATTTCTTATCCCTATCTGATCTATATCTATATACATACATTTTATTCCTTATCCCTATTCATCTAAATCTTTGCATTTATATCTCACATATGCATGACATGTTTATTGTTTTATTCCGCATATACACCAAATACTATGCTTTATACCACATATGCATGTTCTTTTAATATACCACAGATGCATATTTAATTCTTTTACTATTACACCATCCATCACTATATCATGTTGCCATGTTATTCACATATTATTATGCATCCCATTTTATATTTACATTTCCACCCTTGATATTATTGTTCATCACTTGATTCCCAACCTACCACTTTTATTTTATTTACATTCGACCATTTGATCATGTCACTGATACTCCCTTATCTACCTTCTTTATTTTCTATAGATGGGAAGCCTTGGCAACGTCCCGCCGTTCACCAGAGTCTACTACCCCTCCATGGACGACGACCAGCTGTTCAGTGCCCCTTTGGCAGCACTGTGTGCCTTCCTCGACCTGCGACCACCCAGGTTCAGAGGCAGAGTCGAGACCGCCGCACCCGAGGGATGGCAGCCACGGTGGGAGATCGAGGCGAAGATCCGGGGGCGTGAGATCGCGCCAGCTACGCCGGATATCACCTTCATCGGCCGCTACCCCACCTTCGAGCAGGGCCTTCAGTTCGTCATGCAGTGCGCCTTCGCACAGGTGTGCCGGGACTGTCGGCACGAGTTCCCTGAGGATTCCCCCTTCCTCCTCTTTGGGAGGCGGAATCTTGCATGCTCGGCAGTAGCTACGACCAACGACGAGGATGCAACCCCAGTGACGACCCACTTCGAGAACATGGAGATAAACACTGTGGACTTGGAGTCTTGCCTTGAACACGAGATGACAAGGGCCGACCTAGCTGAGGAGCATGTTGGTAACCTGATGGGAGAGAAGACCCAGTGGCTGGAGGACAAGGCCGTGTTGGAGAACACTGTCCTCAACATGGGAGACGCCATCGAGCAGCTGCAGTATGAGAGGGACCAGGCTCGCTACTACTGCGAGCAGTTCTAGGCGTTCATCGCAGCCGCAGCCGCAGCCGCACCAGCTGCAGCACCGGCACCAGACCAGGTCCCACCTCCACCACAGGATCAGGAGATGGAGCCTCAGGAGGAGGAGCCGACTGAGGAGGAGGAGCCCCAGGAGGTCCACGAGATGGACACCCCTGCTACAAACACCCGCTCCAAGATGAAGGCGAACGGGATCGCACCGACAGCCACACTCCCTTAGATCTATTGATGCCTACCAGCTTATATTAGTTTTTATCGTTATCAGTGTGCGAGTTAGTCATTGACCATACAACCTATGTGTATGGCAATGCAGGTCGATTGCTTTCTCCTCATACTCTTTTCTTTATGGGCAATGTCCCACCATAAACAAGTGTGTTTTGCTATTTTTTTTTTTCAAAACCTTTTATGTTTGATGAGTGTATGATTGATATATGTTTGAGTTACTACCTTGTTTTGAGGGTTTAGTTATCCTTAGCTCTATTCTATCTGTTTCCTCATCTATGCTACCCTAAACAGATGCCTCCGAGACGCCGGAACCCCGCCAACAACGCTGAGGCTAACAATGCCGAAGCTGAAGGAAACGCTGCCACCATGCAGCAACTGTTGGCTGCCCAGACCCAATTCTTTCAGATGATTACACAGCAGTTAGCCAACAACAATGCCAACCACCAGCAGAACCCCAACAACAAGCAGCAGCACCATCCACCTCAAGTGGACATGTTGACAAGGTTTCTGCGCTTGCGCCCACCTACCTTCTCCAGCTCACCAGAGCCAATCATGGCAGACGACTGGCTCCGCTCTGTAAATAAGAACCTAGTGACTATCAACTGCGCTGAGGAGGAAAAGGTTCGGTTTGCAGCTCACTTATTGGAAGGACCAGCAGCATCCTGGTGGGAGAACTACCAGATCACCACCCCTATTGAGCATGTCACATGGGATATGTTCCAAGAAGCCTTCCGCACCGCCCACATCTCGGCGGGGGTGCTTAATCTGAAGAAGCCGCACAGTGGTCGAGTTCATCGACCAGTTCAACAGTCTCACCCGCTATGCGCCGGACGAGGTTAACACGGATGCCAAGCGTCGAGAGAGATTCTTGGATGCGCTGAACGATGAACCTGGGCCAGGATGAGCCCATATGTCTCCATGATGGCAGAAAGAAAGAAGGAGTGCGGTGGCACGAACCCGGTAAGAACAAACCTCGCGAACACCCGGAAGTACTGCGGGTCGCGCTCCGCGCCGACGGGTAGTACCCGCGTCGGCCCGTACTCGTTGTGCCTGGTGGCTAGCGCCAAGGTAAGCTTCTCCACCCCCTCGCCGTTGTACCCGGGGGAGAAGAAGGCGAACTTGGCTCGCATTTCCTCGTCCTTCCGCGCTCTTTCCGACAGCTCCTTCTTGGAGGCCTTCTCGCTCTTCTCCCCTTTGCTGGTGCTGCCCTTGGGTCGACTTTGGCCTTTGGAAGACATTGGTGGGGGTGAGGAGCGAACTTGGCAAGGGTTGGGGTGCGGTGAGCTCGGAAGGCAATGGCAGAAGCGAGAGCAATGGGGGTGCCCTGGCGCCGCTGGCCTTGGGTATTTATCTGGGGCTGGCAGGTTGCAATGGACACCCCCACGATCGGCAATTAAGTGCCATAAAGTTTCGGAGAAATCAAGACGGGGTGTGCGATGTGGCCTTAACTCCCTGTTAATCATGGGGAACGAGGCAGGAGATCGTGCACCCGACCGTTTTGCTCGGTTGAGGGGAACCAAGGATGCAGCCAACAAGGCCGGGTACCAGGACTTTCTCCTGGGACCCATGCATTGGATAGGGCGTAGCCCAGCAACCGACCGGGGACAACACTACCCGGGATCTCAAGGTTTCCGGCCCACGCCTGGGGGCTACTGTCGCACCAGTGGCCCACAGGGTCCCGCCGATGCGGGACGCGTGGGTCGCAACGAATGAGATCCCGCGAGGCCGGCTCCTCGGGAAGGGCGAACCCAGGAAGTCCACCCACGAGATAGTAGCTAACGGGGTTGTGAGAAGACACTCACTGGCAAGACCATCACATTGGAGGTTGAAAGCTCTGACATCATTGACAACGTCAAGGCCAAGATCCAGAGTAGGAGAGATATCCACCTCAACGGCTACCTGGGAAGCTTGGTCTCGGCAAGGTAACAGCTCGCTACCCCCGCAACGACCTAGGTGCCAGTGCTGGAATGCTCCCGGCAACTCGTGCTCGGGCCTACAAGTCGGGACAGCAGAACAGTGAAGACAGTGCATTTAATGCACTGACAGGAGTCACATCGGCAGATCTAGTCTTGCTCAGCAAGGCTAGAGCGGCTACCCTACGGTTCATTTTATTTACCACGTACAGTGGCCTGGGCGCTGCATGAAGCCCATCGAGGATCGACAGTGGAGTAGACCTTGTGGTGTTGACACACGTGTGGTTAACATGTCACGTTGCATGCATCGGCACCTCTGGTATCCCCTTGACTATAAAAGGAGGACCAATGCCACCGGTCAAAGGGTTCGAGTCCAGTAGAGTTTAGCTCAGCATTCACCTAAGTAGACAAGTCCTTAGAGGGACAAGTAGCAAAGCTCGGGAACCCCCCGGCAACATGTATACACTAAAACCCGTGAATACATCTCAGAGCAGGACGTAGGGTGTCATACTAGTGGCCCACGGGGCCCCACTGATACGGGACGCGTGGGTCGCAACCGACGAGACCTCGCTAGTCTGGCTCCCCGGGAAGGGCAAACCCGGGAAGCTCAGCCCCGAGGAAGTAGCCAAGGGGGGACATGGAGAGATGCTTGCCGGCAGAACCGTCCCATAGAGGTACTGATATCATTGGTGGCATCAAGGCCGAGACTAGGATAAGAAGGACAACCATCTCAACGGCTACCCGGGAAGCACCATCCCGGCAGGTTATCAGCTCGCTGCCCCCGTAGCTAGCCAGGCAACGGTATTGGGATGCCTCCCGGGTACTAGAGCCTGGGCTTGCAGGTGGGCCCGACGGAACAATGAAGACAAGACGAGACAACAGGCGTAGTGCAATTAATGCACCAACAGGAGTCACATCGGCAGGGCTAGTCTTGCTCAACAAGTCTAGAGCGGCTACCCTAGGGTTCATTTTATTTACCGTATACAGTGGCCTGGGCGCTGCATGTAGCCCAGCGTGGAACAACAGTAGGGAAATTCTTGTGGCGATGACATGCGTGTTGTTAACGTGTCACGCTGCATCCCTTGGCACCTGGGGTATCCCCTTGGCTATAAAAGGAGGAACAATGCCACTGGTCAAAGTGTTCCAACTCCAGTTATTAGAACATAGCATAGCATTCATCCAAGCGGCCAACCCGGGAACCCCCTGGGTGATCTGTACGCATTCAAACTTGTGAATACAATTCCAAGCAGGACGTAGTGTGTTACACCTCCGGGTGGCCCGGACCTGGGTAAATTGCGTTGTCAACACCGTGTGTCTTTAGTCACGTCGGCGATCGCCGGAGCGATCTCCTCGCCCTCCACCGAACCAAAAAGGGGTTGTCCAACATCCCCGGTGCCGGAGTCCCATGCTCCGACATCTAGCGCGCCAGGTTGGGGCACGTGCAGAGAACTTCGGGTGACCGCCAGCGTCATCAGCTTCGTCACCAACAACATTGTCTTTGTCAGCTCGCCATGCCGCCCAAGAAGGCAGACGAGCCCTGAGTCGACTTGCGCGACACTCTCGCCATGCGCACTCGATCCCGCGATGCCGCATGGGCGTTGCGAGGTCACGGGGACCAAGGGTCCCCCCGGCGTCAACAACACCAGAAGCAACCGCAGCTGCCACCGCCACCCCCTCGGGCGTCGACGGATAACCGTTCGAGGGGACCTGCGACGCCTAGCACCGGAGCCAGCCGCACGGGCGACCTCAATGTCGCACATGCCAGCTAGCGAGGCCACTCGTGGGCTAAGGACGGACAACAACAGCCGCGTCACGACCAGAGCGCTTCGCGTATGACGCCAGTGGGTTCTCGGCCATCTCAACATAGGGCTCCGGGTGAACGGGGGGACAGCAGCAGGTCTGAGAACCGGCAGCCTCCCGCCCAGACCTCGGCAGAAGCTATTATCGCCACGCGTGTCATGGTGCGCTACAAGCTACCGCAGGGCACGCCGGCACACGAAGCATGGAGCGGGGAGCTGGACGTGCTCCTCGCGCTCGCCGCCCAACAACCGCAGGGTGAGGGTGGCCCGGTCGGTTTAGGCCGAGGCCAGAACCCGGGACGCGGGGATGCTCCCCGCGCCTCGGAACAAGGGTAGCGTCCTCCACCCGCTGGGGGACAAGATGGTGAGGACCCCGAGGATTACTCGGAGTCGTCACCAACCGTCATGCTAGGTGACGCGCGGGGCGTCTTGAACGCCAGCCAATAGGAAGACGTCCGCAAGCGCTTGCAGCGCCGGCGCTGGCACGAGAGAGAGCGCAAGTGCCCCAAGGAGCAGGAAGATGCTCCCGTGGGCACCGATGACGGCTGCGCTGCGTTTACCCGCGAGCTGCGCCGGGTGACATGGCCCCCAAGTTCCGAGCGCCAGCGCTCGGGACGTACAACGGGACCGTGAATCCCAAGAATTTCCTCCTGACCTACACGTCGGGCATGCATGCTATCGGTGCCGACGACAAGGTCAGGGCCAACTGGTTTCTGATGGTCCTGAAAGGATCAGCGAGAACTTGGTTGCTGAATTTGCCCACCGGGTCCATTGTCTCCTGGGCGGACCTGCGCGAGCAGTTCGTGAACGTGTTCCAGGGCGGCTACAAGCGCCGGGAACCATGGCAGAGCTGCACACGGTGGTGCAGAAGCCGGGCGAGACGTTGCGGGACTTCACCAACAGGTTCTCCAACATCTCCTACTCCATCCCAGAGGTGGAAGTGGCCGCTGTCATCAACACATATGCCATCAACGTCCGTGAGCTGAAGATGCGTGAGAAGTTGAACACGCACCGGATCCGGACCACCAGGGATTTGTACGCTGAAAGGGAAACCTTGCCCCTGTATGGGTTTTGATGAATGATGACAACATGGTTGAGGAACTAATGAGTTACACTGAGTGTTTCAGGTTTTAGTTCCTCAGAAGAGTTGGTTTAACCAGCATCGATGACTCCTAAAAATTGAAGTACAGGTACTGGCGTGAAGTATGAAGAACTCAGTGAATAACGGTGAAGAACGTGAAGCATAGCCTTCATAGATCTTTCCGTAGCTTTTTCTTTCACTTGAGTATAGGAACGCCGTCCTATTAATGGGGGGTTTGAAGTGTGGAGCTGGTTTAGGTGAAACCTTATTCTTCATGTTCAGCTTAGGCGAAAACCATTTTCTGTGTGTGTTTTTCGTCGGAGTGAAGAATGAAGCATTTCAGGCTTCACAGAAACTTCCACGTGAAGTCTTCACTCTGAGTTCAAATGTGTTTGAAAATCTGACGCTTTCGTGTTTAACTACCTAATCTAACCGTTGTGAGACGAAGTGATAAAGTGTGAGCTGGAGGCTCAAAGTTCACTTTATCCAATGGGTCACAACGGCTAGATCAGCCGTGGCCAAGGCTATATAAGACAACCCACCCCGAAAAAATTCGGTGGTGATGCCGAGTGAGTTGTTTTGAAAAACACTTGATAAAACCCTTAGAGCTGAACTGAGCGTGAAGAATGGGATCCCCTCTCTAGCCGAGCACTTGAAACTTGTTACTCTTGGTGATTGGCATCACCTAGACAGCTAGGAGTCAGTGTTGAAGAGCAACCGAAGATTGTGATTTGCCATCAATCAGTCTGTGAAGGTTCGGAGATCACCTCAAGATTTACCACGAGTAACTGGGCGAGACTTTGGTCTTAGCTCAGGAGGATTGGGTGGACTTGTGTGTCCGCGAGTCTTGTGTGACTCAACCCCCTCAACGGAGACGTAGGATTGTGCCAACAATCTGAACTTTGGAAACAAATCCCTGTGTCTTCAGTCTTGGTGATTTCGTTCCTCAACTTTTACTTTGTGAAGTATAACTGATTCATTGTGTTCTGTCTTCATTGCTGCTACCATGAATCTGTCCATCTTTCTTCTTTCCGCTGCAACTCTAAAATTGTTGAAGTACTGTGACTGTCTTCAGTCTTCAGTCTTCATTTTGAAAAAAGAATTAAAACTGGTCACATTCAACCCCCCCCTCTATGACATACTCGATCTTTCACTTGGTATCAGAGCAAGGCTTTCTTGTTTTGGTTTAACCACCTGAGGAAGAAGTATGACTAAGGAAGGGAAGTTACCTGTTCTTAGCAGTACCAATTATGCTTTTTGGAAAAATCGCATTAAGACTCACATCATATCAACTGTCAGTGATGGTGAGTTCAACAAGATTAGCAATCTTACTGATGCAAAGAAGATTTGGGATCTTCTCGCTGAAGTCCACGAAGGGACAACCACTATCAAAGATTCTAGAGTTACTCGCCTCATCAGTCAGTTTGACCGTCTCATGCTTGAGCCCAATGAGACCGTTTCTTCACTCTACGATCGCATGAGCACCATCGTGAACGAGCTGAATACTCTCGATGATCACAATATCACTGACTTGATGCAAAACAGAAGGTTTCTTCGAGCTCTTCCCATGGAATAGACTACTGTCTGTGAGCTGATCAAGCATAGGCCAGACTTCAAGGAATTAACTCCCACCTGGATTCTTGGAAGAATCGTTTCCTATGAACTTGACCAAGAAGAGAAGAGATTGATCCATGGTTCGGGATCCAGTTCGAAGAAGAACAATGTTGCACTCAAGGCCAAGAAATCGTCCAAAAAGATTGTCAGCTCCAGTGAAGAATCTGAAGAATCGTCTTCGTCTGATGAAGAATCCAATGACGAGCTTGCTCTTTTTGTGAAGAGGTTCAATAAGAAATTTGGAAGTAAGTTTGGAAACAAACTCAAGTATCAAGGTGAATCCAACTCCTCCAAGTTTCGAAAATCAGCTCATCGGAAGAAGTCTGATATGGCCAAGAGAGCTTGCTTCAACAGTGGCAAGAAATGCCACTTCATTGCTGAGTGCCCCGAGAAAGCTGATGAAGACAAGGAGAAGAAAAGCTTCAAGAAGCACTCTCACAAGAAGAACCATGATCGTCACAAGAAGAAGGATTGGAAGGACTCTGCTCACAAGAAGGACAAGTACTACTCTAGAGCACATGTTGGTGAATGGAACTCAGATTCTTCATCATCTGAAGAATCATCTGACTCTGAGTCTGAAGACGGTTTTGCCGGATTGGCCATAGCTATTACATCTGCCAAAGAGAAGACTTCACTGTTTGACTCTGCAGATTCATCAGAAGATGCCTCCGGAGACGATCGTTCCTCACCATCATGCTTCATGGAAAAATCCTTTAAGGTATCATCTCCTAGTGAAGAAATAAACTCTAGTGATAATGATGAAACTGATAATGAAGAATCTGAACCCATGACATATGAAAGACTTCAGTTCATCGTTGAGAAGCAAGAAGACCTGCTTATCACTGAGATCAAGAAGAACACTAACATGGCTAATGAATTCAAAAGACTCAAGTCTAAGTTTTGGGCCATGGAAGAGGCTCATAAGGATCTAAAGAAAACTGATGCTGAGATTAGTCTTAACTATGTTTCGATTAAACTCGAGCATGAAAATCTGAAGATTTCTCATGAGAACCTCAAATCTGAGAATCTTGATTTCAATGCGAAGATAGTTGACTTACCTCAACACGGTGATTCTTCTGAAGTATGCCCTAAATGCAATTCTTCATTGAACAACATTCCTCAAATCACTACTTCACATGCTGTGAATCAAACTGATTTCCCTGATTCACCTGATATTACTTCTAGCTTTACTACCATTGGTGAATCTTGCTTTGTTGTCACTAACCCTTCACCGAGTGATCTTTCACTTGCTGAAGAAAATGCTAAGTTGAAGAAGAAGATTGAGACTGGTATCCTCAAGTGTCACCAAGGGACTGAAACCTTGAACCAGATTTTTGGTCTTCAAATTCCTCGCTGACGCAAGGATGGTATCGGTTTTGAGAGGAAGTACAATGTTAATGGTGATGCTTGGCTCCCTGAGCAATATCCCGCTACAAAGTTTGTCCAAGGAAGAGGGAAGTATACTGAGGTTCCTCCATTTGTGGGAAATCTAAACCCCCGCAAGGATGCTTCAAAGCGTTCCGATACTTCACGTGCTTACCTGATATTCCATGTTAATGAATCTTACATTCTGAAGATGGGTAAGGATAATAAAGTGAGAGCTAATTTCACTGGAACCATAATGCGTGGAGAACATGCAAAACCTCAAATCTGGGTGCCAAAATCTGTCATTACATTTTTCCGTAATGCCTTGTGTTCTTCAATTTCTACTAACATGCAGGAACCCATGAAGACATGGGTGCCTAAACGAGCCTAACTTTCTTCGTAGGCATATGCATCCGGAGGAAAAGAATGGGTCATGGACTCCGGATGTACAGATCACATGACCGGGGAGAAGAAAATGTTTAGCGCTTTAGAACTTGGTCCTCAACATCATGAGAATATCACTTTTGGTGACAATGGTAAGGGAAAGGTAATCGGCCTCGGCAAAATTGCTATTTCCAAGGAAAATGACATGTCTATCAATGAAGTACTTCTTGTTGAATCACTTGGATATAATCTTCTATCTGTTGCTCAATTATGTGATAATGGACTAATCGTTTGCTTCACAAGACCATATGTGTATGTTACTTCAGAAAAGAATAACAACTCCTTTGTCTTCAGAGGGCAAAGAAAGGGTAACCTCTATCTTGTAAATTTTGAAAACTCCTCATACTCACCCCCTACGTGTGTAGTTGCAAAATCCTCACTAGGGTGGCTCTGACATAGAAGACTCGGTCATGTGGGCATGAAGAATTTGAACAAGCTTGTCAAAGGTGACCACATCCGAGGCTTGAAGAACGTTTCCTTTGAAAAAGATCGTTTATGCAGTGCGTGCCAAGCTGGGAAGCAAATCAGAGCGTCTCATCCCGTGAAGAACGTCATGTCTACTTCAAGACCTCTCAAGCTGCTTCACATGGATCTTTTTGGTCCTGCAACTTACATGAGTATAGGAGGTAAATCATATGGCTTTGTGATTGTTGATGATTATTCACGTTTCACTTGGGTGTTCTTCTTGGATGATAAGAGAACAGTAGTTGAGATCTTCAAGAAGTTTGCAGGAAGAGCCCAAAATGAGTTTGAAGTATCCATCAAGGGCGTGCGTAGTGACAATGGAACAGAATTCAAGAACCTTCAAATGGAAGAATTTCTCGATGAGTACGGCGTGAAGCACGAGTTCTCTGCACCTCATGTTCCTCAACAGAATGAAGTGGTAGAGAGAAAGAACCGTACGTTGGTCGAAATGGCCCGGACGATGTTGAACGAGTACAAGACTCCTGACCATTCTGAGCTGAAGCCATCAACACCACTTGTCATGCTTCAAATCGGCTGTATCTTCATCGAATTTTGAAGAAAACTCCGTACGAGCTCATCTCCAACCGCAAGCCCGATGCATCATACTTCAGAGTCTCCGGAAGCAAATGCTACATCCTCAACAAGAAGAATAGACGAGCTAAGTTTGATTCTAAATGTGACGAAGGTTTCTTCTTGGGTTATCCCTCGAATGCACATGCTTATCGAGTCTTCAACAACACTACCAAAGTTGTTGAAATTACTAAGGATGTGCAGTTCG
Source organism: Brachypodium distachyon (assembly GCF_000005505.3). Classification (NCBI taxonomy): domain Eukaryota; kingdom Viridiplantae; phylum Streptophyta; class Magnoliopsida; order Poales; family Poaceae; genus Brachypodium; species Brachypodium distachyon. The sequence goes on along the minus strand of NC_016133.3, from coordinate 26,783,481 downwards.
ATGAAGCTAATGGCTCCCAAGAAGAGCAATTGCCAATGTCTGTAGATATTGAAGAAATTTCAGGAAATATACAAAAGATGGCCATTGGTGATATTCGTCCAGAAGAAATCAAGCAAAGTGAATCCGGAAACAACAATGAAAAAGGCGCTTCACAAGCTGAAGAACCCAACCCAAACGGAACTTCCACCCCATCTGAAGAACGACCTGCTGCTTCAAATGAAGCACAACCTAGCACTGCTGGTGGTGACGTACCTCATTCGAAGATCTGCAAAAGAATCCAGAAGGATCTGCAAAAGAGGTACTCAAACTCGCTCACGTGTTTCAAATTTTTGTGAGCACTTCTCTTTTGTGTCTTCAGTTGAGCCGAAGACGACGGATGAAGCATTGTCGGATCCGGATTGGGTAATGGCTATGCATGAAGAACGGAACAATTTCAAGAGAAATGAAGTCTGGACCCTTGTGGAAAGGCCAAGACATAATGTCATCGGCACCAAGTGGGTTTTCAGGAATAAGCAAGATGAAGACGGAATCGTTGTGAGGGACAAAGCACGATTGGTTGCACAGGGCTTCACTCAGGTTGAAGGTTTGGATTTCGGTGAAACCTATGCCCCTGTTGCACGTCTTGAATCCATTAGAATTGTTCTTGCATATGCTAATCATCATGACATAAGTTTATATCAAATGGATGTGAAAAGTGCATTCTTAAATGGTAAAATTGAAGAACTTGTTTATGTTGAACAACCTCCTGGTTTTGAAGATCCAGAACATCCTAATCATGTCTATAAACTTGATAAGGCACTCTACGGCTTGAAGCAAGCACCTCGAGCCTGTTATGAATGCCTCAGAAAGTTCTTAGTCAAAAGGGGTTTCAAAATTGGTAAAATTGACCCAACACTTTTTACAAAGAAATTAAATGATGATCTCTTTGTGTGTCAAATATATGTGGACGATATTGTGTTTGGTTCCACTAACCTTGATTTCAGCGAAGAATTTGGAAAGATGATGACGGAGAAGTTTGAGATGTCTATGATGGGAGAATTGAAGTTTTTCCTCGGTCTTCAAATCAAGCAAATGAAGAATGGAATCTTCATCTCTCGAACGAAGTACATCAGAGACATGCTGAAGAAATTTGGAATGGAATCTGCTAAGGAAATTGAAACTCCAATGCCCACAAACGGTCATCTAGACCTCAACACCACCGGTAAACCTGTAGATCAAAAGGTTTTTCGTTCCATGATTGGCTCATTGTTTTATCTTTGTGCATCTAGGCTAGATATCATGTTGAGTGTTTGCATGTGTGCAAGGTTTCAAGCAGATCTCCGAAAATGTCATCTCATGGCTGTGAAGAGAATCCTCAGATATTTAGTTCACACCCCATTCTTTGGTCTCTGGTATCCCAAAGGAGCTTCTATTGATTTTGTTGGCTATTCTGACTCAGATTATGCTGGTTGCAAAGTTGACAGAAAATCCACTTCCGGCACTTGCCAATTCCTCGGAAGATCCTTAGTAAGTTGGTTTTCAAAGAAGCAGAACTCTGTTGCTTTGTTGACGGCTAAAGCAGAATATGTTTCAGCAGGTAGTTGTTGTGCCCAACTTCTCTGGATGAGACAAACTCTTAAAGATTTTGGTATCTCAGTGGATGCCGTTCCTCTTCTGTGTGACAATAAGAGCGCCATAAAGATTGCCAACAATCATGTCCAACATTCTCGCACGAAGCACATTGACACTCGACACCATTTTCTCAGAGATCCTGTGTCCAAAGGAGAAATTTCCCTAAACCATGTGAGGACAGACAAACAACTCGCAGATATCTTCACCAAACCACTTGACAAAATCAGATTCTGTGAGCTGAGGAGTGAATTAAAAATCTTGGATTCCCGGAATGTCTCATGAAGACTTGCATACTTGTGAATACTCTTGCATTCATGTTTACTTCACCTGCATTGTCTTCAGTTCTTCTATTCCTCAGTTTGTGCTATCTGTTTTTCGTTTTTCGTTTGTCTTCAGTAGGTTTAGAAGCCTGTTATTTGCCTTTTTCTTCAAATTCATCTGCACAGTTGTTCTTCACTGCTGTTATCTCTTGCTGACAGATGAAAATGAAACTTAAGGACACCTTAGAACCTATCTATCTTATCTATTTCTTGTCTGTACACAAAGTCTGTTCATCTTAATTCCAGTATCGTCGAAATCTTTATCAGTGATGCAAGAATTTTCATTCTTCAAAAACGAGTTTTGTTTTTAGTAAAACCGTCAGTCTTCAAAGTTCTGAAGAATACAACTTCAACGGAATCTCCGTTTTAGCCGTAGTCTTCACGAATCTTTTCGAACGGTAAAATCTTATCCCTAAGGAAATTTAAACCGTACGGGGAAATCCTAACGGAAATTTTGGGATAAAAGGATACCGGTAAGATCCTCCTTTTTCTCCCTATATAAGGAGTTCCACCTCCTACACCCGGACGCAATCTTCAAGCTTGGATCTTCAGCGCCGTCGCTGTTCTACATTGATTCAAGTCGGGAATTCCAGGCAAGCGTCGTTTTCCCCCTCTTAGATCGATTCCGCGTAGCAAACGCGTCTAAAATCCTCGTTTGCTGCAGTAGATTGATCGCTCTCGCCGAGTTAGGGCTTTGCGGTTAGGGTTTCGATGATTCCTCTGTTCTTCACCAAGCTCATCCTAGGTACACTTCAAATCTTCATTAGATGAATTCTCACTCCTGTAGATTGCTATGTTTGCGTAGATTGATGTGCTCCTTATTTCCGAAGTTCTAGCTAAACAGATCTAGATTGAAGCTTTAGTAGTTTTACAGTTTAGATCTGTGTAGCTGTCCTCGTTGAAGAATAGAGCTGTCATTCTTCACAAACGTAGTAAATCTGCCTCAACTAAAAACTTTTGTTAGTCGTTTTGTTGCTGAGAAATTGTGTACTTCTTGCCTATTCTTCGTATCCTCTACTTCACAGGTGTCACCATGTCTGATTCAACCCGCTCCAGCAATGACTCTGACAGAGAAGAACGGTACCAGTTTGACTCAATGCCTGAGCCCTCACCGCCGGTTTCTCCCAGAGTAAACATTGAAGACTCAGATGAAGAAATTGAAGACCCTGTGCCTCTGAGAGTGACACCCTCTCCTGGTGTGCGCCTGAAGTATGCCATCAACTCCCCACGGCCTGGTGAAGTATTGCCCAGTCGTGGAAAGAAAGTGGCGTCTAAGCCCAAGGCAGAGAAGAAGGAGAAGGTGAAGAAGTTCAAGGATGTGCCTGCTCCCACTGCTGAAGAAATCCTTGTCTTCTATTCTTCACAAGAAGATGTGGAAGAGGAGACTAGAATGAAGAGAAAGCACCGTCTCCAGCACATAATCTGCAAGCACTCTCGTGTGTTAGCCGCTGAGATTCGGAGAAAAACGAAGGAAGCGGAGAGTGCCAACCTGTATTTTCCGGCTCCCAAGCTGGGAAACTTCAAGATTGCCCGCAAGGAAGGCGGACCTCACCGTGAGGAATTCAATAGAAGAGCTCTGCAGATCATCAGAGATATCAACTACGTTGACCTCTCAAAGAAGCCCAAGTCCAAGAAGGCTTCAGATATTGAAGACAGCGATGTGTTCCTGTCTGAACCTGCCGTTGAATTGCGCGGTCCTGCCGGAGCATCCAGGATTAGAGGTTCTTCACTGCCTCCTCTTGCGCCTCGCAACAAGCCCAGTGAAGACTCCAAGGGCAAGGCCAAGACTCCATCTAGTTCTGCTTGCTGCTTTCAATGAAGGAACACTCCCGGATTCCCTCATGAGCCATGTTGAAGGCCTGATTGTTGCCAAGACTCGGGTTGAAGAATGGGAGCAGAACCGCAGTTTGCGTGTTGCCAGGCGGTTAGAAGAAGAAGACCGTGATGAGAAGGAACATGTTGAGAAGGAGAAGGCAGAAGCTGCCTTGAAGGAGAAGAAAGCTGCTGAATTGCAGAAGAAGAAGGCTGAGAAGGAAGCCGAAGAGAAGAAAAGGGCTGTAACATCCCAATTTTCAAAACTCTTCATATGCATTGCATATCATAAGCGTCATGTCACCCTTGCATTTGATCACTTTCAAAACTATAAAATTTGCCCAGAAAACTCTTTTGCAAAGATGCCTTTATTTGATTTTGGACCTTGATCTTCTTTTGAGTATTTGCATTTTAACCCATGAGGGTATTGCGATAAAAAGGGATTTAGTGCATATATAGAGCTATCCCAAAAATTGGCTTTTGAAATTATTTTAAAAAAGAATTTGTTTTGATAGCCTAAGGGACCATAAAAGCCATTTTATAGACAAATGTATTTTTAAATATTTTATTTTGAGGAAATTCTTGTTCCAAAAGTTAGATCATATGAAAATATGATTTTAAAATTTTTGTTGCATTTTATTTGGAGTGATTTGGAGCTTCGAATCAATTTTGAGGTTCAAAAACAGAAAATAGATAAAAGAAAAGGAAAAACCGTCCGAACCAGTTAAACCGGACCGAACCGGACCGGCCCAGCCCGAACCGCCGGCTTCTCTCACTGACCGGTGGGACCCGCGCGTCATCTTCTTCCTCAACTGCTTCCCGAGAAAACCGGCCACGCTCGACTCCGAGTCGCCCACGATTCCGTTCCGATTTCTTCGCGCACGAACCTCTAAATGTCGCACCAGTGGCACCCGGGATACCACCGCTACGCGACGCGTGGCCCCTTTCCCCGGGTTCCCAGGAAGGTCTCATCCCGGGGAGCGCCAATGAGCTTCCCGGCAAGCTACCAGCCCGCAAGGGGCTCGCAGGGCTTCTGGGAATATTCCCGCTTAGGCACCTCCCGGGAAGCTGCTTCCCGGGAGGAGCTTCCCGGGTGCGCTGGGCCCGGGTGCTTCCAGGGCCGACTTGCGGGGACTGGGGGTTCCCGGACGCGTGCCCCCGCCTCGGGTCGTGGGGCGCACTGGACAGCGCCACACGGGCGCGTGACGGGCGCGGAACGCGCGGTCCCACCAAGGCGAGTAAGGCGTGCAGCTCAGTAAACGAGCCGACCGACGGGTAATAACCCGTCCGATCTAAGGAACAGTGGTTGTCCAATCCTACCCTAGGTCTTAGGCCCCTAGCAGCGGAGGTGGCACCCATGCATGCCACCAGCTCACCAGGGAGAGTTGCGTGCCTCCCCGTTGGACACTTGTAGCTCATCCACCGTGGCACATGTGGCACCCCCTTGTGTCTAAAAAGAGGACCCATGCCAACGGTCAAAGGGTGTTTTTTAGAGGGTTGACGGGTCAGACAGTTGGGAGGTTAGTCAGTTGGGAGGTTAGTTAGTTCGGACGAAGCTCGCTCGATGGATGCTTACTGGCTCCAGTAGGCAGCCAGCAGAGAGCGGCGAGGAGCGCCTAGCCACTAAGAGAAAGCCCGGGAGCTTGCCCGGCAACCTGTAAACATTTGATCCGTAATCAATATCAGCTCAGACAGGCAGGACGTAGGGTTTTACACCTCCGGGTGGCCCGAACCTGGGTAAAAAGCGTGCGTGCGTCTGTTCTTGGACTAGCGCGTACCCCTAGCACTTTGCCTCGCCGGCCCCGTAGGGCCTCATCGGCCGTTCCGGCGGTCATCTGGTCTCCACCCCAGATGCCCCTACCGAACCTAAAAGGGGGATGTGGCTGCACGTCCCCGGTGTCGAAGCACCGAGCGATGACATCTGGCGCGCCAGGTAGGGGGCGCGGGAGTGGACAGCGCCGGAGATCGCCGGCAGCAGAAGTTCCCATCGGCATCGGCTTCACTCTTCTTCATCGACGAGCCTTGTCACCATGCCCCCCAAGCGGGCTGGTGATTCACGCATAGACTGGCGTGAGGCCCCAGCGGCGCACACGCGGTCGCATGACGTGCGACCCGAGTCGGGAGCTCAAGAGAATCCCGAGCCCTCGAGGGTGCAGCAAACGCAGCTGCCTCCACCGCCTCCCCGACCGTCGACCTACAATCGGCCGAGGGGACCGGCTGCCCCCAGCGCTGGGGGCAGTCGGGCGAGCACGCATGGCGTCGCCCGGGCCAGCCAACGGGTGGAGTCGCGACCCGAGGATGCCCCGCGGCAGCGGCACCCGGAGCACGCGGCGTCACGGGCGACCCCTGAAGGTTCGCACCCTGGACGCCCGGAGGCGTCCGGGGCCAGGGCGGGAAGCAGCCGTTCAGGAAACCGGTTGCCCCCCGTGCGAACCCCGGCTGAAGCCATCGTCGCCGTGCGCGTCATGGTGCGGTACGAGCCGCAGCAGGGCACGCCGGCGCACGAGATGTGGGGCAAGGAGTTGGAAGCGCTTCTCGCCCTGGCCGCACAGCAGCCGCAAGGCGAGGGCGCCCCGGTAGGCTCCGGCCACGGGCCGAACTCAGAGCGCGAAGGCGCGCCGCCCGCCTCGTGACAGGGGGAGAACCCTCCCCCTCCTCAGCGGGGCTTGGTAGACGGGAGCCCGGAGGGGTCCTTGAATTCATCGCCCACCGTCCCTATGGGCGATGCGCGTGGCATCTTGAATGCCCGACAACAGGAGGATCTACGCCAGCGCTTGGAGCACCGGCGCAGGCGCGAGGTGGAGCGCCAGCGCCCACTGGAGCAAGAAGACGCTCCCCTGGGCCAGAAGACGGCTGCACCGCGTTCGCGCGCGAGTTGCGACGGGTGGTGTGGCCCCGTATGTTCCGAGCGCTTGCGCTCGGTACGTACGACGGGACCGCTAACCCCAAAGATTTTCTCCTGACCTATACGCTGGGCATGCATGCCATTGGCGCCGACGACAAGGTCAGGGCGAACTGGTTCCCGATGGTCCTGAAGGGATCAGCGCGAACCTGGTTGCTCAACCTGCCCGCCGGATCCGTCGCCACCTGGGCAGACCTGCGCGAGCAGTTCGTGAGCGCGTTCCAGGGCGGCTATAAGCGCCCGGGAACCATGGCGGAGCTGCACACCATCGTGCAAAAACTGGGAGAGACGTTGCGGGCCTTCGTCAACCGCTTCTCCAATCTCTCCTATTCTATCCCGGAGGCGGAGGCGGGTGCGATCTCAAAGACGCTGCTTAGTGCGTTGGCGAGGTCGTCCGGGCCGCTGCTGTAGCTGACGCCGGCGGCGAAGGTATTGTCGAGGACGACGTCGTGCCGGGTGACACCCCGGCAACGAAGAAGGCCCGCGCCACCCCGCAAGGGCTAGCTGGAGGAGGCGCAGGCTCGAGCTCCGGGAGGAGGCCGCCAAAGTGAAGAAGCTGCCCCTCCAAGCTGGCGACAAGGAGCGCACCGTTACCGTCGGTGCGAACCTGACCGCCGAATAGGAAAGCGCCCTCGTCACCTTCCTCCGGGAAAACGCCGACGTGTTCGCCTGGGAACCATCAGACCTTCCCGGAGTCCCCAGGGAGGTGATTGAGCATTGGCTCGCGGTGCGCCCGGACGCGCACCCCGTCAAGCAGAAGATCCGGCGGCAGGCACAAGAGCGGAAAGATTTCATCAAGCAAGAGGTGGGCAAGTTCAGGGCTGCCGGGGCGATCAAGGAAGTTTTGTACCCCACTTGGCTGGCTAACCCTGTAGTAGTGCCCAAAGCGGGGAATAAGCTTTGCATGTGCGTAGATTTTACCGATCTTAATCGTGCATGCCCCAAGGATCCCTTCCTTGTACCCCGCATCGACCAGATAGTTGATTCTACCTCTGGTTGTGACCTGTTGAGTTTTCTGGATGCTTTCTCCAGCTACCATCAAATCAAGATGGCGGTCGAGGATGAGGAAAAGACTACGTTTATCACCCCGGTTGGCTACTACTGCTATACATGCATGCCTTTCGGGTTGAAGAATGCGGGCTCCACATTCCAGCGTGCCCTGCGAGAATGTTTGGGGCCCCAGCTAGGCCGCAACGTGGAGGCCTACATGGATGACATCGTCATCAAATCGAAGCGTAGGGGCTCGCTGATTGATGACCTGCGGGAGACATTTGACAACCTCCGCAAGATCAAGCTCAAGCTGAACCCTGATAAGTGCACCTTCGGTGTCAACTCTGGGCAGCTTCTGGGTTTCTGGTTTCACACCGGGGGATACAGGCCGACCCGACCAAAATAGAAGCCATCGAGAATATGGAGGCCCCCCGCAAGGTGAAAGATGTCCAGCGCCTCAACGGCTGCGTTGCCGCGCTTGGACGCTTCATCTCCAGGCTGGGCGAGCGTGCCTTGCCTTTCTTCCGAGTAATGAAGAAGAAGGGTCCGGTCGACTGGACTGCCGAGGCCGACGCGGCGCTCCAGGAACTCAAGCGATACTTGAGGTCACCGCCCATCCTCGTCGCCCCAGGTTGGGCGAGCCGTTGCTACTCTACTTAGCGGCGACTGACCAGGTGGTCAGCTCGGTGCTGGTTGCCGAGAGGGAGGAAGACGTCCCGGGGATTGGGTCGGCGGGGCAGGGGGCTGAGTAGCCTCCGGCAACCACCTCGGACCCGGGGACCACCCTAGAGCCGGCAACCTCGGCGCCGCGGAAGCGGTTGGTGCAGCAGCCGGTGTACTTCGTCAGTACGGTGTTGCGTGACGCGCAGACAAGATACCCGCAAGTACAGAAGCTCCTTCTGAGGATTCTCCTTGCGTCCCGCAAGTTGCGCCACTACTTCCAGGCGCACCGCGTCACGGTGGTGTCCGGGTTCTACCTCGAGAGGACCCTCACCCACCGTGAAGCCACCAGGAGGGTGGCCGAATGGAGGATGGAGCTGTCGGAGATTGACCTCCACCTCGCCAACTCCAAAAGCATCAAGAGCACGGCCCTGGCGGACTTCATCGCGGAGTGGACGTCCACGGGCGTAGAAGAAAGTGAGTCGGAGACCGGCCTTCCCGGCAAGCTGGACGAGGACCACTGGGTCCTCTACTTCGACGGTGCGTTCAGTCTCCAGGGAGCAGGGGCTGGGGTCGTCATCAAATCACCCACAGGGGACCAGCTGCGGTTCGCCGTCCAACTCGACTTCGCTAACTCCACCAACAACACGGCGGAGTACGAAGGCCTGCTTGCCGGGCTGCGTGCAGCGATCGCCCTCGACATTAAGCGCCTGGTTGTTCGCGGTGATTCCCAGCTTGTGATCAACCAGGTGAACAAGGACTACGATTGCCCTCAAATGGCGCTGTACGTGGAAGAGGTCCGCAAGCTGGAACGGAAGTTCAAGGGTTTGCGCTTCGAGCACGTCAAGCGGAAGGACAACTTCGCTGCTGACGAGCTGGCCAAGATGGCAGCAGAGTGTCGAAAGCCTCCGGCGGGGGTGTTCTGTCAGAAGCAACTGGCTCCTTCAGTCGCCCCCCGGCCGGCTGCCGGGGACGCCCCTCCGGCAACCGAAGGAACCCCTGCAGCAGCAGGGGTCTATGCCGCTGGTATGGTGGCATGCATTGGCAGAGAAATTTCTCCCTGGGCGGAAGAGATCGCCCGCTATTTGAAAGGGGAGGCTCTCCCGGAGGATGACGTCGCCGCGGAGCGCGTAGCGCGGCAAGCCAAGATGTACACTGTGATAGACGGCAGCGTCTACCGCAGGCGTGCAAATGGTGTCAAACTCATCTGTGTGCCGCAGGAAGAAGGGTGTGCACTGTTGGAAGACATACATCGAGGCACATGTTTCCACCATGTGGCCTCCCGGGCTTTGGCCGGCAAAGTTTTCCGGCATGGCTTCTACTGGCCCACGGCCCTGGCCGACGCAGAGCGGCTGGTGAGGACGTGCGAAGCGTGCCAGTTCCACTCAAAGAAGAGCAACCAACCAGCCCAGGCCCTGCATGTCATCCCGTCCTCATGGCCGTTCGCGGTCTGGGGACTGGACATCGTCGGCAAGCTACCAAGGGCGGTTGGCGGTTACGAATACTTGTTTGTGGCCATCGACAAGTTCTCCAAATGGGTGGAGGTGGAACCAGTGCGCAAGGTGACCGCCCAGGCAGCCATCAAGTTCTTTAAGGGCATTGTGTGCCGGTTTGGTGTTCCTAACAGCATCATCACCGACAACGACACGCAATTCACGAGCGCGGCGTTTCACGCCTACTGCGAAGACATGGGCACTAAGCTGCGCTTCGCGTCCGTCGCTCACCTGAGGAGCAACGGACAGGCGGAGCGAGCCAACGCAGAGGTTCTGTAGGGGCTCAAGACGAGAACCTTTGACAAGCTCAAAGGCCACGGGAAGCACTGGATCGAAGAACTCCAGCCCGTGCTGTGGTCCATCCGGACCACACCTAGTCGGGCAACGGGCGAAACTCCTTTCGCCCTTGTCTATGGGGCAGAAGCGGTGCTGCCCCTCGAGCTCAAGTACGGATCTCCCCGAGTACGCGCGTACGGCGACACCAGCCAACACGAGCAAAGGGTCGACGATCTAAACTTCATCGAAGAGCTTCGGTGCCGGGCTGCTGTGCGAGCCGCGCGCTACCAGCAGGGACTCCGTCGTTATCCCGTCCGCGTCCGGCGCCGACGGGGTGCATTGCCACAGTGCCCTTGTCACCCCCCTCCGTAGGACACCTCCGCAAGGAGCAGGGTTGGCTGCGGAGACTCTATGGTAATGCGTGCCATCCGTGCCTTGTGCCGGCGGGTGCACTATCACAGAGACCCGGCCGCATTCCCTTTGAGAGAGCCTTTTTCAGGCGCGGGTTGTTGCGAGGACGCTGTGATGGCGCCGGTGCCGGCGCTCCTCGCTCGTTCCGGCCCCCTCACCGCGTCCTTGCCGCGGCCCTCGAGCAGTTTAGCTCCCGGGTAACAAGGGTCGTCGCATCCCTTGGGACGAGCCCCCTAGAGAAAACCCAGGTCTCCCCAGTTGCGGGGGGCTGTCGCTTGAAGGCTATAACTTCCTCGTCACCCGTACCCGCCGTTCGAGGTGTGGCAAAGCCGACGCCGAGGACGTTATAGCCGTCTCGGTTCGTCCCTGAAGGCCAGGGTCCGCCCCTGAGAGCGAGGATTGCCGCGTGAGCGTGGTGGTAGCATCGTCGGCGGCGGTTGCCGCCGGCGGTGATCCTGCCCCCGCGTTCCGGCCGCATCCCTCCGAGATCATTTCCCCTGAACAGGTACCCCGGATGGTTTCCTGCCAAGGTAGCGCCCCGTCTGCACTCTACCGCAGAGCATCGCGGAACATTGGACCAAACGGAAAAGCTAAGTATCTGAACATGAACGCTGAATTCGCTAAGAGCTGAACGAAACTGAGCACTGCCCCGCTGGGTGCGGCCCCGGATCCCGCGCGTAGCCGGAGTGTTAGAAGGGACGCTTGCGGGGGGAGTGCGCTCCCCGTGTGGCTCCCGGGTCCGCCCCGGGAGGACACAGCTTGGAGTGGTTACCCCGCAAGCGGAGTGACTCCCCGCTACCGCTTGGCCCCAGGTCGGCACTGCGGGTCCATCCCGGGTCCCTGGTCTGGTCAAGGGTGAGGCATGCGCGAGCCCCCCCGCAACACAAGGCAAGACACGCACAGGCTAAGGGAACCACCCCGCGAGGCGGCCTCGGGAATAAAGGACAAAAATTGAGCAAACTAACAAGATTGATTGACTAGGTGTCGAGTGGTTACATGGACTAATCAAAAGGTCATTGTCCAAACGGCGCTAAGCGCCACACTTGCAGGAAAAGCAAATAAGAAGGAGGTACAGGGGAAGCAACGAGTATAGCTGGGGGCTGCGGCAGCGAGCTGTCGCCGTCTTCGGCCGGGGGGTCGACGGGGGGTTCAGGCTCCGGCTTCATCTGCATCCGCTCGACGACCTCGTCGACGAACTCGCGCACTGCTTGGGTGTGCATGGGCTCGTCCTCGCTGTCGGACCAAGCGTCCAGCAGGGACTCGAAGGGAAATTCCGGGTCCCGGAGATGAATCCGCGGGAGCATTGTCCCGGCAACCTCCCGGGCGCAGTTGGCGACTTCGTTGGCGCCATACTTGGCGATCCAGACGTCGAGCGCCCCGAGCTTCCCCAACAAGTCGGAGAAGAAGGGGATCAGCGTCGTGACGTCCGTGCCGTCCACCTCCGCCGCCTGCAGCTCGAACTTGGGCAGCAGGCTGCGCAGCGACTCGGCGATCTTCGCCAGCTTCTCCGTCTCAAGCTGCCGCTGCCCGATCAGCGTGCTGTGATGGAGTCGGGCGTCTTGCACGGCCTTCTTGGCCTTGCTGACACGGCCCTCCCGCTTCGCAAGCTCTAAGGCCTGGGTCGCGTTGGCCTCGCCGGCCTTGGCGAGCTCTTCCCGGACAGCGGCCAACTTGTCCTCAAGCCCGGCCGCTTTGCCTTTGACCGAGTTGAGCTCGGCCTCGTGCTGAGTCGCCGCTCTCGCCGCGCCCTCGGCGGCCTTGACCTGCACCTCCAGCAAGACGCGGAGGCCTTTGATTTCGCCGCGGTAGTTGGCGATCAGCTCGCTCTTCTCGTCCAGCCGCGCTTGGGCCGTTGCGAGCACCTCGGCATGCTCCTTCCGGGAAGCTTCCAGGGTTGCCGCCATTGCGTCGAGCCTGCCTTGGAGCTCCGTGCGCTTGACCTCCAGTTGCTGACGGAGCTCAGTCTCCGAGACTACCGGCTCCCGAGCAGCCTCCAGGGCTTGCCGGGCCAGCCGCCCCTCCTCTTCGGCAAGGCGCGCCTCCTCGCGCAGCCGGGAGAGTTCGCGCCGCTCTCTCTCGACAGCCTCCCGCACCTCGCCGAGTTGATTCTTGGCGGCGGTGTGACGCTCCCTCACCTCGTTGTAGGAGGTGACGAAGGCGAACTGTTGGTCCTGGACGGCGTCCAGGAACCGGTGCCCCTGCTCGAAGACGCTCGGATCCCAGGTTAGAGGATTCCAAGCGACCCCGGCGAGGGTGCCGAGGTCGGTGCCGGGGAGGGCCCCCGAGGATGATGAAGCCCCAGCTGCCGAAGTGGAGCTGGGCGCGAGGTCGCCCACTTGCTCCCGCGGGTCTTGCCGTCCTTCCCCGACAACTTCCCCCGCGCCCAGGCTCGGGACACCGGGGTTGGAGAGGGCTCCCTACTTCCGGCGGGGGTCGTCCCCTGCTGGACGGCGGGTGAGCCCGACCGGCCACGTCCGCGGCTTTGGGCGCGTCGCCGGGTGCCACGGCGGCGGCGGCGGTCCCCTTTGCTGCCGCCGTGTCCATCGCGGCGGGGGCGGACACGGGAGCCGTTTCCGACTCCACCTCCGCCCCCGCGGTCCCGACGACCGAGTCGGGGTCGACCACGGCCGCGCCTGTTTCGGGCGCGGGCGCACTTGTGCCGGCACCCGTGGAAAAGCGTGAGGGTCGGCGATGGTTGGTGCTATCGAAGGCGAATAAGGGCGACCGGGGCGGTTACCTTGTGTGGCCGTCAGGCTTGCCGGTGCAGCCTCCACTACCTCGCCTACGCCAGCGGGAGCGTCCCAGGGTCTTGCCGCGGGCGAGCTGCCGTTCGCTGCAGAAAGAGAAGGTATGTTTGTGAATTTGGCTAGCAGGAATTGCGGTTGCAGAGAATCAACGAAGACATACCTGGTGCCAGCTCTGTCTCCGCTTGGGCAGGGTCGCCAAGGGGCGCGCCCGCGCCGACGCTGGCCCCCGAGGCAGCGGGGTCGGTGGCGTCGCCAGCGTCCGCGCGCGTCCTCTTGCTTGGCGAGCCGGGCGGGGAATCACTCCTCGCCCTCTTGCTGGCGCCCGCCGGCGAGGAGGACTTCGGAGGGTTGCGCCGGAGCGCGAAGCCCCGGAAGACCCCCCGAGCAGGCGGCGCCGTGGGCGCCCGCGGTGTCGTCGTGATCCGGAGAGCTCCAGGTGTCAACGGCGATGCCGCCGCGACGCTGCGCGCCAAGCTCGCGGAGGCCCCCGCTACCGGAGCGTAGGCCGTCGCCGGGGTGCCGATGGCCCCCGCAGGTGCTGACGTTGCCGGGGTACCGGCGAGCACCCCGAGGCCGGTTCCCGCCGTGGAGCTGGCGGCCGCCAGCAAGACAGGGGCCGCCGCCGAGGCACTCGCGGCCCCTGTTGCCGCGGATGCCGTCGTGGTACCAACGGGCGCCCCAGGAGCGGCGGCCGCCGCCAGGTTGGGGGCTGCTGCCGGGGCGGACGTCGCTGTTGAGGAAGTGGCTGCGGCCGCCGCGAACGCCCTCGACCTTCTCAGGATCAGGGGCACACTGTTGCTGCATTCCTCGTCGTCGTCCTCCGCGGCGACGACTTCTGGGGACGCAGCCACCTAGCCCGCCTCGTCGTCCAGCGACCGGAGGGAGGGCCAGCTGGGCTCGGACCTGCTCTCGCTCTCCTCGAGCACCTGCTTCCCGCGGGGTGCTTGCGGAGGAGCGTGCGGGACGCGGGTGAGGGTGTCATCCATCAGCCTCACTCGTTGCAGGGCGGGAAGGCGCCGACGATGTCGCTGAGCGCCTTGACACCGGCATGGAGAGCGGAGACCCCCGGCGGGAACTCTATCGACTGGAAGACCTCGCCGGAGATCCCCTTCACCCACGTCTTGAGGGACTCCAAGTCCATGCCGTCCGCCTGGAGGCGTGTCCTGTCCCCGGAGCCCGTGTACATCCACGCGGGCCGGGAACGCAACTGCAGCGGGGCTATGCGCCGATGGACGAAGGTGCGCGCCACGTCGACATCTGTGAGCCCCGCTAGCCGCAACGCCTTGATCTTCTCCACGATGGGGAGGAGGTCGGCATCGCGGTGGTACCTATCCTGCCAGCCGATCTGGGGCACCGACAGCTCCGTCGGCGGCTGGATGAACTCCTGGGGGTCCTCCACTCGGACCCAGCACCAGTCGCCCCGCCACTCTTTTTCGATCTTCTTCCCCGACCGAACGATGAACTCCGACTTCATCTGGTCGCGGCCGCGGAAAACCACCCCCGACGACATCGCCTTCGCATTGTCGATGCGCGGGTAAAAGTAATGGTGGAAGAGCCCCACCGACGGCATCACCCCCATGAACGCCTCGCAGAGGAACTGAAAGGTGGCGAGGAGGAAGAGCGAGGTGGGGTGGAGCTGCGCCACCCGCAACTGATAAGACTCCATCAGCGCATGGAGGAACAGAGAGAAGGGCGGCACCATGCCGTAGAGGAGGAAGCACGCGAACACCCGGAAGTCGTTATTCTGGTGTTCGACACCCGCCGGGAAGATCCGCGTCTCCCCGTGCTCATTGAAGTTGGAGGCGACGGCGTGCCGGAGCTTCCCCAGCGCCTCGCCGTTGTAGCCGGGGCGGAAGAAGGCTACTTTTGCGCGCATCTCCCGCCTCTTCTGGTCCTTGGCGGCGGCCGCTTTGAGTGCTGCCTCGGTCTTGCTGGTCGCGGGCTTCTTCGAAGACTGGACCTCCTTCCCCTTCCTGGTGGTGGGGGCGCCATGGGGGGCGAGGTCGGAGGCTGGCAAGAGCGCAGGGATGCGAGATGCGGAAGAGGATGGAGGCAAAAAGGCGAAGTGTTGCTCCCCGTTGCCAACAGCGGAAGCTTTATGGCGCCCGGTCGTTTGGTAACGGCATGTTCCGTACCGTACGGGTGCGCAGGGATAACTCCTAATCACTGGGAGTAATGCGCGGAGTGGCCTTAACGATCCTATTTAGGGGGGGGTTAGGGCGGAAATCTTGCGCCCACTACTCCGCTTTTGGCAGCGCCGTACACGGGGCAGCGAAGGGACGCGGGCCCGCAACTGATCGGGGGCCCACGCGTCGGTTAAGGGCGTAACCCGGCAACCGACTAGGAAGAGACCCTTCCGGGAACAGGTGACGCCGGCCCACGCCCGGTGGCTACTGTCGCACCAGTGGCACCCGGGGTACCACCGCTGCGCGACGCGTGGCCCCCTCCCCCGGGTTCCCGGGAAGGTCTCATCCCGGGGAGCGCCAACGAGCTTTCCGGCAGCCCGCAAGGGGCTCGCGGGGCTTCTGGGAATATTCCCGCTTAGGCACCTCCCGGGAAGCTGCTTCCCGGGAGGAGCTTCCCGGGTGCTTCCAGGGCCGACTTGCGGGGACTGGGGGTTCCCGGACGCGTGGCCCCGCCTCGGGTCGTGGGGCCCACTGGACAGCACCACACGGGCGCGGAACGCGCGGTCCCACCAAGGCAAGGAGTAAGGCGCGCGGCTCAGTAAACGAGCCGACCGACGGGTAGTTACCCGTCCGATCTAAGGAACAGTGGTTGTCCACACCTACCCTAGGGTCTTAGGCCCCTAGCAGCGGAGGTGGCACCCATGCATGCCACCAGCTCACCAGGGGGAGTTGCGTGCCTCCCCGTTGGACACTTGTAGCTCATGCACCGTGGCACATGTGGCACCCCCTTGTGTATAAAAGGAGGACCCATGCCAACGGTCAAAGGGTGTTTTTTAGAGGGTTGACGGGTCAGACAGTTGGGAGGTTAGTCAGTTGGTCAGTTAGTTAGTTCGGACGAAGCTCGCTCGATGGATGCTTACTGGCTCCAGTAGGCAGCCAGCAGAGAGTGGCGAGGAGCGCCTAGCCACTGAGAGAAATCCCGGAAGCTTGCCCGGCAACCTGTAAACATTTTATCCGTAATCAATATCAGCTCAGACAGGCAGGACGTAGGGTTTTACACCTCCGGGTGGCCCGAACCTGGGTAAAAAGCGTGCATGTGTCTGTTCTTGGACTAGCGCGTACCCCTAGCACTTTGCCTCGCCGGCCCCATAGGGCCTCATCGGCCGTGCCGGCAGTCATCTGGTCTCCACCCCAGACGCTCCTACCGAACCTAAAAGAGGGACGTGGCTGCACGTCCCCGGTGTCGAAGCACCGAGCGACGACAAAGTGCATCTAAATCTGAAGCAAACACTCAGGACTCTGAAGAAACTGAACCTGCACTCAATCATAAAGAAAAGGCATCGGAAAATACAGCTACTAGAAGTATCAGCCACAAGGAGAAGGCAACGGAAGAAAAGGCGTCTTCCACCAAGTCAAGAGGAGCAGGTGATGAGTAATCCATCCAGGTTTGGGCTCCAGTTTTAAGTCTGAAGCTGGCATTGTATAAGCCAGCCCTGGTTACTCAGTCTTTTCTTATCGATGTAAGGAAGAATTCTGAACCCTCACCTAAACTTCTCTGCTCCTCATCCCCTTTCTCTGTATCTCTGGTTGTTCATCCCGATTGGGCATGACACCGCACGGGGCAAGGCGCACCCGCCGACCAAGGCAGCGCCGCCTAAGGTACTGTAGTGGGCCTCGAGCTTGTGGCCGCGGCAAGATTAGACTACGGCGGCACCGGCAGCGGCGCCGGCAGAGGCGCCGGCAGCTATAGCAGCAAGCAGCGACGGCGCGAGAAACCCTAGGTGGCGGCAGCAGGAAGGAGTTGAGAAGAAAATTTACAGAAATGCAGAGCAAGAAGACGAAGTGGAGAAGAGGAAGATGAGGTGATTTAGAGCACAAAGGGGAAGAGAACGGTACCTCCAACAAGAGCCGCAGCTAGCCATGACAACCCTCCCTAATCCAGCTCTTCTAAGCTCCATCTCGTCGCTGCAGTTCTGGGAAGACATCGTCGATAGGATGCTGGTTTCTGGCAGCGGAGGACCTTGGGGTGGTGGCCGGTGATGTGGTGGTAGCCAGCCGCCGCCGCCTGCGCCTTCCCCAACCGCCGGCGCCGGCGCCGGCGAGCGTCTGCTCTCGCGCCCCTCTCAGCCGCGTTCCCCAGCCGCGGCTGCCACCTAGGCTCGCCGCAATTCCAGCTGCAGCCGCTCGCCAGTCGCCGCCGAAACGCCACCCCGATTCCGACCGAACCACACGCACGATTTTGGGCTTTTCTTCGAGCGGAAGGTGGGCTCAATCAGGAGAAAACCGTCGTTGTAAACAAAACAAAGATGAATTACGCGTCAGGTTCGATCGGGTGGAGTCCGGGCGTGGCTAGTTAGACTGACCGGGGCACAGAATAACTATTCTCCACCCTGTGTACCTAATAGAGTTTAGGCATATAATATATATATAATTTATGAAAAATATTAAATCTTAAGATCCATCGTTAGCATGTATTAGGCATATAAGACCCATCATCAACATACAAGATCACAAATGCATGAGATCTTATGATTTATGGTATGCAGACGAAGAATAGCAAAGGAAGTAGACAATAAAGCTACAGTGTGTCGTGGACACTATCAGCGCAAAACTACTCTCAGGATGAAGGAAGTCACGTTCGTATGCAACCAAAGACTAAAGTGGCAGCCAAAAAACCTCGTCTTCTTCATGCATGCATACACTCAAGAGGCTATAAAAAGGCCTAAGACCTATAAAGAAATGCATCATGACCAAGAAGATACGAGAGGTAAATAATGCATGGGATCACTATTTGAGCCAACCATATTGTCTATAAAAGGAGCCTCTTGCTGCAACGGAGGACACACAACATCTCTGAGAACACAAGCCTTCAGTAGCAGAGAGAGTGAGCAGCTAGCGAGCAAACTATCTGCTCTCTAGTAGTAGTAGTAGTACATCTTCCCACTGTAAGAAAGCCAATATAATCAAGGCAGTGTAATATAAGGACGGGAAGGTAGTAAGATAATTACTTTATTTTTGTGTAAACCCTTCGGGGTTTCTCGAAAGAGAAAACCGTATGTAAGCTATATTGTGGAATGAAATAATTTAGTATTTCCCTCGGTCTTGTTAGCGTGTTTATACGGATGGGTGCTTATGCTAGGGATCCTATAGGAGAAACCTCTGCTTGCAGTTCTCTGTTAAACCTCTCGTATGGCGTTTGAATGAGAATCTTGTAACTGTACAGAAGGGTTTCCTTCGGGTGGAACTGTCTGGGAAGACGATAAGAAATTACCCATATAACCCTGTCTAAGAACACCTAGGGAAATAAACTTAGCTACTCCTGAAGCAATATAGTGAAAAATACGGTGAGTACTGAATAGAATTAATACACCACTGCACAAACCATTGGTAGCTCCGTTGGCCTTACCAGCCTTAAAAGATCCTGCAAAAAGATAATTATAATATTAAAATATTTATTTTACCATATACCCTAATATTAGCCGAAATAATCTGAATATTAACGTAGCTAATATTTATTAATATTGCATTTTGCGGTATATTTATTGACTCCCTGGGTGCTAATATTCTGCACCCACGCCAGGCTTGCAAATATTCTGCACCCGCGCCAGGCTTGCTAGGCTGCCCGCCCGCGCCGCGCCACACGACCCCGCCCCGCACCGAGCATCAATATTAATCTGCATGTGACGTAACAAATTCACGCCAGGGCGTAGTAGCACCGAGCGCACATCTGCTTCGGTTTCTCTGCATGCACCGTAAGAAGTTTACGTTGAGGCGGCAGGGAGCATAATTTGTGACGAGTGTCCGCTGTGCTTGCATGAGACGTAAGAAAGTTACGTTACAGCTTATAACAACATAGGATGCTGTTCAAGTTTGGTAATAAAATCATGTTGCCGTCCAAAGCTTGCATATGTGAAGTAATATTATGTCGCCCGTCAGATCCGTGCATGCTACATAGGAAAGTTAGGAGAGGAGAACAAAGGCATCATGAGGGCTCGTATTCTATTCGACCACCAAGAGCCACATGAATATGTATTTAGGGAAAGTTAGGAGAGGAGAACAAAGGCATCATGAGTTCCCTTGTTTAGACTGCGAACTTCAGATGCCCTTGTTAATCTGGATTGACAAAACTTCCTCGCCAAAAATCTTGTACCAGGGAAGTTCACGGTCTATAAAATCTTGTACCAGGAAAGTTCAGTACATTCACGTCCGGACACCTCCTCCTTCTCCGGCGTGGGCAAAATATTACAGCCGACGGAGGTTCAGAGACCGTCAGAAAGTTCACAGTTTATAAAACAGAAGTTCACTCGTGTATCGATGAAAGTTCAGAACATGCATGCCGTGTTGCCGCGTAGGATGTACTGATTTTTCTTCGCGTTTCTCAAACTTTTTTCGAATTTGCGCAAACGATATACCGTTGGAAAGCTACTGAAAATCCGCAGCTTTTCCATATGTAATATTTTTCCAAATTCCTTACGGTTTAAGAATAATTTCAAAAATACCAAAATCGGATCAATCTAAAAAGGACAGACGGTATTTTTACGATTGTTTTTGAATCGGTTGTCGGAATGATGCAAGTAATATGGCGTTGGAAAGTTATGATACAGGCGCACTTTTTTTGTATATAACGTTTTTGCTAATTATTTACGGTTTAAGAGAAGTTTTCAAATTACCGTCTGCACGGACCACTCGTGTAATGCGTGCGCGTAAAGAGTATAGCTCACGGAGGGGAGGTTCACATCCGCAGCAAAGAAAGTTCACTCGTGTAGGCGAGAAAGTTCAGATCGTTTATTGTTTAGTTAAACAGGAACCGGTTCCTTTAGCTTGTAGGTATATATATACCCAAATTACAAAGAGCTGACGTTTTTTATTGTGTTGTGTTGCTTCAAGCGCATTATTCTCGTTGGTCGAGCTGCCAGCGTGGAGTCCAGTTCACGTGTTTGTTTTGCCTCTTGGCTGGCTTCTCACACGGGAGCCAGAACAGGGAGTTCTTTATTCATGTGCTGCTCTCCACTGTAGCTTGCCGTTACTCCTCTCCATTCCATTTCTGCGGCTGCTACTCCCGTTGCCTGCATCCGCGCTCGCTGTTCCTGGCCTTCCCTGTGGCTCCTCGCCAATCCTTTTTGCGGACCATTGGAGCGCTCGCTCCTCTCCTTCCTGGTGACCATCGACGCACCCAGCTCCTCGCCGGCCGTCCCGGCCGACCATCTTTCCTTCCGCGACCGTCCGCGGAATCTCTTCTCTGGGTGATTTTGGTGGGATTGAGGTGGGGGAGTGGGGAACGGCGCAGCAGTGGATTTCATGGTTGCGGATTTTTGAGGTACGGTCGATTGGGGCGTGTTTTTGTCATAGCAGTGGCCCACGGGGTCCCACTGATACGGGACGCATGGGTCGCCAGTGACGAAGCCCAGTCAGGAAGGTCTCCCGGCAAGCGATGAATCCGGAAAGCCTGTCTCGAGGAGACGACCCTTGGTGAAGGTGAAACTAAAGGCCGAATACAAGAAGCCCTCGGGAACCCCGGTCCCGGGAAGCTGAAGGAATGCCTCCCGGCAACCAGCCGGGTGTGCTAGCCGAGGAGGGGCACCCCAGCAACCCGTGCTCGGGCATGCAGGCGGGACCCACAGAACAGTGAAGACAGGACAAGACGGCGGACGCAGTGCATTTAATGCACGGACAGGAGTCTTATCGGCAGGCCTAGTCTTGCTGAGCAAGGCTAGGGTGACTACCCTGCGAACCGGTTTTTCTACCGTGTATAGTACATAGGGCGCTGCATGGCGTTCAACGCGGATCAATAAACTCTCGTGTCTACACTTCGTGTCTATCGCCACGCCGGTGATCGCCGGAGCGATCACCTCGCCCTCCACCGAACCAAAAAGGGGGTGCTCGGCATCCTCGGTGTCGGAGACCGTGCTCCGACGTTCGGGTTGGTATTTTGGATGAATTTTGGTGGAATTTGGATGGGGGAGAGGGAAGGGACACATGGGTTAATTCCATGGTTGTGCAGTCAGACTTATTTATGAGACCGAGCAAAGGAAAAGTCATGGATTATGTTGATTCACTGGTTGGAGGCACTGGTAATGGAATTTCTGGTGGCGCCTAGTTGGAAGAATAGGGTTCAGAGGAGTGTCCTCGTGTTCCACAAGTAGCTAGGATGGAGGGGCAGTCTTGTGTGATGTTGTATCTGTGAGCAGAGAGGGGATGAGACGATTCTTTTGCTTCCGGGGTGAATCGAGTAGACGACGTGACGGATGATCTTGTCATAGCGACGATTCCAAATGTGACATGGCTCATGTTGTTGCTTTTTTTTTTCCCGCAACAATGCGATAATTAGCACGTGTGATTTCTCTGTTAGGAGATTCATACAGGGAGGGGTTATGGCTATGGTAATCGTTGAGTGGATTTGGGGGTGGAGGCACTGGATGCTGTGGGTGGATTTGTTCAGGAATTTTGGTGGATCTCATCTAATGTTGTAAGGTGGTTGCAGGGTTTGGTTAGAATGGATGCAAATTTTTGTGTGGCCAAAATGTTTAGTGTTGATTGATTATCCATGACCGGTTGGGTTGGTTCAGAATGGTAGTTAATTGTGGTTGTTGATGTATATCACCGTTACAAAATGGTAGCTTCTTAGTATGTTACATGGTAACTTTGTATTTTACAGGATGGTTACTTTCGATTGTGCTGTTCTTTCACTGAACATATCAAACTGATATCTGTGTAGCTTGCTATTACATGCCATGGTAACTTTGGGTTCCCATCGCATGGCAACTTTGTGTTCCACAGAATGGTAGCTTGGTATTACATGCCATGGTAACTTTGGTTACATAGTATGGCAACTTTGTGTTTCATAGCATGATAAATTCCAATTGTGTTTTTTTTCCAGAGTCATACGAAAATGATAAATTCCAATTGTGGACACGCTGGCCGGCGCGCGCAGCTGTGTGGCCGCCTGCGGGCCGAAGACGCGCAGCGGCAGCTGCGTCACGAGCACAACGCGTCGCGTGCGATGCCGAAGGAGTCTCGCCCCTATCACCCGAGGGCACCGGGTGACAGGGCGGAGGGCAGCCAGTCGGAGAATCGGCAGCCTCCCGCCCAAACCCCGGCGGAAGCCATTATAGCCGCACGTGTCATGATGCGCTACGAGCCACCGCAAGGCACGCTGGTGCATGAAGCGTGGAGTGCGGAGCTGGACGCGCTCCTCGCACTCGCCGCCCAGAAGCCGGATAGCGAGGGCGCCTCGGCTGGTTCAGGCCGGGGGCAGAACCCGGGACGCGGAGTAGCGCCCCGGTCTCAGGACATGGAGAACCACCCTCCCCCGCCGGGAGGGCAAGGAGGCGAGGATCCCGTGGGGTCCTCGGATTCGTCACCGACCGTTACACGGGCTGACGCGCGAGGCGTCCTGAACGCCCGCCAGCAGGAAGACCTCCGCCGACGCTTGGAGCGCCGGCGTCGGCGTGAAGCAGAACGTCAGCGCCCAGAGGAGCAGGAAGATGCTCCCATGGGCGCCGAGGATGGCTGTGCCGCGTTCACTCGCGAGCTGCGCCGGGTGACGTGGCCTCGCAAGTTTCGAGTGCCGACGCTCGGGACATACGACGGGATCGTGAACCCCAAGGATTTTCTCCTGACCTACACGTTGGGCATGCACGTCATTGGCGCCGACGACAAGGTCAGACCCAACTGGTTCCTGATGGTCCTCAAAGGATCAACGAGGACTTGGTTGCTAAAATTGCCCGCCGTGTCCATAGCCTCTTGGGCCGACCTGCGCGAGCAGTTCGTGAATGCGTTCCAGGGCGGCTACAAGCACCCAGAAACCATGGCGGAACTGCACATGGTCGTGCAGAAACCGGGGGAGACGTTGCGGGACTTCACCAACAGGTTCTCCAACCTCTCCTACTCCATCCCTGAGCCGGAAGCGGCCGCCGTCATCAACACGTACGCCATCAACGTCCGAGACCCGAAGATGCGTGAGAAGCTCAACACGCACCGGATCTGGACCATAAGGGATCTCTTTGCTCTCGCGCACAAGTGCGCGATGGTCGAGGAAGGGCGCTTGGTGACCGAGCTTGCCGCCAAAGCAACAGCAAACCCCCCAGAAACGCGGCGGGAAGGAAGTGCTTGCCACAGAGCCGGGGGCTCCCCAGAGGCCCGCCAAGAAGGCGGCGTCGGCGGGAGCATCGGGTAGCAAGTCGGCAGCGGCAGCGTGCTGCCCCATCCACACCAACGCCACCCACGACGCGCAAGACTGCCGCACTCTCCAGACCATCAAGGAGAAGCGCGAGCAGCGCCTCGAGGAACGCCGCGCTGCCGGGGCTTGCTTCTACTGCAGGGACATCGGGCACCTCTCCGGGGACTACCCGAACAACCCCCGCAGTGGAGCCAGCCGGGGCACAGCCGGCGGCAACAAAGGAGAACCCACGGGGGGGCGCGGTCAGGCCCGCGGCGGCAAGGACCGGTCTCCCCGGGGATGCGACAAGCCTCGCGCTGAGCAGCGCGAGGATGTCTACAGCGACGACAACGTCGACGAGCCCGGCTTCCAGGAGCCTCGCGACGTCGCCTGCATCCACGGGGGAGCGTATGCTCTCACGTCTCACGCCGCAGTGCAGCGGCTCACGCGTGAGGTCTGCGCCCTCCTCCCCAGCGTGGAGGCGCAGCAGCCGTTGAGGTGGTCACATGTGCCGATCACCTTCAACTCGAACGATCACCCGATCCGTCCCTTGTGTTCAGGGGTGCTCCCCCTCGTAGTGTCACGATCATAAACAATGTGACGGTGACCAAGGTACTGGTGGACAGCGGGGCAAGCCTCAACCTGTTGTCCGCCAAGCTGGTGGAAAAGCTTCAGCTGCCCCTGGAGCAGATAAAGCCCACCGACCCGTTCTGAGGGATCAACCCCGGAGTGGTGCAGCCCATGGGGCGAATCACGCTCTCGGTGACCTTCAGTTCCCGGGAAGCATACCAGACTGAGCACATCGTTTTCGATGTGGCTCACACCCCGTTGCTGTACAACGGGATCATTGGTCGGCCAGCGCTGATCAAGTTCATGACGGCAACCCATTGCGCCTACGGCATGATGACGATGCCATCAACATACGGCGTACTCTCCATCAAGTGCAACCTGAAGGACGCTGCTTGGTGCGTGGGCGAGGTCGTGAAGACCTCCGCAATGGCGGATCCCGGCGACTACGACGTTGCCGGGACCGAAGATCCACTTGCCGGTGAGCAACCCACACGGAAGAAGGCGCGCGCCGCTCCCGGACAGGATGCCGGGGGCCGCTCCAGTTCCAGCCTGCGCGTAAGCAAGGGCACGAAGCTGAAGGAGGAGGGCACCAAGGTCAAGAAGGTGCCCCTGCATGCTGGCAACGAGGCACGCACTGTCTCCATCGGTGCGAGCCTCAGCGACAAATAGGAAAATGCCCTCGTCGCCTTCCTCTGGGAGAACTCTGACGTGTTCGCTTGGGAGCCTTTAGATCTTCCTGGAGTCCCTAGGGAGGTGATCGAGCATCGGCTGGCGGTGCGGCCGGACGCGTCGCCCATCAAGCAAAAGGTTCGCTGGCAAGCACAAGAACGCAAGGACTTCATCCAGCAGGAAGTGAAGAAGCTCAAGAATGCCGGGGCGATCAAGGAAGTGTTGTACCCTACTTGGTTAGCAAACCCAGTTGTAGTCCCTAAAGCTGGAAATAAATTGCGCATCTGTGTAGATTTTACCGACCTTAACCGTGCATGTCCAAAGGACCCCTTCCCTGTACCCCATATTAATCAAATAGTAGATTATACAATGGGTTGTGAGTCTTTGTGCCTCTGGATGCCTTCTCCGGCTACCATCAGATCAAGATGGCAGTCGAAGACGAGGAGAAAACAACATTTATCACCCCGATTGGCTGCTAGTGTTACACGTGCATGCCTTTCGGGTTGAAGAACGCGGGCTCGACATTTCCGCGCGCCCTGCGCGAGTGTCTGGGGCCCCAGCTAGGCCGGAACATCGATGCCTACATGGAAGATACCGTCGTGAGGTCGCAATGTAGGGACTCGCTCGTCGGCGACCTGCAGGAGACGTTTAACAACCTCCGCAGGATCAAGCTCAAGGTTAACCCCGAGAAGTGCACGTTCGGTGTGGCCTCGGGACACTTGCCGGGCTTCTTGGTCTCTCACAGGGGAATCGAAGCCAACCCACAGAAGATCAAAGCGATCGAGAAGATGGAGGCACCCCTCAAGATTAGAGACGTACAACGCCTCAACGGGTGCATTGCGGCGCTTGGGCGTATCATCTCAAGGCTGGGCGAGCGAGCCCTGCCTTTCTTCAAGGTGATGAAGAAGAAGGGTCCAATCAATTGGACCCCCAAGGCGGAAGCGGTGTTCCAGGACTTGAAGAGGTACCTGAAGTCACCGCCGGTCCTCATCGCCCCCAAGCCGGGCGAGCCGTTGCTGCTGTACATAGCAGCGACGGACCAGGTAGTGAGCTCCGTGCTCGTTGCCGAGAGGGAAGAGCAAGTCCCGGGGGTTGAGACGGAAGGGGCGGGGGCTCCCGGCGAGCCGAAGGACCCCCGGCTACCTCCTCTGCCCCTGGAACCGAGGGACAGCCCACGTAGACTGCCCCCCGCAAGCGGCTAGTGCAGCATCCCGTGTACTTCGTTAGCACGGTGCTGCGCAATGCCCGGGTACGGTACCCGCAGGTCCAGAAGCTTTTGCTTGGGATCCTGCTCGCTTCAAGGAAGCTGCGCCATTACTTTCATGTGCACAACATCACAGTGGTGTCGGGGTTCTGCTTGGAGAGGGCCCTCACCAACCGTGAAGCCACCGGAAGGGTGGCCGAGTGGAGAATGGAGCTAGCGGAGTTCGGGCTGCGTTTCGCAAACACCAAGAGCATCAAGAGCACCGCTCTCACTGATTTTGTCGCGGAGTGGACGTCGATAGGCATAGAGGAAGAAGAGCCGGAAGTGAGCCTTCCCGGTAGATTGGACGAAGGGTACTGGGTCATGTACTTCGACGACGCCTTCTGTTTGCACGGCGCCGGTGCCGGAGTGGTGATCGAGTCGCCCACCGGGGACCAGCTCAAGTTCGTGATATAGCTCGACTTCGCCAACTCCACCAACAACACGGCAGAGTACGAGGGGCTACTTGCCGAGCTGCGCGCGGCGATCGCCCTCAACATCAAGCGCTTGGTTGATCGCGGAGACTCCCAACTCGTGATCAACCAGGTAAACAAGGACTACGACTGCCCTCAGATGGCGGCGTACGTGGAGGAAGTGCGAAATTGGAGTCCAAGTTCAAAGGACTTCGATTTGAGCACATCAAGCGCAAGGACAACTTTGTTGCGGATGAACTGTCCAAGTGGGCAACGGAACGCAGCAAGGTGCCTCCTGGGGTGTTCGTGCAGAGGCAGTCGAAGCCCTCTGTCGACCCCAAGACAGTTGCCGGGCAAGCCCCTTCGGCAACTCGAGGTGACCCTGCAGCTGCAGGGGACTATGCCGCCAAGTTGGTGGCATATACTAGCTGGGAGCCACCACCCTGGGGGACGGATATTATTCGCTACCTCAGGGACGGGACCCTCCTGGAGGAAGGCGTTGCCACAGAGCAAGTAGCCCGGCAAGCTAAGGTGTACGCCCTGGTGGATGGAGAACTCTACCGGAGGCGTCCTAACGGAGTCATGTTTCTCTGCGTGCCCCAGGAGGAAGGGCGCACGTTGCTGGAAGATATACATCGAGGCACATGCTCACACCATGTGGCCTCCAGGGCACTAGCTGGGAAAGCGTTCCGGCATGGTTTCTACTGGCCGACAGCACTAGCCGATGCCGAACAATTAGTCAAGACCTGTGAGGCATGCCAGTTTCACGCCAAGAAGAGTAACCAACCAGTGCAAGCCCTGCAAGTCATCCCGTCCTCGTGGCCGTTCGCAGTCTAGGGGCCAAACATTGTCGGCAAGCTACCGAGAGCAGTTGGCAACTACGAGTACCTGCTCGTGGCCATCGACAAGTTCTCGAAGTGTATCGAGGTGGAGCCTGTCCGAGCCGTCACAGCGCAGGCGGCCATCAAGTTCTTCAAGGGCATTGTGTGCCAGTTTGGTGTGCCTAACGGCATCCTCACCGACAACGGCACGCAATTCACTAGTGCGGTGTTCCAAGCTTACTGCGAGGACATGGGCACTAAGATTCACTTTGCCTCAGTCGCTCATTCGAGGAGCAACGGGCAAGTGGAGCGAGCCAACGTGGAAGTGCTGCGGTGGCTCAAGACGAGAACCTTTGACAAGCTCAAAGGCCACGGGAAACACTATTTTGAAGAACTCCAGCCCGTGCTCTGGTCACTGTGAGCCACACCAAGTCGAGCGACGGGTCAAACTCCGTTTGCCCTCGTCTACGGGGCAGAAGCCGTGCTGCCCCTCGAGCTCAAGTATGGGTCACCTCGGGTACGTGCGTACAGCGACAAGAGCCAACACACGCAGAGGATTGATGACCTTACCTTCATCGAGGAGATTCGATGCCGGGCTGCTGTACGAGCTGCAAGCTACCAGCAGGGAGTCCATCGTTATCACGACAGGAGAGTCCATCCCCGGGGGTTCGAGGTTGGAGACCTCGTCTTGCGCCAGATACAAGGAATGAAGGCCGGGAACAAGTTGGCTCCATTCTAGGAAGGCCCTTTCCGGGTAGTGCAGGTGACCCGACCGGGGGCTGGCTGGTTGGAAACCGAAGAAGGCTTGCCGGTGCCCAATAGTTGGAACATTGATTACCTGCACAAGTTCTACCCGTGAAACGGTGGTGCCTTACCCACGGGTGACGCTGCGGCAGCGTGCCTCTTTAAGCTAGTGTAGCCGGGCAAGGCCCGATTGTAATCCGCTAGCACAAAGTTGAATAAAGATAAGTGTTCTGGTGGTGGATATTGTGCCTTGCTATTTATGAATGTTTCTGTCTCCTGCTCTAGGCGCACAGAATTGTCTCCTCATCCTTGGTTGTGAGCAGGGGACTGCCGGAACCCCGAAAACCAAGCTCGTTACCAGGACGCCCCGGAATGAGGCCCGGCAGTTGGTGGACCCGTCCGCAACGTGCTACGTGCCGGCGAGGCACCATGGAAATGTAAAGATCCTCGCAACCAGGTTTGAGGTCGACTCTTCTGTGCCCGGGGGCTGGGAGGCAGGAGGTTATCCAGTTTATACTGTTTTTTGTGCATTTCGATTTTTTTTTGCTATGTACCTTGGGCACTGCAGAAATCTGACATGCAGGGTAAAGATGGGGCGAAGGCACACTGTGACGCTCGTGGGGTGGTCACGGGTGTCGTCATCTTGCGAGTAAGTTGTACATATATGGCAATTACTTCGAAGCTTGATGCAGGAAACTGAGACAGGTCCAGTGCCTCCACGCGGCGACTGGTGGTCCCGGGCGTGTGGAGGCAAGAGCTGTGCTTTGGCTATTTAAAGAGACCGGGGCAAGTGCAGCACCAGCAACGGGCAAGAAGGTAAGAGATGTCGCAGAGAGGCGATGGTGGTGCATCCCTCTGCGCTTGTCGCTAAGGGTGTTCCCACCATTGCGGCCCTGCCACATCTATTACGAAACGACACCAGAAATGGCGATGAGACAAGCGAGAGGCGTCGTAAAGATGCGGTGGTGGTGCATGCCTCCGCGGCTCCGAGGGTGCTGCTGGAGGGCGCACTGCCACCGCTCTCAACAAGGTGCAAGGAGTCCAAAAAGAACGGGAAGCTAAGTATCTCAGTTTGGGCCAGTGGTTTTTCCTTTTAGTAACACTGGTTTGCTGGGGTAAGCTCGGTCCCCGTGTTGCCGGAGCATAGGAAGGATGCTTGCGGGGTGAGGACAGCCCCCAAACGTGGCTCACGGGTCCGTCCCGGAGGCGTGCGTGCTGGGGTAGTGAATCCGCAGGCGGAGTGATTAGCCGCTGCTGTTTGGTCCTAGGTCGGCACCGCGGGTCCGTCCCGGGTCCCTAGTCTGGCCAAGCACGTGGTTGGCGAGTCCCCGGGTACGCAAGGCTAAAACACGAGAAGGACAGAGCCCCTCCCCGGCAAACTAGTCTTAGGCAAAGAAGCAAGTAAAAGTAGCATTGGATATATGTTGAAGCTTGAGCAAAACGAGTTAATGAGTAACACTGGTACTGACAAGGGAAAGATGACATAAAAAGTTCTAAGGCGCCACGTGCCACTTGCAGGAAAAAAAGAAGAAGAGAGGAAACTATGTGGGAGGTGCTCCCGGGGCGGCTGCGTCGGTGTCAGGTGCATCCTCGGCATCGGGGGCTTCTCCGGCAACCTCCTTAGCAGCGGCTTCGTCTTCATCGACCTTGCTCTGCATCCGCGCCACCATCTCGTCCACGACGCCCTGCACCGCTTCCCGTTGGGTCTTTGCTTCTTCTTCGTCCGAACAGGCGTCGAAGACCGACTCGAACGGGAAGTCAGGGTGGGCGGAGTGAACCCGGGTGAGAATTTGCCGGCGACCTGCTTGGCCGAAGGCCAATTTGCCAGTCCCTGAAGGCCATCACACAGCTTTGCAGGCCGCTCAGCCGGCCGACGAAGTCTGCGAAGAATGAAGTGAAGCTCCCCATGTCTGCTCCATCGAAGGAAGCCACAGGGATGTCGAATCCCTGCACCGCCTCCACCGCCGAGTCGGTAGCTTCTTCAGCCTGGCCACCTCCCCTGTCCCGTGGGCCCGCAGCTCAGTGCACACCCCACGAGCCTCCTGGGCCTGTAGTTTGTGCTCATGGCACTCGGACTTCAGCCTGCCGATCTCGGAAGCCTTCTTGGTGTTGTCGTCGTCGATTTGAGAAGTTCTTGCCGCACCATGTCGAGCTCACCCTGAAGGGACGAGCTGGCATCTTGGGCGGCTTGAGCTGCCCCGCAAGCTCGCGCTCCCGGGAGCGAGCCTGGTCCTGCAGGTCCTTCTCCCGGCACGCTGAGGCTTCGGCTGCCGTTGCAGCCGCCGTCTCCAGCTCCCCGACCTCATGACGGAGACGCTGGATCTCCAGGGAGTAGCCAGACGGTAAGTCCGTATTCTCCCGGAGATGCCTCTGGAACGAGTCCAGAGCCGCCTGGTGCTCTTCCTCGCTCTTGGCGTGTGTGGCTTTCACCAGCTCGAGCTCCCACTGGTGCTCTTGCTGGAGATCCCACGGCTGCTGGAGAACTTCCGCCTCCGGCACCCCTTGCACAGCAGGCGCCGCCCTGACTTGCCGCGCCTGCTGGCACTCCTCCTGGAGCCGCTGCAGCTCGGTGCGCTGCTCCTCCGCTTCCTGTCGTGCTGCGCCCAGCTCCGCCACTACGCGGGCATGATGCTGCTGCACGTTGTTGAAGAAATCGACGAACATCCACTACTGCTGCTAGATGTTGTTGATCACTTGGTGTCCCTGCTGGAACATGCTGGGGTCGAAGGTGATCAGACCCCAAGTCTGCCCGGCGAGCTCCCCTGCTCCCGGGCTGAAGGCGGCTCTGGCAGAGGAGGATGACCCTGCTGCGACCGTCTGTGATCCCGAGGGTGCGTCGGGATTTCACGGCGCGCCCCCGGCCTGGCCGAGCCCCGCTGCTCCCTGCTCATTCAAAGGGGCGAGCTGGGGGCTCGGGGGCTTCTCCAGGGCACCGCCGCCCGCTCCGGCCAGCGGAGGCTGCTCCGTGTCACCCGCCTCAGACAACGCCCCTTGCATGGCGTCGCCTGTGGCAGCAGTCACAGCCCCGGCAGGCGCCGTGACCGATTGCTGGAGAGCTCCGACGGAGGCAACCTCCGCCGGAGCATCATCGTCGACCTCGCCAGTGACGTCGATTACCCGCACCTCTGTAGGCACAGGCGCAGCCGGAACCCCTCCGTCAACTGCACAAGAAGCACCTACGTCAAGCATGGGAAATGGCGCGAATAGATAGAAGAAACGCTGGAACTCGCACGTGCCTCCCGCCGGGCCGGTGCCCTGCGACCCTTGGGTCCCTAGCGGCCGCTGCCGCTGTCACAACCGCCGCGTTAGCGGCATCTTGGTCGCCGCCACCCGATGCCGGGCGGGGCTTCTTGGTCGGGGTTGTCGGCGACGTGCTGGTCTACCCCCTCTTCCTCGACGAACAGAAAAGCACAAGAACAAATTAGTCAGACACACGAAAAATTTGTGAAATCAAAGGTGTCCTGGATACATTGGACTTACCCCGCCGGTTTGAGCTTGAGCACCCTGTCCGCCAGGATGCTCCTCGCTGGAGGGCTGCTTCGTGCGGGGCGAGCTGTCAGAGCCGCCGGGGTGGTCGGGGTGGCTGTTGCAGCCGCATCGCTGCCACCGGAGGCCCCAGCCCCTGCTCGCCGTGAGGGTCCTAAGGCTGCGGGCTGGCCTCCCGCTTGCCAGCCCACTCCGCCGCGGACCGCCTCACCAGGGGGACGTCGTCTTCCTCGTCGTCCTCCTCCGGCGCGACCCCGCTGGCTGCCGGGGGAGCGTCGTCGTCGTCGTCGTCGCTGAGGTCCCCTCTGACGCCCAGCGAGGAGTCGTCAGAGTCTGAGCCCTCAGCCCGGGCGGAGGCCTGGCCTGGGCCCCCCTTCCCCGAGTCGGCAGCTGGTTCCTTGCCCTTAAGGGGCCTGGGCAGCGGGGGGGAGGGCTGCGCCGAGGGGTACTCCATGATCCTCTACTCGTCGCAGAGTGGGAGATCCCAGACTCACGGGTTCGGGATCCTAGCGTGGAGCGGGTGTGCTCCAAGCGGGGGCCAGCCGGTAAGGTTCGTCCTCGCCGGTAATACCCTTCACCCAGAACTGCACCTCATCCGGGAGGAGGTCCGTGCGCTGCAGCCTTGTCCGGTCGCCGGCCCCAGTGTACATCCATGCCGGATGCGAGCGCCGCTGCAGGGGGGCCACGCGCCTCCCGATGAAGTGGCGCGCCCCATCCGTGTCCGTGAGCCCAGCCTCACGGAGCGCCTTGATCTTCGCATAGATCGGGGCTAGCTCCTCGTCCTTCTGGTCGCGGAGCGGCCAGGCGTCAGAGCCCTTCGGAGGCCCGAGGGGCTCCTCGTGGAACTCCTGGAGCTCGTCTGTGCGCACCCAGCACCAATCGCGGCGCCATTCGTGCTCGATCTTTTTCTTCCCTGGTGGAGGTGGAGAGATGGTTTGGTTGGAGTTGGGGAGCGGGGAGCTTGGGAGGAGGCAATGGCAGGAGCGAGAGACAATGGGGGGTGCCCGCCGCTGCCCTTGGGTATCTATCGGAGATGGCGGACTGCAACGGACACCCCCCACGATCGGCAATAAAGAGCCCTAAAGAATCGGAGATTAAGAGGGGTGCGCGCGACGTGGCCTTAACTATCTGGTGATCAAGGGGGATAAGGCACGAAATCGTGCGCCCGACCGTTTCGCTCGGAGAAGTGGAACTACAAATGCGGCTCGCGAGGCCGGGTGCCAGGGGGTTCCCCCCCTTGGGACCCACGTGTCGGATAGGGCGTAGCCCGGCAACCGACCGAGGATAGCACTTGCTAGGAACTTCAAGGCTGCCGGCCCACGCCCGGGGGCTACTGTCGTACCAGTGGCCCACGGGGTCCCACTGATACGGGACGTGTGGGTCGCCAGTGACGAAGCCCAGTCAGGAAGGCCTCCCGGGAAGCGATGAATCCGGGAAGCCTACCTCGAGAAGACGACCCTTGGTGAAGGTGAAGCTAAGGGCCGAATACAAGAAGCCCCCGGGAACCCCGGTCCCGGGAAGCTGAAGGAATGCCTCCCGGCAACCAGCCGGGTGTGCTAGCCGAGGAGGGGCACCCCAGCAACCCGTGCTCGGGCATGCAGGCGGGACCCGCAGAACAGTGAAGACAGGACAAAACGGCGGACGCAGTGCATTTAATGCACTGACAGGAGTCTTATCGGCAGGCCTAGTCTTGCTGAGCAAGGCTAGGGCGACTACCCTGCGAACCGGTTTTTCTACCGTGTATAGTAGATAGGGCGCTGCATGGCGTTCAGCGCGGATCAATAAACTCTCGTGTCTACACTTCGTGTCTATCGCCACGCCGGCGATCGCCGGAGCGATCACCTCGCCCTCCACCGAACCAAAAAGGGGGTGCTCGGCATCCTCGGTGTCGGAGACCGTGCTCCGACGTTCGGGTTGGTATTTTGGATGAATTTTGGTGGAATTTGGATGGGGGAGAGGGAAGGGACACATGGGTTAATTCCATGGTTGTGCAGTCAGACTTATTTATGAGACCGAGCAAAGGAAAAGTCATGGATTATGTTGATTCACTGGTTGGAGGCACTGGTAATGGAATTTCTGGTGGCGCCTAGTTGGAAGAATAGGGTTCAGAGGAGTGTCCTCGTGTTCCACAAGTAGCTAGGATGGAGGGGCAGTCTTGTGTGATGTTGTATCTGTGAGCAGAGAGGGGATGAGACGATTCTTTTGCTTCCGGGGTGAATCGAGTAGACGACGTGACGGATGATCTTGTCATAGCGATGATTCCAAATGTGACATGGCTCATGTTGTTGCTTTTTTTTTTCCCGCAACAATGCGATAATTAGCACGTGTGATTTCTCTGTTAGGAGATTCATACAGGGAGGGGTTATGGCTATGGTAATCGTTGAGTGGATTTGGGGGTGGAGGCACTGGATGCTGTGGGTGGATTTGTTCAGGAATTTTGGTGGATCTCATCTAATGTTGTAAGGTGGTTGCAGGGTTTGGTTAGAATGGATGCAAATTTTTGTGTGGCCAAAATGTTTAGTGTTGATTGATTATCCATGACCGGTTGGGTTGGTTCAGAATGGTAGTTAATTGTGGTTGTTGATGTATATCACCGTTACAAAATGGTAGCTTCTTAGTATGTTACATGGTAACTTTGTATTTTACAGGATGGTTACTTTCGATTGTGCTGTTCTTTCACTGAACATATCAAACTGATATCTGTGTAGCTTGCTATTACATGCCATGGTAACTTTGGGTTCCCATCGCATGGCAACTTTGTGTTCCACAGAATGGTAGCTTGGTATTACATGCCATGGTAACTTTGGTTACATAGTATGGCAACTTTGTGTTTCATAGCATGATAAATTCCAATTGTGTTTTTTTTCCAGAGTCATACGAAAATGATATGTGTGCTATGTTCTCTTCACAACATAGACCATATGATGCTTTTAGGAATTTATGATGTAAGTAAAATTGTTAAATGGATGAAGGCATGTAAAAAATGATACTATTAATGTAATAAGTTAACACAAAGCCTTGAATGGTAACCTTTTTGGTGTTTAGCACGGTAACTTTGTGTTTCACATAATGGTAGCCTACTAGTGCATGCCATGGCAATTTTGTGTTTCATAGCATGGTAACTTCCTAGTGCATGTCATTGTAACTTCCCGCTCCATAGCATGCCATCTTTGTGCTTCATAGCATTGTAGTTTCCTATTGCATGCCATGTAACTTTGCATTCCATAGCATGTCAACTTTGTGTTTCATAGGATGCTAACTTTCAATTGTGTGGTATACTTTTCCCCCGAGGCATATCAAACTCCATAGCATGGTAACTTTGTGTTCCATAGAATGTCAGCTTTTTAGTGCATGCCATGGTAACTTTGCATTCCATAGCATGGTAACTTTCGGTTGTGGTATTCTTTTCCCCGGAGGCATATCAAACTCTAAAGCATGGCAACTTTGTGTGTCAGAACATGGTAACTTTGTGTTCCATAGTATGGTAGCTTTTTGGTGCATGTCATGGTAACTCTCTAGTGAATCCATGTTATCTTTGCGTTCCATAGCATGGTAACTTTTCTGTGCGGTATTTTTTTCCCTGAAGGTTGTGTCACAGCATGGTAACTTCATGTTCCATAGAATGGTAGATTTCTAGTGCATGCCATGGTAACTTTGCACATCCCCCCCCCCCTTCCCCCGGAGGTTGTGTCGCAGCACGGTAACTTTGTGTTCCATGGAATTATAGTTTCCTTGTGCATGCCATGGAAACTTTGCGTTCGATAGCACGTTAACTTTTAGTTGTGTGGTATTCTTTTTCTTCTTTTCGCACGAGGCATATCAAACTGACATGTTTGCTATCTTTTCTTTAGAACTGAGACCATATGATGATTTTTACGAATTTAATTATGATGCAAGCAAATAAATGGATGAACGTATTTAACTATGGTCTTATTGATGTGATAATCACAAAGCTGGAATGGTAACTTCTTTTGTGTTTAATATGGTAACTTTGTGTCCCATGGAGTGTAGGTTCGTAGTGCATGTCACGGTAACTTTGCATTCCACATCATTGGCAAATTTATGTTTCATAGCCTGAACATGTGGTAGCTTCAAGTATTGCCTTATGGTAACTATGTGAAATTGTCTCGGATCCTTAAAATTTGTAAAATTTTCGAGTGATTTAGGGACAAGTCAAAAGCTAGGGGTCTGAGCATTTGAGTGCTAACTTTATGCCCTCTCTACTGCTATTTCTTTGTTTTTTAAATGTATTTCTTGATCTCATCTTGATTACTTTTATGTAGTTTTTTGCTCCATTCCTTTATTAATTTGTTGGTGAGAGAACCAAGCAGATGTGTGAAAATAGAGAAAGTCCTAGTCCCATGCAGCCCAACCCAAATTAGCAAAGGTTCTCGTTATTGTGTTAGGTTAGAAAGGATGCAGCCCGCTTTTAGGATCAGTAAATGAGTCGTTGCTTGGAGGCCCAGCTGGATCGTACGTGCAGCTGTTCACCGACACGTACAAGGTCGCACGATGACATGCCCAGCTAGATTGTACGCGCGGCCGGTCGCGCAATATATATAGTGAGAAGTACCAGTATGGACGTCCTCCCCGGTTGATACAGCTGCAGCCGTCGGATGCTTCCTCGCGATTCGCAGCCCAGATCATTTTCTCGGCAATTCTGATATCTGAGGGTGTTTGCGGAATCCCATAAAGCTGCCCTCTGCTGTTCAACCTGCCCACTTGCAGGCCTACGCACGCTAGCCCCTAGGTTCTTACCGTTGGAGTTCTTACCGTTGGAGGAGGACCACGCTGCCACCCGTGACCACTTTTTGGAGGCTTCTCCCTCGTCTCCCCCGCCCCCGGTCAAGCTTCTTCCACGCCTCCCCCTTTCTAGCTCTCCCCGCGTCGCCTCCGCCGCCTCCCTCCCCACCCCCGCTCTCCTCCGCCGTCCCCGCTCTCCTGCGCCGCCTCTCTCCTCCGCCCCGCTCTCCTCCCCACCCCCGGTCTCCTCCGCTGCCTCCCTCCCCACCCCCGGTCTCCTCCGACGGCCCCGCTCTCCTACGCCGCCTCCCTCCGCCGCCCCCGGTCTCCTCCCCACCCCCGCTCTCCTCCGCCGCCTCCCTCCCCACCCCCGGTCTCTACCTCACCCCCGCTCTCCTCCGCCGCCTCCCTCCCCACCCCCGCTCCCCCGCTCTCCCCAGACGCCAGAGCGGGGTGCCGATACGCCGCCCCGAAGCCGACCTTCCCGGGGCGCCGCCCCGAATCTGACCTTCCCGCGGCCACACTCCATGAGACAAGGCCGCCACGGAGGTCAGGCGAGCCGCGGGCGCCCAGGACCAGACCGGGATTTGAACGGATAGGGGGCGGAGGAGACGAGGAACGGACTTTGTGAGATCGAGATAGGCAATCAGAGAGGGGTGAATGATTGCGTGGAAGAAAATTAAAACTTTTCCCGAAAGTTCAAACCCTAAATCACCTTTCTGTCCGTGATAGTAAAATAGCCGTAACTTTTGATTGGATGAACCAAAAAATACGTAAGAGTATGGAAAAGAAAGGTATTAAAATTATCTAACCAACGCAACAAGAATCAGCTCAATCGGACTTACCAATCAAAAGATATGATCAAAATAGTAACAGCTGACAGAAAGTTACGAGGATTAATCTAAAACCAATTTCGAGGAATAACAAGAAAGATGAATTAATCGCAATCTTCTCTTGATCTCGTAATAAACCTGCAGCAAAGTATTATGAACTTGTGATAAACCTGCACCAAAGTATTAGAAAGATCTAGCACGAAGATTTCACGAAGATCCGAGAAGAACAGAGATGACACCGCCAATGAATCTCTTTATTGCAACGATGTCGATCGATTACAAAAGATGCAACCATGCATCCAAGAACTCTCCAAGAATTGATCTAGATCCAAAGTTTTGAGTTCCCTCACGTCCTTGCTAAAACCCTACTTAGGATGCTCTCTATTTATAAGGGAAAATTCGCAACCCTAAACCGAATCCGAATCCAACACGGACTCCTCTGTCCCGGTCAGTATTTGGCCCGTGGGGCCCGCATACGACCTCGGATTGAGATGACTCCAAAAGAAAAGTTGTTCGTCTCGACGACGCGCACAACTTTCATGTAGACCATTTTTCCATCTGACGCCATCTTGATGACGCTACTGTTTAATCTTTAAACAGCTCTCATCCAGCCACGGCTGGACCTACATATCTTCACCTCGATGTCACTTCATGCCATCAACTCTTCTTGTGATGTCTTCAAAACTCGACCATCACGTATCGAATATCTCCAATACCGTACATCTCCGGTATAAACAACATACGACAAACCGGTGCCCTCCCGGATCATCGTAGCCTTCACTTCCATTGTTCCTTCGCACGAACGTCCCGCATGACCTTAATCCTCGACCTCAGCTTCTCCCAAGCTTCGTCTCTCGATCCCGTCATCGACCACGTTCTTCTAGCTCCGGCAACACCTGAAAGCGAACACACAAATAACCAGTACGAGCACAAGTCCACGACTTGACTCAGGGTAAGTTTCACACAACTCACGTCATGTTTTCACGTAAGAAACTAATGGATCAGCACACCACTAGCACACCACATAAGTCAAAACAAGATACATGTCATCACTTAAATATCCATATTATCCAAAGTATCCACATCAATGTTTCATCTAAAACACTTGCCAATGTTACACATCACATATGATTTCACAGACTTCCATCAGCTGTTTGGCCGTCGTCCGCACGAGCCACCGGAGATTTGGAGCTTCGGGTTTCATCGGCAAAGAAAGCAAGTATCTCTGATTCATGTCGACTTCAGAACTAGATTTCCACTGGGACCATTAAATTGTTTCTGATTTGCCGACGGCAGGTACAGTTTCAACCCGTGAGGTCTCCGGCAGCCCGACTATCACCGCCGATCACGCCGGACAAGGATTGACTCAAGGGTTGAGGCACATCCATCTTCTGCATCTCCATTGCCAGATAAAAGTTGGTTGTTCTAGGTACGTAATGAGAACAGAGCATGTTAGGCATATGTTTTTCATGGCAAACAACAGTTTCATGGATCGGACTCTTTATCTTTATCAATTATTTGGAACTTGTATCGGCTTGATGCTGTATTCCGTCAAGGCTCTGTGGAGATGGGCACCGTGAACATTTCGTATGTTTTTTTGTCAGGAGTCCTGAATATTGTCGGCGGCGGCGAGCTTCATTAAACGGTGTCCAGAGACGGAGTCATACTGCGAGCGAGGTATGTGACGGGCTCCTATGCATGGGTTATAGTTCGTTGAGATGGGTTCGTGCCTTTTCTGCCTGGGAACAAATGCGGTAAAAGATCTGTTGGAAATTTCTAAAGCTTGAGAATGCACTTGTTTTATGGGATCATTCTTAGTCTGGCAGCATCTAGTTCATCTACCTCCGTGGCATATTAAGTGTCTCATATGTGCCCAATTTTCTTGTGTT
Source organism: Brachypodium distachyon (assembly GCF_000005505.3). Classification (NCBI taxonomy): domain Eukaryota; kingdom Viridiplantae; phylum Streptophyta; class Magnoliopsida; order Poales; family Poaceae; genus Brachypodium; species Brachypodium distachyon. Next base: position 26,744,564 of record NC_016133.3, on the reverse strand, counting down.
CGAACTTTAAATGGGAAGAAAATATTACAGAAGAATACATGCTGTAGATCCCTACGAATTATGAGGAAGTCTGATTATTTAACCATGTGTGTTTTATTTTTAAGGTTAAACCTTGTTTACACCGACGTTGTTCTGTCCTGCACCTCTAGCTTCTGCGTTCAGTTAAAGACTGAGCACAGATTGTTGTTGTTCTGTTCTGGTTTTGTTTTCATGCTTTGGATTGGAGACGGGTTATTGGCATGCGAGGAATCCATGATTAATTGGGCTTGTAGTTTCTGGACGCGTTTTGCAGGAGGCGGTTTTTATGGATTTAAGCTCGCAGTCCTCATCCGAGCGGCCGGATGCTGGATTGAAGAGAGATTTGTGCGCTCACCTGTTCGTTACCGTGAGAAGCATCTGCAGTACCACCCCCCAGTGTTATGCTGGTGCGGCGTCAAATCTCCTCGGTAATCCCTAATATTTTCTCTTGGCCAACATTTATGGGTCCCTTGTCCTGATTATGGGTGTTCTTATGGTTCAGTCCCCTAGATGTGCTGGCTTTCGGTGGCATGACGATGAGTTGCCGTGGTTCGTGAACCAGCTGCTGCTAGACCTCCGCCATAACCTTGGCATCCTTGGGAAGGAGAACGGCCGTCTGCACGATGAATCGCAGAGGAAGAATACCATAGAATTAGGTATGGTATTTGTTGATCATAAAACCGTATGACATTGTTGTGGTTTATGCCTTCCCCGTGGTGGCTCATTCTGTCGTTTATTCGATAGAACATATACTATGTTTATGAGCTGTTGTTGTTGTTCTCATGGTTTGGGGCTATCGGTGCCATGTTCGCAGCATATGTAAAGCAGCGGCGGAGCTTCTCGTCCATTTTCAGGTGGCGGGGTGGGGGAGATTGTCTGTATGGATGCAGGCGAGGGGTCCTCCCCGGAGCGGCAGCAGTCTGGCCGTAGGAGAGATTGGTCGCCCTCACCTGTCCTCCCCGGTGAGAAGCCTATGCAGTACCACCCCGCCGTGTTATGCTGGTGCGGCGACAAAACTCCGCGATGGATATCTTGGAGCAAAAACAATGCTGGGAGGAGATATAATAGTGGTGAGTTGGTAATGAACATGATTCTATAATCTCACAAGTGCTTGTTTGTCTGCCTATGATTAAGTGTTTTCCTATGGTTCAGGCCTCGAGGTGTGGATTTTTCCAATGGCATGACGATGAGTAGCCGCAGATCGTGAACCAGCTCATGCTAGACCTCCACGAAAACCAGCACATGCTGGGAAAGGAATACGATTGCCTGTATGGAGAGTTGCTGAGAATAAATTCACAAGCTTACAAATTCCAAAGGAAAAGTCATCTATGGAGGCAGGGAGCTCTATGCAGAAGACGGAAACCCATGTCAAAGCAAGGGGGTGGTTACATTCACGGATTTGCTTCTTCCTGTATGTATGGGCGATATTTATTCTCATGTGGGTTCTTTTCAAGTGTATTTGATGTTGACAATGCACACGTCAATGTGAAAAATCTGCAAAGTGTATGTAACCTGCGTCCTCTGGTATTTAGGATCTCTGAGACGTGGAGATAACAGCTTTCCGACCATGTTTCATGGGTTACCTGGTCAGATTACCATCGATGGGCCGCGGTAGTAATCTGGTCACTTTCTGTGATTTGGCTGACAGATAGGATTATGCCGGCAGCTGTGTGATTGGTATTTACTAGCTATATACATAAAAGTAGTTACGTCCTCCCCGGAGGATACAGCAATCGTGATGCGACAGTGCTTCCAGCTTCTTGGGATCACGCCAGTTTTAAAGCTGTGATTGACCAATGTTTTATCTTTCATCCCATATTCATCTTCACACAAACCCCTCAATGTTTGCAATTTTTGTCCCTTTTAAGTTGTATCCCAGTTGGTGCAGCTAACGTATTCAAATCGATTGCCCCATTTAATAACAGAATCAATCTATGTAGCAATTGATAGTCTAAAATTTAGTTTTGCTTGGCCCCGGTATGATTCCGTAAAGGGGCCCATTTGAGAACAGAAACGAGCCTAAATCAATCAAGTTACCGGGGCAGAGCAAAATCACTGATATGGGGTCAATAATAGTTAACGCTGGCTGAGAGGGCATGTATATTGTTTGAAATGTTGCCGATGATCTTGCTGTCCGCATGAAAGCAAATTTAATCTAAATAATCTTGCTGAGATGAGAAAGCAATTGTCCGCATGTAAGTTCCACAAATCAGAAATCAGAACCCACGTATATTTAGGATGGATTTATCACCCAATCCACAATGAAAAACTTGAGGAACTTTTAGATGAGGAATATGGTACCCTGTTGTGAGATCCACGGGTACTCGATCTGAACATTATGCTCACCTATATTAATGTGGTTGATCAATCGATATGGCATGGCATGGGGTTACTGTTTTACGAACGACATGGCATGGACCTCCTCCGGCAGGGTAATAGTAGAGCGCCGTTGTCGACGGGCTCGACAACATGCTACTGATTGCATTGCTGATCAACGGTTGATCAGGAAAAGTGACAGATGGCCCGCGTTTGTATGCTGTATCAAGAAATAAAACCTATTGAGATATGGATCGAGCGCGGAGAATGACATAACATTATGGAAAACCCCACCAAATTGCAGCTCGATGGAACTAAAATTACCATTGTCCGTCCGGAGAGGAAATTGGCGTCGCGTTGCAGAGCCGTCAGAGTCAACTAGACGCACCGCTGTGCTGCGTACGGTTGCTGAAGGAGGAGGAGGAGGAGTCGAGACTCCGCTGATGGAGGCGCCCACAGGTACAGCGTCGGCCAACGACTCCGTGTTGGGGCGGAGGACGCCGACGAGTTCGGTCGGAGACCGCAAACCGTCCAGCCTGGGACGAAGGGTAGGAGGACCACTCACCAACCGTCGACAACCGTCCGCCGGCGCGGATTTGCCAGGCAAGGTGCAGCCCCTGTTCAGGTCTCCCATGGCGAGCAGTTCGCCGCCGCCGGCGCAGGATAAAGGAAAATGGGGGGGGGGGGGGGGGTGTGTTTGGGAACCTGCGGTGCGCCTCCCTCCCCTCCCTTCGGTTCTCCCATGGGGGAGCGGTTCACCGCCGCCGGCGTAGGAGGAAGGGAACCGGGGGGGTGTTTGGGAACCTGCGGTGCGCCTCCTTCCCCTCCCTTCGGTTCTCCCATGGCGGAGCAGGAGAAAGGGAAAAAGGGGGGGGGGGGAGTTGGGAACCTGCGGTGCGCCTCCCTCCCCTCCCTTCGGTTCTCTCACGGCGGAGCAGTTCACTGCCGGCGGCGCAGGAGAGAGCTAAACGGGGGTGTCTGGGAAGAAGCTAGGCGCTAGGGTCACGGGCCTTCGGTTCCCTGAGGCTGGCCCATCAACGGTGCGCTAGAGGTCAGGTACCTGTCAAGGAAACAGGCCGGATATTGATTTCAATTCAAATTTTGAACCTAGCGGTACCGGACTAAACGGGAAAGAGAAAAAGTATGGGCCGCGGACCCTGACGGCCCAGTCGATGCCAGCGGCAGCCTGCCATCTGTACAGTAGCCTAGGCCTGGCCCAGACACATATGGCATTGATTTTTGAATTTGTGTGGTCCTCAAATACAACAACATTCTATAAGGAGAAACAATTTGAATCTTGGAATAAAGTTGTCATACGTGTGTAAGGGGAAGAATAAAAAACCATTTCTGTAAGAATTATGGAAAGAACTAAAAGGAGATTAAAAGTTGGAATCCCAATGCACATGGACGGTACCGATCTATATATATATATATATATATATATATATATATAAAGAATATATATATATATATAAAGACACACACACCTACAAGCTAGAAAGGAATCGGTTCCTATTTAACTAAACAGGGAACGACCTGAACTTCCTAGCCTGCACGACTGAACTTCCCTCGCTGCGGATGTGAACTTTCCCTCCCTGCGCTATACTCTGCACGCGCACGCTGTACGGGTGGTCCGTGCGGACGGTAATTTGAAATCAGGTCTTAAACCATACAGAATTAGCAAAAACATTATAAACGAAAAAGATGTGCCTGGTTCATACCTTTCCAACACCGTATTACTTGCATCATTCCGACAAGCGGTTCAAAAACAATCGTAAAAATACCGTTCGTCCTTTTTAGATTGATCTGATTTCGGTATTTTTGAAATTAATCTTAAACCGTGAGGAATTTGGAAAAACACCACATATGGAATAGCTGCGGATTTTCAGTGGCTTTCCAACGGTATATCAATTGCGCAAATCCGAAAAAGTTTGAGAAACACGAAGAAAAATCGGTACATCCTACACGTCAACACGTCGTGAATGGTCTGAACTTCCATCGATACACAAGTGAACTTCCTGACGGTCTCTGAACCTCCGCTGCCTATAATCATTCCCACGCCAGAGAATAAGGAGATCTACGGGCGTGAATGTTCTGAACTTCCCTAGATACACGTGTGAACTTCTTTTTTTACAAATTATGAACTTCCTGATGGAGGTTGGGATTGGGATTGGGATTGCGAGGAACGTTCTGAACTTCCCTTGATACACGAGTGAACCTCCGTTATATATACGGTGAACTTGCTGACGGTCTCTGAACCTCCGCTGATTGTAATTTTTGCCGCGTCAGAGAAGAAGGAGGTCTACGGGCGTGAACATTCTGAACTTCCATCGACACACGAGTGAACTTCCATTTTATAAACTGTGAACTTCATTGGTACAAGATTTTTGCCAGAAAGTTTTGCCAATCCAGATTAACAAAACTACTACACCCGTTTTTTTGCAGCCTACCAGTTAATGAACTTCCCAATCTGAACATGTGAACTCCCATGAAAAGAGCATGTGAAGTTCCCTACCATGTGAGGAAGCATCCTTGCTGGGGCCGAAGAAGAAGGTGGTAGCCGCGTGCGTCATCGGAGAAAAGAGGTGGTAGCCGAGGCCGGTTGGGGGAGGTAGCGAGTGACGGCGTTGCGGGCTCCCTCGCGTCGGCCTCCGCCGCCCTCGCTCGCCCGCGCTGGGGAAGGAGGTGGTAGCCGGGGCCGGTCGGGGGAGGTGGCTCGCGCGGCTGTCGCGGGCTCCCTCGCGTCGGCCTCCGCCGCTGCTCGCTCCCGCACCGGAGGAAGGCGGTGGTAGCCGGGGACGGTTGAGGTAGCGCATGACAGCGTCGCGGGCGAGGGCCGGACGAAGAGCCGCGGCGGGGGCGGGGGGGGGGGGGGGGTCGGGGTAGGTTGCCCGTGTCATGTGTGCGGATCGGGGGTTGTCAGGTGTGCGGATCGGGGGTGCTCGGGTGTGTCTGTTTAGGAATAGTTCCTACTTATCTTAAGGTAGGTTCATGTTTAGTCCTGCCATGTGTGTGTATGCATGTGCGTGTGTGTGTGTGTTATATAATATAAAGAAAGTAATATTCTGTGTGCCCGCAACCCGTTAAAAAAAGGGTAACTACACCAGAGAGTACCTCGTAATTTCCCTTTATTTATTTATTTATATTTGGGCAAATTCGAGACAATTAATATGGATCAGAGGGAGTAGTTGATAGCATCCCGTTCTAAAATTCTTCCATCCTTCCTGGATAAGATTGCAAGCTACAACTACATGTCCTTTTTCATGTCTACTAGTTATGAAGAGCTTGCATGCATAACTTAAACATGCATGCATAAACTCGTATGATTGAACAGCTTGCTAAGAAGATAAACAGATGCACCAAACTGAATTGACACTGATAAATTCTGGGGCAGCCTGCAAAAAAGCATGCAACACTTATATGCATGAGTCAAAATGGGGCCATAGTGTAATTAGTACTGACATCACCAGATGAAATCGGTGTACGGCTGCAATTAAAAGTAAGCTCGAGATCGTTGGGAGCCAGGAAGGAGGGGAAATAAAGAGCAGGATTGACCTGTCAGTGAGGTATGTGAGGTCCACAGGATCTTGATAAATGCCACAGAGAAATGGTTTGGGATCAGTCGTAGGATAATTACATACCCTGGCCTGGGAGGCCCATGAATTAACATAGCAATAAATCATCCATCCGAGCTGAGTCACGCTGCTTTGTTGTTGTGGAAGAATTCAGCAGTTAATCTCTGTCGAGTGTCTGATTAATTATTTACTGCCTAGTAAAGAACCAAAGAAATGTAGAAGCTTGGATTCTTGTTCAGTACAAGATGATGTGCTAAATGCATCCAATTCCTGATAGTACTCAAGAAAAGGAGGTAGGTAATGTGTACATCTAGTTACCAAGTCACCCTCGCTATCTACTTTGTGCACGCGCAAAGAAGCAAATGGAGGGTTCAGCACACGCATGCATGGTTGTAAAGACTAGAAGAATGTTGGCGAGAGTTGCAGAGTCGCCTTCATCCTGCTATGGATCATCTCAAGGAAGGACCTGAGATCAGTTTTAAGAAAAAAAACTTGTTGCTTAACTGAAATGTCACTGTTGAGTGTATCCACCTCTGCCCTGAAGATGAAGAGAGGCAGAAAGCCACCACTGGTTATTACTGAGGTGAGAAGAAGCCCAAGGATCAGTGAGAAGAATAATGGTTTCAGGCGTCAGTCATGTGTTGATAGAAACTGCCTTGCTTGCTCTGCCAAAGCACCAGAGATATCTAAAAAGATAGTTAGGAACCTAAGTGAAAGATTTGGTGTAGCTGCTGATAGAGAGGAATCTTCATCTGAAGCCTCTAGCAAGAAGACCAAGAAGCCCCTGGCCAATGATGATACACCCAAGAAGTAGAATGGAGGGCTGCACACATGGATGTGCTCACTATAGACATGGAAGGCAGATGGTTGCGAAGCACTATTTTGCTAGTAGTAATAAGCTTTTGTTGGCATGTAATAAGTACTTTTATGCGTTTGTGAGATGTAGTCTGAACTTCCTTTACACTTGGTTGTTTTTCATATGTTCACTGTGCTGTCATGTGTGTTTCATTTTCCACATGTTCATGTCATCTGCTACACATATTGTAATGACTCCTTTCATTACAATCCAACACCAAATTCTCTCCCAGTTTATCAATGAGTACAACTGACTGGAAGATTCTTGCTTGGAACATCAGAGGGATCAATTCCAAGGATAAATGGGTTCACATTGCAAAGAAGATTGATGAAAGTGGTTGCTCTGTGATCTGCTTCCAGGAGACAAAAAGAGAACAATTTGACCTTGCATTCATTCATAATTTCTGCCCCCGAAGATTTAATAAGTTCTGCTTCCTTCCCTCATGTGGTCGATCTGGGGGGCTTCTCACAGTTTGGAATGGTTCTGTATTTAGTGGTGTTCCTGTATTCAGTAACGATTTTTCCATCTCTGTTGATTTCACTTGCCTGACATCCAACAGACAATGGACACTCACCAACATATATGGTCCACGTACTCATGCGAAGAAGTTGCAGTTTATTACTTGGCTTAATGACATTGATATGCCTGATGAGTGCAACTGGATTGCCTTGGGGCATTTCAATTTCCTCAGATCTCCTGATGACAAAAATAAGCCTGGTGGCAATATTAATGACATGCTTATGTTCAATGAGGCTATTAGTAATCTTGGATTGGTGGAGCTCCCTCTGAAAGGTAGAAATTATCCCTGGAGCAATATGCGGGATGATCCACTTCTTGTGAAGCTTGACTGGTGTTTCACTTCATTCAACTGGACCTTAGAGTTCCCTGACTCAGAAGCACTCCCCCTTGCTAAAACCACTTCAGATCATGTTCCTTATGTCATCAAGGTTGGCACTAATATCCCAAGGCCACAGATTTTTAGATTTGAGAACCATTGGATGGATCGGCCTGGATTTGAAGAATTGATCAAGAATATCTGGTACCAGCCATCACACCTGCAGGAGGTTGACTAGAAGAATCTTTGCCAAGTTGAAAAAGTTAAGAGGTGCAATGAAGAAATGGATTAAGCTTAAGTCTGATCTCAATGATATCATTGATGAACTCAACATGCTGATCTGGCTCATGGATAATATTGAGGATTCTAGATCACTCACTAGCTCAGAGAAAGAGATTCACCTGGCTTGCAAAGCCAAACTTACTGAGTGCCTCAATATGCAGAAAAATTATTGGAAGCAGAGAGGTAAGATTAAATGGGTCACACTTGGGGATGAAAATTCTAAGTTCTTTCACTCTCTTGCTACCATTCAACAGCGCAGGAACAAAATTGCTTGCATTAGAAGACCTGATGATTCCCTTGAATATAAACATGAAGGTAAACCTGCACTTTTGTGGGATGCATATAAAACTAGATTGGGTATGTCAGAATTCCATGCTATGTCCCTCCCCCCGGATTAGTATTTTCCTAACGGGCCTGATCTTTCCTGCCTGGAAGCCCCATTTACTAGAGAAGAAATTGATGAGTTTGTTGAGAGCCTTCCAAGTAACAAGTCACCAGGACCTGATGGATTTAACATTGATTTCATTAAAAGGTGTTGGCCTATTATCAAGGAAGATTTTTATGACCTTTGCTCATAATTCTTTGCTGGCAAACTTACATTGGGTTGCATCAACTCATGTTACATTACCCTCATCCCCAAGATTGATAATGCCACTGGTATCAATGAATTCAGACCCATCTCTCTACTGAATTGTACACTCAAATTGCTCACCAAGCTCCTTGCTAAAAGACTTCAGAAGGTCATTATTACCCTAGTGCATCAAAATCAATATGGTTTCATCAAAATTAGAACTATTCAGGATTGTCTTGCCTGGTCATTTGAATTCCTGCATACCTGTAACAAGTCTGGAGAACTTATCATCCTGCTGAAGCTGGATTTTGAAAAAGCCTTTGACAAAATTGAATACAATGCTATCCTGAAGACTCTCCATGCAAGAGGATTTGGTCCCAAATGGTGCAATTGGATTCAGAGCATCCTCCTGTCTGCTACCTCCAATGTCCTCCTTAATGGTATTCCTGGGAAGATCATCAATTGTAGAAGAGGTGTTAGGCAGGGTGACCCCCTTTCACCTCTCCTCTTTGTTTTGGTGGCTGATCTTCTTCAATCTGCTCTTAATAAATCTCTCACTGATGGTGACATTCAGAGACCCATCACACCTGGCACTATACTTGACTTTCCTGTGATCCAGTATGCAGATGACACACTGATCATCATGCCAGCTAACCCAGACCAGCTCACCAAGCTGAAAGATATTCTGCACCAATTTCAGCAATCCACTGGACTGAAGGTCAATTTTTAGAAATCCAGCCTCATTCCTATTAATCTGGAACAACCCTCTGCACAGAATCTGGTAGATATCCTGGGATGTCACATTAGGGCACTTCCTTTCACATATCTTGGGCTTCCCCTGGGCACTACTAAACCTAAGATACAAGACTTCATGCCTCTGGTCAAACGTGTGGAAAGGAGACTCACCTGCTTCTCCAGCATGCTTTCATATGGGGGTAGGCTGCAGCTTGTTAACTTTGTCCTGTCCTCCTTGCCCACCTTTCATATGAGCACTTTCCTCCTTCCACAAGGTGTTATTAGACAATTGGATAAATATAGAAGACATTGCCTTTGGAGAGGACAGGATTTGACCAGGAAAAATCCTCCACTAGTGCATGGGAGATAGTTTGTAGACCTAAAGATGAAGGGGGGGGGGGCCTGGGTGTCATAAATCTTGAACTGCAGAATAAAGCTCTTCTGATGAAAAACATGCACAAGTTCTTCAACAAGGTCAATCTTCCATGGGTGCAACTGGTCTGGGAGCAGTACTATGCTAATTTCCTTCCCTCCAACACCCAAGCCAATGCCTCATTCTGGTGGAAAGACAACCTCAAGCTTCTTGAGAACTATAAAGAGATCACTACCTGTAACTGTCATTGTGGTAATACCATCCAATTCTGGAAGGATTCTTGGCAGGGGGAGCCCCTTTCCAGCAAATGGCCCCAGCTTTATTCATTTGTGCATCAGCAAGATATCTCAGTGGCTGATATCATCAGGGAGGATGACATTACAGATCATTTCCATCTTCCCCTCTCGGTGGAAGCATTTGATCAGCTTCAGGAGCTTAATGCACTGACTTCCAACACGGTTCTTGTTCTTGATAATCTGCTGGATACATGGACTTATCCCTGGGCCAAACGTGAGTACCAGGTTGCTCATATGTATAAGATTCTGATCAGCCACATTGATATCCAATCCACCTTCACTTGGAACTGGGCCTCTTGCTTCCAGTTGAAGCACAAGATCTTCATCTAGCTTCTTCTTATCAATAGGATGAACACTAGGGCTATGTTGCTGCAGGGGCTTTCTACCTCCCTTCATATAATTGTGTCATGTGCAACCACAATACCCTGATGACCAGAGAACATCTCTTCTTTCGGTGTCCTTTTGCCCTTTCATGTTGGCATTACATCTGCCCTGGTTTTCTCCCCTCTGATTTGGTTCATCAGAATTTCAAGAGGCTCAAAGATGAAATACATAAGCCTTTTCATATGGAGATCACCACCATGATCCTGTGGAGCATCTGGAAATGCAGGAATGAATTCATCTTCAGTGGAACAGTGCCTAGCCTTTATAGATGTCGTAATATTTTCAAAGAAGAAATATTTCTTGTCTTCCATAGGGCTAAAAGGAAATCCTATGTGGCTTTCAAGCCTTGGATTGATAGATTTAGATAGCCTTTCTCTGGCTTTTGTACATTTTGTAACCACTTTTATTAATATATTGCAGTAGGCTTTTTGCCTAATGTATGTTCCTCAAAAAATAAATGTCACTGTTGATCATCACTCTAGTATCCTCATGGTTTGAGCATTACTCTGGAAACTTACTTTTTTTTTAACTCACTCAAGATGGTACTACAATATAACAATTCGGGTTGTTGCTAGCTCGCGTTTTAAACATTATTGTACTCCGAATTTAGCCAGACTTTGGAAACTTTGACCGCTGATATTGTTTGAAATAACTTATTACTAACAATAGCAATTTCCAGTACTTCTCCATGGCACCAACAACAACAATGCTACCTGTAGCACCTCCGAATTTCACAAGCCAAGGATTTTGACATTTGCCCAACTCCCATGTCTTGCCTCCCTTCAAAGCTCCTTAAGCCCTGGCCCCCATTCCATACACACAAGCATCCCACCTGGCCAAAACGAGGCATCTCCTCCTCCGACGAGTTCCCTCCTTATAACAGAAACAGCAGCAAGCAGACGCGAGCGCCCTTGGCAGCAACATCAAAGGCGCTACTAGGAAATATATCAACCGATCGAGCGCGCGTCCGCAGGGAACACAAGAACCGAATCCATGGGGCCACCACTGGCCACGCTGTCGGAGGAGCCTGGCGGCGGAGTCGGAGAGGAGGAGGCGCGGGCGCGGCGGAAGACCGGTCTCCACGCCGCGCTCCACCGGTGGGCGCAGGGCGCACATCCCGCTCCGCTTCCTCTCCGAGGGCCACCGGAGACCCTCGGCCGACCTCCGCGTGCTCCTCTCCGTCCTCGCCTGCCCCCTCTCTCCCGTCCCCGTCCTCCCGCGTCACCCTCGCCATGTACGCCCCCCATCTCTTGGGCTTGTTAATTAATTGGGTTTATTTATGCTTGTTCATATCTTGATGCTTTTGCAGGTGTCGTCGTCGGCGCAGTACATAATCGAGCAGTTCAGGGCGACGACGGGGTGCGCCAAGATCGAGGGCGCCGCCGTGAAGAGCATGTACGCGGCGGGGCGGGTCCGGATGGCCATGGCGCACGACCCCGCCGGACACGAGGGCTGCTTTGTCGCGTGGCAGCTCGTGCCGGACATGTGGCTCGTCGAGATGGCCGTCACGGGGCACGCCGTCGCCGCCGGCTGCGACGGCCGCGTGGCCTGGCGCCCACGCCGCCCGCGGAGGTGGCGGCCGACCCCTGCGGCGCGCCCTTCAGGTTGGCCTTGTGATTGGTTTCTTCCGTAACTGCTACCTTCTTCTTGCTTTACTCAACAAAATCAAAATCTTACGTATTATAGTATATAGAGACGCTACACTAGCCAAGTGAAAATAGCTTAAACATATCGCATTTTTCGCAAATACGGAGTACTTCACTACATCTTGGATTAAATTCGACGGAAAAAACCCTTGAGTAATAGAACTTCATACCTATCGTATAGCAGTAAAATTATTGAAATGTGTAGATGCAGTACTAGTAGGGGTAGTTTTTTTAGGACACCTCCACGTAGCATGGAGCTCATGTAATCGGACGAAAACTAAAAACAAAAGGGACCCCCTCCACTGGCAACCAGATCCGGCGTGACTCATCAGATAGGGGTTGAAGGACCTCGACGGGCTCCGAAGGAGCACGAGCACGGAGAAGCTTCGCCGGAGCATCACACCCCACACCGCATACACCGCCGCCCATTGAAGGGGAGAGAAACCAAATCCGCTAACAGAGGTGGAAGTGAGGCACGCCTCAAAAGCCCAGCATTTCTCGTCGCCTCTGATTGACTGCAGACCAACGCTGCCCGAGGCCGCCGCCCCAGCATCTGGAACCCTACTACGCCCAGCGCAGCAAACCGCTTTCAACCACTCCCGCCGCCGCCACCTCGACTTCCTTCCTCTGCCAAGGCCTGCCCAAGCAAAATCCGTGCCCGATACGCCAGATCCACTGCCTGGACAAACTCAGCCAAATCCCGGGACCTCCGTCCTGGCATCCGCTGCCATAGCCTCGCCGGCCGTTGCCTGCGTGCCGAAGCCTCGCATGGGGGTAGAGAGTCGCGCTAACTGCACCGGATTTGCAGCCAAACTCAACTCCCAAGAATCCCCCGCCGTCCACCACCTAGGCCGGCCAAGCCGGCCATCGATGGTGCAGCAAAGCCATCGTCCCCGACAAACACAACAACGCCTGGCCGGTCAGCAGCCGCTCTGGCTCGATTAGGACCACGTGCGAACAACTTACAAAGAATTAGGGTCCACATATGCACTTTTAAAGAATTAGGACTCACTTGACACACCTCGAATAGTTTTAGGACCTGCGGTGCATTTTACACTATTTTATTTCTTTTCCTTTGACTACTTATAGTGGGAGTAACATAGAATGCCGACTAAGCAATTTGGTGACGTGGCATGTATTAAATGAAGAGAGAGAGCTTTGGAGTAACTCGATTTACCATCACATCACACATTTCAAGGTAGAATGAGTCTATAAGATAATAAATATGGGTTTCTATGTTACTACCCACTATTTAGGTAGTAACATAGACTATTAACATATGCATGTTACTAGTTTATGTTACTCCCCACTATGACTAGCCTTTGGATGACATGTACACACTACAAGAAAAAATGCTGATTTAAGACCACCCCCCATGCACCCATTTTCGTCACTACATCGTCACTATTTCTCATTTATGACCTTTTCGTGATGAAAAACGAATTGTCAAATAGCAGCCGTCGCTAACGACACTCTATGACCAGATAAGGGACGGCCTGGTCTTCTTAGAGAGCTTCTGGTTGTTCACCCGTCGACGTGCGACGAACTTGCAACCCATGGAAATTCGCAACATCACACACTTGTGCAGTAGTCCGCCGACCACAAGCGGTTTCGCAATCTCCCAATTCCCAGCGGAACGACAGATAACGCTCGAACTTTCAGTAGATAATAAACACTCTATCAAAGCGAATATGGTGTATAGGATTCAAGATGAATGCTTTCGCAATTCAGCAGAGTCTCGAAATAAGCTAAAACGTGGTCCAACCCTAACCCTAGGCGCACCCCTTGTATATATATAGGCGAGGGGTGGCCAGCAGCCCTACATGGACTCGGACGGGAACCCAAACATGGTTCGACTCAAACTGATACAACCAATCCAAATTCGGATTTGGCTTAAATATGGACTCACAGGTCCTGGCGCTCCTGAGACATGTAGAACTTGTTGCAGGCTGTCCCGGTGCGCCTTTTACTCGTACTCAATTTGTTGTGCAACCTGGGCATATCATTCTTGTCGTTGGCTGTCCCTTGCACACAAGTTGATCTTCTAGTGACTTGTATCATCCGTCTTCAATTGTGGTGCACCTGCATCCCTCTCCTCTCTCGCGCATATCTTGCTGTTGGATATCAGCACTTGATGATCCTCGCACTTGGCCTCCTCTCCTCCACGCGCCATGCACGCCTCAGCCTCAAACATGATCATACGAAGATGCAAAGACTTAGGAAGCATAAAATTCGCATCAATATAAACATTAGGTGCAACTAGGAGTGAGTTCAGCTGTTGTTCTAATAACTTGGCACGTGCTCGTGTAATTGGTCCAATGCGTAGATCATTGGGTTTGTCTTGAACATCAATATCATCATTAGGCAAAGATAACAAAGGACTTGTGATGCCCTCTTCATCCTCTGCCCCCCCCCCCCACGCCCCCACCCCCGTTCAAAAGGCGTCGACCTTGACACTCCAAGGTCTTCTCCATCATATGGCGTCAAATCAGCAACCTTGAACGAATTACTCTTGCAGAACTTGTCGGTTGAAAGATCTATCTTGTAAGCATTATCATTGATCTTGCCAAGCACCTTGTATGGTCCATCTCCTCGTGGCAACAACTTAGACTTACGCCATTCAGGAAATCTGTCCTTGCGAATATAACCCACACCATATCGACGGGCTGAAAGAGCACTTCTTTTCTCTTTGTGTTGACACGTGTAGCATTGTACTTGCCCTTCTTCTCTATTGCGTCTTTATTCTTCTCATGTATCTTCCGTACAAAATCAGCACGCTTGGATGCCTCCATATTCACTCGTTCTTTACTTGGAAGTGGCAGCAAATCAAGTGATGTAATGGGTTTGAAACCATAAATCACCTCAAACGGGCAAACACTACTACACAAACAGCTACTAGTGGCGGTTGAAAATCGGTGTTGGTGGCGGGTAAATGACCCGCCACCAACCACGCGCCACTGGTGCTAATAGCACTAGCGACGGTGCTATAACCCGCCACCGGTGCCTACCACTAGTACTGGCGGGTAGATATGACCGCCACTGGTACAAATTCTGAGATTTTAAAAAAAAGGCAGGCCACAGGCCTGTTGCACAGAAATAAATCTTCATTTAAATCAACAAGCAAATGCCATGAACACAAAAACACGGGCCTGGATTGCACTAGAACGTCAACGATGGTGGACCAAATTACACAGACAAATCCATACATATTAACAATCTGGGCTGTACAGAGAATAGAAAGCATACACATTGATTAATCGAGAAACCAAATACATTATAGAGCGCATACACATCGATCAAAGCATACACATGTCCGATTCCACCAATAGCGTGAGAGCACACTTTGATTCCAGCGACTAGCAAACCATCAGTAACGGGTGACATGGTTACGTCCGCCACTAGTGCCCCACTTGTGCATTTAGAAAATACAAAAAATATATTCTATAACCAAAAAATTGTAAACCTTTTTGGCAATATTGTTTGTCATGAAAAGAAGCATATTTGTGCAAAAAATGGATACATTATCATGAACTATGGCATAGAAATGCACAAAACTTTGGTTATTTGCCTTAAAAATCTAAAATTCAACTATGAGAAATAACAATATTGTACTACATAGGTCATTTTTCAAATATTACCATCTGATATTATTGTTCCATTATGTTAAGCAAGAAAAAATAAGACTTCAGAAAAAAGAATCACATTTTTCTGTTTTTTTATGAATTAGTTATGATTTTTTCAATCTTCAAAGGTCTCTTGGGGTCATCAATGGCGGGCCTAGATGCAAAGCCCGCCACTGATGTGTATTTTTGTAAATTTTGCAATTTTTCACATGTGTCCATTAGTGGCGGGCTTTCCGTGCCCGTCACTAATGAGGGTTCATTAGCCCTCATTAGTGACGAGTGTGGTACGGGTTTTTTGCGCCCGTCACTGATGACGGTTCATGAGTGACGGGCGTGGACGCCCGCCACTGATGAGGGGTCATCAGTGACGAGTTTTGGGCGCGCGTCACTGATGAGGGGTCATCATTGGCGGGCGTGATATGCCCGTTACTGATGATGGTCATCAGTGGCGGGCGGGTAAGGCCCGTCACTGATGACCCGTCACTTATGTTGTGTTTTGTAGTAGTGCGGGGACGGCTAGATCCGGCGGCGAGCTCTCCACAACGGCGTCCTCCTCTTCTGCAGGAGAGGAGAGAAAGAGAGTGAGAACATAGAGAGAACCGCCGGAGAGAGGGGAAGGACGTACCGTGGTGGGCGTAGCCGGATCCAGCGGCGTCAGGGTCGGATCCGCCGCCCTTGTGGCCGTGGCGGCCAAATCTTCTGATGTCGGGGCCGGGGTTGTGCCAGGGCCAGCCGGATCCAGCGGCGTCAAGGCCGGATCAGCAGGAATATTGCCATGGTTGTTGCCACTCCGGTCTTGCCTCTGCTGCCTCCTGTGAGGAGGAGGGAGAGGGAAGGGAGGAGGGTGCTAGGCGTCGGGGAAGAGGTCGGGGAGGAGGAATTCTGGAGAGGGAGGGAGGCGGCTGGGATCTAGTCAGGGAAAGGAGAGGAGAGGAGGAGGTCGTGGGGGAGAAGAGGGCTGGAGGAGGAGGGGCTCCGTGGGGAGATAGGAATAGGATAGTTGGGGAGGGAAAGAAGGAAAGGGGACCGACGGAGAGAGAGAGGAGGCACACGGGAAAAGAGAGGCCACAGGATCGTGAGAATAAGCGGTTGCGATCGTTGTACGTCACCGATCCGGGTCCTCCCAATTCGACCAATCGGGTTACAACACACGGATCACACTTTCAACTAGAGCAAAACCTCCAGTGGCGGTTTTGCAAGGCGGGTTTTATTGCAAAACCGCCACTAGAGGGCTCAAATTCGTTTTATTTTTTATTTTTAGTACAATATACATGTATTTTGGATTATAATTGAATTGGTTTATAACTTTATATATATGGTCTATTTTGTGTGAAAATTGGGAGCGATTTTGACCCATATTAACAGTTCTTGCTTCACAAAATACCTCATTTTTTGTGTTTAGAAAATGAAAATACATTTTTTCAACTAATTTTTTTTTAACTCTTTAACAATATTGTTTGGCATGCAAAGACGCACCTCTGTGCAAAAAATTGGATTCATTATAACGAACCATGATATAGAAATGGCCGTGCCTATGCTCATTTGGCTTGAAACTCATAAACATTCATACTTGATAGTCCATTCCATGAAAGATTTTTTTGAACATTTGTCAAAATTCAAGTTTATCATTTTCATGGCAACTTGTACACATAAAATGACTCCATGCCAAAGAATTAACTTTTTTCACACTTTCTTCATATTATTAGAATTATCGCAAGATGGGGTGAAAATTGTCGGCACACCTATCCATCTAAAGGTGTTGAATATTAACACCCTATATTAAACTTACATAATTCTTAATTTTGTACCTTAAAATGATTTTTGAATTTTTTAGGAACACACTATCACCCACTTATAGTTCAAATTTGAATTACTTTTGGGAAATCGCTAGAAATTTATTTAAATGGGGAAAAGCATACATAAATCTAGAAAATTCAAAACCTTTTGACACGACCAATTAAATATGGTCTAGTTTGTGTGAAAATTGTATAGGTTCCATTTTGAACCATAAAAATTGTACTTGCTTCGCAAAATACTTCATTTTTTGCATTGAAAATATGGAAAATCATATTTATCAGAAAGACCATGTGATATTATTGTTCCAACGTGTTAAGCAATAGAAACGAAGACTTCAGCAAAAAGAATCACATTGTTTTGTTTTGTTTGAATTACATATGATTTTTGCAAGTTTCCGCGGTCTCTAGGGGGTCACCACTCGAGGACCAGTGACGGTGATTTTCATTAAAAAAATCACCGCCACTAGTGAGGGTCATCTGTGGCAGTGATTTTTTGAATGAGAATGACCGCCACTCGTGACCTCACCAGTGGCGATGATTTTTTGAATGGAAATAACCGCCACTGGTGAGGGTTCATGGAAGGGGTATTTTGTAGTAGTGAAAGTTACGTTGCAGAATGTACCGCCCTGTTATAATTAAGCGAACTCCACATGTGGCAAACAATCCTCCCATGCACGCAGGTTCTTCATGATCATTGATTCACCACCCCTTGCACACCTGGGCATATCATTCTTGTCGTTGGCTGCCCCTAGCACACAAGTTGTTCTTCTAGTGACTTGTATCCTCCATTTTCGGTTGTGGTGCGCCTGCCTCCCTCTCCTCCCTCACGCATATCTTAATGTTGAATATCAACACTTGATGATCCTCGCACTCGGCCTCCTCTCCTCCACGCGCCATGCACCCTCAGCCTCAAACCTGATCATACAAACATGCGAAGACTTAGGCAGTATAAAATTCTCATCAATATAAATATTTGGAGCATCTAGGAGTGAGTTCACCTATTGTTCTAATAACTTGGCACGTGCTCGTGTAATTGGTCCAATGCGTAGATCATTGGATTTGTCTTGAACAGTAATATCATCATTTGGCAAAGATGACAAAGCACTAGGGGTGCTCTCATCATAACCTTTCTTGTGGATTGGTCATAAACCGATTGTCATAACATTATGACAATATTCTTTGGTCACCGACCGACAATGGACACGTAGGATCTGACGTGGCAATCCGACGTGGCAAATTTAGTGACGAAATTAGATGGTCATAAATCCGGTTCACCCAACTAATCTACGTGGGCCAGGTCCAATAAATCATTTATTTTTTTGGTGCATTAACAAAATGGGCTAAGCCCAACATTTCGGCCTACAACCTTTTTTTTTGCCAAAAATGGGCCATCTTTTTCCGTGCACTCCTAACAATGAAACTTTGGCCTGCTATATTTTTATGATTTATTTTTTGGTCCATGGCCTTTTTGCAGAGGCTGGCCTTTTGGTCAAGGCCTTTTCCGGGCTTTATTTAGTTTTGGCCCAATTAATTCACAGCAGGATCCAGGTATTACTTAGGCCGGGACTCCGTTGATCCACCCCAACCAGACATTCAACGATTCAATCCAATAAAATGTTCCAGATTGTTCGAATCATTTCGAGCAATCATTTAACCCACCAATACATTTCATTTAACATAAGAATACTTTGAGAATTCGTTAAGCCCAATACAATTCTTTCAGTAGAATACGCCATGCTGCTCCGGTACATACATGTAACATATAGCACCAAAAAGATCCGCCAAAAAGATTCACGATAGCCCAGCACATTACAACACAACACCAAGTTATCACAAGTATCAACTATCTCCCTGCACACTATTCTATCCCACCAAACTGGATTCCAGCAAACAAAAGGTTGTACGCAATCCAAATTCATCAAGTATCAACTATCTCCCAGCAGACAAAAAGATTATCATCTCCAACTCACCAAAATGTAAGTCCATCTCCCAGCAACTACTTGCCTGAAATTTTACCTAACGTCTCTATCAGATGAGCATACCTCGCCTCATTTTCTTCACTTTTCTTGAGCAGCAGTTGGTGCTCCTTGTTGCGTGCAGCTTCAGCTTCTTCAGACTTCTTCTTAATGGCAGCCAGTTCTTCACGCATAGCTTCAGTTTGTTGCATCTCCCTGTCAAGCCTCTCCTCAAGATCAATCACGTGCGCAGCCACAGCAGCACTTGATTTGCTCACTTTGTCTCCATCAACATGGTGTGCCTCTGCATCAGGTTCAGCATGTAAAGGTTCTCCAGGATGAATCCACCTATCATATGTGTTTGCCATCCCAAAATTATGCAAATGATCCTCCACAACTTCTAAGGGTTCTTGATTACGGTTGACACAGTTGCGGCACGGGCAAAGAATTTGAGTATCCTGGGTAACACTTCTGCGAACATTATTTTCATGATTTGTTACATCATTATGGTCTCTAATAGTGCAAACAAATATGGCGCCTCATATGCATGTCTGTGTAAGGCGGGGATTTTGAAAATTTTGATATCGCAAATCAATGCTTTGACATACTACAAACCAGCATATCATTTATTTGGTGCGGACACAAGACCATTACGCTGCAATGATTCCATCACAACATTTGTCTCTCGCAACATTAAAGTTTTGGCATTTTATCTTAACATTTCTTCCTTCGTAACATGACAAATCCTCGCAACATAAAAAAATACCAATGCACCATTTCGTCGCAACATCTAAATTCGCCATGCTACATTTTGTCACAACATAGGTCCCTCGCAACATAAAAAATCTCTCATGCAGCATTTCGTCGAAACATTGGTCCCTCGCAACATAAAAAATCTCTCATGCAGCATTCCGTCGAAACATTGGTCCCTCGCAACATAAATATCTTGCATGCAACATTTGTAGCATCGAAACAATTATTCTCGCAACACACCCAAAATTGTTACAACATAAAGTCAATTTATATGTAGCAATGAAGATGCATGTTTGTAACATCTACAAACACCGTTTGCAACATAGAAAATAAATAAACAACACAATATGTTCTTCTTCTCCGCCACACGCGGCGCCCATGGCAGCGACAGACATGAGACGGCATCGAGGGCAAGTAGATAAACGTTGTTGGTGGCTCAAGCAGAGAAAGGGCGGAGGGAGTTGCAGCGACGCGGAGAAAGCAGTTGGGGTCGCGGCGTGGCTGCAACGTAGGGTCGTGGAGGGAGGTTGCCGGCAGGGTGGCGGCGATGGTCGCTGCGAGGCACTCTGTGAAGCCAACGGGGCAGCGGCCATCGGATTGCAGCTGTGGGTACAGCGAGGCATCGCGTGCCGCAGCTGGCGACGGCGGATCGATGCGATGGGAGGCGGCGGCAGCAAGTGGTGTCTCCAGCGAGGCATGTGAGGGCTGGCAGGTGCAAGCACGGCAGCCGGCAGCGAGCTACGGCTGCGAGCGCTGCTGCATGCTACGAGCCAAGACATGCTGTGCTAGTGCGGCTGCCAGACAACTAGTCAAGCCATGCTGCGGAGGAGCCCGATGGATCGGATCCATATCTTGCGTGTGGCTTGCAGGATGGAGGGTCATAAAGTAATCGATCAAATCGATCCGACGATCGTAGAGACGGCCGATCCGCGCGCAATACTGGTCGGCCGACGCCTAGCGCGTCCCTATATTTTTTAGGCTAAAACTTAGATCCGTTTTTTTAACAACACCAGCTCATTTGGTCAGCAACCCATCATCCTGCTCAGACACAAGATAAAAAGGCTATGTGGTGGTTTTCAAACGTAAGAGGTAGCTTGTTCTTGTGGTTAGACGATGCGCGGGTGTTCGGCTGGTAGCTATTCCGAACCCTTGCGGCGGCCTATTTCTCGTTCTTGTATTGAGTCCAGTGCCATCACCCAACCCCACATGTCAGGCAGGATTTGCATATTCGTTAGTGCGCCCCACCGGTCAGAGGAGGTTGGGTTAAGTTGTCAGATGATATGTGGGTCCAGCTGTCAGACCTTAGATGGGTCCTGCATATCTCATATGGCCCCGCCGGCGCGCCGTGCGTCGCCGCCGCTGCCGTCGCGAACGCCACCGCCACCGCCGCCTCCGCCGCCGCCTCTGACGGTACAAGTCTCCGTGAAAGTGCTCCGATCGTTGATCGGTACACTGGAGAAATGTACCGAGGCCTCGGAGAAGATCACCAGGAGCGTGGAATAATTTTCCATATGTATTTTTTATATATTTCTATATGTAATGCTGGAGAGATGAAATATATATATATATATATATATATATATACATTCGAGTTTTCTTTAGTTACATTAATTTCGTACAGAAATGACCCGCAAGAATCGTTGATCGATACACTGAAAATAATAATGCAAAAACACTGAAAATAATAATGCAAAAACACTGTAAATAATAATGCAAGAAACACTGAAAATAATAATTCAATAAACACTGAAAAAAGTGAGTTTGAAGACAAGTCACTGCGGGTCCCGCTGTGGATAAAGGAAGGAAAAAACCCGAAAATAGCTTGTCAGACAGGCCTAGAACCTTCCATAACTATCAGTGTCGGGCGCCTCGGGGCCGACAGTGATACCAAACATTTTAAAATCAAAATTTCAAAGATATACGTTTGTAAATTTGTTGAGTTCTTGCTTCGAGAGTCGTTTCTTGCCAGCCTCTTTCTTCTAGAGTTCATGTGTGAGAGGCTATTCGGTTGTTGATTGATGGGAAGGAAGGCAAGATATAATTTTCATGTATTTGTGGCCAAAACAAACACGGCGACATATTAGTAGCGGGCACCCGTGGCCCGACACTCATGACTAGCATCAGTGGCGGGCCTTGCTTCACTGCCATTGATAGAGTTTCGTCCAAATTTCAAGTGTTTGGTCCAAAACGTTAGTAAATAAAGGTTTATAACATATAAGCATTTTTGTTTGGTAACCTTACATGTTACTTGTTCTTCTCAAAGGATTTCAGAATTTCTGGAGTAATTTTACTATATTTCGTACATATTTTGGATTTTCAGCACATTTCGACATTAAATGAAAAATCTCAATACATTTACCGCAAGAAATTAATGTAAGAAAGGTCCATTGGACCCATTGTAACCTAGTAGAACACAAACACATAGGTTTTAATGAAAATTAAATGTTTTATACCTTGATTACTGTGATTTACACTTAACTCGAAACCATAATATGTTAATAATATGAAATAGTTGTCAAAAAATTATGATTTTCTGCAAGTGTCAATTTTTAGTGATACATTCATCACATAAAAAAATCAGAACATTATCTAAATTTTACAATGTACTTCATATACATTGCACCACATCTCCCTGAGTTGTTTCAGGGAGATGTTGGAGAAATGAACTCATTTTGACATTTGGATTTAAAACTTTGTCCAAATCTTGTAAAATTTGGCACACTAACCATATTTGGTATGTATTGCATGTATACAAAAGCATTTTCAGTTTGGACGTGTTTTCATATTTTTTTTGAATTTCAAATTCAGTTAAATTTGATGTGTTGGGGCCAAAATGATACGAAATACATGATTTGAAGTTGTGGAACAGCTATTGGAAGTATGCAAACATTGTTAGTACTTGACTCCTCCAAGAAAAGTTCAAAAGAACTCTTTACTTTTGCAGATTTGAATGGATTTGAGTGGATTTAAATCCTGGTCAACGCAAAGTCAACTTTCTCAAATGAGTTTGAAATTTCACCAGTGTTCTTAACTTTTGATGTACATTCTGTTGGTGCAATCAGAAATTAATTTGGAGAAGGTCAAATTTTGGGGGTTCTTCCAAATGCAGCCATTTGGGTGTGCTGAAATCCCTGTTTTCATGCACAAATAGGTTTGAAAATTGGACTGAGCCGGATGAAATCCAATTTTGCTCAACTTGTATGGTTCAGACACAACCTTTCTTCATTGGTTGTCTCATCATTTCTGTTGAGTTTCATGGGTTTATCTATTTTTCATAAATAAACCCAGAAATTCAAAGAAAGTACGAAGTTCAATTGCGAAATAAATTCATAGGAAATGATAAGTGCCGATAACAATACATGCCCAGGTTCAGATATAGAGCAACAACCTGCTCTTGATCAGTACAAATAGGTAGTCTTCGGACAAAAAACCACTAATACATAGACAACATACATCAAAATCAACATGGATTAAACATAACACAACATCAACATGGATTAACCCCTGCTTTTGGAGGACCTGAGCCATCTACAACACCAGGAAAATAGGGGAACTCATGGAGGCGAGTGAGATCTCCTCGCGGTATTCCAGAACCACCATAGTCCAGATAAGCTTCATCATCTGAAGAAGAATCAAAGTAGTCCCTGTTGTTGTGGTCCGAACCATCAGTAAGAAGATGAAACCTATCGACCACTTTATGGACATGGACAATGACCCCGAACGACAGAGCACGTCTGGTTTCTGGTTTTGCCCCCGCTGCAATTGAATCATCAATGAGCTCATCAGCGTATTGAGGAGCTGGTTGTGTGGCCGAAGTAGGCACTCTCATCAGCAACCGCTTCGGGATGGCACGAGGATCACACATCCATGCCCTGAGCTTCACGTAGCGCAGATCAGTCCTAGGTAGAATTGCCACGAACTCGCCTCCTAGCTGATTAATCAAATTCTTCACAAATTCCAGCTCTTGCGCATCCTCCATCAGTCCATCCAAGCTAAGAACTAGCTAAAAGGCAGTTTTGACTCCTCTCCACGGAAGATGGAGGTCCAATGGCGAAACGAGATGTCGCCGGCAAGGCAACTCATGCGGGCCCAGGACATACCGTGATGCGCTGCTTGAGAGCTGCCATGACCTCTTCAGCCGAAATGGCCAGCGGATTGAGCGTTGATCCTGTATGGATGGTAGCAACGATGGCTTTACCTAGCAGCCTCGCCGCCTTCTCTTCCATTCCGGAGGTGCGGGATATTACTATCTCGGCCACTGATCGGGCCGGATATCAGGCTCCCCGCAGCAAAATATCTCCTCTCCGAATCAGCGGCAGCTACCGACATTGTGGTACGAAGGTGGGTTAGTGCTCGCCATCGCCGCCTCTCGTTCGTTTCTACACACCTACTAGCCGCAGCGCCGCCGCCGTCCTCCGCCGATTTAGGGTTCTGGTCGGGATTTGGGTGAGCTACGGGTGAGAGTAAAGGAGAGCAAGTAGGCTCCACATGTAAGTAAAGATGACACTGGCCTCGCTTGTCATCTGAAGTCTCGTCCCACCTGTCATCCTTTGGCTTGGCCCACCTGTCATTCTTTGTCTCGGCCCCAGCAGTCCGCCTTTTCTTGGCCCACCTGTCATTAACGATGACCGCCCCACCTGTCAGGACACGCGTGCTTTGGCCCGCATGTAAGCTCAGTCGACCCGTTAAGCACTGCCCGCTTGCACTTTCTCCTCGCAGCCCCACACGCCAGAAACACGGCTCCGGCCCCACTGTCAGCACTCCCCGCGGCCCACCCATCGGAAGCAAACGGTCAAAGGGGCTTGACCGTTAGCAGGTGCTCCGTGAGGTCATTTGCGAGGAAGCAGAAAGCGAACAAGTCTAGAACCGAGCACAGTTATGAGGCCTGGGTATTCCTGAGTACAGCTAAGGGAGGAGGAGCACAAAAATAAAAAACCCTAATTGATAAGAAAATAAAAGAGCAGCCCATTATTTCTTTTCTTGATTGGTGCTCCACCTCTGCTTTCTCTTCACCTTCTTCTGTTGTACTACTACTGCTTGAGTGCTAACTGCTGACGAGCTCACGGCTTCTTGACCCACCATGCTCCCTTGACACTAATCATTTTGCATTTCAGCTCCTTGGGTATTTGTTCTTGGTCGATTGTAGCAGATACCGAATTTTCTGATTAAAAAAAACCGCGTCTTCGGTCTACGGATCTCGTATTTTTTGGATCCATTTTGACCCGGGTAGGACAGAATCCACAAACTGGCCAAAAAAAACCAGTTTGCGTATTCTATTATGTCCGAGTCCTCGCAAACCCATAAAATAGGTACCGAACAAATCGACAAGATAGTTCATACAGTCTGATATTTCCCAAAATATGTGTGCGTGGGAAATATGTGTGGGTGAATGAAACACGCGACAAAAACACGAACATAAAATCAAAGCAGCAATGTCATCTCCTTGGCAAGCAGCATTTGCCGCGGTGTGAGCTCCATTTGCTGCAGCGCCCGCCTCCGTTCGTACCACCGCCGCCATGTATGCCGAGAGCTGCTGCGGCTGGCTTCTTCACAGCAAGAGCTTCGCCTCGACGCTGCAGGATCTCCTCTCTTCTCCTCTTCCACCACTCCTTTGCAAGTAGATCAAGACCACTCGGATCCATGACCATCACTTTGTTCTCCTCCGCAAGCAATTCCTCCGCCGCCTTGTTCTCCTCAATTGCCGTCTTGTACGCCTTGATCTTGATCCCTTCTTGTTCAAGTGATGCGGGGAAGGCGCCACCAGGAGCCGCGGGAGGGAAGTGAGCACCCGGCAACGCTTGCGAACGGGCCGCCGTGGATTCGGTGTAGGATGTGTCGGGGAGGTCCATGCCGGAGTTCTTGTGACGGGGCTAGGTCGGTCAGAGCTGGGGTGAGCAGACTGGCGGCGACGACGGCGAGTGGTCGGAACGAAGGCGTGTAGCGGAAATTTCCTTCCCGCCAACGCGTAGTGATCTGTTTCGGTTCCCCACCCATCCAAACTCGGACCCGACTATATTGGGATTCTTAGCCTGCGAGTTCGGATCCCCGAACAGATTTTTCGGATCATCCCCCCTTTACGATATCTGTTCGGGTTAGTTTTTCCCTTCCGAATCCTTAAAGCGGCAGTTATTTTTCGGATCGGGCCTCTAATCGGTATCTGCTAGGGATGCACATAGCCCCTTGTGTGGCCCGAAGCATGCCTTGTCACAACTCGACCCTCGAAGGCTGGCGGCGCATGGTACAAGCAAATGATTCGATTTTATCTCATTGCCAGATGTATATGGACCAAGTGGAGCCGTTGATTTTAATTATAGGTAGTTCCATCCTCCTATCATCCTTAATGTTGATGTGTGAATAAATTGGTCACCAAGTCGCTTTGCCAATGATCGGTATGGTGTCTTAGAGCCTCAAATATGCAGTAACGAGATCGGTAAGAATCTCAGTTATTTTTTCTATTTAAATGAAGTTTTTAAAGGTCGAACAAAGCAGGCTTGGTCAGGGCATGTTTTTTTATTCTTGTCGTTTCCTTCATTCCATTCTTGAGCTGCAAATGTTTTTCATCGCCACGAGTCGCGAGCACGAGCTTGTGGCTATCCTTCAATCATGTGCAAGCTGTGTAAAAGCCACACACTTGGTTCCGTCTTTGTGAACTCGGTGTCGCTGGTGTGCCTACTTCGAGACGGCTACAACTTGATCAAGGGTCATCTCTCTGTCGGGTGCATGTGCGTCACCAATATCTATGGCATCAACATTCTTCTTTATTCCGTTCATGTTGAAACACACTTGTTTTTTTGTAAAAAGGGGAACTCCCCATCTTCATTAATGAAACCACAGATATGTTCTACAAATATTTAAAAAAGAGAAAAGAAGGCAAGAAGAAAAAAACAGCAACTATTGAAGAAATGTTCAGTAGGATAAGATGACGCCAACGGCCTCAGACTCCTCAAGTCATCACAGGCGGCATGACAACATAGCTGATCACAGACGACACACACTCACGCACGCACGCACAACAAGTGAAGATGATCTCCTGTCATACTTCAATCCTTCTCCCCACAGGTGCCTCTTGAGCGATTGAAGATCTCTCCTGCCACACGTCTCAACAGCTTAGTCCCTTAGTGTAGCACCTTTAGCACCCTTGGTCTCTGCAATTCGCTCCAATAGTCAGCCCAATGAAAAATATGAAAATGATCCCAACAGGATCACTTGGTAGCACAAAATCAAAACATACTTTGTTTCTAGTTTTTCATAACGTCCAGAAGATAGTTGTTAAGAGAACTTTTGCAACTGTTAAATTTAGACCACGAAAACGTTTGAGCCAACAATCAATTCCCCCAAAGAGTCTGGGCCTGGACCAGCGTCAAAAGCCACCTGGAGTACACCACAAACAAATCTGGCAAGGGGGCATCTGAACATGAGATGGTCATTGACTCATCCAGCGCAGAACATACATTGATGGTCTCCTTCCCAGCCTCTTTTCAGTAAATTATCCTTGGTCAGGATTCTCCCCCAGAGAACTAACCACCGGAAGATTTTGATTTTAGATGTGAGCTTCATTCTCCACGAAACCTTATAGACTCTTTTAGGTCTCCTGGTCTGGAGGGAGTTGTATTAGGATTTGACTGTAAATCATTTTCCCCCATTCATCCAAGTGACAGAGTCATTGCAATCTGACAACACTGTGTCCCTAATAATTTGAGACAACTCCTGCCAGTGCACAGCCAAATCCCCCGCAGGCATCTTCTAAAACAGACATGCACCTTCAGAAGTGACCACCTTATGCACAGTAACATTTTTACTGAAAGTCAAGGTGTCCAGCCTCTAAAACCTCTCAGCTAATGTAGTATTGCCAGTCCATACGTACATACATCTATGGCTTAAATTTCATCTTAGTTGCGAGGGTTGTCTGACGAGCTTGGTCATTCCGTAGCGGTTCTACAAATTGTTAGAGCATCTCCAGCAGCTTCCCTAAAAAGCCCATTTCCTAACATAACTACCACCATTCCCTAAAAGTTGCAAAAATCAACTCCAGCAGGTTCCCTAAATGGTTTCCAATCTCTAAATTTTTTAGGAAACTTCCCTAAATTCTCTCCTCTTTCCCAATGTAGGGACCAACACCCCATCCCCTAAAACAAAATAGGACCTGACTAGGGAGCGGCCATTGGCTGGTTAAGGCCGGCCAGCCAGCAGCCCAAATTAGGCAGTTACCAATTCGCTTAATTAGGCTAATCCTTATAAAGACATCATTTAATGCCGCGCGCATCGCACGTCCGAGTTTCCCGCATCCATAGCTTGCGCACGTATTTAATTCCGTTTGTTCTTTTCTCAAAACACCATAATTTCCAAACCGAGCGTCCAAATTATAATCCGTTTTCACCTTTGTCTCTATGCGACGAGATCTTCAAAATTAGAACCCAATTGGATATATTTTGACAAATATTTTTCGAAAAGCAACTTTTTCGTATTTTTTTTGCAACCTTGTCAGGACCGTTACATTGTGCTGACAACTTTTCACATACTAGCAATCTTTGTTGCTATACTTGTAACTTTGACTCACGTACTGTCGACTTTTGTTTCTATATCAGTAACTTTCACTACCATACTATCAATTTTGACACTATACAGGTAACTTTAGCTACTATTATGCTGACAACTTTGACTACTAGCATACTAGCAACTTTGGCTCCTATAGCAGCAACTTTCGCACATATATTATCAACTTTGGTTTGTTTACTGGCAAATTTGATATACATATTAACAACTTTGGTATCCATATTAGCAACTTTGGCGGCTACACTGGCAACTTTTCACATACTAGCAACTTTGACTCAATAATAGCAATTTTGGTATCTATGGCGGTAACTTTGACTATCATACTATCACCTATGGTTTCTATATCGGCAACTTTCACTCACGTAGTAGCAATTTTGATTTCTATACGGACAACTTTCACTCACATAGTACTAGCAACTTCGGCAATTTTGACAATCATACTAGGGACTTTGATTTCAATACTGACAACTTTTTTCATTCACATAATAACAACTTTGGCTTCTATATATACCGAGAACTTTCACTGACATATTATCAACTTTGTATGTTGTACTGGCAACTTTCACTCGCATATACTAGCAACTTTGGCTGCTATACCGCCAACTTGCACTACATACTAGAAACTTTGGGACCTATACCGGCAACATGGACTCACATACTAGCAACTTTGCCTGCTATACTGGGACTTTGACTCGTACACTAGCAACTTACACCATCATCTTTGACTCACATGCTAGCAACTTTGGCTGCTACATCGACAACTTTCACTCACAAATTAGCAACTTTACCTGCCAACAATTTTCACTCTAATGGTAGAACCTTTGGCTCATATACTCGCAACTTTCACCCTCGTGCTAGTAACTTTGGTTCACATATCAGCAATTTTGACTCATATACTCACAACTTTGACTCATATAGTCACAACTTTGATTCACATATTAGCAACTTTAACTCTTATACTACTAACTTTGATTCTTAAACTAGCAATTTTGGTCCTCATACTAGCAACTTTGGCTTCCACGTGTAGCATTTTTTGCTCTACTCTAGCGACTTTCATTATCTTTACCTCCATCACAAACAAATCTAGAGTGCCTCGGTGACAACTATGTGTGTTTATGCTGGCAACTTTGACTCCCATACTAGAATCTTTGGCTTATATATATGTCGGTAACTTTCACTCACATACACGTAACCACTCGTCTCCTCACTTGCTAATCATGTCAATGTCGTCTAACGTCGACGGGGTAGGCAAATGTAGGAAAGTTATCCACATTTTAGGCATATTCATATCTTGTAGTACAAAAACAATATCACAAGCAAGTTAACAACAAAGGTAGTCAACTTAGGGCTGAAAAGTTGCTTTATTTTTATACAAAGTTGCTTTTCGAAAAAACATCGTCAAAACATATTCATATGTGATCTTGTTTTGAAGAGCTCATCGCGAGAAACGCAACCATGAAAACATATTAAAATTCCAATGCTCGAGCGGAAAGTTATGGCTTTTTGAATATTTCAAATCGGAAATAAATGCAAGGGATTGCATGCTCTACTCCGTGTTTGCATGCAGCGATGCGGTGTATTAAGCTAAATGACAAAAATAACCGCGTGTGTCCTCCGCTTTGGCTGGTCGGATCTGCCGGCTCAAGCATGCGCTCGCGGAAGAATAAAAGTGCAGCTGCATTTGTTAGCCGTTGGGAACAAAATAAGCTCGAGCGGCAAAATAACCGTCGATTTCACGGGCTTTCAGCTCGGCCGACTCGCCGCCCACGCCGCCGGTGCCCGTGCCCGTGCCATCTCCGGTCACCGGGAATCCATGCTGCCGCCGCCCGAGTCAGTCCGGACGCCGTTCGGCTTGGCGCCACCCAAATCCGTCCCGGTTCGGCCTGAGTACAACGCCGCCCAAATCCTCCGCCGCCACCCGAGTTCGCACCCAAATTGACCGACGAGCCACTCGAATCCGCGCCGCAGGCCGGTCCTGGAGCACCGCCGACCGGTCCTCTTTGTCCCCGCGAGCACCTAGGGCCCCGCCACGTGGCCAGCGGCCTAGCGACGGCCATGTCCTCGTGGTCGATTCGAACCGGTGCAGGTTGGCAGCAGCACGAGTAGGCGGCAGGTGCGCGGGCGGCGCGGGCTGCATGGGAGCAGCCACAGCGTCGTCGGGGGGATTTGGGAGGGAGAGAGAGGGAGAGAGAGAGAGAGAGAGAGAGAGAGGTGACGGCGCGGGCGGCGCGGGCAAAGCAGCGGCAGCGCAGGCAGAGCGACGGGCGCGTACGGATAGAGCGTCAGCGGCTTGCCGGTGGGTGGCGGGGGGCGATGGCTATAGGCATAGGCCGCCAAGAGGAAGAAGAACGCAAATTTTTTCACTAACAGGTCGGTCCCATGATAGAGGAGAAAATTAAGGGAACCATGTTTTGGGAACCTGCTAGTCAGGGTGGGCAAAAAAACTGAGAAACCGAGACTGAGATCCGAAGAAACGGAAACCGATAGAGCCGTAACCGAGAAATCGAACAAAATATCTGTTTTAAGATACGAAAAACCGAAGTTTAATCGGTCAGTTCGGTCAGCAACCAAGACCGAAGGACCGAATCAGATTAAATTGAGTAGGCAAAAAGAAAAGGCCAGGCCCACTAAGCTCTCCCAGGCCTAGCCTCTCTGGTCCGTCTCGTTTCTATCGAAAGAAAATATTCTCCCCCACCCGTACGGAGGCAGCACATTCCCCAGTTTCCACAAGCCCTAAACCTAACCGCCGCCTCCTCAGCTCTTTTCCTCTACGTCTCTCCTCCGCTCTCCTCCTCTTCTTCTCCAAGAAACGATGACCTCCTCTTCTTCCTGCTCGTTCGTCCTGCTCCTCTGTCTCTCCTTCAACGTGCAATGGCAGCGACGACCTGCGCTCCTCTTTTTGCCATGGCCGAGGAGCGACCACAGTCTGCTCCGCCCTCATATTCTTCATGTTCATGCGCTCATCTTCTTCCTCTAGTTTTTTGTTCGGTCAGTTCGGTTAAGAACCGAGCACCGAACCGAAGCCTCAGTTAGCAGATTTCTCGACATGACTTCGGTTAGCATTTCTCAAGAACCGAACTTCCTTACAAACTGAAGCATCGAACCGAAAGTGGCTGATTTTTTGCAAAAAATATTCTCTCTCCTATCCCTAAAACTGAACCGGATTTAGAGAACCTGCTGGAGATGCTCTTAGCTTGGACATGTGTCTTCCCGGTTGCTCCACACTATAGATGGCCATCGGGCCGGGCCGGGCCGGCCAAGGTTAAACAGGCTTGACCCGGGCGCAGCCCGGTAAAGCCGACCTTTAAAGGTGCCGGCCTCTCGGCCCAGGCATGGCACCATGCACAGATCGGGCCGGCCCGGCACGGTAAGCCCGATGGGCCTTAAAAGAGGCCCGTAGAAAAAGCACAGCCTGGCGGCCTTTTTATATGCGTGGCAGCCGTGGAAAATAGATCAAAAGGGGCTTTTTCCCTAACTTGGCACGGCAATCCGGTTGGTCTATTGGTCAGCAAGGGGAAGGGATGGTAGGGAGTAAAGGTGGCAGTCCGGTCGGGTTTAGCCGAGTAGACCTAAGCCATTCCCGAACCCGAACCGTTTTACAAGTCCATTACTCGCCCGCAAAGCTGCCCGCAGGTCTACGCATGCCCATACCCGAACCCGATCAGGTACCCGTCGGGCAAGAAGCTGTTGCCATGCCATGCCTTCGACTAGCAGCCGTAGCGGCGCCCCCCTCCACTTGCAGCAGCAGCGGCGCAGCCCACGCGGCCACGCTCGCCTACCCTGACGGTCAGAGATCAAGCGGCGGCGGCCTCCCCCCACGGCCTTGTGCAGCGACGGCGAGAGGGAAGGAAGGGATGGGGATTCGAGAATCGATCCACTGGGTTCTTGAGGGAAGATATTATGAGAGAAAGCGGTGGCAGTGTAACATCCCAAAATTTCAAACTCTTTTCATATGCATTGCACTCATGAGCATCATGCCACAATTGCATATTTGAATCAATTTTGAATTCCAAAAAGGCTTCAAAAAGGTTTCTATTTCATTTTAAACCCTAAGGTTTCACCCATTTGAGCTTTGGATTTTTAAACAATTAGGGTTTAACTACAAAAGGGGTTTATTGCATAAATAAGCTATCCCATAATTTTTGGATAATTATTTGGAGTTGAAAACTATTTTATTTAAATAGCTATAAAGCCTTAAAGACATTTATAGGGCAAATGTATTTTTATATATTTTATTTGGAAGGGAAGTTAGTCCCAAAAGTTGAATCATATTATAATATGATTTTACAAATTCCTGGAGTTTATTTGGATCAATTTGGAGTTCAAAATCAAAAGTTACAAAGGAAAAAAACAGAAAAGGAAAAAGAAAAGGAAAAAAAAAGAGAAAACCGGACCGTCCCGGCCAAATGGGCCGAACCGGCCCAGCACCTCGCGCATGAACCGGACCGACCGGCCCAGCGCTGCACGCGTGCCCGAACGAGCCACCGAAGGAATGCGCCGGCAATCACGCCCGCGCATCCCGGCGGCCATCCCCGCGCGCCATCCTCGCTTCCCATTGATTCCGGCCTTCCGGAAGCTTCCCGTGCACGTCCTTTAAAAGCCCAACACCTCCCCTCTTCTTCCCCCTTGCCTCCCCAGCCTATTGCGCGACCACACCGTCGGAATTCCTCGCCGAAGCTCACTGGACGCCGTCGCACAATTTGGTCACCGCCGGCAAACTCAAAGGTCGAGCTCCGCCCGCGTCTGCTTTTTCCTCTCCCCCTCGCCTCCGCGCATCTACTGATGCGCCGCGTCTCGCATTTAGGCCAGAGCAGCACCCCCGACAACAAGACCCGAAGGCTCCGCCGCCCGCCGTCGCATTCGAGCCGTCCTAGGCGTGGAGTCCGACGTCCCCGAGGAGCGCCACCGCCACCATCGTCCTCGCCAGGCCGAGCCCCGTTGACCCCGGCCTTTCCCGAGCCGCCAGCTTCACCGAAACGCACCGCCGCCGCGCCCCGCCGCTGCCGATGAACCTCGCCAGAACCCTAACTCGCCGGAGGTATGCCCGAAGACCCACGACCGTTGGATCTCTACAACGGCCGAGATTAGATCTGGCGTTATAATTTTAAACGAACCGGTACGCGCCAATAGGGACGTGACACGTGGCACTGCTTAATAAAAACGAAAATATAATTTTGATCTCGGAATTGATTTAAATGGCACTTTTGCAGAAATGCCCCTGTAACTTCAAATACTTATATCTTTTAAACCACTGGGCCAAAATTAATGACTTTTACCTTTATGGAAACCTCTCAACCTGTAGAATCTTTTGGCACTGTTTAAATTTAAATTTGAATTCTTGAATCACAGTCAATTTACAGAAAGTCCTTTTATGCTATTTAATTCATAACTAATTAGTTAGAGATCCTTTTTAAGTGAAACCAGTGCCCAAAATTTTGTATTGATGTCCTCTGTCCATTGGGACAGAGAGATAAATTTTTTGAATTAAATTATTTGGCTGATGCGAATGAAACTATAATTTAGGGTTTTAAATCAATTGTTTTTACCTTTTTGTTTAAAACCCTAATGCATTTGTTTTAATCACCAATGCTTAGGACCAGTTGATCACCCGAATAAAATAAACCAATTCATGTCACATGTTTGCATCGCATCATAGCATATCTTATTTTGTCATGATGTGAATTGTGTGTTTATGTATGTGTATGTTGTTTGTTTCGTATAGTTTTCTCGGAGAGCAAACCTTGTGATTGTGACGAGTGTTTGAACTCCAACTGTTACCAAGGTAAGTTCAGTTTGATCATTATCCTATTATTATTGTTTTTAAAATACTTATGCATTAGTGTTGCTTGTAGAATGCATTGATAGGATTATTACTCGTACTTATGCTAGCTATGATTTGACCTACTGGCGATAGGGTTACCTTTGCCATGATTCCTCCACCAATAGCCATCGTGATTAGATATTGCTTAGCCATGCTATGTTAGTATACGTGGGAGGGAATCTGAATCACTGTGAAAATGATATTGTGGAGTAATTTTGGAAACTTGGCAAAACAACCCTAATGAACCATCCTGGGTGGACGGCTTTGAGGATTTGAGATGTTATACGACGTCAGGTCCATTTCTATGGGTCCCTCCGAGTCGAGTCCCTGTGGATTCGGTGGTGGATCGTCCATGGACGTCTCCCCATGGATTCGGGGAGCGCTTGCGTCGCAAATGTGGAATGCCACCCGGGGTAACTAGAAACTGGACTAGTTTTCCTGTTTAGTAGCTTCCAGTACAACTACATGCTAAATGGGCTCTGACAGGATGGATGTAAGAAATATGAATCCGGATCCGAAGATGACATCGGTATGTAGCCGTGTAGGTGGGAACGCGTCCCTCAGGTGGTCTGGGGGATTATGTTCTGAAAATTCCTGTAATCGATGCCGTTGCTACTCTACCCTGAGGACGGCAAGGGATTAACACGTCGATTTCTTGTGGGTAAAGTGTACCACCTCTCGAGAGTGTCAAACTAAGTACTTAGCCGTGTCCCCGGTTACGGAAAATTACGAGCAACTAGATTTGGGGGCTGTAAGGAAGGTCTCACTCATTCCAATTTCTAAATAAAATGAATGGTTTGAACTTGGGTTAGGAGTATTGATGTGTCTACTCCATGTCCATAGATTAATAGGAGCATCGGTGTTTCTACCCGGTGTCCATTAGTTAACAATAATGTAACATTCAATTGTATTAAGATAAACTATGTTTTGCTACCACGCCGTAAAGCCAGAACCGCAGTATACCTCAATTGCATATACTTGGTAGGATTTGTTATAACTTCCAGGTGAACTTGTCAATACATTCAATGTATTGACCACGTAGTGGCTGCAATCAATGATGCAGGTGAATCTGACGAAGAGTGAGGTTCGTCGATGTTTTTTGGGTCATGTGCTTACATTCCAACATGCTCTCTCCTCTAGGAGTAGTTGTGACCCATTAGCTCTGCCTTTCCGCTGCAAGTTTTTAAATATTTATTTTGATGAGATGAAACAGTATTTGTTTATGCTGGCCCAAGGGGTCATGCAAGTTTGTAAGTACAATTAAGTTCTGAATGATACGATGTAATAAAGTACTTTTGACCTTTGTATCTTGATAGTACATCTTGAAACTGTGTGTGCTAGTGAGTCGATTCAGAGACTAGCACAAATAAGCACAAAGATCGAACCCTATACGGGGGCGGTCGCTTCAGGCAGCTATCGCACAGAGAGGTCAGAGGTGGAGGAGGTCACGAGGAAGGAGAAGTCCCGAGTGGATTTGGAGGAGTTAAGCTGCCTGCCACTCAGCCATCCCATTGTTGGGCTTTAACCGTGGGCCCAGTATTAGTTGGGTTAGGTTTTTTTCCTTTTCTTTTAACTCTGTCACTGTTCCGGTTATATTATTTAGTTAGATCTGCATGTCATGCAAATATTAACCGGGAGACCCATCGTGTATCCGCGGGTATGAAGCTATACCCACCCTACCCATCGCTAATCAGGCGACCCATCAGGCATACTCATGGGCATAGACGCCGACCCATACCCTACCCATTCGGATCTGGTACCCGCGGGCGAGCGTGCCCGCAGGCGAGATTGCCACCTTTAGTAGGGTGGTTGTAAAATCCTGAAAACTGACTAAGTTAATTCATCGAGTTAAATACTCAAAATATATTTAATTAGCGGAAAGATGAGCTAGAAAATTTTGTTTATATTCTAGTAAGGTTTATATTTGTGGTTAAGGTTTAACCATATTTCTGGTTTGATCACACCGGCTAGGGAGCAGTGTTGGTCGAACCAAGGTCATAGTGATAACCATATATGTCTGCAAATTGCGCTATAAAATTTTAACATCACCTAAGAAGGGAGCAATCATTAGCCCTTGAATTAGAGTTCAAGATAGAACCAACGACCAGTTTTATTTTGCTTTGTCTACTATTAAAACCCATAAGAAATAAACCACTATGCATACTACAAGTAAAAATAACTTGATCTCTTGAACTTGAACCAAATCAGATTGGTCACTGGAATAGATACTTTGCAAATTATACAAGCAGGAGCTGGCACAACAAGTCAGGCTGATGGCTATTCAGCCATTTCAGGGAGAGACACGTAGCATAGCTAGGACACGCGGTGGCCTTCGTAAAAATCAGATAAGAGCAAGGGAAATCGACTGAAGAAGGAAAAAAAATGTAAACGGTTAGACCTTTAAGAGACCGCAAACCTATCCATCTTGCTGCTGTAGCCATTCTCCACAGCAAGACTGAACTCTTCTCCATGGAAGTGACCTAGAAACATCACGCACCTAAGACGACAAGGGGAAGGGAATAGTAGGAGACCATGAGCCTCTATTTCTCGCCACCATAGCAATTCTCCATACCACGAAGCTCTGAGCCATGGCTGTCTCTGGGAAGCCGAAACATTAGGACGAAGAGAGGAAGCAAGAAAGTTAGGAAGGAGGTGGCGCTGTTGGGAGAAAGTGTGAGGGTGGAAGAGAGGATTCCACCGGTGCTGTTCCAAGCGGCGGGTCGAGGCGGCAGCGCCCATGCAAGGGGCATGGCGGAAGGGGGAGTTAGAGAGAGGAGAAATTCCATGGGGATTAGGCGACCAAATCGCAGCCAGATTAGGGAATCCCCCAATCATCTACCAAGCAGGTGAGGCCTTATACTTGGGAGCATCAAGAATCTGAGTTAGAATTTATTTCTTGTTTGCTTGCTTGCTTGTGTGCTGATCCGATATTTGGGTAACAATGATAGGACTAGGTTGGGAGAAGATTTAAGATCACCCTACGTTTAATGGGCAACCATGATTCTGTTCCTATAAGATTTCAGACGAAACCTATGTACAATTATACACCCTGCACACCTGCATTCAGTTCAGATTTATGCCTTAATAATCAACAGAGATATTAGAGCAATAGCAGGTTTCTGTTTAGCACTATATAGAGGGAAGAAAATTAATTAAGATCCGTATAATGCATAATAGTAGCTTAGAACTGCTATAGTTGCTCTGGATGCGATGACTTTGCTTGCATGCTTGTGTAGATAAACTATAGAGGTAAGAAATGAATATAGTCATGTTATCTTTAGGATCAGACCATTTCTTTAGATTACACTGCAGTACCGTAAGTTAGATTACACTCGGCCATTAATTTTCAGAGAAGCAAGAGCCTATTCTTCTGTACTGGAAATTCAGGTCGTGGAGCAAAAGAGTTAGACTTCAGGAAGCCAATTTCAGTTTAATTCCTTAGGAAACATTATCTACAGGAAGTAGTACACAAGTAAAACTTGTCCTGCCTTCGCCACTCTAAAGAAACCATACGCCACTTCAGGATCGAGGAGCTAAAGGATGAGGGTAGTGCGGTACCTAGTATCACATAATGAATTTCGAGGAAAAAAACCAAAGCTCAGGTTAATTATACATAGGTACCTAATATTCAGATCACTGCTCAGTCGTTTAGAACATTGTAGAGCTATGGTGAACCACATAAATTGAATCAGGTTCTCGGATCAATGCCAGTAGGGAAAGTAATAACCAGGCCATGAAATTATTAGCTTCGAGATCACAACTGGAGTCAGATGCACAGCTGTACCAACTGAACCATCGTTTGATAATTAGTAAAGCTCCACATAATTGCTCATTAGGTGTCCAGAGGTATTAATTTTAGAGTTACCATCAAGTTCTTAGAATTTAGCACTTAGGTGAACAATTAGCATACTTAACAGGCTAACCAGTCACAATAAGATTAGAGCAAGACCACCGTATAGCACACGAGAGCTGAAGCCTAAGAATTCTGTTTGTATAAAGTTTGCTTGCAGAAGTTTATGTAGAACGCTTGCATGTCTCTGGTATTACGTGAAATGATGTTGAATAGTTGTTGCTGGACAGTTAGTGGGCTGTGTAGTTGGCCCATGTGGCTCATATACCTTTCCCTGTACTACTATATATATATATGCCACTAAGGGAACCCTAGAGGTGTGAGAGAATAGAAGGTTAGCCCCCATCTCTTGTACTTCATGGTATCAGAGCTTGTGGAGACAGAGGTGGTGGTGCTGCTGGTGAAGATTACCGCCATGGAGTGACTAGATCTGCTGCAAGGGATGGCAGATCCAGGCGTCCTGTTGCAAGGGGTGGCAGATCCGGGCGTCTTGCTTCTAGGAGTCCAAGGGGAGAGCTGTGGTGAGAGTGAGGCATGGCGGAAGACCTGGCAAGGGCGCTGGAGACACTGGCAGAACTGATAACTACCAAGAGTGCGGAAACTGCTGCTGCTGCTGTAGCGGTGGCTCTGGCCAAGACAGCAGATGGAACACTTCCATCTGTTTTGGGAGCTAGTTCTGCACAGACAGAAGGGGTGCAGAAACTTGAGTTGCCACACCAAATGAAGTGAAGTTGGAAGGGGTAAACAACTACTGAGCTGGTCAAGGAGAGGATTGCTTCTTTTGAAGATGAAGACCTTGGAGGGATATGTTCTGGGCGATGTTAGTGAACCTGAAGACAAGAAAGGGGGTGAATGGAAGAAGTGGAGCACTACAGATTCGGGTATTCTTGCGTGGCTCCTGAATTCTTTAACCCCATCTGTGGCTGCATCAGTTGAAGATCTTACAAGTGCTCGTGAGGTGTGGGATGCTCTGTCCCAGATGTGCTCAGGCAAAGGAAACGTGATGCTTGTTTCTCAGCTTGAGGATAGGGTTCATGACCTAACTCAGGGCGAGAGGATGGTGATGACTTATGTGGGAGAGTTGAAGCAACTGTGGGCTGATCTTGATTTGTGGCGGCAGCAAAGAAGTGGATTGAAGGCAAGTGAGTTCTGAAATTTTTGAAAGGATTAAATTCAGAATTTGAAAATAGAAGAGCATCCTTGATGCAGAATCATGCACAGTTACCATCACTTGAGGGAGCTATTGCAGCCATTGCTCAAGAGGAAACAAGGTTGAAGAGCACTGGAAAAGGAGAATCTGCCCCTAGACCCACACACTTTGTGTCTGAGAAACCCGAAACTAGAGACCGTTACAATTGTGGGCTGCAAGGGCATCTTAGTTGGCAATGTCCTGCTCCACCACGTCAAGTCAGGGGAGGTTATAGAGGAGGCAGACCAGGTAGAGGTGGTTACAGAGGTGTTAGAGGCCGAACAAGGGGAAGATACAATCAGAATTACAACCAGAATCAGAATTTTTCACAAGGGGGAAATAGAGCAAACATGATTGTTGAAAACCAGGGAGGACAATCAAATGCATCTCAGGGCGAAGCAAAGACAAATGAGAAGCAGGGGGAGAGTTCCTTCGGTCAGTTTGCCCATTTTGTCTACACCAATGAAGTTAATTCTGAAAATGTCTCTCTCACCACTCACCATCATCTTAGTGGGTTTTGGATTCAGGTGCCTCTAAGCATGTTACTGGTAACATTAGAGAATTTGAAACATATAACCAGTATTCTCTTAATTGTCAACAAACCATGCATAGTGCGGATGGACCTGCTCAACCAGTAAAAGGTGTTGGAATTGTGAAATGTTCTCCAGGCATAGAACTAGCTATTGTTTTACATGTATCTGCTTTCCCAGTTAACTTAATATCCCTGAGCAGTCTTATCGATCAGATTGATTGTTCTTTCACTCTTAACAAGAAAGGATGTTTGATTCAGGAGGGGGAAACTGGCAGGAAGATTGGGGAAGGAATCAGATGCAGGGGGCTATGGTACCTGGACCGAGAGAAGAATGGAGGGCAAGAATCATCATTGATACTTGCAGTGGTCCAGGGTGATAAGGAGACAATGGCAATGATTCACCATTGTCGAATGGGACATGTTTCTTTTGATAAAATGAACAAAGTTTATCCTGTTGTAACGAGTAAGGTAGATTTGAGTAAACTAACGTGTGATGCGTGCGAGTATGCAAAACACACTAGAACCTCTTATGTGAGCAGATGACTCAGGAGTATAACTCCCTTTATGTTGGTGCATTCTGATGTTTGGACATGTCTTGTTCTGTCCATTAACGGAATGAAGTATTTTGTGACTTTCATCGATTGCTATACTCGTATGACTTGGATATATCTCTTGCGTCACAAGGATGAAGTGTTTGAATGCTTCCAAAACTTTTATGCATATGTGAGTACTTGATTCAAGGTGCAGGTACAGATGCTTAGAACTGATAATGAGACCTGAATATGTGAACAAGAGGTTTGGAACATTCCTGTCAGAAAAGGGCATTATGCATCAGACCTCCTGCCCTGATACTCCTCAAAATGGTGTGACTGAAAGGAAAAATCGTCACATTTAGAGGTAACTTGCTCTCTCATGTATACGATGAATGTTCCAAAAATTTTGTGGGGAGAAGCTGTTCTAACTGCTACTTTCCTTATTAATCGAACGCCATCTTGAATTCTGAATATGAAATCCCCATGTGAGCTCTTGTTTGGTGAAAACAAGTTTCCTGTTGCTCCCAAGGTGTTTGGCTGCACTTGCTTCGTCCGGGATCACCGCCCTTCAGTGAATAAGCTTGACCCAAGAGCAGTAAAGTGCATTTTATAGGCTATCCGTCTGGGCAGCAAGGGTATAAGTGTTGGAATCCAGCCAAGAGAAGGACTTTTGTCAGCATGGATGTTACCTTTCGTGAAGCCGAGCCTTTCTATGGGGAACCAACAGATTTGAGTGTGCTATTTGAAGGTCTTGATCATCAATTGTGTTTGCCTGATGCTCAAGAGGGGGAGAATTGAGTCAATCAGGTGCTCAAGCTCAAGCTCAACCTCGTGTTCAAGCTCAAGCTCAACCTCAACTTGTATTAATTGGTTCGATCCCTATTTCTGTTCCTTCCACCGGCTTTAGAATCTGAACATCGCATGATTGCTCAGCAACAAAGGGATCAAGAGGGTGAGAGGCCATTACGGGTTTACTCACAGAGGAGGAAAATAGATGTAAATGAGGCACAAGGGGAGCAAGCTGAACAGGGGGAGAATGATATTCAGGTGCAAGGGGAGCCACATGTGCATGAGGAACATTCATCTGGAGATAGCACGTCAGATGCTTTGGATGTGCAATCTGATGCTAGCAAAGAATCTATAGACTGGCCAATTGCTTTGAAGAAAGGGAGAGGAGCGGCTGCATCAAAACTTGTGAACAGATATGGCTTTGAACATAACATAGCTAACTATTTGTCATATGATGGACTCTCATCCTCATACAACGCATTTATAGCATCACTTCAAAGTGTTTCTGTACCAACTAATTGGAAGATAGCAAAACAAGACCCAAAATGGTGTGAGGCCATGAGAGAAGAATTGGAAGCAGTGAAGAAGAATCAAACTTGGGAGATGACTGAACTTCCAACAGGGAAGAAAGCTGTTGGGTGCAAGTGGGTTT
Organism: Brachypodium distachyon; assembly: GCF_000005505.3. Classification (NCBI taxonomy): domain Eukaryota; kingdom Viridiplantae; phylum Streptophyta; class Magnoliopsida; order Poales; family Poaceae; genus Brachypodium; species Brachypodium distachyon. Next base: position 26,702,631 of record NC_016133.3, on the reverse strand, counting down.
TTACAGTCAAACAAAGTCCAGAAGGAAAGACAGAGAGATATAAGGCACGATTGGTTGCAAGGGGATATAGTCAGACATATGGAATTGACTATGATGAGACGTTTGCTCACGTGGCAAAGATGAGCACTGTTAGAATCTTGATATCTTGTGCAGCAAACTTTGGATGGCCTCTCCATCAGTTGGATGTGAAGAATGCTTTTCTGCATGGAGATTTTCAGGAGGAGGTATACATGGAGGTACCACCAGGAATGGCTGCAGCTGGAAATTAAGGAAAAGTATGTAGACTGAAGAAATCTCTTTATGGACTGAAACAATCTCCTAGAGCTTGGTTTGATAGATTCAGACGTGCCGTTTGTGACATAGGGTATAGACAGTGTAATGGAGACCACACTGTGTTCTATAAGCATTCAAAGAAGAAGATCACCATCTTGGCGGTTTATGTGGCTGATATTATAATTACAGGTGATGATGAGGCAGAAATAGTAGAGTTGAAAAAATGTTTGAGAAATGCCTTTGAAGTAAAAGATCTTGGACAGCTAAAGTACTTTCTTGGCATTGAGATAGCTCGATCGAGGAAGGGAATTCTGTTGTCTCAACGTAAGTATATTCTGGATCTCCTAGATGAAACAGGAATGACACAATGTCATGCAGCTGCAACCCCCATAGATCAGAATAATAAGATAACCGCGGAGACTGGTGAACTGGTTGACAAAGAAAGATATCAGAAGTTGGTGGGAAAACTTATGTATCTTTGCCATACTAGACCTGATATTGCATACGCAGTAAGCATTGTCAGCAGGTAGTATATGCAGGAGCCTAGAACGGGTCATTTGGATGCTGTGTATAGAATTTTGAGATATCTAAAAGGAAGCCCAGGAAAGGGATTGTGGTTTAGGAGCAATGGTCATCTTGAGATTGATGGATACAGCGACGCAGATTGGGGAAGCTGTCTTGATGATAGGAGGTCAACTTCTGGGTATTGTGTATTTGTGGGAGGAAATCTTGTGTCATGGAGAAGCAAGAAATAGTCTGTTGTATCAAAATCTACAGCAAAGGCAGAGTACCGAGCTATGTCACAAGGTCTGAGTGACATGTTATGGGTAAGGCATTTTTTAGGAGAGTTAAAGGTACTAAGGGAAGGCTGTCTAAATGTCTAGTGTGATAATAAGTCAGCCATATGCATAGCAAATAATCCAGTTCAGCACGGCCGAACCAAACATGTGGAGATTGACAGATTTTTCATCAAAGAAAAATTGGATGCAGGAATTATTCAGATTGGATATGTAAGTACTGGACGACAGATTGCAGACTACTTAACAAAGGGGTTGGAAGCTAAGGAATGCAAGTTGGCATGTGACAAGATGTGAATGATAGACATCTATCATCCCATCATCCATCTTGACGGGGAGTGTTGAATAGTTGTTGCTGGACAGTGAGTGGGCTGTGTAGTTGGCCCATGTGGCCCATATACCTTTCTCTGTACTACTATATATATATATCCACTGAGGGAACCCTAGAGGTGTAAGAGAATAGAAGGTTAGCCCTCATCTCTTGTCCTTCAAACGCTGCCTGCTATCATAGGATAGAACAATTATTGAAACATGAAATAAGCTAGTTGTCTGTACTTCTGTACCAGCACAGCAGGTTGTGGCTCATGCATCTCAATCGTGCTTTTATATGATCCTTGGTGTGTTCCTTATCTGGATTTCATTCATTTTTTTCAGTTTGACTCTACTTTGGAATTCTTGGTGTTAAACATTGTTCTTCATTGATTGCTACATGATCTTCCAGGTATCTCAGGCAAGTCCAGTTCTTGTTCATATCTGATGACTATGTTTTATCAAAGCTTTGCAGTATATTCTATTGATAGCACTTGCATCAAAAGAAAAGTTATCTTATAAATAATATGACCTGGATGTGTTAGTCGGCTGATGGAGCAGTCGATGAACTATTATGGCTGGTAGCTCGGACCCTGTTTGGAGGCTATCAAGCCTGGCTTTCATGCCACTGGAAGGTGGGTTCGGCTACAAAAGGATATCACTATAAGGTTTAATCAACAATTGCCCTACTTGTGCTCAAGCGCCGTAGCGACCGCGTTGACCACATGACCCTGTATTGGCGGGGCTTAGCTGAAGTAATGCCATCTTAATGTCTTACCTCCCCGGGAGCAGTGGCGTCTGTCCTCAGTAGTAGGCGGCTGACTGCGATAGACTAGCGGTTAGTGTCTGCCCTCCGATGGAGGCGGCTAACTACGATAGAATTATTGACAGCTGGTGTCTGTCCTCATTAGTAGGCGGCCAACTTGTCATGGACGGTAGCTGGTGTCTGTGTTTTAGCCTTCTCATATTTAGCCTTCAACAGCCTAGCACAGAGGCTGTTCGGGTGTTCAATGAGTCTCCAAGCTTGCTTTGCAAGCAATGCCTGGTTAAAGACCCTCAGATCACGGAATCCCATGCCTCCACGATTTTTTTTCTTCAGGAGTTTCTCCCACGCTAGCCAATGAACTTTCTTCCGGTTTTCTTCGTCGCCCCACCAGAAATTCCTTGTCATTTGTTCCAACTCCTCACACAGGTTAGCTGAGAACTTAAAGATGCTCATGCTGTAAGTCGGGATAGCTTGGATCACCGCCTTTATCAGTGCCTCTTTACCGGCACTTGAGACGTATTTTCCAGACCAATCATTTAATCTCTTTGAAACCTTGTCTTTGGTGGATTGAAATTTTCCATCTTTCATACGCCCCTCCGGAACGGGCAAACCAAGGTACTTTTCATCAAAATCAACCATAGTCACCCCCAAAATTGCAGCAACCTGTGTCCCATCCTTGGGGGCACACGAATTCCCCAACAGTAAGGAGCATTTCTGGGGGTAAGGAGTTGGCCCGTGCATGTTTCATACGTATTCAGTATCTCCTTAAGGATCTGCGCATGTCCAGTTGTGGCCTCGAAGAAGAGCAGACTGTCATCAGCAAAGAGGAGATGGGAAATGCCCGGGCCACGTCTAGTCAGCTTCAGCTCGTGAAGGGAATCATCCTCAATTCTCTTCTGTATACAGGCGCTAAGTCCTTTAGCGACTATAAGGAACAGATACGGGGAGAGAGGGTCCCCCTGTCTCAAGCCACGGGTGGGTCGAAATTGTTCCAAGAGTTCCCCATTGAAGCGCATCGAATACACCACTGAAGTAACACACTCCATTGTCCAGTCTATCCACTGTGCGCAGAACCCCAGCACCCCGCAAGCATCTCCAATCCACACGATCATAGGCCTTGGTTAGGTCAAGCTTATACGCGCAAAAATTTCCCTTCACGTCCTTGCTTTTCTAAAGCGCAAAAATGCACTCAAACGCGATTAAAGCGTTATCCGTAATTATTCTCCCATGTATAAATGCGCTCTGAGTTGGAGAGATCAGGTCCTGCAGCAAAGGTCTGAATCTATTGACCATGCATTTTGCGATCACCTTGTAGATCACGTTGCATAAACTTACCGGTCTAAAATCCTTTAGTCGCTTCGGCTCTTTTACTTTGGGTATCAGGACGATGGACGTGCTGTTCACGCCATCCGGCATCTTGCCATCTGAGAAGAACCGTTTCACCGCCTGAATAATCTCACCTTTTAGAGTGAGCCAGTTACACTGGAAGAAGCGGGCCGGGAATCCATCTGGGCTAGGAACTTTCCCCAGCCCAATCTGAAACAGCGCTTCACTGATTTCTTCGTCTAAAAACTCCTTGCACAACTGCACATTCATAGCCTCATCAACTCTGTCAGACATCGCATCCAGCACCCTTGCCGGATCAACTCTAGGATCCGCCGTACAGAGCTCCTTGAAGAAATCGGTGGTTTGTGCATTTCCTCAATCTGACTGGTTTCGGTTCCATCATCTTTTTGAATCACGGAGATTTTATACTTCTTAGACCGCCAAGGAGCTTTCCGGTGGAAAAAACTCGTCTTCCGGTCGCCCCATTTTATCCAGCCGATCCTCGACCTTTGGTTCCATATGATTTCCTCCATTTCTAGCAGTTCATCTATCTCTCTTCTTATGGCCCCCTGCTCACGGACAGAATTGTCGTCCCACAAACCCATAATCACAGCCAGTTTCTTCTTTAACTTACTAATCCTCTTTCCGACTTTACCAAACTTTTTCTTGCTCCATCCATGTAACGAGCCCATGACAGAATGAAGCTTGTCAGATATCTGACCCAAGTCTGTAGCCTGCGGCCCATCATGCCAAGCCTCATCGATCATCTTGGGGAGCTGCTCATCCCTCTCCCAGAACTCCTCGTATAAGCTGATGAGGATCGGACAATGGTCTGACCTACTTGACACCAGATGTTCAACGCGGCTATGGGGAAATCCAGTAGACCAATCAGGGGTGGCGACTGCTCTGTCCAGCCTGACCCTAACATTCTTGTGTCCCATCTGTTTGTTGTCAAAGGTCCACGGATGGCCCGAGTACCCTAAGTCGTGCAAATCACACTCCGAAAGCACATTTCGGAAAGCAGCCATTTGACCCTCATTTCTACGTCTCGCCGAGATATGTTCACCCTGCCACATGACTTCATTAAAATCTCCGGCCATCAGCCAAGGGCCAGCAGCCATCGGTCTGATTCGGCGAACCAGGTCCCACATAAGGTGCCTCAACTGTGAACTCGGCTCACCATACACAAAAGTGCACCTCCATTTTATTCTAATTGGGAAATTGTGAATGTAAACATCAATGAACCGGCTATTTTTTTTAAGAAGTTCAACCTCTGCCCCTTCTTCCCAGAGCATGGCTAGTCCCCCACCTTTTCCATCTCCCTCGAAGGACACTACCTTCTTGAGGCCCAGCCTCCACCTAAGCTTCTCCACTACCCCCTGCAGCTGCCTGGTCTCACACAAGAAAACAATCTTCGGGCGATGAGCGTGCACAAGCCTAACGAGCTCTTGAACTGTCCGGGGTTGGCCAATCCCCCGGCAGTTCCAGCTTAGGATCGTCATGGCTTCTGATAGGCGTGCTCATCCACGCCTATCAGGTGACCAGCGGCCCCAGGGCTGGTTGCCTCCTTCTGCTTGTCCTTCTCCTCTTCCGGCTTACTTGTTTCTTCCTCAGCCACCGATGCCTTCGCCTTCTTTTGCATGTCAACTCCTCCCTCTTTGTCCTCCTCTTCCTCTGTGGGTTCCATCAACCCTCTCTTCCCCAGGATCTGGTCCTTCGCTTTTACAAAATTTCCAGCTGTTTCGCGATCCCTCTTCGCAACCAACCTTGCCCGACGAGCAACGGTCTTCTTCTTCGCCTTCATTGCATCCTGTTCAGCCTTTTGCATCTCTGTCTTTCCTTTCTCTCCCTCTTCAGTGATCTGCAGCTTGGTCACTGCCTGCGTGACTTCCCTGACTGCAGCAGTCACCGGGTCTGTGACCGTGCGATCCTTAGAATCCACGATGGCATGACCTTGCATGGTAGGCTTCCACGTGAGCGACGACGGCGCCCCAAATCTCAGGTGCTTCTTTGCTCCTGTGCTCGAACTGCCTGTATGGGGATGCACGCTGTTCGGTGCAGAATCTGACTGCCTTTAGCTCTTCTAGCATGAGGCATGACTTTGCATCGTGGCCGATCCTGCCACAGTAGAAACAAAACCTCGGCACCTTCTCATATTTAACCTGGCAGGTGCGCATCCTGTCCTTGTCCTTCTCTCCCTTGCCCTTTTCTTCAATGTAGCTGCATCTCTTCAGCGGCTCAGTCATCACGTGCTCAATCCGGACACGGATGAAGTTATCCCAGATCTTCCCTCTATTATCAGCATGCACATTCCGGACTTTGCCCACAAGCCCTCCTAGTTCTCTTCCCACCCTCTCATTCATCATAGGGACCGGCACGCCAAAGATCCTGATCCAGATCGAGAGAATGTCAAGCTTCATCTCCCCTACGGTGCTGTGCCCGTCATACGCTGCCACCACCAGAATGTGGTGTAAGTCGCCTTCTTCATCCAGGATGATCAGAAAGCGGCTATCCGCCATCTCTTTGTATTCCATCCCCCCCCCCCTCAGCTGCCACACGTGATGCATGTGGTTAAACAGACCAGTGGAACTGAAGGTGTGGGTGGTTTAGTACTTTCCGACGATCAGCCACTGGCTCGGCATCTCCTTCTGCAGTTCATCCATGTCCACCACCAGGACCTTCTTCACTTCCCCCGGCGGCTCCCAACCAGGCAGCCCTCTGGCTTTGGATGTGCCCGCACCTGCATCCTTGGCGCCCTTCTTTCCCTCTTGTGTCCTTCATTGGGGCTTTGTCAGGACGGCGGCGGAACTCGGACAGTGGCAAGTCCGCGGCACTGCCCTGGCTTTCATTCATGGTGGCCGTGGAATTGTAGTAGTGCTCGTGGGGGCGTGGGGGGGGGGGGGTACCAAATTGCAGTCCATCGACCGTGATTAAATAGCCAGCTCCCCACAAACCACTGCTAAAGGAAAGTTCCTGGCGGCGATCGCCCGGCAATCGCAGAGATTGCGCCTCCATCTGGGGGACAGGGGATCCATAAAAACGTCCGAAGGAAAGGCACACAATTTGCTCCTCAGGCAACGCTCATGGATGTTAGGCGCCCGAAATGGATGCCTGGAGATCAGATCCGATGGAGCAAATCCCCAATCAGCGCTGGCCAACTCTTCCGAATCCCCCCTCGGGATCTTTCCCCCTGAATTACTGTCGATTAATCCGCCTGTGTCTTCTCCTTCCCCTTGTCCTCCCGGCCTGAATCTGTGGTCTCCCAGGAAATTCCATCTGTCCTGCGCATCAACCCATCTCTGAAACCAGACGAGCAGCAGCCCACTGCAGTTCCTCGTCCACCATGGCCGGCCTTGGTGGGCGGCACGCAATCTGAACTTTAAACCGACAAAATTGACTATCTGGATCTCACGCACAAGCGCGGGGATGCTCCCCTCCGCAGGCATTTGCCTCCCAATATGTTTCCCATCGTGGCCTTTCTCCGGCTCACACATGAACGAACCCAGTACGGATAGAGGGGATTGTCCCTGGATTTCATCAGCGGCTGCGGCACCGAGCTCGCTCACGACCGACACAAGACTACCCGGAGCAGGAACAGGTAGAGCGGTGGGTGGGGCGAGAGATACCTGATGGGTAGGAGCCCTTGCAGCGCTTCCCTTGCGAAAGATGTCGAGCAGGCGTGACCGCATCTCTTGCACTTCCGGCAGGAGATCCTCGCCGCCTTGCCTCTTGCCCACCGACGCTCCTGTCGGCAGGCTCCACCCCGCTTCAATCGCTGCCCGAACTTTCCCCTTCAGAGCCCGCCACCGCTCACTTTCAAGGAGGCCGGTCTCCGGCTCGCCGGGGCACAAGCTCCGACGATCCCCACCTCCTCCATGCTCCCGCCTGGGGAAAGGCAGGGACCCCCCTGCCGCAGGTTCCCGGAGAGCTTCGGCGGATCTACCCCAGTCGACCCGAATCGCCTCCCCTGTCACCAGATGCAACATTTCGGGAACTATCTTTGTCGACTAGAGTATAAAGTTTATGGTCACATCAATTGTAGAATGCAGAGAAACACTCACGAACGGAGTGGTTGATTTAACACTACTCATCAACTAATAAACTCCAGAAAAAATGTCATAAATTGCTAAACCTAAAGGCAGCCTCGTCCCCATGGTTTCAATAAATTGAGATAACCCCTTTTGCTTTCCCATTGTGTAATCATTTTTTAGTTCTTTTCCATTAGTATTCATCCATGTGTATCTTAACTACAATGATAGAATCACGTGCAATTTCAAAGTAAATTTTTCGCAAGAACCACTCTGAACTTGTGAAGGAGGATAACTTTTCTGACTCGGTCATGGTTGATATGTGGCTAGAGGTCGAATCCCACCTATTTTACAGGCCCAGGGACCATGGATGTGATCATCCACCAATGCCTCATACTCCCCGTTTATCTTGGTGGAGAAACTGATGACAAGGTTGTAGAAGAAAATGTGAAGAAACTGAAGATAACATTTGAAGTGTATGAAGCTCGCCTAGCTAAGTTCAAGTACTTAGCTGGGGATTTCTTCAGCCTAGCTGATCTGAGCCATTTTCCAATTGCGCACTACTTGTTGGCCACCCCACATGCTTCACTGCTTGAAGGCTTGGATCACTGACATATTGGCTAGGCCGACTGTCCAGAATCAGCGGTGTTCCGGACGTTCTCTTTAAGATCCTGTTACAGAATAATTGAAACTTAATCAAAATGTTGTATTGAGATAATCTGTATCCGCTTTGCTTATAATAATGAAATGGATCTCATGATTACTACAACAACGAGTCAAAGCATGTGAACTAATCTATATCTATATCTACATACTACACCCTCCATCCATAAAGATTGGCACGGCTTTGAACTAGTTCTAGTTCAAAACTGTGCCAATGTTCATGGAACGGAGGGAGTACCTATTAATTGACAGCCGGTGTTTGTTCGTCCACTACTCCCTATCACCACTATGTGCAGAATTAAGGGCCCCAACTTAAAATTAGTAGCGAGATACCGATTAATTAATAGGAGATCGTAGGAGATCGCAGTTCATTCATCACACTTTGTACTAAATCTACGACAAGTAATTCCGGCCGGAGGGAGTATTAAATTAAATTTTAGTTAGTGTCCCTTCATCCACTACTAACTGTCACAATTATGTGCATAATTAATGGGCCTGGTCTAAGATTAGTAGCGAGCTAACTATTAATTTACAGTTGATATCTGTTCATTCACCACTCTACCACCACTACGTGCATGATGGACCTTGCCAAATATTAGTATCGATGTAAGAACCCCAGCCACCACGGGCCAGAATCCACTCAACTCATGTATGTCCCAAGGATCAGTAGCATACAAGAGCAATTACAAGTGTATAACAGAGCTCACGAGATTAATCAAAATGATAGTACTTAACATTGTACTTGATTACAGAATCTGAAAGTAATAACTTGTAAACAATGTGTCAAAGTCTGAGAAATAGCAGCGGAAGATAAATCATGTGGCGCCAACTCCACAAGCAAATGTTGAAGTAAATCCAGCAACATCGTCCCTAATCCTCCTCGTCATACTCGCTGTTCTAGTCTCCTCCCTCTGAATCAATACATTACAGAATAGCCGCCATGAGTACACTCATGGTACTCAGTTATGTCACCCTACACTACCCTTAATGTTTATGCAAGACTCTATATGAGGCTGTATGGTGGAGCTAAGTTTAATTTGCAGAAAATAACATCTCTATGTCTAAGTCAAATTTTAGATTAATTTGAGAAGACATTTGTACACATTTTACAAACAAGTTTATTGAATAAACTGACCAATGACGCTCAGCGGCGACACCGGTTATGCAGCGGAATCCTCTTTGATTCGTGACCTCCAACACCACAACTCACACACACACGCGCGCACACGCGCGCACGCACACACGTGTCAAATAAAAACAGGTAGATAACCCAAGATGCAACTTCACCCATCCATTAACCGCGGACACGGCTATTCGAATAGTTTTACACTCTTCGGAGGTTGTACACTGGACCCACAAGAAACCGACGTGTTACCCCATTGCTGTCCTCCGGCAAGAGTAGCAATGACGTCGATTACGTGACCTTTCAATTAACGTTTCATGGTATTGTCTCAGCCCGCTAAGGTTTCCCAGTCGGAGGTGTGATCGCACCTGCTCCAAGCCCCTCTTGCGCCAACAACTGCCAGGAGTAGCTAATTCCTGAGTCTCGAATCGCGAGACCCAAACCACCACTTGGCTGAGATGCCACCAATTCACGCTAACCTAGTTGGTACGCCGTACCCATATAAGCATGTGGTTGTACAGGTTAAATGAAGTATGCGAAAATTGGACATTTCCCTTATAAGATACAGTTGGCACTAGCACAAGCCCCAGGACATTTCGGTCCCTCCACCATCACCGACCGATGCCCACCATACCCTTAGTTGAAAATAGCAAAACACCTCTCCAACAATTCATTCACCACTGGCACTATCACACAAGCCGGCCAGTCTCATCTTAGTAATTACCAATGTTTCATTAAGTGATTAACACCCTCCCTCGATGACCAACAGTCACCAAGAGATACTCACGCAAAGAAATTAATGAACTATTCTAAGCATGGCTAAGCATGTAATTACTAAGTCAATTTCAGAGGTTTCGCTACAGGGTATGTTCTAGTACTGGCATCGTATCCGATGATAGGCTATAATATACCAATTAAAAAGGACTCATGCAGTTTTGGAAAGCAGTGATATTTGCGAAAATATAAGTGAAAGAAATGTGGTGGCACCTTGCACTTTTTCTCCAACTTCTGGTCCTGCAAACTCATAAGCAACGTCCTCGCGTATACGTTATAAATGACAGGCGCAAGATGAGCTAACAGAAACTCCAAATGAAACCAAATAAGATGGCAACAACCGATTCCTAGCAGGTACAAAGTATTCCTCACAATCAGCACACATTGGAATCATCACAAGGCAATACATACAGCGCTACACAGGAAACAATTCTACTAATTTGGTGAAATTAGCTACTGCAGCAATACAACAGTTTATAGCACAAGAATATTATTTCAGGTGTTATGGAAACCTAGCAAAAATGCTAGTTACTTAGTGTAATATCATTTTTACATCAACCTGGACGTTTGGCAATGTTCAGAAAAGTTTAAAGCTTGAGATCTCTAATAGAAACACGATCATAATACAAAAACGCATTGTTAGGCAGTGACTGTAAACAATCCACACGTTAGAAAAAAAATGATTTAAGTTCCTCCGCGTTCTAGTGATTATGATCTGCAAGTACACATAAAAACAGGAATGAAACCATCAAAAGTGATTACTCTTGCATGGGATTAGGAATCAGCCAAAACTAATCTTCAGGAGATAAGCTACACATGTACATTTTCATGTGGCTGCAAGACATGGATCAAATTTTCCAAGTGGTAGATTAATCAGGTGTAGGGGTAGACAAAAATTAGGCTGGACTGCACTTGTAATCATCTATATCTCTCAATCGAGTGGGACAAAAATTGTAGCAACCATGGCGCATCTATCATGCGGCTGGAACCAGCACACTACGTGATCCTTACCACAAGTTGATTGATCTAACAGAGCTCCTGATCAGCTGATGAGAATTCACATGTGGAAACGAATTAACATGGACCAAACGAAGTGATGGATACCTAGATCAAAGGATGATCTGGGCGACCTGCTTGGGATTCACTTGCTGCTGTAGATGGGTGTACACGCCTACTGTTCTCCTCCTCCTTTCTGCTGGCGTCGCTGCTCTTCTCCTCCACAACCAAAGCAATCTCCAGGGACTCCGGCTACTCTCCACGGCCAAGGCGAACTCCAGAGGCTCCTCCTCTTCCTGGCTACGGCTGGGTATGGGAAGTGGTTGGTTTCCAAGCAAATGGGAAGGAGGATCGTGTGGCTAGGTATAAGGAATTGACGGCCAGGTGAATACAAGGACATATACGTGAGACTTCAACTGGGCTTCGGTGGAGATGTGGGCTGAATTAGGAAAGGGCCCATTAATGAAGGGATTAACCAAGTTAATTGCAAACAAGCACACAGATCTAGCCAGAAACTAGAGTACCTTGCGGCTAGCACATAGATAATTAATCAAAGCAAGCAAAACTAGACTACTAGTCAATCAAAGCAAGCAAAAAATAATAATTTCTAGCCAAGCCTAAATTATTTTTGGATAGAAGTTTTTTTCTACTAATTTTAACCAAAAGTAACGCCCAATTTCAGCATGCATGAAAGTGGTATGCTACAATCGAGCTAGACAACTGGCAGCCTAGTCAATCTAAATGGGCACGACTAGGGAGCGGCTGGCTGCCGGCAAAGCCTTGCGAGCCAACGCCTGGTATGGAAAGGGCCGAGTCCACTCGATCGACAAAAAAAGAAAGAAATTGTCCTGTGCGTGAATCCCGCGTGTGATGCCTGCTGCCCACCGCACATATAGCTGCATGCGTGTGTTTTTAGTTCGCGTTTTTCTTCAAAATGTCATAACTTGCAAATGAAACATCATAATTATGATCCATTTTCACCACTGCCACTATCGCGATGAGATCTTCAAAACTAGATCTCATTTGACTATATTTTGACCAATTCTTTTTTTAAAACAACTTTTGTGTTAGACAATGCAACATTTCATACTGTTTTGCAACTTTGTCTACGACGCTATGTTGAAGCAAAAGTTGCTATAGAGAAGATAGCGTTGCCAACAAAATGAGTCACAGTTGCTTGTATTACACTTGGAATTTCAACTTTAGCTCCTATATATACTGAAAATTTTGCCTCACATACTTACAAGTTTGGCTCCTGTACCGCTAATTTTGACTCATACTAGCAACTTGCCTCCTATACTCGCAACCTTGACTTTAATACTGGCCAACTTTGGCTCTCACCCCTGGGCCTTTGTTTTATGTAGTCCATCAAGAAGCCACACAATAGTACAATACCGGTTCACCCTTGCTTTGCCGGCCTAGCATTGCGAGTGAAAAAGAAACTAGCATCGTGTGAAAGAGAGAGGCAGGACAGACGGAGCCAGCTGAAAAAGGCTCTTTTCTTAAAAACTGTCCCCATGGCCCACAAAAGCCTGATTAGAAAACTTTCAATTAGCTTAATTAGGTCGATACATATAAGGAAAGAATTCAATCCCGCATGCACGCATGCAACGCATTCTTACCCCGCACATCAGTAGCTTGCACACGTATTTAATTATGTTTATTCTTTTTTTCAAAACATCATAACTTCCAAACCAAGGAACCCTTTCACTGTTGACTATGGTGACGACATATTCAAAACTAGATCCCAGTTGGACATATTTTGGAAAATATTATTAAAAACAACTTTTGTGTTAAAGAATGCAACTTCCTCATACTTTTTTGCAACTTTGTCAGCACTGTTACATTGAAGTGAAAGTTGCTAAGAAAATAGAAGGTCGCCGACAAAATGAGTAAATGTTGCTCGTACTTCTCTCAAAGTTTCAATTTTGTCTCATGTACCCGGCAACATTTACTCACTTATTTGCAACTTTGTCTCCTATATTGCCAATTTTGATCTATGCTACCAACTTTGACAATTTTGGCACAATTTTGGCTCACATACTAGTAGAAGTTTTTGCTCTACTTTTACAACTTCCTGTGTTCGATGGCAACTTTTGATAGTATCTTGGCAACATTATTTTCTTTGCTAGTAACTTGACTTCCATAATATCAATTTTGATAGTCATACAAGCAACTTTTACTCTAACAATAGCAACTTTCTCTCCAACTTTCTCTCCATCACAAACAATTTTGGCATGTCATAGTGGCAACTTTCGCTATGTTGGCAACTTTGTCTTATGTGTCGTCAACGTTGACTCCCATAATAACAACTTTGTTTCTATACCGACAATTTTGACTCACATATCAACCACTTGACTCATATAGTGGAAACGTCGGCTCTCATGCTAGCAATTTGGGCTCATATACTCGCAACTTTGACTTTCATTAGTAACTTTGGATCCTATACTGGCAATTTTGGCACATATACTCAGAAATTTAACCCACATACTTGGCTCTCATACTAGCAAATCTGGCTCCCAACTAGTAACATTTTTGCTTCACTCTAGAAACTTTAGCTCAATCACAAACAAATCTAGAGTGCCTTGGTGGCAACTTTGCCTTCTGTGCTGGTAACTTTATCTGTTATACCGACAATTTGTCTTCTGTGCTCGCAACTTTTGGGTTACGTTGCCATACACATATTTAGCAACTTCGTATCAACAAATCATCCTAACAAATTGCAAGGTGTAACAAATTTGAATCAATAGTAATTCCCATAACTTGCTCGCATGTTAGCCAAGGTTGCAGACAACAAAGTCAAAGTTGCTTCATTTTCATAGAAAGTTGCTTCCAGAAGAACTTTTACTCCGATACTAACAACTATTGCTCTCCTCTAGCAACTTTTGCTCCATCCCAACATTTTTAATATGTCGGATATCAACTTTGGCTAATATCTGATACCTTTGTGTGTTTATGCTGACAACTTTGAGTCTTATCATACTAGCATCTTTGGCTCCTATACCGATAACTTTCACTCCCATATATACTGAAGCGACCGCCCCCGTACAGTGTTTGATCTCTGTGCTTATTTGTGCTAGTACCTGGATCGACTCACCATCACACACAGTTTCAAGATGTAATACCAAGATACAAAGGTCGAAAGTACTTTATTACATCGTATCATCCAGAATTAATTGTACTTACAAACTTGCATGACCCCTTAGGCCAACATAAACAAATATTGTTTCAAAACCACAAAACATTGTATCATAAAACTGTAGCGGAAAGGTAGAGCAAATGGGCCTCAACTACTCCCAGAGGAGAGAGCATGTTGGAATGTAAGCACATGACCCAAAGAACATCGGCGAACCTCACTCTTCGTCAGATTCACCTGCATTATTGATTGCAGCCACTACGTGGTCAATACATTGAATGTATTGGCAAGTTCACCTAGAAGTTATAACAGATCCTACCAAGTATATGCAATTGAGGTATAGTGGGGTTCAGGCTTTATGGCGTGGTAGCAAAACATAGTTTATTTTACTACAATTGAATGTTACATTATTGTTAACTAATAGACACCGGGTAGAAACACCGATGCTCCTGTTAATCTAAGGACATCGAGTAGATACATCAATGCTCCTAAACCCAAGTTCAAACCATTCATTTTATTTAGAAATTGGAATGAGTGAGACTTTCCTTACAACCCCCAAATCTAGTTGCTCATAATTGTCCGTAACCGGGGACACGACTAAGTACTTAGTTTGACACTCTCGAGAGGTTGTACACATTCTCCACAAGAAATCGACATGTTAATCCCTTGCTGTCCTCCGGGTGGAGTAGCAACGGCATCGATTTCAAGAATTTTCAGAACATATTCACCCAGACCACCTGAGGGACCCGCGCTCCCACCTACACAACTACCTCAGTACAATCCCTCGGATCTGGGTTCATATTTCTTACTCCATCCAGCCAGAGCCCATATTAGCTTGTGGTTGTACTGGAAGCTACTAAACAGGAAACTAGTCCAGTCTCTCATACCCCAAGTGGCATTCCACATTTGCGACGCAAGCGCTCCCCGAATTCACGGGGAAACGTCCATGGACGATCCATCTCCGAATCCACGGAGACTCGACTCAGAGGGACCCATAGAAATGGACCTGACGTCGCATAACATCTCAAAATCTCAATGCAGTCCACCCAGGATGGTTCATTGGGGTTGTTTTGCCAAGTTTCCAAAATCACTCAACATCATCATTTCATAGTGATTGTGATTCCCTCCCACGTTTACTAACATAGCATGGCTAAGCAATACTATTCACGATGGTTATTGGTGGAGGATTCATGGCGTAACCCTATAGCTAGTAGGTCAATCATAACTAGCATAAGTATGAGTAATAGTCCTATCAATGCATTTCTTCGATCAACTCTAATGCATAAGTATTTTAAAAACAACCAGTAATAGGATATGATCAAAGTGAACTTGTCTTGGTAGCAGTTGGAGTTCAAACACTCGTCACAATCACAAGGTTCGTTCTTTGAGATAACTATACGAAACAAACAACATACACATCCATAAACACACAATTCACATCACGACAAAATAAGATATGCTATGATGCGATGCAACATGTGACATGAATTGGTTTACTTTATTCGGGTGATCAACTGGTTCTAAGCATTGGTAATTAAAACAAATGCATTAGGGTTTTAAACAAAAAGGCAAAAACAATTGATTAAAACCCTAAACTATGGTTTCATTGGCATCAGCCAAATAATTTAATTCAAAATATTTATTTCTCTATCCCAATGCATAGAGGACAATAAAAAAAAATTTTGGGCACTGGTTTCAATTAAAAAGGATTTCTAAATAATTAGTTATGAATTAAATGGTATAAAAGGTCTTTCTGTAAATTGACTGTGATTCAGTAATTCAAATTTGAAATTAAACAGTTCCAAAAGATTCTACAGGTCAAGAACTTTCCAGAAAGGTAAAATTTGTCAAATTTGACCAAAGGATTTAAAATTTATAAGCATTTGAAGTTCTAGGGGTGTTTCTGCAAAACTGCCATTTAATTATTCCGGGAATTAAAAATTACATTTTCCTTTTCTATTATAGTGCCACGTGGCACACCCTAATTGGTTGGTACCAGTTCACTTAGAACATTAAAATGTTTTAATCTCGGCCGTTGGCCGAGATCCAACGGCCACGATGCGGTCAGGCTCACCTCCGGGAACCCTAGTGTTCCGGTGAATGGCTTTCGGTGGCGGCGCGGTGCGGGCTGGTGGCGGACTGGGTTTCCGGTGGTCGCCGGTCGTCGGGGAGGGGGAGAGCGGCGAGGGCGGCACGGCGGGGCGGAGACGGGGACGCGGTCGTCGCGGCGAGGCGGGGTCAGAGAAGACGCCTAGGACGACGACGGGCCTTCGGCGGCGTGGCGCGGGGCTCCGGCGAGGGATGGCGGGCACGGGCGAGCTCCAACTCGGGCTTCACGGCCACAAAACGAGCAAGTAAGCGTGTCACGAGGTGCACATGAGAGAGAGGAACAGGGAGAGGTAAGGGGCGGCGCGCCTCACCCTTTTGGTCACCGGCGACGACCAAGCGAAGGCGGCGGCGGCTCTAAGGTTTCGGCGAGAAATTTCGTCGGCCTGGGGGCGCAATAGAGACGTCGAGAAGGGGGAAAAGAGAGGGGAGAGCGTGGGCTTTATAGGGACGCGCAGGGAAAGCTTCAGGAGGCACGGGAACGGCGGATCCCTGTGATGGCGCGCGGCGGTCTCGTGCGGGACGCGTGGCACTGATTCGGGCGCTTGCCCAAGGTAGGGGACGACCCCGACAGGTGGGCCCCACCTGTCGGTGGCTCGGCGCGGGCGCGCGTGGCGCTAGGCCGGTCCGGTTTTCTCTCTTTTTTCTTTTCTTATTTCCTTTTTCTAATTTCTTTGATATCTTTTGATTTTGTACTCCAAATTGGTCCAAATAAATTCCAGAAAATTTGTGAAATCATGTTTTGTCATGATTCAACTTTTAGGAATAATTTCCCGTCAAAATAAAATATATAAAAATACATTTGCCCTATAAATGCCTTTAGGGCTATATAACTATTTAAATAAAATAGTTTTTCAACTCCAAATAAATATCCAAAAATTATGGGATAGCTTATTTATGCAATAAACCCCTTTTATAGATAAACCCTATTGGTTTTAAGATCCAAAGCTCAAATGGGTGAAACCCTAGGGTTTAAAATGAAATAAAACCTTTTTAAGGCCTTTTTGAGATTGAAATTTGAATTTTGATATCTTTTGATTTTGTACTCCAAATTGGTCCAAATAAATTCCAGAAAATTTGTGAAATCATGTTTTGTCATGATTCAACTTTTAGGAATAATTTCCCGTCAAAATAAAATATATAAAAATACATTTGCCCTATAAATGCCTTTAGGGCTATATAACTATTTAAATAAAATAGTTTTTCAACTCCAAATAAATATCCAAAAATTATGGGATAGCTTATTTATGCAATAAACCCCTTTTATAGATAAACCCTATTGGTTTTAAGATCCAAAGCTCAAATGGGTGAAACCCTAGGGTTTAAAATGAAATAAAACCTTTTTAAGGCCTTTTTGAGATTGAAATTTGAATTCAAATATGCAATTGTGGCATGATGCTCATGAGTGCAATGCATATGAAAGAGTTTGAATTTTTGGGATGTTACAGACCTAACCCCCTTAAGATGAATCTCTTCCTCGAGATTCGGTTTGGCTAGCAAAGAGGTGCAGGTGGTCTTCTCGAAGATCATCTTCGCGTTCCCATGTGGATTCCTCTTCTGTGTGATGGTCCCACTGAACTTTGCAGAATTTAATAGTTTTGGATCGGGTTTGTCTCTCAATTGTATCCAAGATCCTGATCGGTTTCTCCTCATAGGTGAGGTCACTCTGCAGCTGGACTTCTTCTAGAGGTATCGTATCCCTTAGTTGTGTGTCGGCCATCTCAGGATGACACTTCTTCAGTTGTGATACATGGAAGACATTGTGGACATTGGACAGTGTTTCCGGTAAGTCCAATTTGTAGGCTACCTCTCCTTGGCGTGACAAGATTTTGAAAGGTCTAATGAATCGGGGTGCTAGCTTTCCCTTGATTCCAAATCTCTTAACTCCGCGTATCGGTGAAACTCTAAGATACGCTCTATCCTCAGCCTCGTAGGTAACTTCCCTACGTTTAGTGTCCGCGTAGCTCTTCTGCCTCGACTGAGCTACCTTCAGTCGGTCTCGGATGAGTCTAACCTTTTCTTCGGCATCCTTTATCATATCCGGGCCGAATAGGCTGTGGTCTCCTACACCATTCCATAACAATGGTGTTCTGCACTTCCTTCCATACAAAGTTTCAAACGGTGACATTCCTATGCTGGCTTGGAAGCTGTTGTTGTATGAAAATTCTGCGTACGGCAGGTTGTCATCCCAACTGGATCCATAATCTAGAGCACAGGCTCTCAACATATCTTCAAGGATCTGATTTACTCTCTCGGTCTGTCCATCCGTCTGCGAATGAAATGTTGTACTAAATTCCAGTCTCGTTCCTAGAGACTCATGTAGTTGTCCCCAAAATCTTGAGGTAAATTGGGTACCTCTGTCTGAAACTATTTCCCTGGGTACTCCGTGTAAACATACGATTCTGGAAATGTAGCGTTTTGCTAGCTGAGCACTGGTGTATGTGATCTTTACCGGTATGAAGTGGGCAACCTTGGTCAAATGATCAACCACTACCCATATGGAATCATACCCTGGTCTGGTTCTCGGTAAACCGGTGATAAAATCCATGCCAACTTTATCCCACTTCCAGTCTGGTATTGGCAGTGGTCTTAGCAATCCTGCTGGTTTCTGGTGTTCTGTCTTAACTCTGCTGCACACATCACACAGCGCAATGAATTCTGCGATGTCTCGCTTTAATCCGGACCACCAAAACGTTTCCTTTAGGTCCATATACATTTTTGTGTTCCCAGGGTGGGTTGAGTATGGTGAATCATTGGCTTCTTTTAAAATCAGCTTTCTGATTTTCGGATCCTGCGGTACACAAATGCGTTTATCGAACCATATGGTTCCTTGGTCATCCTCACGAAAGTCTTCTGCTTTTCCGATAAGTTTATTCTCTTTTATCGCATTTATTTCCGAATCGCCCTTCTATGCTTTTCTAATCCTGTCCAGCAAAGTGGACTGTACTTCCAATGTGGCCAGATGTCCTTCAGGCACAATCTCAAGTCTCAGGTCCTTGAACTGTTTGCACAACTCTGGCGGTAACTCTCCAGCTGTCAGTCCATTTACATAGCCCTTGCGGCTCAATGCATCGGCTACGACATTAGCCTTGCTGGGATGGTATTGTAGACTCAGGTCATAGTCTTTTATTAGTTCCAACCATCTCCGCTGTCTCAGATTCAGCTCCTTTTGGGTGAATATATACTTCAACCTCTTGTGATCTGTGAACAACTCACAGTGCTTCCCCATCAGGTAGTGTCTCCAAGTCTTCAAAGCGTGCACTACTGATGCTAATTCCAGATCATGCGTGGGGTAGTTGCCTTCGTGGCTCTTCAGTTGCCACGAAGCGTATGCTACAACTCTTCCTCCCTGCATTAGTACTCCTCCTAAACCTTGACGTGAAGCGTCGCAATAAACTTGAAAGTCTTCTTGCAGTTTGGTAATACAAGAATAGGTGCGGACACCAATCTCTTCTTTAACTCCTGGAAACTCTCTTCACATTTCTCGTTCCAGGCGAACTTCTTCTCTTTCTTTAATAGTTCGGTCATAGGCTTAGCAATCTTGGAGAAGTTCTCAATGAATCTTCGATAATATCCAGTAAGTCCTAGGAAACTGTGGATATCTCCAACGTTCTTAGGTGACTCCCATTCTGTAACAGCTGTCACCTTAGCCGGGTCTACAGCTACTCCGGCTCCTGATACAATGTGTCCAAGGAAGCTAACTTCTGACAACCAAGAGTCGCATTTGCTGAATTTGGCGTACAGCTTGTGCGCTTTCAGCTTCTCCAAAGTCATGCGCAGATGCTGCTCATGCTCTTCTTTGCTCTTGGAGTAAACCAAAATATCGTCGATGAATACAACGACGAACTTGTCCAAATATTTCATGAACACCTTTTCCATCATGTTCATGAAGTATGCTGGTGCATTGGTCAAACCGAATGGCATCATGGTATACTCATATAGACCATACCTAGTGGTGAATGCCGTTTTGGGTATATCCATCTCTCGGATCTTCAGCTGAAAATACCCTGATCGCAGATCGATCTTTGAGAACACACAGGCTCCTTTCAACTGGTCGAAAAGATCATTGATGATAGGTAAGGGGTATTTATTCTTTTCGTCACCTCATTTAGTGACCGATAATCAATACACATCCGTTGGCTCTTGTCCTTCTTCTCCACAAACAGGACAGGTGCTCCCCATGGTGATGAACTGGGGCGGATGAAATCTTTCGCTAACTGTTCAGCTAGCTGCTTCTTTAATTCTTTCAACTCCTCCACAGCCATCTTATACGGTCTCTTGGCTATAGGTCCACTTCCAGGCATCAATTCAATGAGAAACTCGACATTACGGTCTAGTGGCATACCTGGCAACTCCTCCGGGAAAACATCCGGATACAATTTCACTATTGGAACCTCGTCCAGGCTAACCCCCTTAAGAGAATTGACCTTAGGTCTCCTAAGTTCAAAAGCAGATTTGAAACGGATTCTCTTATTCTCTGGGGTGGTGAGGGTGATGGTCCTTCTGACACAGTCTATGAGTCCCTCATACTTGGCTAGCCAATCCATTCCTAGGATGACATCCAATCCCTTGGACCCTATTATTATTAGGTCCGTGGGGAAGGTGTGTTTCCCTATTTCCAAGCTTAGCCCGCGGCAGTCATAGGCGGCTATCAATTCTCCCCCTGGTGAATTTATTTTCATGGGGTTTGCTAGTGTGCTAATAGGTAATCCATTTTGATGCACAAATTCTCTTGAGATGAATGAATGAGATGCACCGGTATCAAACAGTACTAAAGCTTTAAATGAATCAATGCTAAAGGTACCGATGACCATACCTTGCTCCTCGGTGATCTCTTCCACGTCGATGTGGTTCATGTTGCCCTGCTGGAATGGGTTTGGTTTAACCATATTCCCTGTCATTCTCTCCGGGCAATCGTTGGAGTAGTGCCCCATCTTGTGGCACTTGAAGCACTCCACCTGGCTCATGTCCCTGCTAGGGTTGCGGTTCTGTCCGGCGCCATTGCCATTGTTGTGGCCCTTTCCATTGCCATTTTGGTTTCCACCTCCATTTAATGCACCGACAGGAGTCACATCGGCAGGGCTAGTCTTGCTCAGCAAAGCTAGAGCGACTACCCAACAATTCCTTTTATTTACCGTGTACAGTGGCTTGGGCGCTGCATGACGCCCAGCGTGGATCAACAGTCAAGTGAAGCTTGTGGCAAGGACACGCGGATGGGAACGTGTCACCTTGTATGCATGGGCACCTGTGGTATCCCCTTGTCTATAAAAGGAGGGCCAATGCCACCGGTCAAAGGGTTCCAACTTTAGTCAATATCAAGTAGCGTAGCATTCACCTAAGTAGCCAACGCGGGAACTCCCCAGGCGATCCGTAAGCACTCTAACTCGTGAATACAACTCAAAGCAGGACGTAGGGTGTTACACCTCCGGGTGGCCCGAACCTGGGTAAACCTAGCTGTCGACACTTCGAGTCTTTAGCCACGCCGGCGATCGCCGGAGCAATCTCCTCGTCCTCCACCGAACCAAAAAGGGGGTGTCCAACATCCCTGGTGCCGGAGTCTCGTGCTCCGACATCTGGCGCGCCAGGTAGGGGGGCGTGCAGAGAACTTCGGGTGACCGCCGGCGTCATCGGCTTCGTCACCAACAACATCGTCTTCGTCAACTCGTCATGCCGCCCAAGAAGGCAGACGAGCCCCGGGTCGACTTGCGCGACACACTCGCCATGCGCACTCGATCCCATGACGCCGCACGAGCGTCGCAAGGTCACGGGGACCAGGAGTCCCCCCAGCGTCAAGAACATCAGCAGCAGCCACAGCTGCCACCGCCACTCCCTCGGGCGTCGACGGACAACCGTCCGAGGGGACCTGCGGTGCTAGCACCAGAGCCAGCCGCACGGGCGACCTCAACGTCGCACGTGCCAGCCAGCGAGGCCACTCGTGGGCTGAGGACGCGCCACAACAGCCGCGTCACGACTAGAGCGTGCCGCGTACGACTCCAGTGGGTTCTCAACCCTCTCAACCGAGGGCTCCGGGTGAACAGGGGACGGCAACAGGTCTAAGAATTGGCAGCCTCTTGCCTAGACCCCGGCAGAAGTTATCATTGCCACGCATGTCATGGTGCGCTACGAGCCACCGCCGGGCACGTCGGCACACGACGTTTGGAGTGCAGAGCTGGACACGCTCCTCGCGCTCGCTGCTCAATAACCGCAAGGTGAGGGTGGCCCGGTCGGTTTAGGCCGGGGCCAGAACCCGGGACGCGGGGATGCTCCTCGCGCCTCGAAACAAGGAGAGCGTCCTCCACCCACGGGAGGACAAGATGGCGAGGATCCCGAGGATTACTCGGACTCATCACCAACCGTCACAGTAGGTGATGCGCGAGGCGTCCTGAACGCTCGCCAGCAGGAAGATCTCCGCCAGCGCTTGCAGCGCCGGTGCCGGCGTGAGAGAGAGCGCCAGTGTCCTGGGGAGCAGGAAGATGCTCCCATGGGGGCCGAAGATGGTGGCGCCACATTTACCCGCGAGCTGCGTCGGGTGACAAGGCCCCGTAAGTTCCGAGTGCCAGCGCTTGGGACATACGATGGGACCGTGAATCCCAAGGATTTCCTCCTGACCTACATGTTGGGCATGCATGCTATCGGTGCTGACGACAAGGTTAGGGCCAACTGGTTCCCGATGGTTCTGAAAGGATCAGCGAGAACTTGGTTGCTGAACCTGCCCGCCGGGTCCATCGCTTTCTGGGCGGACCTGCGCCAGCAGTTCGTGAACGCGTTCCAAGGTGGCTACAAGCGCCCGGGAACCATGGCGGAGCTATACACAGTGGTGCAGAAGCCGGGGTTGACATTGCGGGACTTCACCAACAGGTTCTCCAACATCTCCTACTCCATCCTAGAGGCGGAAGCGGCCGCCATCATCAATGCGTACAACATCAACGTCCGTGACCCGAAGATGCTTGAGAAGCTGAACACGCACCGGATCCGAACTACCAGGGATCTGTAAGACCTCGCGCACAAGTGCGCAATGGCCGAGGAATGGCACCTAGCGCCTGAGCTTGACGCCAAAGCGGTGGCGAATCCACCTGAGGGCTTCGGGAAGAAGGGTTCCCGGAAACGCGGCGGGAAGCAAGTGCTTGCCGCGGAACCGGGGGCTCCCTAGAGACCCACCTAGAAGGCGGCGTCGGTAGGTGCATCGGGTAGCAAGCCATCAACGGCCGCGCGCTGCCCCATCCACGCCAACGCCACCCACGACGCACAGGACTGCCGCACTCTCCAAAGCATCAAGGAGAAGCGCGAGCAGCGCCCCGAGGAACGCCGCGCTGCCAGGGCCTGCTTCAACTGCGGGGACATCGGACACCTCTCCCGTGACTGCCTGAATAACCCCCACAATGGAGCAGGCCGCGGTGCGGCCAACAGCGGCGACAAGGGAGAGCCCGCGGGGGGTCGGGGTCAAGGCCGTGGCAGCAAGAACCGGCCTCCCCGGGGACGCGACAAGCCTTCCCGGGCAGCGACGACGTCGACGAGCCCGGCTTCCAGGAGCCCCATGACGTTGCCTGCATCCACGGGGGAGCATATGCTCTCACGTCTCATGCCGCCGTGAAGCGGCTCACCCGTGAGGCGCAAGTGCCGTTGAGGTTGTCGCACGTGCCGATCACCTTCAACTCGGACGATCATCCGATTCGTCCCTTGGGATCAGGGGTTTTACCCCTTGTGGTGTCACCGATCATCAACAACGTGACGGTGACAATGGAGCGAGTCTCAACCTCCTGTCCGCCAAGTTGGTGGAGAAGCTTCAGCTACCCCTGGAGCAGATGAAGCCCACCGACCCGTTCCGGGGGATTAACCCCGGAGTGGTGCAGCCCATGGGGCGAACCATGCTCCCAGTGACTTTCGGGTCTCGGGAAGCTTTCCGGACTGAGCATGTTGTCTTCGACGTGGCTCACACCCCATTGCCGTACAACGGGATCATTGGTCGGCCAGCGCTGATCAAGTTCATGGTGGCGACTCATTGCGCCTATGGCGTGATGAAGATGCCGTCAACATACGGTGTTCTCTCCATCAAGTGCGACCTGAAGGACGCTGCTTGGTGTGTGGGCGAGGTCATGAAGACCTCTGCAGTGGCGGATTCTGGCGACTTCGACGTTGCCGGGAACGAGGATCCACTTGCGGGCGAGCAGCCCGCACAGAAGAAGGCGCGAGCCACCCCCGGGCAGGATGTCGGGGGCCGTACCAGCTCTAGCCCGCGCGTCTGCAAGGGCGTGAAGCTGAAGGAGGAGGGTGCCAAGGTAAAGAAGGTACCCCTGCAAGCCAGCAACGAGGCGCGCACCCTTTCTATCAGTGCGAGTCTCGGCGACAAATAGGAAAGCGCCCTCCTCGCCTTCTTCCGGGGAAATTCTGACGTCTTCTCTTGGGAGCCGTCGGATCTTCCCGGAGTCCCCAGGGAGGTGATCGAGCCTCGGTTGGCGGTGCGGCCAGACGCGCGTCTCGTCAAGCAGAAGGTTCGCCGGCAAGCACAGGAACGCAAGGACTTCATCCAGCAAGAGGTGGAAAAGCTCAAGAATGCCGTGGCCATCAGGGAAGTGTTGTACCCTACTTGGTTAGCAAATCCTGTTGTTGTCCCTAAGGCTGGAAATAAATTGCGCATGTGTGTAGATTTTACTGATCTTAATCGTGCATGCTCTAAGGACACCTTCCTTGTACCCCGTATTGATCAAACAGTAGATTTCACAGCAGGTTGTGAGTCATTGTGCTTTTTAGACGCCTTCTCCGGCTACCATCAGATCAAGATGCCAGTCGAAGACAAGGAGAAAACAACGTTTATCACCCCGGTTGGCTGCAATTGTTATACATGCATGCCTTTCGGACTGAAGAACGCGGGCTCGACATTTCAACGCCCTTTGTGCGAATGTCTGGGACCCCAGCTAGGTCGCAATGTCGAGGCCTACATGGAAGATATCGTCGTCAAGTCGCGGCGCAGGGACTCGCTCATCGGCGACCTGTAGGAGACATTTGACAATCTCCGCAGGATCAAGCTCAAGCTTAACCCTGAGAAGTGCACGTTCGGCATGGACTCAGGGCACTTGCTGGGCTTCTTGGTATCTCGCCGGGGGATCGAGGCCAATCCACAAAAGATCGAAGCGATCGAGAAGATGGAGGCACCCTGCAAGGTCAGAGATGTCCAACACCTCCACGGTTGCGTTGCGGCCCTCGGGCGTTTCATCTCAAGGTTGGGCGAGCGAGCCCTACCTCTCTTCAAGGTGATGAAGAAGAAGGGCCCAGTTAACTGGAACCCCAAGGTAGAAGCGGCGTTCCAGGACTTAAAGCAGTACCTGAAGTCGCCGCCGATCCTCGTTGCCCCTAAGTCGGGCGAGCCGTTGCTGCTTTACTTAGCAGCGATGGATCAGGTGGTAATCTCCGTTCTTGTTGCCGAGAGAGAAGAGGAAGTCCCGGGTGCTGAGGCAGTGGGGCAGGGGGCTCCCGGATATCCGGAAGAACCCCCGGCTACCACCGCTGCCCCATGGAACCGAGGGGCAGCCCACTCAGGCTGTCCCCCACAAGCGGCTAGTGCGGAACCCTGTGTACTTCGTCAACACGGTGTTGCGCGATGCCCGGGTACGGTACCCGCAGGTCCAGAAGCTCTTGCTCGGGATCCTGCTCGCTTCATGGAAGTTGCGCAACTACTTTCAGGCGCACAACATCACGGTGCTGTCCGGGTTCTGCCTGGAGCGGGCCCTCATCAACCGTGAAGCCACCGGGAGGGTGGTCGAATGGAGGATGGAGCTAGCGGAGTTTGGGCTGCGTTTCGCGAATACCAAGAGCATCAAGAGTGCCGCTCTCATCGACTTCGTCGCGGAGTGGACGTCTACGGGAATAGAAGAAGAAGAGCCGGAAGGAAGCCTTCCCGGCAAGCTAGATGAAGGGTACTGGGTCATGTACTTCGATGGCGCCTTCAGATTGTAGGGTGCCTGTGCCGGAGTAGTGATCGAGTCGCCCACTGGAGATCAACTCAACTTCGTGATTCAGCTCGACTTCGCCAACTCCACCAACAACACGGCAGAGTACGAGGGACTACTAGCCAGGCTGCACGCGGTGATCTCCCTCGACATCAAGTGCTTGCTTGTTTGCGGGGATTCGCAACTCGTGATCAATCAGGTGAACAAAGACTACGACAGCCCTCAGATGGCAGCGTACATGGAAGAAGTGCGAAAGCGGGAGTCCAAGTTCAAGGGACCCCGGTTTGAGCACGTGAAGCACAAGCACAACTTTGTTCCGGATGAGCTGTCCAAGTGGGCAGCGGAACGCGGGAAGGTACGTCCTGGGGTATTCGTACAGAGGTAGTCAAAGCCCTCTGTCGATCCCAAGTCGGTTGCCGGGGAATCCCCCTGGCAACTCAAGGGGACCGCACCATGCTGCCAAACTCGTAGCCTGAGCCGGCTACCACCACCTTGGGCAGCGGATATCATTCGCTACCTCAGGGATGGAACCCTTCCAGGAGGAGACATTGCCGCGGAGCAAGTGGCCCGGCAAGCAAAGATGTACGCTCTGGTGGATGGGGATCTCTACCGGAGGCGTCCAAACAAAGTCATGCTCCTCTGCGTGCCTCAAGAGGAAGGGCGCACGTTGCTGGAGGATATCCACCGAGGCACATGCTCGCACCATGTGGCCTCCAGGGCGCTAGCTGGGAAAGCATTTTGGCACGGCTTCTATTGGCCAACAGCCTTAGCCGATGCTGAACAATTTGTCAAGACTTGTGAAGCATGCCAGTTTCACACGAAGAAGAGCAACCAGCCAGCTCAAGCCCTGCAAGTCATCCCGTCTTCGTGGCCGTTTGCGGTCTGGGGGCTGGATATCGTCAAAAGATGCCGAGAGCTATCAGCGGCTACGAATATCTTCTCGTGGCCATCGACAAGTTCTTGAAATGGGTCGAGGTGGAGCCTGTGCGACCTGTCACGGCACAGGTGGCCATCAAGTTCTTCAAAGGCATTGTGTGCCGGTTTGGTGTTCCTAACAGCATCATCACCGACAACGGGACGCAATTCACTAGTGTTGTGTTCCAAGCATACTGCGAGGACATGGGCACTAAGATCCACTTCGCCTCTGTCGCTCATCAAAGGAGCAACGGGCAGGTTGAGCGCGCCAACACAGAAGTGCTACAGGGGCTCAAGATGAGAACCTTTGACAAGCTCAAGGGCCACGGGAATAACTGAGTGGAAGAACTCTAGCCCGTGCTGGGGTCGATCAGGACCACACCAAGTCGGTCGACCGACCAAACTCCCTTTGCCCTCGTCTATGGGGCAGAAGCTGTGATGCCCCTCGAGCTCAAGCATGGGTCACCTCGGGTACGTGCGTACGGCGACGATAGCCAACACGCGCAGAGGATTGACGACCTCAGCTTCATCGAGGAGATTCGATGCCGGGCTACTGTGCGAGTTGCAGGCTACCAGCAGGGGCTCCGTCATAATCACGACAGGAGAGTCCGTCCCCGAGGGCTCAAGGTTGGAGACCTCGTCCCGCGTTGGATACAAGGAACGAAGGCCGGGAACAAGTCAACTCCAAACTGGGAAGGCCCTTTCCGGGTATGCAGGTGACCAGACCGGGGATTGTCCGGCTGGAAACCGAAGAAGGCTTTGTTGGAGCACGGGTCTCCGGCACCGGGGATGTTGGACACCTCCTTGTTGTTCGGTGGAGGGCGAGGAGATCGCTTCAGCGATCACCGGCATGACCAAAGACACAAAGTGTCGACAGCTAGGTTTACCCAGGTTCGGGCCACCCGGAGGTGTAACACCCTACGTCCTGCTCTCAGTTGTATTCATAAATGAAAATGCTTTTACATATCCCCCGGGGGGTTCCCGGGTTGGCTACTTGTCCCTCTAAGGAACTCTGCTACGGGTGAACACAATGTTGCTTGCTATTGACTATGATTGGAACCCTTTGACCGGTGGCATTGGTCCTCCTTTTATTGCCAAGGGGATACCACAGGTGCCAAGCCATGCAGCGAGACACGTTAACAGCACGCGTGTCATCGCAACACGAGTTTCTCTACTATTTATCCATGCTGGGCGTCATGCAGCGCCTAGGCCACTGTACACGGTAAATAAGATGAATTATAGGGTAGCCGCTCTAGCCATGTTGAGCAAGACTAGCTCTGCTGATGTGACCCATGTCGGTGCATTAAATGCACTGCGCCCTTTGTGTCGTCCTGTCTTCACTGTTCCGCGGGCCCCATTTGCATGCCCGGGCGTGGGTTGCTAGGAGCCCCTTCCCAGCGAGGGTGCCCAGCCCGTTTCCAGTGCAGCATGCCTTTCACTTCCCGGGATCAGGGTTCCCGGGTACTTGCTAAAGCGGGCGCTTCTCTTGTTCTGGTTCTCGACTTTGTCCTCGCCAATGACTGTCTCTTTGGGGTGAGCTTCTTGGGTCTATCCATCTCGGGAGGCCAACCTGGTGGGGTTTCATCAGTCGCGTCCCACACGTCCCGTATCAGTGGGACCCAGCGGGCCACTGGTACGACAGTAGCCCCTGGGCATGGGCCGGCAACCTTGAGCCCTCGGGTAGTGTTGTCCTTGGTCGGTTGCTGGGCTACGCCCTACCCGACGCATGGGTCCCAGGAGAGCGTCCTGGTCCCCGACCCCATGAGCCGCATTTCTAGTTCCACTCTTCCGAGCAAAATGGTCGGGCACACGATCTCTTACCTTATCCCCCATAATTACCAGGGAGTTAAGGTCACGTCGCGCACCCCCATCTTAATTCGCAATACTTTAGGGCACCTTATTGTTGATCGTGGGGGTGTCCGTTGCAACCCGCCAACCCTCGATAAATACACAGGGCTGGCGGTGGGCACCCCCCACTGTTCCCTACTTCCGCCATTGCCTCCCAAGCTCTCCGCACCCCAACTCTAGCCAAGCTCACTCCCCACTCCCGCCAATGTCTTCTAAGGGCCCGACCCGACCCAAGGGGAGCACCAGCAAAGGAGAGAAGCGTGAGAAGGCCAGCAAGAAGGAGCTGGCGGAACGAGCGCGGAAGGATGAGGAGATGCGAGCCAAGTTCGCCTTCTTCTCCCCCGGGTACAACGGCGAGGGGTTGGAGAAGTTGGCCTTGGCGCTCGCCACCAAGCACAATGAGTACGGGCCGATGCGAGTTCTTCCTGTCGGCACGGAGCGCGACCCGCAGTACTTCCGGATATTTGGGAGGTTCATCCTAGCCGGGTTTGTGCCGCCATATTCCCTATTTCTTTCTGCTATCATGGAGTCGTACAGGCTCATCATGGCTCAAGTTCACCCTGCGCCATTCTTCACATTGGCTGTCTTCCAACACCTCTGTGAAGCGTTCGTGGGGGTGATGCCGTCGGTGGCTCTGTTTCGCCACTACTACTACCCGAGGGTGGAGGCGAAGGCTCCCCTGTCCTCGGGAGTGGTGTTCCGATTCCATGACAAGCTCAAGTCAGATTTCATCCAGCTGGGGAAGAGGAAGATTGAGAACGAGTGGTGCCGCGACTGGTGTTGGGTGCGCACCGACGAGCTCCAGGATTTCCACAAGGAGCCACTTGGGGCCCCAAAGGGCTCTGAGGACTGGACACTCCGCGACAAGAAGGAAGAGGAGCTGGCCCCGATCTGTGCCAAGATCAAGGCACTCCGCGATGCCAGGCTCACGGACACGGACGTGGTGCGCCACATTATCGGGAGGCGCGTGGCTCCCCTGAAGCGGCGCTCACATCTAGCATGGATGTACACCGGGCCGAATGACCGGACCCGGCTGCATCGCAAAGAACTCACGCCAGACGAGATCCAGTTCTGGGTGAAGGGCATCACCGATGAGGACGAAACCTTCCTGTTGCTGCCACTTGGAGCGCACCCGCTCCACACTGGGATCCCGAACCCGGGAACCCGGGATCTCCCACTCTTCGATGAGTGGGGGATCGTGGAAGACCCCTCGTCGCAGGCCTCCCCCCTCCCACCCCCCCAACCTAGTTCTTGCACCGGACGCTGCCAAGTCGGCGGAGGGGGGCCAGGACTCCGACGATGACGACAAATGACGACGACGGCGATGACGCTCCCCCAAAAGTTGGCAGGGTCACGCCGGAGGGGGACGACGAGCCCCCCCCCCCCCTGGTGGGGCGGTCCGCTGCAGAGCGGGCGAGCAGGCGGGAAGCCAGCCCGCAGCCTCAGGCGCCTCGCTTGGATGTGGGGGCCGTGGCCTCCACTGGTAGCGGGGCGGCTGCAACAGCCTCCCTACTACCCCGGCAGCTCCGCTAGTTCCCCCCGCACGAAGCGGCCCCCCGGCGAGGAGCATCTTGGCAGATAGGGTGCTCAAGGTCAACCCGTCGGGGTAAGTTCAATGTCGGTTTAACCATTTCAGTTTCCGCAAATTTTACATACTCTGCTAATTTACTTCTGCATTTCCCAGATCTTCGAGGAAGAGGGGGCAGCCCAGCACTTCGGGCGGTAGTGACAAAGACGCCGCTGACGCGGCTAATACATCGGCGGCGGCTCCCGCTGGCGACACACAAGTCCTCGACCCAAGCCTGCAGGGTACCGGCCCGGCAGCAGGTATCCTTGGGCTCGAGTACCACTTATTCTAACTGATTTTCTCTACTGCCTTCTAACACTGAGTTCCCTGCAGAATCAGCGGTAGCGGGCGGGATGGGACGTGGCAAGGTACTAATTCATTCCTCGTAATGTTTCTTTCGTCCATCTGCATCATATTCTAGGCTGATGCAGGTGTTTACGCACAGTCGCCGGGGATGCCCCAACTGCGCCCGTGCCCACCGAGGGCGGGTGATCGACCTCACCGGCGAGGCCGCTGACGACGCCCTTCAACAAACTGCTCCGGAGCTTGCCTCTGCCGGAGCCCTTCAACAAACTACCCCGGAGCTTGCCAGGGACGCAACGGCTCCCGCAGGTGACGCCACACAGACGGCACCGCCTGCGGTGGGTGACATTGGGCAGCCCCTGCCTGCCGAGGCAAGCAGCGGCGCATTGGAGAAGCCCCAGCCTGCGGGATTCGGACAAGCCAGAGGCGCGTCACCGAACCTTGACGCAGCCTCGGGGTCGTAGACGGTCGCAACGGGGTCCTCCTCCTCCGCTGGAGCCGCCTTTAGCCTGGGAGCAGGGGAGCTCGCCGGGCGGTCATGGGGTCGAATCACCTTTGACCCCAGCGTGTTCCTGCATGGGCACCAGGTAATCGACAACATCCACCAGCAGCAGCGGATGTTCGTCGACTTCTTCAACGACGCGCGGCAGCACCATGCTCGCGTGGTGGCGGAGCGGGGCACCGCGCGGCGGGAGCAGAGCACAGAGCTGCAGCGGCTCCGGGAGGAGCTCCAGCAGGCGCAGCAAGCAAGGGCGGCGCCCGCCGTGCAAGGAGTTCTGGAGGCCGAGGTCCTCCGGCAACTGTGGGACCTACAGCAGGAACACCACCGGGAGCTTGAACTGCTGAAGGCCACGCACGCCAAGGGTGTGGAAGAGGCCCTGGATTCGTTCCAGGAGCGTTTCCAGGAGAATTCGGACTTGCTGTCCAACTACTCCCTGGAGGCCCTTGAATTTTCGAGACACCTTGTAAGCAACATATACAACCTTGAATACAACAAAAAGCAGGACGTAAGGTGTTACACCTCCGGGTGGCCTGAACCTAGGTAAATTCACGTGTCCACTCTTCGTGTCTATCGCCACGCCGGCGATCACCGGAGCGATCAACTCGCCCTCCACCGAACCAAAAAGGGGGTGCTCGGAATCCCCGGTGCCGGAGACCCATGCTCCGACAGCTGGCGTTCCAGGTAGGGGAGCGTATAGAGAGCTTCGGGTGACCGCCGGCGTCATCGTCTTCAACAACGGCTTCTTCGTCTACGACTTCTTCAACGACTAGTTCGCTATGCCGCCGAAGAAGGCAGACGAGCCCCGGGTCGACTTGCGCGACACCCTCGCCATGCGCACTCGATCTCACGACGCCGCGCGTGCGTCGCAAGCACAAGGGGACTAGGGGTCCCCTCCACGGCAGCAGCAGCAGTCGCAGCTGCCACCTCCGCCTCCTTGGCCGTCGGCGGACAACCGGCTGAGGGGGCCGGCGGCACCCAGCACCGGAGCCAGCCGCGCGAGCGACCACAACGTCGCGCGCGCCAGCCAGCCAGTCCACTCGCGGGCTGAAGACGCGCAGCGACAATTGCGCCACGACCTCGGCGTGTCGCACGCGACGCCAGCAGAGTCTCGCCCCACACATCCGAGGGCACCGGGTGACAGGGCGGAGGGCAGCCGGTCGGAGAACCGGCAGCCTCCCGCCCAGACCGCGGCGGAAGCCCATCATTGCCAGCACATGACGCATGGAGCGCGGCGGGAAGCAAGTGCTTGCCACGGAGCCGGGGGCTCCCCATAGGCCCACCAAGAAGGCGGCGTCGGCGGGAGCATCGGGTAGCAAGCCGGCGGTGGCCGCGCGCTGCCCCATCCACACCAACG
This sequence comes from Brachypodium distachyon, assembly GCF_000005505.3. Lineage (NCBI taxonomy): Eukaryota > Viridiplantae > Streptophyta > Magnoliopsida > Poales > Poaceae > Brachypodium > Brachypodium distachyon. The sequence goes on along the minus strand of NC_016133.3, from coordinate 26,669,901 downwards.
CCACCCACGACATGCAGGACTGCCGTACTCTCCAGACCATTAAGGAGAAGCGTGAGCAGCGCCCCGAGGAGCGCCGCGCTACCGGGGCTTGCTTCTTCTGCGGGGACATCGGGCACCTCTCCCGGGACTGCCCGAACAACCCCCGCGGCAGAGCAGGCCGGGGCACACCTTGCGGCGACCAAGGAGAACTCGCGCGGGGTCGCGGTCAAGCCCGTGGCGGCAAGGACCGGCCTCCTCGGGGATGCGACAAGCCTCGCGCCGAACAGCGCGAGGATGACTGCAGCGACGACGCCGACGAGCCCAGCTTCCAAGAGCCTCGTGACTTTGCCTGCATTCACGGGTGAGCGTACGCTCTCACGTCTCACGCTGCCGTGAAGCGGCTTACGCTTGAGGTCTGTGCCCTCCTCCCACGTGGAGGCGCAGCAGCCGTTGAGGTGGTCGCATGTGCCGATCGCCTTCAACTCGGACGATCACCCGATCCGTCCCTTGTGGTCGGGGGTACTCCCCTCGTGTTGTCGCCGATCATAAACAATGTGATGGTGTCCAAGGTACTGGGGGACAGCGGGGCAAGCCTCAACCTGCTGTTTGCCAAGTTGGTGGAGAAGTTTAAGCTGCCCTGGAGCAGATGAAGCCCACCAACCCGTTCCGAGAGATCAACCCCGGAGTGGTGCAGCCCATGGGGCGAATCATGCTCCCGGTGACCTTCGGTTCCCGGGAAGCGTTTCGGACTGAGCACATGGTTTTCGATGTAGCTCACACCACATTGCCGTACAACGGGATCATTGGTCGACCGGCGCTGATCAAGTTCATGGCGGCAACCCATTGCGCCTATGGCGTGATGACGCTGCCGTCAACATACAACATACTCTCCATCGAGTGCGACCTAAAGGACGCTTCTTGGTGCATGGGCGAGGTCGTGAAGACCTCCGCAGTGGCGGACCCCGGCGACTACGACGTTGCTGGGGATGAGGATCCACTTGCGGGTGAGCAACCCGCACAGAAGAAGGCGCGAGCTGCTCCCGGACCGGACGCCGGGGGCAGATCCAGCTCCCGCCCGCGCGTTAGCAAGGGTGTGACGTTGAAGGAGGAGGGCACCAAGGTCAAGAAGGTGCCCCTGCATACCGGCAACAAGGCACGCACCGTCTCCGTCGGTGCGAGCCTCGGCGACAAATAGGAAAGCGCCCTCGTCGCCTTCCTCCGGGAGAACTCTGACGTGTTCGCTTGGGAGCCGACAGATCTCCTCGGAGTCCCCAGGGAGGTGATCGAGCATCGGCTGGCGGTGTGGCCAGACGCGCGGCCCGTCAAGCAGAAGGTTCGCTGGCAAGCACAAGAACGCAAAGACTTCATCCAGCAGGAAGTGGAGAAGCTCAAGAACGCCGGGGCAATTAGGGAAGTGTTGTACCCCACTTGGTTAGCAAACCCTGTTGTAGTCCCTAAGGCTGGAAATAAATTGCGCATGTTCGTAGATTTTACTGATCTTAATCGTGCATGGTCCTAAGGACCCCTTCCCTATACGCCGAATCGATCAAATAGTAGATTCTACAGCAGGTTGTGAGTCTTTGTGCTTTCTGGATGCCTTCTCCGGCTACCATCAGATTAAGATGGCAGTCGAAGACGAGGAGAAAACAACGTTTATCATCCCGGTTGGCTGCTGCTGTTACACGTGCATGCCTTTCGAGCTGAAGAATGCGGGCTCGACATTTCAGTGCGCCCTGCGCGAGTGTCTGGGACCCCATCTAGGTCGGAATATCGAGGCCTACATGGACGATATCGTCGTCAAGTCGCAGGGGAATCGAAGCCAACCCACAGAAGATCGAAGCAATCGAGAAGATGGAGGCACGCCGCAATGTTAGTGTCGCACCAGTGGCACCCGGGGTACCACCGCTGCGCGACGCGTGGGCCCAGCTTCCGAGTTCCCGAGAGGATTTCGTCCCAAGCAGCAGCCACGAGCAGCCCGGCAAGCTACCAGCCCGGAATGGCTACCGGGGCTTCGGGGAATATTCTCGCCTTGACACCTCCCGGGAAGCCACTTCCCGGGAGGGGGTTTCCCGGGTGTGTTGGACCTAGGCGCGTCCCGGGGAGCGACTTGCCGGGAGGAGGAGTTCCTGGGCGCAGGCTCCCGCCACAAGGGTGGGGCCCAGCGGACAGAGCAACAGCGCCAAGCGGGCGCGTGGCGGGCGTCGGGTGCGCGGTCTCGCCAGGGCGAGGAGTGAGGCGCACGGCGCATTAAATGAGCCGACAGGAGGGACGTTACCCATCCAAATCAGGTGAACAGTGGCTGTCCAATCCTACCTTTAGGGTTTTAGACCCCTAGCAGCGGAGGTGGCATCCATGCGTACCACCAGCTCATCGAGGGGGATTGGCATGTCTCCCTGGTCGACACTTGTAACGCATGCGCCGCGGCACCTGTGGTATCCCCTTAAGTATAAAAGGAGGACCCCCGCAGGTGGTCAAAGGGTTCTGTCTGGTTCGGTTTTTGACTAGTTCTAGTTCAAGACCAGAAGAAGCAGGAGATGCGGGCGACGCTCGCCTTCTACCGTCCTGGTTACAACGGCGAGCCGCTGGACAAGGTCCGGCATGCCGTCGCCTCCAATTTCAATGAGCACGGGGAGACGTTGATCTTCCCGGCGGGCGCCGAGCACCAGGACAATGACATCCGGGTGTTCGCGCGCTTCCTCCTCACCGGTCTGGTGCCACTCGAAGAATAGCAACCAGCCGGCGCAGGCCCTGCACATCATCCCTTCCTCGTGGCCGTTCGTGGTCTGGGGGCTCGATATCGTCGGTAAGCTACCGAGAGCGGTTGGTGGGTACGAATATTTGTTCGTGGCCATTGACAAGTTCTCCAAGTGGGTAGAAGTGGAACCAGTGCGGAAGATGACCGCCCAGGCGGCCATCAAGTTCTTCAAAAGCATTCTGTGCCGGTTTGGTGTGCCTAACAGCATCATCACCGACAACGGCACACAGTTCACGAGCGCAGTGTTCCAGGCCTATTGTGAGGGCAGGGGCACTAAGTTGCACTTCGCGTCCGTCGCTCATCCGAGGAGGAACGGGCAGGCGGAGCGAGCCAACGCAGAAGTGCTGCGGGGGCTCAAGACGAGAACCTTTGACAAGCTCAAGGGCCACGGAAACACTGGGTTGAAGAACTCCAGCCCATGCTGTGGTCAATCAGGACCACACCTAGTCGGGCAACGGGCGAAACTCCTTTCGCCCTTGTCTACGGGGCAGAAGCGGTGCTGCCCCTCGAGCTCAAGCACGGGTCTCCCCGGGTACGCGCGTACGGCAACACCAGCCAACACGAGCAAAGGGTGGATGATCTAAACTTCATCGAAGAGCTTCAATGCCGGGCTGCTGTGCAAGCCGCGCGCTACCAGCAGGGACTCCGTCGTTACCACGACAGGCGAGTCCATCCTCGGGGGCTCGAGAATGGAGACCTTGTCCTGCGCCGGATACAAGGAACGAAGGCCGGGAACAAGTTGACTCCGAAATGGGAGGGCCCCTTCCGGGTAGTGCAGGTGACCAGACCGGGGGCTGTCCGGTTGGGAAGCGAAGATGGCTTGCCGGTACCAAATAGTTGGAATATTGAGCATTTGCGCAAGTTCTACCCGTGAAGCGACGGAGCCCGACCCTCAGGTGATGCCGCCGATGCATACCCCTTGAACTAGTGTAGCCAGGCAGCCCCCGTGTGTAAACCACTAGTTATTGTGAATAAAGATAAGTGTTTCTTGCTTTTGGTGCACGGAGGTGTTTTTCCATACTTGGTTGTGAGCAGGGGGCTGCTGGAGCCTCGAAAGCAATAACCCCGTTGCCGGGTCACTAGGCCGTGGGACATGCAGTCGCCGGGTTAACTGCGACGTGCATCATGGGACATGCAGTTGTCGGGTCCCCCACAACGTGCATCACGGGGCGCGCAGTTGCCGGGCTCCCCGCAACGTGCACCCCGAATGGAGATAGAGTGCTCACATCTAAGTTTGGCTTCAACCGTTCCATGCCCGGGGGCTGGGAGGCAGGGGATTACTCGTGTTGCTTTCTATATTTTCGTGAATTTCGAAAAGAATTTGCAGCACCTCGGGCCTGGTAAGAATCTAATATGCAGGAAAAGGTGGAATCTTACGCACTGTAATACCCATGGGCTGCCCACGGGTTGCGGCATGTAGCAGTGCCTTGTGGTGCGGGATGACCGCAACACAAGGGACTCACCGCACTCCGAGGCTCCTGACTCGGGAGGGCGCCGCCAAGTGTGCCACAGCAACTTGGCATGCAGGGTGGCGGAGACTGTACCACATTTCAAGGGAGGGATGCCACGGGTGCTGTACTGATCCGTCGCGCGCGGTGGAAAGCCCCTCCCCCGCGCCTATAAAAGGCCCGCCCCGGCCATGGAACGGCTCAGAGCGAAGCCGAGAAAAGGGGCTGTTAAGGCGGGCGGTGCCGCGGAGGCGTGATGGCGGTGCATACCATCCGCGCCTAGCGCCGACGGGTCCACTGCCATCGTGCCCTTGCCGCATCACCCCATCCAGCCCGCTCCAAGGGGCGCCGCAGAGACACGGTGGTGGTGCATGACATCGGTGCTCCGCGTCGACGGGTGCACTGCCGCCGCGCCCTTGCCACGCCTCCTCAAGGAAGCGGCTCCTGGGTAAGGGCTGTCGCGGAGGCACTGTGGTGGTGCATTCCATTGGTGCCCGGCGCCGACGGGTGCACTACTGCAGTGCCCCTGCCGCATCCCTCCAGACTACACTTCCGCAAGGAGCAGGGGCTGCTGCGGAGACACTATGGTGGTGCATGCCATCAGCGCCTCGCACCGATGGGTGCCCCTGCTGCATTCCCTTAAGAGAGCCTCGCTATAGGCGTGGATCATTGCGACGACGCTGTGATGGCACCGGTGCCGGCGTTCGCCGTCCGTTCCGGCCCATCATCGCGTCCCTGCCGCGGCCCTCGAGCGGTCTCGCTCCCAGGTAGCGAGGGCTGCTGCGGGAACATCATGGCATCCTGGCCGCCCGCTTTTGGCGGTGGTGGCGAGGAAGCCACGATGTCCCTTCTGCGGCCCTCAGACGGGTTTGTTCCAAGCAGCAAGGATTGCCGCAGCGTCCCCGCTGCTTCCCTTTGTCAGGCATTTTGCAGGGATAACGAGCCAGGAGTGCTCCCCCGGTGAACGCTTCGGGCGCAAGACTGAACGAAAAGCTATGTACTGACACCTAAATGGCGAACCCACTAACTGAACGTAATTGAGCGTTGTCTCGCCGGGTGTGGCCCCGGATCCTGTGCGTAGCCGGAGTGTTAGGAGGACGCTTGCAAGGGGAGTGCGCTCCCTGTGTGGCTTCCCGGGTCCGTCCCGGAAGGACACGGCTTAGAGTAGTTACCCCGCAAGTGGAGTGGCTCCCCGCTACCGCTTGACCCCAGGTCGGCACTGCGGGTCCGTCCCGGGTCCCTGGTCTAGTCAAGGGTGAGGCGCGCGAGTCCCCGGTAACACAAGGCAAAACACGCAAAGGCTAGGGGGTCGCCCCGTGACGCAGCACCGGGAACAAAGAACAAGAATTTAAACAAGTTAAAGAGCTTGATTGTCTAAGTGTTGAACGATTACATAAGCTAATGGAAAAATAATTGTTCAAACGGCGCCAAGCGCCACACTTGCAGGAAAGAACAAACAAAAGAAGATACATCGGAAAGCAGCAAGGACGGCTGAGGGCTGCCGCAACTAGGTGCCGGCGCCTTCGGCCGGCGGCTCCATGGACGGCTCGGGGTCCGGCTTCCGCTGCATCCGCTCGACCACCTCGTCGATGAACCCGCGCACTGCTTGGGTGTGCGTGGGCTCGTCCTTGCTGTCTGACCAAGCGTCCAGCAGGGGCTCGAAGGAAAACTCCGGGTCCCGGAGATGTATCCTCGGGAGGATTGTCCCGGCAACCTCTCGGGCGCAGTTGGCGACCTCGTTGGCGACGTACTGGGCGATCCAGACATCGAGCGCCCCAAGCTTCCCCACCAAGTCGGAGCAGAAGGGGATCAACGTCGAGACATCCATGTTGTCCACCTCCGCCACCTGCAGCTCGAACTTGGGCAGCAGATCGCGCAGCGCCTGGGCAATCTTGAGCAGCTTATCGGTCTCGATCTTCCGCTGCCCAATCAGCGTGCCGTGGTGAAGCCAAGCATTGACGGTAGAATCCTTGGCCTTGCTAAGGCGGCCCGCTAGCTTCGTGAGCTCTGCGGCCTGGGCCGCGTTGTCCTCGCCGGCCTTGACAAGCTCCTCCTAGGCGGTGGCCAGCTCGGTCTCAAGCTTGGCCACCATGTCCATGGTGGAGCCGAGCTGGATCTCGTGCCGAGCCGCTGCTCCCACCGCGTCCTCGGTGGCCTTGACCTGCACCTCCAGCTTGACGCGAAGGCCCTGAATCTCGCCGCGGTAGTTGGCGATCAGGTCGCTCTTCTCGTCCAGCCGGGCCTGGGCCGCCGCGAGCACCTCGGCGTGCACCTTCTTGGTCGCCTCGAGGGTTGCCGCCAGCGAGTCCAGCTCGAAGATGCTCGGATCCCAGGTGATAGGATTCCAAGCTAGGCCGGCGAGGGTGCCGAGGTCGGTGTTGGGGAAGGCAGCCAAGGACGACGAAGCCCCCGCTGCCAACGTAGGGCTGTGCGAGGGGTCGCCCGCTTGCTCTGGGGGATCCTGCCGTCCCTCCCCTGCAGCTTCCCCTGCACCTGCGCCCGGGGACCGCGGGGCTGGAGAAGCCTCCCTACCCCCGGCAGGAGCCGTTCCCTACTGGGCGCCAGGCGAGTCCGTGCCAGTCGCGTCCGCGGCTGCAGGCGGGTCACCAAGCGCCGTCCCAGTGGTGACGGTGGCCACCACCGCCGCTGTCGCCGGCGCGGCAGGGCTTGGTGTGAGAGCCGGTTCCGGCTCTTCTGCCGCCCCCGTGATCTCGACGACAGAGTCGAGATCAATCACGGTGGCACCCGCTCTCGGTGCGGGCACACTCGTGCCTACACCAATAAGAAGTGTGAGGATTGACGAGTAAGAGAGTGACCAGAAATGGACAAGGGTGGCCGGGGTGGTTACCTTGCACGGCAGATGGACTTGCAAGGGGGGCCTCCCCCTCCTCGCCTGCGCAGGCGGGAGCCTCCGAAAGGCTTGCCGCGGGTGAGCTGCCGCTTACTGAAAAAGAAGGTACGTTTATATGATTAACTAACAAATGAAAAAATGCCGCAAAGGAGAAGCAAAGGAGCCGTACCAGTTGCCGGCCCCGGCCCCGTAGGGGTTGGGTCGTCGGCGGGCGCAATGATGACGCCGCTGACCCCTGCAACGGTCGGGTCAGCGACACTGCCGGCGTCCCCGCACGCCCTCTTGCTCGGCGTGGCGGGCGGGGAGTCCCTCCTCCCCCTTTTGCGGGCAGCCGCCAGTGAATTGGACTTGGGGGGGTTGCGTCGGAGCGCGAAGGCCCGGAAGACCCCTCGAGCGGGCGGCACCGTAGGTGCCCGCTGGGTCACCCCGTCCCGGGGCGTCGCGGGGGACGGTGGTGAAGCCACTGCGGAATCAGGGACCGACCCCGAGGAGGCTGCCGGCACAGTCTCGGCGGCTATCGCTGCTGCGGCCATTGCCGGGTCGCTCATGGCCCCTGCCAAGGAGTCGGCGGGTGCTACTGGAGCAGCTGCCGACGCGGTGCCGGCGGCCGCTGCTAGGGCGAATGTCGCCGTTGTGACTCCAGCGACCCCCATGGACGCGGACGCTGCTGAAGTACCGACGGGCGCCACTGGAGCGGCTGCCGCCGCGGGGTTGGCGGCCGCTGCCGGGGCGAATGTCGCCGCCGAGGAGGCGGCCGCTGCGAACGCCCTCGATCTCCGCACGATTAGGGGCGCGTCGTCGCTGTTCTCGTCGTCGTTGTATGTGCTCCAAGCTCGTATGTATCTCGGGGACATTACTTCGCCGGTTACGTAGGCCCATCGGCCACGCCGGCGATCGCCGGAGCGATCCTCGACGCCCTTGCCGAACCTAAAAAGGGGGCGTGACCGCACGCCCCCGGTGTCGGAGCCCCGTGTGAGGACAGTTAGAGACATCCAGCGCCTCAATGGGTGCGTTGCGGCGCTCAGGCGTTTCATCTCAACGATGGGCGACCGAGCCCTGCCTTTCTTCAAGGTGAAGAAGAAGAAGGGTCCAATCAATTGGACTCCCGAGGCGGAAACGGCGTTCCAGGACTTGAAGCGATACCTGAAACCGCCGCCGGTCCTCGTCGCCCCCAAGCCGGGCGAGCCGTTGCTGCTATACCTGGCAGCGACGGACCAGGTAGTGAGCTTCGTGCTCGTTGCCGAGAGGGAAGAGCAAGTCCCGGGGGCTGAGACGGAAGGGTCGGGGGCTCCCGGCGAGCTGAAGGAACCCCCGGCTACCGCCTCTGCCCCTGGATCCGAGGCTAGTGCAGCATCTCGTGTATTTTGTCAACACGATGCCGCACGATGCCCGGGTACGATACCCGCAGGTCCAGAAGCTTTTGCTTGGGATCTTGCTCGCTTCAAGGAAGCTGCGCCACTACTTCCAGGCGCACAGCATCACGGTGGTGTCAAGGTTCTGCCTGAAGAGGGCCCTCACCAACCGTGTAGCCACCGGGAGGGTGGCCTAATGGATGATGGAGCTAGCGGAGTTCGGGTTGCGTTTCGCAAACACCAAGAGCATCAAGAGCACCGCTCTCGCCGACTTCATCGCAGAGTGGACATTGACGGGCATAGAAGAATAAAAGCCGAAAGCGAGCCTTCCCGGCAGATTGGATGAGGGGTACTGGGTCATGTACTTCGACGGCGCCTTCTGCTTGCATGGCGCCGGTGCCGGACTGGTGATCGAGTCGCCCACTGGAGATCAGCTCAAGTTCGTAATACAGCTCGGCTTCGCCCACTCCACCAACAACACAGCAGAGTACGAGGGACTGCTTGCCAGGCTGCGCGCGGCGATCGCCCTCGACATCAAATGCTTGGTTGTTCGCGGGGACTCACAACTCATGATCAACCAGGTAAATAAGGACTACGACTGCCCCTAGATGGCAGCGTACCTGGAGGAGGTGCGAAAATTGGAGTCCAAGTTCAAGGGACTTCGATTTGAGCACGTGAAGCGCAAGGACAACTTTCTTGCGGATGAACTGTCCAAATGGGCAGCGGAACGCAGCAAGGTGCCTCCTGGGGTGTTCGGGCGGAGGCAGTCAAAGCCCTCTGTTGACCCCAAGACAGTTGCCGGGGAAGCCCCTCCGCCAACTCAAGGTGACCCTACAGCTGCGGGGGGCCATGCTGCCAAGTTGGTGGCATACACTAGCTAGGAGCCACCACCCTGGGGGACGGATATTATTCGTTACCTCAGGGACGGGACCCTCCCGGAGGAAGACGTTGCCGCGGAGCGAGTAGCCCGGCAAGCCAAGATGTACGCCCTGGTGGACGGGGAACTCTACCGGAGGCGTCCTAATGGAGTCATGCTCCTCTGCGTGCCCCGGTAAGAAGGGCGCACGTTGCTGGAGGATATACATCGAGGCACATGCTCGCACCATGTGGCCTCCAGGGCACTAGCTGGGAAAGCATTTCGGCACGACTTTTACTGCCGACAACACTAGCCGATGCCGAACAATTAGTCAAGACCTGTGAAGCATGCCAGTTTCACGACAAGAGGAGCAACCAGCCGGCGCAAGCCTTGCAAGTCATCCCGTCCTTGTGGCCATTCGTGGTCTGGGGCCTGGACATTGTCGGCAAGTTGCCGAGAGCAGTTGGCGGCTACGAGTACTTGCTCGTGGCCATCGACAAGTTCTCGAAGTGGATCGAGGTGGAGCCTGTCCGAGCCGTCACGGCACAGGCAGCCATCAAGTTTTTCAAGGGCATTGTGTGCCGGTTTGGTGTGCCTAACGGCATCATCAGCGACAATGGCACGCAATTCACTAGTGCGGTGTTCCAAGCTTACTGCGAGGACATGGGCACTAAGATTCACTTTGCCTCTGTTGCTCATCCGAGGAGCAATGGGCAAGTTGAGCGAGCCAATGGAGAAGTGCTGCGGGGGCTCAAGACGATAACCTTTGACAAGCTCAAGGGCTACGGGAAACACTGGGTTGAAGAACTCCAGCACATGCTGTGGTCGCTGCGGACCACACCAAGTGGGGCGACGGGTCAAACTCCGTTTACCCTCGTCTACAGGGCAAAAGCTGTGCTGCCCCTCGACCTCAAGTATGGGTCGCCTCGGGTACGCGCGTACGGCGACAAGAGCCAACACGCGTAGAGGATTGATGACCTTACCTTCATCGAGGAGATTCGATGCCGGGCTGCTGTGCGAGCTGCAGGCTACCAGCAGGGACTCCGTCGTTATCACAATAGGAGAGTCCGTCCCCGGGGGCTCGAGGTTGGAGACTTCGTCCTGCGCCGGATACAAGGAACGAAGGCCGGGAACAAGTTGACTCCAATCTGGGAAGGCCCTTTCCAGGTAGTGCAGGTGACCAGACCGGGGGCTGTTTGGTTGGAAACCGAAGAAGGCTTGCCGGTGCCCAATAGTTGGAACATTGAGCACCTGCACAAGTTCTACCTGTGAAACGGTGGTGCCTTACCCACGGGTGACGCTGCGGCAGCGTGCTTCTTTAAGCTAGTGTAGCCGGGCAAGGCCCGATTGTAATCCGCTAGCACAAAGTTGAATAAAGATAAGTGTTGCCTCAATAATTGTTGTGCTTTGCTGTTTATAAGTGCTTTCGTCTCCTGCTCTAGGTGCAAAGAATTGTCTCCTCATCCTTGCCTGTGAGCAGGGGGTTGCCGGAACCCTGAAAACAAAGCTCGTTGTCGGGACGTCTCAGAACGAGGCCTAGCAGTTGCCGGACCCGTCCGCAATGTGCTACGTGCCAGCAGGGCACCGTGGAAATATAAAGATGCTCACACCCAAGTCTGAGGTCGACTCTTCTGTGCCTGGGGGCTGGGAGGTAGGAAGTTATCCAGTTTGAACTGTTTTTCATGCATTTCGATATTTTTTGCTATGCACCTTGGGCACTACGGGAATCTGACATGCAGGGTAAAGATGAGGCGAAGGCACACTGTGATGCTCGTGTGGTGGTCACGGGTGTCGTCGTCTTGCAAGTTAGATGTACATATATGGCAATTACTTCGAGGCTTCATGCAGGAAACGGAGACAGGGCCAGTGCCTCCACGCGGCGACTGGTGGTCCCACGCGTGTGGAGGTGAGGGCAGCGCTCCGGCTATTTAAAGAGACCGGGGCAAGTGCAACACCAGCAACGGGCAAGAAAGCAAGAGATGTCGCAGAGAGGCGATGGTGGTGCATCGCTCTGCGCTTGTCGCTGAGGGTGTCCCCACCATCGCGGCCCTGCCACATCTCTTATAGAACGACACTAGAAATGGCGGTGCAGTGGGCGAGGGGCATCGCGAAGACACTGTGGTGGTGCACCGCCACAGCGTCCTTGCCACGGCTCTCAACAAGGTGCTACAAGACCAAAGAGAACGGAAAGTTAAGTAACGCTGGTTTGCTGAGGTAAGCTCAGTCCCCATGTTGCCAGGGCGTGGGAAAGACGCTTGCGGGGTGAGGACGCCCCACACACGTGGCTCGCGGAGGCATGCGCGCTGCGGTAGTGAACTCGCAGGCGGAGTGACTAGCCGCTGCTGTTTGGTCCTAGGTTGGCACCGCGGGTCCGTCCCGGGTCCCTAGTCTGGCCAAGCATGTGGTTGGCGAGTCTCCGGATACGCAAGGCTAAAGCACGGGAGGAACAGAGCCCCTCCCCGGCAAGCTAGTCTTAGACAAAGAAGCAAGTAAAAGTAGCTTTGGATATATTGAAGCTTGAGCGAACGAGTTAACAGATAACACTTGCGATGATAAGGGAAAGCTAACACAAAAAATTCTAAGGCGCCATGCGCCACTTGCAGTAAAATAAAAAAAAACAGTATGCAATCATGCGGGAGGTGCTCCCGGGGCGGCTGCGTCAGTGTTAGGTGCATCCTTGGTATTGGGGGCTTCTTTGGCAACCTCCTCGTCAGCGGCTCCATCTTCATCGACGTTGCCCTGCATCCGCGCCACCATCTCGTCCACAACACCCTGCACCGGTTCCCGGTGGGTCTTGGCCTCTTCCTCGTCTGACCAGGCGTCAAAGACCGACTCGAATGGGAAGTTGGGGTGTGCGGAGTGGACCCGAGTGAGAATCTGCCCGGCGACCTGCTCGGCTGCAAGGCCGACTTGCCGGTCCCCGAAGGCCGTAACACAGCTTTGTAGGCCGCTCAGCTGGCCGACGAAGTCTGCGAGGGAGGTGAAGCTGACCATGTTCGCCCCGTCGAAGGAAGACACCGGGATGTCGAACCCCTGCAGCGCCTCCACCACCGAGTCCGTCAGCTTCTTCAGCCTGGCCACCTACCCTTTCCTATGGGCCCGCCGCTCGGTGCACGGACCGCGAGCCACCTGGGCCTGCAGTTTGTGTTCGCGGCACTCGGAGTTCAGCCTGCCGATCTCGGACGCCTTCTTGGTGTTGTTGTCGTGGACCAGCCGGAGTTCCTGCCGTGCCATGTCGAGCTTGCCTTGAAGGGACGAGCTGGCATCTTGGGCGGCCTTGAGCTGCCCCACAAGCTCACGCTCCCGGGAGCGAGCTTGGTCCTGCAACTCCTTCTCCCGGCGCGCCGAGGCTTCGGCTGCTGTTGCAGCCGCCGTCTCCAGCTCTCCGACCTTGCGGCGGAGGCGCTGGATCTCCAAGGAGTAGTTGGACAGTAAGTCCGTCTTATCCCGGAGATGCCCTTGGAACGAGTCCAGAGCCGCCTGGTGCTCCTCCTCGCTCTTGGCGTGTGTGGCCTTCACCATCTCGAGCTCCCACTGGTGTTCTTGCTGGAGATCCCACAGCTGCTAGAGGACCTGCGCCTCCGGCACCCCTTACACCGTAGGCGTTGCCCCGGCTTGCAGCGGCTGCTGGAGCTCCTCCCGGAGCCTCTGTAGCTCGATGCGCTGCTCCTCCACCTCCCGTCGCGCCGCGCCCAGTTCCGCTACCACGCGGGCGTGGTGCTGCTGCCTGTCGTTGAAGAAATCGACGAACATCCGCTGCTGCTGCTGGATGTTGTTGATCACCTGGTATCCCTGCTAGAACACGCAGGAGTCGAAAGTGATCCGACCCCATGTCCGCCCGGCGAGCTCCCCTGCTCCCGGGCTGAAGGTAGCTCCGGCGAAGGAGGAGGACCCCGCTGCAACCGACTGTGGTCCCGAGGGCGCGTCGGGATTTGACGACGTGCCCCTGGCCTGGCCAAGCCCTGCTGCTCCTTGCCCGTCCAAAGGGGTGGGCTGGGGGCTCAGGGGCTTCTCCAGAGCGCCGCCGCCTGCTCCGACTGGTGGAGGCTGCTCCGTGTCACCTGTCACAGATGGCGCCCCCTGCGTGGCATCGCCTGCAGTAGCAATCGCGGCCCCGGCAGGCGCCGTGGCCGATTGCTGAAGGGCTCCAATGGAGGTAATCTCCGCCGGAGCATCATCGTCGACCTCGCCGGTGAGGTTGATTACCCGTGCCTCGGTGGGCACAGGCGCTGCCGGAACATCCCCGGCAACTGCAAGAAGAGCACCTGCGTCAAGTATGGAAGATGGCGCGAGTGGGTAAAGGAAATGTTGGAACTCGCACGTACCTGCCGCCGGGCCGGTGCCCTGCGAGCTCGAATCGGGGACCCTCGAGTCCCCAGCGGTAGCTGCCGCCGTGACAATAGCCGCGCCAGCGGCATTTCGGTCGCCACTGCCCGATGCCGGGCGGGGCTTCTTGGTCGGGACTGCCAGCGACGTGTTGGTCTGCCCCCTCTTCCTCGAAGAACTGGAGAACGCAAAAACAAGTTAGTCAGGCATGTAAAAATTCATGAAATCTAAAGTGTTCAGCACAACATTGAACTCACCCCGCCGGTTTGAGCTTGAGCACCCTGTCCGCTAGGGTGCTCCTCGCCAGAGGGCCGCTCCATGCGGGTGGGACTGGCGGAGCCGCCGGGGTAGTCCGGGCAGCTGTTGCAACCACATCGCCGCCCCCGGAGGCCGCAGCCCCCACGTCGCCGTGAGGCTCTTGAGGCTGCGGGCTGGCCTCCAGCCTGCTCGCCCGCTCCGCCATGAACCGCCTCACCAGGGCGACGTCGTCCTCCTCCGGCACGACCGCTCCAGCTGCCGGGGGAGTGTCATCGTCATCATCATCATCATCGTCGCTGAGGTTTCCTCCGACGCCCAGCGAGGAGTCGCCGGAGTCTGAGCCCTTTGGCCTGGCGGAGGCCTGGCCTTGGCGCCCCTTCCCCGAGTCGGCAGCCGGCTCCTTGCCCCTGCGGGGCTTGGGCTGCCGGGGGGAGGGTTGCGCCGAGGGGTCCTCCACGATCCCCCACTCATCGTAGAGTGGAAGATCCCGAGCTCCCGGGTTCGGGAACCCGGCGTGGAGCGAGTGCGCTCCAAGGGGGGGCAGCCAGTAGGGTTCGTCCTCACCGGTGATGCCCTTCACCCAGAATTGCACTTCCTCCAGGAGGAGGTCTGTGCGCTGCAGCCGGGTCCGGTCGCCGGACCCGGTGTACATCCACGCCGGATGCAAGCTCCGCTGCAGGGGAGCCACGTGCCTCCCGGTGAAGTGGCACGCCACATCTGTGTCCGTGAGCCAAGCCTCACGGAGCGCCTTGATCTTGGCACAGATTGAGGCCAGCTCCTTGTCCTTTTGGTCATGGAGCGTCTAGTCATCAGAGCCCTTCAGGGGTCTGAGGGGCTCCTCATGGAACTCATGGAGCTCGTCGGTGTGCACCCAGCACCAGTCGCGGCGCCACTCATGCTTGATCTTCTTCTTCCCCAGCTCGATGAACTCCGACTTGATCCTATCGCGGAACCGGAACACCACTCCCGTGGATACGGGAGCCTTCTTCTCCACCCTCGGGTAGTAGTAGTGGCGAGTAGTGGCGAAATAGAGCCACCGACGGCATCACTCCCACGAACGCTTCACAAAGGTGTTGGAAGACAGCCAATGTGAAGAACGACAGGGGTGAAGTTGCGCCATGATGAGCCCGTAGGTCTCCATGATGGCTGAAAGGAAGAAGGAGTGTGGCGGCACGAACCCGGCTAGGATGAATCTCCCGAAGATCCGGAAGTACTACCGGTCGGGCTCCACGCCGACGGGGAGAATCCGCATCAGCCCGTAATCGTTGTGCTTGGTGGGAAGCGCCAATACCAGCTTGTCTACCCCCTCTCCGTTGTACCCGAGGGGGGCAGGGAAGAAGGCGAACTTAGCCTGCATTTCCTCATCCTTCCGGGCTCGGTCCGATAGCTCCTTCTTGCCGACCTTCTCGCGCTTTTCCCCTTTGCTGGTGCTCCCCTTGGATGGTTCTGGCCCTTGGAAGACATCGGCGGAGGTGGGGAGGTGATTTGGTTGGAGTTGGGGCGCGGAGAGCTTGGGAGGCAATGGCAGGAGCAAGAGGCGATGGGGAGTGCCCGCCGCCAGCCTTGGGTATTTATCACTGGCGGGCTGCAACGGACACCCCCACGATCGACAGTTAAGTACCCTAAAGAATCGGAGATTAAGAGGGGGTGCGCGATGTGGCCTTAACTCTCTGGTGATAAAGGGGGATAAGGCACGAAATCGTGCACCCGACCGTTTCGCTCGGAGGAGGGAAACTGTAAATGCGGTCCGCGAGGTCGGGTGCCAGGGGGACTCCCCTTGGGACCCACGCATCAGATAAGGAATAGCCGGGCAACCGACCGAGGATAGCACTTGCTGGGAGCTTCAAGGCTGCCGGCCCACGCCCGGGGGCTACTGTCGTACCACTGGCCCACAGGATCCCACTGATACGGGACGCGTGGGTCGCCAGTGACGAAGCCCCGTCACGAAGGCCTCCCGAGAAGCGATGAGTCCAGGAAGCCTGCCTCAAGGAGACGGCCCTTGGTGAAGGTGAAGCTAAGGGCCCGCATATAAGAAGCCTCGGGAACCCTGGTCCCGGAAAACTGAAGAAACGCCTCTCGGCAGCTCGGGCATGCAGGCGGAGCCCACAGAACAATGGAGACAGGACAAGACGGCGGGCACAGTGCATTTAATGCACCGACAGGAGTCCTATCAGCGCTTAGGAAGGCTAGGGCGACTACCCTACGAACCATTTTTCTACCGTGTACAGTGGACCGGGTGCTGCATGGCGTCCAGCATGGATGAGCAGAAATGTATTTCATGTGGGCGTGACATGCATCTAGGAAACGTGTCACACTGCATGCATTAGCACCTGTGGTATCCCTTGTCTATAAAAAGAGGACTGATGGCACCGGTCAAAGGGTTCCGATCAGTCTTACTTTGAGCCCTAGTTAGAGCCATCGCCAAGTAGCTCCTGGAGAACTTCTGGGACACCTTGTAAGCAACATATACAACCTTGAATACAACAAAAAGCAGGACGTAGGGTGTTACACCTCCGGGTGGCCCGAACCTGGGTAAATTCACGTGTCCACACTTCGTGTATATCGCCACGCCGGTGATCGCCGGAGCGATCACCTCGCCCTCCACCGAACCAAAAAGGGGGTGCTCGGCATCCGCGGTGTCGGAGATCTATGCTCCGACATTGAGCATGTGAATATGGAAACTAAGTAAGGTCTCACTCATTCAAATTTCTAAATAAAATGAATGGTTTAAACTTGGGTTAGGAGCATTGATGTGTCTACTCAATGTCCTTGGTTTTAATAGGAGCATCGGTGTGTCTACCCGATGTCCAATAGATTTATCTTACTGTAAAATTCAATTGTAGTAGGATAAAATTTATATCAATTGCTTCTACGCCAAAAAGCCTAAACTCAACATAGCCAATATTGCATATATTTGATAGGATCTGTTATAAACTCCGGTGAACTTGCCAATACATTCAATGTATTGACCCTAGTGGCTGCAACCTTTAAATTTTTGCAGGGAATTCTGACGATGAGTAAGGTTACGTTGTGTTGGGTCACGAGCCTGCATTCCAACATGCGCTCTCTGTGGTGTTGCAATGGCTCAATTTTTCCTTCGTTTTCCGCTGCCGAACAATTTATTTATTTAGTTTCAATGCTAACCCGAGTGGTTATGCAAAGTTGTAAGTACTATAAAGTTTTGGATGATGACGATGTAATAAATTACTTGACCTTTGTTTCTCGATATTACATCTTGAATTGTGTGTGCTAGTGAGTCGATCCAGGGACTAGCACTATAAGCACAGAGATTGAACCCTGTACGGGGGCGATCACTTCAGATGGTATCAGAGCATTGTGTTTCCTGTAGGAACGTGACCCTAGCATGGAAAAAAAGACTAAGACCAAACCCTAGGACATGTGCATCTCATATTCATTACTGCATGCATATCTCGTTATTATTTTCCTTGCAATCACATGTCATAGCACCAGAATATTCATGCATTTTATAGAGTCATTTATTTTTAATTTTATTTATGTACACTTGCAAGTCATTCTGCATAAAACACCCCATGTTATATTATTTTGCCACCATGCATTGCAAAATTTACATACGGTCAATGCCATTAACTACGTTCCACCATAATGCCATGTTTAATTGTTATTTATGCATCC
This sequence comes from Brachypodium distachyon, assembly GCF_000005505.3. Taxonomy (NCBI): domain Eukaryota; kingdom Viridiplantae; phylum Streptophyta; class Magnoliopsida; order Poales; family Poaceae; genus Brachypodium; species Brachypodium distachyon. The sequence goes on along the minus strand of NC_016133.3, from coordinate 26,652,422 downwards.
ACGCATTAATCATGTCATTAACATCCTCTCTCTCTACTCTTTTTCTATAGATGGACAACCCACCACAGTTTGGCAAAGTTCCGCCCTTCACCCACATCCACTACCCAACTGTGGGTGACACGCAGCTTTTTAGCTCAGCTTTGGCGTCGCTGTGTGCCTACCTCGACCTTGCACCACCGCGTTTTCGGGGACGCGCCGAGCCGGCACACCCCCACGGTTGGCAACCCAGGTGGGAGGTTGAGACGGTCATCCGAGGCCGTGAGGTGGAGCCAGTGACGGCGGACATCGCCTTCACCGGACGCTACCCCAGCTTCACGTCAGGCCTGCAGTTCTCCATGCAGCGCGCGAGGCGCGCACATGTGCGAGGCCTACCGCGACGAGCTGCCGAACGACTCTTTCTTCCGTTATTTCGGGAGGAGAGCCGTTGGAGGAGCCTCTGTGGGTTTTGACGCCCTCGGAGACAACCCAACCGAGGTGGCTTTCCAGTTTGAGCAAATGGAAAGCAACACAGTTGAGTTGTACGACCAGATGACTCGTGTTGATATTGCTGAGGAGCAAGTTGGAGCACTCCTAGGAAACCGGGCCAACCTAGAGGCCACCATACTCAATATGGGGGACGCTCTACGGCAGGTTGAGTACGAGAGGGACTTGCTGCAGCTGCACATCGGCCAGATGCAGAACTTCCTCAACAACGTGTTAGCAGCCAACGCTCCAGCACAGGAGATATCCGAGCCCGAGGGAGAGGGACCACCTCTAGAGGAGCCCTCAGAGGAGGAGAGTTTTCCAGAGGAGGACACACCCGCCGCCAACACCCGCTCCAGGAGGGGTACCGATGGAGCTACCACTTTTGTCGCACTCCCTTAGTCGAGTTGGAGACCACCACATCTTACTTAGCATATAATAAAATTCGAGTACATGTTAGTCGTTGACCATACAGAACTTTGTTGTATGGTGACGTAGACCGTAGGTTCTTCTTTTCATTTTATTTTATTTTATTTTCCTCTTACTTAGGCCGTGGGCCAACAATGAGTCTTTATGTCGTTTATTTGGACCTTAAAAGAAATTTGAATAAAAGGATTGATGTTTGATTGATATTCTTGTGTCTGTTTGTGGGGAGTAGATATCCATAGACCTCTTCCATCTATATTTTTCTCATCTTTGCTATCCTAAAACAGATGTCGCCAAGAGGCCAAACCCGCAACAATGCCAACAACAATGACAACAATGCTGAAAATAATGCAGAAGGGAATGAGAATGCAACATTAGTGCAGCAATTACTGGCAGCCCAGACTCAGTTCATCCAGTTGATGACTCAGCAAATGGCCAATAGTAATCAGAACCACAACCAGCACCACCCACCTCCCCAGGTTGATATGCTGACCCGTTTTCTGAGATTGCGGCCACCCACTTTCTCGAGCTCCCCAAAACCGATTGTGGCAGATGACTGGCTTCGTTCAGTAAACAAAAATCTGGTTACTGTGAACTGCACTGACGAAGAGAAGGTCGGGTTTCCTGCCCAATTACTGGAAGGACCAGCTGCATCTTGGTGGAAAAAATTTCAGATTACCACCCCTATCGAAGATGTTACTTGGGAGATGTTCCAGGAGTCTTTCCGTACCGCCCACATCTCAACGGGGGTACTTAGTCTGAAAAAGAAGGAATTCCTAAAACTGAGGCAGGGCAACCGCACCATGATAGAATTCATTGAGGTATTCAACAGCCTGTCCTGCTATGCACCCGATAAGGTGAATACTGACGCCAAGCATCGTGAGAGATTTTTGGACGGCCTGACTGATGAGCTATACGTCCAGTTGGCTGTCGCCTACACCCCCACTTACCAGCCTTTGATAGACAAGGCCATTGTACTGGAGAATAAACTGAACCAGATGGAGAGCCGTAAACAGAGACTTCATCAAGGAAATTCCCACTCCGGACCGCACCAGGAAATGCGCACCATGGAGGAAGTGGCCAACACCATCGCCATGGTAACCATGGACAGAATCATCATGGAGGAAATGGGAACCGACCTCAGCACCAGAACCAGCTTTCTCGTCCAAGGAACCACAGTGACAGTGGAAATGGCAGCAACCATGGCAATGGAGGGAACGGGCGACAGAACCGCAACGGCAACCACCCCAAGCGCGACCTCATCCAGGTGGAGTGTTTCAAGTGCCACAAGTTGGGACACTACTCCAACGACTGCCCAAAAAATTCAAGGAAGCTGGGAGCAAGCCGAACCCCTTTGCAAAGGGCAACGTGAACCACATTGATGTGGAGGAGATCACCGAGGAAAAAGGTATCATAATCTACACCTTCCGCATTAATTTGTTTGAAGCAATCATACTGTTTGACACTGGTGCATCGCATTCGTTCTCATATCAAGGGGCTTTGTGATTAGAAATGGGTTACCAACTAGCACATTAGTGAATCCCATGAAGGTGAAATCACCAGGAGGAGAGATACTGGCTACCTATGAGTGCCGTATGTTGACTTTAGAAATTGGTAAACACAGTTTTCCTACCAACCTGACAGTGATAGGATCAAAAGAACTGTATGTGATCCTAGGAATGGATTGGTTAACCAAGTATGGGGGAGTCATAGACTGTGTCAAGAGGACCGTTGCTCCCACGACCCCGGAAAAGAAACGTATAGGTTTCAAGTCTACCTTCGAACCCTTGAGACCTAAGGTCAATTCTCTTAAGGGGGAGAGCCTAGAAGATGTGGCTGTAGTGAAAGAATACCCAGATGTTTTTTCGGAAGAGTTACCAGGCATGCCACCGGATCATGATGTGGAATTCCTTATCGAGTTGATGCCAGGAAGTGGACCTGTCGTAGCACGAGGCTTTGACACCGGGGATGCGTGGGCACCCCCTTTTAGGTTCGGCAGTGGGCGACGGGGATCGCTCCGGCGAGGCCAATGCCAAGCGTTGGAGCACAATGAACATGAGATCCTTTACCCAGGTTCGAGCCACCCTAAGGTGTAAAACCCTACGTCCCGCTTCTGTGTTTGCTATTAACCAGTGAACAAGGGTTTACAAGTTGCCAGGGGGAGTCCCCGGGTGCTCTCTTTTTTAGCTAAATGCTACTTGCTGTTTTTGGCCTGAGCTCGTGTGGATCCGAATGAACCGAACCCGAATTGAACCCTTTGACCGCTGGCGGGGGTCCTCCTTTTATACCGAAGGGGATACCACAGGTGCCATGGTGCATGGGTGACAAATGGCGAGCAGGGAGCTAGCCCAACTCCCCCTCGGTGCGCTGGCTTACATGCATAAAGAGTAGCCCTGCAACTCGGGACCTAAGCGCCTAAAAATTACACTCCGGCCAGTCACTGTAGGCTGACCGGACAGGAAATCCCCTTTCTGTCAGAGCATTAAATGCTCGCGTGTGCTACACTCTTCGTCCTGAGAAACCTTGCGCACAGGGAGCCCGCCGAGCAGCCCCGTGGCGCCGCTATCCTGCCCGCTCGGCCCCGCTCCTATAACGGGCGCCTGTGCCCAGGAACACCCTCCCCTGCAAGGCACCCCCCGCAGCCGGCTAGCCCTGCCGGGCTGGTGACTTGTCGGGCAGCTCGTGCGGAGCTGCCCGGGGTCCGATCCTTCCGGAGAGCAAGCGAGGTGGCCCACGCGTCATGCAGCGGTGGTACCCTGGGTGCCACTGGTGCGACAGTAGCCCCCGGGCGTGGGCCAGCAACGCCTATTCCCGGGTAGACCCTTCCCTGGTCGGTTGCCGGGCTACGCCCTTAACCAACGCGTGGGTCCTGAGCCGCTTCGGGGGCCCGTTTATGCGCTGCTTCAAGGACTCTGCCAATACGGGCAGAGTAGTGGGCGCGGGATTTCTGCCCTAACCTCCCCATTAAACACGGGTGGTTAAGGCCACACTCTGCGTTATCCCCCTTTTGGAGCATAGTTATCCCAGCGCACCCGTAGGGTGTGGATGTGACCGTTGCTTAGCGCCGGGGCATTATAGACTCTGCCGCTGTGTTGGGGAGCAAACACTTCGCCCCCCCCCAGCTTTTCCCCTTCATCTCCAATCTTCCTTGCACTCCTGCCTCCGGCCAGCTTCTGCCCGCATTCCTCATGGTGCCCCCCCGCCACCAAGAAAGGGAAAGGTTCCAAGAGGCCGGCAGCCGGCAGGAACGAGACGCTCCCCAGAAGCTCGCCTCGGAGAAGGACCAGAAGAGGAGCGAGCTGAGGGCCACGTGCGCCTTCTTCTGGCCCGGCTATAACGGCGAGGCGCTAGGCAAGGTCCGACATGCCATCGCCTCACGGTTCAACGAGTACGGGGAGACCCTCATCTTCCTCGCCGGCGCTGACCACCAAGAAAACGACTTCCAGGTGTTCGCGTGCTTCATCCTCGCCGGGTTGGTGCCTCCGTTCTCTCTGTTCCTCCACGCGCTCATGGAGGCATACCAGCTCTGAGTGGCGCAGCTCCACCCCACCTCCCTCTTTCTCCTCGTTGTCTTCCAATTCCTCTGTGAGGGATTCGTCGGAGTGATGCCGTCAGTGGCATTGTTCCGGCACTACTTCTACCCACGCGTCGAGCACGCGGGGGTGATGTCACCGAATGAAATCGGAGTTCATCGTCCGGTCGGAGAAGAAGATCGAGAAGCAGTGGCACGCGGACTGGTGTTGGGTCCGTGTTGAGGAGCCGGAGGAGTTCATCTTCACGCCCACCGAGCTGCCGGTGGCCAACAACACCTGGCGGAACCGCTACAGCCGTGACTCCGAACTCCTCCCCATCGTCGAGCGGATCAAGGCCCTGCGGCTAGCGGGGCTCACCGACCTCGACGTGGCGCGCACCTACATCGGCCGGCGTATAGCACCGCTGCAGCTGCGCTCCCGTGCCGCGTGGATGTACACGGGGTCCGGGGACGCCACCCGCCTCCAGCACGGGGACGTGGCCCCAGAGGCTATCCAGGCGTGCGTGAAGGGGATCACCGGCGAGGACGCCCCCGTCACGGAGCTGCCGCCAGGGGCTCCCTCCCTCCCTGCCGGCGTCTTAGGGCTGCACAAGATCATCAGCTCCTACCCGCCCTGCGACGAGTGGGGGCTGATGTCCGACTCCCCTGCCCGGGCCCCGCGTCCCCCTCCACCTGCAACCCGTGGGAAGCGGGCGCTCGTGGAGAGTGGGGGAGAGTTGGAGCTCAGCTGGCCCAACCAAGAGTCCTCCGGCGACGAGGCGGGCCAGGTTGCCGGGGTCCAAGCGGCCCTTCTCGCGGCGGAGGAGGAGGAGAAGGACGAAGACGACGCACCCCTGATCGTGCGAAGATCAAGGGTGCCCGCGGCAGCGGCTGCCTCCGCAGCGGCGACTTCCACGTCGACCGGGGGCGCGGCACCCCCTCGGGCACCCACGGCCCCGCCTAAGCAGGGGCTCTTCTGGGGCTTTGAGTTCAAGCTCAACCCACTGAAGGACGGCACCTCGTCGGGAGCCGGCAAGAGGGGAAGATCCGATTCGCCGCCCACCGCGCCGAGCAACAGGACGCGCATCCGGGCTGGCACCAGCACCGACCGGGCTGGGGCGGGGGTCAGCGGCGCCGCCACGGCGCCCGCCGCCGACCCAATCTCAGTGGGTGAGGAGCCGGCAACAGGTACTAACCCCTCCCTTGAACCCAACGCACACGTTAATCCCGCCTGCTGACCTGCAACCGTGCCGCCTTCTTGACTCGCAGGCGAAGTCCTGCCCGCGGCAGGTGGCCCGGCAACAGCGGGCGGGACGGAACAGGAGGAAGCTCCTCCCGCAAGCTCGGCGGCCCCGCAAGGTACCCATTCAAAGCTTCCTTGCGCTCATCGTCGGGCGACTCATCTTATTTCTAGGTTCTAATTTCACTCTTTGTCGCCGTCCCGACCGCGCTCACAACAAGAGCGGGCAACGTGGTGGTCGACCTCCTGCCGGGGGAACGACAACTCCGCCACCCCCGCAACCCATGGGCGCAGGCGTTGAGGAGGCTGTGGCAGGGGAGCAGCAGGAGGCTCCGCCGCAGGTGGACGACGCCCCTCCCGGCCAAACAGTGGCGCCGGGGGCCTCGCCGTCGTCTGCTGCTACCTTCGTCCCAGACTCCGGCATCCTCGTCGGGCCGACTTGGGACCCAAGTATCTACGACCAGGGGCACCAGTTCCTTGATGCGATCAAGGAGCAGCAGCTGGCGTTCGTCACCTCCTTCAACCAGGTGAGGGAGCGCCATGAGCTCGCGAAGGGCCAGCGTGGCGAGGTGCGGTAGGCCGTTGAGAGGGAGCGGCAGGAGCTCTCCCGGCTGCGGGAGGAGGCGCGCCTGGCTCGGCAGGCCAGGGACGAAGCCGCAGCGTCGGCCGTCCCCGAGGCGGAGCTCCACCGGCTACTGGAATGAGGAATAGGACATGCATGTGAGCTAGCGAAAAGGGAGTAGCACATTCTCTAGGGTTCGTATCAAGCGCAAGCAAATGGAGATTTCTCGGGTCAATCGAATCTGTATCCTCGAGCGAAAGGTCGGCCCAGCGCGCCGAGCACCGGCAAGCTTTAGACTCGCTGGTCGCAGTGCACGCGAAGGCCGGGAAGGAGCACGCGGAGGTGCTCGCTACGGCCCAGGCTCGCCTCAACGAGAAGAGCGAGCTGGTCTGAAGCTACCTCTCCCAACTCTAGGGGCTGCGCACCAAGCTGGGGGAGCAGGCTAAGGCTGCGGAGGACACGACAGCAGCGTCGGTATGGTGGGAGAAGGAGGTCAACTCCGCCAAGGAGAAGAGCACCCAGCTTGAGTCTGAGTTAGCCGCCACCCGGGAGGAGCTCGTCAAGGCGGGCGAGGACAACGTGGCCAAGGCCAAGGAGATCGTGCGGCAGGCGGACCTCCTCCGCAAGTCTAAGCACGCTATGGTGCGGGCGCGCAGCAACCATGCCACGCGGGCGGAGCAGCGCCGGAGGGAGACCCGGAAGCAGCTCGAGATCGCCCAGGCGGTGCGCGACCTGCTACCGCGATTTGAGCTGCAGGGCGCTCAGGTGGATGGCACGGACGTCAGCACGCTAATCCCGTTCTTCTCCGACATGGTGGGGAAGCTCGAGGCGCTTGACGTGTGGATCTCCAAGTTCTGCGACCAGGAGATCGCTACGTGCGCCAGGGATATCGCCGGGACGATCCTTCCCCGAGTGCACCTCCGCCACCCGAACTTCCCCTTCGAGATGCTGCTGGACGCCTGGTCTGATAGCGAGGACGGCCCCACCCACTGTCAGGCAGTGAGCCGGTTCGTCGACGAGGTGGTGGACCGGATGCAGAGGAAGCCGGAGCCGGAGCCCGAGCCCCCAGCGGAAGACGCCGGCAACTAGTCGCCGCAGCCCCCTGCCGGTCCTCGTTTTGTCTTATTTTTATCTTTGATTCCTGCAAGTATCGCGCTTGGCGCCGTTCAAACAATTAGTGTTCCATGTAATCATTTGCTGCTTTTATAAATTTCGCTCTTTGGTTCTACTAAGTGCTCGTTTCTCATTCCCGAGATTGACTCGCGGGGTGGATCTCCCGGCCTTCGTGTGTTATGCCTTGTGTTACCGGGGACTCGCACACCACACACTTAACCGGACCAGGGACCCGGGACGGACCCGCAGTGCCGACCTGGGATCAAGCGGCAGCGGCGAGCCATTTCGCTCGTGGGATAGCTAACTCCCAAGCATGCGCTCACGGGACGGACCCGCAAGCCGCATGAGGTGTGCACTCGCCCCGCAAGCGTCCTTCTAACACCCCAGCCACACGGAGGGCTCAAGCCACACCAGCGAGCCAATGTTAAGCGTCAGAAAGTTCAGCGTCAAGATCATGCACTTAGCTGCTCGTTCTTGCACTCGGAATTCCTGCCGGAGGGGCGCGGCAAGGACGCTATGGGAGTGCACCCATCGGCGCTAGGCACTGATGGCATGCACCACCAGAGTGCCGCCGCAGCGGCCCTCGCCTTGAACCCGCCTGCTTGAGGGATGCGGCAGGAACGCTGTGGCGGGGCCGCCGCCGGCGCCAAGCACCGGTGGTGGCGCCACCACAGCGTCTCCACGGCAACCCTCGCCCTGGAGACGCCCTCTGGAGGGATGCGGCAGGGACGCTGTGGCAGTGCACGTCTCCGCGGCAACCCTCGCCTCGGAACTTCCTGGTGCAGGGATTCGACAAGGTCGTGATGGCAGTGCACCCACCGGCACTAAGCGCTGGTGGCATGCACCCCCATCGCCTCTCTGCAGCCTCCCTCGCCTTTGTAGCCACCTTCTTGGCTTTGCTCCGAGCTGCTCCATGACCACCGCGCCCTTTTATAGGCGCGGTGAAGAACCTTGCGACCACGCGCGCTGAGTCAACGCGGCACCCGTGGCGCCACACTCCTTGAAGTGCGGTAAGGGCCCTGCCACCGCGCGCGCCAAGTCGCCGCAGCACACGTGGCGGCTCCCTCCTGCTGCAGGAACCTCGGAGTGCGGTGAAAACCTCGAAGTGCGGTTGCTACGCACAACCAGACACCGCTAAATGACACAGCCCGTGAGTGACCCACGAGCATTACAGTGCGCACAACTCCGTCCTTGCCCTGCATGTCAGATTCTTACCGAGCCCAAGATGCTGCAATTTTTTTTTGAAATACACGAAAAAAGGCGCAACATGAATAAAGCACAAGTAACCCTCCTGCCTCCCAGCCCTGGGCACAGAAGGGTCGATACCAAACTTGGGTGTGAGCACCTTTCTATTCCAGGACGTAGCTCCTGCGTGATGCGCGTTGCGGGGAGCCCGGCAACGGCATGGCCCCATGCCGGAGTAATCCGGCAGCGGGTTTTTTGTTTTCGAGGCTCCGGCAGCCCCCTGCTCACAACCAAGGATGTAAAGAGACTTCTGTGCACCTAAAGCAGGAGACAGAAGGAGAAAAAGCATGCAAATATTCGAGGCAGCTTGAAATTCAGAGGAAAGTACTTATCTTTATTCATAAAAGCTAGTGGTTTACAATCTCATTCCACAAGGTTATCTTGCCAACTTGATTGTTATGTCAATGTTGGAAGAAAAAAATTTCGAAATGCTCCACTTTTTGTTTCTCCTTGCCCATAAGCTCATTTATGAGATTATTGTTGGCAATTCCGTGTCCAAGAGTTTCACGATTGATGACAAATGGACTGTGTTCTTTAAGGATGCATCGTTGTTCCTAATCATCAAGGTCTAAGAGATTTGTTTCTCAAAGATGCTCATGGCACTCCTCTCCTTTTTCACCCAGTTGCACTAAAACCAGGACATTAGTCTTGATATATGCACCATGTGGTCAATCTTTTCTTCGTGTTACCTTGTTGTGAGGTGCACATCGTTTAGGTATCAAGGACAAGTTCGCTCCGCGATACATTCACCTTTTCAAGTTTCTTGTTTGCTTCAACCTTCCTCCGACCTTTCTAAGGTACACGTTGTTTTTCACGTGTCCTATGCTCTGCTTCCCTTCTATATCTAGTCCTTGACCTTCCTATCCGGAGCGTTTGGTTCACATCCTTCGTGAAGCCGAATGTCGCTCTTCCACAAGACCGTCAAGCTCTTCAAGGATGAACCATCGCAGCGCGAAGACCACCGTCGGACTGAGTATTCCACTTCCTTCCCTTCCTTCTTTTGGAATCTTGGGACGCGATTCCTTTGAGTGGGGGAGAGTTGTAACAGCCCGAGAGCAACCATTTTCCTTTTAAGCCCTTTTGGACTGTTTTGTAATTTAATTATCATCATCATGTTGTTATGCTCATACCATCATCTGCATATATGCCATGTCATTAGCATCATCTCACATGTCGCTTGCACAAAATGTCACTTCTTTTGTGTTGTCATGTGCTTATCTTTTGTTGTGTTTGTAAAAGCCTGAAATTATTTTATACAAAACCTAATTTGAGTTTGACAAATTATTTCCGGGTTTAATTAGACCCAGCCACTTGTCTCTTGTCTATTTTCAAAATCTAAAATTGCGAAGCCAGTATTTTTGTTTGAGACTTTTGTTGGCCCAAAAGCCCACTAAGCCAAACCCTAACCCTACCTATTTAATCCCCTTCCTCTCTTTTCTTTCTTTCTTTTTCTTTTTTCCCTCCTGCTGCCGCCACCCTTCTTCCTGGCCGATCCCCTTCTTCTTCTTCCTTCCGATTCCCTTGATTTCTCCCTTTCCCCCGAGCTCCTCTGCACCGCGCGTGCTTCCCCATGGCCAAGCCCTTGTAACAGCCCGAGAGCAACCCTTTTCCTTTTAAGCCCTTTTGGACTGTTTTGTAATTTATTTATTGTCATCATGTTGTCATGCTCGTTTCATCATCTTTAATTTGCCATGTCATTAGCATCATGTCGCATGAAACTACTTTCGTTTGCATAAAAGCTGTCGTTCCATGTGTTTGCCTTTTCGCGTGTTCGCGAAAGCCAAAACATATTTTTGTGCAAATACTAATTTGAGTTTGACAAATTAATTTCAGGTCTAATTAAACATACACCGTCTCTCTTCTCATTTTTATTTCAACATCAAATTAAATATCAATATAATTTATTTTTGTGTGCGATTGTTTGTTGGAACAAAAACCAGCCCACTAAGCCGAACCCTAACCCTAGCTTTTTAATCCCCTCTCCCTTTTCTTTTTCTTTTTCTTTTTCTTTCTCCCCTTCTTCCTCCTGGCCGCCGCCGCCGCAAGCCTCCTTCTCCCCTTTCTTCTTCCTCCGCCCGCGCCTTCCTCCCGCGACCCCTGGCCCTGCGCGCCACTGAGCCGCCTCTCCCCGGCTCCCTCCTCGCTCCACGCCGTCGCCCGCGCCCGCCCCGCCCACCCTCTTCTCCCCGCGCCCCGACTGCCCGAGCTGGCCCCGCCATGCAGCTCCCCGTCGTCGCCGTGAGCTCCATCGACGCCGCCTCCATCTCCTCGTCGCCGGCGACCGACCTCCCGCGCCAGGACTCCCCGCACCTGCCCACGAGCGCGCCTCCCTTCCTCCTCTGCTCCGCCCACGCCTGCACCTCGCCCCCGGCGCCGCCTGCTGCTCCAGCGCCACCGACTCGCCGCGTGCCTCACCTCGCTCCCCGCGCCGCTTCGCTGCCGAGCTCCGCTTGCCTGCTCCGCCTCCCCTTGCTCCTGGCCGCGCTCGCCCAAGCTCCGCCCGCCGCCGGATCTGCTCCGTCGCCAAGCTTCCTCGCCGGCCGGCCTCCTCCCCAGCTCCACTCGCCTCCCCCTCTGCAGAAGCAACGCACGCCACCACCTAGCTGCGCTGCCCAGCTCCCTCCTCCTTGGCCCATCTCCAAGCCCAGCAAGCCCAGGCCCGTGCCCTCTTTTCCTTTGTTTTTTCTTCTTTTTCTGGAAATTGTTACCTGACGTGTGGGCCCCACTGGCAGCCGCTTGCTGTTGCATTGTCACTACTGCCCGTTTCGGTGTCGTTGCTGCTCGACGTCGGCCGCCTCGCTGCTGCACATGTTGTTGCTGCCGCACCTCGTCGGAGCCCGCTAAGACCTACCTCGCCTTGGGGATGAAGCCGCGCACGACTACGTCGCCTACGTGAACAACTACTTGGACTATGTCGACTACGTGTACGACTACCTCCCCCATACGACTACTTCCTCTACGTCGACTGCTTCGTCTACATCACGACGCCGCAGCGAGTCCAAGGTATAACAAGCGACCGTCCCGTGAGCCGATCGTTCTTCGGCGTAGAACCGTAGGTTGCGGCTGATGTTATTCATGCGTTGATGAGATGCCCGTGTTTGTACCGACAGTGTCGATAGATGCAGGTACCTAGTTTCTATTAGTGTGCGCAACCCCGACCTAGTCGGATCCTTGTGTTGTTCTTGTTTTAAAGCATGCATCGCACCTATCCATGTCATTGGCATGCATGCTAATACAACTATAATATTATTGTGTGTAATTAATTAATTAAACTCTATTCCTTGCATATGAAGTTGTATAAATATTATGTGTAGTATTTTCGGACTCCAATTAACTTGGTAAATTATATATCGGATTTACTTTCGGAATCCTTAATATGTCATGCATCATCCCTATGTCACGCATCATCCTTTGATTGCGCATTTAGCATTACCATGTGTATCTTGTATGCTTATACTTTCCTTTTATGTGATGTATTTGCTTCTTCCTCGCTAGTTTTCGGTTCCTACGACGACGACTACGCTTGTGCTCTTCTTCCAGGATTCTTGCTCAATTCTGGGCAATTGAGTACTCCAGGCAAGCAGCCATTCCTTGAACATGTTGATTATACCCAATGCCTCCCTCTCATTCTTACATTAAGTTACGTTCTCGGTTATTGTCACGATGCCTCTAGAATTGCATAGCTTTAGTCAGCTCTACTCCAATGCCTGTTGTCTTGTTCCTTATCCTATTACCATGTCACATGTTTGTTATTGCCCTAGTTGGTCATTACCAGTTTGCTTAGATTGCTAGTCTAGTGTCCTTACTTGGGGTTATACAATTGCTACATCCACATGCTACTTTCTGTATTTAATTGCAATTATTAAACTGTGATCTGTTATTACCTGTAACAAGGCAACGATGGGAGGCCGTGCTCTAATGCATTGGTGTTTTGTTCCATTGGCGCCGACCTAAGGACTGAGTTCTCGTTTTCGCCAACCCAAGAAACTTCACGCTAACCGCTCGTGGGAGTCATATGGGTTCCCCCTCGGCTTAGTACTCGTTTCATAGCTCTTCCAGGGGCCACATAGTTCGGGCGTTCCATTTGGCATTTGCATTGCATGCACACAGAGATTTGTGGAGACTTATTGGTGACTTTGCATACATATAGGATTGCGGCAGCGTCTGGAGTGGTCATTCTGCGGACACTGAACCACTACCAGCTGTTCCCGCAACTCTTGAGTCCGTACGACGCTTCGGCCGGGCTCTCGTTTCGGATCAGACTCAGTTGGGTGGTTCCCTGGATTAGTTGTGGGGCTTGGAAACGTCGTGTCGCCCAATCTTGCCGACACACCTTTTTGTGTGTTCCTACTCGAGTGGGAACAAGGGTTGGACGAACGTGTACGGGTAAATTGGCACATCCTGCAGGGATAAATTTTTCGGAAAGCCGTGTCCGCGGTTATGGACGACTTGGTTGGTCATTACTTGATCATAGAGAACTTAATCATTTTAATCAACTTAATCGCATAAACTTGAGTAGTAATTAGCCTTAATCATGGATATGCTTAAACTGCTTAAGTGTGAGTGTCCTTTGGATTGCTTTCTCACAGGGTGTTGAGGGGGTGATATGAGGATTGTGTTGTTTGGTGTTTAGTAAATAGGTTAATCACTTTCACCTGGTAGACGCTTCTCATCCTCTCATTAGACGTTATTGTTAGAGTGTCTCTCCAGATATTTTTGCTGCTGCATAACCCCACCATATTTATCCATCGTTTGAGACTGGTTGCATATTTAGTTTAGTTCTCCCCTTAAGTCTTGTGAGTACTTTGTACTCACTTGCTTTGCAACGTTATTTTCTTCAGAGTTTCTAGCAAAGCATGTGAGCCGCTAGCTTCTTCGTGGAGCACGACGTTGGATTCGATGTTTAGCCAGGAGATCCAGATCAACGTTCTGAGACTCGTGGCGGGTTTCCTTCCAGCTTCCAGCCTCTTCAGGCCATGCTGTATTCTTGTCCGTACTCGGGCATAATTCGACTTCCGCTGATGTAATGTTGGGGCATGTGTCCTCTCTTTGTAATATTTGTTATTCTGCTCTTTGTATGAGCTTTGTAATTCCTCTCTTCTGTAGAGTTTTGGTAATGATATTCATGTTGCAAAATCCTGCGATGAGCACATTAATGCGTGTATGTATTGAGGTGTTTATCGTAGGTTAAGAACCTGAGGCTTGAATTGTGCAAAGGTTAGCAATTTGGGGCTAAATTGCATAATTCCGGTCCCGGGGTCTTACAGACAAGGTCTCCGATCTCGAGCTCCCGGGGACGGACCCGCCTGTCGTGGTAACGGCGGAGTCCCTGCTGGTAGCGTGCAGCCCGCACAGCAGCCCGGCATCGAAGTTCTTCGACGAAGCTTAGATCGTCAACCCTCTGCTCGTGTTGGCCATAGTTGCCGTACGTGCGTACTCGAGGGGATCCAAGCTTGAGCTCGAGGGGCAGCACCGCTTCTGCCCCGTAGACAAGGGCGAAAGGGGTTTCCCCCATTGCTCGGCTAGGTGTCGTCCTGATCGACCACAGCACGGGTTGGAGTTCTTCGACCCAGTGCTTCCCGTGGCCTTTGAGCTTGTCAAAGGTTCTTGTCTTGAGCCCCCGCAGCACTTCTGCGTTGGCTCGCTCTGCCTGTCCGTTGCTCCTCGGGTGAGCAACAGAAGCGAAGTGGATCTTGGTGCCCATGTCCTCGCAGTAGGCTTGGAACACGGCGCTCGTGAACTGTGTGCCATTGTCGGTGATGATACCGTTAGGCACACCAAACCGGCACACGATGCCTTTGAAGAACTTGATGGCTGCCTATGCCGTGACCTTCCGCACTGGCTCCACTTCCACCCACTTGGAGAACTTGTCGATGGCCACGAGCAAGTACTCGTAGCCGCCAACCGCCCTCGGCAACTTGCCGACGATGTCCAGCCCCCAAACCATGAACGGCCAGGAGGACAGAATGACCCGTAGGGCCTGCGCCGGCTGATTACTCTTCTTTGCATGGAACTGGCACACCTCGCATGTCTTGACTAGCTGCTCAGCATCGGCTAGCGCCGTAGGCCAGTAGAAGCCGTGCCGGAAAGTCTTGCCGGCCAGAGCCCGGGAGACCACATGGTGTGAGCATGCGCCTCGGTGTATCTCTTCGAGAAGCGTGCGCCCTTCGTCTTGGGGCATGCAGAGGAGCTTCACTCCATTCGCACGTCGCCGGTAGAGGTTCCCGTCCACCAGGGCGTACATCTTGGCTTGCCGCGCTATACACTCCGCGGCAACGTCATCCTCCAGGAGGGCCTCCCTCTGCAGGTAGCGGGCGATATCCACCGCCCAAGGAGGGGTTTCCCAGCTCATGCATGCCGCTGCATCAGCGGCATGGACCTCCGCCATTGCGGGGTTTCCTTCGGTTGCCGGGGGGCCTTCCCCGGCAGCCGGCTTGGGGGCAACCGAAGGCGCAGTCTGCCTATGCCAGAACACCCCCGCCGGAACCTTCCGGCGCTCCGCTGCCAACTTGGATAGCTCGTCAGCCACAAAGTTATACCTGCGCTTGACGTGCTCAAATCGCAGGCCCTTGAACTTGCGTTCCAGCTTGCGGACCTCATCCACGTACGCCGCCATCTGTGGGCAGTCGTAGTCATTGTTAACCTGGTTGATCACGATGGGAGTCCCCGCGAACAACCAGGCGCTTGATATCCAGGGCGACTGTCGCCCGCAACCAAGCGAGCAGCTCTTCATACTCGGCCGTGTTGTTGGTGGAGTTGGAGAAGTCGAGCTGGATGGCGAACTTCACCTGATTGCCCGTGGGCGACGCGATGACGACCCCGGCGCCAGCCCCCTGTAGGCTGTACGCACCGTCGAAGTAGAAGACCCAGTGGCCCTCGTCCAGCTTGCCGGGCAGGCTGGTCTCCGGCTCCTCTTCTTCTATGCCCATCCAAGTCCACTCCGCAACGAAATTGGCCATAGCCGCACTCTTGGTGCTCTTGGTGTTGGCGAAGTGTAGATCGAACTCCGACAACTCCATCCTCCACTCTGCTACCCTCTCGGTGGCTTCACGGTTGGTGAGGGGCCGCTCGAGGTAGAACCCCGACACCACCGTGATGCGGTGCGCCTAGAAGTAATGGTGCAGCTTGCGTGACGCAAGCAGAATCCCCAGCAAGAGCTTCTGCACTTGCGGGTACCGCGTGCGGGTGTCGTGCAGCACCGTGCTGACGAAGTACACAGGGTGCTACACGAGCCACTTGCGCGGTGCTGACGCCACGGGCTCGACGACGATCCTCGGGTCCGAGGCGATAGCCGGGGGCCGCTCAGCCCCCTGCCCTGCAACCTCAGCCCCCGGGTGGTCTTCTTCCCTCTCAGCGACCAACACCGAGCTGACCACTTGGTTAGTCGCCGCTAGGTCGAGTAGCAGTGGCTCGCCCGGCTTGGGGCCAACGAGGATGGGCGGCGACTTCAGGTACTGTTTGAGATCCTGGAACACCACCTGAGCCTTGGGGGTCCAATCGATCGGGCCCTTTTTCTTCATCACCTTGAAGAAGGGCAGGGCGCGTTCACCCAGCCTCGAGATGAAGCGCCCGAGCGCGGCAACGCAGCCGTTGAGGCGCTGAACATCCTTCACCTTGCGGGGAGCCTCCATTTTCTTGATAGCCTCTATCTTCTTTGGATTGGCTTGAATCCCCCTGTGCGAGACCCAAGTCCACACCAAAGGTGCATTTCTCAAGGTTCAACTTGAGTTTGATCCTGCGGAGGTTATCAAACGTCTCCCACAGGTCATCAATCAGCGAGTCCCCATGCTTGGATTTGATGACGACGTCGTCCATGCAGGCCTCTACGTTTCGGCCTAGCTGGGGTCCCAAACACTCGTGCAATGCACGCTGGAATGTTGAGCCCGCGTTCTTCAACATGAAAGGCATGCACGTGTAGCAGTAGCAGCCAACCGGGGTGATGAATGCCGTTTTTTCCTCGTCTTCAACTGCCATCTTAATTTGATGGTAACCGGAAAATGCATCCAAAAAACACAGCGAATCGCAACCGGTAGTGGAATCTACTATTTGATCAACGCGAGGTACAGGGAATGGATCTTTAGGACACGCACGGTTTAGATCAGTAAAATCCACACACATGCGAAGTTTATTCTCCCCCTTGGGTACTACTACAGGATTAGCTAACCAAGTGGGGTACAGTACTTTCCTGATAGCCCCCGCAGCTTTGAGCTTGTCCACTTCTTGCTTGATGAAATCTTTGCGCTCCTGTGCTTGCCGGCAGATCTTCTGCTTGACGGGGCGGGCGTCCGGACGCACCGCGAGTGGATGCTCAATCACCTCCCTAGGGACTCCGGGAAGGTCTGACAGTTCCCAAGCGAACACGTCGGCGTTCTCCCGAAGGAAAGTGATGAGGGCACTTTCCTATTCGGCAGTGAGGTTTGCACCGACGGTGACGGTGCGCTCCTCATTGTCGGCTTGGAGCGGCAGCTTCCTCACCTTGGCGGCCTCCCCCTTGAGCTCCTGGCCCTTGCCGGGGCGCGAGCTCGAGCCTGCGCCTCCCCCGGCAAGCTCTTGCAGGGTAGCACGGGCTTTCTTCGCTGCGGGGCTGTCGCCCGGCAGTGAGCCTTCGGTTCCAGTGACGTCCTCATTACCGGAATCGGGTGCGGCGACGGCCTTGACGACCTCGCCTACACACCAGGCTGCGTCCTTTAGATCACACCTGATGGAGAGGACTCCATACGGGGACGGCATCTTCATCCCACTGTAGGCGCCATGAGTCGCCGCCATGAACTTGATCAGCGACGGCTCACCAAGGATCCCGTTGTAGGGCAATAGGGTGTGCGCCATGTCGAACACCAAGTACTCGGTCCTGAGCGCTTCCCGGGACCCGAAGGTAACCGGCAGCGTGATGCGCCCCAGGGGGCGCATGATCCCGGGGTTCACTCCCCGGAACGGGTCAGTGGGCTTCAGCTGCTCCAGCGGCAGCTGAAGTTTCTCCATTAACCTGGCAAACAAGACGTTTAGCCCCGCTCCGTTGTCCACCAACACCTTGGTCACCGTCACGTTGTTGATGATCGGTGAGACCACAAAGGGTAGAACCCCAGAACCCAGCTGCCCGGCTAGGTGATCATCGACGCTGAAGGTGATCAGCACATGCGACCACTTCAGCGGCTGCTGCGCCTCCGCGTCCGGCAACAGCGCACACCTCCCGGGTGAGGCGCTTCACCGCGGCGTGGGATGAGAGAGCGTAAGCTCCCCCATGGATTCAGGCGATGCCGCAAGGCTCCTGGAAGCCGGACTCGTCGCCCGCACTGCAATTGGACTCACGATGTTCCTTAGCGTGAGCCTTGTCTCATCCCCGGGGCAGGCGCTCCCTATCGGCACGGGCCTGGCCACGTCCCCCCAGGGCTTCCTCCCTGCCGGCGCCCCCACCAGCAGGCCTCGGCCCCGCTCTGGGGTCGTTCGGGCAATCCCGGGAGAAGTGCCGATGTCGCCGCAGTTGAAGCAGGCGTCGGCCGCTCGGCGCTCCTCGTGGCACCGCTCGCGCCTCTGCTTGATACCCTGCAGGATGCGGCAATCCTGCGCGTCATGGGTGGCGTTGGCGTGGATGGGGCAACGGGGCGCGTCGCCCTGCTTGCCGCAAGACCCGCCACCAGGCGAGGCCATTTTCGCAGGCCTCGCGGTCGCCCTCGACTCCGTGGCGAGGACTTGCTTCCCGTTATGCTTCCGGGAGCTCTTCTTATGCGAGCCCTAAGCTGGGCTCGCGGCAGCCTGAGCTGCAAGCTCGGGCGCCAAGCGCCCTTCCTCGGCCATGGCACAATTGTGCGCCAGGGCGTAGAGATCCTGCGTCGTCCGGATCCGATGCGTGCTTAACTTCTCCCGCATCTTGGGGTCGCGGACGTTGATGGCGAAGGTGTTAACGAGGGCGGCAGCCTTCGCCTCCGGGATGGAGTAGGAGAGGCTGGAGAAGCGGTTGACGAAGCTCCGCAACGTTTCTCTCGGCTTCTGCACCACGGTGTGCAGCTCCGCCATGGTTTCCGGGCGCTTGTAGCCGCCCTGGAACACGCTCACGAACTGCTCGCACAGGTCCGCCCAAGTGGCTATGGACCCGGCAAGCAAGTTGAGCAGCCACGTTCGAGCTGATCCCTTGAGGACCATCAGGAACCAGTTAGCCCTGACCTTGTCATCGCCGCCGATGCGTGCATCCCCAACGTGTAGGTCAAGAGGAAATCCTTCGGGTTCACGGTCCCGTCATACGTCCCCAGCGCCGGTGCTCAGAACTTGCGGGGCCATGTCACCCGGCACAGCTCGCGAGTGAACGCGGTGCAGCCGTCCTCGGCGCCCATGGGAGCATCCTCGTGCTCCTCCGGGCGCGGGTGCTCTGCCTCGCCTCGGTGCCAGCGCTCCAGCCGGCAGTAGCAGTGAGCGTTGATAGGCGTTTCTAACAGTAGCAGTGGCATTATTAGCCGGCACAGACGGAAGTGGGTTCTCTATGACATGTTCTTTCTTATCGTGCCTGAGAATGATTCTCAGGTTCTGATACCAGTTGGTGAAGTTAGTTCCATTTAGTTTATCTTTCTCAAGAACAGATCTCAAAGCAACACTGGAAAATTGAGGTGGTGCCATTGATCTACAACAGAAAAATGCAAAAATACTAAGACAAGTATTCATGAAGAGTAATTCATATTAAACATTTTAATAGAAATATACTCCCACTAAAACCAACATCACTCCGTTGATCATTAGTGATTCAAGATCCAAGATCAACCAATCGACTAGTGAGCTTTAGCATCACTGCTAGCCAATTGAATCACTCGGTAGGCAACTCTTGCCAATCGTATCTCTATACAACTCTTGTTAGTTGGTAGGCAACACTTGCCCCGGCTCCGACTCTTTTTACCTTGAGGCCCAAAACCGTTTTGATAGCCTCGTCAAGTTAACCAAAGCTTCGCATGTAAGTGTCCGACACGAACATCACCAACGACAAGGAAAAATGGTGATACCCCAATTTCATGAGCCCATCACCGAATGTACTTGACTTGTGGTGTTGCAGCTATTGGGGAGGTAAATAAACTTGACATTCTTTGAGAGATCATTCTACTCTAATACAATAATATGCATAGGAGTAAACAAGGCAATAACCATCTCAGATAATTAAATTAACATGTGAAATAGTATGGCGCTGTTTCTTCATGGTGATCTCCATCTCCATGAACTTGTTCATCAAGCCGCCGGGTGCTCGTCTCCTCCAATCCACACTAGGGTACTACACCTAGTAACTAGTAATAATGAAATTACGAGGAAGATGTTGACACGCAGGTCGTTACACACTTATAAAGACAGCACCTTGGCTCCAGCCTGGCTGACAAACTCATGACATGCGGGTCATGCAAATATTACACACATGCAACACATACATATAAGCCATACTATTCACATCGATCCTGCAAAGACAAGTTAAGCGTAGAATCCTATTCTACCGAACAGATGTGAACTAGCAACGACAACTAAGGCGGTACGATTAGATAGCACGGCGGTCCCATTATCCCGGAGTACAATCGATCCAATCCGAAATTTCCTTCATGGATTTCTATTCCGATTTGATCAATCACATTGATCTCGTGAATCGTATCCGGTTTACATTTCACTGTTTACCCCGATGGCGGAAATCAGACCGGTAGGAGTAGGTTGTGTCACGACCTTCAACATCACGATTAAGAGAATCAAACATCCATTATCCCTAGTACAATCGACTAACTGATAACACTTATGCACGTAATCCGAATCCAAAACTGACAGCATCGGCTCTGATACCACTGTTAGGGAACACGGTAGGCTACGTGAGCACAAAATAAAATTTTCTACCGATTCCGCCCGGACCAATGCTGTAGATAATGGATTACGAGATTACCACTAGACGTGCAGACCCATAGCGGAAGTAGAGTCGGTGATGCGTGTCGATGTCGAGTAGTCGATCGGCCAGTTCCTCCTCGCCGATCCCACGAACAGTTCGTCCAAGCGCCGCAGGTGCAGCGCCTCCGAGGTATCCACATGTACAGAGAGGAACTCCGTGCGGCGGACTGCTAGATCCGACCGCGCGGTTTGGGCGTGGAGATATGACGGTCGAGTCTGACTCGTGCCACAAAACTGGGGTAGCCCTAACCGGGTATGCCTCCTCCACTTAAATAGACCTCCCTGGTTGTAACATCCCAAAACTTCAAATCCTTCATATGCATTGCATCCATAAGCATCATGCCGCAATTGCATGTTTGAATTCAAATTTGAATCTCAAAAGGCTTTAAAAGATTTATTATTTCAATTTAAACCCTAGTTTTTCACCCATTTGAGCCTTGAATCTTCAAACCAATAGGGTTTATTTATAAAGGGGTTTATTGCATAAATAAGCTACCCCATAATTTTTGGTTAAGTATTTGGAGTTGAAAAACTATTTTATTTAAATAGTTATATAGCCCTAAAGGCATTTATAGGGAAAATGTATTTTTGTGTATTTTATTTTGAGGGAAAACTACTCCCAAAAGTTGTATCATGATAGAACATGATTTTACAATTTTTCTGGAATTATTTGGACCAATTTGGAGTTCAAAATCAAAAGTTATCAAAGAAATAAGAAAAACAGAACAAGAAAAGGGCTAAAAGAAAAAAAAAAGGGGAAAACCGGACCGGCCGGCCCAAATGGGCCGAACCGACCCCGTTCCGCGCGCCCGCTGCCGCTAACGCATGGGACCCACGCGTCAGGGTCTTCGTCCCCGATGGAAAGTGCCCGCGTTCGCCGCCGCTTTCCTTCTTCGCCGCCGCGCGCCGTCTCCGCCGAGATCTTCGCGCTCCGTCCATATTTCGCAGCCCCAAGCGTGTCAATATAAAGCCTGGAGCCCCCTCTCTTCTTCCCCTCTTCTCGCCCCCACTCACACGCGCCCACGCCACCGGAATTCTTCGCCGGAGCCGCACGCCTACCGCCGCCTTTTTCGCGTCGCACTGACGAGCTCGGTGAGCCATCTTCGTCGCCGCCTGCGCCTTCATCTTCTTCTCCCTCTCGTGCACACCGTGACGCGCTCCTTAGTCCTTTTCGTGCACTGCCGCGCCTGACGCCCGAGCTCGAAGCTCCGCCGGTCGTCGCCACGCTCGTCTCCGTTCTAGGCGAGGCGTCCGACCGCCGCGAAGCGAACCGACCTCGCCCCCGACTTCGCCCCGACGCGCCGCGCCTCCCCGTGACCTCCCCGTCCCGCCCACGTCGCCGGAACACCCCCGCGCCGCCGCTGGAGCCATCGCCGGAACCCTAGACCTCACCGGTGAGCCCCCATCCTCAATCTCGACCGTCCATCCATCTCCAACGGCTAAGATTAGATCCATCCTATTTCACTTAACCGAACCGGTACACACCAATGAGAACGTGACACGTGGCACCTATTTTATAAAACGAAAATCTAATTTTAATTCTCGGAATAATTAGAAATGGCACTTTTGCAGAAAAGCCCCTATAACTTCAAATTATCATATCTTTTAATCTGTTTGGCCAAATTTGATGATCCACACCTTTTTGGAATCCTTAGGAAGTGTACAATCTTTTGGCACTGTCCAATTTCAAATTTGAATATTTGAATCACATTCAAATTACAGAATAAGGTTTAATACCATTTAAATCATAACTAATTATTTAGAAGTCCTTTTTGAATGAAACCAGTGCCCAAAATTTTATTTTATTATCCTCTGTCCATTAGGACAGAGAAATAAATATTTTGAATTAAATTTCTTTGCAGTTGCAAATAGAACCTTATTTTACGGTTTAAACCCTAACCTTTGCCTTTTTATTTAAAACCCTAATGCATTTGTTTTAATTACTTATGCTTAGGATCAGTAGATCACCCAAATAAAATAAACCAAGCTCCTGTCATATGTTTTACATTGCATCATGGCATACATTTTTTTTACTCTTGATTGTATTGTGTTTATTTATGCCATGTTTGTATTTGATTAGTTTTCTCGGAGAGCGAACTGTGTGATTGCGAAGAGTGTTTGAATACCAACTACTATCAAGGCAAGTTCACTTTGATCATTCGCCTATTATTTAATTATACACGAGATTTTTTTAGTTGCATTGTTAGGATTATTATTGTATCTATGCTATGCTATGATTCTCCTAGTAGTATAGGATACCTTTGCCGTGACCTCACCACCAATTGCCATCGTAGTACTAAAATGCTATGCTATGATAATATACGAGGGTGGTATTATTACAATGCGATACTATTGAATTACATTATGATTTTCCCAGTGTATGGCAAAACAAGTAATTCAATGAATCGTCCTAGGTGAGCGGCTTTGAGTATTCGGATGTGGTGACGTTAGGTCCATTTCTATGGGGCCCGCTGAGTCGTCTCTCCATGTGATTCGGGAGCGTACATGGTCGTCTCGCCGTGAGATTCGGGGAGCGCCTGCGTCACAATGTGGGATGCCACCTGGGGTAACCAGAGACTGGACTAGTTTCTTGTTTAGTAGCTTCCAGTACAACCACATGGCCCAAGAGGTCATGCGAGGTTGTAAGTACTATTTAAATCCTGGATGATGCGATGTAATAAAGTACTTTTGACCTTTGTTTCTGTATATTTCATCATGAAACTGTGTGTGCTAGTGAGTCGATCCAGGGACTAACACAGTAAGCACAGAGATCGAACCCTAGTAAGGGGGAGGATCGCATCACTGGTGGGCTTCAACACTTGAGGCCCGTTAGGAGTCTAAGCCCGATACGAGTTGGATCCGATCCAATTCGGTCCCATCCCCTTAAGTGTGCGACCCTACAGGTTTGCGGTCAGACGGACACAACTACGAGTCCGAACACAGGTTCCGACCCAAGTCGATAGTCAGTAGCGGCGCCTAGCAGCACGTGCTGACTCCCGAATAACCACAAAGTATATTGACGAACCATACAATGTTTCCACATGCAACATTCCTTTTTGCCTCACGATATGTGTGTCGAGCTCAAGGCGAGTACTTGTCATCCTTGTGTGTAGCTCGACTCTCTTCTCGATCTCGTGATTCAGATTCCCGAACGGGTTAATGCTTAACGCAAGTCGCATGGCCATGCTTTCCGAATCTGATCACTCGAGAGGGCCCAGAGATATCTCTCCCAAAGGGAGGGGCAAATCCCATCTTGATCAACCATGACTTGCAGCATGCTTCTCAGCAAACTCGAAAGCTACCTTTATAACTACCCAGTTACGGAGTAGCGTTTGGTAACCCCTAAGTAAGCTGATTCACATCCCAAGCTCATGCGATGACCTCAGGTCTAGGAATGGCATAAACATCGTACTTGAGACTAACAAATGACAATCATCTCATTGTGTTTCAGTGCAGGTCTGTCCGACTTGGCAATCTCATTGTCGAGTCCAATGCTATCAGTTGGCAACACCTTGCCCTATGACTTGTGAAACATAGTCCTCATACTGAGTCACATTGCTAGTTTAGGTTGTGTGTCCGCATAACCTCAATGACTAGGGACCATTAGAACAACATCATAGAATATATAGTCTCACAAACAAATCACATATTTATTGATACATGTCAGTGATGATGTTCAAGGACAATAACATTAACTCATGAATACATAGGAAATAACATCATCACATGATTGCCTCTAGGGCATAGCTCCAATACTCTGCGCGCTGCTCCTCCGCCTCCCGGCGTGCTGTCCCCAGCTCCGCCACCACGCGAGCATGGTGCTGTTGCGCATCGTTGAAGAAGTCGACGAACATCCACTGCTGCCACTCGATGTTGTCGATCACCTGGTGCCCTTGTAGGAACACGTTGGGGTCGAAGGTGATTCGGCCCCATGATCGCCCGGCGAGCTCCCCTGCTCCCAGGCTGAAGGAGGCTCCGGCGGAGGAGGAGGACCACGCTGCGACCGTCTGCGACCCCGAGGCCGCGTCAGGGCTTGGCGACGCGCCTCCGACTTGTCCAAGCCCGGCAGCTCCCTGTCCGCCCGAGGGGGTAGGCCGGGGGCTCGGGGGCTTCTCCAATGCGGCGATGCCTGCTTCGGCAGGCAGAGGCTGGCCCGCGTTACCCGCCACGGGCAACGCCGTTTGCACGGCGTCACTTGCAATGGCCGTTGCGTCCCTGGCAAGCTCCGGGGCGGTTTGTTGAAGGGCTCCGGCAGAGGAAACCTCCTTCAGAGCATGGTCATCGTCCTCGCCGAAGAGGTCGGTCACCCGCACCTCGGTGGGCATGGGTGCCGTTGGAGCATCCCCGGCGACTGCACATGAACACCTGCGTCAGCCCAAGAAATGATGCAGATTGACGTATGAAGCATTACAAAGAACGAAGTAATACCTTGCCGCGTCCCGTCACTGGCCTCGTGTGCGGCTCCATCAGCCGCATCCCCACCAATTGCCGAGGTGCTCCCGCCAGCTACCATTGATCCTGCGGGGAACTCAACGTTAGAAAGCAGTAGTGAAATTCAGTTAGAATAAGTGGTGCTCGGTCCCGGCGATACCTTCTGCCAGGCCAGTGCCCTGCAGGTTTGGGTCGGGGACTCGTGTGTCCCCAGCGGCAGCTACCGCCGATGTATCAGCCGCGTCAGCGGCGTTCTTGTCATCGTCACCCGATGTCGGGCGAGGTTTGTTGGCCGGGGCCGGCGGCAAAGTGTTGGACTGCCCCTATTCCTTGAAGATCTGGGAAAATGCAGAAGTAAATTAGCAGAGTATGTAAAATTCATGGGAACTGAAATAGTTAAAGTAACATTGAACTTACCCGGCGGGTTGAGCTTGAGCACCCTGTCCGCCAAGATGCTCCTCGCCGGGGGTCCACTTTGTGCGGGGGAACCGGCGGAGCCGCCGGAGTAGTAGGGACAGCTGATGGCTGCTCTAGCTGCCCCGCCGCCGGCAGAGACCCAGGTCCCCACATCCAGCTGAGGTGCTTGGGGCGGCGGGCTGGCCTCCCGCCAGCTTGCCCGCTCCGCAGCGGACCGCCTCACCAATGGGACGTCGTCTTCATCGTCATCCTCCTCCGGCGCGCCCCCACCAGCTTCCGGGGGAGTCTCCTCCGACACCCAGCGAGGAATCATCCGAGTCCGAGTCCTCCAGCCTGGTGGACCCCCGGTCCTGGTCACCCTCCCCCGACTCGGCTGCCGGCTCCTTGCCGGCGCGAGACGTGGGTTGGGGGGGGGGGGGAGCTGTGACAAGGGGTCCTCCATGATCCCCCACCTCATCCCGGAGTAGGAGATCCCGGGCTCCCGGGTTCGGAATCCCAGCATAGAGCGCGTGTGCTCCAAGTGGCAGTAGCCGGAAGGTCTCGTCCTCGGCGGTGATGCCCCTCACCCAGAACTGAATCTCGTCTGGGGTGAGTTCCTTACGCTGCAGCCAGGTCCCGTCATTCGACCCATTGTACATCCATGCCGGCTGTGAGCGCCGCTGCAGGGGAGCCACGCGCCTCCCGATGAAGTGGTGCGCCACGTCCGTGTCTATGAGCCCGACATCACGGAGAGCGCCTTGATCTTGGCACAGATCGAGGCCAGCTCCTTGTCCTTCGGGTCGCAGAGCGTCCAGTCCCCAGACCCCTTTGGGGGCCTGAGGGGCTTCTGGTGGAAGTCCTAGACCTCATCGGTGCGCATCCAACACTAGTGGCGGCGCCACTCGTTCTCGATGTTCTTCTTCCCCGGCTGGATGAACTCCGAGTTGAGCTTGTCGCGGAATCGAAACGCCGCGCCCGAGGACAGGGGAGCTTTCGCTTCCATCCTCGGGTAGTAGTAGTGGCGAAACAGCGCCACCGATGGCATCACCCCCCCGAATGCTTCACCGAGGTGTTGGAAAACCGCCAATGTGAAGAAGGACGTGGGGTGTACCTAAGCCATGATGAGCCCGTACGACTCCATGATGGCAGAGAGGAAGAAGGAATGCGGCGGCACGAACCCGGCTAGGATGAACCTTGCGAATACCCTGAAGTACTGCGGGTCGTGCACCGCGCCGACGGGAAGAACCCGCGTCGGCCCATGCTCGTTGTGCTTGGTGGCGAGCACCAAGACCAACTTCTCCACCCCCTCGTCGTTTTAAACGGGGGGGGGAGGCGAACTTGGCTCGCATCTCTTCATCCTTCCGCGCTCGTTCTGATAGCTCCTTCTTGGAGGCCTTCTCGCGCTTCTCTCCCTTGCTGGTGCTCCCCTTGGGTTGGCTCTGGCCCTTGGAAGACATTTGCGGGAGCAGGGAGTGAGTTTGGCTAGAGTTGGGGTGCGGAGAGCTCGGGAGGCAATGGCGGAAGCAGAGAATGGTGGGGGCTGCCCGCCGCCAGCCTAGGGTATTTATCGGGGGCTGGCGGGCCGCAACGGACACCCCCACGATCAGCAATAAAGTGCCCTAAAGTATCGGGAATCAAGATGGGGGTGTGTGACATGGCCTTAACTCCCTGGTAATTATGGGGGATGAGGCAGGGGATCGTGCGCCCGACCGTTTCGCTCCGAAGAGGGGAACTAAAGATGCGGCCCACGAGGCCGGGAACCGGGGTTCTCTTCTGGGACCCACACGTCAGATAGGGCGTAGCCTGGCAACCGACCGAGGACAACACTACCAGCGGACTCATGGTTGCCGGCCCACGCCCGGGGGCTACTGTCGTACCAGTGGCCCCCGGGGTCCCACTGATACGGGATGCGTGGGTCGCGACTGACGAAACCCCGCTAGGTTGGCCTCCCGGGACAGGTAAACCCGGGAAGCTCATCCCCGAAAAGGCAATCATTGGTAAAGTCAAAGTCAAGAACCAGAACAGGAGAGATACCCGCTTCAGCGAGTACCCGGGAACCTTGGTCCCGGGAACGGAGAAGCATACTGCCCCCCGCAACAGACTGGGTGCCCTCACCGAGAAGGGGCTCCCAGCAACTCGCGCCCGGGCCTACAAGTGGGGACAGCGGAACAGTGAAGACAAGACGAGATAGCGGACGCAGTGCATTTAATGCACCGACAGGAGTCACATCGGCAGGGCTAGTCTTGCTCAGCAAGGCTAGAGCGACTACCCAACAATTCCTTTTATTTACCATGTACAGTGGCCTGGGCGCTGCATGACGCCCAGTGTGGATCAATAGTGAGGTGAAGTTTGTGGCAAGGACACGCGGATGGGAACGTATCACGCTGCGTGCATGGGCACTTGTGGTATCCCCTTGTTTATAAAAGGAGAGCCAACGCCACTGGTCAAAGGGTTCCAACTTTAGTCGATAGCAAGTAGCGTAGCATTCACCTAAGTAGCCAACCCAGGAACTCCCCGGGCGATCTTTAAGCACTCTAACTCGTGAATACAACTCAAAGCAGGACGTAGGGTGTTACACCTCCGGGGACCCAAACCTGGGTAAACCTAGCTGTCGACACTTCGTGTCTTTAGCCACGCCGGCGATCGCCGGAGCGATCTCCTTGCCCTCCACCGAACCAAAAAGGGGGTGTCCAACATCCCCAGTGTCGGAGTCTCGTGCTCCGACAGAATTAAATGCCAGGGGTGGCATGCTCTCGTGCTTGCATGCAGGGATGCGATGTATGAGATAAACGACAAAAGAAAAAAAGTTGCATGTGCCTTCCACTTTTTTTTTTGCATGCGTCTTTCGCTTTGGTTGGTCGGACCGACCAACTCAAGTGTGCGCTCGTGGGAGAGTAAAAATGCAGCTGCATTTGTTACCTTTCAAAATCAACAAACCCAAACATACATACACGATAACATGATTGATGAGTCCAAAAGAGTCAGAGAGAGAGAGTTGCATGAAGATATCTCTCCTCCGGCACAGCCACTGGAACGTTGATGTCTTACTGGCTTATCATGTGTGATGTCAGACACCTTAACATTTTATTTATCATGAATGGGCAACGTATCCTGTGCATCCGAGGCTTCCAATTATCCATGCATCCATCAATTATAAGCCTTCCGATCAGAATCACACGCGCAACGTCTAAAACGTGTATAATTTGCACATAGACGCCCGCCCTGGCACTTAAGTTATTGTGATTTTGCCATAACCCCCCCGCACCTTTTATCTCATCTTACCAATCGAACATGCCGATTAGATATCAGCCATGGCGATCTCGTATCGTATGAGCGCACTGCTCTTTGCAAAATTAAGCTCCGGCGGCGACCAATTGAAACTTTAGGATCAATCCAGTTCTCTTGCCCTTTTTTTCCTACCCAACCAATTTCTCTTGGCGTGCTTGGCTGATAATTTCTAATCTGATCAGAGAGGGAGGAAGAACAAAGCTGAAGAACATGCTTCCAACCGGATGATCTGCAGGGGCTCCTTGTCAATCGATGGCACACACAGACCATGCATAGCGGCGCAAAATGCAGCAGGCCGGCAGAGACATGCGAGTGCACGGCCGCCCGTCACATATTCGTGCATGGCTAGCTCTGCGGACGCGGTCACGACTCACGAACCTCAGTCACGCGGCACGCCCAGCCGTTGCTCATCCAGCATGCCCTCGATGCCGCATCAAGTCGTGGAGTACCTTGTTGTCTCAACAAGGCCAAAGAGGAGGGAAGCACCCAAGATCGCTCATGGATCTGCAGAGGATAGCAGTTTCAGACTCAGTTGTGAGTCCAGCGCCAGGACGGTCTGCGTCTCTATCGATTGAAGAGCGCCACAGCGTCTGCACCTTGATAAAAAAAAAGCAGAGAGGAGAATATACATCCAGGAGGTTCAAGAAAACCGGGTCAGGTGAGTCAAGACTCAAGCGCCGGTGGACGGCGGCGTGTGCAAAACTCATCTCGATCCCTGTAGAAGAAGGGTTAATGTGTAAGTATCGACTGCAAAAATTTCTCATTAGAAAGTCGTCCTTACGACCTTAATCCTATAGATGAGCAGCAACGGATACACGGATGCATAGGATATGTTGCCGCATGGATTTAGTATCTGTAAGGAAAGCCTTTTATTTTCTTTCGAGTTCCGCAATTTCAATTCTGCCATCGACCTTAATTAGTTAATTGTTAGGGTACGTAACTTTGCCACTCGAGGATATAGTGCGAGCAGAATGCATGGTTATTTTATTTTTCTGTGATTACGTACCGTTCGATCAGTTCATCATAGATATGTACTCGTAATAATAACATGCCAGCAACGACGGCAACTAGTCCTGGTATGTGGATTTACAAAGAGAGCATCAAAGATAACAATAGTTCAACATGAACTGTGACATTTTTATTCATAGCATATACGTCATCAGATACAGCAGGGAGAACTTAGTTGCAGAATTAATCAATAGGCATATGCTAAATACACAGTGAAGTAGAACTTCATGAATGGTCACAAAAAAAGAGAGCAAATAGCTTGGCCATCTAATAGTAATAAGTGCATCAAACTTTCTACCCTCTGGCTTAGACATGGAAACACTCTCCCCTGGAACCGACAAAGAAGACATTGTAACTGATTTTCAT
This sequence comes from Brachypodium distachyon, assembly GCF_000005505.3. NCBI lineage: Eukaryota > Viridiplantae > Streptophyta > Magnoliopsida > Poales > Poaceae > Brachypodium > Brachypodium distachyon. The sequence continues at coordinate 26,622,482 of NC_016133.3, read as the reverse complement.
GTTTTATCAAATTATGAAGCTGGTAACTAACACCCTTAGGGCACACAAGAACATGACTTTGTTTATAAATGTTTGTAATGACTACATGTCGCATTTATGTTTCTCCCTAAAGCTAGTGGGCCTCTTAAGTAGCTAAACAAGATGGTGAAAACAAAATCCGGAGCTATAAACTTAATTAAATCAAGAAAACGAGTTTCTTTATGGGTTGAATAGCAGTCCGCGAAGAAGCAGAGCAAACCAGTTTCGACTAATGCATACATGATTCTGTTATTTTCCCTAATGTATGTGGGAAATGACAGAAACAAAACAATTAGACCTATTTAACTATTTTTACTTTTGGTGCCAAAATTGGATTCAAACTCAGAAACAACAGACTTTATGGTAAGAAATCAACTCTCATGTGCTATGCTAAGCCCTGTCCTTTCCTCCCGAACAGCATGCAGCAATCAACATATCAACAACATGTAGGAGCAAGTAGATAGGAGAACTATTAGTTGTCTTTAAATAAACATAACTATGATAGTCTGATCTTCTGAAACCCTGAGAGATCATAAAGGAGTCAGACCTCTTGTACCATTGTCTTGGTGATTGCTTCAAACCATAAAGAAATTTCTTTAACTTGCAAGCAAAATTCTCCTTTCCCGGAACGACAAAACCTTCCGGTTACTCCATATAAATGTCTTCTTCGAGCTCCCCATGTAAGAATGCAGTTTTCACATCCATTTGCTCAAGCTCATAATAACGCATAGCCACAATGCTGAGTAAAGTACGAATAGAACTGTGCTTGACAACAGGGGAAAAGATATCTGTAAAATCAATACCAGGGATTTGGCTGTAACCTTTTGCAACGAGCCTTGCTTTGTACCTGACATCTTCGATCGGGGTAATGCCCTCCTTTTTCTTGAAAATCCACTTGCAACGGATAGGCTTCTTCTCACTTGGCAACTTGACTAACTCCCAAGTGCCATTTTTCTCAAGAGATTCCATCTCATCATGCATGGCAGTCATCCATTTATTTGAATCAACAGAAGTGAAAGCCTCTGAATAAGTTGAAGGTTCAGCATTACCTTCAATTTCTTCCGCCACGCTCAAAGCATATGCAACAACGTTGCATTTTTCAATCAACCTCCTGGGTCGAACAATATTTCTTTTAGTCCTATCAACTACAATGGACCGTTGTGGTGGCTGCACAACATTGGGAGCTTCCTGAACATTTTCCTCTTCAATTTCTTTTGTAGACCCTAAATCAATAACATGCTCCACCTGCACACTTGTATCGTGTGACTTTATAATAGGAACATCAGTATATGGCTTATCAGGTAACATAGCAGACTCATCAAAAGTAACACTTCTGCTGACCACTACCTTTCTAGTTTCAGGATTCCATAGCTTGTAGCCTTTCACACCAGGCTTAAAACCAAGGAAAATGCACTCAACAGCTCTAGGCTCCAATTTACCATTATTAACATGACCATAAGCAGGGCAACCGAATATTTTCAAATCTGAATAATCCGCTGGAGAACCAGACCATAACTCAATGGAGTTGTCTTTCCAATAGCAAGGTTAGGTGACTGATTGATTAAGTGACAAGCAGTGGAAGTGGCTTCTGCCCAAAAACTTCTAGATAATCCAGAACATGACAACATGCAACGCACCTTCTCCATGATGGTTCTATTCATGCGTTCGGCCACACCATTTTGTTGAGGGGTACCTGGGACAGTGTAATGTCTGAAAATTCCCTCTGACTTGCACAAAGCATCAAATTCTCCAGAACAAAATTCCAAACCATTATCGATACGCAGCTTCTTGATATACTTGCCAGTCTGTCTTTCAACCATAATCTTCCACTCCTTAAATTCATTGAAAACACCCAATTTGTGCTTCAAGAAATATGCCCAAACTCTTCTCGAGTAGTCATCAATGATGGTCAACATATAACCAGCACCTCCAAGTGAAGGAACGCGGGACTCACCCCACAAATCTGAGTGAACGTACTCCAAAATGTCTTTGCTAGAATGAGTTCCTGTGCCAAACTTCACCCTAGTTTGCTCGCCGAAGACACAATGTTCACAAAATTTCAACTTGTCGATGCATTTACCATCAAGTAAGCCTCTTTTGCATAGCTCCATCATTTCAGTTTCACTCATATGGCCAAGACGCATATGCTAAAGACTAGTAGCATCCGAATCGGATAATTTAGGTGAAACAACTGTAGCATTACTAGTAATTGTCGTACCTCGAAGGTGGTAAAGATTTGCAGCCTTCATATCACCTTTCATCACAACAAGAGAACCTTTTGTGACCTTGACGATCCCATCTCCACCTGAATATTTGTACCCTTTATTATCAAGAGTACTCAAAAAGATAAGATTTTTTTTCAAACTCGGAATGTGGCGAACATCCGATAAAGTTCTGATAGTGCCATCAAACATCTTGATTTGAACAATGCCAATGCCTGCAATCTCGCATGGAGAATCATCGCCCATCAACACAGAACCATTTGGTATAGCTTCATATGTTGCAAACCACTCCCGGTGCGGAGTCATGTGGAAAGTACATGCCATATCAAGAACCCAAACATCTCTCATTTTGAAATAACCGGTAAAGACAACGAGAACATCAGCATCAGAATCTTGTTTGCTAACAACGGTGGCTCGGGCATCATCCTCTTGTTTGAATTTGCCATTCCTTTTCTCCCTGTTCTCATCGGTCTAATCAGCAGATTTCTTTTTCGCAAATCCATCCAGTGCATCATCATAATTGGCTTGCACCAATAACGTCCGCATCTTGACTTGTCGTAGGGAAAAACCTTGTGCCACGATCCAGCAGCGGAAGGTCGTACTTCATGGTAGCCATGAGTAGATGAAACTGTTTGCACAAAGTAGTACAAGCCGAAGACAATACTTGATTGAATTAATTTGTGGGACAAAATACTGAATTAATAGCACCTGATAGACACCGTGTGGACTTGACAATTTTGGATCAAAAGTGATGCCTTTACTTCACGTGAGAGAACTAGCTTGCAGCCTGAACTTGCAGCACCGATCGATTGGACTGCTGCCTGATTGCTGCAGTTCTGCTCCTGACCGATTGCTCCTGCTGTCTGTTTACTCCGCTTGCTGCTTCGCCTCCGATCGAAACCGAGCAGCGAACAAAACCGGCGATGTCGTCTCGCCAGCGGAACGGAATCAACATCCGGAGGAAATTACACTGCATGTCCATGAACTTGGTAGCGATGTTCAGTTTCATTCATTAACTTGAAAACTGTTCAAATGACTCGTTAAACTTGGCAGCTTTGTTCATTTTAGTCCAAATGGCCAAAATCAGGTGAAATTCGGCAACGCTAGCATGTGTCGTCGACCTGGCCGGCGTGTGAGGGGGGTTTTTACAATTTTTTTGTTATGGACCTTTTTTTGTTTAACCCCCTCGAATCTCCAGAATGGGGAGACGCCGCCCTCGCCGGTAAACCCCCTTCGGGCCGGCATACGCGGCATCCACGTGAATGGCTCCATCGATGGGTTCGGCGGCGGCTACTCGAACAGCCAGATCCACGTCACATGGCATCATGATCAAATTTCGCCCAAATCTGGCCATTTGGACTAAAATGAGCAGAGCTATCAAGCTTAGTGAGTCATTTGAGGAGTTTTCAAGTTAATGAATGAAACTGAACATCGCTGCCAAGTTCATGGACCCACGGTGTAATTTCCTCTCAAAATCCGTTGGACTCGGGAACTCGGCACGCGCGAAATGCGTACGAATACCCCGCGAAATTTGTCTCGTAAATTTAATCTTGTTCTGATACCACTTGTTACGAAAATAGAGATTAAACTAGAAACGAGAGACACGAATTTAACGTGAAAACCCTTGCGGGAAAAACCACGGACGCACGAAGGCGCAACTTCACTATGTTGGAGTATTACAAGCACGAGACGACAGACCGTCTTTACGTGTGACTACACGGAGTATATATAACGGACAATAAACATGAGTCCTAATAGGATAAGAAAAAACGAGTTCAACTCCTATACGAACAAAACCCAAACCTATCCCACTACGTCTAGCAGAGTTGGTAACGGATTCGGATCACATTTCGACATGAACATTACTTTCCTTCATCAATATCTCTTTTGCCTTCTCACATAGTGTTTTAACCTGCAAATGGTATTATTAGTACAGAAGCAGACTGAGTCCAGGAATATTGACATCTAAACACAAAAGATCTTCCATGCCATGCGAAAATTAGAAAAGGAAAGAGCATTCTGCAGTCAACAATGGCACGACCAATGTCATGTAACCAAAACAGCAGCGCGAGGGCGTGATAATGCAAAAGCTTTGGCCGCACGTTCCGATCCGGCAATCGTGGGAGCTCGTAAAGCTCGATTACTTATTCCACTTCTCTCCAACTACTGTATCATATTCCACCTGAATCTATCACCAAAGACCGAATCTGAACCTCAAAAACGAAATTTTTTGCCCAGATCAATCTAACCCTAGGAAACCGACCGAGCCTAAACCACCTGATCTCCCTGCAAATCCTTTTTGAGGGAGTGAATAAACAGAACACCCAGATCGAACGCGATTGAGAACTAGGGCGGGTATCACAGTCTCGCCACTGGCTCCGGTAGCGGGCGGCACTCCATGAGCTGCTCGATCTGCAAGTCCAGCCCGCCGCCGCCGCGATAGCCCACAGCCTCATCCATATTCCCTTTGCGGCCAAGCTCTGGACCCTGATCTAACTCTATCTCGAGCTCGTCGCCGGCGAGAGGGGGGGAGAGCGCGTGCGAGCTCTCGAGGGGGAGGTCGAATCGGGGAGCGGGAGGGTAGCGGAGAGAAAGAAGCAAAGGGGAGAATGGGGCAGGGAGGATAATGGCCCACCTGTCATTGGGACGTCCATCTTCCATGAAACTCCTTCCCCATGTTTTGCTTCTATTTTAATAAAATCATTTTATTTTATGCATAATAATAATAATAATAATAATAATATACGAAGGGAGAAAAGCTTGCTCGCTGTGCTACCGCAGCTAGTCGAAATGTCCGAACAAAATGAAATGTCCGTGTTGCAATAGAACAACCAAATAAAATGATACACTCGAAACCATGCATAATTTTTTTTCTGTTTAATATTTTTTGAGCCTCTTCCTCTTCGTGCAACTAAAAGTACAACATAACCAAATTTAAGAGCTATTTGGAGGTGGATTTTCTTTTGTTTTCCAAGTAAACAGTGTTTGACACAACCCAGTTTAGAGCCATATTCTAGTGATAATAAAACCAAGTCATAGTCATGTGGTTGAGGGGTGATTGAATATTCTACAAAACAGTTTGCGGTGATACTCCCAACCACATTCTGTTATATACAGTGAAACAACTACGCACATGAACCATAATGGAAAAAACAACAAAATCAGTTTACATGTGAACAAGAATGATGAACGATGAAGCAGGACAAAGCAAACTGAATTAGTGAAGAAGAGATTTTTTTTTCTCTCTCACCTTAGGAGCAACGACGAGTGCAGCATCAAAGAGAGGGCAGCGGCACGGCGCCATGCCATGGCGCTGGCCGCCGCCGGTCGCCTTCTCCCTCAATCAATACCGGATGCCATGTGGCGGCTGGGGCTAGGCTTGGAGAACAGGAAGCAGGAGGAGGGCGCGATTGATTGAGAGTGGGGAGGAGAACACGAGTTCCAAGGATTGATTTCTTTGCATGCGAATTGGAAGGGGGCTTGGGGAAGTGAGAGAGATGTGCAGTGGAGGCGGTGGCTCTGCTTGGTGCGACCGGGATGGTGAAGCGTTGGCCGAAGGACGAAGATCAGGCGGGGGTGGGGGCGATACCTGTGGGTTGTGGGTCACTGAGGGAGGCGACGGGAGGAGAAAACCTGTGTGAATAGAAGGTCAAAGCACGCATTATGCTAAAAGATCCATTTCACCCGTGCCACCATGACGACCAACATGTCGTCAAGCGCACCAGCAAAATAAACAAGACGCTCACAAACCTAAAGGAAGGACATCTAGTGCATTGATGGGTAATAGATCCTTTTTTATAGAAAGACTGTAAGGGAGACCCCTACAACATAACTCTGAACACCAGGATACGAACCGTGGTGGGTGGAGTCTTGCATCCACAACTCCACCAGCACGCTAGGATGTGTTTCTCTAGGCGGTAGATCCTTGTCCCACGAACCAACAAAATATAACACCTATCATATTGACCCCTCCAAACCCTGCCCACAGGTCTTATCCAACAACCACAGAATGTGTATTTTTTCTAACAATCTTTTCTCAATTGTAATATCATTTCTCCTTTTTATCCCGGGGAGAAAATTGGGTTGTTTTCTATCCGGATCTGGTGTTCTTCCCCTTTTTCTTTTGTCTTCTAAATATCGGGCATGCAATTTTTCCCTTGGTTGGGCTGCCGAAAGTGTGAAATTTCTTCTTTCATCGGCACCATGCAGATTTATTTCTGTTGCCTCGTGGTTCAAGCAAACAGTTGGGAAGGAATTATCTTCTGGTGTTTCTTTCCCTTTATTTTGGTGGCGATATGCATCATCTGCATCGCCGGGAGAACGACCTTAGATCCAGAGTTTGTCGAAAGGTAGTAAAGTCCCATTTCAACCTCCATAGGAGGCCTACTTTGTGGATCATGGGTTCAGCCACTACCTAATGTTTTCTGTGTCGATGCTTCAACCCCTCTTCAACAACACTTGCCCAGTTTAGAGGTTGTTTCATTGTGTATCACATATGAGGTTCCTCTGCAATGGCGTCAGACGACTCTTCTTCATCTTGTCATGGCTATGGTGCGGGTTTACCGGGAGGCAACTCTGTTGCATGTTGGCTCCGACATTCTCCTGGTTCGCCAGCGATTGGATGTGCAACCCAAATGGTGGTGGCCGCCGACAAGTAGGTTTTGTGCTAAAGTTTGCTTAAGCGGTGATTTTCTGTCAGTGGTGATGCGTGTATACACATCTCTCCTTCTTGAGTGGTTGGGTGGCATGTGTTTTTCGGTTGCGGTAATTTCTTTTAAACATTGCACACTTCTTTTACGAAAAGGAAAACTTCCCTCGCAGAAGAATCCTATAAAACAAGACGCGTGAAGCAAATGCAACGGCCCAAGCAGAAGCAAACCCACCCAAAAACCTTAGGCCTCGTCCAATGCATAGTCTCTTAGCACAATATCTTAGGTGGTGATAGTTCATAAGAGACAAACCCCACAATGCATGTTAGTTGTTTTCTTTAAAGAGTGTTACATTAATTAATTTAGGAGCTATGCTTGTATATGACTGGACGAATTATTATTTTTTGCCTATGTCCACGTGCAAGTATGGTATCTCTAGCAAAAAACAATCTCACTCTCTTTCTTCGTTAAGTAGTATGTCATGTCAGCAAAATACCTAAGATATTGTGCCAAGATACCCTCATTGCGATAGGCCTTAGGCCTCTCCCAATGCAAAACACTTAGCACACAATTTTAGACATTCTGTTGACATGGTACGCTAATTAAAGAAAAGAAAAGAGGGTTGTCATGATTTAGTGCAGATACTAACTCTTGCACGTGGACACAGGCGAAAACATTAACTCCTTGATCACGTGCAAATATATCTTCTAAATTAATTCATACAACCTTCTTTTAGAGCAAGGATAATAGGCTGGCTATTAGGTATGCTGTATACATATGCCATGTCACCTAAAACCAACATAAATTAGCATTGGTATAATAAACTGGCTACTAGCTGTCTCTATTCAGTACTTAAGCATCCAATACATGCATGCACTCTGCCAATAAAAAGAAAGAACCAGCACGCTCAGCCGTAATGGTTGGCTGCCTGCAAGCTTTACTCCTCGTTTCAGGTGCCGCAGCCCGACGACTAAACAGTCGCCCGATTCACTCTCTCCCCTTTCTTTCTCTGGGATTTTGATTAGATGGCATTGCTATAGCCTGCTGAGTCAGCTTTATTAAAGCTGCTCTCAGAGACAACAACCAAGAGACAACGCATTCGAGACTTTGTCTTTTATGAACTATTATCACCTAAGACAGCGTGTTATCAGACTATGAATTGGTGCATCCCCTTCTTGAGCAATAGGGTGACAGACACTGACTTTTAGGTTGCACTCCCTCCGTCTCATATTAAGTGACGAAATATTACAGTATCTATATGCTTTTTGAATATAGAGGTAATTGCACCCGTAGGCCAACAACATTAGAGGTTGGAGCATTTTAGTCCAACAAGTTGCAAAATGAGCAAAACTAGTCCTACAAGTTGAGATTCAGATTGCTTAGAGGTCCAAACCTATTAAAGAAAAATAAAACCCTTATATGGGCCGGGCCATATATCCTACGTGGTGACGACTAGGTCAACATTTCCCTACAAGAATCAAGATGCCAACATGGCATTGTCAATCCTACTTGCGGCAAAGATCAAGACAAGTCAACAAATCAAACCTCTCATGCCATGGTCAAGGGTGGAATGAGCTTGAGTAGAGGCCAAGAAATGTGTAGTGATGAGGCTTTTAGTCCATGGTGAACCATAGACCAATCCCTATTTTTCCCACTTGGTGCACACAAAAGATATGAACTAAGTAGCTACTTTTACCACTTTGCCCCCACTTCTCTCTCTCCCTCAAGGGTAGCCATGGTCTTTTGTCATGGACCCTTAGGCTATAAATATCCCCATGGGGGCATGTACCATTCACTCTCAACTTGAATAAACTCAAGGGGAGAGGGCTAGAGTGCTCTCTCTAAGGTTTGCTCTGGAGCTCCGCTTTCGACTAAAAGTGGACCGGCTTCGAGGAAGCCTTTTAGGGGACTCTCGTTTCGAGGCTCCACGCTAACCTTGGTTAGCACGGGCTCGAAAGAGAAGGGGTTAGGTTAGAGTTCCGAGGGTATTCTAACCTCGATACCTGGAAAGACGCGTTCGGTCCAAGTACGAGGCGGCCCCGACAAATCTCTCGCTAAAGGTGTCTTGGGAAGATCTGCTCAGCCCAAGCACTTGGCTAACAACCCCCTCGAAGCCTTTCCTAACATAGGACAAAGTCGTATCCGCAGGGTCGACTGAACCAACTCAAAAAATATCGACGCGTCAACTTGACCAAGTGTACGGCGACCTTCGCTATAAGGCCGGCGTACACGCCCTACTTTTATACACGCACTTGTGATCGAGCATTGGCACCCGTTACTCTAATTGTTGTCGAGAACAACAACAGTGGCGCCAACCGTGGGGAACCCTCGCCGTAATTGAAGATTTAATGGCACCGACGAAGCCTACTTCATCGGGTGCCCAACTTGCCGCGAAGTCTACACGGTTGCAAACGAAGAAAGCAAACGCCTCGAGGGCTCCCGAGGAAGAAGGAATCCTCAACAATTCGGACGTCGCCGCAAGCATAGTCACTACGACAGAAGTCGTGGCCGCGCCTCCACTCCCGGCCGTCCCTGAAGGAACCGAGGTGCTCGAAACTGTCGTAGGAGGTCCCTCGACACTCACCGACGTGGTGGCAAGGATCGACGAGCTACCTACGGTTGCCGCCCCCACAGGGGATACGGAACTCGGCATGCCTTGCTCAATGGGCTTCACGCCGCCTTCCCTACCATCGATGGTGACCTTACCTTCAGAATCTACAAGAGGAAACAATGTGGCGTCAGGAGGATCAGTGCCATGTTGGCATCTTGACTCTTGTAGGGACCTACACCTTTCTAGCGACGAAAGCGACTCCGATGAAGGAGGATCTCGCCGCCGAAGAAATCGGAAGGGCCGACCAACTTGTAACCCGCTCACACAGGAAATCCAAGACGCGCCCTTTCTACCAAGGTTCAAGCCGCCTATGATACGGCCGTACGACGGAGAGTCAAATCCTCTTCAGTTCCTGGTTGTTTACTCCACCGCCATACGAGCTGCCGAGGGAGGCCCCATCGAGATGTGCAACCTCTTTCCGTCGCGCTCACCGGGATGGCACAAACTTTTGGTTTTATAACGTGCAGAAGAACTCCGTGCACTCGTGGGAGCGCCTCCAAGAAGTCTTCATTGCCAACTTCCAGGGAAATTTCAAGGAACCCGTGCAGGCTCACGTGCTTTACACCGTGAAACAAAAGCCTATGGAATCCCTCCGAAGCTTCTTCCATCGCTTTGCGAAGGTCTGAAGCCAAATCGCCAACCCGCCATCGACAACCGTGATCGACGCGTGCATGCAAGGCCTTCTCCAAGGAGAGGTGAATCATGCCTTGAGTCGTAACCCTCCAAAGATGACCGAAGAGTTCTATCGAATCTTGCAAGAGTACGCCCGGGACGAAGACGTGGACATTGCCAAAAAGGACGCGCCACACGCCACTCCCGAAGGGACCCCCTGGTTAGAAAAGCCCCCTGCGCCTGCTTCATCCTCAAAAAAGAAGAGGAGGTGGGGGAAAAAGGCCCCAGTGACCAGGCTTGGAAGATCTTTGCCGTCGAAGGACAAGCATCATCCCAAAAGACTTGGCAACCCAAGAAGCCACCTCGCCCCACCGAGGGAGGGACCGGAAGATGCCTCATCCACAACTCGGCGAGCAACAGCACCGAAGAGTGCAATCCTCTCATCGCAGCTCGTGAAGAGTTCCAAGCACTAATGCAAGCCTAGCGCAAGGATGAGAAGACAGCCGTGGCTCCACGCACGGCCAACATCCTTGTCACCGAGCCAGCACCTAAGGAAAAGAACCTCCCGTTTCAAGAACCCGCTCATCATGTCGGTGTAATTCTTAGGGGCTCCGCCACGGGCCGGGGATCAAAGCGGCAACGCAAGGAGTACGCTCGCGAAGTCAACGTCGTGGGAACTTTCACCCCGACGCCACCGCCAAAGTGGGCGAGCGTACCGATTGCCTTCACCGAGGAAGACGCCAAGGGGATACATTTCCCACACGACGACGCACTCTTCGTGACGGAGATTGTCGCCAATTGTGAGTTCAAGAAGATTCATGTGGATGGCGGAAGCTCCGCCGACATCCTATATCTGAGCACGTTGAAGAAGCTGATGGAACCGCAAGGGGGATACAAGAACGGCTCATTGAAGCCATCCCTTTATCCTCTCACCGGCTTCGCGTCCGGGAAGTCCATTCAGCCACTCTGACAAATTGAGCTCCTCACGACTTTTGGAGACGCCACGAATCATCGAACCGAGCTCATGCGCTTCGACGTGGTGAATATGGAGGCCTCCTTTAACGCCATTGTCGGAAGGATGACGTTGAATCGTCTTTGCGCCGCCATCCACCACAACTTCTTGTGCATGACGATCCCCCCAAAGGGCATGATAACGGTCCGCGGCGAGCAATCCTCTGATAGGAAGATGCTCTACCATCACGAGACCAGGTGCGCCGAGAAGGGAGAATCATCCAAGAGTGTCAACATGCTTTCGAACGCGGGAGCATCCGAGACTAATCACCCGGAGCGCTACATCCCTAAGCCGCTCGCCGAGGGAGAACTCAAGGAAATACGCGTCTCCAATGATGACGTCACGTGCACCGTGAAGATTGGAGCCGACCTCCCAAGCGAACTCGAGGAAGAACTTGTCGGCCTACTTCGAAAGAATTCCGACCTCTTTGCTTGGTCACCTTCCGACATGGGAGGAGTCCCGCACGACGTCATGGAGCATCGCCTCGCCGTGAGCCCCAACAAAGCTCCTGTGAAGCAGAAACTTCGGAAGCTCTCCACGGAGTGAAGCGAAGTCATCAAGCAAGAAATTTCCAAACACTCCGACGCCGGGCTCATCCGAGAAGTTTGGCACCCCGAATGGTTAGCTAATCTGATCTTGGTGAAGAAAGCCAACGGCAAATGGCAAATGTGTGTCGACTTCACCTACTTGAACAAGGCATGCCCCAAGGATGACTACCCGCTCCCTCGGATCGACCAACTGGTTGACTCCACAGCGGGATGTGAAAGGTTGAGCTTCTTGGACGCCTATTCAGGATATCACCAAGTCCACATGGCCAAAGAAGACGAGGAAAAGACCAGCTTCATCACTCCCATTGGCACCTTCTGCTATCGCAGGATGCCTTTTGGTTTGAGGAACGCTGGTGCGACTTTCCAATGCCTCGTCAGCCTCATCCTCAAGGAACAATTGGGGAGGAACACCGAAGTCTACGTTGACGACGCCGTCATCAAGAGTCAAATCGCGAGGACCCATCCCAAGGACCTACAAGAGACCTTCGACAATCTCCGCAATATGGCATGAAGCTCAATCTGGAGAATTGCGCATTTGGAGTTCGAGAAGGAAAACTCTTGGGCTTCCTTGTCTCTCAACGAGGGATCGAGCCAACCCGGAAAAAATCCGGGCCATCCTAGAGATGGAGCCTCCTCGCTCCGTCAAAAATGTGCAGCGCCTAGCGGGAAGAATGGCGGCCTTGGGACGATTCGTCGCCCGATCAACCGAGAAGGGTCTTCCTTTTTTCAAAGCCTTGAGAAGCCTCGACAACTTTGAGTGGACCGACGAAGCTCAAAGGGCCTTTGAAGAGCTCAAGACCTATTTGTCGACCCCTCCACTTCTCACGAGCCCAAAGCAGGGGGAGCCTTTGCTCCTATACCTTGCCGCGACCCCGGTCGCCGTAAGTGCAGCACTCGTGAAGGAAGAAGATGGGTCACAACGCCTGGCATATTACGTGAGCGAAGCTTTGGGAAAAGCAAAGAGCCAGATCGACAAGATCGCATACGCTCTCCTCATGGCCTCTCGAAAGCTCCGTCATTACTTCATGGGCCACACCATCATGGTGCCAACCACCTTCCCACTCAAGGAAGTCTTCGGCAATAAGGAGGCCACCGGAAGAATCACCAAATGGGCAACAGAGTTGGCTCCTTTCACGTTGGAGCTCACCGCGAGAACCGCCATAAAGTCCCAAGTCCTGGCCGACTTTGTGGCCGAGTGGCACGCTCCACTAGTCCAACTCGAAGAAATAAGGGTTTTTATTTTTATTTTTGTGCCCCTCCTCCCTTAGTTGTACTCAGGAATACCCATGCCTCATAGCTGTGCTCGCTTCTAGACTTGTTCGCTTTCTGCTTCCTCGCAAATGCCCTCACGGAGCACCTGCTAACGGTCAAGCCCCTTTGACCGTTTGCTTCCTACGGGTGGGTCGCGGGGAGTGCTGACAAGTGGGGCCGGAGCCGCGTTTCTGGCGTGTGGGGCTGCGAGGAGAAAGTGCAAGCGGGCAGTGCTTAATGGGTCGACTGAGCTTACATGCGGGCCAATGCACGCGCGTCCTGACAGGTGGGGCGGTCATCGTTAATGACAGGTGGGCCAAGGAAAGGCAAACCGCTGGGGCCGAGCCAAAGGCTGACAGGTGGGACGAGGCTTCAGATGATAGGCGGGGCCAGTGTCATCTTTACTTACATGTGGAGCCTACTTGCTCTCCTCTACTCTCACCCCCAGCTCACCCAAATCCCGACCAAAACCCTAAATCGGCGGAGGACGGCGGCGGCACTACGGCTAGTAGGTGTGTAGAAACGAACGGGAGGCGGCAATGGCGAGCACTAATCCACCTGCGTACCACAACGTCGGTAGCTGCCTCCGATTCGCGGAGGAGATATTTTGCCACAGGGAGCCTGATATCCGGCCCAATGTGGCCGAGATAGTGATTTCCCGCACCTCCGGAATGGAAGAGAAGGCGGCGAGGCGGCGAGGTAAAGCCATCGTTGCTATCATCCATATAGGATCAGCGCTCAATCCGCCGGCCACTTCGGCTGAAGAGGTCATGGCAGCTCTCAAGCAGCGCTTCAACTTCAAAAGGGGAGTGCGCATTACGGTATGTCCTGGGCCCGCCAACTTTCTGATTCGCTTTGATTCGGGTGATGATTTCACGGCCGCGGTGATGCAATCGATGCGTATTAGGTGCCTTGCCGGCCACATCTCGTTTCGCCGCTGGTCCTCTCCATCTTCCGTGGAGAGGAGTCAAAACTACCTTTTAGCTGCGTTCTTAGCTTGGATGGACTGATGGAGGATGCGCAAGAGCTGGAATTTGTGAAGAATTTGATTAATCAGCTAGGAGGCGAGTTCATGACAATTATGCTAGGACTGGTACGCGTTGCGTAAAGCTCAGGGCATGGATGCGTGATCCTTGTGCAATCCTGAAGCGGTTGCTGATGAGTGCCTACTTCGGCCACACAACCAGCTCCTCAATACACTGATGAGGTCATTGATGATTCAATTACAGCAGGGGCAGAACCCGAAACCAGACGTGCTCTGTCGTTCGGGGTCATCGTCCATGTCCATGAAGTGCTCGATAGGTTTCATCTTCTTACTGATGGTTCGAACCACAACAACAGGGACTACTCTGATTCTTTTTCAGATGAAGAAGCTTATCTGGACTATGGTGGTTCTGGAATACCGCGAGGAGATCTCACTCGCCTCCATGAGTTCTCCTGTTTTTCTGGCGCTGTAGATGGCTCAAGTCCTCCAAAAGCAGGGGCTAATCTTGTGTTCTGTTTAATCCATGTTGATTTTGATGTATGTTGTCTATGTATTAGTGGTTTGTTGTCCGAAGACTACCTATTTGTACTGATCAAGAGCTGGTTGTTGCTCTTTATTTGAACCTGGGCATGTACTGTTATCGGCACTTATCATTTCCTATGAATTTCTTTCGCAATTGAACTTCCTCCAAATTGATTTCTGACTGTACAAATGAAAAGCGAATGGAAAGTTATGCAAAATTACCAAATTTCAATATGTTTTGAGAAGGTTGACTTTTGTTGAACAGGGAATTTATAGCGACATTTGGCTGTCCCAGCCCACCAAAATGTACAATTTTGGAGAAACCTTAGAAAGTGAACTTGCTCCAAATTGATTTGAGACTGCACAGATGGAATCCAAATGGAATTTTATGCAAGATGACCTAATTTCAACTTGATTTGTGAAGGTTGACTTTTGTTGACCAGGGAAAAAATAGCCACATTTGTTTTGTAGATTTGAACTTTATTTTGAATTCCATCGCCATAATTTCAACTTGTTTTCTGAAGGTTGACTTTTGTTCACATTTTTTATGTCAAACGTGTGCAATACTCATCGCAGAAGATTTAGGCAGCTTTGTGAGTACATCACAAGCGTACTCGGAAATAAGAGATTTTCTGTAATTGAGATACTATATTTTCGTACATTCTTTGAATTTCTGGGTTTATTTATGAAAAATTGATCAACCCATTGAACTCAACAGAAATGATGAGACAACCAATGAAGAAAAGTTGTGTCTCGACCATACAAGTAGAGCAAAATTGGATTCCATCCGGTTCAGTCCAATTTTCAAACCTATTTGAGCATGAAAACAGGGATTTCAGCACACCAAAATGGCTGCATTTGGAAGAACCACCAAAATTCGACCTTCTCCAAATTAATTTCTGATTGTACCAATAGAAAGTACATCAAAACTTAAGAACATTGGTGAAATTTCAAACCCATTTGAGAAAGTTGACTTCGCGTTGACTAGAATTTAAATCCACTCAAATCCATTCAAATCTGCAAAAGTAAAGAGTTCTTTTGAACTTTTCTTGGAGGACTTAAGTACTAACAATGTTTGCATATTTCCAATAACTGTTCGACAACTTAAAATCATGTATTTCGTATCATTTTGGCCCCAACACATCAAATCTAAGTGAATTTGAAATTCAAAAAATATATGAAAACACATCCAAACTTAAAATGCTTTTGCATACATGCAATACATACCAAATGTGCTTAGTGTGCCAAATTTTACAAGATTTGGATAAAGTTTTAAATCCAAATGTCAAAATGAGTTCATTTCGCTAACATTAATTTACCGTGAATATAGATTCTTGGGCTCAAGACTCAAAACTCACATTGAAGCTCAATGTATAAAACTCACATAGTAAGAGTAGCATTTGCCCATGAATTGAGCTATCCCCCCCTACATCCATGCGCACATCCAAACTAGACAAATGTTAACCGTGGGTACGGGTGCAAGTTTATCAAACCACAACACTAGAATCTAGGATATTTAGCTCATGCCTTAACTCCAGAAAGCTTGCTTCATCAAGTGGCTTTGTGAAAATATCCGCTAGTTGCTTACCGGTGGCAACATAAGAGAGATTAATATCACCACGGGCCACGTGCTCTCGAATGAAATGATGACAAATCTCAATATGCTTCATCTTGCTATGTTGCATAGGGTTGTGGGCTATCTTGATTGCACTCTCGTTGTCACATAAAAGAGGCACACTTTCACAAGTGATTCCATAGTCCAATAATGTTTGCCTCATCCATAATAATTGTGCACAACAACTTGCGGCGGCTATATACTCGGCTTCCGTCGTGGAGAGAGACACAGAATTTTGCTTCTTAGAAGAGAAACTAACCAAAAACCTACCAAGAAATTGGCAAGTCCTGGAAGTTGACTTCCTATCCACTTTGTCTCCCGCCCAATCTGAATCCGAATATCCCATGAGCTTGAAACTTGATCCTTTAGGATACCATAAACCAAAGTTTGGGGTATGAACCAAATATCTAAAGATTCTTTTGACAGCCACTAAGTGGCATTCTTTTGGTGCAGATTGATATCTTGCACAAATACCCACAGTCAACATAATATCCGGTCTAGATGCACAAAGGTAAAGCAAAGAATCAATCATAGAACGATATACCTTTTGATCCACATGTTTACCATTGGGATCGAGATCAAGAGAACTTGATGTAGGCATTGGGGTCTTGGCATTCTTGGCATCATCCATCTTCAATCTCTTTAGCATATCTTGGGTGTATTTGGCTTGATTAATAAAGATTCCTCCTATCAATTGCTTGATTTCAAATCCAAGAAAGAACTCCAATTTACCCATCATAGACATCTCAAACTTTTCGGTCATTAGCTTAGCAAATTGATCATTGAACACACCATTAGTAGACCCAAATATGATGTCATCAACATATAGTTGGCATATAAAAAAATCACCACCAACCATCTTAGTAAAAGAGTGGGGTCAATTACCCCAATTTCAAAGCCACGATCCACTAGTAGCTCCTTTAGGTGCTCATACCAAGATCGAGGTGCTTATTTGAGACCATAAAGGGCTTTATCAAGTTTGTACACGTGGTTAAGAAATTGAGAGTTCTCAAACCCCGGTGGTTGTTTGACATACACCAACTCATTTAGTGGACCATTTAGAAATACACTTTTCACATCCATTTGTTGCAAAGTAATGTTATGATGTGATGCATAAGCAAGCAAGATACGAATAGATTCAAGGCGAGCAACGGGAGCGAAAGTTTCACCGTAGTCAATACCCTCAACTTGGGAGAAACTTTGAGCCACCAATCTTGCCTTGTTCCTCGTCACTTGCCCAAGGGCATCTTGCTTGTTCTTAAATAGCCATTTGGTCCCAATGACATTCTTGCAATCTTTTGGTTTTTCCACCAATGACCATACTCTATTGCGCTCGAAGTTATTCAATTCTTCATGCATGGCATTAAGCCAATCCGGATCCTCGAGTGCTTCTTGTACCTTTTGGGGCTCAACACAAGAAACAAAAGCATGATGTTCACAAAAGTTAGCTAATTGTCTAGGAGTAGTTACCCCTTTCCTCACACTTCCTAGGACATTGTCCAAGGTATGTTCCTGACGTTGAAGTCGTGAGGCAATCTTCATGGCACGACGTTTCATAGCTTCTTGAGATGAATCTTGAGGCTCAATGGAAGCTTGACCATCTTGAAGATCTTGATCTTGGGCATCATTTGGTGAAGGATCACCAACATCAACATTTGAATGATCTTGTCCTTGATCAACTTGTTCATCCACATGAGGGACTTGTTCTTGTTCTTGGCTAGCTTGTGGATCTTGTGAAGATGAGGGCTCCACTTGAGTAGAGCATTGTCCTTCTCCTTCTCCCACACGGGGTTCCTCAACGGACATAATTTGACCTATGCCCATTCTTCGTATGGCTTGGGAAGGAATTTCATCATCTACATTCACAACATCAACTTGCCCCACAAGGGAGCCATTATTCTCATCAAACTCCACATTACAAGATTCTTCAACACATCCGGTGGATTTGTTGTAGACTCTATAAGCATGCAAGTTAGATGCATAGCCAACAAATATGCCCTCATAAGTTTTAGGCTCAAATTTAGATAAACGAACACATTTCTTAAGCACGAAACACTTACAACCGAATACCCGAAAGTACTTGAGGTTTGGCTTGCGTCCCGTGAGAATTTCATAAGGTGTCTTGTTCAATATCTTGCGGAGATAGAGGTGATTAGTAGCATGGCATGTGGTGTTGATTGCTTCGGCCCAAAAGTTGTATGGAGACTTAAATTCCGCCAACATTGTCCTTGCCGCATCCATGAGAGTTCTATTATTCCTCTCCGCTACACCATTTTGTTGAGGGGTATACGCAACGGAATATTGTCTTTTGATACCCTCATCACTCAAAAACTCAATCAAGGTGTAATGCTTGAACTCGGAGCCATTATCACTCCTTATAGCCATAATCTTTGCATTGTATTGGTGTTGAGCTTCATTGGCAAAGTCGATGACAGTTTGTTGGGTCTCACTCTTGTGCTTGAAGAACTATACCCATGTGTACCTAGAATAGTCATCAACAATAACCAAAAAATATTTCTTACCACCAAGACTATCATATGTAGGAGGACCGAAGAGATCCAAATGAAGGAGCTCCAAAGGCCTCGTTGAAGTGATAATTGTCTTGTGGTGATGTGCCTTCTCATGTAATTTCCCTTCAATACAAGCACTACACACACGGTCTTTATTAAACGAAACATTGGTTAGTTCTAGCACATGCTCACCTTTGAGCAGACTTTGCAAAGATCTCATATTGACATGGGCTAGACGGCGATGCCATAGCCAGCCCACATCAACTTTAGCCATTAGACATGTTTCTTCTCTAGTGGTTTTCTTACCGAAGTCTACCACATAGAGACCATTTTCCACATATCCAACAAAGGCTACTTTAAGAGTTTTGCTCCACAAAAGGGTCACACTAGTTGTGTCAAAGAAGGAATAAAAACCCATATGTGCAAGTTGAAGTACCGAAAATAAATTGTATGAAATAGACTCAACAAGCATGACATTTTCAATGAACGTATCCGGAGAAATGACAACCTTGCCTAGTCCCAATACCGTTGATTGTGAAGAATCTCCAAATGTAACTTGCTTGGACCTTGATGTACTCATTTTGGTGTCCACAAGCAATTCTTTGCTCCCGGTCATATGATTAGTGCATCCACTATCCACTATCCACTATCCATGAAGATCCACCGGAATCAACCTCCTACAAGTTTAAGTTTTGGTTTTAGGTACCCATCTTTGAATGGGTCCTTTAGCGTTAGCAACAAGAATCTTAGGAACCCAAATAGATCAATGAACATATTCATAAAGAGAACCAACAAATTTGGCATAAACATGCCCATCATTAGTACGACAAAGAACATATGAGGGAATAAAATCCCCAACACTATTATCATAAGTGGCATTGCCACCCTTCTTGTTCTTTGGCTTCTCCTTGGCCGCCTCCCCTTCCTTCACAAAAGAAATATTAGTGCAAGGAGGAGCCTTGGCCTTTTTCTTGTTGTTGCTCTTCTCATTGGGATTATACCTAATTCCTTTCAATCCAAAAACTTTTCTATGATCATTGAAAAGATCATGAAGGTTATTCTACCCTTGGATACAAGTAGCTAGGTCCTTTTCAAGTTGGGCCTTCAACCTAGCATTCTCCTTAATCATAGATGTATGCTTACAACAAGGGTTAGTTGAAGCATCTTTATCGTTAGAAATCAATTCCTTAACAAGAGAATATAGAATATAATCACAACTCTGTGAGAGACTTGTACTCACTTGTCAAGGACTTGTGATCCTTTTCAAGTTTGTCAAAGTCCTCAAAAAGTCTCGAATGGCCATCCTCTATATTGACAATTTTAGCACAATATTCATTACTAAGAAAAATAGCATGATCATAGGAATTTTTAACTTTAGAAAGCTCTTTGGTAAGAGATTCCTCAATAGCTTCTCTATTGTCTTGTCCTTCCTCAAGAGCTTCATTAAGCTCTGCAATTTCATGAGCGGCCACTCACTCAAGTCTTACCTTCTCATTTATTAGCTCATCATGTTCTTCAATAGTAGCTTGAGCTTCACCTAATTTTTCCAAGAGGTCATCAAACTTTTTTTTTTATCTCACCTTCCAAGCTTGCCATGAAGATCTCGAACTCATTCATGTTTTGCTTAACAACACTACTCTCCTCCACACAATCAAATAGAGATAAACTCTTAGGAATGACATGTTTGGTGGGAGGAGGGATTACCGAAGATTTCTTGGCCATGAGGCACTTGGGTGAGTGGTTCTTGTTCTCATTGGGGGAGTCAAAGAGAGATGGAAGAGAAGGAGCAATGGCAATGTTTAACCTCTCTATTGACTCTTCCTCATCATCATCTTCATCACCCGAAGTATATTCCTCTTGAACAAGAAGCACTCTAGGTTGCCTCTCCTTCGTTGGCTTCTTGTTGAAAGAGGGCTTGGTCTTCCCTTTAAGAATGAGACGACCACCATTCTCCTCCCTCTTCTCATAGATACAATCTGCAACGAAATGGTCATTGTTACCACAATTATAACATTTACGAGATTTTTGACCTTTGGGCTTGGAGCTTCAAGCTCCCTTGTTGTTGTAGAAGGTGTTTGGGTTGAAGGTGTTGGACTTGACAAACTTCTTGTTCTTCCAAAAAGCTTGAGCTGCAAGAGCCATGTGATCATTAAACTCATAGTTGCAGTTCTCTACCGTGATCTCAACTTCTTCTTGTTGGGGTGCTTCACTTGGAGTTGAAGTGGGAGTCACGTTGGCCTTCAATGCAAGGTTTGAGCATTGAGAAAGAAACTTGGCGCGAATAAGGTTGTCCTCGGAGGTCTTCTTGAGAATGTCCATAGCCACAAATTCTCCCATCACTTGAGTTGGAGTCAAGCTATAGTAATCCGTTCTTTGCCTAATCATTGCGGCATGGACCTCTCGGTGTGGGGAGATGGCTTCTATGAATAGATGCTTGATCCATTCATCATTGATGTCACGACTTCCATGGTCCTTCATCTTGGCTCCAAGAGTGATGACTCTCCTATATAGCTCATCCGGAACTTCTCCATCCTTCATGAAGAAATTCTTGCATTGATTAATGACCACTTCAAACTTTGACTTCTTGACACTCTCATTGTTGTCAAAGTGATCACCAATGATCTTCCAAGCATCTCTAGCGGAGTCAACGCCACGGACGTAGGTTCTATACTCCAAAGGTAGAGCCTTTTGGATTATTCCAATTGCATGCTCATTGAGTTGATTGTCCACATACTCTCTTGGCGACATGTTCTTGGGATCATAAACAAAATAACCTTCATCAACAATTCTCCACAACTCCGTAGATGTGCTCTTGAAATGAGTCCTCATGGTATGAAACCAATCAACATAGTTAGTAGAGGTTAGCATGGGAGGATCACCTTGGTTGAACATAGGTGGCAATTGATGGTGGCGAGGGTTATAATGAGGTGGTGGAGCCACATCACTAAACAACCCATTACCACCCCTACCTTGTGATTTGGTAGCACTCTCTTCGATAGCCTTAGCCTTTTTAAGGGTTTCGGCATCCGAATCTTCCTTATCCAAATCCACCACACTTGGTGGCTTGGCACGGACAGACTCGGTAGAAGAAGAAGAGGCTTTATTAGGTAGGTGCTCACTAATCTCTTTGTCCACACTATCTAGAATCACCTTTTGCATGCTATCCAATATCATTTTGATGGCTTTAAAAGTTAGTGGAGCATTTTCATCTAACACCTCGGCTTCATGGGTTTTTTTAGTGGATTCCCCATCATTGCCGACCATACTCTTAAGAGCTGTTACACCCTAATTAAGAGACGAGGCTCTGATACCAATTGAAAGATCGGTATGGTCGACTAAAAGAGGGGGTGAATAGGCGACTAACAAATTTTACTTTTTTTCTTTTCTTTTCTTGAAAGATACAAACACTTAATCATTGGGTTTACTAGATTCTTTAAAGAGAATGCAACCCTAGTATGAAGTGCAATAGCCGAAGCAAAGGATAGACAATGAAGTAAAACAAGTAAGTAAAGGGGCAAGAATGATACCACACGGGAGACGAAGATTTACTCCGGAGTTCCACCTTGTGGGGAGGTGTACGTCTCCGTTTGGAGGAGTGTTCTAACACAAAGGTGGAGACGCCACAAAGGCTCACTCTATTCTCCTCTCACAACACCACAAAGGCGAGGTGAGCTCCACTAATGGCTTCCTTGAAGGCGAACGCCGAACCTTTACAAACAAGGAGAAGGACACAAATCCACAACCAAATTGGAGGCTCCTTCCCGAAGTATTAAACACCTCCTCACAAGATTGGAGGCCTTGAACAGATACCTTCCGGCTAGGGATCCCAAAATCCCAAGAGTAACAAAATCCACCTAGGAAAACGAGGGGAATCAACTTTTGATTTGGTGAGACCCTAGATCGAGCTCTTCTCAACCCTTCCTCAAAGTATTAGCTAGGGGGAAGCACTAAGGAGAGAGATCTCGATATTTGAAGCTTATGAAGGTGAAGAACCCTTAGAAATGTCGGGGTTAGAACCATTGGGGACGAAGACCCCCTTTTATAGGAGTCCTCGATTTCTGCCCGTTATGTGCAATTTCTGCACAGAGCGGTACTACCGCTAGTCCAAGCGGTACTACCGCCAGCGGTAGTACTGCTCCGGTATCGTGCCAGTACCGCTATATGACAGTAGCGTTTTGCTACCCTATAGCACTGGTGCGGTACCGGGGCAGTACTACCGCGGCCGGTACTACCGGCCTGGGTTAACCGGTATTGCCGCCCTAAACAGAAAACAGGCAGAACCCTTTGGTTCACGAATAGGTTTTAGCTAATCTTCACCGGTGGGATTGAGGCTATTTGGTGGGTGCAATTTGGTGGTTGTGTGTACGTGAAATTGATTCACCCAAGCCTTCCCAAATGGACTCCCTCTATATAGTACGGATTTTCCTATGACTAAATATAAATAAAAAGCCGTAAATCCTTCTACGCTTCTTTCCTTTTTGAGGGCAACGAACCACTTTGCTTGATTCTATACAATTTCTAAAAACACTTAGCATACGGTTAGTCCACATATTATGTTGTCATTAACACCAAAACTCATTAGGGATCGAAATGCGCCGCCGGCGGAGGAGGCGGTGGCGGTGGTGCAGGTGGCGAGGCCGGTTGACGTACCACCGGCGGAGGAGGAGGCGGGGCCGGCGCTGGAGACATGGCCTTCCTTTAACGGCCGTCTCGCTTGACGCCAGACGTTGGCGGAGGCGCAGGTGGCGTCGGAGTTCGACGTCACGGTGTAGACCGGCGGTGTCCACAACCACAGCGACCAGTGTAGCGCCGCCTACTATGGACTTCATCTTCGTCTGATGAGGTGAAGAATGCCGTGCGTCGGTATGGACTTTCTCCGTCGAGCTCTCTATTCTCCGCTTCAATGGAGGAGCACTGGAAGGAGTCCCCAGACCACCGCGCTATATCGATGGATCTTTGGTAGCAGGGAAGAAGGCTAGATGCAAAGGCCGGAATGGTGGCACGGAATATATATAGGCATAGAGTTCTTTCGAGAGACTTCCGTATGCCTCCGCAAGTCAAGTGGAACACATCAGTTTTCCATGCAAGGCCCTGCAACTGCCCACGCACGCCGGTTTCCCATGCAAGGCCGCCGCGCACGTCTCCGCAAATCAAACCGCTCCGGCGAAGAGTCCCAGAGCATTCATGCAAACTGCTTCCAAAGCCCACCACCCAACACGCATCACCGGAAAACCAGTCCCCTTCCCCTTACCATCGCTATTTAACCCGGCACCATGCCACTACTTCTTTCTATTCTTCTCCTTCTTCTACACATCTTCACCTCTCTCCACTTCTTCTGTGCGGTTAATCGGCAAGCAATGGCGTTCCAGGACGCACCTTCAACCCGCCGCCCCTCACGGAGGAGCAGTTGTTCCCACCGGGAGTGCTTGTGGAGCGTATGCTCCAGGTGTGGGCGATGTCGCGCAGCAGGAGCTCGATGGCGCTAGTCAAGTACTTCTTATCGGTTTCTTACACCGGGAGGTCGTAGGCCCTACAATGTACTGCGTGGAGCAGCTCCGAGAGGATGGTGTCAACACGGCCATCCTAGTGCACCTCACCAACAGCCACGACACCGAGTACCTCCTTGGCCGCGTGTACTGGTGTGGATGCGAGTTTATCGCATTCACGCTGTACAACGTGTACACCAACACGGCGAACACATTCCCCCACGCCGGCCAGATGCATGGCCTCCCGTACGTCGTGCCGGAGGTGGCACCTGTGGAGGGGCCTGCCGAGCTTGGCATGGCAACGGAGGAGGAAGTCGGTGGCCAGGAGTGATCGGCCGGCGTGGTTGTGATTGTAAAGTTTTATATTAATGTCGGTAATTGTTAGAATTTGCACTGGATATTCTATGATGATGAATTGCTGTGGTTAGTAATAACCGCTATATTGAACTACCTGTGATGTGATCGTTTCCATAATTTTGCATGTGAGATGTGTTTTGCTTTCTTCGATTAGGCTATGTAGACGCCGCTTCCCTTCATAAGTCTCGCCGGCGAGCCCACGGAGGCGTATCTGGCGGCGGCGTTGCCAGTGATTCCATTCGTCCAGTATCGCCGGCGAGCACAGAGGCGTATTTGGCGGGGGCGACGGCGTATTTGACAAACAACCCTAAATCGGTCCTATTTGGGGTAGGCGGGGAAAGGGATGAGAGAGATAGGCGATGGACCCACCTGTCATTCATTGCGTCGCCTCACATGTAAGTTAAGTCAATCGCCCCCACCTGTCAAGACGTGGCTCGCATGTAAGGTAACCAGAGTCGTTAAGACCAGCTCGCTTGCACTGTCTTCTCGCAGCCCCATACGCCAGAAACGTGGCTCCATCCCCACCTGACAGCACTCCCCGCGGCCCACCCATCAGAACCAAACGGTCAAAGGGGCTTGACCGTTAGCAGGTGCTCCGTGAGAGAATTTGCGAGGAATCGCGAAACGAGCAAGTGTAGCAGCGAGCACTGTTTCTGGCCTCGGGTATAACTGAGTACAGCTAAGGAAGAAGGGGCACAAAAATAAAAAACCCAAGAAATAACATCGAAGACCGAGCCCCCCGAACCACATGAGGTTCGATGGCTCCAAGCGCCTCGACGGTGTGAGGGCTGGAGTCATGCTTATCAGCCCCGAAGGCAAGATCTTGGAATACGCCGCCCATCTTGACTTCAATGCCACCAACAATATGGCAGAATATGAGGTTCGACGCATTCTCATCCAAGGAGACTCCTAATTGGTGATAAACCAAATGGACAAGTCGAATCAATTCCTTGATGAAAGGATGAAGAAGTATATCGAAGAGGTTCGCAAGATGGAACTGTATTTCCTAGGCATAGATGTGCGATGCATTCCACGAGGAGAAAATCACCTGGCCGACAGGTTAGCCCGAACGGCCGGTTCCAAAGAACCGCTGCCACCCGGTGCATTCTTCAAAGTGATTCGCCCCCCATCCATAAAGGAAGAAGCCGATGCCCTTGACAAAGCTTCAAAGACTAGCATGGTCATTGACAATCCACCCACCTGGATGACGCCGATTATCCGCGCCTTGAAAGGCGAGGTGGATGAAGAAGCGGAAGGACCAAGCGCCAAAACTCTGCTCGCAAAGGCCAAGATGTACGTTCTCCTCGACGGCATCCTATAGAAGAAAGGGGTGGCCGCGCTGCTTAAGTGCGTAGCCCCTGACCAAGGAGCCGAGCTCCTCCTGAAAATCCACTCAGGAATATGCGGCCATCATCTTGCGCCAAGCGCCACCACGGCAAAAACCTTACGTTTGGGATTCTATTGGCCCACCATGGTACAAGACGCAATCACCATATTGCAGACATGCAAAGCTTGCCAGAAAATGGCTAAGTCAATCCATGCGCCCGTGACTTTCCTAAAGAATATCCTGATAACCTGGGCATTTGCACGCTGGAGAATGGACCTCCTCGGGCCTTTCCCCGCATGCAACGGGGGCTACGAAGACCTCGTGGTGACGATTGATTACTTCTCCAAATGGATAGAGGTGCGCCGCTTGGCAAGATCACGTCACAGGCCATCCAGAATTTTTTCTAGCAAAACATCATATGCCAATATGGCGTCCCATGAGAGCTAACCGTGGACAACGGCAAACAGTTTGACTGTGCAGAATTCATCATATTCTGTGAATGCCTTGAGATCAAGCTGCACTTCGCATCCGTGGCTTACCCCAAGAGCAACGACGCATGCGAAAAGGCAAATAGACTAATCCTCCAAGGACTCCGCCGAAGGATAGAGCACACGGTCAGCAAAGCAAGAGGAGCATGGGGATATGAACTCGCTAGTGTGGTTTGGGGCATATGCACTTCCGTAAGCCGTTCCACGGGGCGAACACCATTCTCTTTGGTGTATGGCGCTGAAACGGTTCTTCCCGCCGAGGTCGAGTTTCGCTCACCTCGGGTCGAAAGTCTCCAAGAAGTCACTCCACTTGCCTTCATTGAAAATGAATAGCATCACAAGACGACCATCGATGTTGTTGAAGAAGCTCGTGACAAAACCCGCATGAGGCACACTGTTTACGAGCAAAGCGCCGCACACTTCTACAACACAAGGGTGAGGGAACGAGTCTTCTCCCAAGGAGATCTCGTGCTGAAAAAGAACGTCGACCCAAAAATCCAACGCAAACTTGACCCTAAATGGGAAAGACCTTACCGCATCGCCGCAGTATTAGGAAATGGTGCATACCACCTCGAGAATATGGAAGGGCAAAGCCTTATCCATGCCTGGAACGCCGACAAACTCCGGCGTTTCTACGCCTAAGGAGGAACTTCAAGGACAATCCTTGCCGCTCCCAAAAGAAGACTATCAGCGCCCAACCGGCCGTTTCCCTACGAAACTTCAAGGGATCGTAAGAGCCAATGAGGACACATCTACATAAGGCTTGTAAGCGCTCATCGGGCCATACCTTAAGATAAGGAAGCAAGGGATCAATAAAGCAAGTCCTTGAGGAAAAATTAAGAGTGACACGAGATACTCACACGACTCATCGTCGTAAAGGAAAGCCGCGCAACAACGACACAGAAAGACGACCCCCGAAAAAGAGTCGTTGCCCCTGTGCCGCTCACCGAGGAATGCGGAAAGGCCTAAGTTGGCTAGAGCATCCTCGAAAATGTCCCCGGACATAAATCACCACTAGCGACTCGTTCCTTGGTGGATCCTAGTGTGCCTCAAGGCCATCCACCACGTAGAACCAAGTCTCCCGAGGGCCGGAAGCTCCTTAAATTGCATTTAAGGAGAACCATAAATAAGTGAGTTATGCATGAGCTTACTTACCTTGGAGAACCATGCTACCCGTATGTGAGACGTCGCGCACGGTCCTGCGTGATAGTAACCGGGTTAAGGCTCCATAATAATCGTCGGAAAGCATAACTTCCTGAAGTCCGAAGAAGAAAAATTCCGCGTGAAATTTTCCGAACGGCAGGTCAAAATGTCTGGATCACTACCGGCATATTGATAGCGACCCTCACAAGGGTACTAGGATCCATGGCTCGTAACCATGACCTAAGGCGCCGAAGCCAAGTCGTATCCCAATGGCGACATCAATTGATAACACAAAAGTGTAATCATAGCGAACGATCGCGAGCTGTATAAACTGAGGAAATATAGTACTTCGCAAGAAGAAAATATAGTACTCCAAGAGACACATGTTGAGCCAAGTTAACATTTCTAATAATGTCGACTACATGGTGAAACATAAGAAATACATGCTGAGCTAAGTTAACATTTCCGATAATGTTGGCTACATAGTGAAGCATGAAACACAACAAAAAAGCTGCCTTACAACCTCTATGACTGAAAGCCTAAACATGCTAGCCATGAGGCTAAGTCAAATGGAGATATGCAACATCGCATAAGTAAGAAGCTGAGGAATGTCACCACCTCCGAGGGTGACGAGGCTCACGCCCCACCATCACCCTCCTGAAGAGCAGGCTCATGGCTACGCACAAAGCGTCGAGCCTGACCATGAAGAGGAGCTCCCTGGTCTGCCAGAAACTTCTTCGCCCCATGAGACATCTCACCCTCAAGTCCACTCATCCCGGCACCGCCGTCCAGGACAGCCGCAACCGCCGACGAAACAACTCGAGAACCCGTACTCAGGAGGCACTTCTTGACGGTGGGCTCAATGAGCTCCACCTGGGAAGTAAGCACCCTGCTCACCTCAACCACCGTGCAATACGGAGGAATGTCCGACTGGAAAACGTTCCTCAAGCAAATCATCGTCTCCCGGATCTTAGTGGCCTGAGCAAGTAAAAGTGAGACCACCTCGGGGCGATGATCTGGAGGAGGGCGAGCACGAGAAGGGAGCATTGGGCCATCCCCCGCTGCCACCAACTCCACCTTGAGGGAAGCAACCTCCGCTCGAGCATGCTCCATATCAAGGTTGGCCACCACCAAGTCCTCCTCAACTCGACGGGTCCTCGTGATCTCGTCCTTCTGGCGCTCCTCGGCAAGACGAGCCCTGGTCTCCACGGCTGCGAGCTCCGCCGAAATGCGGGAAAGCTCAACCTCCACGGCCACACGCCGCACCCTCTTCGAAGCCAACTCGCTCAAGGAAAGGGTAGACTTGGACATCTCCATGTGCAAAGCGGCGGAAAGCGCCCCTAACTGAGTCTTGAGAGCAGGAAGGGCACCCGCAGCCTCGACCAAACCCCTCACCTATGGAGAAGACGGAGTTTAGCGCAAAACAAACCCGAAGGATCAAGGGAGACATGTCACCGATGCTCACTAGCTCCAGTGTCGCGAGTGGGTCTCTCACTCCATCCTCGGTCGTCAGGAGCACTCCGTCCTCCGCTCGAGTCGGGGGCTCGCCCAAGGGTACCCCGGGCGCCGCGACCCTCACACCTGAAAACAAACACAGGAGATCATTTTACAATCTTCGTCGAAGAAGAACGACACAACCAAAGAGAAGGGCACTCACCCGAGGTAGGAGCATCCTCCTCGGGCTGCTCGCGACCAATGGACAACACCTGGACGCCCGTACCACTGGCTCCGATCGACAACTCCACCAACGAGTCACTCCAAAGCCGAAGCCCCGTCTCGCGAGTGAAAGCCTCAACCTCATGGCTCAAAGGAGGAAGCACTTGCTCGAGTCCAATCTTCCCCTTCATGTGTAGGTCCAAGGTCTCTCTCAGGGGGGACCTCAACTCACCCACAACGGATCCGCCGAATCCGTCGGGGCGTAGTCGTACGAAGGAGAAGGAGTCGGTGGAGCCTTCGTCTTGCATCCACTTGACGGACAAGGTATCTTGGGGACCGGCGCGACGGGCACCGCCCGGCCCAACACTGCCGCTCCCGCCTTCACCTTCCCGCAAGAGTCCCGCAGCTTGGACCACACCGCCAACATCGACGGTGTCACCAATCAGGAGTAGCGATCACCCACTCGGAGAAGGCGACCAAGCTTCGGATCCTGTCGCATCGGCATCATCTTCCCGAAGCACTTCGCGATGATGTTATGGCATCACCTGCCACTAATCTTGGTCTCGTAGTTGCGGTGCTCCGGCCCGCCATACGGACCTATCAGCTGCGCGGCCCACAGCGCCGCCCTCTCCTCGGAAAATGTCGCTGAAAAGACAAAAGCCAAAATTGTTAAGTACCATCGCACGGGAAAAACGATCAAGGCACGAAGGGAAAAAGAAGCGGCACTCACGCGTGGTGATAAGCTGTGGGGGACAGAAAGATCGAAGGATCCCAATCTCGGACCTCGAGCGGCTCCTCATCATAAAGCGCCCTACCATCGCCATCTCCTCCATGAGGTCGCGAAAGCTCCTCTCGGCGGACATCTCCTTGATCTTGGCCACCTTCCAGAGGTCAGCTGACCAAGACTCGGCAAGGTGAGGCACCTCCTTGAGGCCTCCTATCCCTAAGTGTCGAGGAAGATCACCCGTGTGCCGAAGACACGTCCTCGAGGCCCGAAGGAGAAACCGCCGGGACTCCCACTTGACGAACAACTTCTACGTACTCTTCCCTGGCATGAGCAAGAAATCATCCCCGAAGCAGGAACGAAGCCTCAGGTTCACCGAACCAAAGGCGCTCAGAGCCAAGCCGTCCGGAGTGAGCGACTCCCTCACCTCCACGGTGAAGTAGAACGGCAACAGCTTCATCGAAGGGTCCTCGTGAAGCACCATCTCGCACAGCCACCTAAATACGTTTAGCCTCACGATCGTCGACGGGTGAAGCTGGGCCAACCCGATGCCATATGTCTTCAGGAAATCCAGCAAGAAAGGGTGAACGGGCACGCACAAGCCGGAGTAAAACCAAGCCGAGAACACCACGATGCATCCCGGACGCCGCCGCTGGTCGAGCCTAACCTCCTCGCCATTGGGCAAGACACGCCCGCGCCCACGAAGCACCCTCGTCCTCGCCGAGCCCCGACACCACGAGTGTGTTCGACCATATGCCCGCAAGGCTCGCCGGCTCCAGGGGCATCAAAACCAACGCCGCGAGGGTCCCCTCACCTTCACAAGAGCAGGAAGGATGTGGCCGACGACGAGGATCTCACGGGACAACTTGGAGGAATGACCGGCACCTCGCTCCAAGCGGCCTCGGGCGTGCTTTGCGCCCCCACGAAGACTCGGAGATGAGAAGCTTCCGCGCCCGCTACTCGACGACCAACACGATCTCCGTCGTGGGTGGGAAGTAGCTAACACCCCGGCACCACTCCCTACTACACCAAGCTCTCGAAAGAGTGTCGGATGCCGCCGAACACGGCTTCGGCACTGGGCAAGCCAAACAAGTCTGGTGTGAAGCTCCACAGTGTCCAAGGGCTCCATTTTATAGGCCAACGAGCTCCCAGGCGTCCGAGCCCAAGCCAATGCCACGGCGACACATCGCCGTCCTCTCTCCTGTCCAAGGCCGACGAGAATGGAAAGGGACAGGCAATCTTTTCCACAAAAGGAGGGAGGAAGGAGGGGGAGAACCCCCCCAGGCGGCCCCGACCGGGGCTGAGCTCCCCTCGTCACCTATCCTTACGACGGCGAAGGACAGAGGAGAAAAGCACCTTTCTCTGGCCCGTACCGAGCTTGAAGACAAGCCCCCGGCCGTCCGATCTAGGACTAGGGAGCTCCCCTGACCGCCAAATCCTCGTCACTTAATCTGAACCGGTATCGGGCCCAGCTGGGCTGCGGCCCGACAATGGCCCAAGAAACCGACTAGTGTAAAAAAAAGACGCGCCCGAAGGCGGCCCAGCTAGCGCCCGTGCGCGCGAAGCCGGCCCAACTGGCCCACGCGGCTGGCTGGGTTTGGAAAAATTGTGGAAAAGCCCGGGATTTTGGAAAAATTACCAATAAGACCTCGGAAATTTCGGGGAGGCCCGTAGGGCCCCTGATTTTTGCAAAAAAAAGTCCTTCGAGACACCGGATTTCTCGCAGAGAGGTCCCAAGGGTCCCGATTTTTGCTAAAATACCCCCCGAAACCCGATTTCTCACATAGAAAATCAGCGAAGGCATGAAATTTCCCCGAAACACCTCCAAGGCTCCTAATTTTCGCGGGAAAACTGCCAAGTACCTCTACCTCTCACGAGAAAAGCCTACAAAGGGACTCACCGAAGACATCATCATAAATATGGGAACAAGAGAATGACTCAAGAGTCTCTCAACGAAGGTTGACCCGAAGGCATTCTCAATGCCTCCAGTTCAAGAGGGCTACTGTTGTAGCAAAATACTACCTCTGTCCAACAATATGGGCGGTATTAGCTTTTTTTTGACCTATGATTTGACCATAAATTACTCTAATAATTTATACCAATATATTAAATTGGAGTTGATAGTGATGGTACGGCCGCTGCCGTACGTCAATTCGTAAATATTACGTCCGTGTGCCACCGCTCCTTATGTTTCTTTTTCCCGTCCCCTGGGAGTTTCCCTCTCTCTCTCCGGAACGCATGCGCCTCCTCCCCCAATCCCACGCCGTCCATCGCCACGGACCCTGCCTCGGCGCCCAAAGCCGCGACGCCGCCCCCGTCCCCGACCCCGGCTCCCCGCAGCTAGCGCCGCCACGAGCTCGACGCATCGGCGTCTACCTCTCCTTTATCCTCCGTTCGCCCCTCCAAGCCCGCCTTCCCCGCGGCCGGTTCCCCCGTTTCGTACCCTCCCTCGCTCCCGAAATTTTCCTTACTCCCCATTCTCCCCAGATCCAACGGGACTGCGCCGACCCCCTTCGACGGCACCACGTCTTTACCGCCGCCAAACCCCACATGAGTCCTGACCAATCTCTAGACCGCGTTCGACGCCTCTTCGTCCGTCGAGTCCCCGCCCTCGCCTTCCCCGACCTGCCCCGCCTCCATATCGCTGCATGCATACAAGCTCCCCGCGAATGAGGTCCGGACGGTGGATCTGCCGTGCGGGCTCGCCATGGGGTCGCACGTGACTGTCGTGGCCCGCAGATAGCCGAGTGGAAGGCCTCGAGTACTGCACTTCAACCCCAGGATCCGCGGGAATTACAGCGGCAAGCCGGTGATTGAGATGAACAGCTGTTACAGGATGTAGTGGGGGCGTTCTCAGTGGTGCGAGGGCTTCGCGTCCCGTCCAGCCGAAGAGACCGGTGAGTTCTGGAGCTCGACCTTGAGACTTGTTTGCTTAATTTGGCTTGGTGGAATTCGTGTTGATGTTACTTGAATGAACTCGGAAAGCATTTTTTTCTTTTGAACAGATCAAAGTAAGGGCCTGAAACATTGCCTCCCATTGTGCGTGCGGATTTAATATTTTAATTTCTTTTCCCTGGATCCGGAACGATCGGTGACAGGGAGTCAAACCAACCGTCCACTAAGCAGCAGCGGGGTGGACGGCGGCGGGAGAGTTTTTAATTTTCTTCCTCTTCCACCTCCGTCGATTTCGCCGGCTCATCTGATCTAGGAAGGCTCTGAAAGTGCAGTGTGACAAGTACAACACGGCCGGGGCTCTGTCTATTAGTCTAATTTATCCCCCAATTCTTGGTTGATTCGTTCCATAATTTCATTTGCCAAGAATTTTTTGTGTAATCTCAGCAGTGGTTTGGGCTAGCTGGTTGGTTGATTGGCATTGGTTCCGTTTCTAGTAAGTGATCCGAGGCCCTTCTCCGGTGCAAGCATGCATGCGCTTGTTTTCATTCAGGTCTGTATATTGTGGTGCAACAATTTCATTTGGTTGTTGGTGAGTGCGTGCATACTTTTTGGTCATTGTACTGATGTTATGATGTGCATATTAGAGAAGCAACTTACTCTCTAGCTTGCCACACAAACAGAGTTCAATAAGAGAGGTGGAAATGTAGGAAATATGCAACACTTTTCTGGTTCATTTTAATCATGTATGTTGCTAGAATATGTGAGTTGATGGCTGGGCAAGTTTCTCTTATGAACACCAATCTAAGGCTGTGTGCATGAACCATGCTGGAAGGCTACCGTTAATTTCCGGCCACACCATCTCAATGCAGCAGCAAGAAATGAATACTCAATTATCGAAAAATAGCATTTTAATTATTGTTTAGAAATACTCCCTCCAATTCATAAAAAGTGTCGTCCTTTATGTACTAAGTATAAATTTTGTATTAAGTTAGTACAAATTTTGTACTAAGTTAGTACCAATTTTTTATGGATATAAGGAAGTAGCACTGTTGGTAGGATTAAAATGAAGAATTTTCACAAAGTTGTCTGAATAAGATTTGCCTATAATAATTTCACAAACTTACTATGAGTATATATAATTTGTAGACATGTCGGATTGTTTGCAGGAGAATTTAGTCCCTTACAAGCACCGTAATTGCCGCTGAAAGGAAATAGCATCGTAATTACTGTTGAAAAATAGCATTGTTGAAAGGGGTTAAAACAACGAATTTTTGGAAGGGACTAAAACAACGAGTTCACAAGGTTGTGATGTGAGGACATTGTTTTTTTTGGCAAATATGGATTGAAAGGACGAACACAATAGGCAGAAATTGAGTAATGTGTGTTGTGGCCGTTGCAACGCACGGGTATCTTACTGGTATATAATTATATGACATAAGTTGATATCCATTATATTTTTATTCAACGATATTTGTTTATGGTTATGATTTTGATCACATTAGTTACATATTAATGGAGTAATTTGTGGTCAAAGACTTAGTCAACCGAAAGCTAATATGTCCCATATTGTTGGACGGAGGGAGTAAAACCCTTATATGGGCCGGGCCATAAATCCTATGTGGCGACGACTAGGTCAATATTTCCTTATAAGAGTCAACAAGTCAAGCCAACATGACATGGTCAATTTTACGTGGCAAAGATCAAGACAAGTCAACAAGTCAAACCTCTAATGCAATGGTCAAGGGGTGGATTGAGCTTGAGTAGTGGCCAAAAAAGGTGTAGGGATGAGGCTTTTGGTCCATGGTGGACCAACACCTACTTTTCCCACTTGGTGTACACAAAAGTTATGAATCAAGGAGCTACTTTACCATTTTGCCCCCACTTTTCTCTTTCCCTCAAGGGTAGCCATGTTCTTTTGTCATGTACCCCTAGGCTATAAATACCCACCCATGAGGGCAATGTACCATTCACTCTCAATTTGAGTAAACTCAAGGGAAGAGGGCTAGAGTGCTCCCTCTAAGGTTCGTTCTCGAGCTCCGTTTTGAACTAAAAGTCGACCGGCCTCGAGGAAACCTTTTAGGGACTCTAGTTTCGAGGCCCCGCGCTAACCTTGGTTAGCACGAGCTCGAATGAGAAGGGGTTGGGTCAGAGTTCCGAGAGTATCCTAATCTCAATAAAAGGTGTCTTGGGAAGATCCGCTCGGCCCAAGCACTTGGTTAAGAACCTCCTCGAAGCTTTTCCTAACATAGGACTAAGTCGTACCCGCAGGGTCGACTGAACCTATTAAAAAAATATCGATGCATCAACTTGTCCAAGTCTATCGCGACCTTTGCTATAAGACCGGCATACACAACCTACTTTTATACACACACTTGTGCCATCGAGCATTGGCACCCCTTACCCTAATTGTTGTCGAGAACAACAACAAAACCAATCAGGTGTTGACACGTGTCCTTTTTAGTTAGTCTAATAGTTTGTGTTTTTTTGCTGAAAACCCCTTGCGGTCATTAAAACTGGTGTACCCGAAGAATTCGGTTGCGAGTTCCTCGGTGGCGTCTCCGACCACCACGCTTGCCGCCTCCAACGGCCATCACGCACGCTCCGACTTGTGGGACGTGCTCGCCACCTTCATCGCCATGTCCGCCAGGGAGAGCTCTATTGTTCTTTTCGGATCATCGGCTCCAACTCCGAGCAATTTCCTCTGCCCAATTCTTCAGGTACGCACACGACAGAGTTCGAGCTAGATGGATTCATTCCCTGGGGATGGAGTTTGATTGATTGATCAATTTTTGTTGGGAATTATCAGGAGATAATTAATTGTACAAATTGTTCCAGTTCTAGTGGCTTCTTTGCAAAAATTTCACGGGCTTCATGTTGCTGCCATGTGTCCATTTGGACTAATGGGACTAAAGTGCTCCCAAATTTTAACTTTTAAGACTACTTTTGCTCACTTTACAAGTTGTTGGACTAAAATATTCGCACCTCTTAAGTTGTTGGTTCAGTGATGCAATTGCCTCTTTGAATATATAGATACATCCATGCTTGAGCCACTTAATATAGGACGGAGAGAGTAATATAATATCTCTCTCTTTAATCGTTGCAGGCTCATTTTTATTTTAATTCTGGTCAAAATGGGAGTATATCATGGGAAAGATAAAAACGAAAAACTACACTCGAAGCGTCCCGTAAACAAGACAGGCGCGAAGCGAATGCAAAGGCCCACGCAGCAAAGCCCACCCAAAAACCATAGTTTGACTAACACAAGGGCCCTTCTACGATCGTGTCCCACGTCAACAATGATACAGTACACCGGGTACATAAAGACCGCAACCTACGTTCCTCTGCGCGTCTCTCGCCCCTCCCCTCTCCTCTCCTCCCCTTCCCCAACCCCTGAAGTGGTCGACTGGTCGCGAGCCAGCGGCCACCACCGTTTCCGCCGCGCACAGATCCGCCCAATCCCTGCGGCCCCTGGCCAGGGCTCCGGTACGAACGCCGCGTACCGCAGTCTCCCCTGCCCGACCAGCGTGTCACTTCCGGATCGCGCATCAGCAGCCCCTCCCTCCACCCCCGCGCGGAGCCGAGCCGACTCGACCATATTCGGCGGAATCTGGCGAGGCGTCGGCCGCTACCGGGTTAGACTCCTCGGAATTGGTGGCGGGTTGGTGGCCGGAGGCTAGTCGGGGATGTCACCCGAGGGGGGAGTTCTAGGGTTAGGATTTGGTGCCGTGGTGTGAGGCGATGGCAGACGGGGGTAGGATGAAGGGCGTGGAGGGGAGCGGGGAGGGTGCCGGGCAGGATGAGGAGAGGGATGAAGATGCGCGCGAGGAGCCGGAGCTCGCACTGTCGCTGGGGCGGCGAGGGTGGCACCTGCCCCCGCAACCTCCGCCGGCGCCCGCGTTGAGATGGTCGATGGTCTTCTCGGCTTGGGACCCTGACGCTTCTGGGAGTTCTCGGGCTGCCGAGAGGATTTGGGACTCACCTCCTGTCCCGCCGCTCAGGTTCCCTGACATGTGGCGTGGTGTTCGTGCAGACGGTGATGCAGGGGGTGCTGGGGAGACTGAGGAGCACAACGACGACGAGGAAGAGGATGAGATTGAGGATGGAGATAGGGACCTGCAGAATAAACGTCCAAAGGTGCGAGGCTTTGGCGAGTAAGTTTCTCAGTGACCATATTTTCTTTGCAGTTGTGTTTAATCTTTAGTAAATTTATTTTTGTGGATTTTGTGTTTATAGTACTAGTTTGTACGCAAATCTGTCCGTTCAACTGGAGAATAGGTATCTTTCATGGCTGAAGTGCTGAACTAATAAAAATCTCAGGATGGAACTAGTTTTGTAACTTGATACCTTTTCTTAACATGGTTGGCATGGCCATCCCTTAAATGATTTTCTTACTTCCCCTCAATAGAAATCCTGTAGGAGCAAGACTACCTAATTGTACTGCACTGAACTTGAAGTGACTTCCTCTGAGTTGATATGTGCTTTAGTTGAGTATTAGTTTTTTCACTTCATTCCTATTTGTTTGCTAAAACATGTGTGCAACCATACCACTTTTTAATTCATTCTTAGAGGGATTGTAGGGAGACACTTGTATTGTTGTTGTTGGAGACTAGTGATCTTAACATAAATTTGTACTACTTGTAAATGAAGTCTGTCATCTATTTTTTACTCTTCCCTTGATTACTAGTCCTTATGTACTTGTGATTTTTTCAGAGAAAGCCCACAACATTCTGGTGTTAATGCATCCTTCTTTGGATTTGAACCACCACATTTGAATGCTTTTGCTGAACATGATCATTTGAAGCTGTCACATTGTCCAGAAAATGAATTGGATTTTGGTTTATCACTTTTCTCAAATGATGGTGGGAATGAAATTCAAAGGGAGACCAATAATCAGGAGGCCGGTGGTTTAGAAAAATCAGGTGACAGAAATGCTGAAGGCGTTGCAATAAGAATGGATCTGTCTGATGATCTCTTGCACCTGGTGCGCGTCAATATTTTTCTTAATATTTCTCTATATGCAGGTATTACTAAAACTTCATTCGAGTTTTACTAATATTTTGGATGTGCCATTTCAGATATTTTCCTTCTTGTGCCAGAAGGATTTATGTAGAGCAGGCGCTGCCTGCAAACAGTGGCAATCTGCTTGTATACATGAGGATTTCTGGAAGTGTTTGAAATTTGAGAACACCAGAATATCTCTGCAGAACTGTATGTCGTTTTCTTTTTATCTATTTCTGAACACCAGAATCCACATCTGCATCTGCTATATTTATTTATTTACTGAATGCACGTGGCATGTGCACAAGCTATATTATAGCTTTTATTTTAAATGCATTTAAATGGTGTTTGTGCTGGGCCATATGTCTGAGATAGTTGTTCCAGTGTTTTTTTTTCTGTTTGTTATCCTGATTATCATATTCTATGCCATAAGCTTACATGTTAGAAGAAACTGCCTCTGTTTGATGATTCTTGAACGGTCTGGATCAATGAGTTTATAATTGCATTTCCTAGCTCTTAAGAGGACATGCTTGTCCTGTACAGGTTCAAGAGGTGGCACTTTCATCTATGCCACCTCCATGATTTTCAATGATTACTTATCTGCTATAAAATTACTTATGGCTTAGTGGCATCGGAGGAATAACAGTCCTATGAAATGATCAATTGGATATGATTAGTTGGCAATTTTCCTTAAGTTGCACTGCCTGTCCCTTAATCCATGGCAGGATTCCATTGGATGACGTCCTTGTCCTTCATGTAAGATTTATCACGTTAGGTTACATTCTGTTAGAGTTGTAGATATATAGCCGTGTTATATCTGCGCTGTATAAGGGGCTTTCTGCATATTTGCCACACCTGTACATGTATATACTGCCTTTGGCCTCCAGGGAATACAAGTTGCATATTTCCTTACATTCTACTCCCTCTGATCCTAAATTGTTGTCGAAATATTACATGTATCTAGACGCTTTTTAAGAATAGATACATTCATATTTGGGCAAATTTGAGTCAATAATTTAGGATCAGAGGGAGTATCTTCTAGTTGAAGTTGTTAGGGCCTACCTCTATAGAAGTGGATACAATATCTATTAAACACATATTCCACTCATAATTTCCTCCTTTTATTACTGTTCCATCTTCATGTCGCTGTCTTTGCTAGCCCAACTACCCTTCTCCCATGTCAAGCAAACACCATCCGTACTGAATTTGAGCACGTGTTATGGAATTTAATTATCAAGCACATGCAATTTTATTTTCTAGCTAAGCAAAAGATTCGACTAGAGCTCCTTCCTATTTGCTGTTCCCATCCAATGCTGCTGTCGTCTATAGCCCAACTAACTCTTTCCTATCCAAGCACACAACATCCATAGTTCCACACTAATTATGAGCACTTGTTATGAAAGTAACTACCAGCCAATTCTTACTTTATTTGGATTGAAGCCTGTTATTTGGAACTCTTTGATTATGCTATTATTATTACTATCACTATTATTTAGTATTATTTGTATTACTACTACTAGTGCTACCACCACCACCACCACCACTATTACTATTGCGCTACTAGACTAGCTAAACTTTGTCTCCTTTTCTTCTTTGAAGCTACAGGCTACAACTCATTTAATCATGTCTGTTTCATTCTGTGCTTCTTTGTGATCCCACCTAATTATTACCTTGTTGCTTACATGGTTTGTCAATATGTTGCTTTTGCAGTCGTTAATATCTGCCACCGTTATCAGAATGTGACGGATCTCAATTTATCTGGTGTCTCAGATGCTGATTTGCTAGTGATGGATGCAATAACGTTCTTAAGGTTTTCCCCTATTCATTTTCTTTCTTCCTTGTTGTATTCTTCTCCTTGTTCTATTTTTAAAATTTGGTGGCTTTCAGGCACCTTAAGACATTAACAATGGGTAAGGGACACCTAGGAGAGGCATTTTTTCAAACTTTGGCTGAATGCCCATTGCTGAATACTTTAACAGTCAGTGATGCATCCCTTGGTAGTGGCATTCAAGAAGTAACTGTTAATCATGATGGACTGCGTGAACTTCAAATTGTGAAGTGTCGTGTACTCAGAGTATCTATCAGGTAATGAGCTATTTGTGCAATTAGTTTTCCTGTGTATAAAGGTTTGTACGTGTCCTTAACTAATATATGTTGTTTTACAATCCAGATGTCCGCAACTTCAACTACTGTCTCTGAGGCGAACTGGCATGGCTCATGTATCACTCAATTGTCCTCAGTTGCTTGAATTAGATTTTCAGTCCTGCCATAAGCTTTCTGACACTGCAATTCGTCAAGCTGCTACAGCGTGTCCACTGTTAGCGTCACTAGATATGTCCTCCTGCTCGTGTGTTACTGATGAGACATTGCGTGAGATAGCTTCTGCATGTCAAAATCTTTCTGTTCTTGATGCATCGAACTGCCCGAACATCTCATTTGAGGTTCATTTACCTAACCTTCTGCTTTTTTAATGTCTTCTTTAGATTTTGCCTACCACTATGTACAGTGCATATTTGACACTTTATTTGTTTGTTTCCATTGAAGTCGGTAAAGCTTCCAATGCTGATAGACTTGAGACTATCAAGTTGCGAGGGTATCACATCTGCTTCAATTGGTGCGATATATTATAGTCGTATACTTGAGGTAGTGATACAGTTCTCCTTGGGTTATGATATGGGCAACTGTTTCTCTTGAAAACTAAAGGGGCTTCATTTGCAATTGTTCCAGGCATTGCAACTTGACAATTGTAGTCTGTTGACATCTGTGTCTTTGGATATGCCACATCTCAGGAATATTAGTCTTGTACACCTGCGCAAGTGAGTGGGGGTGGCTCTTCTATATTTGTTTATTGTCACTGTTTTCTTACAGTTCTCCTTGTTCATCATATGATCGTGTTACCTTCCATGTTAGGTTTGCTGATTTAAACCTGCGAAGTCCTGTGCTTTCTTACATTAAAGTTTCCAGATGTTCAGTACTTCGTTGTGTAAGCATAACATCAAATGCTCTTCAGGTTAGGTCTTATAGTCTAATATTACAATTTTGTTATTACTTTTACTGATTTGCATGTTCATTTGTGTGACATTATGGAGTGCTGAATTTGTGACTGCAGAAACTGGTGCTTCAAAAGCAAGAGAGCCTGTCTAGTTTATCATTGCAATGCCACAATTTAATTGATGTGGATCTTAGCGATTGTGAATCATTGACAAATGAAATTTGCGAAGTTTTCAGTGATGGAGGTGGTTGCCCTATGCTCAGGTCATTAATTCTTGATAATTGTGAGGTATGATGTGTGCTGAGGCAACTTACACTCAACTTCCGTCAATAACCCACACATTCAGTGGCAACACTTCTGCACTAGAACAGTTTTATGTGATTTAAAAAATACTGCTATCTAGATGGGTAATGTGTACAATTTTTCGCTTTTAGAAAATTTGTGTTGTTTCACTTAATTCCTATACTAAAATATCACCGTATGTCTTCCTCTTACCTTTTTGTGTTCCAAGTTAAAGGACATCTTTCATTGAAGTTCTGTCGATGTTTTTCCTTTTATTGCAGAGTTTGTGTGTTGTGGGACTGAATAATAGTTCTTTAGTTAATCTCTCACTTGCTGGTTGCCGTTCGATGACATTCCTGAAACTTGCATGCCCAAGGCTTCAAATGGTGAATCTTGATGGTTGTGATCATCTTGAAAGAGCATCATTTTGTCCAGTGAGTATTTTTGTTCATTTTGCTTCTGAAATTTAGTAGATTTCTGGAGCTATGCCTGATCGAATTAGCTCACACGAACTGCCCCCTATATGTGTATGATATGTTTTGCTCTCTTGGAGATAATACAGGGATGGGTATCATCATTTCAGGACCCCAAAAATATAAGATTAGCTTCTAGGTCACATGTTTGGCTGCATTTATTCCATCTAGTTGCACTAGTCTACTTGAACAATACACTAAAATTCAAATGCTGTGTCAAAAGGGTTTTTAGTTTTTTTATTAGAAGTAAGTCCATTTTACCCCCCTCAATTCTTGGGAAAGTTCAAATTTGACCCTAAACTCTAAAACCGGGCAAATTACCCCCCTGAACTCCTGAAACCGTCCACAAGGACCCCCCCCCCTGGCGGTTTCCCCTTCATTTTGGCTGGTATTGGTTGCCACACTAGTGCTTTTGACCAGCCTCTGACTGCCACGCTGGCAAAGGGATGGGCTGGTCCTGCTCTGTTCTCTCTCTCTCTCTCTCTCTCTCTCTCTCCCGTGCCCCTTCTCTCTCATTCTCGTGTCCTCTTCCCCCACTGAACCCTAGAGACGCCGCTGTAGCCGGTCTTCGATTCGGGTCGGCAGCGGCAGTTGAGCTGCAGCAGCGCTCCGATTCGGCAGCGGCAGCGGTTGTTGAGCACGGCAGCAGAGGCAATTTGGCAGCAGCAGCTCCTCCCATCC
Source organism: Brachypodium distachyon (assembly GCF_000005505.3). Taxonomy (NCBI): domain Eukaryota; kingdom Viridiplantae; phylum Streptophyta; class Magnoliopsida; order Poales; family Poaceae; genus Brachypodium; species Brachypodium distachyon. The sequence continues at coordinate 26,580,425 of NC_016133.3, read as the reverse complement.
CCATTTTCCTCTGTTCTCAGCTACTCATCGTCGTCCATGTCTGGCTGCAATGTCTTTTGCCTTTGACCTCCTGCAGCTGCCCTTGCTCAGCCGCAACCGCCACCCTGCCCAGTCTTCCCTGCTCTGCCGCCGCCGCCAGGGCTAGGATGTCTAGAATTTACTGGGGAAAGAACTGAGAGAGATAGAGAAGAGGCACATGAGATAGAAGAGAGAAGGGGCAGCAGCCCACCCCTTTGCCAGCTTGGAGGTCAGAGGCTGGTCAAAGTGCCAGCGAGGCAATCAAAACCAGCCAAGACTAAGGGGAAACAGCCAGGGGGGTCCTCGTGGACGGTTTCAAGAGTTCAGAGGGGTAATTTGCCCGGTTTTAGAGTTTAGGGTCAAATTTGAACTTCCCTCGTGGACGGTTTCAAAATGGACTTACTTCTTCTTTATTATTGGGCTTATAATTTGATATATCTGATTACCATTGTGAGGAACTTGCAAAAGCTGTTGAGTCGTAATGTATTTTTGAAGATAGCCGGGTGGTTAGCTTATGCTAAACAGAGGCTGGTTTGGTCTGTTTGATTTTACGGAAGGTTATATTTGTGGAACAAATGTTGAAGCACATCATTTCTAGATAGTTATACAAAGAATATTGTTTTATTACCTGGATAAATCAATATATTTCTACTTTTCTGACATTTGCATTTTTTCTAGGTTGGTCTTGAATCCCTGAATCTCGGAATTTGTCCAAAGCTGACTGTCCTACACATAGAGGCCCCTAATATGTCTATATTGGAGCTGAAGGGTTGTGGTGTACTTTCTCAGTCTTCAATTAATTGTCCTCGATTGACATCTTTAGATGCCTCTTTCTGCAGGTTTTGCGATGCTTCTAATCATTATTTTTTTGTACAAACTGATAAACATTATTGTCTGGTACTAATTGTTTCTGTATTCTGTTTTGGGTGTTCAGACAGCTTATGGATGATTCACTGTCCCGGACAGCAGAGGCATGCCCCCTCATCGAACATCTTATCCTGTCATCATGTTTATCCATTGACATCACTGGATTGTCTTCACTGAATTGCCTTCATATGCTGGCCTTGCTTGACCTATCATATACATTTTTGATCAACTTGAAGCCGGTTTTTGACAGTTGTCCACAGTTAAAGGTAGGTGCCTCGTTTTGATTAAACCATTAATGTTGTAGATCTTGGCATGCAGCATAGTACCTCCGCCCCAAAATAAGTGACGTGGATTTGTATAGATTCTTATGCAAATCCCTGTCACTTATTTTGGGACGGAGGGAGTATATAATAAAAAGGCAATTTGTTTAACTCAACTTGCTGATTTTATAGACATGGCAATTTGTGACATTTTTAATGATTAGTTTTAGGAGATCACACAATATGGCCTATGCATTTATTCTAAGGTGGACACATAAAAAAACCCTTCTCATTCTTTGTAATATCATAGGGAAGACCATGCGATGAGTATACGATCTACTGCAGTTATTAGTTGCCAAAGCAGTTCCTTCCTATGCTATTTTTATTTTTATATTGTGTCCAGCATTTTGACGTTTCTAATATGTGATGGCATTTTAACTGTATCTCACAAAGGAGAGGCGTAGATAATGTTACGTAAGGGTACTTACTGTGTTCTTACCATATATCTTTCTCTGGCAGGTCTTGAAACTTTCAGCTTGCAAGTATCTGAGTGATTCTTCTTTAGATCCACTCTACAGAGAGTGTGCTCTCCCAATGCTTACTGAGCTAGATCTATCGTACTCGTCAATTGGGCAGACTGCGATAGAGGAACTTCTTGCATGTTGTACAAATCTGGTTAATGTTAACTTGAACGGTTGCACGAACTTGCATGAATTGGTATGTGGGTCAGATTATTGCTCGTCTGTTGACATGCCAATTGATGTTTGCCCCTCTTATTCCGCACCAGACAAGACTAAAGAGATCAATGAGAGCCCCTATTCTCTGCTTGAAGTCCTCAACTGCACTGGTTGTCCAAACATTAAGAAAGTTGTTATTTCTTCAGTGGCAAACTACCTGAATTTGTCCAAAATCAACCTTAATCTTTCAGCACACTTGAAGGAAGTAGATCTAAAGTGCTCCAATCTTTACAATTTAAACCTGAGGTAATATTTTGTACATTTCTGTGCTTGCCCAAGTTTATTTGCCCAGCATCTTATGTGCTTATACCATATACTATTCTACCTTTTTTTTTGCAGCAATTGCAGCTCACTAGAGATTCTGAAGCTTGATTGCCCAAGATTGGCTAACCTCCAACTTCTGGTACTATTCTTAGTTTCTACTGATGTTTTGAACTTATTAGCTGGCAAGTGTGGCTACTGTGTGTATAGGAATATAATTTGATGTTGCTTCTGTTAATTTTATTAATGGTGCTTTGCTCCAATTCTTGGAGGCGTGAAAAATTAATAATCTTTATCGTTATACTCCCATAAGAGACTCAATTGATGGCGGCGGCCCGTCATGCCTGTAAACTGCATCACTTGTTTATTTCACATAAATCAATGAGATGATCACGAATATGGATTATATGATCGAAGATAATAGATGATTGTACACCATTTTCATTAAATATATAGCGTACTTTTCTTTAGTCTGTAGCGACGTGTGGGTATCTTGCTAGTATCAAGTTATATTCTTTATCCCCTTTTGCTGATCTCAATAATCTGGACCGATTCAAGTAAATCCCCAGAATACCTCATCCATCGAGTAAATTTACACATGCTGCTATCATGTTAATGCATGATTTGACCCTTTAATTATCCCTCGAACTCCTTCCGTAGCCCTGGACATATTTTTAATTTGGCCAATGGCCTTATTGAAGTTTAAAAAAAAGGAGAAATGGTTAATAGTCAGGCTCGCCCAACCTTATAGCTTTTATATGGTTTTATTTAATTTTTAATTTCAGGAAAATATACGCACGAGTTTGCAATAACAAATTGAGCATCTAATTCCTCTTTTGAAATAACTTGTCGGACCGTAATAACTGTGCTGGTAACATGAATGGGAAGCAGCTGATAATTTCTACGCTTCTACTTGAGAAACACTTAGCTCTATATGTCATTATATGTTAAGAAAACATCATTTGCTATTGTTACTTATTAGTCATCTTACCCAGGATATTAATGTAACTGAGTCTAATAAATTTGTGCTCCCTCCGATCTGATTTAATTATCGCAGGTTGAGGCAAAACTTTGCCTAAACCTGCGACAATTAAATTGGATCGGAGGGAGTAAATTACTCAAATGTACTCCCTCCGATCCATAATAAGTGTTGTTGGATCGGAGGGAGTAGCATTTTAGTCTGTTGCATTTATTCAATTGACAATTACTTTAAATTTGTATCTCGACCTCGTAAGTGCGTGTATAAATGGCCTATTAAAATCAAGAAACCTTGAATTATTAATACTTATAATGAATAGGCTAAACGTTGCCTTTATAAATAGAACACTGGCTTTATCTGGTACATATACTTGACTCTTCCAACGTCATCCTCTTGTAGGCATGTACTATGTTGCAAGAGGAGGAACTAGAATCTGCACTATCTTTTTGTGGTTCATTGGAGATCCTCAACGTACACTCTTGTCCAAAGGTAACTTATATTGGTGTGCATTAGCAGCACTAGCTTTGTGAACTTCGTCCTGAATACTACTTGTTTCTGAACAGATAAACGCTCTGGATTTTGGCAGACTGCAGGCCGTTTGCCCAACCCTTAAGCGCATCCAGAGCAGCCTCATTGCGTAGTATGAAGGATGTTGTCATCTTGATGGACCAGAGGAACTAGCCCAGTCCAGATCTATAACACTAGTGCCTCATCGTGCTGCCATTGTACATACTAGTGCAGCATCGCCAATATAATGCACGGCAGCGTCTATTAGGAACCAGGACCGATGTGTGCCTATTTTCTTTTGAAGTAATAAGTACCTTGCTGAATAGCTGGAACATGGAAAGTGTTTGTTTGTATTTGCTTCTGAAGTGCACCGATGAAGCAAGCAGATCTGTACTCCGGTTTATATGACTGAATAATCATCTTGTTTGGATCTGAATTAGTAATTTATTATATGCCATGCTTATTCTGTGTGAATTAATTCCTTTTGTTGTTTCTAAAGTGCACAATCTTGTTTGGATCTAAATTAGTAATTGATTACGTGGCATTCTTATTTTGTATGTGTTCTCTTTGTTAGTTAGAACTATATTTAACACATGTTAAATATGTAGGAATCCATGCTTAAGGGACATCCTTTGGTGGCATCTCTTCCAATAGACACTTTTTGGTGGCATCTCTTGTAATCTTTTATATACCATGATCATCAACAAAGAACACACACTTGAATCATTTGTTTCAATCTCGTTTACTCTCTATTCTCAACACGTTATCAGCACGCTCTACCGAGAGCATCAAGAATGAGGAGATGAACTTCCCACAACAAGAGAAACCAATCTTTGGAATTGATCTGGAATCGATCAAGCATCATCAAGATCAGAAGAAGAAAACGATCTCTTGGATGATACACTCATGCTTGTACAGGAAACAGAAATTGATCTAGACAATTGATTCATCTAATCAAACATTCCATCTGTCTATCTTTCGTTTTCTTCTATGCTATTGATGAACTGACTAATCACAATTTGATTTTATGCATTCCCAATGAAATTCAGAGAAGATAGATCAGAAGCAACCAATCTTTGAATCAATCAAGCCAGCGAAGAAATCTACACCTGAAGGACAAACATGCATGGATGGATTGGAAGAAAAATCATGATGCTGCTTCCTGCATACATGCGATCCTATTGATTAATCTCTTCACTACAACTAACGAATTAAACATTGCATTACTTCTAATGCATCTCATCTTTTTCCTTCGTGCCTAGCAACTGGAACGGAGAACCAAGAGAAAAGATCAACAATAGAGAAGAGGAAGAAACTGATCTGCAAAAAAAAAATCTGAAAATCGATTGGATCAATCAAATTAGAGAAGATCAAGAACACAGAAGGATGAAAAATCAAGTTGTCCCTCACTGTTTTTCTCCTGATCTATGGTAACCCCTGGCCATGAATTAGCCTTCTTTCTACACCCACTGCATCTTCGTCGTTTTCGGTCGTCATCGATGCACACAGCACATCGACGGCCACGCCGTTTTCAGCGTGGCACCTGGCTCTCCAACCCTCGTGCCGGAGACAGCGCTAGGCGACATCTGTCCCGACGCGACCCTCAGCGCAACCCCGCTTCACCAAGAGCAGGCGGTTGTAGACCTCGATGATGATCCATGACCACCCTTTATAACGATTGGCGGCGACGAACAGCGCCGCTATGCCTTGGCTTGACGCGGCAACGACCAACTCGCAGCAGTCGACGGCGCAACCTCCAGTGGCAGCAATCTGCCACTGCCTCCTCCCCGCGAGGACCTCAGCGCGGCATCCGACGGTCGTCCTACTGCATGCCCCGCTCCAAAGCGCCAACGGCGAGTCCCTCCCTTCGGCAACAAGCCCCTCGCCTCCTCCCAACCCTCCATCGGCGGTGGCGGCGATTTGGGGATTTCTCATCGTAGAGCACGGGACGGATGGGGATTTTTATCCCTTGGATTTTTTTTATTTAGTCCTCGGACTTTATCATAATTCTGCCAACATCCATTCATTTTCTGTACTATGCTTACAAGTTTGCAAACAGAACCCGGTTTATACGGATAATTGCAAACAAGTCTAACTAACAGTACTGTAGATACACTACTTATCATGTTTTGGCTATCATGTCATGTTTACTTCTATTTTTATTTACATCTCCATGCATTGTTCTGTTGAGTTTTAAATTCCAGAATATGTATAAATGTAAACGTTTTCATGTTCAAATGTATTTGCTTTTAGCAATTCGTACAACATGAATGTTGGTACAACGGTAATATTATCCGCTTATATTAAGCCTATGATGTTTAAAAGCTCAATTGGCTTAATTAAATATTGGATTTTGCAATTTGAAAGACGATTACCTCAGATTGATATTTGGGATCATAAGGTACTACAGACTTTCAATAACGGTAAAATGCTAAATGGCGTTGAATGTTTCGTGGGAACATACACCTTATTGAAAGCAGTGAATTTCTCGCGTACTACTGAGAGGTCTATGTTATGTCAGAAATTGACACAATGACTATCTTCAATGTGCTCTTCCTAATATTTAAATTAAATATAACACAAGGTAGTATATGCTTTCACTAACGGTAGAATGCTAAATGACGTTGAATGTTCCGTGGGAACATACAACTTATTGAAAGCAACGAATTTTTCGCGTATTACTGAGAGATCTAAATCACTTTTTAGTGATAACCTTCAAAGTGTTATATTAATAATTTGAGGTCCACATTATATTACTCAAGTCTTCTCTTAAACTTTCAATTTTTGCAAATGTTATTACAACGTAACCATGATGATATTTAATTTACTCACAAGTAAATTAATCAAATTTTTGGTTTACATATAGGTCAAGATGACCGGAAAAATACAATTCGACGAGCTTGCGCTCAACGGTCAGAACTATCCTACATGTATAATGCACATAAAATGTCTACATGGCATCCCATGAGATTGTGGGTATACTCCAACCTCTTCAAGACGTGATGCCCAACTAACAGAAATGCAAAAATATGGTGCTTTGTACCATACTCATCCAGATCTCAAGTCTGAATACTTACTCGATAGAAATATCCACATGCTTTAGATCGTGGGAAAGGCATTGCAAAGTGTATCTTAAAACTAGCCTTTGTCCAAAGTGTGTATATGCTACACGCATTTGACCCCACAATATCTGGTCAATATGTATCAACAATCCTGGGACAACCGACCTGCCCAAGGTCAAAGATTTGAAGCTCACTTCAATATCCACGTTGACAGCATCAAGGAAACTGATTGTCCGCAAGATGTTCTCCTAGAACAAAGCAACAACGAGGCATTCCCGCGGTCAATCCTATGGGTACGAAGAATATGACAATTGAGTTTAACTCGAATAACATGTTTGGCGACTATAAATAGTCCCATCACTCCATAGATATTATAAGTCCATTTGACTGTTGTAATAACACATACACATATGTCGTTATTGTTGTCATTCTATATTGTATATCACAATATAGTGTATCAGCACTTGATACAAATAAATTTTACATTTCCATACATAGATTTCTACAGGAGTCAATCTGATGAAAGAGGAATTGTGCCTGGTGGACACTAGCGCCACAAACTGTAGACATAGGAAATAAAATACTACGGAGAATGGAGAGATCTTTACAATCGCTATACGCGATACAATAATTTTTGGCTCCTGACGTGCCATAATTACACTCCCTATGGGTACACAAGTGACTATCCAGGATACTCTACAGTGTCCAGATTCAACTCATATCCTACTGAGCCGTATTAGAGATATCTGTAAAAGTGGTTTTCATATCGAAAACCATAATGACAACAAAGAGGAATATCTTCTCTTTACCAAGACAACGGATATGGCAAATAAATATTTCAATACACATACACCACGCCCGTAGCAAATGTTGTGTATAAGGTAATTTTTTAGAATGTCACTACATTCCAAATGTGGCATAGTCGCCATTGTCACCCTGAATAGCAATTCCAATTCCATTAGTCATGAATTAAATACTGCTAAATTTCCTCAATATTCATATTCCATGTGCACTATTTTTGCTACATGAAAGCTAACTTTGGGACCTTCATATCTCAAGATACTAGCAAAACCACTCAAATTCCTTGAACACATTCAAAGTGATAATTGTGGTTGCATACAACCATGGTCTGGACTTTCCCTATATTTCATGGTTCAATAAGTTCATCTACATGATGGCTCACGTATGTCTTCTGTCCACACAAAACCATGTATATGCTAAATAATGAGCCAATGTAGTAAACTACAAGCTCATAATGCAAAATATCGAATTAAATCAATTCGAATTGACATTGTTGCAGAATTCTCCTCACATGCTTTCAATGATTATTGCATGGTTTTGGGGGCTTGAAGCTCAACACTATGTCCCATATTGGGGGTTTGATTTGAATATCTGATCAAAGGATATAGCTCATTATACATGATTTTTACTAATGAATTGCAACTTACCAACCTCATGTTGGGTCAGCAGTTCTACACGCTGCTAACTTAATTCATAAGTGAACAACTGCATATCGTAATAATTCACCTATCCTATTTATACGTGGAGATCTACCAAATATTTCCCATATGCAATTATTCGGTCAAATACCTATATCACCACTCCAGTGTACATCAATGGCCCCTCACAGATTTGGGATCTAACTGAGGAATAACTGTAATTTTCGTCACTTACAAATACCTCAAGTCCCTGTTAGGGAGAGTTATTTATGGCCAGTACACCGTCTATATGAAAGAAAATCATTCATTTGCAACACATTGCAAATAATCTGCCATACTGATTTACTGACTACAAAGGTATCATTAAATTCTCTAATCATGCCACTAATGTGCCCGAAAGAGTGGAGGTAGCAATTAAAAAACCACTCAACTCTCCATTCAATACATGAGGGGGAGAAGTACGATCACAGTACATGATTTAGCTTCTCGCAAGCAACAAAGGAAAGTTCTGAGGATACTCTTAAAAATCATTAAATGCAAATTCAACTTCACGTTGATAGATACCAAATGGGTAGTATACGCCCAGTGGAAGGGAAACCTCCGCAAACCTAGCTCTATAGTGCACACAATGACTGGGACATCGAATACCTAGACTTGACCGCAATGGGAAACTGCGAATAGTCATCATGGGTACATAATCATCTATACGATGATATCACGTGTGTCTAATCTACACACTAAACCATGCACAAATATCTAGATTTTGGAGAATCATCAAAAGACTATAAAAATTGTCGACATACATTTCTGCACTATAATTGCAACTACCTCCCGAATGATCCTGGTCCAAAGACCATGGCCATGGCATAGTGTGAAAACACTCGGACTGGATTCAATCGAAGGATGCAATGCAAGCAGAATCAGCTTCGCTCAATAAAAGGAAGGTATCAGCGAAATTAATACCTACACCAATTTTCATCCCAAATTGGAATGAAAATAATGAGGTGGTGAGACTCAAAGCGAGGCTTGTAACACAAGGGTTCACGCAGATACCCGAAACCAATTCTCCATATATGTGTGGAATCATTTCCGATAACATATTTCAATGTCAGTTCTAAATCGTCTATTTACGCAGTTGATAGACGTGGTGACAAAATATCTTTATGAGTCACTTGATTTGGACATACAGGTTCCTTAAGGAATCCCAATTTCTGAATACACATGGAAGGCGCAACATGTATAGTGTAAAACCTTAATAAGTCACTACATGGCTTATTAACGTAGTCGGGACAATTGGTACAACCAACTAAATGAGTTTCTTCCACTGAAGGACTACTCAAACAATGATGATTGTCCAACTGTATACATCAAGAAGTTTGATGAAACGTACAATCACCTAAAGACGGAATTTGAGATGAAGGATCCGGGTAAAACCAAATTTACTTGGGTTTAAAACTCGAACACCTTATCTCAAGTATTATGGTACACCGAGCTACCTATATTCAGAAAGTGTTGGAATTTTTTAACATAAACAAATCTTATCCATCGAATCTCTCATGGTTGTTCAATCTCTAGACGTAGAGAAAGATCCATTTAAACCATAAGAAGATGGACAAGAGATATCATAAGTTCAATATCATCGGATAAACTGACTCTAACTACTTATTAGATCCCACAAAGTTTGATTAAAATATGCTTTCGTGTTCCTACACATGGTGGGATAGCCATCCTAAGAAAGTTTTCCAAACTTCACTCTAGTGGCTACATCGATCAATCATTCTGGAATTACCACGGGCATCATGCATATGTGTGCATGTCTTCACATAATGATAAACCACATACAAAATTATGTGGTATTGGTTCCATTGAATCATTAACCATTATCTACAAAGATATTGCTGCTTGTGTTGCATGGATGCAAACAGGTTATATAAAAAGCAATATCACTATTCATATTGCCCCGAGGTTGTTTTATCCTCACGAACCTCAGGGGGGGAGTATCTTCCTAAGTTATAACCTATTCAAACATTATATTACACTCTTTTTCCTTTTATGAGTTTACTTTACGGTTCTCATCAAGGTTTTTAATGAGGTAATATCAACATAAGACCATATGTCATACATCCTATTTTCCCCATTGGTTTTTTTTAAAGGAAGTATACAATGCATACTGATGTCATATTTCTTAATTTTCCCCACCGGGGTTTTCGAAGGAAATATACAAGACATAAATATTGTTCTCTAAACTCATGCGTTTTTCTTTTATTTAAGGTTTTTCTCATATGAGTTATCATGGAGACAATAACCATTATATGTTGTAACATTTTCTCCTTATATTTTCACTGGGTTTTAAAGGAGTTTTAGCAACATATCTTACACCACTCTCCTCATATTTTTCTCACAGGGTTTTTGGAGGAATCTTTATTCAAGATGATCGCGAGGACAAGCATAGATTAGGGGGAGTGTTAGAATTATATTTAACACATGTTAAATATGTAGGAATCCATGCTTGAGGGACACATCCCTTCTCTCTCTCTCTAATATGTAACTGCCATCTTTTGATGGCATCCTTTTCAATAGACACCTTTTGATGGCACCCCTTGTAATTCTTTATATACCATGATCATCAATAAAGAACACGCACTTGAATCATTTGCTTTGTCTCAATCTCGTTTACTCTCTATTCTCAACACTCTTGATCTCTCAAAAGGTGCGCTTCTTCTTATGTGGCATGCATCTACTCCCTCCGTCCCGAAATATCTGATGTTGATTTTGTATAGATTTTTATACAACTTCACGTCACTTATTTTCCGGATGGAGGGAGTATGTTTTGTATATGCATGTGCGGCTACTGAGGTGAGATTTTCACGTCAGGTGTGAAACAGGCTACATGAGTTAATGGAGGCATTGTTTTTTTTCCACCAGGCCTCTTGCTGATGCTACGTGGGCTTCTCCAAATTCCTCGGACCCTAAAAAAAATCAAATGCATGTTGCATCCAATTGGTGAGAAGGTTTGGCTGGATACATCTGAGTCACTAGGCTAGCTAAGGAAGAAAGATGATCAACAAAGCTTGATATCCTTGTAACTAATTAATAAAACTATGTACTCTCTCTGTCCAACAAAAGATGTTTAAAATTTGTCAAAATTTGAATATATTTAAACATGACTTATTGTATAGATGCATTCAAATTTAGTCAAACTTGAGACATCCTTTGTTGGGCGGAGAAAGTATCATTAAATTACATGTCTTAAAAGATACTTCCTCCGTTTCTTAAAGAATGTCATATTTGTTTTCATTAAGACAAGACTTTAACCACAAATTACTATGGCAAGATGTGGTTTATATGACATGAAACTAGCATCGCTACATTCCTTATCGAAAGTACTTCATGATAATTGTGGTTTAATGTTATATAAACCACACTTTGACATAGTAATTTGTGGTTAAAGCCTTATCTTAATGAAAGTTAATATGCCATTCTTAAAGAAACTGAGGGAGTAGGTTGACGATGTAAAACAATTTTTCATGAAGAATTTAAAAACTGTACCAAGGAAAGTGAAAAAAGAAACCACGCGCTTGCTCTGGTGGCTTGACATTCATGAAGAATTTTGCTTGGACGACCTAGTTTGCTGCATCAGTCTTGATATTTATCTTGATAGGCCTTAGTATTTGCTGTAATATTGACCAGGTTGAAGTTCCTCACAAGACCGTGCATTCTGCTTGTTCTGGCAAAAAAAGAGAAAGAAAGAAAAACAAAACCATAGACGACGGGCATGATTACTATAAACTATAGTCCATGGCCTTGCTTTGGATGCTGATCCCTCTTTTCTGGGCTGAATTTCTTAAAGAAGCCACTGTCATGCTGATCCCTCTTTTCTGACCTTCATTTCCGTTTAAAAAATTGAAGAAGTCTGTAATAAAAAAATGCTCACATAGTTACATACTACCTCCGATCCATAACAAGTGTCGTTTATTATAGATGGATGGATAGGAGGAAGTAGTACATATTAAGCAAAATGCTCAAACAATTGCTCAGCGTAACGTGGCATACACCATTCAAGTACCATGAAAAATTACCTTCAAAATCTCATTGTGTACATGCAAATGTGCATCTCACCGATAACACATACATATACCATCACAACAATCCATATCTCAATAGCAACTGAAATTGCTCCACCATTTCAATGCCAATGAAAACAAAATAGAGAAGTTGCTAAACATTCAAGCAGAGTAGGTCGACAGTCGGAAGAGAATTTAGAGTAGGTTGGTGATGAGCTGCATCGGTTGCCAGAAAGAGGATGCATAGTAGGTCAGTGACGAGCGGCTTCAGCCTTCAGCAGGCAGAAGTAGGCCTGGTAACGGTGGGAAGCCCGCACCAGAACCAACCCACGCCAGAGCATACTAATCATATTTCCCAACCGTGTCGCACCAGTGGCCCACGGGGCCCCACTGGTACGGGACGCGTGGGTCGCAACTAACGAGACCCTGCTAGGCCGGCTCCCCGGGAGGGACGAAACCGGGAAGCTACCAGCTCACTCTCCCGCAACTTGCCGGCCAACGGTACCGGGGCACCTCCCGGGTATTGGAACTTTGGGGGTTGCAGGTGGGGCCGGCAGAACAGTGGAGACAAGATGAGACAACGGACCCAGTGCATTTAATGCACCGATAGGAGTCACATCGACAGGGCTAGTCTTGTCCAACAAGTTCAGAGCGGCTACCCTAAGAGAGATTTTATTTGCAATGCACAGTGGCCTGGGCGCTGCATGAAGCCCAGCGCGGATCTACAGTAGAGTGAGTTTTGTGGCAATGACACGCGTGTAGTTAATGTGTCGTGCTGCATGCATCAACACCTGGTATCCCCTTGTCTATGAAAGGATGACCAATGCCATCGGTCAAAGGGTTCGAACCCTAGTCAGTAACAAGTAGTGTTGCATCCATTCGTAACAGAATCCCTTAGAAGAACAAGTAGCCCATCCGGGAACCCCCGGGCAATCTGTAAGAACACACAAATTCATGAATACAACAAAAAGCAGGACGTAGAGTGTTACACCTCCGGGTGGCCCGAACCTGGGTAAATTCGAGTGTCTACACTTCGTGTCTTACGTCACGTCGGTGATCGCCGGAGCGCTCGCCTCACCCCTCACCGAACAACAAGGTGGTGCCCAGCATCCCCGGTGCCGGAGACCCGTGCTCTGACATCTGGCGCGCCAGGTAGGGGGGCGTGCAGAGAACTTCGGGTGATCGCCGGCGTCATCGGCTTCTTCACCAACGGCATCGTCTACGTTAGCTCCCCATGCCGCCCAAGAAGGCAGATGAGCCTCAGGTCAACTTGCGCGACACGCTGGTCTTGCGCATTCGATCCCACGATGCCGCGCGCGCGTCACAAGGTCAACGGGGTCCCCTCAACGTCAGCAACCGCAGCAGCAACCGCAGCTGCCACCGCCACCTCCTCGGGCGTCGATGGACAACCGTCCGAGGGGGCCTGTGGCACCTAGCGCCGTAGCCAGCCGCACGGGCGACCTCAACGTCGCACGTGCCAGCCAGCGAGCTCCCTCGCGAGCTGAGGATGCGCAGCAGCAGCTGCGTCATGACCACAGCGCGTCGCGTTCGATGCCAGCAGGGTCTCATCCCTCTCAACCGAGGGCACCGGGCGACCGGGCGGACGGCAGCAGGTCTGAGAACTGGTAGCCCCCGCCAAGACCCTGGCAGAAGCTATCATTGCCGCGCGTGTCATGGTGCGCTACGAGCCGCCGCAAGGCACGCCGACACACAACGCGTGGAGTGCGGAGTTGGACACGCTCCTCGCGCTCGTTTCCCAACAGCCGCAAGGTGAGGGCGGCCCGGCCGCGGATAGAACCCGGGCCGCGGAGACGCACCCCGTGCCTCGGGACCTGGAGAGCATCCTCCACCCTCGGGAGGACAAGACGACGAGGATCCCGAGGACTACTCAAACTTGTCACCGACCGTCACGCCAGGTGACACACGAGGTGTCCTAAACACCCGCCAGCAAGAAGATATTTGCCAGTGCCTGCAGCGCCGGTGCCGGCGCGAGATGAAGTGCCAGCGCCTAGAGGAGCAGGAAGATGCTCCCATGGGCGCCGATGACGGCTGCGCTGCGTTCTCCTGCGAGCTTCGCCGGGTGAAATGGCACCGCAAGTTCCGAGCGCCAATGCTCAGGACGTACGAAGGGACCGTGAACCCTAAGGACTTCCTCCTGACCTACACGTTGGGCATGCATGGTTCCCGATGGTCCTGAAAGGATCTGTGAGGACCTGATTGCTCAACCTGCCCGCCGGGTCCATTGCCTCCAGGGCTGACCTGCGCGAGCAGTTTGTGAACGCGTTCCAGGGTGGCTACAAGCGCCCGGGAACCATGGCGGAGCTGCACACGGTAGTGCAGAAGCCGGGGGAGACGTTGCGGGACTTCACCAACAGGTTCTCCAACATCTCCTACTCCATCCCAGAGGTGGAAGCGGCCGCCATCATCAACACGTACGCCATGAACGTCCGCGACCCGAAGATGCGTGAGAAGGTGAACACGCACCGTATCCGGACTACCAGGGATCTCTACGCTCTCGCGCATAACTGCGCGATGGCCGAGGAAGGGCGCCTAGCACCTGAGCTTGCCGCCAAAGCGGGGCTCCCCAGAGGCCCACCAAGAAGGCGGCGTCGGCGGGAGCATCGGGTAGCAAGCCGGCGACGGCCGCACGCTGCCCCATCCACCCCAACGCCACCCACGACACACAAGACTGCCACACTCTCCAGACCCTCAAGGAGAAGCGCGAGCAGCGCCCCGAGGAGAGCCGTGCTGCCGGGGCCTGCTTCAACTTCGGGGATATCGGGCACCTCTCCCGAGACTGCCCAAACACCCCCCGCAACGGAGCGGTCTGCGGCGCGGCCAGTGGCCGCGACAAGGGAGAATCCACGGGGGGTCGCGATCAAGCCCGTGGCGGCAAGGACCGGCCTCCCCGGGGAAGCAACATGCCTCACGCCGAGCAGCGCGAGGATGATTGCAGCGCCGACGCCGTCGAGCCCAGCTTCCAGGAGCCCCGTGACGTCGCCTACATCCATGAGGGAGCATACGCTCTCACATCTCACGCCGCCGTGAAGCGGCTCACTCGTGAGGTCTGCGCCCTGCTCCCCAGCATGGAGGCGCAACAACCGTTGAGGTGGTCGCACGTGCCAATCACCTTCAACTCGGACGATCACCCGATTCGTCCCTAGCCAGCTTCCTTGTGAGAAACAGAGGTATTTGGTAGTTTTCATGCAAAGAATAGGAGCCTTGGAGGTGTTTCGGGGAAATTCCATGCCTACGGCGATTTTCAATGCGAGAAATCGAGTTTCGGGGCGTATTTTATTAAAAACCGGGACCCTAGGGGCCTCTCTGCGAGAAATCCGGTGTCCCGGAGGACTTTTGCAGAAATCAGGGGCCCTGCCGGCCTCCCCGAAATTTCCGGGGTCTTATTCGGAATTTCCCCAAAATCCTGGGCTTTTCCACAACATTTGCGAAACCGGCCGGCCGCGTGGGCGAGCTAGGCTAGCGTCGCACGCGTGCGGGCGCGAGGCAGTCCGGAGTCCGAGCCGTCTTCGGGCGCACCATTTTTTTCCTGCCATTTCTTGGGCCACAGGTGGGCCGCGGCCCAGCTAGGCCCGATACCGGTTCAGGCTTAAGTTATTATATCGGACGGCAGATGGGGGCTGGCCGCGCTAGATCCGACGGTGGTCGGTCGTCTTCTTCCCCCGTACGGGGAAGAGACCGTTTGGTGTTTGCCTCCTTTTTGCAGATGACCATGTGATCACTAGGGGTGACGCCGGCGAGGCGAGGACGCGGGGCGCTTCCCTTTGGCCGGGCCAGTCTCCTTTAGGGTAAAGGGGACGCTTCCCCTTCCCATTTCTCCCCTTGCTTGTCTTGTTCCTCGGTGGGAAGGACGGCAAGGTGTCGCCGCACCATTGGTCTGGCCCGGACGCCTAGGCGCTCTGGTGGCCAATAAAATAGAGACCTTGGGCACTGTGGAGCTTCACACCATACTCGTTTGGCTTGCCTGGTGCCGAAGATGCGTTCGGCGGCATCCGACACTCCTTCGAGAGCTTGGTGTAGTAGGGAGCTCCGTAGGGGCATTAGCTACTTCCTAGCAGTGACGGAGGTCGTCTTGGTCGTCGAGGCACAGCCGTGGAAGCTTCACATTGTTGAGTCTTCGTCGTCGGCCACGCCCTTCTTGCTCGTGTGAAGGTTGGGGGAGTCTTATTACGTGGGTCTTGATGCCTTTGGCCGCCGGGGAACCTTGCGGGATTTTGGTCGAACACCCTCGGTGCACCGAGTGGGTGACATGGCGAGGGTGCGCGCCGCGAGGTTGCGGGTGCGGTCACGACATGCCGAGGTGGGGGCGCGGCGCCACACAGCTTGGGCACGGTCATGGGCGCGCCACGGTGTTGCTTGGCCAAGGTGTAGGCGCGGGTTGGCATGGCGCGGGCGAGGACATAGCGCGGCAAGGCACGGGCGTGGCATGGTGCGGGCGCGAGAGCGAGCACGGCATGGTGCGGGTGCGAGAGCGAGCGCGGCATGCAGGCATTTCGCCAAACACCCTGCGGGCGAGGGCGGCGGTTCCCCTGCTGCCTCCTCTCTCTCTCTCTCTCTCTTTTTTGTTGCGTTGACGGGCCGAAAGGCAACTGGGCCTGTGGCCCCAGGAGCTTCCACTTCTTTTTTTTTGGCTGACTGTAGATGGGCCGAAAGACAAGTGGGCCGGCGGCCGGGGGGCTTTCGGCCTTCCATTTTCTTGCGCGGGCGGAGGGTTTCGGCCCAGGAGCTCGGTTCCCTTCTCTTCTGTCGATCCCTATCAGAGTTTTACCGCACTTTGCTAATTCTTGGCGGATTTTCTTGGAGGTGAGATGGTGGGACCCGATGTCGAGAGTCCAGCCGGTGAGCCGTCGCGGGTGTCTTCCAAGGGGTCCGCGGCGCAGCTTGCGACGAACTGACCATCGCGGAAGAGGAAGGTCTCCTTTCGCCCTCGTGGCGGTCCTCCCCCGGTTCCGATGATGCCGGTGGACGACGGGGGTTGGGCACATGACCACCTTCTTCCTTCTTCGATAAGCCCCAAGGATCTCGCCCAGCTGGAGGAGGCGAGATACTTCCCCAAGGGGGACGGTATCCTACTCGATAGCGAGGAGGTTAGGCTCGACCAACGGCGGCATCCGGGATGCAACATGGCATTCTCAGCTTGGTTTCACGCCGGCCTGTGTGTGCCCGTTTACCCCTTCTTGCTGGAGTTCCTGGAGACGTACAGCATCGAGTTGGCCCAGCTTCACCCGTCGATGATCGTGAGGTTCAACGTTTTCAGGTGGCTGTGTGAGACGGCGCTTCACGAGGAGCCTTCGATGAAGCTTCTGCTGTTCTACTTCACCGTGGAGGTAAGGGAGTTGCTCACTCTGGACGGCTTTGCTCTGAGCGCCTTTTGTTCAATGAACCTGAGGCTTCGTTCTGGCTTTAGGGACGACTTCCTGCTCATGCCAGGGAAGAGCGCGGAGAAGTTGTTCGTCAAGTGAGAGTCCTAGTGGTTTCTCCTTCGGGCCTCGAAGACCCGTCTTCGACACACGGGTGATCTTCCTCGGCACTCTGGGGCAGGAGGCCTCAGGGAGGTGCCTCACCCCGGCGAGCCTCGGTCGGCCGACCTTTGGAAGGTGGCCAAGATCAAGGAGGTGTCCGCCGAGAGGAGCTTTCGTGACCTCATGGAGGAGATGGTGATGTCGGGGCGCTTTATGATGAGGAGTCGTCCGAGGTCCGATATCGGGATCCCTCGATCTTTCTGTCCTCCAAAGCTTGTCACCGCACGTGAGTGCCAGTCCTTTTCCTTTGCGCTTCGGTAGTTTTTCCCTTGCGGAGGTACTTAACAATTTTGGCTTGTCTTTTTTTAGCGACGTTCTCCGAGGAGAGGGCCGTATGGCGGGTTGGAGCATTGCGACTACGAGACCAAGATTAGCGGTGGGGGATGCCACAACATCATCGCGAAGTGCTTCAGGAAGATGGTACTGATGCGACAAGATCCGAAGCCTGGTCGCCTTCTCCGAGTGGGCGATCGCTGCTCCCGCTTGGCGACACTGTCGATTTTGGCGGTGGGGTCCAAGTTGCGGGACTCTTGCAGGAAGGTGAAGGCGGGAACGGTGGTGTTGGGCCGGGCGGTGCCTGTTGCGCCGGTCCCCAAGATACCTCGTCCGTCGAGTGGATGCAAGAGGAAAGCTCCCCCGACTCCTTCTCCTTCCCTTGACTACGCCCCGACGAATTCGGCGGATCCTATCATGGGTGAGTCGAGGTCCCCCATGAGAGTGACCTTGGACCTGCACATGAAGGGGAAGATTGGACTTGAGCAAGTTCTTCCTCCATCAAGCCATGAGGTTGAGGCTTTCACTCGCGAGACGGGGCTTCGGCTTCGGAGAGACTTAGTGGTGGAGTTGTCGACTAGAGCTAGCGGTGCGGGCGTCTAGGTGTTCTCCATTGGTCGCAAGCGTCCTGAGGAGGATGCTCCTACCTCGGGTGAGTGCCATTCTCTTTGGTCATGTCGTTCTTTTTCTGAAGATTTTGACATGATTTCCTTGGTTTGTTTTCAGGTGCGAGGGTCGCGGAGCCAGGGGTTCCTGAGGGCGAGCCCCCGATTCAAGCGAGGGACGGAGCACTTCCGATGACCGAGGATGGAGCGAGATACCCTCTCATGACACTAGAGTTGGTGAGCGTCCGTGACATGTCTCCCTTGGTCCTTCGGGTTTGGTTTGTGCTAACTCACCTTCCTTGTAGGTGAGGGGTTTGGTCAAGGCCGTAGGTGCCCTTCCTGCCCTCAAGACTCAGGTGGGGGCGCTTTCTGCTGCTTTGGACGTGGAGATGTCCAAGTTTACCCTTGCCTTGAGCGAGTTGGCTTCGGAGAGGGTGCGGCGCGAGGCCGTGGAGGCTGAACTTTCCCGCGTTTCGGCGGAGCTCGCGGCCGTGAAGACCAGGGCTCGACTTGTTA
Organism: Brachypodium distachyon; assembly: GCF_000005505.3. NCBI lineage: Eukaryota > Viridiplantae > Streptophyta > Magnoliopsida > Poales > Poaceae > Brachypodium > Brachypodium distachyon. Next base: position 26,561,297 of record NC_016133.3, on the reverse strand, counting down.
AGGAGCGCCAGAAGGACGAGATCGCGAGGACCCATCGAGTTGAGGAGGACTTGGTGGTAGCCAACCTTGAAGGGAGCAAGCCCGTGCGGAGGCTGCTTCCCTCAAGGTGGAGTTGGCGGCAGCGAATGACGGCCCGATGCTTGCTCCTCGTGCTCGCCCTCCTCCGGATCGTCATCCCGAGGTGGTCTCGCTTTTACTTGCTCAGGCCACCGAGATTCGGGAGACGATGATTTGCTTGAGGAGTGTTTCCCAGCCGAATCTTCCTCCGTGTCATACGGTGGATGAGGCGAGCAGGGTGCTTACTTCATAGGTGGAGCTCATTGAGCCTACCATGAAGAAGTGCCTCCTGAGTACGGGTGCTCGACTTGTTTCGTCGGCGGTTGCGGCAGTCCCCACGGCGGTGCCGGGATGAGCGGACTTGAGGGAGAGATGTCTTACGGGGCGAAGAAGTTTCTCGCGGACCAGGGTGCTCCTCTTTGCGCTCAGGCTCGACGCTTCGTGCGTTGCCTCGAGCCCGCTCTTCAGGAGGGTGACGGTGAGGTGTGATCCTCGTCGCCCTCGGAGGTGGTGATGTACCTCGGCTGCTTTCTTATGCGATGTTGCATATCTCCACTTGATTAGCTCATGGCTAGCATGTTTAGGCTTTTGGTCGTAGAGGTTATAAGGCAGCTTTTTTTTTTGTGTTTCATGCTTCACTATGTAGTCAACATTATCGGAAATATTAACTTAGCTCAGCATGTATTTCTCATGTTTCACCATGTAGTCGACATTATCGGAAATTTTAACTTGGCTCAACATGTGTTTCTTGGAGTACTATATTTCCTTCTTGTTAAGTACTATATTTCCTCAGTTTATACAGCTCGCGATCGTTCGCTATGATTACACTTTTGTGTTATCATTGCTGTCGCCGTTGGGATACGACTCGGCTTTGGCTCCTTAGGCCATGGTTACGAGCCATGGGTCCTAATACCCTTGTGAGGGTCGCTATCGATATGCCGGTAGTGATCCGGACATTTCGATCTGCCGTTCAGAAAATTTCATGCGGAATTTTCCCTCTTCGGACTTCAGGAAGCTATGCTTTCCCGCGATTATTATGGAGCCTTAACCCGGTTACTATCATGCAGTCCTGTGCGCGACGTTTCGCATACGGGTAGCATGGTTCTCCGAGGTAAGTAAGCTCATGCATAACTCGCTTATCTACGGTTCCCCTTAAATGCGTTTTAAGGAGTTTCCGACCCTCGGGGGACTTGGTTCTACTTGGTGGATGGCCTCGAGGCATGCTAGGATCCACCAAGGAACGAGTCACTAGTAGCGACCTATGTCCGTGGACATTTTTAGAGGACGCTCGGGCCAACGGAGGCCTTTCCACGTTCCTCGGTGAGCGGCACAGGGGCAGCGGCTCTTTTACGACGATGAGTCGTGTGAGTTTCTCGTGTCACTCTTAATTTTTCCTCAAGGTCTTGCTTTATTGATCCTTGCTTCCTTGTCTTATGGTATGGCCCGATGGGCACTTACAAGCCTTATGTAGACGTGGTCTCGTTCGTGCTTACAATCCCTCGAAGTTTCGTAGGGAAAAGGCCGGTTGGGCGTTGATACTCTCCTTTTGGGAGTGGCAAGGATTGCCCTTGAAGTTCCTCCTTAGGCGTAGAAATGCCGGAGTTTGTCACCGTTCCAGGCATGGACAAGATTTTTCCCTTCCATATTTTTAAGGTGTTATGTACCATTTCCCAATATTGCGGCGATGCGGTATGGTCCTTCCCTTTTAGGGTCGAGTTTGCACTGGAGCTTTGGTTCGACGTTCTTTTTCAGCATGAGATCTCCTTGGGAGAAGGCTCATTCCCGCACCCTTGTGTTGTAGAAGCGTGCGTCGCTTTGCTCGTAGACAGCGTGCCTCTTGAGGGCTTTGTCACGTGCTTCTTCCACAAGATCGATGGCCGTCTTGTAATGCTCTTCATTTTTGATGAAGGCAATTGGAGTGGCTTCATGGAGCCTTTCGACCCGAGGTGAGCGGAACTCGACCTCGGCGGGAAGAACTGCTTCGGCTCCATATACCAAACAGAATGGTGTTCGGCCCGTGGAATGGCTTACGGAGGTGAGTATGCCCCAAACCACGCTAGCGAGTTCATCTCCCCATACACCTCTTGCTTTGCTAACCGTGTGCTCTATCCTTCGGCGGAGTCCTTGGAGGATTAGTCCATTTGCCCTTTCGCATGCGTAATTGCTCTTGGGCTAGGCTACGGATGCGAAGTGCAGCTTGATCTCAAGGCATTCACAGAATTTGATGAATTCCGCACAGTCCAACTGTTTGTCGTTGTCCATGGTGAGCTCTCGTGGGACGCCATATCGGCATATGTTGTTTTCCCAAAAAAAATTCTGAACGGCCTGTGACGTGATCTTGCCAAGCGGCGCTGCTTCTATTCATTTGGAGAAGTAATCAATCGTCACCACGAGGTACTTGCAGCCCCCGTTGCATGCGGGGAAAGCCCCGAGAAGGTCCATTCCCAGCGTGCAAATGGCCATGTTATCGGGATATTCTTCAGGGAAGTCACGAGCGCATGGATTGACTTAGCCATTTTCTGGCAAGCTTCGCATGTCCGCAATATGGTGATTGCGTCTTGAACCATGGTGGTCCAATAGAATCCCTGACGTAAGGCTTTTGCCGCGGTGGCTCTTTGCGCAAGATGGTGGCCGCATATTCCTGAATGGATTTTCAGGAGGAGCTCGGTTCCTCGGTCAGGAGTTATGCACTTGAGCAACGCGGCCGCTCCTTTCTTGTATAGGATGCCGTCGAGAAGGATGTACATCTTAGCTTTTGCGAGCAGAGTTTTGGCGCTCGGTGTCGTACCAGTGGCCCACGGGGTCCCACTGATACAGGACGCGTGGGTCGCTAGTGATAAAGCCCCGCCAGGTTGGTCTCCCGGGAACGATAGGCCCGGGAAGCCCGGCCCAACGAGACGATCGTCAATGAAGACAGAGCCAAGGGCCGAGACAGGAGAAGCGCCCGCTTCGGTGGGCACCCGGGAACTCTGGTCCCGGGAAGTGGAAAGAACACTGCCCCGACAACTGGCCGGGTGTGCTAGCCGGGAAGGGGCTCCCCAGCAACCCGCGCTCGGGCATGCAGGCGGGGCCCGCATAATAGTGAAGACAGGATGAGACAGCGGACACAGTGCATTTAATGCATCGACAGGAGTCACATCGGCAGGGCCAGCTTGCTCAGCAAGGCTAGGGCGTCTACCCTATAATACATTTTTTTTCTACCGTGTACAGTGGCCTGGGCGCTGCATGGCGCCCAGAGTGGATCAGCAGTAGTGTAATTCCTGTGGCGATGACACGCATGTAGGAGACGTGTCGCACTGCATGCATCGCTAATTTTTTTTAAATAATATGTTTTTTTAATCATTTTTTAAAATAATACGCGTTCTTCAAAAATTTCAAAAATAATACGGCCTCAGCCTCGCCCAGGCCAAATGGGCCCAGTCGGCCTGGCCGAAACCGATTAGGCCAGTCGGCCTAGGCCAGGCCGACTAGAGGAAGGCTGCGCAGAGTGGGGGCCCCGCAAGAGGCTGTCGGCCTGGCCCAGGCCGACTGAAGCCCAATGGGCTTTGCCAAGGCCGACTGGAGCAGTCTATTTCGGCCAGGCCGATTGGATGCAGTTGGTTTTGCCGAAGCCGATTGGGGCTAATCAGCTTCGCCAAAGCTAGTTGGTTGCATGATCAATGCATACACGGCCGAGGTCCAATTTTTGTCTCGAATTCTTGTGGTTTTTGAACTAAAAAAGACTTGACAATTTGGATAAAGTAACATACATCGATAATGTGCTGGACAATTTTGTGTCGATTCCTTGCGGTTTTGTTGAACTGAAAGACTTGACAACTTGGATAAATTAACATACATCGATAATGTGCTGGTTACGGAACCAAGGCACGACTAAATTAACGTACATCGATAATACCGTAATTGGACAGAATTAAAGATAGCAAATACAATTGAAACACAGTACAAGCACTACTGAGTCCACTTAGGCCATTTTCCGCTCGTATTGCCACGTTCTTCTGTAGCCTTTGCCACGGCGGCCCTTTCTCTTTGCCTCTCCCTTTCTGCCTCACGAGCATCCTTGCGCCTTCATTCCTCCTCTTGCATCTCAAGCGTTTTCTCCCTATTTTTCCTTAGTGCTTCATCAAAGTAACGACGTTGTTCTGCCCTATGCTCTTTCAGCTCTCTCTCTTGCTCCTCTTTCTCCTGGGCTGCAGCTTTTTCCGCACGCTCCTCCGCGGGGAAACGCTGCCATGCACTTCGGGACCTTGTTTTAATCTCTTCCACCGCCCAATCCGGCATCTCCGTGTCAATCCAACGATACCACATGCATAGGGGCGGAGGAGACTACAAAATAGCCTAATGTTACAAATAAATCAAATATGACACACACAACATGTTTAAGCACACCTATATGTGCTTACCGGAGGCTTGTCGTACGGCGAAACCGGAATAGGTGGATCATGCTCATAGTTCGCACACATGAAAAACTTCATGCCTAGCTTATCTGAAAAATCTGTCACCTCCTTCACCTTGCATAGATTGCCGCACCGACACCTGAGATGTTCCACCCCCGGAGGCAACATCGCTTCTTTCATCTTCCTCGGCCTCTCGCCCTGGTCGGAGCAAGGCAAACTCATCGGGGGACACTAGAATATTGGAAAAAAACAATAGTTGGAAGGATGCTTGGATGACTACCGGAGATGAGGTATTTATAGGCTCTCAAACTCATTCTCCCGCCACCGTTTCCCGCCTGGTTTTTTCGCCAGCGTTTCCCGCCAGCGTCTGGGACGCCTATTTGTACCTTCTGTAACTATAAAAGACCGTTTCCCTGAGGCTATTGTTGTTAGCCGGTGATTTCAAGGTCGACAATAGGATAGTTCCATGGGACAAACTCATCAATAGTGACACCCTACTAACTGAGCTGGGCCAGCAATTAAGAAGGTGCAATTTCCCATTGAGGACTTCTGCAGTGATACGGCAAGAACTGCTAAGGTTGCACGAAAGGTGGAAGAAGCACAGTCAAGGTAAGAGTGAGTCATACCTACAATGGGCTAGAAAACATCCATTGTTATGGGTTGAAGAAGAGGACTCCGATGAAGATATCTTCATGCCAAGCAAAACGTGTAAGAGTTCTTCATTATCCAAGGGGAAGAGTACTGCACCGTCGAAGGAAAAGAGCACATCATCGTCCAAGGGTAAGAGCACTTCATCTTCGTAGGGCTAGAGTTAGGTTATCTTATTTTAAGTTGTCGGTTTTAATTTCAGTCTTTCTATTGCATATGTATTTCAGTCCTACCATTTTTAATTTGCAAATGTAACTTGAATAAGAATGCGAAAAATAGTAACATTTCTCTCTCATACATAGGTATAAATGTGTCTCATACATAGGTAGAAATATGTCTCATACATAGATAGAATATGTCTCATACATAGGTAGAAATAAGTCTCATACATAGGTCCTACATGCAAATATCAGGCACGGCGTCTGGGACGGCGTTCCGGGGGTGCCTATGGCGTGGTCCAGCCATACCTATGAGGTGGCACAACGTTGCACGGAGGAATCACGGACCCATCCTCGCGATACTGTGTATCCTCCTGTGTGGGGTTTGGTGGAGGAGTATTGAACATCCAGCTGTGTTGGACAGAGTAGTCCTCTCCTTGAGCGTGATCCTGCTCACTACCCCACGAGGGTTCGGACAATGACGAGTGATGCCCGTAGGCTCCTGCATGTGGGAAAGTACTTAGCATTAGAATTGTGTAGCAGTCATGGTAATGAACACAATAGATAGAAATATACATACCCTGTGGCTGAGTCTGTGGACGAAACTCAAAGTTCATCGTGGGACTCTGCTGGTGCTGCCACGCCGAACCTCCAGCCTGAAAAGCGGGGGGCTGCTGCTCTCATGCCGAACCTCTAGCCTGAAAAGAGGGCTGCTGCTGGTGCCAGTAGTCGAAAGAAGACTGCGGCTGGTGCCACGACGAACCTCTGGCCTGCTCAGGAGGTGGTGGCCTGGGCGTCGACTGCTCTGGTAGACATGGACGCGGGTGGTGTTGGGGGTGCGGTGCTTCCTGCTGACGTGGCCGCTGCTGGTGCGTGGAGGGATGCGGGGGCCGTACGCATGCCTGGTGGTGAACGACGTCTGAAGTCCGGGTGCACGTGATAGCCGCGTAAACAGAGCGTAGCTTCTCCTCCATTCGTCTAAGCGAGGACTGGTGCGGCTCCCGTGGTAGTAGAAGTGGACCGATCGAAAGCGAACGTCCATACATAGCGAACTCGACCTGTAAATCCTGTGTCAACTGAGCCTACAATTGGCACGAAGAGTATTACATATCTATGGCAAAGTACGTAACAAACACATGCATTATGTTAAGAGAAAATATTTACCGCGTGCTGTTTAGAGCCTGAAGTAGACTGCCTAGGGTACATATCTTGCAAATTCGGCTCGGCTATCTCCTGCGGGTGAGAGTGTTGAATGATGCTCAATCGGGTAGCTATCATGTACCTCTGCAAATAGCCGTTGAATAGATCGAGATCAAAGGCCTCCAATGGCCAAACCCGTGTCGTCGCAGTCTCCCACTCTGCGACGTACGACCGAACCCTCTGCAGCCACTGAGTCTGGGTCCTGGTACTTCCCTTCCTGGTAAACCTGAGATCGCAATCATAAATTGTAGAACTGCACATACCTGTGGACGATCGGTGGAAGTGGATCCTCCGTCGGTGGAGGAACGACCAACTGGCGTGCCCCAAACTGCCTCATGACCCTCTGCTGGCCCATCTCCTCCACACAGACGTCGAAGATGATCTTTGATTTTGTCATCTAGTAAGCGTAATTTCTCGTGCAGACCGTGGACATCCTGCCAGGGTATCTAACATCGATGGCGTCCTGTGTGTACGGCTCCCAGACAACCGCCTCAGAGTGCAACACGTCGAACTGCTCGTTGAATGATGGGTAGCAATTCCTGACCTGATCGTGTGCAAAGCGTCTCTGTAAAAAATAGAAGTTAGCTTCATTCATGGTTTATGTAAACTAATGTATAAGTTTTACATTCGACATACCTTGTTACGTGTCCAAATTGTCGCGAAAGTAGGCAGGTCGATGTGTTCTAAGTCAAACAACTCCTACTCAGGGTTAGGGTGATCACCTGTAACGTCTGGTCGGCTGATAGAAAACCTCTCCCACGACCAGAGCTGCAACAATAAAGGACATCCAAGCAGGGCTGACTTGGGCGACGCAAGCTGGCAAGCGTTGCACATACCTCGGTACGTAGCCGCTAAGACAGCCGAACCCCAACTCCTCTGTGTGATGTCGTCACCACAAGTTGCAGTCGGGATCTTCACTGCAATAGGGATGTAGCGTGCGCTAATGGTGGTGACGTGGTTCTCAGTGAACATCACCTTCCCGAGAAGCCACATTATATATGCCTCAGGGCTTCGAGTGATCTGAGACTCAGTCATTTAGGTCTCTGGATACCCAAACTTCTGAATCTGCATGCAACAAAAATCAAGTGTTAGTAAACGCATGCAAGTATATGAGGTATGCTCTTAGATATATTAACTTAAAACACATCGATCTAACCTGATAATTGAGCAACCAATCTAGCTTAGGTCCGTGAGCCTCCGAGGTGAGTGGCCCAGCTCTGGCAAGAATACCTTGAAAACGTAGGGCACAAATTAACACATAGTTCCACATAGAGTACAAATTAAAACACAGGGCACAAATTAACACATACCTTGAAAGCGTAGTGCCATACCCTCCTGCCAATCAGCTGGTGCCTGCAACGGTCCTATGGGATCACCCACCAATGGTAGTCCTAGCAGCATCGACACATCCTAGAGAGTATGAGCCATCTCTCCCTAGCGAAAGTGAAACGTGTGTGTCTCGGGCCTCCATCTATCCACTAAGCAGCTCAGCAGCGAGTGGTCAATTTGTAGCCGTGTAGAGTTGAAGCCTTGTCGCCCTCTACCATTTCCGCACGAGTTGCCTCAACAAGTCGTGCGAAAGGTAAAAGGCCAGCCCACTTCAAACTGCATAAATAAAATGGACATGCAAGGGATGAATAAATAAAATGAACATGCAAGGGATGAGTAAATAAAATGTACATGCAAGGGATGAATGAATAAATACCGCTGAATCCAAGCAGGGTGTATCATCCAATTTTCCTTAGGAGTGCGCGTGACAAGGGGCTCGACATTCCCAGGATGCGCCACCAATCGAGCAGCCCGATGCTTACTCTCATTCTCCGAAGATAGCAATGATACTCTCTCCATTTTGTACCTGCAACATTTATAAACATAGTTAGACATACAATACAAAGTTAAGCATAGTTAACTGAGAGTACATATTAAAACATAGTTGAATAAAGCGTATAAATTAACACATAGTTCCACACAGAGTACAAATTAAAACATAGGGCACAAATTAACACATAGTTTCACAGAGTATAAAATAAAACTTAGTTCCACATAGAGTACAAATTAACACATAGTTTCACATATAGTACAAATTAAAACATAGTGCCACATAGAATACAAATTATAGCATAGTTCACACATAGTACAAATTAACACATAGTTTCACATAGAGTACATATTAAGGCCATAGTCTAGTTTCTTCCTCTCCCTCGTCGTCCACGTCTCCCTCTTCCACCGGCAGTAGTGTAACATCCCAGAATTTTCCCATTTTGGAAAGTTAAATAAAATAATTATTTGAAATAAAATATTGGCTTTGGAAATATTTTGGATGTGAAATCCTGAAGGATTTCAAATCTTTAGGACTTATTTAAAATTTTCCACACCATGTTTGAATATTTAACAAACGAGTGGATTAATATGACTATCCAAATTATACAACATGGTTGGGACATTTATGTAAGTTCAAAGTATTTTATTTGGAACCATTTGCATCATATGATTTTATTAGAATTATTCTTTGCATCTTAATAAATCTATGTTCTTTTCGAAAGATTTACTAACACGCTAAGATTTCAATTTGGATGCCATGACCATTTGAGAGCATCGTTGGAATATTTGAATCGATTAGAAAACGTTCCCCAACATTTATTTAAATGGTAAAGAGAGGGAATAAAATGACTTTCCCTAATATATATAGTTGGAAAACATTTGCAAGGGTTTACAAAGTGTGTGATTTGGTGTTATAAATCTATTCGGGAATTTATTGAACCAAATTGATGCTATAAGATTTTATTTGGAGTTTATTCAAAACTTATTTTAGTATAGAAGTATTTATAAATGAATATTTGGGTGGAAACTATATTTCCTAAGCCCACAACACTTATTTTGACTTAATGGAGTTTAATAGAAATGTCTATGGAGTTCATATGGTATTTATAAAACCATATTCGAATTTCAGTGATTTTATTTGTATTAGAAAAGGCCATAAAAAGGCCTAAACCTATCTCCGGGTCGAAACCCATCTTTTCAGCCGGCCCATCTCTTTTCCCCCTGGCCGCAGCCCATCCTCCTTCTTTTCTTTTTCTTTATGGGCCGAAGCCTCTCCAGCTGGCCCAACATCACCGAACCAGCCCAGCCCATCTTCTCCCTTCCCCTTCGTTTTTTTTCATTCTTCTTTTTCCTCTGGGCCTTGGCCCCTCTCCCTCCTGGCCCATGTCCCGGCTGAGCCCCATCAGCCCAGCCCAGCGAGCACGAGTACGAGCTCGTCTTCCTCCTCCCGCACGCAAGACAGAACAGCGCCATCACGCCATGATCTACGCCGCCGACCACGCCCCCTCCCCGCTCGGCCCGTCCAGGTGCACTAAACCGCACCCCACGGCCCTCCTCTCTCTAATCCCCTCCTTAAATTCCTCAATCACGGCCTCTAGCCATTAATGGCCAGCCCCTAATGCCGCCTGTCGACATCCATGCCCGATCTCCCTCCTCGGTCTATAAAGGACGATTCCGAGCGCGTCACTTCGAACCTTTGGCCATCCTCCCCCGTTTTCTTATTGAGAGTTTTTCCTATGGAGCTTTGTAGATCGCATGCTATGGCCGTCTTCCTTCACCGTCCGTCGCCTCCTTTGTCCACGGTGAGCTCGCTCCGATTCCTCATTCCTGAATTCATTGCACAGAACGACTCCCGTGACCCCTCTCTACCCCTTTGACAAGGTTTTCCGAACAACCGTCGCCGTTGGCTGTGTCTTCCCCGAGGACATGCCAACGCCACGCCCGGAGCTTCGCCCGTCGCTGTCTAGATGCCTCTCCGACCGCTCCGACCGCGTCCCGATGTCTGCCTCGATGTCATGCACGTCCCTAGCCTCTTCCACGGCCACATCGACCCTGCCGGTGAATCTTTTGCCATTTTCCGAACTCCGGCAAACTCCGTTTCGGTGAGAAAACTTTCAGCATGATCTGTTTTGATTAGCCTTGTTTAGAAGACCATATCTTTTGACCTGTGTATCATTTTCGGCCGACTCTTTCTGTTGTAGTTAGATCACGTCCTCCTCTATATATCAGATCAGATTGTATACCCCGTCTCGATGATCTTCTGTTGTGCATCTTCGTTGGAAATTGCTATTCACAGTATGTTGCTTTTGGATTAGCCACCTTTCGAAATTCATGTAGGTTGTTCCATTGATCCGTTTGGTTCCAAAACCATCTGTATAGCATCTATTAGATCTTGTTCTCCACATAAGTGTACTTTTTTTTCACAAGTTTGGATTCATCTACAGAGGTGCATCTTCAATCAAAAGTCGTATCTGGCAACACTATCACATTGATTAGCTATCTTCCAAAGTCTATATGTGTTGATCCGTAGACCCGAATCAGTTGATTCTTTCTGTGCTCACAAGATTTCATCCAACTCTACATTCTGGACCCCTTTACACACCTTTCCAAGCTCATATACAACATACCATGGTCCATAGAACTTTGTATGTGTTAACAGCCAGAACTTCACTATTTCAATTCCAATTCAATCCTAGCCTTTTTTCTAACCTTCTAATCTAGATTTATTTGCATCTGTCGCATGTTTATGATCTGATCATAACATGTTCATGTATTTAAACTCATTTAGATTAGTTTTCCCATTCTCTAATTTGTTCCAACAACTTGGAGATTGATATCAAATCTTGATATCGTAAACCCTAGGTTCTTGATCTATCTTTTCTTGGTTTGGGTATCACTAAAATAATTTATGTAAATATATTTTCATACCTATAAATTGTATCATGAGATTTAGGTCATTGTTAGCCTCGGCATGATAATAAACTAGAGCTAATAAAATTAACTCTCATGTAGCTTAGTCATTTAGCATGTATAGTTATGTTAGAATTGCATAGATGAATTTGATGCATTCAAATTAATTACTTCATTAATTAAACTAACTAAATAATAGTAGCATATCATGCTAGAACAACAATTAACATGATGTTTTGCTATCTATCATGTTCACTTAAGATTCGTAGTCTGCATGATAGCTTTGTCATATTGTTGCGTATCTTGTATTAACATTAGTTGGATCGTGAGATGTGTATTGTCCATGTTTTCATAAATACAACATGTGGGATACAAAGGGGTATAGTATTATTTCCTTAGTTATAATTCCTTTCGAACCATTCCCATCCTTTTCAAACCCAAACCTACGCTTTAGCATTAAAGATAATCGTTGATTATCACGTTTGGTTCTTTATTTGGATTTATTTGGAGTTATCGAACTATGTGTTTATTATTATTATTCGTTTCTTCACGATAGATCACTCGGAGTGCGATTGTGGTGATTGTGTGACGTTTAAGAAGAAGGCTTCAACAATCTTAACCAAGGCAAGTTCACCTTGACCATTATCCTATTATTTTATTATGCACTAGTTTTTATTAGTTGCATTGTTACGATTATTATTGTACCTATGCTAGCTATTATTCTCCTAGTTGTCGTCGCTCGGTTGCTCCGACACCGGGGGCGTGCGGCCACGTCCCCTTTTTAGGTTCGGTAGGGGCGTCTGGGGCAGAGACCCGGTGATCACTGGCACGGCTGATGTGGCCCTACGGGGCCGGCGAGACGAAGTGCTAGGGGTGCGCGCTAGTCCAAGAACAGATGCACGCACGTTTTTTACCCAGGTTCGGGCCACCCGGAGGTGTAAAACCCTACGTCCTGCCTGTCTGAGTTGATATTGATTACGGATCAAATGTTTTACAAGTTGCCGGGCGAGCTCCTGGGCATTCTCTCAGTGGCTAGGTACTCCTCACCGCCCTCTGCTGGCTGCCTACTGGAGCCACTAAGCGTCCGTCGAGCCAGCTTTGTCCAAGCCTGCTAACTGACTAACTAGTCAACAGAGAACCTAGGACCCCTTGACCATCGGCATGGGTCCTCCTTTTATACATAAGGGGATGCCACATGTGCCACGATGAATGAGCTACAAGTGTCCAACGGGGAGGCATGAAACTCCCCCCAGTGAGCTGGTGGCGTGCATGGGTGCCACCTCCGCTGCTAGGGGCCTAAGACCCTAGGGTAGGATTAGACAACCACTGTTCCTTAGATAGAGCGGGTAACTACCCGTCGGTCGGCTCGTTTACTGAGCCGTGCATCACCTCTTCCCGGGAGGGTCTCCCACTGGTCGGTTGCCGGGCTACGCCCTTAACCGACGTGTGGGCCCCGATCAGTCGTGGGCCCGTGTCCCTTCGCTGCCCTGTGTACGGCGCCGTTACAAGCGGAGCAGTGGACGCGCGATCTCCGCCCTAACTCCCCCCCTAAATAGGGTAGTTAAGGCCACTCCGCGCATTATTCCCAGTGATTAGGAGTTATCCCCGCACACCCGTAGGGTACGGAACCGGCTGTTACCAAACGGCCGGGCGTCATAAAGCCTGTACTGTTGCCAAAAGGGGAACATCACTTTGCCCTTTCGCCTCCATCCACTTTCGCATCTCGTATCCCCGCACTCCTGCCAGCCTCCACCCTCGCTTTCCATGGCGCCCCCCACCACCAGGAAGGGGAAGGAGGTCCAAACCTCGAAGAAGGCCGCGACAAGCAAAACCGTGGCAGCAACCAAAGCGGCCGCCACCAAGGAACAGAAGCGGCGGGAGATGCGCACCACAGTCGCCTTCTTCCGCCCCGGCTACAACGGCGAGGCGCTGGGGAAACTCCGGCACGCCGTCGCCTCCAACTTCAATGAGCACGGGGAGACGCGGATCTTCCCGGCGGGCGTCGAGCACCAGGACAACGATTTCCGGGTGTTCGCGCGCTTCCTCCTCTGCGGCATGGTGCCGCCCTTCTCCCTGTTCCTCCACGCACTGATGGAATCTTATCTGTTGCGCGTGGCGCAGCTCCACCCCACCTCGTTGTTCCTCCTCGCCACCTTCCAGTTCCTCTGCGAGGCGTTCGTGGGGGTGATGCCGTCGGTGGGGCTCTTCCGCCACTACTTCTACCCGCGGATCGACAACGCGAAGGCGATGTCGTCAGGGGTGGTCTTCCGTGCCCGCGACCAGATGAAGTCCAAGTTCATCGTCCGGTCGGGGAAGAAGATTGAAAAAGAGTGGCGGGACGACTGGTGCTGGGTCCGGGTGGAGGACCCCCAGGAGTTCATCCAGTCGCCGACGGAGTTGCCGGTACCCCAGAACGGCTGGCAGGACAGGTACCACCGCGACGCCGACCTCCTCCCCATCGTGGAGAAGATCAAGGCGCTGCGGCTAGCGGGGCTCACCGATGTTGACGTGGCACGCACCTTCGTCCATCGGCGCATAGTCCCGCTGCAGCTACGTTCCCGGCCCGCGTGGATGTACACGGGCTCCGGGGACAGGACACGCCTCCAGGCGGACGGCATGGACTTGGAGTCCCTCAGGACATGGGTGAGGGGGATCTCCGGCGAGATCTTCCATTCGACGGAGTTCCCGCCGGGGTTTTTCGCTCTCCACGCCGGCGTCAAGGCGCTCAGCGACATCGTCGGCGCCTTCCCGCCCTGCAACGAGTGGGGGCTGATGGACGACACCCCCACCCGTGTCCCGCACGCTCCCCCACAAGCACCCCGTGGGAAGCAGGTGCTCGAGGAGAGTGAGGGTGGGTCCGAGCCTAGCTGGCCCTCCTTTTGGTCGCTGGACGACGAGGCGGGCCAAGTGGCAACCCCCGCCGGAGGCAGGGAGCCTTCTCCAACCCCGGGGTCCCTGAGCGCAGGCACGGGGGAAGTTGCCGAGGAAGGACGGCAAGAGTCACGGGAGCAAGTTGGTGACCCCGCGCCTAGCCCCACTTCGGCAGCAGGAGCTTCATCATCCTCGGGGGCTCCCCCCGGCACCGACCTCGGAACCCTCACCGGGGTCGCTTGGAACCCCCTTACCTGGGATCCGAGCGTTTTTGAGTGGGGGCACCGGTTCCTGGACGCCGTCCGGGACCAGCAATTTGCCTTCGTCACCTCCTACAACGAAGTGAGGGAACGCCACACCGCCGCCAAGAATCAACTCGGCGAGGTGCGGGAGGCCGTGGAGAGAGAGCGGCGCGAACTCTCCTGGCTGCGCGAGGAGGCGTGCCTCGCCGAAGAGGAGGCACGGCTGGCCCGGCAAGCCCTGGAGGCCGCTCAGGAGCCGGTAGTCCCGGAGACCGAGCTCCATCGGCAGCTGGAGGTCCAGCGTGTGGAGCTCCAAGGAAGGCTCGACACGATGGCGGCAACTCTCGAAACGGCTCGACACGATGCAGCAGGGGCGCGAGGGCCGCGCACCCGCCCGCGCTAGGCGCTGGCGGGAAGCACCCCCTCCGCGCCTCCGTGGCACCACCCGCCTTAACGGCCCCGAACCCGGCTTCGCTCTGAGCCGTTCCATGGTTGGGGCGCGCCTTTTATATGCGCGGGAGGGGGGTTTGCCACCGCGCACGACGGACCCGCGCAGCTCCGTGGCGCCCTTCCCTCCAACGCGGCGCAGTCCGCCGCCATGTTTACCAGGCAACCGTGGCACACGTGGTGGTAACCTGTCAACTCAGAAGCCTCAGAGTGCGGTGAGCCCCTTGTGTTGCGGTCCTCCCGCACCAGAAGGCACCGGTGTATGGTGCGACCCGTGGGCAGCTCACGGGCACCACATTGTACAAGATTCCACCCTTTCCTGCAGGTTAGACTCTTATCAGGCCCGAGGTGCTGCAAATTTTTTCGAAACTTACGAAAATAAGAGAAAATAAGTAACACCGACAAACCCCTCCTGCCTCCCAGCGCCGGGCACAAAGGGGCCAATGCCAAACTTGGATGTGAGCATTTCCTTTCCCAGGCGTAGCGACTGTGCGGTGCAAACGGCGGGGGGGCGGGCAACTGCTCGCCCAGTGACGCACGTTGGGGGAAGCCCGCCAACGGCATGTCCAGTGATGCACGCTGCGGGAAGCATCGCTTCTGCCCCGTAGACAAGGGCGAAAGGAGTTTCGCCCGTTGCCCGACTAGGTGTGGTCCGGATGGACCACAGCACGGGCTGGAGTTCTTCGATCCAGTGCTTCCCGTGGCCTTTGAGCTTGTCAAAGGTTCTCGTCTTGAGCCCCCGCAGCACCTCCGCGTTGGCTCGCTCCGCCTGTCCGTTACTCTTCGGGTGAGGAACGGACGCGAATCGCAGCTTAGTGCCCATGTCTTCGCAGTAGGCTTGAAACGCCGCGCTCGTGAATTGCGTGCCGTTGTCGGTAATGATGCTGTTAGGAACACCAAACCGGCACACAATGCCCTTGAAGAACTTGATGGCCGCCTGGGCGGTCACCTTCCGCGCTGGTTCCACCTCCACCCATTTGGTGAACTTGTCGATGGCCACGAACAAATATTCATAACCGCCAACCGCCCTTGGTAGCTTGCCGACGATGTCCAGCCCCCAGACCGTGAACGGCCATGAGGACGGGATGACATGCAGGGCCTGCGCCGGTTGGTTGCTCTTCTTTGCGTGGAACTGGCAAGCCTCGCACGTCTTCACAAGTCACTCCGCATCGGCCAGGGCCGTGGGCCAGTAGAAGCCATGCCGGAACGCCTTGCCGGCTAGAGCCCGGGAGGCCACATGGTGTGAACATGTGCCTCGATGTATGTCTTCCAACAGTGCGCACCCTTTTTCCTGCGGCACGCAGATGAGTTTGACACCGTTCGCAGGCCTGCGGTAGATGTTACCATCTACCACAGTGTACATCTTGGCTTGCCACGCTACACGCTTTGCGGCGACGTCATCCTCCGGGAGAGCCTCCCCTTTCAAATAGCGGGCGATTTCTTCCGCCCAGGGGGGAATCTCCCTGCTAACGCATGCCGCCATATCAGCGGCATGGACCCCCGCTGCTGTAGGGGTTCCTTCGGTTGCCGGAGGGGCGTCCCCGGCAGCCGGCTGGGGGGCGACTGAAGGAGCCAGTTGCTTCTGACAGAACACCCCCGTCGGAGGCTTCCGGCGCTCTGCTGCCATGTTGGCCAGCTCGTTAGCAGCGAAGTTATCCTTCCGCTTGACGTGCTCAAAGCGCAAACCTTTGAATTTTCGTTCCAGCTTGCAGACCTCCTCCACGTACGGCGCCATTTGAGGGCAATCGTAGTCCTTGTTCACCTAGTTGATCACAAGCTGGGAATCGCCGCGAACAACCAGGCGCTTAATGTCGAGGGCGACCGCTGCCCGCAGCCCGGCAAGCAGGCCCTCGTACTCCGCCGTGTTGTTGGTGGAGTTAGCGAAGTCGAGTTGAACAGCGAACCTCAACTGGTCCCCTGTTGGTGACTCGATGACGGGCCCGGCCCCCGCTCCCTGAAGACTGAACGCACCGTCGAAGTAGAGGACCCAGTGGTCCTCATCGAACTTGCCGGGAAGGCTGGTCTCCGGCTCACTTTCTTCTACGCCCGTGGACGTCCATTCCGTGACGAAGTCTGCCAGGGCCGTGCTCTTAATGCTTTTGGAGTTGGCGAAGCGGAGGTCGAACTCCGACAGCTCCATCCTCCATTCGGCCACCCTCCCGGTGGCTTCTCGGTTGGTGAGGGCTCGCTTGAGGCAGAACCCGGACACCACCGTGACACGGTGCGCCTGGAAGTAGTGGCGTAGCTTGCGGGACGCAAGGAGAATCTCCAGAAAGAGCTTCTGTACTTGCGGGTACCTTGTCCGTGCATCGCGCAGCATCGTACTAACGAAGTACACCGGGTGCTGCACCAAACGCTTCGGCGGTGCCAAGGTTGTCAACTCGGGGGCGGTCCCCGGGTCTGAGGCGGTTGCCGGAGTCCGCTCAGCCCCCTGCCCCGCAGCCCCAGTCCCCGGGACGTCTTCCTCCCTCTCGGCAATCAGCACCGAGCTGACCACCTGGTCAGTCGCTGCTAGGTAGAGTAGCAGCGGCTCGCCCAGCTTGGGGGCGACGAGGATGGGCGGCGACCTCAGGTACTGCTTGAGTTCCTGGAACGCCGCCTCGGCCTCGGGAGTCCAGTCGACTGGACCCTTCTTCTTCATTACCCGGAAGAAAGGCAAGGCATGCTCGCCCAGCTTGGAGATGAAACGTCCCAGCGAGGAAACACAGCCGTTGAGGCGTTGGACATCTTTCACCTTGCGGGGGACCTCCATCTTCTCGATGGCTTCTATTTTGGTCGGGTTGGCCTGTATCCCCCGGTGTGAAACCAAGAAACCCAGAAGCTGCCCGGAGTTGACACCGAAGGTGCACTTATCAGGGTTCATCTTGAGCTTGATCCTGCGGAGGTTGTCGAACGTCTCCCGCAGGTCATCAACCAGCGAGTCCCTACGCTTCGATTTGATGACGATGTCGTCCATGTAGGCCTCCGTGTTGCGACCTAGCTGGGGCCCCAAACATTCACGCAGGGCGTGCTGGAATGTGGAGCCCGCGTTCTTCAACCCGAAAGGCATGCATGTATAGCAATAGCAGCCAACCGGGGTGATAAACGCCGTCTTTTCCTCATCCTCGACCGCCATCTTGATTTGATGGTAGCCGGAGAAAGCATCAAAAAAACTCAGCAAATCACAACCAGCGGTAGAATCAACTATCTGGTCGATACGGGGTATAGGGAAGGGATCCTTGGGGCATGCACGATTAAGATCGGTAAAATCTACGCACATGCGAAGCTTATTCCCTGCTTTAGGCACTACTACAGGGTTAGCCAGCCAAGTGGGGTACAAAACTTCCCAAATTGCCACGGCAGCCCTAAGCTTGCCCACCTCTTGCTTGATGAAATCTTTCCGCTCCTGTGCTTGCCGCCGGATCTTCTGCTTAACGGGGTGCGCATCCGGGCGCACCGCGAGCCGATGCTCAATCACCTCTCTAGGGACTCCGGAAAGATCCGACGGTTGCCAGGCGAACACGTCGGTGTTATCCCGAAGGAAGGTGACGAGGGCTTTCCTATTCGGTGGTCAGGTTCGCACCGATGGTAACGGTGTGCTCCTCATCGCCGGCTTGGAGGGCAGCTTCTTCACTTTGGCGCCCTCCTCCCGGAGCCCCTGCCCTTGCCGGGGCGCGAGCTCGAGCCTACGCGTCCCCCGGCAAGCCCTTGCAGGGTCGCGTGGGCCTTCTTCGTTGCCGGGGCATCACCCGGCAAGCCGTCGTCCTCGACAACATCCTCGTCGCCAGCGTCAGCTGCAGCACCGGCCCGGACGACCTCGCCAACGCACCAAGCCGCATCTTTGAGGTCGCCCCTGATGGAGAGGACCCCGTCGACGGACGGCATCTTCATCACGCCATAGGCGCCATGTGTGGCCGCCATGAACTTGATCAGCGCCGGCCGACCAAGAATCCCGTTGTAGGGCAACGGGGTATGCGCCATGTCGAACACTATGTGCTCGGTCATGAACGCTTCCCGAGATCCGAAGGTGACCAGCAGCGTGATGCGTCTCAGCGGGCCCACGATCCCGGGGTTCACCCCCCGGACGGTTCGGTGGGCTTCAGCTGCTCCATCGGCAGCTCGAGCTTTTCCACCAGCCTGGCGGACAGGAGGTTAAGCCCCGCTCTGTTGTCCACCAGCACCTTGGTCACCGTCATATTGCTAATGATCGGCGAGACGACGAAGGGTATTACCCCGGATCCCAACTGTCGCGCTGGGTGATCGTCGGCGCTGAAGGTGCTCGGCACGTGCGACCACCTCAGCGGCTGTTGCGGCTCCGCATCCGGCAACAGCGCGCACACGGCGCGGGTGAAGCGCTTCACCGCGGCGTGGGACGGGAGAGCGTAAGCTCCCCCATGAATGCAAGCGACGCCACGAGGCTCCTAGAAGCCCGGTTCGTCGCCGCTGGTATAGTCGGACTCGCCCTGCTCCTCAGCGCCCTGTCGCGTCCCCGAGGAGGGCGTTCCCGCCCAGCGAGGGGCTGGCCGCACCCCCCTTGGGGTTCACCCCTGCCGACATCACCGCCGGCCAGCCTCGGACCCGCTCTGGGGTCGTTCAGGCAATCTCGGGAGAGATGCCCGATGTCGCCACAATTGAAGCAGGCGCCGGCGGCGCGGCGCTTTTCGTGGCGCTGCTCCTGCCGCTGCTTGATCCCTTACAGAAGGCGGCAAATCTGCGCGTCGTGGGTGGAGTTGCTGTGGATGGGGCAGCGGGGCGCGTCGCCCGGCTTCCCGCCAGACTCTCCACCCGGCGAGGCCTTCTTCGCGGGCCTCGCGGCAGGAGCCCCCGAGTCCGCAGCGAGCACTTGCCTCCCACTGCGCTTGGAGGAACCCTTCTTCTGCTAGCCCTCGCCAGGGCTCGCGGCAGCCTAGGCTGCCAGCTCGGGCGCTAGGCGCCCTTCCTCAGCCATGGCGCATTTGTGCGCCAAGGCGTACAAGTCCTGCATCGTCCGGATCCGATGCGTGCTCAGCTTCTCGCGCATCTTGGGATCGCGGACGTTGATGGCGAAGGTGTTGATAATGGCGGCCGCCTCCGCCTCCAGGATGGAATAGGAGAGGTTGGAGAAGCGGTTGACGAAGGCCCGCAATGTCTCTCCCGGTTTTTGCACGATAGTGTGCAGCTCCGCCATGGTTCCTGCGCGCTTATAGCCACCCTGGAACGCGCTCACGAACTGCTCGCGCAGGTCTGCCCAAGTGGCGACGGACCCGGCGGGCAGGTTGAGCAACCAGGTTCGTGCTGATCCCTTCAGGACCA
Organism: Brachypodium distachyon; assembly: GCF_000005505.3. NCBI lineage: Eukaryota > Viridiplantae > Streptophyta > Magnoliopsida > Poales > Poaceae > Brachypodium > Brachypodium distachyon. The sequence goes on along the minus strand of NC_016133.3, from coordinate 26,541,278 downwards.
TGGGGAATCAGTTCGCCCTGACCTTGTCGTCGGCGCCGATGGCATGCATGCCCAACGTGTAGGTCAGGAGAAAATCTTTGGGGTTAGCGGTCCCGTCGTACGTACCGAGCGCAGGCGCTCGGAACTTACGGGCCCACGCCACCCACCGCAGCTCGCGCGTGAACGCGGTGCAGCCGTCCTCGTGGCCCATGGTAGCGTCTTCCTGCTCCTCTAGGCGCTGGCGCTCCACCTCGCGCCTGCGCCGGCGCTGCAAGCGCGGGCGCAGGTCCTCCTGCTGGCGGGCATTCAAGATGCCACGCGCATCGCCCCCCGGGACGGTGGGCGATGAGTTCGAGGACCCCTCCGGGCCCCCGTCTCCCTGGCCACGCTGAGGAGGGGGAGGGTTCTCCTGCCGTCTCCCTGGCCACGCCTTGCGGCTGCTGGGCGGCCAGGGCGAGAAGCGCTTCCAACTCCTCGCCCCACGTCACGTGCACCGGCGTGCCCTGCTGCGGCTCGTACCGCACCATGACACGCGCGGCGACGATGGCTTCAGCCAGGGTTCGCACGGGGGGCAGCCGGTTTCCTGAACGGCTGCTTCCCGCCCTGGCCCCGGACGCCTCCGGGTGTGCAGGGTGCGAACCCCCAAGGGTTGCCCATGACGCGGCATGCTCCTGGTGCCGCTGCCGCGGGGCGTGCTTGGGCCGCGACTCAACCCGTTGGCTGGCCCGGGCGACACCGTGCGTGCTCGCCCAACTGCCCCCGGCACTGGGGGCAGCCGGTCCCCTGGGCCGATTGTCGGTCGACGGTCGAGGAGGCGGCGGAGGCAGCTGCGTTTGCTGCACCCTCAAGGGCTCGGGATTCTCTTGAGCTCCTGACTCGGGTCGCACGTCGTGCGACCTCCTGTGCGCCGCTGGGGCCTCACGCGGGTCTATGCGGGAGGCACCAGCCCGCTTGGGGGGCATGGTGGCTAGGCTCGTCGGCGGAGAAGAGCGAAGCCGACGCCGTTGGAAGCTTCTGTCGTCGGCGATCTCCGGTGTTGTCCACTCCCGCGCCCCCTACCTGGCGCGCCCGATGTCGTCGCTCGGTTGCTCCAACACCGGGGGCGTGCGGCCGTGTCCCCCTTTTAGGTTCGGTAGGGGCGTCTGGGGCAGAGACCCGGTGATCGCCGGCACGGCTGATGTGGCCCTACGGGGCCGGTGAGACGAAGTGCTAGGGGTGCACGCTATTCCAAGAACAGACGCACGCACGGTTTTTACCCAGGTTCGGGCCACCCGAAGGTGTAAAACCCTACCTCCTGCCTGTCTGAGTTGATATTGATTACGTATCAAATGTTTTACATGTTGCCGGGTGAGCTCCTGAGCGTTCTCTTAGTGGCTAGGTACTCCTCACCGCCTTCTGCTGGCTGCCTACTGGAGCCACTAAGCGTCCGTCGAGCCAGCTTTTTCCAAGCCTGCTAACTGACTAACTAGTCAACAGAGAACCTAGGACCCCTTGACCGTCGGCATGGGTCCTCCTTTTATACATAAGGGGATGCCACATGTGCCACGGTGCATGAGCTACAAGTGTCCAACGGGGAGGCATGCAACTCCCCCCGGTGAGCTGGTGGCGTGCATGGGGGCCACCTCCGCTGCTAGGGGCCTAAGACCTTAGGGTAGGATTAGACAACCACTGTTCTTTGGATCGGACGGGTAACTACCCGTTGGTCGGCTCATTTACTGAGCCGCGCGCCTTGCTCCTTGCCTTGATGGGACCGCACGTCCTGCGCTCGCCACGCGCCCGCATGGCGCTGTCAACTGGGCCCCACGCCCGAGGCGGGGGCACGCGCCCGGGAACCCCCAGTCCCAGCAAGTCGACCCCGAGAAGCACCCGGGCCCAACGCACCCGGGAACCCCCTCCCGGGAAGCAGCTTCCCGGGAGGTGCCCAGGCAGGAATATTCCCCGAAGCCCCGCTAGTCCCTTTCGGGCTGGTAGCTTGCCGGGGAGCTCATAGGCGCTCCCCGGGAACCCAGGAAAGGGCCCGCGCGTCGCGCAGCGGTGGTACCCCGGGTGCCACTGGTGCGACACTAGTAGTATAGGATATCCTTCCCATGTCCTTACCACCAACTGCCATCGTAGGTATTATTACAATGTGATATTATTGTCATTATGGAGTAAAGTTATGCTTTCCTAGTGTAGGGCAAAACAAGTAATTTAATGAACCCTCCTGGGTGGGCTGCTTTGAGTATTTGAGATGTTATGCGGCGTCAGGTCCATTTCTATGGGTCCTTTTTTATGAGCCGTCTCGCCATGTCTATGGGAGCACCTGCGTCGCAAATGTGGGATGCCACCCGAGGAAACCAGAGACTGGACTAGTTTCCTATTTAGTAGATTCCAGTACAACCACATGCTAAATGGGCTCTGGCTTGATGAAGTAAGACATATGATCCTGGATCCGAGGTGACATCGGTACGAAGCAGTGTAGGTTGGAATGCGTCCCTCAGGTGGTCTGGGTGATTATGGTCTGAAAATTCTTGTAATCGATGCTGTTGCTACTCTACCCTGAGGACAGCAAGGGATTAACACGTCGGTTTCCTGTGAGGAATGTGTACAACCTCTCGAGAGTGTCAAACTAAGTACTTAGCGGTGTCCCCGGTTACGGACAATTATGAGCGACTAGATTTGGGGGCTGTAAGGAAGGTCTCACTCATTCTAGTTTCTTAATAAAATAAATGGTTTGAACCTGGGTAGGAGCATTGATGTATCTACTCAATGTCCACTAGATTAATAGGAGCATGGGTGTGTCTACCCCATGTCCAATAGTGATAAAACTATTTGTTTAAAGAAAGGATAGGATGAAACAATGATGCTTTTATGCAAATAGCCAAACCCCACCTAGCGAAAATATGCATGTACTTGATAGGTCCTTTTATAACCTTTGGTGAACTTGCCAATACATTCAATGTATTGAACCCCTATTGGCTGCAACGTTTAAATGTTGCAGGTGGACCAGGTGAAGAGTGAGGTACGAATTGTTAGGGTTGCGAGTTTACATTCCAACATGTTTTGACTGTGGAGTTGTTATGGGACTCCTGTTTCTTCTGCCTTCCGCTGCAATATTTTATTTTCTTTTGAGCTAACCCATGAGATTATGCAATATGTAAGGTACTATTAAATTCTAGATCAATGCGATGTAATATACTTTTGACCTTTATATCTTGATATTACATCTTGAAACTGTGTGTGTTAGCGAGTCAATCAGGGGACTAGCACTATAAGCACAGAGATCGAACCCTGTACGGGGGCGGTCGCTTCAAGTAGCTCCTCCGCCAGTACCGAAAGTTGGACAGTAAGTGTCCCTATGGCCAAAATGGTTGCATAGAAAACATTGTCGTGACGGTCCTCCGGCTTCAGATTCATCCATATCATTTCGGATGCGTTTGGACGGGCGTCTGCCTGTGCCTGTCCACAGTAGCCCGGATCAGTGATGTACCGCTTTTCACCAGGGGTTACCTTGTTGAAATTGCCCATTGCACGAAACCCTAGCATCTCACCCGTCCATGTGCTAAGCACATACTCTTTCAGGTAATAGGGAGACACAAATGAGATTGCGTCCATCCCTAGCTGCCCGCAAGCAGCAAGTACATGTGAGCAAGGAAGGTGAAGCAACTTTGGTTTGTTGCAGGTGCACTCACACGTTGGCCACGCTTCATTTCCAATCTTCACCTCCTGTGTCCTCAATTCATTTGCAACGCCGAACTTGTCAGTTGGCAAGCGCACCTCAAACCTATGTTCTTGATTACCGATGGCGACGACAGTATGAGACCTAGCTTTTCCATCTTCTCATCAATGTACTTCATTATCTTTTCACAGTATGGTGTATTTGGGTTGTTCATGATATGCATTTCAGCTCTCTGGCGTCTATCTCTGAAATACTTCACCGTGCCATGGAAAATACCCTCGACGATGGCTGTAAGTGGTAAAGCCCTATTTCCCCTTAGGACAAAGTTGTATGTTTCTACCAGGTTAGTAGTCATGACGCCGTACCTAGCGCCATGTGTGTCGTGCAGCAAAGACCACCGCTCCAGAGGCTCGTGCTCTATCCACTGCTGAAAGTTTTTTATCTGCCTCCCAACCCTTCTCCTAGTGCCGGGTGGGTCAAACCCTGGCAAATCACAAAGCCCAACAAGTTCTTCCTCAGATGGTCCTGTTCCAACTGCTGTCTGTGCAGCCACTGCTGCTACATGTGCTGCTACCGTTGCGTTTCGTGCCGCTATCCTCTCCCTAACATGTTTCTTCGTGAACTCATCAAGATAACCACGTATCCTAGTGTACTTCCATTGTTGGTTCTGTTTGCAGAGTTTCTTGAATAGATTCATAAGTGACTTGTTCTTGAACTGCGAGAAGAAGTTGGCCCCCAAATGCCGCATGCACCAGCGACTCTGCATGTCCTGCCATGGAGTTTGTTCATCAGGCCCAGGGTTTGTCAGTGTTCTTATCGCACTGAGTATGCATGTATGTCTGTCATGAAGGATGCACACATTCGGCTTATCATGCACAACTGCTCTCTTGATCTGCCTGAAAAACCATAACCAAGTTTCAGTGTTCTCACCCTCCACGAAAGCAAATGCGAGCGGAACGTTTTGATTGTTGCCGTCTTGATCAATGGCGGTCAAGATCTGCCCCCTGTATTTGCTAGTGAAAAAAGTGCCATCTACGCATATCACAGGTCGACAATGAGTGAAAGCTTGGACGCATACATCGAAAGTGAAGAACAGTCGTTGCAGCACCCTCACAGTTGGATACTCTGGGTGCAGGAAGTGTTGGATGTTGACATAGGTGCCTGGATTACGGGCTTGCAGTGTATGGAGGAGGCGGACAACAGAGTCGTACGAGTCAAAAAACGAACCAAATCTTTCCTCAAGAGCCCTCTGCTTAGCCCTCCAAGCCTTGCCATACGAAATGTTGTACTTAAACCTTACCCTGACCTTATGCATGATGGCCTTCACTTCCATTGCTTTGCTCTCCACTATCTCCGTGTAAAGCAACCGAGCAAGAAGCGTCGACGAGAGGTTACGATGGTCTTGAGGGATACTGGGAATGACACATGTGTGCAACACCAAGTCACTCACAACCCAATCTGTGTCATACTTAGGAACATAACCATTCACCCTCCCGGGAAAATCTATTTGTTCGCACTCCATTATCAGATATTTTTGTGAAGAGACTGTTGTTTTGAAAACCCTTTGCGTGGACATTGCCCAAGCAATTATCACATCCTGCAGATGTTTCTTGTCAGGAAATCTGGCACCCTTCGCAATGTTGTTCTGATGATATTGTCATGCAGAGTCTTGCCCATCGTTCACGGTCATAGCTGAAGAGAAGTCCTGATTCCATGATGCAGGAATCGGCACCTCCTCTTCATCCGACTCATGAGACTCATCGTCATAAGAGCTACGACCATCTGTATCTTCATCCTCCATCTGGTTCTGCAAGTGTCCATCTTCTTCGTCCGCATCTACCTCGCCAATGTACTCATCCTCTCCTACTGCCTCGGAGCTCTGGCCTAATTCATAACCACCACCTCCAGCATTCGACACAGAGTTTGCATTGGACAAGTCATAACTTGATTCACCCTCGCCTTCAGCTGGATTGGTCTCATGAGCGATAACCTGGATTAAGGCGACAGGTGTAGTTCCCCTTTTCTCGCAACTTTCTAACCAGCGCACCCACTTTGATGTCCGGTCTATCGGCCTCAAACCCAGCAAATATTTGAACTTGACTTGGTCCACAATGCTTGCACACGGACGGTGTATGTTTCAGGATTGAGCGCTAAACATCTTACCAACCATTCCTGCAACTGACTAAACGTCCATGTTTGAGGGGCCGTTAGATCCAACTCCACATACTTAAACTGACTCAGATCAGCTCCGTGCTCGGTTGTTAAGACAGTACCGGAACCGTAGTAAAAAACAAACTTCACTACACCGGACATCTCTGATGCCTAAAAAAATGTTTAGACGCATCAAATACTAAGCAGTACGGCATATAAAAAATATTAGGACGCGTCAAATAATAAGCAGTACGGCATATTAAAAATATTAGTACGCGTCAAATACTAAACAGTACGGCATCAAAAAATATCTAGTCTATCAAAACATATTACTACCGGCCATAATATTTAGACGCATCAAATACTAAACAGTACGACATTAACCGTTGTCCAAAATAATGAGCACTACCAAACACTAAAACATACTTCTATATATACTTACACACGTATCCTCATAAACATATACATTATAGGATAAATACGTGAGAGATTAGGATTTACCCTTGAAGCATGTGAACCCCAACCTCGAGCAGCCTCACAGTCACCGGATGAGCACCACCACCACCTCCAAACTCCTCCAAACCACCACCATTGCTCCAACTTTGCACCACAAAATTAGCTCTACATGGCCTATGAAAACAGTAGATCGAGGTGTCTTTGAGTGCCAACTAGGTAGGGGATGCGATTTTGTGGGTTAAATGGGATCAAAATGCACTAATTTGGACTAGAAAATTAGGGCATTTGAGGAGAAAAGGAAGAACGGAAGAAGAACAGAAGAACGAGGAGAGGAGGAAGAAGCAGGGGGCACGGGCGCTCGTCTGGCAGGGCTCGGTCGGGCACGGGAGAGATGGGAAGAGAAAGGGAAAAAAGGAAAAAGGAAAGATTCCGGGCCAACGACCCACCAGGCCCCTTTCGGCCACGGCTAGGCCGAGTGGCCCGTCAGCCTAGGCGAAGCCGACCGGGCTTCAGTCGGCCTAGGCCAGGCCGACTGCCTCGTGGGGGCACCATGCGCTGAGCAGCCGGCCTGCAGTCGGCCTCGGCCAGGCCGACTGCCTCGTGGGGGCACCATGCGCTGAGCAGCCGGCCTGCAGTCGGCCTAGGCCAGGCCGACTGGACCCAATCTGCTTCGGCCAAGCCGACTGGGCCCATTCGGCCTGGGCGAAGCCGAGGCCGTGTTATTTTTGAAATTTTTGAAAAACGCGTATTATTTTTAAAAATGATTAAAAAAATCGTATTATTTAAAAAAAATTAGCGCATGCATCGGCACCTGTGGTATCCCCTTGTATATAAAAGGAGGACCAATGCCATCGGTCAAAGGGTTCCAAGCCCAGTTAGAGCAATAGTCAGTAGTAGCAAGGAGTATCGCTCCCGTAGGCAGAAAACTCTCTAAGGAGAGCAAGTAGCTCCCCGGGAACCCCCCGGGGCACCCTGTAAAACACACACACATATTCGTGAATACAACTTCAAGCAGGACGTAGGGTGTTACACCTCCGAGTGGCCCGAGCCTGAGTAAACTCACGCGTCGACACTTCGTGTCTTTCGTCATGCCAGCGATCGCCGGAGCAATCGCCTTCGCCCTCCACCGAACCAAAAAGGGGGTGCTCGGCATCCCCGGTGCTGCAGACCCGTGCTCCGACATTTGGCGCGCCATGTAGGGGGGCGTGCAGAGAGCTTCGAGTGACCGCCGACGTCATCGTCTTCACCACCGGCTTCTTCATCAGCGTCACCGTCTCCGACTAGCTCGCCTTGCTGCCCAAGAAGGCAGACGAGCCCCGGGTTGACTTGCGTGACAACCTCGCCATGCGCACTCGATCCCACGACGCCGCACATGCGTCGCAAGGTCAAGGGGACCAGGGGTCCCCTCCACGGCAGCAGCAGCAACCGCAGCTGCCCCCCCCACCTCCTCGGCCGTCGGGGGATGTCGTAGCATGGGGCTCAGACACCGGGGATGCGCTGGCACCCCCCTTTTTGGTTCGGCAGTGGGCGACGGGGATCGCTCCGGCGATCGCCGGCGAGGCCAATGCATGGCGTCAGAGCACAAGGAACACAAGAACACTTTTTACCCAAGTTCGGGCCACCCTGAGGTGTAAAACCCTACGTCCTGCCTCCGAGTTTGTTATTAGCCGGTGAACATGGGTTTACAAGTTGCCGGGCAGAGTCCCCGGTTGCTCTCTCTCCTTAGCTAAGTGTACTTGCTATTCTTGGCCTGAGCTAGTATGGATCTGAACCCTTTTACCATTGGCGGGGTCCTCCTTTTATACCAAAGGGGATATCACAGGTGCCACGGTGCATGCGTGACAAATGCGAGCAAGGAGCTAGTCCAGCTCCCCCTTGGTGTGCTGGCTTACATGCACAAAGAGTAGCCCTTCAACTAGGGGCCTAAGCGCCTAAAAATTACACCCGGCCAGTCATTGTAGCCTGACTGGACGGGGAATCCTCTTTCTGTAGGTGCATTAAATGCTCGCGTGTGCTTCACTCTTCGTCCTGGCGAACCCTGCGCACAGGGAGTCTGCTGAGCGGCCACGTGGCACCGCTGTCCCGCCCGCTTAGCCCCGCTCCTGTAACGGGCGCCTACGCCCGGGAACACCCTCCCCAGCAAGCAACCTTCCCGGGAAGTGCCCAGGCAGGATTTCTCTTACTGCCCTACAAGGCAACCCCCGCAGCCCGACTACCTGTCGGGCTGGTCACTTGCCGGGCATCTCGTGCGGAGCTGCCCGGGGTCCAATCCTTCCAGGGAGCTAGCGAGGTGGCCCACGCGTCATTAAGCGGTGGTACCCCGAGTGCCACTGGTGCGATAGTAGCCCTCGGGCGTGGGCCGTCAACGCCTGTTCCCGGGTAGACCCTTCCCTGGTCGGTTGCCGGGCTACGGCCTTAACCGACGCGTGGGTCCCGAGCCGCTTCGGAGCCCTGTTTATGCGCTGCTTCAAGGCCTCTGCCGTTACGGGGAGAGTAGTGGGCGCGAGATTTCCGCCCTAACCTCCCCATTAAACACGGGTGGTTACGGCCACGCCGTGCGTTATCCCCGTTTTGGAGCGTAGTTATCCCAACGCACCCGAAGGGTGCGGATGGACCGTTGCTTAGCGCCGGGGCGTTATAAGACCCCGCCGCTGTGTTGGGGAGCAAACACTTAGCCCCCTATCTTTTCCCCTTCATCTCCAATCTTCCTCGCACTCCTACCTCCGGCCAGCTTCCGCCCGTATTTCTCATGGCGCCCCCCGCTCCCAAGAAAGGGAAAGGCTACAAGAGGCCCGCAGCCGGCAGGAGCGAGACGGCGCCCCAGAAGTCCACCTCGGAGAAGGACCAGAAGAGGAGGGAGCTGAGGGCCACGTGTGCCTTCTTCAGTTCGGCTACAACGGCGAAGCGCCCGACAAGGTCCGGCACGCCGTCGCCTTGCGATTCAACGAGTACGGGGAGACCCTCATCTTCCCCGCCGGCGCCGACCACCAGGAAAACGAGTTTCGGGTGTTCGCACGCTTCATGCTCGCCGGGTTGGTGCCTCCATACTCTCTGTTCCTTCATGCGCTCATGGAGGCATACCAGCTCCGGGTGGTGCCGCTCCACCCCACCTCCCTCTTTCTCCTCGCTGTCTTCCAATTCCCCTGTGAGGGATTTGAAGGGGTGATGCCGTCGGTGGCATTATTCCGGCACTACTTCTACCCGCGCGTCGAGCAGGCGGGGGCGATGTCTTCGGGGGTGGTGTTCCGCGCCCGCGACCGGATGAATTCGGAGTTCATCGTCCGGTCGGAGAAGAAGATTGAGAAGGAGTGGCGCGCGGACTGGTGCTGGGTCCGCGTTGAGGAGCCGGAGAAGTTCATCTTCACGCCCACCGAGCTGCCGGTGCCCAACGACATCTACAGCCGCGACGCCGAACTCCTCCTTATCGTTGAGCGGATCAAGGCCCTGCGGCTAGTGGGGCTCACCGACCTCGACGTGGCACGCACCTACATCGGCCGGCGTATAGCGCCGCTGCAGCGGCGCTCCCGCCCCGCGTGGATGTACACCGGGTCCGGGGACGCCACCCGCCTCCAGCACGGGGACGTGGCCCCGGAGGCCATCCAGGCGTGGGTGAAGGGGATCACTAGCGAGGATGCCCCCATGACGGAGCTGTGGCCAGGGGCTCCCTCCCTCCACGCCGGCGTCTCGAGGCTACACAAGATCATCAGCTCCTACCCGCCCTATGACGAGTGGGGGCTGATGTCCAACTCCCCTGCCCGGGCCCTGCGTCCTCCTCCACCCGCAACCCGTGGGAAGCGGGCGCTCGTGGAAAGTGGGGGAGAATCGGAGCCCAGCTAGCCTGACCTAGAGTCCTCCGGCGACGAGGCGGGCCAGGTTGCCGGGGTCCGAGTGGTCCTTCTCCCGGTGGAGGAGGAGGAGGATGACGAAGACGACGCGCCCCTGATCGTGCGAAGATCAAGGGCGCCCGCGGCGGGGGCCGCCGGCTCCGCAGGGGCTTCCACGGCAACCGGGGGCGCGGTAACCCCCTGGGCGCCCATGGCCCCGCGTAAGCGGGGGCTCTTTCAGGGCTTCGAGTTCAAGCTAAATCCCCCGAAGGATGGCGCCTCGTCGGGAGCCGGCAAGAGGGGGAGAGCCGATTCGCCGCCCGCCGCGCAGAGCAAGAGGACGCGCATCCGGGCCCGCACCAATGCCGGCCCAGCCGGCGCGGGGGCCATCGGCGTCGCCACGGCGCCCACCGCCGACCCAACCCCAGAGGAGGGGGAGCCGGCAACAGCTACTAACCCGTCCCTTGTCCCCATTGCACACGTTAATCCCGCCCGCTGACCTGCAACCATGCCGCCTTCTTGACTCGCAGGCAAAGTCCCGCGCACCGCAGGCGGCCCGGCAACAGCGGCCGGGACGGAAGAGGAGGAAGCTCCTCCCGCAAGCTCGGCGGCCCCGCAAGGTACCCATTCAGAGCTTCCTTGCGCTCATCGCCGGGCAACTTATCTTATTTCTAGATTCTAATTCCATTCTTTGTCGCTGTCCCGACCGTGCTTACAACGGGAGCGGGCTACGTGGTGGTTGTCCTCGGCTACGAGACCGAGGATGCGGAGACGAGGGAGGAGCCAGAAGAGGCTCCTGCGCCCAGCTCCTCCGTGGCGGGCACAACGGTGGCAATGCCCGCCGCCGCTACAGAGGCGGAGCTCGGCGGCGCATCCCGGGCCGCGCAGGCCGGGGACGCGGATCCCGCGGGCGTGGAGGAGGTTGCGGCAGGGGAGCAGCAGGAGGCTCCGCCGCAAGTGGACGACGCCCCTCCCGGCCAAATAGTGGCGCCGGGGGCCTTCTCATCGTCTGCTGTGTCCTTCGGGTCGGACTTCGGCATCCTTGCCGGGCCGACTTGGGACCCAATCACCTGGGACCCAAGCATCTACGACCAGGGGCACCAGTTCCTTGACGCGATCAAGGAGCAGCAGCCCTCGCCTTGGACCTGCCTGCTTGAGGGATGCGGCAGGAACGTTGTGGCGGGGCCGCCGCTGGCGCCAAGCACCGGTGGCCTGGAGACGCCCTCTGGAGGGATGCGGCTGGGACGCTGTGGTCGTGCACCCATCGGCAATGGGCACTGATGGAATGCACCACCACAGCGTTTTCGCGGCAATCCTCGCCTCGGAACTGCCTGGTGGAGGGATGCGACAAGGACGCGATGGCCGTGCACCCGTTGGCACTGAGCGCTGATGGCATGCACCCCCATCGCGTCTCTGCAGCCTCCCTCGCCTCTGCAACCACTTTCTTGGCTTCGCTCTAAGCTGCTCCATGGCCACCGCGCCCTTTTATAGGCGCGGTGAAGAATCTTGCCACCACGCGCGTCGAGTCACCGCGGCACACGTGGTGCCAGACTCCTTGAGGTCGGTAAGGGCCCTGCCACCGCGCGCGCCAAGTCGCCGCAACACACGTGGCGGCTCCCTCCTGCTGCAGGAACCTCAGTGTGTGGTGAGAACCTTAAAGTGTGGTTGCTACGCACACCCGGACACCGCCAAATGACACAGCCCGTGAGTGGCCCACGAGCATTACAATGTGCACAACTCCGTCCTTGCTCTGCATGTTAGATTCTTACTGAGCCCAAGATGCTGCAATTTTTTTTTGAAATACACGAAGAAAGACGCGATATGGAAAAAGCACAGGTAACCCTCCTGCCTCCCATCCCCCGGGCACAGAAGGGTCGATACCAAACTTGGGTGTGAGCACCTTTCTACTCAAGGATGCAGCTCCTACGTGATGCGTGTTGCGGGGGGCCCGGCAACGTCATGGCCCCGCGCCAGAGTAATCCGGCAGCGGGTTTTTCGTTTTCGAGGCTCCGGCAGGCCCCTGCTCACAACCAAGAATGGAAAGAGGCTTCTATGCACCTAAAGCAGGAGACAGGAGGAGAATAGACATGCAAATAATCGAGGCAACTGGAAATTCAAAGGAAAGTACTTATCTTTATTCATAAAAGCTAGCGGTTTACAATCGGGGGTTGCCCGGCTACACTAGCTCGAGAGGCATGGCAAGTGCTCAAGGTTCCAACTATTTTGCACCGGCAAGGCTTCTTCGGTTTCCAGCCGGACAGCCTCGGCCTGGTTACCTACACTACCCGGAAGGGGCCCTCCCATTTCGGATCTAGCTTGTTCCCGGCCTTCGTTCCTTGTATCCGCCGCAGGACAAGGTCTCCGATCTCAAGCTCCTGGGGGTGGGCCCGCCTGTCATGTTAACGGCGGAGTCCCTGCTGGTAGCGTGCAGCCCACACAGCAGCCCGGCATCGAAGTTCTTCGATGAAGTTTAGATCGTCAACCCTCTGCTCGTGTTGGCTATGGTTGCCGTACGCGCGTACTCGAGGGGATCCATGCTTGAGCTCGAGGGGTAGTACCGCTTCTGCCTCGTAGACAAGGGTGAAATGAGTTTCACCCGTTGCCCTGCTAGGTGTGGTCCTGATCGACCACAGCACGGGCTGGAGTTCTTCGACCCAGTGCTTCCCATGGCCTTTGAGCTTGTCAAAGGTTCTCGTCTTGAGCCCCCGCAGCACCTCTGCGTTGGCTCGCTCCGCCTGTCCGTTGCTCCTCGGATGAGCAACAGAAGCGAAGTGGATCTTGGTGCCCATGTCCTCGCGCTAGGCTTGGAACACGGTGCTTGTAAATTGTGTGCCATTGTCGGTGATGATGCCGTTAGGCACACAATGCCCTTGAAGAATTTGATGGCCGCCTGTGTGGTCACCTTCCGCACTGCGTCCACTTCCACCCACTTGGAGAACTTGTCGATGGCCACGAGCAAGTACTCGTAGCCGCCCACCGCCCTTGGCAACTTGCCGACGATGTCTAGCACCCAGACCGCGAACGGCCAGGAAGATGGGATCACTTGCAGGGCCTGCGCCGGCTGGTTGCTCTTCTTCGCATGGAATTGACACGCCTCGGACGTCCTGACCAGCTGCTCGGCATCAGCCAGCACCGTAGGCCAGTAGAAGCCGTGCCGGAACGCCTTGCCGGCCAGAGCCCGAGAGGCCACATGGTGTGAGCATGCGCCTCGACGTATCTCCTGCAGCAGCGCGCGCCCTTCGTCCTGAGGCACGCAAAGAAGCTTCACTCCATTTGCACGTCTCCGGTAGAGGTTCCCGTCCAAAAGGGCGTACATCTTGGCTTGCCGGGCTAAGTGTTCTGCGCAGTGTCATCTTCCGGGAGGGCCTCCCCCTTCAGGTAGCGGGCAACATCCATCGCCCAAGGCGGGGTTTCCCTGCTCAAGCATGCCGCTGCATCAGTGGCATGGACCTCCGCCATTGCGGGGTTTCCTTCGGTTGCCGGGGGGGCTTCCCCGGCAGCCGGCTTGGGAGCAACCGAAGGCGCAGTCCGCCTGTGCCAGAACACCCCCGTCGGAACCTTCCGGTGCTCTGCTGCCAACTTAGACAGCTCGTCAGCCACGAAGTTATCCCTGCGCTTGACGTGCTCGAATCGCAGGCCCTTGAACTTGCGTTCCAGCTTGCGGACCTCATCCATGTACGCCGCCATCTGTGGGCAGTCGTAGTCCTTGTTAACCTGGTTGATCACGAGGGTGAGTCCCCGCGAACAACCAGGCGCTTGATATCCAGGGCGACCGCCGCCCGCAACCCAGCGAGCAGCCCTGCATACTCAGCCGTGTTGTTGGTGGAGTTGGGGAAGTCGAGCTGAATGGCGAACTTCAGCTGATCGCCCGTGGGCGACTCGATGACAACCCCGACGCCAGCCCCCTGCAGGCTGAACGCACCGTCAAAGTAAAGGACCCAGTGGCCTTCGTCCAGCTTGCCGGGTAGGCTGGTCTTCGGCTCTTCTTCTTCTATGCCCGTCGAAGTTCACTCTACAACGAAATCAGCCAGAGCCGCGCTCTTGATGCTTTTGGAGTTGGTGAAGTGCAGATCGAACTCCGACAACTCCATCCTCCACTCGGCCACTCTTCCGGTGGCCTCACGATTGGTGAGGGCTCGCTCAAGGCAAAATCCCGACACAATCGTGACGCGGTGCGCCTGGAAATAGTGGTGCAGCTTGCGCGACGCAAGCAGGATCCCCAGCAAGAGCTTCGGCACTTGCGGGTATCGCGTGCGGGCGTCGCACAGCACCGTGCTGACAAAGTATACCGGGTGCTTCACGAGCCGCTTGCGCGGTGCTAGCGCCGCGGGCTCGACGGCGATCCCCGGGTCCGAGGCGGTTGCCGAGGCCTGCTCAGCCCCCTGCCCCGCAACCTCAGCCCCCGGGTAGTCTTCTTCCCTCTCGGCAACCAGCACCGAGCTAACCACTTGGTCAGTCACCGCTAGGTAGAGTAGCAGCGGCTCGCCCGGCTTGGGGGCGACTTCAGGTACTGCTTGAGATCCTAAAACGCCACCTCAGCCTCGGGGGTCCAATCGATCGGGCCCCTCTTCTTCATCACCTTGAAGAAGGGTAGGGCGCGTTCGCCCCGCCTCTAGATGAAGCGCCCCAGTGTGGCAACACGGCCGTTGAGGCGCTGAACGTCCTTCACCTTGCGGGGAGCCTCCATTTTCTCGATAGCCTCTATCTTCTTTGGATTGGCTTGAATCCCCCTGTGCGAAACCAAGAAACCCAGAAGCTGACCCGGGTCCACACCAAAGGTGCATTTCTCAGGGTTCAACTTGAGCTTGATCCTGCGGAGGTTATCAAACGTCTCCCATAGGTCATCAATCAGCGAGTCCCCACAGTTGGATTTGATGACGATGTCGTCCATGTAGGCCTCTATATTCCGGCCTAGCTGGGGTCCCAAACACTCGCGGAATGCACGCTGGAATGTTGAGCCCGCGTTCTTCAACCTGAAAGGCTTGCACGTGTAGTAGTAGCAGCCAACCGGGGTGATGAATGCCATTTTTTCCTCTTCTTTGACTGCCATCTTAATTTGATGGGAGCCAGAAAATGCATCCAAAAAACACAGCAAATCGCAACCGGCAGAGGAATCTACTATTTGATCAATGCGAGGTACAGGGAAAGGATCTTTAGGACACCCACAGTTTAGATCAGTAAAATCCACACACATGCGAAGTTTATTCCCCCCCTTGGGTACTACTATAGGATTTGCTAACCAAGTGGGGTACAGTACTTCCCTGATGGCTCCCACAGCTTTGAGCTTGTCCACTTCTTGCTTGATGAAATCTTTGCGCTCTTGTGCTTGCCGGCGAATCTTCTGCTTGACGGGGTGGGCGTCCGGACGCACCGCGAGTCGATGCTCGATCACCTCCCTAGGGACTCCGGGAAGGTCCGATAGTTCCCAAGCGAACACATCAGCGTTCTCCCGGAGGAAAGTGATCAGGGCGCTTTCCTATTCGGCAGTGAGGTTTGCACTGACGGTGACGGTGCGCTCCTCATTGCCGGCTTGGAGGGGCAGCTTCCTCACCTTGGCGGCCTCCACCTTGAGCTTTAGGCCCTTGCCGGGGCGTGAGCTCGGGCCTGGGCCTCCCCCGGCAAAGTCTTGCAGGGTAGCGTGGGCCTTCTTCGCTGCGAGGCCGTCGTCCGGTAGCAAGCCTACACTCCCGGCAACGTCTTCGTCACCGGAGTCGGCTGCGGCGGCGGCCTTGATGACCTCACCTATGCACCAGGCTGCGTCCTTGAGATCGCACCTGATGGAGAGAACTCCATACGTGGACGGCATCTTCATCACGCTGTAGGCGCCGTGAGTTGCCGCCATGAACTTGATCAGCGCTGGCCGACCAAGGATCCCGTTGTAGGGCAACGGGGTGTGCGCCACATTGAACACTAGGCGCTCAGTCTTGAACGCTTCCCGGGACCCGAAGATAACCGGCAGCGTGATGCGCCCCAAGGGGCACACGATCCCGGGGTTCACTCACCGGAACGGGTCAGTGGGCTTCAGCTACCCCAGCGGCAGCTGAAGTTTCTTCACTAACCTGGCGAACAGGAGGTTCAACCCCGCTCCGTTGATCACCGTCATGTTGTTAATGATCGGTGAGACCACAAAGGGTAAAACCCCTGAACCTAGCTGCCGGGCTGGGTGATCATAGGCGCTGAAATTGATCGGCACGTGCGACCAATTCAGCGGCTGCTGCACCTCCGCGTCCGGCAGCAAAGCCCACACCTCCCGGGTGAGGCGCTTCACCGTGGCGTGGGATGAGAGAACGTAAGCTCCACCATGGATGCAGGCGACGCCACGAGGCTCCTGGAAGCCGGGCTCGTCGCCCCCACTGCAATCAGACTCGTGCTGCTCCTCAGCGCGGGCGTTGTCTTGTCCCCGGGGAGGGCGCTCCGTGCCGACACGGGCCTGGCCACGTCCCCCCAGGGCTTCTCCTTGGCCGGCAGCCCCACCAGCAGGCTTCGGCCCCGCTCTGGGGTCGTTGGGGCAATCTCGGGAGAGATGCCCGATGTCGCCGCAATTGAAGCAGGCACCGGCCGCTCGGCGCTCTTCGTGACGCTGCTCGCGCCTCTGCTTGATGCCTTGCAGGATGCGGCAATCCTGCGCGTCGTGGGTAGTGTTGGCATGGATGGGGCAGCGGGACGCGTCGCCTGGCTTACCGTCAGACCCGCCACCGGGTGAGGCCTTTTTCGCGGGCCTCGCGGTAGCCCCCGACTCCGCGCCGAGGACTTGCTTCCCATTATGCTTCCGGGAGCTCTTCTTCTGCGAGCCCTCAGCTGGGGTCACGAAAGCCTTAGCTGCCAGCTCGGGCACCAAGCGCCCTTCCTCGGCCATGGCACACTTGTGAGCCAGGGCGTAGAGATCCTGCGTCGTACGGATCCGATGTGTGTTCCACTTCTCCCGCATCTTGGGGTCGCGGACAATGATGGCGAAGGTGTTAACGATGGCGGCGGCCTCCACCTCCGGGATGGAGTAGGAAAGGCTGGAGAAGCGGTTGACGAAGCTCCGCAGCGTCTCTCCCGGCTTCTGCACCGCGGTGTGCAGCTCCGCCATGGTTCCCGGGCGTTTGTAGCCATCCTGGAATGCGCTCACAAACTGCTCACGCAAGTCTGCCCAAGTGGCTATGGACCCAGCAGGCAAGTTGAGCAGCCACGTTCTCGCTGCCCCTTGAGGACCATCGGGAACAAGTTAGCCCTGACCTTGTCGTCGGCGTCGATGGCTTGCATCCCCAACGTATAGGTCAGGAGGAAATCCTTCACGGTCCCGTCATACGTCCCAAGCGCTGGCGCTCGGAACTTGCGGGGCCATGTTACCCGGCGCAGCTCGCAGGTGAACGTGGTGCAGTCGTCCTCGGCGCCCATGGGAGCATCCTCCTGCTCCTCCGGGTGCAGGCGCTCTGCCTCGCGCCGGCACCGGTGCTCCAGGCACTGGCGGAGATCCCCCTGTTGGCGGGCGTTCAGGACACCGCACGCGTCACCCCGTGTGGCGGTTGGTGAAGAATCTGAGGATCCCTCAGGATCCCCGCCTCCTTGCCCTCCCTGCGGGGGAGGGTTTTCTCCCTGCCCCGAGGCGCGGGCCACGTCTCCGTGTCCCCGGTTTTGCCTGCGGCCTGAGCCAACCGGGGCGCCCTCGCCTTGCGGCTGCCGGGCGGCGAGCGCAAGGAGCGCCTCCAGCTCCGCACTCCATGCCTCGTCCGCCGGCGTGCCCTGCGGCGGCTCGGAGCGTACCATGACACGTGCGGCGATGATTGCCTCCGCCGGGTTTGGGCGGGAGGCTGCCGGTTCTCGGAGCGGCTGCCCTCCACCCAGTCCCCGGGCGCCCTCGGGTGAGTTGGGCGCGAATCGGTCAGCGTCGCCTGCGATGCGCCATGTTCCTGGCGCAGCATTGGCTGCGGATCGTCGGTCTGGGAGAGTGCTCGCAGACCGGCGCGTGCGGCATTGTGGCCGCTCGCGCGACTGGCTCCTGTGCTAGGAGCCGCCGGCCCCCTCATCCGGTTGTCCGCCGACGGCCGAGGGGGCGGTGGGGGCTGCTGCGACTGCGGCTGCTGCACCCGGGAAGGCTCAGGATCGCCCTGATCCTGCGACGTGCGCCGCACGTCATGCGACCGGGGTGTGCGCCGCCGGGGGGCCACGCGGGTCGATCCTCGAGTCACCAGCCCGCTTGGGGGGCATGATGGTTGGTTCGGCTGTTGGGGAAGATGGGGCTGATGCAGTTGTAGTCGACGGCGCCAGTGGTCACCGGCGAGCTCTCCTCACGCACCCCCTACCTGGCGCGTCAGATGTCGTAGCATGGGGCTCAGACACCGGGGATGCGCTGGCACCCCCCGTTTTGGTTTGGCAATGGGCGATGGGGATCGCTCCGGCGATCGCCGGCGAGGCCAATGCAAGGCGTCGGAGCACAACGAACACGAGAACACTTTTTACCTAGGTTCGGGCCACCCTGAGGTGTAAAACCCTACGTCCTGCCTCCGAGTTTGTTATTAGCCGGTGAACATGGGTTTACAAGTTGCCGGGCGGAGTCTCCGGTTGCTCTCTCTCCTTAGCTAAGTGCTACTTGCTATTCTTGGCCTGAGCTAGTATGGATCCGAACCCTTTGACCGTTGGCGCGGGTCCTCCTTTTATACCGAAGGGGATACCACAGGTGCCACGGTGCATGGGTGACAAATGGCGAGTAAGGAGCTAGTCCAGCTCCCCCTCGGTGTGCTGACTTACATGCACAAAGAGTAAGTCTGCAACTAGGGGCCTAAGCGCCTAAAAATTACACCCGGCCAGTCACTGTAGGCTGACTGGACGGCGAATCCCCTTTCTGTTGGTGCATTAAATGCTCGCGTGTGCTTCACTCTTCGTCCTGGCGAACCGTTCGCACAGGGAGTCCGCCGAGCGGCCACGTGGCGCCGCTGTCCTGCCCGCTCGGCCCCGCTCCTGTAACGGGCGCCTGCGCCCGGGAACAGCCTCCCCGGCAAGCAACCTTCCCGGCAAGTGCCTAGGCGGGATTTCTCTTGCTGCCCTACAAGGCAACCCCCGCAGCTCGGCTAGCCCTGCCGGTCTGGTGACGTGCCGGGCAGCTCGTGCGGAGCTGCCCGGGGTCCAATCCTTCCGGGGAGCAAGCGAGGTGGCCCACACGTCATGTAGCGGTGGTACCCCGGGTGTCACTGGTGCGACAGCAGATAACCATCCGAGGGGGCCTGTGGCCCCTAGCATCGGAGCCAGCCCTGCGAGCGACCTCAACGTCGCACGCGCCAGCCAGCGAGCCCCCTCGTGGGTTGAAGACACGCAGCAACAGCTGCGCCACGAGCGGGCGGAGGGCAGCCGAAGGCATACGGCGACTAGGTGGAGGGCAGCCGGTCGGAGAACCGACAGCCTCCCGCCCAAACCCCGGCGGAAGCTATCATTGCAGCGCATGTCATGGTGCGCTATGAGGCACCACAAGGCACGCCAAAGCATGACGCATGGAGCGCAGAGCTGGACGCGCTCCTCGTGCTCACTGCCCAACAGCTGCAAGGTGAGGGCGGCCCGGCCGGTTCGAGCCGGGGACAGAACACGGGACGTGGAGACGCGCCCCGCATCTCGGGGCATGGACAGCACCCTCCACCATCGGGAAGACAAGCAGACGAGGATCCCGAGGGCTACTACTCGGACTTGTCACTGACCGTCACGCCAGGTGACGCGCGAGGCGTTCTGAACGCCCGTCAGTAGGAAGATCTCCGCCAGCGCTTGTCCAGAGGAGTAGGAAGACGCTCTCATTCGCGCCGATGATGGCTGCGCCACGTTCTCTCGCGAGCTTCGCCAGGTGACATGGCCACGCCAGTTCCGAGCGACAATGTTCGGGACGTATGACGGGACCATGAATCCCAAGGACTTCCTCCTGACCTATACGTTTGGCATGCATGCTATCGGTGCCGACGACAAGGTCAGCGCCAACTGGTTCCCGAGGGTCCTGGAAGGATTAGCGAGGACTTGGTTGCTCAACCTGCCCGCCGGGTCCATTTCCTCCTGGGCTGACCTGCGCGAGCAATTTGTGAACGCGTTCCAGGGCGGCTATAAGCGCCCGGGAACCATGTCGGAACTACACACGGTAGTGCAGAAACCGGGGGAGACGTTGCGGGACTTCACCAACAGGTTCTCCAATCTCTCCTACTCCATCCCTGAGGTGGAAGCGGCCGCCATCATCAACACTTATGCAATCAACGTCCGTGACCCGAAGATGCGTGAGAAGCTGAACACGCACCGGATCCAGACGACAAGGGATCTTTACGCTCTCGTGCACAAGTGTGCCATGGCCGAGGAAGGGAGCTTAGCGCCTGAGCTTGCCGCCAAGGTGGCGGCGAACCCACCCGAGGGCTCCCGGAAGCGCGGCAGGAAGCAAGTGCTTGCCACGGAACCGGGGGCTCCCCAGAGGCCCACCAAGAAGGCGGCATCGACGGGAGCATCGGGTAGAAAGTCGGCGGCGGCCACACTCTGCCCCATCCACACCAACGCCACCCACGACGCGCACGACTGCCGCACTCTCCAGACCATCAAGGAGAAGCGCGAGCAACGCCCCGAGGAACGCCGCGCTGCCGGGGCTTGCTTCAACTGCAGGGATATCAGGCACCTGTCCCGAGATTGCCCGAACAACCCCCGCAACGGAGCGGGCCAGGGTGCAGCCGGCGACGACAAGGGGGAACCCGCAGGGGGTCACGGACAAGCCTCGCGGCAAGCAGCGCGAGGTCGACTGCAATGACGACGCCGACGAGCTCGACTTCCAGCAGCCTCGCAACGTCGGTTGCATTCACGGGGGAGCATACGCTCGGACGTCTCACGCTGCCGTGAAGCGGCTTACGCATGAGGTCTACGCTCTCCTCCCTAGCGTGGAGGCGCAGCAACCGTTGAGGTGGTCGCATGTGCCGATCACCTTCAACTCGGACGATCACCCGATTCGTCCCTTGGGATCAGGGGTGCTCCCCCTTGTGGTGTCACCGATCATAAACAACGTGACGGTGACCAAGGTACTGGTGGACAACAAAGCAAGCCTTAACCTCCTGTCCGCCAAGCTGGTGGAGAAGCTTCAGGTGCCTCTGGAGCAGATGAAGCCCACCGACCCGTTCCGGGGAATCAACCCCGGAGGGGTGCAGCCCATGGGGCGGATCACGCTCCCGGTGACCTTCGGGTCTCAGGAGACGTTTCGGACTGAGCATGTCATTTTTGATGTAGCTCACACTCCGTTGCCACACAACGGGATTATTGGTCGGCCGGCGCTGATCAAGTTCATGGCGGCAACCCATTGCGCCTACGGCGTGATGACGATGCCGTCAACATACGGCGTACTCTCCATCAAGTGTGACCTGAAGGACGCTGCTTGGTGCGTAGGCGAGGTCGTGAAGGCCTCCGCAGTGGCGGATCCCGGCGACTACGATGTTGCCGGGGACCAGGATCCACTTGCGGGTGAACAACCCGCACAGAAGAAGGCACGAGCCGCTCCTGGACAGGACACCGGGGGCAGGTCCAGCTCCAGCCCGCGCGTTAGCAAGGGCGCGACGCTGAAGAAGGAGGGCACCAAGGTCAAGAAGGTGCCCCTGCATACCGGCAACAAGGCACTCACCGTCTCCGTCGGTGCAAGCCTCGGCGACAAATAGGAAAGCGCCCTCGTCGCCTTCCTTCGGGAGAACTCTGACGTGTTCGCTTGGGAGGCGTCAGATCTCCCCGGAGTCCCCAGGGAGGTGATCGAGCATCAGCTGGCGGTGCAGCCAGACGCGCAGCCCGTCAAGCAGAAGGTTCACCGGCATGCACAGGAACGCAAGGACTTCATCCAGCAGGAAGTGGAAAAGCTCAAGGACGTCGGGGCAATCAGGGAAGTGTTGTACCCTACTTGGTTAGCAAATCTTGTTGTAGTCCCTAAGGCTGGAAATAAATTGCGCATGTGCATAGATTTCAATGATCTCAATCGTGCATATCCTAAGGACCCCTTCCCTGTACCCCGAATCGATCAAATAGTAGATTCTACAGCAGGTTGTGAGTCTTTGTGCTTTCTGGATGCCTTCTCCGGCTACCATCAGATAAAGATGGCGGTCGAAGATGAAGAGAAAATAGCGTTCATCACCCCTGGTTGGTTGCTACTGTTATACGTGCATGCCTTTCGGCTGAAGAACGCGGGCTCGACATTTCAGCGTGTTTTGCATGAGTGTTTGGGACCCCAGCTAGGCCGGAATATCGAGGCCTACATGGATGATATCGTCATCAAGTAGCGGCATAGGGACTCGCTCGTCGGTGACCTGTAGGAGATGTTCAACAACCTCCGCAGGATCAAGCTCAAGCTTAACACCGAGAAGTGCACGTTCGGTGTGGACTCGGGGCACTTGTTGGGCTTCCTGGTTTCTCACAGAAGATCGAGGCGATCGAGAACATGGAGGCACCCCGCAAGGTTAGAGACGTCCAGTGCCTCAACGGGTGCGTTGCAGCGCTCGGGAGTTTCATCTCAAGGCTGGGTGAGCGAGCCCTACCTTTCTTCAAGGTGATGAAGAAGGGCCTAATCAATTGGACCCCCGAGGTGGAAGCGGCGTTCCAGGACTTGAAGTAGTACCTAAAGTCGCCGCCAGTCCTCGTCGCCCCCAAGCCGGGCGAGCCGTTGCTGCTATACTTGGCAGCGACGGACTAGGTAGTGAGCTCCGTGCTCGTTGCCGAGAGGGAAGAGCAAGTCCCGGGGGCTGAGACAGGATGGCCGGGGGCTCCCGGCGAACTGGAGGAACCCACGGTTACCACCTCTACCCCTGGACCCGAGGGACAGCCCACGCAAGCTGCCCCCTGCAAGCGGCTAGTGCAGCATCCCATGTATTTCGTCAGCACGGTGTTGCACGATGTTCGGGTACGGTACCCGCAGGTCCAAAAGCTTCTGCTTAGGATCCTGCTCGCTTCACGGAAGCTGCGCCATTACTTTCAGGCACACAGCATCACGGTGGTGTCGGGGTTCTGCCTAGAGCGGGCCCTCGTCAACCGTCAAGCCACCGGGAGGGTGGTCGAGTGGAGAATGGAGCTGGCGGAGTTTCGGCTATGTTTCGCGAATACCAAAAGCATCAAGAGCGCCGCTCTCGCCGACTTCGTCGCGGAGTGGGCATCGACAGGCATAGAGGAAGAAGAGCCAGAAGCAAGCCTTCCCGACAAATTGGATGAAGGGTACTGGGTCATGTACTTCGACGGCGCCTTCTGCCTGCAGGGTGCCGGTGCCGGAGTGGTGATCGAGTTGCCCACTAGAGACCAACTCAAGTTCGTGATACAGCTCGACTTCGCCAACTCCACCAACAACACAGCAGAGTACAAGGGGCTGCTGGCCGGGCTACGCGCGGCGATCGCCCTCGACATCAAGCGCCTGGTTGTTCGCGGGGACTCACAACTCGTGATAAACCAAGTAAACAAGGACTACGACTGCCCCCAAATGGCAGCGTACGTGGAGGAAGTGCGAAAAGGAGAGTACAAATTCAAGGGACTTCGGTTTGAGCACGTGAAGCGCAAGGACAACTTTGTTGCAGATGAACTGTCCAAGTGGGTAGCGGAACGCAGCAAGGTGCCTCCTGGGGTGTTCGTACAGAGGCAGTCAAAGCCCTCTGTCGATCCCAAGACGGTTGCCGAGAAAGCCCCTCCGGCAACTCAAGGAGACCCCGCAGCTGCAGGGCACCATGCCACCAAACTTGTGGCATGCACGAGCGGGGAACCGCCACCTTGGGGGATGGATATTATTCGTTACCTCAAGGATGGGACCCTCCCGGAGAAAGACGTTGCCGTGGAGCGAGTAGCCTGGCAAGCCAAAATGTACGCTCTGGTGGACGGGGAACTCTACCGGAGGCATCCTAACGGACTTATGCTCCTCTGCGTGCCCCAAGAAGAAGGGCGCACGTTGCTGGAGGATATACATCGAGGCACATGCTCGCACCATGTGGCCTCCAGGGCGCTAGCTCGGTAAGCATTCCGACACGTCTTCTACTGGCCACTAGCATTAGCTGATGCCGAACAACTAGTCAAGACCTGTGACGCGTGCCAGTTTTTCAAGGGCATTGTGTGCCGGTTTGGTGGGCCTAACGGCATCATCACCGATAATGGCACACAATTCACTAGTGCGGTGTTCCAAGCCTACTGCGAGGACATGGGCACTAAGATTCACTTTGCCTCCGTCGCTCATCCGAGGAGCAACGGGCAAGTGGAGCGAGCCAACGCGGACGTGCTGCGGGGGCTCAAAACAAGAACCTTTGACAAGCTCAAGGGCCACGGGAGACACTGGGTTGAAGAACTCCAGCCCGTGTTGTGGTCACTGCGGACCACACCAAGTCGGGCGACGGGCCAAATTCCGTTTGCCCTCGTCTACGGGGCAGAAGCTCTGCTGCCCCTCGAGCTCAAGCATGGGTCACCTCGGGTACGCGCGTACAACGACAAGAGCCAACACGTGCAGAGGATTGATGACCTTACCTTCATCGAGGAGATTCGATGCCGGGCTGCTGTGCGAGCTGCAGGCTATCAGCAGGGACTCCGTCGTTATCACAACAGGAGAGTCCGTCCCCGGGGGCTCGAGGTTGGAGACTCCGTCCTCCGACGGATACAAGGAATGAAGGCCGGGAACAAGTTGACGCCAATCTGGGAATGCCCTTTCCGAGTAGTGCAGGTGACCAGACCGGGGGCTGTCAGGCTGGAAACCGAAGAAGGCTTGCCAATGCCCAATAGCTGTAACATTGAGCACCTACGCAAGTTCTACCCGTGCAACGATGGCGCCTTACCCACGGGTGACGCTGCTGCAGCGTGCCTCTTGAAGCTAGTGTAGCCGGGCAAGGCCCGATTGTAATCCACTAGCACAAAGTTGAATAAAGATAAGTGTTGTTTCAATGAATATTATGCTTTACTATTAATGTGAGCTTCTGTCTTCTGCTGTTGGTGCACAGAATTGCCTCCTCATCCTTGGCTGTGAGCAGGGGGCTGTCGGAACCCCGAAAACCAAGCTCGTTGCCGGGACACCCTGGAACGAGGCCTAGCAGTTGCCGGACCCGTCCGCAATGTGCTACGTGCCGGCAAAGCACCATGGAACTTTGAGAATGCTCACACCCAAGTCTGAGGTCGACTCTTCAGTGCCCGGGGCCTGGGAGGCAGGAGGTTATCCAGTTTGTGTTGTTTTTCGTGCATTTCGAAAATTTTTGCTATACACCTTTGGCATTGCAAGAATCTGACATGTAGGGTAAAGATGGGTAAGCTCAGTCCTCATGTAGCTAGAGCGTAGGAAGGACGCTTGCGGGGGAAGGACGCCCCCCACATGTGGCTCGCGTGTCCGTCCCGAAGGCGTGCGTGCTGGGGTAGTTAACCTGCAGGCGGAGTTACTGGCCGCTGCTGTTCGGTCCTAGGTCGGCACCGCGGGTCCGTCCCGGGTCCCTAGTCTGGCCGAGCACGTAGTTGGCAAGTCCCCGGATGCGCAAGGTTAAAACTCGGGAAGGACAGAGCCCTTCCCCAACAAGTTAGTCTTAGGCGGAAAAGCAAGTAAAATAACATTGGATATATTAAAACCTGAACAAACAAGTTCAAAAATAGCATTTAGAATGACAAGAGAGGGCTAACACAAAGGAGTTCTAAGGCGCCTTGCGCCACTTGCAGGAAAGTAAAAACCAAAAATGAGCAGATAATTATGCACGAGGTGCTCCCGAGGCGGCTGCTTCGGCGTCAGGTGCCTCCTCGATGCCGGGGGCTTCTCTGGCGGCCTCCTCGTCGACAGCTTCGGCTTCATCGACCTTGCCCTGCATCCGCGCCACCATCTCGTCCACCATGCCCTGCACCGCTTCCCGGTGGGTCTTGGCGTCTTCCTCATCTGATCAGGCATCGAAGTCAGGATGGGCGGAGTGGACCCGGGTAAGGATTTGCCCGACGACCTGCTCGGCTGCAAGGCCGACCTGCCGGTCCCCGAAGTTCGTGACGCAGTTCTGCAAGCCGTGCACCCGGCCGACGAAGTCTGCAAAAAAGGAGGCGAAGTTGCCCATGTTCGCCCCATCGAAGGAGGTCACTGGGATGTCGAACCCCTGCAGCGCCTCCACCGCCGAGTCCACCAGCTTGTTCAGCCTAGCTACCTCCCCCATCCTGCGTGCCCGCAGCTCGGTTGCACGCACCGCGAGCCTCCTGGGTCTGCCGCTTGTGCTCGCGGCATTCGGACTTCAGCTTGCCGATCTCGGACGCCTTCTTGGTGTTGTCCTCGTCGACGTGCCGGAGCTCTTTGCCGTGCCATGTCAAGCTTGCCCTGAAGGGACGAGCCGGCATCCTGGGCAGCCTTGCGCTGCCCCGCCCGCTCGTGCTCCCAGGAGCGAGCCTGGTCTTGCAGCTCTTTCTCCCGGCGTGCCGAGGCTTCGGCTGCCGTCGCAGTCGCCGTCTCCAGCTCTCCGACCTCACGACAGAGGCACTGGATCTCCAGGGAGTAGTGGGACAGTAAGTCCGTCTTCTCCCGGAGACGCACCTGGAACGAGTCCAGAGCCGCCTGGTGCTCTTCCTCGCTCTTGGCATGCATGGCCTTCACCAGTTCGAGCTCCCGCTAGTGCTCTTGCTGGAGGTCCCATTGTTGCCGGAGGACTTCAGCCTCCGGCACCCCTTGCACAGCGGGCGCTGTCCTAGTTTGCTGCGCCTGCTAGACCTCCCCTCGGAGCCGTTGCAGCTCAGTGCGCTGCTCCTCCGCCTCCCGTCGCGCGGCGCCCAGTTCCGCCACCCCACGAGCATGGTGCTGCTGCGCGTCGTTGAAGAAATCGACGAACATCTGCTGTTGCTGCTGGATGTTGTCGATCACTTGGTGCCCCTGTTGGAATACGCTGGGGTCGAAAGCGATCCGACCCGACGACCGCCCGGCGAGCTCCCCTTCTCCCAGGCTGAAGGCAGCTCCGGCAGAGGAGGAGGACCCCGCCGCAACCGTCTGCGACCCCGAGGCCGCGTCAAGGTTTGATGACACGCCTCCGACTTGGCCGAGCCCTGCCGCTCCTTGCCCATCCAAAGGGGCGGGCTGGGGCCTCGGGTGCTTCTCCAAGGCGCCGCTGCTTGCTTCGGCTGGCAGAGACTGCCACATGCCACTTGCCGCAGGCAGCACCGTCTGTGTGGCGTCACCTGTGGCAAAAGTCGCGTCCCCGGCATACACCGGGGCAGGTTGCTGGAGGGTTCCGGCGGAGCCAACCTCCTCCGGAGCATCCTCGTCGACCTCGCCGGTGAGGTCGATTATCCGCACCTCGGTGGGCGCGGGCGTAGCCGGAGCATCCGCAGCAACTGCACGAAGAGCACCTGCGTCAATCTAGGAGATGGCGCAGGTAAGTGAAAGAAATATTTGAGCTTGCACATACCTGCCGCCAGGCCGGTGCCCTGTGAGCTTGAGTCAGGGACCCTTGTGTCCCCAGCCGCCGCTGCCGCCGCAGTGACAGCCGCATCAGCGGCGTCTTGGTCACCGCCACCCGACATCGGGCGAGGCTTCTTGGTCGGGGCCAGCGGCGAAGTGCTGGCCTACCCCCTCTTCCTCGAAGACCTGGGAAATATAAAAGTAAGCTAACAAGATATGTAAAATTTCTGAAAACCAAAGTGTTTAGAGCAACGTCAAACTCACCCCGGAGGGTTGAGCTTGAGCACCCTGTCTGTTAGGATGCTCCTCGTCGGGGGGCCGCTTAGTACGGGGGGAACTGGCAGAGCCGCCGGGGTAGCCGGGGCGGCTGCTACAGCCGCACCGCTGCCGTCAGAGGCCCCAGTCCCTGCATCGGCGTGAGGCTCCTTAGGCTGTGGGCTGGCCTCCTTTCTGCGCGCTCGCTCCGCCGCAGACCGCCTCACCAAGGGGATGTCATCTTCGTCATCGTCCTCCTTCGGCGCGACCCCGCTGGCTTCCGGGGGAGCGCCGCCGCCGTTGTCGTCGTCGTCAGAGTCTCCTCCGACGCCCAGCGAGGAGTCGTCGGAGTCCGAGTCCTCCGACCTGGTGGAGCCCTGGTCCTGGCCCCCCTTCCCCGAATCGGAAGCCAGCTCCTTTCCCTTGCGAGGCCTGGGTGGCGGGGGGGAGGGCTGCACCGAGTGTTTCTCCACGATCCCCCACTCATCGTAGAGTGGGAGATCCCGGGCTCCCGTGTTCGGTATCCCGAGGTGGAGCTGGTGTGCTCCGAGCGGCGGCAACCGGAAGGCTTTGTCCTCGCCGATGATGCCCTTCACCCAGAACTGCACCTCTTCCGGCAAGAGCTCAGTGCGCTGCAGCCGGGTTCGGTCGCCCGGCCCGGTATACAACCATGCTGGATGTGAGCACCGCTGCAGGGGGGCCATGCGCCTCCCGATGAAGGGGCGCGCCACAAACCGTGTCCGTGAGCCCAGCCTCGCGGAGTGCCCTAGTGTTGGCGCAGATCAGGGCTAGCTCCTCGTCCTTCTGGTCGCGAAGTGTCCAGTCGTCAGAGCCCTTTGGGGGTCCTAGGGGCTCCTCGTGGAATTTCTGGAGCTCGTCGGTGCGCACCCAGCACCAGTCGCGGCGCCACTCGTGCTAGATCTTCTTCTTCCCCAGCCGGATGAACTCTGACTTGAGCCTGTCGCGGAACCGGAACACCACACCCGACGACAGGGGAGCCTTCGCCTCCATCCTCGGATAGTAGTAGTGGCGAAACAGAGCCACCGACGGCATCATCCCCGCGAATGCTTCACAGAGGTGTTGGAAGACAGCCAATGTGAAGAAGAACGTGGGGTGCATTTGAGCCAAAATGAGCCCGTAGGTCTCCATGATGGCAGAGAGGAAAAAGGAATGTGGCGGCATGAACCCAGCTAGGATGAACCTCCCGAAGATCCGAAAGTACTGCAGGTCGCGCTCTGTGCCAATGGGGAGAACCCACGTCGGCCCATACTCATTATGCTTGGTGGCGAGTGCCAGGACCATCTTATCCACCCCCTCGCCGTTGTACCCGGGGGGAAGAGGCGAATTTGGCCCACATCTCTTCATCCTTCTGGGCTCGGTCTGATAGCTCTTTCTTGCTGGCCTTCTCGCGCTTCTCTCCTTTGCTGGTGCTCCCCTTGGGTCGGTTCTAGCCCTTGGAAGACATCGGTGGGAGTTGGGGAGTGATTTGGCTGGAGTTGGGGCGCGGGCAGCTTGGGGGGCAATGGCGGAAATAGGAAACAATGGGGACTGCCCACCGCCAGCCTCAGGTATTTATCAGGGCTGGCGAGCTTCAACGGACACCCCCACGATCGGCAATAAAGTGCCCTAAAGAATCAGGAATTAAGATGGGGGTGCGCGACGTGGCCTTAACTCTCCGGTGATTATGGGGGATAAGGCACGAAATCGTTCGCCCGGCCGTTTCGCTCGGAAGAGTGGAACTGTAAATGCGGCCCACAAGGCCGGGTGCCGGGGTACTCCCCTGGGGACCCACGAGTCGGATAGGGCGTAGCCTGGCCACCGACCAAGGATAGCACTCACCGGGGCCTCAAGGATGCCGGCCCACGCCTGAGGGCTACTGTCATACCAGTGGCCCACGGGGTCCCACTGATACTGGACGCGTGGGTCGCTTGTGACAAAGCCCCGCCAGGTTGGCCTCCCGGGAACGATAGGCCCGGGAAGCCCGCCCCAAGGAGACGGTCGTCAGTGAAGACAGAGCCAAGGGCCGAGACAGGAGAAGCACCCGCTTCGGTGGGTACCCGGGAACTCTGGTCTCGGGAAGTGGAAAGAACACTGCCCCGGCAACTGGCCGGGTGCGCTAGCTTGGAAGGGGCTCCCCAGCAACCCGCGCTCGGGCATGCAGGTGGGGCCCGTAGAAACAGTGAAGACAGAACGAGACAGCGGACGCAGTGCATTTAATGCACCGACAGGAGTCACATCGGCAGGGCAAGGCTAGGGCGTCTACCCTATAATACATTTTTTCTACCGTGTACAGTGGCCTGGGCGCTGCATGGCGCCCAGAGTGGATCAACAGTAGTGTAATTCCTGTGGGGATGACACGCGTGTAGGAGACGTGTCGCGCTACATGCATCGGCACCTATGGTATCCCTTTGTCTATAAAAGGAGGACCAATGCCACCGGTCAAAGGGTTCCAAGCCCAGTTAGAGCAATAGTCAGTAGTAGCAAGGAGTATCGCTCCCGTAGGCAGAAAACTCTCTAAGGAGAGCAAGTAGCTCCCAGGGAACCCCCCGGGGCACCCTGTAAAACACACACAAATATTCGTGAATACAACTTCAACCAGGACGTAGGGTGTTACACCTCCGGGTGGCCCAAACCTGGGTAAACTCACGCATGAACACTTCGTGTCTTTCATCACGCCGGCGATCGCCGGAGCAATCACCTTCGCCCTCCACCGAACAAAAAAGGGGGTGCTCGGCTTCCCCGGTGCAGGAGACCCGTGCTCCGACACTCGGGCATTCCGCTTCTTCGTGCACCTCGCCCTTCAAGACGCGGATAATCGGTGTCATCCAAGAGGTGGAGTGTCGATTACCATGCTGGTCTTTGAAGCTTCGTCAAGGGTGTCGGCTTCTTCCTTTAGAGATTGGGCGCGAATCACTTCAAAGAATGCACCGGGTGGCAGCGGTTCTTTGGAACCGGCCGTTCGGGCTAACCTGTCGGCTAGGTGATTTTCTCCTCGTGGAATGCGTCGCGCCTCCATGCCCAGGAAATACCGTTCCATCTTGCAAACTTCTTTGATATATTTCTTCATTCTTTCATCAAGGCATTGATATGACTTGTCCATTTGGTTTATCACCAGTTGGGAGTCTCCTTGGATGAGAAGGTGTCGGACTCCCATGGCCTTGGCGAATCGAAGTCCGAGAAGGAGAGCCTCATATTCTGCCATATTGTTGGTGGCATTGAAGTCAAGATGGGCGGCATACTCCAAGATCTTGCCTTCGGGGCCGATGAGTATGACTCCAGCCCCCGCACCGTCGAGGCGCTTAGAGCCATCGAAACTCATTATCCAATGTGGTTTGGGGGCCTCGGTCTTGGATGTGATTTCTTCCGGCGGGGCTAGTGGAGCATGCCACTCGGCCACAATGTCAGCTAGGACTTGGGATTTTATGACCGTTCTCGCTGTGAGTTCCAACGAGAAGGGAGCCAATTCTGTTGCCCATTTGGCGATTCTTTCGGTGGCCTCCTTATTGCCGAAGACTTCCTTGAGTGGGAAGGTAGTTGGCACCATGATGGTGTGGCCCATGAAGTAATGACGGAGTTTTTGAGAGGCCATGAGGAGGGCATATGCGATCTTCTCGATCTGGGTGTATGGACCATTTGCTCCTCCCAAAGCTTCGCTCACGTAATATACCGGGCGTTGTGACCCGTCTTCTTCCTTCACAAGTGCTACACTTACGGCGACCGAGGTCACGGCAAGGTACAGGAGCAAAGGCTCCCCCTGCTTTGGGCTCGTGAGAAGTGGAGGGGTCGACGGTGAGCTCTTTGAAGGCCCTTTGAACTTTGTCGGTCCACTCAAAGTTGTCGAGGCTTCTCAAGGCATTGAAAAAACGAAGACCCTTCTTGGCTGACCGGGCGACGAATCGTCCCAAGGCCGCCATTCTTCCTGCTAGGCGTTGCACATCTTTGACGGAGCGAGGAGGCTCCATCTCTAGGATGGCCTGGATTTTCTCCGGGTTGGCCTCGATCCCTCGTTGAGAGACAAGGAAGCCCAAGAGTTTTCCTCCTCGAACTCCGAATGCGCACTTTTCCGGATTGAGCTTTACGCCATACTTGCGGAGATTGTCGAAGGTTTCTTGCAAGTCCTTGGGATGGGTTTTCGCAATTTGACTTTTGATGACAGCGTCGTCAACGTAGACTTCGGCGTTTCTCCCCAATTGTTCTTTGAGGATGAGGCTGAGGAGGCGTTGGAAAGTTGCGCTGGCGTTCCTCAAACCAAAAGGCATTCTGCGATAGCAGAAAGTGCCGATGGGAGTGATGAAGCTGGTCTTTTCCTCGTCTTCCCTGGCCATGTGGACTTGGTGATACCCCGAATAGGTGTCCAAGAAACTCAACCTTTCGCATCCCGCCGTGGAGTCGACCAGTTGGTCGATCCGAGAGAGCGGGTAGTCATCCTTGGGGCATGCCTTATTCAAGTCGGTAAAGTCGACACACATTCACCACTTGCCGTTGGCTTTCTTTACCAAGACCGGATTGGCTAACCATTCAGGGTGCCAAACTTCTCGGATGAGCTCGGCGTAGGAGAGTTTGGTGATTTCTTGCTTGATGACTTCTCTTCGCTCGGTGGAGAGCTTCCGAAGCTTTTGCTTTACGGGAGCTTTGTCGGGTCTCACGGCGAGGCGATGCTCCATGACGTCGCGCGGGACTCCTCCCATGTCGAAAGGTGACCAAGCGAAGAGATCGGAATTCTTTCGAAGTAGATCGACGAGTTCTTCCTCGAGTTTACTCGGGAGGTCGGCTTCAATCCTGGGAGACGCGTACTTCCTTGAGTTCTCCTTCAGGAAGGGGCTTAGGGATGTAGCGCTCCAGGTGATCGGTTTCGGATGCTCCCGCGTTCGAAAGCATGTTGATACTCTTGGATGATTCTCCCTTTTCGGCGTGCTTGGTCTTATGGTGGTAGAGTGTCTTCCTATCGAAAGATTGCTCGCTGCGGAACGTTATCACGCCCTTTGGCCCTGGGATCTTCATGTACAAGAAGTTGTGGTGGATGGCGGTGCAGAGATGGTTTAGCGTCGTCCTCCCAAGGATGGCGTTAAAGGAGGCCTCCATATCCACCACGTCGAAGCGCACGAGCTTGGTTCGATGATTCATGGCGTCTCCGAAAGTCGGGAGGAGCTCAATTTGTCTGAGTGGATGAATGGATTTCCCTGGCACGAAGCCAGTGAGAGGATAAAGGCATGGCTGCAACGAGCCGTTCTTGTATCCCCCTTGTGGTTCCATCAGCTTCTACAACGTGCTCAGATATAGGATGTCGGCGGAGCTTCCGGAGCCCCCGAGTATCACTCTGACGTGATGCGCTGGTTCCTGAAACGGGAGGTTATCCTCCTTAGGTGCCGGGTCAGCGACAAGGACGTTGGCGGGGCGTGGAGCCTCAGTTGTCTTCTCATCCTTGCACCGGGCTTGCATTCGTGCATGGAACTCTTCGCGAGCTGCGATGAGAGTGTTGCACTCTTCGGTGTTGTGGCTTGCCGAGTTGTGGATGAGGCATCTTCTAGTTCCTCCCTCGGCGGGGCGAGGTGGCTTCTTGGGTTGCCAAGTCTTTTGGGACGATGCTTGTCCTTCAACGGCGAAGATCTTCCGGGCTTGGTCGCCAGGAGCCTTTTCCCCCCACCTCCTCTTCTTCTTGGAAGACGAAGTGGTTGCAGGCGGTTTGTCAGACGAGGGAGTTCCTTCAGGAGCGGCGCGCGGTGCATCCTTTTTGGCAATGTCCCCGTCTTCTCCCCGGGCGTATTCTTGCAACATTCGATCGAGCTCCTCGGTTGTCTTCAGAGGATTGCGACTTAGGGCCCGATTCACTTCTCCTTGGAGAAGGCCTTGCATGCATGCGTCGATCACGGTGGTCGACGGTGGGTTGGCGATTTGGTTTCGTACCTTCGCAAAGCGATGGAAGAAGCTTCGGAGGGATTCCCTCGGCTTTTGTTTCACGACGTATGGCTCGTGAGCCTGCACGGGCTCTTTGAAGTTTCCCTGAAAGTTGGCGATGAAGACCTCTTGGAGGCGCTGCCACGAGTGCACAGAGTTCTTCCGCAGGTTATAAAACCAAGTTTGCTGTAACATCCCAAATTTTCAAAACTCTCCATATGCATTGCATTTCATAATCATCATGCCACCCTTGCATTTAATCACACTTAAAACCCTAAAGTTAACCCAGAAACCCCTTTAACAAAAGTGCTTTATTTGAATCTGGCTCTTTTCGTGCTTTTGGTTAATTGCATTTTGACCCATGAGGGTTTTGGCATAAAAAGGGATTTAATGCATATATCAGACCATCCCATAATTTGGCTTTTGAAATAGTTTAGAAAAAAAACAATTTATTTTGATAGTCTAAAAGGCCTTAAATGCTAATTTATAGGCAAAGGTATTTTTAAATATTTTATTTAGAGGGAATTCTTGTCCCAAAAGTTAGATCATATGAAAATATGATTTTATAAATTTTGTTACAATTTATTTGGAGTCATTTGGAGCTTTGAATCAATTATGGTGTTCAAAAACAGAAAATGGAAAAAGAAAAAGGAAAAGAAAAAAAAGAAAACCAAGGCCGGCCCGGCCAAATGGGCCGAACCGGCCTGTTAACCGGCCGTGCGACCGAACCAGACCGAGCCGGCCTTGCCCGGCCGCGCGCCCGAGCTGCCCTGTCTCTGCCATGCGGGCCCCGCGTTGTCAGTCGTCGTCTTCCTCAACAACTGCCCCATTTCTTCTGGCCACGCGCGCGTCCGAAACGGCCACGAATTCCTCGCGATTTCTCCGCGCACGAAGCCCCTCTCTCGCATTTGAGCGCGTCACCCCGAAACCCATACCCCTCTCTCTCTTTTTCCCCAACTTCCACGCCCGATTTCGCATCCATCTTGCCGGAATCGGTTTCTGCCGCCACCGTGTCCGCGCCTTCGTCGCCGCTCCGTTGAGATTCTCGCGCCGCCCATCCCGCATCCTCCTCCTCTCTCTCTCTCTCCCGCACCTTGTGACGCGCTTGCTTTCGGTTTTGGACGACCGCAGAACGGATGCCGTCGCCGCCCGAGCCCGTTGCAGCCGGCCGCCGCTCAACCTCGTCCTAGCCACGCGTCCGAGCGTCCCTGGGAGAAGCCGCTGCCACCGCCGGAAGCGCCTCGCTGAGCTGCCCCGATCCCCTTCTTCCTCGAGCCAAACCGAGCTCCGTCGCCGCTATTCCGAAGCCGCCCGAGCCGCCGCCGCCGCCGCCTTCCTCATCTCCGGTGAGTGCGCCGCCTGTGAGCCCTCCCCTCTCTTCCCCGTCGGATCTCAATCCAACGGCCCACGTTTAAAACCCTAATGAACCGGTACCGTCCTATGAGATCTTGCCACGTGTCAAGTAAATTTTAATCATATTTCTCGGCTGAATTAAAAAGCAACTTTGCAGAAAAGCCCCTGGAATTTCAAACCATCATATCTTTTAAACCGTTTGACCAAATTTGAAGAATCTTTTGGCATAGTTTAATTTTAACTTTGAACAACTTTACCAGAAGCAAATTACAAAATGCTTAATTATGGTTTATTATTCAAATGAATTATTTCAAACTAGTTTTGAGCATGTTAGCTTGCTGAAAAATTATTTGAGTATGCTCTCTGTCCATTGGGACCAGAGGGGAAATTATTTTGCAAATGATAATGCCACACAAATTTAACCTTGCTCTATGCTTTATGAAAATTATATAAGCTTTTAATTAAAGCCCATCCTTGTTTCATGCATAGTAATTACCTCCTTATTATTGTATTAATCTGTCCAAATCTTTTGAGAACCCTTTCAAAATAGAAACTAAACAAGTTACATTTAAAAGCAACCTAAGTGTGCATCATCATGGCATATGCATCATAGCATGTTTTTCTATTGAATGGCATGTTTATTGTGTGTGTGCTTTCTTTTATTTTAAATTGTGTGGATTGTGAAGTTTGTTGTTGCGAAGAGTGCGAGAACTACCACAACCTTGGACAAGGCAAGTTCACTTTGATCATATTCCAAATATTTTTACTATGCACTAGTTGTTTTATTAGATGCATTAGGAATATTACTTGTACCTCTATGCTAGCTATAAATCCCAGGTAGTGTAGTTTACCCTTGCCATTACCTTGCTACCAAATTGCCATCGATTGTAATTGAATGCTAGACTATGGTAGTATCGTGGGGGAAATTACTATATTATGATATTGTTATGCCTATGGAGAAATGAAATGTTTATTAGAGTAAGGCAAAACATCAGGTCCATTTCTATAGTCGCCTCTCCATGTCTATGGAATGCCACCTGGGGTAACCGAGACTGGACTAGTTTCCTATTTAATAGCTTCCAGTACAACCACAATGCTATATGGGCTCTGGCGAGACAAGAGTAAGTTGTATGAACCTAGACCCGAGAAATTGTACTGAGGTAGAATGTGTAGGGGGAGCGTGATTCTCTCGTGGTTTAGGGAATTACCTCTGAAAATCTCGTAATCGACGCCGTTGCTACTCTACCCTGAGGACAGCAAGGGATTAACCCGTCAGCTTCTTGTGGGGAATGTGTACCAACTCTCGAGAGCGTCAAAACTAAGTACTTAGCCGTGTCCCCGGTTATGGACAATTATGAGCAACTAGGTGTGGAGTTGTAAGGAAAATCTCACTCATTCTAATTTCTAAATAAAATGAATGGTTTGAACTTGGGTTTAGGAGCATTGATGTGTCTACTCGATGTCCTTAGTTTAATAGGAGCATGGGTGTGTCTACCCCAGGAGCATGGGTGTGTCTACCCCATGCCAAATAGTGATAAAATTTATTTGATTAAAAAATAGGACAAAACAATTAAGCTTTTATGCAAATAGCCTTGAACCCCACTTTGCCACATTATGCATATACTTGGTAGGTTCTATATAACTCCTAGTGATCTTGCCAATACATTCAATGTATTGACCCTAGTGGCTGCATCGTTTAATGATGCAGGAAGCTCCGACGAAGAGTAAGAGTACGTTCTGCTTGTTTGGGTTACGGGCCCTTTTATCTTCCGTTTTTCGCTGCTAAACAATTGTTTTATTTCCAGCTAACCCATGGAGTTATGCGAGTTTGTAAGTACTTTTAAATTCTGGATGATGCGTTGTAATACTTGAGACCTTTGTTCTATGATATTACATCTCGAAACTGTGTGTGCTAGTGAGTCGATCCAGGGACTAGCACTAAAAGCACAGAGATCGAACCCGTGTACGGGGGCGGTCGCTTCATTTGCGCCATCCCGGTGAGCTCAAGCGGAAAGAGGTGGCCCATCTCGATGGGACCTCCCCTGGTGGCCCGTATGGCGGTAAAGTAGACATCTAGGAACTGAAGAGGATTTGACTACCCGTCGTACGGCCGTATCGTAGGCGGCTTGAACCCCTGCGGAAAAGGCGCGCCTTGGATCTCCCGTGTTAGCGGGTTACAAGTCGGCGGGTTCTTATGGTTCCTTCGGCGGCGAGGTGCTCCCTCGTCGGAGTCGCTTTCGTCGCTAGAAGGGTCACTTGGAGAATGATCTCGGTGTTTTCTTGTGGGGTCGGAGCGTCGACGGAAATTTCTTTCGCCGCCAGGACGGGCTCTGGACTCCGCCACTTGCTCATTTCCATGCACACTGGGGTCTCGTTCTCCGTGAGGCATAGCTTGAGGTGATACTTGGTTGCCCCCTTGCTCGACCCCGGCGGGGGGAGCAAGGGGCGCTTGCGGGGCGTTCACCAAGTGAGGTTGGTGTCGAGCATGCACGACTTGGAGAGCGCCATTTGGCGGAAGCCCCCAATAAGGATGATACCAAGGAGCTCCATGGGCGATCGCGGTGAGCGCCAGCGGAGGCAGTCCCGGGTTGGAGGGGTCATAGGCCGGGACTCCTTGGTTTTCTGGCGCGGATCCTCCTGATGCCACATTGTTTCCTCTTGTAGGTTCCGAGGGCAATGTCACTACCGATTGTAGAGAAGGTGGCTCGAAGCCAATTGAGCGAGGCGTGCCGAGTTCCGTATCCCCTGCCGGGGCGGCAACCGTAGGCAACTCGCTGATCCTTGCCATTACGTCGGTAAGTGTCGAGGGACCGCCTATGACGGTTTCGAGCACCTAGGTTCCTTCCGGGAAGGCCGGGAGTGGAGGTGCGACCACAACTTCCGTCGTGGCGACCATGTTTGTGGCGACGTCTGGATTGGTGAGGATTCCTTCTTCCTCGGGAGCCCCCGAGGCGTTTTCTTTTTTCGTTTGCAACCGTGTAGACTTCACGGCAAGTTGGGCACCTGATGAAGTAGGCTTCGACGTGGCCATTAAATCTTCAATTGCGGCAAGAGTTCCCTTGTTAGCCAAGTGCTTGGGCCGAGCGGATCTTCCCAAGACACCTTTAGCGAGAGATTCGTCAGAGCCGCCTCGTACTTGGACCGCACGCGTCTTTCCAACTATCGAGGTTCGGATACCCTCGGAACTCTAACCCAACCCCTTCTCCTTCGAGCCCATGCTAACCAAGGGTAGCTCGGAGCTTCGAAACTAGAGTCCCCTAGAAGGCTTCCTCGAGAGCGAACCTTAGAGGAATCACTCTAGCCCTCTCCCCTTGAGTTTATTCAAGTTGAGAGTGAACGATACATGCCCCCATGGGGTGTATTTATAGCCTAGGGGTCCATGACAAAAGACCATGGCTACCCTTGAGGGAGAGAAAAAAGTGGGGGCAAAATGGTAAAAGTAGTTACTTGGTCCATAACTTTTGTGTGCACCATGTGGGGGAAAGTGAGGGCCATGGACCAAAAGCCTCATCCCCACACATTTCCTGCCCCCTACTCTAACTCATTTCACCCTTTGACCATGGCATGAGAGGCTCTACTTGTTGACTTGTCTTCCTTTGCCACGTATGATTGACTGTGCCACGTGGGCATCTTGACTCATGCTTGGGAAATATTTACTTATTCGTCGCCACGTAGGATTTACGGCCCGGCCCATATAAGGGTTTTATTTTACTACAATAGTATCTATGCCTAAAAAGCGTCTAGATACATCTAATATTTCGACAATTAATATGACTCGGACAGAGTAACTTGTTAAAGTAATACAATTATACCTTCGTTCACCGGAAGTTCGATCAACCAATCTTTACTATAAACCAGTGCCTCGACCATTTTAGGCTTCATGGAGCTTCGATTATCCCCCAGAATTCTGCCACCACAGCTGAATGCCGATTCTGAAGATACTGTGCTCAACAGGACAGCAAGAAAGTCTCGAGCCATTGCTGAAAGGACTGGGTATTTCTCGGCATTTGCTTTCCACCAAGCAAGAATATCCCAGTTCTTGTCCGAGGTTTCAACATGCTCCTCCCAGTAGGTGTCAAGCTCAGATCTTGGTTCTCTGTAAGCTTTCCTTCTTGATCTGTATTGAACGAATTCATCATCCAATTGCCTTTTACCAAGTACCGGCGATCCCATATTGATTCAGGCTGTTAGGAATTAATCTTGTCCAAGTCCGAATAGTAGTAGGTTTGGGTTTTGGCAAGTGCTGCCATGTGTGAGTTTAGGTGAATTTGAATTGGACACTAGTCCGTGTAGGTTTGGTCATGGTCTCCGACTAGGATTAGTACTTGTGGCGAGATTTAAAAGAGAAATAAAGAAAAGAAGACACGACAGGTGCCTTTGGCCAAATAAATCATTTGTGCGTGCGTGTCTTCATGTGATTGATCTTTGGGCAAATCCAACACTGGCATCGTGAGTTATTGAAGGTTCATTGGATCTCTTCACTTGACTTGCATATTGTTGAAAGTACAATTTTTCTCATAAAAGAAATCCAGATAATCAAGATTTTGAGTTGGATCCAATATTGTGGCAATGATGAGTGCATGATTCAATTCACGTTCCTTCCAATATTTATCGAATTTTACACTCATTGCTCTAGCCATTCCCTTCACATATTCACTTGTTTGCCAATGCCAATCTCTTAAAGCACAACGAACACACAACACCGCTTGCAAAAACAGATGTGTCGTGGGTTTTCTATCAGCTGAAACTATCTTTGTAGCTTCTACAAAAGCTTTAAAAAATGCTCCAAGCTGCAGTCCACTCTTCATCGGATGGTGCTGCCACTTCATTAGAATCACTTGCATAACTATTCAAGATTGCCCTATAAGTCAGCGCTTCTTCAAGCATTGTGAATGTAGAGTCCCAGCGATTTGAGGTTTCAGTGGCTAAGCCGGCCTTCTCAGGTAGATCAAACGTGGTAGCAATTCCATTAAATGCTTGAATACGTGAGGGCGAGGAATTGATGTGCCTATAGAGATCACGAATCTTTGCAATTCCATCACGAATAATAAGCAACCCATCTTGAACAAGTATGTTCAGAATGTGGGCGCAACATCTCACATGGAAATCTCTACCACCAGGTAACAACCCATGATCTTGATTCTCTTTGAAGCATGCAACTGCTGCTGTACTGTTGCTAGCGTTGTCTAACGTAAGTGTAAACAACTTACGTTTGATTCCCCAGTCAGCCAATGAACGAGATAAAGCCTCGGCAATTGCTAAGCTAGTATGTGGATATTTCACAACCTTGGAAGATATGATTTTTTTTTGTTCAGATTGAACTTGGCATCAAAGTAATGTGCCGTGACAGACATGAATCCTAATTTCTGGTTAGAAGTCCACATATCTGATGTTAGACAGATCCGTGAGTCAAGACTTTCTAATGCACCGTGCAACTGTTTCTTCATCTCTTCATTGGTCTCAAAGCAATCATTCCGACTACTTTGGCGCCCATGGATATTAAAACTGGGCTGCATTGACTCTACCCATTTCTGAAAATACGGGTCTTCAAATTTTCTAAAAGCTACCTCTGCATGTATACAGAACTTAGCAAGGAGCTCTTGACTTTTTATAGGATCAAACACAAATCCAACAACTGGTTGCTTCTTTTCAAGACTTGCTATAAACTTTTTCCTATCTTCTTATGTGATTTTGGGGCAGGACACGCTAACGTGATTGGTTAGACTACTCGTGCCAGAACTTTGAGTATTTGTCAATTTGATTCCACAATACAAGCAGACAGCCTTTGGAATGCCATCTACGAAAACCAAATTTGGTTCAAAATGCATCCAGGCTTTTGATCTCCTACCATTGGACACCACTAAGGTCCCATCGGCAGAATTACTAGTACCAGAACTCTCAGACATAGTGTCGATATGTTTATAAGCCTGAAACAATACAACTAGGTGGTTATTTGTGCTGCAAAGCTACTGCACTTGTGCTACAAAATGTGAACCAGTGCAACATCAGGCAAGTAAACAAAATGCGAACCAAGCAATGAGAAAAGTATTATTCTGATCATCTCTTGTCAGGCTGTCCCACTATATATTACAGACAAGAGATATATCACACCATAAATGAGAAAAGCAAGCAAATCAAGCAATGTATGCCAAGGGATATATTACAGATAAAGGATATATTTCAGTCACTACTTCACTAGAAATGCTCTTTCTTTCCTGAAACAAGATTTCCTCTTCTGCGGCAGAAGAGGAAGACGCCAGAGTTAGTAAACGGCGAGTGTTTACTTCACAAGATCTACACGATTCACGGACAGGCCGGCCCGATTAATAGATGCGGTCGGGGTGGGCGGTAGGTGACACGGTCGCCGGCCGAGAGCTGCAGCCTTCGATGGCCTGGACTGGAACGACTGCTTGCCCTGGTCCGTTTTCTGAGAAATCCGGCACGACCCGCTCGTAGCTACGGGATGGGCCGTGTGTGCGCGCACTCGCAGGGCAGCCCACGCGATGGGACAGCGTTGGGACCGGATCGTTGGTGGTGCACTAGTATCGTTGTCAGCACGAAGACCCTGTGCGTTAGAAGTAACTGTAAAGGACAATCGTCAAAGAACAAACTGCAGATCGATGGTCCTAACAAGGAAAGCTTTCCAGGAAATCGCCCTTGTCGGAAGAAGCTGGTTCTCAACCATCATTTGCACCTTACTTATCATCGACAATTAATAAAGAAGCATCGGACGGAGACTAATGAACTCACACACACCCTATTCTCTTGCTTTAAATGGAAATTATGGGTGGCACCTCCCATATTGTTTTCTCGATTGGTTGAGATTCTGATTCTGCCAAAAACTGTATCCACTGATCTAATAGAAATAGAATTATTATGTTTAGCCGATGACAAATATAGATTCTGGACACATTACATTTTTCGCTTTAACACATCAATACATTTTTGTAGGTAATAGACAATTGTATTTTTCCAACTCTAGGCCTCGAATCTAGTTTGTGACAAGAGTCTATTTTCCATTAAAATTTGTTGTTGCTTTTAAAAGCATTTAAAGACAAGTGCTAAAACTATAAAAAGAACATAAAAAGGTGATTTTCATAAATTGTTAAAATGTCAAACAAAACTTTGGTAGCTAACATTGACAATTGGCTTTAATATGGAACAAAGGATTGTGTTTTCTTTAGCAAAGAGTCAATAGTAGGAGACATGATCACAGAAAGACGACGATACCGTTCTAGACCTTGGACTCTTGGTGCAAGTATGATTTTTTGTGAGAATTTTTTTATTCTCTCCTTCATATAAGCAATAACACGTATGCGAGCCACGCTAGATCAGGTTCTATATTTACCTTTATACTTCCTTCATCCCTTAATATAAGATGCTCTAGCTTTTCTTTTAAACCAAACATCTGAAAGTTTGACCAAGTTTAGAGAAATGAATGTCTATAACTTTAAATTAGTTTTACTAAATCTTACCTATCTTCACTCCCCCTATTTTCCTAATATATATACATTGGAGATTGTTCTAAGCCAAACTTTCTCAAATTTGGTCGATTTAGTAGAGAAAAATACCAACATATCTAACACCAAACAAAAGCAATAATAAAATATATTTGAAAATAGTCCTAACGATACTAGTTTTGTGTTACATGTGCTTCTGTTTTTTTTTCTACAAACTTGATCAAAGTTGACAAGTTTTGACTTAGGATAAATCCAAATGTACAGACATTTCGAAATGGATGGAGTATTTGATATCTTACATATTAGTACTACTTTGTTTTTTCCCTATAAAATCGGCTAAACTTTAAAAAGTTTGACTTGTGACAAATGTGGAACGTATTACGTTTAGGAATGAAAGTAGTAGTAACAATTGGACCTGTACGTGGAATGCTGTATTTGACCTCTCGAATTCCGTCTGTTCATGCAAAGTTGTAAACAAATGGTTGTCCCAAATCATGATCTCTGGTCCAAAGGAAAGAAAAAGGGTCAGCAGGCAGGCTGGCCAAAGGAGGACTGGAGGTTGAGATTAACGCCTCATTCCTGAGGCTGAGACCCCTCCAAACCCATCTAAAATAACACCACTACGAAACCACCACCACCTCCATCGCATCGCAGCTAACAAAAATAGAGAATATAACAAAAGCAATCAGGGAAGGGAAAGGGGAGGAGGAGGAGGACAAGGAGAGAGAGAGGGTGGAAGGGACAAAATCTTCTCAACTGTCACCTTCAATTTTCAGCCTGTGCCACTCGATAGCTCCATCGGCATCAATAACATCTAATTCCTCTGCGCCCTTTCACGTTTCTTTCTCTCTCCTCCCGCCAGGAGTCGAGATCCTTCTTGGTCTTGTTTGTTTGTAGGTGAAAGGGAAACAATGAGTCTCTTTGGCCTCGGAAGCAAGTACTAGTTTCTGTTTTAACTTATTCTTATATTCTTGTTTGGCATCACTAATTTATCTTTTCATTCTTTTTTTGCATGCCGTTTGGGGTTCCACATCTCCTGTGTTTGTTATTGCATGATGCTCTGCTACCTGCATTTTTGTTTATGTATTAATGTGGTTCATGAGATAGTTCTACGGATCGTGATGATAAATTTACATAATTAGGGAGAAATAAACAAACAATCTTGACGTGGGGAGCAATGAGGCTTTCGAAAATATTCTCATTGCTTTCTGATTAGTATTTCTTATCTTTATGCTTCCATTATATTATCCTCTTAGTTATTTTGTTGTTGTAATGTTCTGATCAATCTCTCTCTGCGTTGGTTTTGATGGCATTAGGAACCAGAAGACATTTAGGCCCAAGAAGAATGCACCATCTGGCAATAAGGTAGGTAATTTACCTGGTAATGGTTATTCTAGTCTCGTCATTTTGGATTTTGTTTTCATGCTAGCACCACAGCCCATCACGATCCCCATTAAAGAAAAACAAAGGCTTCAACAGCTCAAAATACTTTTATATCAAAGTACAGGTTTGACAAATGGTTTAAGCCTAGAATTATAACAAGATGATAATCATACATAAGAGCTGTGTTGTCAAAATATCCAAAACATCAGAGGATTCTTCCAAGCCACAGAACAATGTTTCTTCCAATTGAATTTATGGGGACTAAGAGCAGACTTTTTTTGGGGGTTATGTATGATTTAGGGTGTACAGCTGAAAAAGCACATTGATGCTACCTTGGGAAGTGGTAATTTGAGAGACGCAGTCCGGTTGCCTCCTGGAGAGGATCTCAACGAATGGTTAGCTGTTA
The DNA here is from genome assembly GCF_000005505.3 of Brachypodium distachyon. NCBI lineage: Eukaryota > Viridiplantae > Streptophyta > Magnoliopsida > Poales > Poaceae > Brachypodium > Brachypodium distachyon. Next base: position 26,497,132 of record NC_016133.3, on the reverse strand, counting down.
ACAGTAAGCATTTGGTCGCTGTCTGTTCTTAGGAGAAGCCATAAACTGAAATTGTGTTATGTATCAATAACTTTTCTCTTCTTTTCCACAGCTGTTGATTTCTTCAATCAGGTGAATATCTTATATGGCACTCTGATGGAGTTCTGCACACCTGCTACATGTCCAACGATGACAGCCGGATCAAAGTAAGATGCCAATTAGATCAAGAAACATTACAGGTTTTGTTGGCTAGAGTTTTTGACTGGCGACACCAAACATTACAGGTTTGAGTACAGATGGGCTGATGGAGTGCAGATCAAGAAACCTATAGAAGTTTCAGCACCAAAATATGTAGAGTATTTGATGGACTGGATTGAGGTCCAGCTTGACGATGAGTCCATTTTCCCTCAGAAACTTGGTACATTACAGAGTCGGGTTTAGAAGCTGCATTTATCAGATCAACTTCTTGTTAGCATTTATAGGAGTAGTACGTTTCTGTTGATTGATTTCATTCAACTATTTTGTTCAGGTACCCCTTTCCCACAGAATTTTCGGGAAGTAGTGAAGACAATATTCAAGCGTCTTTTCCGTGTTTATGCTCATATTTATCACACACATTTTCAGAAGATTGTGAGCCTCAAGGAAGAAGCCCATCTCAACACTTGCTTCAAGCATTTTACATTGTTCACTTGGGTAAGTTGCCTGTTGATGTGCCCTTCTCGCTGTTGTGTCCGTCCCTAAATTGTTGAGATATATGCAAAGATAGTAAATAAATACTATAGTACTGAAGACGCATACATGAAACAAATACTATCCTTGTTACTAACTTACTATAAGGTGGCCTTCAGAACGACAAGTTGCTTGTTCATCACATAAGTGATACAGTGTAGTCGGGGGATACAATTACATCTCCAGTGGTCTGTTCTTACGCGAGATAACCACGTGAGGTCCGCGTTCTCCCGACCTCTTCCCCCGATCCGAAAAAACCGGAAGTCCCATCCACCATTCTCTTCCCTCGCCGCTGCCGGCTCTCGTCGCCGGGCAAAGCCCGTGCAGCGCCGGTAGTGGCAGGGCCCTGTGCGCGCGGCGGATCTGTGCCAGCGGCGCAAGCCAGGCCCTAGCGGCGGCGGGAGGCTGCGGCGGCGTGTGGCGGCGGCCGGCGGCTGCTGCCCTCAGCGTGGCGGCGGGCGGCCCTTGCGGCGGCGTCTCCTTGGCTGCGTCGGCACGTGACGGCGGCCGGCCGTTGTGGCCGCGCGTCTCCCTGACCGCGTCGGCGTGTGGCGGCGGCCCTGGCCTCGTCAGCGCGTGGCGTTGTGGCGGCTGCGGCAGGCTCTTCTCCTCGCCGGATCCGCAGGTAACGGGCGGGAGAAATTCTTGGTCGGCTAGTCCGACCACGACTCCTTCTTTGAGGCGTTGAGGTACCTACGCGTCACCACCGCCCTAAGTTCCTGGGTGTCGCTTTCACTCCTGGGGACGTCGCCGGGGGAACGCTAGATTTGCGGGTGAATGGTGGCGTCGTGGCGTCGGCTGCTGGGCTCTGGTTTGCGTCATCGATGGCAAGCCTGGCAACCCGGGACGGAGCCAGGAGAAAACTTGAGAGGGCACTTAAACAGTTTTAAAAGAATATAACTTAAATTAGAAGGGCATCAATGGTGAAAATTTAAAATTTGTAATGGTATATCAAAATTGGCACATGCTGGATCCTCCCATGTTAAATGCTCCGTTTTTTGTCCCGAAAATGGGTTGGTGGAAGATGGTGGTCGTTGATTCTGAAGCGTGCGCAGTTGACACACGCTGAGAATTCGCTTGCTTGGTTGTGCTCCTCGTGTGGCTTTTGGATTTAGATGTTGGACGGTGGTGTGCGGTCAGGACAGTCGGCTCTGATAATGGCCACATTCTTCATCAGACTTGTACGAATAGATTGGTGGCTTTGGTCGGTTGATCGTTGTATTCTCGCCAGACTTATTAATAAATCAATAAAGAGGCCGGAGGTTTCAACATCCTTTTCAAAAGAAAAAAAATTACATCATGTGAGCCAAATGGAACCAAGGGCTTCGATAAAATTATCCCAGGAACATAAAAGAAATCCTGCATTCGACTAAGTTAAGGAATAACTGCATTCGATTACACGCTACATAGATATATGCATCCTGTGCACTCGAAACCTAGAAGATACCACTTCCTATGATAAGGCGCAGCAGGTTATGATGGTCTCCAGGTTAAAGATCAAGAGTGGAAGAAAGATTTAGAGAAGTTCAACTGGGTAAAGGAACCTGGAAGATGTTGCATTCTTATGCGAGATCGCGGAGTGGGTGTGACGTAATCCTTGTTGCCTGGCCCAGCGAAGGGTGCACGGTGGAAACAGTTTGATTGCATACTCCAACGGCCACAAATAGTAGGCATGAGAGGGCTGGGAGGGGTTCGGTTTTATCATACTATAAAAATGACGCCATGTTCTACCGTGTTGCTATTTGGCACACAGCTTATAGAGTGTTAGTCCAAATTTCCCTAACTTTGGATATTGATATGTCAGATATTTATTGATATTGTTCAAATAAAACATGCTATCAAATTTATCATGAAAAATATTTCATAGTTCTATAATTTTGCTAAGCCTGTATCCATATCTAAAGCGTTAGTACATATTTTGAAGGGGATGATAAGTTTCATGTATTTTAAATTCATGCCATTTCGCTATGAAGTGCGAGGACAAGTTTGATATATTTAAATACGGATGCCATCATTATGTTCCGCAAACGCACAGTTGGTTTATTCAGCAGTGCGTTTCTGTTTGGCCAGACTGGGTCCGATTTTTTTTCCAGGAATTTTTGTTTACAGAATATTTCTTGGTCTGAGTTTATATGTGAAACGAATGAATTTTGTATTAGTAGTATTTTTTTTTGAAATTTCAATAATTTTATTCTTTGTGCAGGAGTTCAAATTGATCGACAAGGCCGAGCTTGCGCCTCTTATTGATCTAATCGAATCCATTGTGACGGTTTGCTAAGACGGCAAGGAGAGTGGAATCTTTGCCTCCACTCCCACACCCTGTTAATTCTGCCTTTTCTAGCGTAATCCAAAAGTAAGCAGAAAGAGTGAGAGTGTTGCCAAAATGGCCAAAGAAATTATATTTTGCACCTGTTGTTTCTCTTTCTTCTTCATAAAGTTGAGACTGAGACCACGCTTGTGTTATGAACCCGTGGACAAACTATTTGGGGACTAGACGAGCTTGTTGTGTACTAGTGTTAATTATCTTGACTCTGTACTAAATGTAACTTAACTAGAAGAGATTAGCAATATTTTATATTTACCCAAAAGCATAAAAAGATTAAACAAAAACTGTTTTCTTTTATCCCAAACATTGTATCTCAACTCTCAAGTGGTGTTTGGGACTTGCACATTTTTTAAATTAGGAATCGGTAACAAACTAATTTCCATTACTTCTAAGTTGTCACGCGCAGAAGGTTGTGAAATATCGGATACGCATGCCGCCGGCGGGGAATCCTCATGGCGAGCGCGGGTTGCTGATGCCGCGTGAGGCCGTGGTGCACCACAAGACCATGCCAGACGATGTTGTCAGGGTGCAGGTGGACTCCGTGCTCAAGGGATACGAGGAGGCAAAGGTCCCTTATCCTCCGGAGGAAGAGGCGATGACTCTAAGCACTTGCATCAACAGCAACATCATGTGGCCTAGGAGGTTGGTAACCCTCTCTATGGGGCCTTCGCCGTCTCCATCTCCGTCGTCCCGTCTCGATCCGTCTCCACCCGCCCGGCGCTTGCCGTCTCAACCGCCCCTTGGCGCCTCACCCAGGAATTTAGACTACGAACCTGCTACGGACTGCAACGATGATTGTGCAGAACTCGATCCTCCGACACAGCACAACCCGTCACCACCCAATCACCAAGCCCCGCAGCAAGCAATACCCGACCCGTCCCTTAGAGACTTGAAGCAACGGACCTAGTGGAGCACCATCCAAGAACCCAATCTGGCAAGCATGTCCCCGAGAAACCAAATAATTCTGATTTCGAGAGATGCGGGAGTAACAAGAGGGGAGAGGTGGCAAGGTAAGCAAGGACTGCTCCAAGGCGAAAGAGTCGTCCTCAACGGGGAGGCAACAGATGAACATGCAACCGATCCAAGGGAATTGGGAAGAGCGACCAGACGTTCTGAGGATGAATAGGTACCCGGTAGCTGGAGATAGATATGCAATACTCCAAGTTTTGTTGTTACGCCCTGGAAAACCGCTGGTGCTCGAACATGACCTGTTTGGCCTGCCACGAGAGATGCAGGAGCTACATGAATTCTACATGAAAATAGCATCACCTGGTACCAACATAACAGATCTGTAAATTAGGATTCATGTGCCAAAGCATTATTGACGAAGTTCCACTTCGGCAATGCCCATGTTGAGGGGCTTTGTGTTTAGGGCAGAGCGACACGTGTGTGTTGGCGATTCCGTCGGCTAACAAAGACGTAGGGGACATAGTTTTACTCAAGTTCAGGCCACCCGGAGGTGTAATATCCTATGTCATGCTCTTGTTGACTGTATTAATTAGAGATTACATAATTGCCAATGAGGCTATGGTGCGCAGATTGGATCTAGAGAGTGTCTATGTGAGAGTAATCTGTCTAGATCTGTCCTCCCCGGCTTCCCCTCCTAGTCCTTTATATAGGAGGCTAGGTTTCAGGCGTAGAGTCAGGATCGGTTACAAGTTATATTTAAACCCTGATTCGGTTTCCTTGTCTGTTCTTCTCTTAAGCTGCAAGCCGAGGTAGTTGAGCTTCACGGATTGTAGTGGGCCTCCAAGTGGGCCTCCTGGTTAGCCGTAGCAGGTATACCGAAGGTGAGGACCACGTGGGTCATTCCCACGTCAGTTATCTCCCGAGTGCCTAGTTGAGTCGTAGACTCGAGTAGGGACTCAAGAATCAGAAGCTGTCGAGTCGACAACGTGTCGAGCTGAAATCAGTTTAGTCGACGCATATGGCGTCAAGTTTGAACCTTGTAGATTCTCAGTATGCATTTATGACCAGGGAAACAACCTAGGGCTCAGTTTTTCAAGGATGATAGCATAACGCATATGGATGTTTCCAGGGTACGTCCAGATAGTTTTTCAAGGATGATAGAATAACGTGTCTGGAACACTCGACCGGATCGGGTCCAGTTAATTGCATCTGGGCAAAAGCATCGTTAGCATACATCGGCATTCGTGTCTCCGAGCTCGAACCCGGATAACTGGTGGCGTTCGAATCATGCCTATTGGGGTCTTACATAGTCGAAGTCCAGTACAGTAAAATGGTTACCCAACGAGAAATCAACACGAATCATTTCAGATCTAAGATGAATTACTAACTCATATCCATAGTCACCCTGTTAATAACAGTCTCCATCATGAAACCGTCATCAACATAGGAATATCAGGACAAGGATAGAACAATTTTAAAAAAAGAACTCTCGGCGAAGTTGTTGAAGCCGGTCGTCGCGCTGTCGGTGTCGAGCTCCACCGTGCGCTGCAACACATCCACCGCCGATGACCCACCCCGCGTCTGCGGCTCTTCCATTGGTGTCGAGGGGGTACGGATCTACAGAGACAAAGAATGTGAGAGAGGTAAACAGAGAGATCGGTGAGGGAAACTGCCGTACCTGCGGCAAGATTGAACACGGCAGTGGCGGTGGTGGCGGTGTCAGGGTCAGCCGGATCCATCGGAGAACGCGGCACTGGAGCGGAGGGAACGGAGCTAGCTAGGGCGGGGTCGGCCGGATCCGACGCCATCCTAGAAGTCCACATGCGTCGCCGCCGCGTCCAAATCCATCCTGTCTCCATGCTGACGCACTTGCCCGATTCGGAGAGGAGGGGCTCAGGAGAGGAGGAGGCACTCAGGAGAGGACAGTACTACAGAAAATTCCATCCGTGATCCCCCTCAAGTGGCGGTTAAAACGGATCAAAAAACACATCGTCACTGGAGGCCTCTCGAGGCATCCATGAGAGCCACCAGTGGCGGTCAATATTGTTCCAAAACAAGTCAGGCCACTCGTGGTCCAGCACCAGTGGCTGTGTTTGTCACCGCCACTGGAAATGGCCATGGAAACCCTAACAACCACCAGTGGCGGCCGTAAAAAAGAATCGCCACTGGTAGACCACCCGATACATGATGGTACTACTCAGTCTCAGTGATCTTCCCTGAACCCCTTAACCACCGCCCGATCATTAGTTTAGTACTCAACCGGAACGGGGAACGCACTGAGCACTGAGTAGTAACCACCGGTAAGTGCGGTGCGGAATCCTTTTTATGCTGGTCGGAACTCATGTAAACTAGCGAGGTGCGACTAAAGCGGGGAAACAGGTGGGCGATCTCCAGTGGCGGGTCTCAAGTTACCCGCCACTGCTGAGGCCTCCAGTGGCGGTTTATTTTTCCGCCTACCGCTGGAGGTCACCAGCGGCGGTTTATCCGTACACCTGCCACTGGTGAGCTTCCTATATATAACTGCTATGCAAGCCCGAAGTTGTTCGAGCTCGCGCGTCTGTCTTGGACCAGCTGCGGCTCTGCTCCTCACCGGCGGTGAAGCCCTGCCAAAATTGATGGCGGTGGCTCCAAGGTAGCTCTCCCCCCCTTCTCCTTCTTCTTTCTCTCCCTTCTTCCTCTCCTTCTTCTTCTTCAATTTGGCCAAAAAGCCATTACTGGCGCGGTGGCCGGTGGTGGCAAATCCGGCCCTGATCTCTCTCCGACGGCTCTCCCGGGTTGCCCCCGCTGTCTCTGGAGCTCCCCCTCAACCTAGTGAGGGCCCTCCCTCCCGGATCCCTCTCTCTGTCGCTTTAATTTTGCTCCGATGAGCTCCCTCACTCTCTAGGTCGCTCTCTCCCTCTCTCTCTGCAGCTCTCTCTCTCTCTCTAGCTCTCTCTCTCTGGAGTCCATGGCTGCTGCTGCTTATGGGGGAGCTTAGCCCCTGGGGTTAGCACTAGGGTTAAGCTTAACCTCGGGAACGGTGTACATGCATGTTCCAAGCATATTAAATGTGTGTTGACACCGGTCTTCGTGCCGTGTATTTCTTATGTCATGTGATACCGGCCGTCGTGCCGATGTGGGTGGTTTTCATGTGGGTGAGGGTAATTTGTTTTGATGCAGGCATCGAATTTTGTAATGCATAATTCTATTTTTTAGCATAGGTCATGCCGAAATTTTCCATTTTTGTCGATCAAATTGATTCATTTTTGTCGTGTTTGGATGTACGAGGACATGTTATGTGTTGAGTGGATAGAGCGGCTGAAGACTTTGTCGATGCCGGCGTGGAAGATATGCATAGGAGAGGGGGTGATAAGATGTGTTGTCCCTGTGTGAGATGTCGGAACAGCAAGCTGTACGAGCCAGAGGATGTCGAGATACACTTGCTCATGCGGGGATTTGTGCCTGGTTATTCACGGTGGACTTTTCACGGGGAGGATGGCATTGAAGTTGATCACGGCATTGAGATGGAAAACATGGAGTCTGATGACTAGCCTGGTGAAGAAGCATACTGTGGCGAGGATCCACAGGACGTTCCAACCGGTAGGATGGTTGAAATGTTGGACGATCATCATCTGTAGAATCAGTTGGATGACCCTGAGGATGAGAGGGTGTCCCGTAAGTTCGAGAAGCTAAGGGAGGATGCCGAGACACCGTTATATGAAAATGCTGACGTGGATAACAGTGTGCTAGAAGTAACGCTCGAGCTTTTGCTTATAAAGGCAAAATACAACATCGTGGACTCGGGATTTACGGAGATTCTGAGTTACCTACGTATGGTACTTCCTCCGGGCAACAAGTTTCCTAAGAGCACGTACGAGGCGAAGAAAGTTACATGCCCCCTCGGGTTAGAGGTCATCAGATACCATGCTTGTCCGCTGGACTGCATCATCTATAAGGGCGACTACAAAGACATGCACAGCTGTCCAGTATGCAAAACATCCGATATAGGATGAAGACCCCAATCCTGATGACGGCAAGGAGGAAGAAGTGAAGCGTGGTCCGGCGGCAAAGACGGTCTGGTATCTCCCATGTGGCACTAGGCTGGAGCGTTGGTTCCAGAACGAGAAGGAGGCCAGGTGGTTCATCTACCACGACGCGACTCAGGCGGATATCGATCCCGAGGGCGTGTACCGCAATGATGATGGAGTCCTCAGACACCCCGCAGATGCGGCTCAATGGAGGACTCTGGACGACGAATTCCCCGAGTTCGGCACAGAGCCCAGGAACATCAGGTTCGGGATGAGTACGGACAGGATCAATCCGTTCGGAAACTTGAGTAGCAAACGCAGCACATGGCCAGTGATCATGTTCATATACAACCCCCCCCCCCTTGGCTTGTCATGAAGAGGAAGTACATCTACCTATCAATGCTCATACAAGGCCCTAAGCATCCTAGAGCTGATCTCAATGTGTATCTGGAGCTGTTGAAGGATGAGCTCAAGGAGCTTTGGGAGAAGGGTCGAAAGGTTTGGGGTGCTTATAAGAAGAAGGAGTTCACCCTTCGAGCAGCTCTCCTGACATGTGTGCATGACTACCCGGCGAACAGGAACTCATCGTGCCAGTCAACACATGGGTACAATAGAAAGTGCGGGGATGAGATAGAAGAGCTGTTCCTGCCAGAATCAAAAAAGATTGTGTACATGGGACACCGTAAGTGGCTGGAGATGAAGGACCCGTGGAGGGATGATAAGGAAAACTTCAACGGGAGGGCAGAGAGGTGTCACAAACCGAGGGAACTGACTGGACACGAAGTATACGAAATTGTCAGGAACCTCGAAGTCGTGGCCGGGAAAGCACAGCCGGCTACTGGTCCAGATGGCAGCCTTACGTACAAGAGGAGGTCCGTGTTCTGAGACCTGCCTTACTGGAGGTTCTTACAGAGCCGTCACAACACAGACGTCATGCATGTCGAGAAGAACGTGTGCGATAGCCTGTTGGGCTTGATGATGCACCACGCGGGCAAGTCAAAAGATGGACCAAAGGCATGGAAGGACCTGCAGTGGATGGGGATAAAGGAGAAGCTGTGGCTGATAGAGGAAGAGGCACCGCAGGAAAACAAGAATGGTGAACGCATGATATATACACGATGCAAACCTGCGTGTTACAGTCTGAGCAAAGCCGAGCTGCATAGAATGTGCGAGTGTCTCCATGGCATCAAAGTTCCATCGAACTACTCATCCAGCATCAAGAAACTCGTTGACATGAAGAGTCACAAGCTGGTTGGCATGAAGTGTCATGACTGCCACGTGATTCTCACACAGTTACTTCCGGTTGCAATAAGAGGCTGCATGGAGCCATGGGTGAGAGAGACGGTCATGAAGCTCTGTGACTTCTTCGACACGATCGGCCAGAAGTCAATCACGGTGGACCGTTGCCTGCAACTGAGGGACGCAATGATACAGATATTGTGCGAATGTGAGATGTTCTTTCCCCCAACGTTCTTCGACATTATGGTCCATCTGATGGTCCACATCGCTGATGAGATCTTATTGTTAGGGCCATCGTTCCTTCACAACATGTTTGGCCCCGAACGATACAATGAGGTGCTGAAGCGATATCTTCGTAACAGAGGGCGTCCCATTGGACAAAGCCGGGATACAACCGAGGGTCCCAACTTTGCTTCGCGGTGAGTGCTCCAGCAAATGGCTGTGGTCGTCCATGACCGCAAATCAGTGGGCAGGCTTGGAGCCTATGTCAGAGAAGCAAGAGGCTGCACTCGTAAGGCCTCGTCCTAACATCTTCTTTTACCGGTTGGGCTTCTTATACTCACATATAAGATTAACACCGAGCATGTTGTTTTTTGTATACAGGGTGCAATGGCAGAGTGGGAGTCGGATGGTTCCCACTCATCTATCAACCAATAGTGGGATGATGCCATCAGCTATGCTCTGCAATGAAATGAGCACGGGGGCCATATGCGAGGTGTCGGTTCCGGGCCCTTTCACAGGCAGATGGCAAAAGAGCAAGGTTTCCAGAAACGCAGAAGGGCGGCTAGCAAAGAACGGAACTCAGAGGAATTAGTTGAGAAGATCCCGATGTTGGCGAGGGAGGAGCTCAGGAAGCTCATGCGGCATGCAAGGGACCAGCGTGACGTCGACAACTTCATTGATCACGGTATTTTCCCGCCGGCGCCCATCCAACCAACCCCACCCACACCGGATCCGTCCCCGCTGGGGAATAAGAGCACCTCATGCTCCGGCACCGAGTTCCAGCTTGACCTGCTTGGGCCACCCGACGAGAACCTCACGGTAAGCATCTTCACACGACACGAAAAATAGTGAAACACCACTATCATGCTCCAATCTATTAATGATGTTGCCATGTTTGTGATGCGCAGAAGGGCGTCAAATGACGGCTACACATGCCGACAGTGGGGAATCCTCTGGGCGCGCGCGGGGTGCTGATGCCGCGTACGGTCGTGGTGCACCACGTGACCTTGTGAGACGACATGGTCAGGGTGCAGGTGGACTCCGTGCTCAAGGGCTTTGAGGACAAACCAGTCCCTTATCCTCCGCACGAAGAGGCGACGACCCTAAGGGATTGCATCAACTCCTACGTCATCTGGCCTAGGAGGTTGGTGGTCCTCGCTACGAAGCCTTCTCCGTCGCCATCTCCGTCGCCCCGCCTCGGTCCATCTCCACCCGCCTGGCGCCTGACGTCTCCGTCGCCGCTTGGCGCCTCACCTGGTCCTTTGGACTACGAGCCTGCAGAACGAGACTTCTCACCCGTGGTCGAGTGCAGCAACGACAATGTAGGCCAAAATCCTCCGTCGTCGCCTAGACCCGAAGCCCCGAAGCCATCCATACCAAGACCCGTCCCTCGGAGAGCCGCAGCAGTATCGGCCCCATTGGAGCCTCGTCCAAGTGCCCCATCTGGGATGCAGGTCCCCCATAAAACGGACAATTCCGATTTCCTGAGATGCAGGAAAAACAAGAGGGGGACAGGCAGCAAGGCAAGCAAGGGCTCCTCCAAGGAGGGGAAAGAGTCGTCTTCTACGGGAAGAAAACCAAAGACCACGCCGCAGATACAAGGGATTTGGGAAGAGCGACCAGACATTCTGAAGATGCCCACCCACCCCGTGTTGGAGATAGATTGCCTGATGGATCTTATTTCATGGACAGGCGATTCTCCCAATTTTTGTTGTTCCACCCCGGACAACCGAGGGTATCCCAGGATGACCTGTATCACCTGCTACGAGAGATGCAAGAGCTCCATGAAAAATACATGAATGTGGCATCATCAGGCGTGGACCTAACAAATCTGGAAATTAGGGTTCGAGTGCCAAAGCATTATGGCTTCTTCGACTCCAATACAGGGGAAATCCAGAGGGAAAACGACGTTACCTTCGGCATTGACTTCCTCGACTTGTTTCACCTCTTCAACCGCAAGTGCCTCGACAACACCATATTAAGACTGTGGTGTGTACACTACACGAGGGAGGCCTATAGGGTGAAGCAATATGGGATGGCCGTCGCCGACCCCCTTCTCTTCAACGCCACTTTGCTTGGTCCAGACCCATTGTTGTCCGCAAGTAGAAAGTTGGCGATTGAATAACCCACTCAATTCATGTTGAAGCACCAAGATCGCCATTTTATATTGATATTGTACCATCTACAGTAAGTTGTTTTCAATTCGCGTGAATACATACATCTTTTTCCGTCGGAAGACTTGCTTGTTATATTATTTGTCTAATACAATGTGCGTCCTTTTGTGAAACAGTGGCCATTGGGTGACAATCGCCATCTGCCTCGATCTTGGAGGGGTCACATATTTTGATCCACTACGACGCAAGGAGAATGAACCACAACGCGACTTTGACCCGATCAAAAATGTCATCGACTCAGCCTGTCACGACGCGGTGAAATGGTACGCGATGCCTGGCTTCAGCCGCAATCCTGACACTCCCCTCAGGCACACTTTCAGGTTCCCTTGCGAGCAACAGCCTAAAGGATCCATCTACTGTGGTAACTACTGCGCGCACACTATTCAACAGATGATCAACGACTTCAAGCCGAAGGGGATGAAGACCTTCGAAGAAGTGAGGAATTGGTTTCTGGCCAACGCCGAATTAGGGCACAACTCAGAAATTCTCGTGTATGAGACCCAGAAGGACATCGGCGATCCACAAGGAGGTCCTCAAAACGAGTGGGGATTACTACGGCGGCGGGATTGTTGCCAAAAGTGGTTAAATTGTGTGGAACACTTTTATTTGTGGCTCATTCTTTCGAACACTTTGTATACATGCATGTGACTTGAATGTATAATTCGTGTGGAACTTTGTAATATATTTTCTGCTATTATGTTTCTTTGGTGCTGTATACTGTGCTATTGTATTCCTGCTATTTTCTGTGTTGTTCTGTATTCCTGCTATTTCTGTGCTACAGGAATATTTATTTTTATACATAATTCATTTATTTTTTTTCAGGAAAAAATAGTACCAGTGGCGGTTAGACACCACCGCCACTGGAAACTGTTCCAGTGGCGGTGGCCATAGACCGCCACTGGAAATATCTAGTGGCGAGTACTGCGCCCTCCACTGCTGTACTCCATGCACTTTTCGGGTGGTGCCGGAGGGATTTACAGTGGCGGTTTATAGGTCTTCAGGGGCGGGTAGTTACCCGACATTGGTGATCTCGGAGCAGCAGTGGCGGGTATTTTACCCGCCACGGGTGCTAAAACCTCCAATGACGCAGAGTTGGTGGCTGGCATGATTATTACCACCAACCCCATTTTTTGACCGCCACTGGAGGGGTTTTTGGAGTAGTGGGAGTTGGGGAGAGGGGTGGGGGGGGGGGGGGGGGCGCTCGTGAGAGTAGGGAGAGGGGGTGGGGGTTAGGGTTAGGCCCCTTTTATAGGGAAGAGTCGTGTTGGGTATTTGGGCCCGAAAATGGTTGCCCAAATTAGTATTAGGGGCGTGTACACCCACAGAAATCGCCACTGATACACTTGATACCCTACTACAGTACTAGAGGGGGGGGTTCTCCAAGTCCTCTATTTATCTATCTGGGGCGATTCCTAAGCTAAAAATAGTCACTGATAGCATTTTTAGAAATTAGTAAAATATTCAAATTATATTTGGTGGATGTAAAAAAAATTAAGCACTTCTACTTTTGAATGTATTACTAAATGTTTGCATTATATGGACCTTTTGTAGTAAATTTATACAATTCAGTTTAAATCATAATAGGCTGAAATTTGGCATAGTGATAATGAACATGCATAAATAAATTTAAGAAGAAAATGTTGAAAATGGAACAAAACGAAACAAATTATAAGATTTATTTCATATTTTCAAACAATTTTTTATATATAGGTATATTATGGTAGTACCACTCTCCATGCCAATTCTATGACTTTTCTGAATGAAAATGAAGTTTATAAATTTAAATTACTACTAAAATGTCTAAATAATCATTAAAAGTTGGGCATAAATATTTGAATTTTGAATTGAAATGCTTAGTGTAAGATGAACACATAGTAACTCATTCAAAAGTACAGGTGTTTAAGTTTTTTTACAATCACAAAATATAATCTGAATATTTTACTCATTTATGAAAATGCTATCAGTGGTCATTAGTGGGGATTCTTGGGAAAATCGTGTCGTACCAGTGGCCCGCGGGGCCCCACTGGCACGGGACCCGTGGGTCGCGGCTGATGAGATCCCGCTAGGCCGGCTTCCTGGGAAGGGCGAACCCGGGAAGTTACCGGTTCGCTCCCCCGCAACTTGCCGGGCACCGGTACCGGGGTGCCTCCCGGGTACCCGGGCTTCGGGGGTCGCAGGTGGGGCCGACGGAACAGCGGTGACAAGACCACACGACGGGCGGAGTGCATTAAATGCACCGACAAGAGTCACATCGGCATGGCTAGTCTTGCTCAACAAGTCTAGAGCGGCTACCCTAAGAACTGTTTTGTTTACATTGCATAGTGGCCTGGGCGCTGCATGAAGCCCAGCGCGGATCTACAGTAGGGAGAGTTTTGTGGCAACGACACGCGTGTGGGAAAGATGTCACGTTGCATGCATCGGCACCTGTGGTATCCCCTTGACTATAAAAAGAGGACCAAGGCCATCGGTCAAAGGGTTGGACCCTCGGTTGGTAGGAACGAGTGTTGCCCTCGTTCATAGCAGAATCTCTTAGGAGATCAAGTAGCTCACCCGGGAACTTCCCGGAGCAGTCTGTGAAAACACACACACATTTCGTGAATACAACTCTAAGCAGGACGTAGGGTATTACACCTCCGGGTGGCCCGAACCTGGGTAAATCCGAGTGTCGACACTTCGTGTCTTACGCCACTCCGGCGATCGCCGGAGCGCTCCCCTCGCCCCTCACCGAACAACAAGTGGGTGCCCAGCATCCCCGGTGCCGGAGACCCATGCTCCGACATCTGGCGTGCCAGTAGGGGGGTGTGCAGAGAACTTCGGGTGACCGCATCGTCACCGGCTTCGTCATCAGCTTCTTCAACAGCGACATCATCCACGCTAGCTCGCCATGCAACCCAAGAAGGGAGACGAGCCCCGAGTAGACTTTCGCGACACACTCGCCATGCGTACTCGATCCCACGACGCCGCGCGTGCGTCGCAAGGCCAAGGGGAACAGGGGCCCCTCAATGACAACAGCAGCAGCCACCGCAGCTGCCACCGCCACCTCCTCGGGCGTCGATGGACAATTGTCAAAGGGGGCCTGCGGCGCCTAGCACCGGAGCCAGCCGCACAGGCGACCTCAACGTCGCCCGTGCCAGCCAGCGAGCTCCCTCCGCAAGGCCACAGCGCGTCGCTGCGGCATGACCACAGCGCGTCGCGTGCGACGCCAACGGAGTGTGGGCCCTCACATCCGAGGGCACCGGGCAACCGGGCGGACGGCAGCCGGTCGGAGAACTGGCAGCCCCCCGCCCAAACCCTAGCGGAAGCCATCATTGCTGCGCGTGTCATGGTATGCTATGAGCCACCGCAAGACACGCCAGCGCACGACGCGTGGAGTGCGGAGCTGGATAATGGCACGCAATTCAGTAGTGCGGTGTTCCAAGCTTACTGCGAGGACATGGACACTAAAATTCACTTTGCCTCTGTCGCTCATCCAAGGAGCAACGGGCAAGTGGAGCGCGCCAACGCAGAGATACTGCGGGGCCTTAAGACGAGAACATTTGACACTCTGAAGGGCCACGGAAAACACTAGGTTGAAGAACTCCAGCCCGTGCTGTGGTCGATACGGACCACACTAAGTTCGGCAACGTGTCAAACTCTGTTTGCCCTCGTCTATCCCCTTGACTATAAAAGGAGGACCAAGGCCATCGGTCAAAGGGTTGGACCCTCAGTTGGTAGGAACGAGTGTTGCCCTCATTCATAGCAGAATCTCTTAGGAGATCAAGTAGCTCACCCGGGAACTTCCCAGGGCAGTCTGTAAGAACACAAACACATTTCGTGAATACAACACTACGCAGGACGTAGGGTATTACATCTCCGAGTGGCCCGAACCTGAGTAAATCCAAGTGTCGACACTTCGTGTCTTACGCCACTCCGGCGATCACCAGAGCGCTCACCTCGCCCCTCATCGAACAACAAGGGGTCCCAGCATCCCCGGTGCCGGAGACCCGTGCTCTGACAAATCGCCACTAATAGGTGGTTTCTGGAAACGAGCATTAGTGGCGATTCTTGGAAAAAATTGCCACTAATAGGTGGTTTTTCGAATTTTTTGGTTTTCTGAAACCAAGCATTAGTGGCGACCTTCCAATACTCGCCACTAATGTTGAGCATTAGTGGGGTGCGCCCCTATACTCGCCACTAACCTTTGTTGTCCTATAGCAGGTTTTATGCTAGTGATATAAAGAGGATATACTAGTGGCCGTTCAGACAGGAACCGGCCAGTGTAGGTCTACCGGGATTTCCGTAAGATCACCAGTGACTACTTTGGAAAGATAAGGGCTGCCACTGGTGATGTGCGAGAATGCCCCAAATGGCCTCCAGTGGCGGTGAGTTTTAGACCGAACCGCCACTGGAGCGGTTCACGTAAGGGGTTTTGTGTAGTAGTGCATCACACACAGTTATAGAAAGGAAACACGTGTCCATCACACGTAAGGGGTTTTCTGTAGTAATCGCATTGCGGGGATCGCTAAGCAGTTGGTTAGCCCGACTCAAATGGCATTTAGGCCAGGACGTCACATCTTAGAAGGTGTGGTTGTTCTTCATGAGACCATCCATGAGCTTCATCGGAAGAAAATGGATGGGGTTCTTTTTAAAATTGACTTTGAGAAGGCCTATGATAAAGTCAAGTGGCCGTTCCTACAACAAGCGCTTGTCCAGGGAGGGAGCGCTGTTGGCAAGGGAAATTGCTGTCCTACGGTGACCGCCTAACCCTCATTTCATTATCATTCGGTGTTGACTTCTATGCCCATGTTTATGTTATCCTTTCTTGAGATTCCTGTTGGAGTTTGTAAAAGATTGGATTTTTACAGATCTCGTTTCTTTTGACAATCAGACGAGCATAAGCGCAAGTACAGATTGACCAAACGGAATATTATTTGTCGCCCCAAAGATCGGGGGGCCTAGGCATTGAGGTTCTGGAGTTTAAAACTAGATGCCTCCTCAGCAAATGGTTGTTTAGGCTACTTAACGAGGAAGGTATGTGGCAAGAGATGATAAGAAATAAATACCTCCAGAATAGCACTCTTTCCCAAACGCTGGCCTAACCGACTGACTCGCAGTTTTGGAAGGGCCTCATGCATGTTAAAGATGATTTTTTTAATTGCAGGTGTTTTATCCTTGGGGATGGGACTGGAATTCGTTTATGGGAAGACACCTGGCTTGGCACTTCCCCGCTCCAAACGAAATCTCATTGGGGATAAATGGATAAGATGGTTGCACTTGGTTCAGCGGCTTATGACGGTTAATTTTTTGACTGAGCCCGACAGATTTGTTTGAAGTCTTACTCCCTCTGGTGTTTTTTCTGTAAAGTCTATGTACGTGGACTTTATGGATGGCAAACGGTTTTTCGTCGAAAATACATTTGGCAGTTAAAGATTCCCTCCAAAGTCAAAATATTTATGTGGTTCCTAGATCGGCAGGTTATTTTAACTAAAGACAATCTTGCGAAGCGGAATTGGCAAGGGAGTTTAAAATGTTGCTTCTGTGATGCTGATGAGAGCAATATTCAAAATCTTTTTCTCTCCTGCCCTCTTGCTCGTATTATCTGGTGCATCATATGTGGATGGGACTTTCGGCTTTTTGTTGGGCTATCTGAAATTGCAGGAATGATGAGGTTTTTAATCGATCCAAAGTTTACAACTTTTTGCACGTTATCTTCAAAGTTACGCACTGGATCCTTCTTTGGATTTTCCTACTTCCTGTGCACCTGAGGGGACTTATGGATATTGGATGTAACCGGCTGGAGACGGTGTCTCGGGATATTGTCAACCGGACTGGCTGACGGTGTACTAGACGCCTTCAATTATAGATTCGTCATGATTGATGTTTTTAGCTGGCTTATTTTTGAATCCATGATCGCTTGTCGGTGACTTGTAAGACCTACTCTTTATAATTTTGCAATAAAAATAGTTTTGTGCATCGATTGATGCAGAGGCCGGGTTTTCCACCCCTTTTCGAAAAAAAAGAGTGAGTAGGGTCTGCATTGTGCAATCGATCTCATCGCACACGTTTCCTTTTTTTAGCCATGCGCGATGGACATCAACCGTAAGCGTTGACGCCCCATCACATCTCCTAATGCATGTAGTAACAGGGATTGAAACCTTGAAACCTTGTGCGATAGGCAATGTGATCAGTGTGCAAATGACTGTTAATTGTGCATGACAAGAAAAACAAGCGAGCATGCATGCTGTGTGTAGAAAATTTATTAATTCCACGGTAATCGAAGTACGTCATCATGATAAAATGAAAAACGCAAAAATAATCAAAACCAGGAGAGACAGAGGAAGCTATCAATCTCAAAATGTTGTAACCTCAATAATCAACGCGTGCTAAGTACGTAGACCTAGAGGTGCAACATGGTGACCCTCAGGATATCTTTTGACCATTTTTAGTTCAAACAAATGAACTAGTATTTTAAAAAGTTGTGTCATTTTAAAAATTTAGTTCATTTTGTTGAACTAAGGAAGGTCAAAAGGTATCCTGAATGCCACAAAGTTGTAGCTCTACGTAGACCGATATATATATATAGCGGGATCATTTTTCAGCTGGTGCTGTTGCAACTGAGAAGCTTCCACGTCTTGGACTCTGAGCCCGGGATGCCCCACACGATGCAGACGTACCTCCCGTAGCCGTAGGCGCCTGTGCCGTCCTGCACGGTGATCACCATCCAGTACTCGACGCCCTCGTTGGATGGCACGGACCAGCACTGCGACGTGCTCGCGTAGGACATGCTGGTTAGCTCGTGGGCGAGCTTGTACACCGTCACCGCGAACCTGCCCAGGCCCTTCACGAAGTCGCTGTTTACATCCTCCTGGTACGTGTACTTGGACGGCCTCGTCTCGATGGCCTGCACCCTCGCCACGGGCAGCAGCACCGCCGCAGCGACCACGAGAGCTAGGGCAGCAACAGCCGCCGACTGCTTCATGTTCGATGGATTGGTGATGACTATATCTGGATTGGTAATTACGGCTAGCTTCACTATGTGCTAGCTAGCTACTGAGCTTAATTGTCTCAATGGCTCATTAACTTGTGGTAGCTAGCTAGCTCTGTGTGTGGAATGCTCAGACACAGATACCTTCTATATATAGAATGCGTGCAGCTGCTAGAACCATCTATCAGATCATTAAACCCAGAGGGTGATTTGGTGTGCACGAGCTAGCTGCATGCTGCTTAGGTATCTATTGATTGGGGCACCAGCGCGCTCGCATGCATATGCATGGGTACTAGTGATCGAGGTTGACGTACGCGCGGGCGCGCGTGGAGATTGGCAAAACGACAGCTGTGACCTGTGAAACCCTAGAGTACAGTATAATCTTCTGCTTCTCGTGGTTCCTTGTTTTTGCCGTCACGCGAAGGTTCCCCGCCGAATAACGAGGCCGCCTGGCGCGCATACTGAAGCCCCCAGCCCCGGTTGTCAACGGGCGGGCGGGAGAGCACGTCGGTGGCCACACGCCGCGCCGGAGGATCGAGCGAGCTGGCAGAGCTATATTGTAGGAGCTATGTTGCTTTCGCCATGTCCGCAGGACCGGCCCGGCATCTGGTACGCTCAGGCGCGTAGAAACACGAATATTTTGATGGTCTCCACGAGGTCGCAATCTCGTCCTATGTTAACTCGGGCGACGTGAAAAAGTCAATCATCAACGAGTTCCCTATGTATACTAATTTTTTTTAAATGGTGACACGACCGGATTCCACTATCAGAAGATAACGGAACAAGGTTGTTTACACCACCCACATAGTTTTGCACACAATTGTCGTCCATGGACGATCAAGAACATATCCAAAACAGACATATAACAGGGTCTGAAATAAGCTCACAAGACAGCAGACAAGTAAAAACTAAAAACTGCAGGCACTCAGGACCTGAAGGTCGACACTTCTTGATCATGCACTTTGAACCCAAACGCCTAGCTTGCTGTCCCGAGTACACAGGGAAGCCTTATCAGTCTCCAGTCTTTTTCTTCTTGCTTCCAGTGCCGTCAGCGGCCAGGTTGGAGGTATCAGATAGTCGCTTCCAATCTTCCCTGGCCTGGTCATCATGGTGCTTCAGAGCTTGAGCCTGAATAGCCGAAGCGCCGAATTTTGTCACCCTCAGCTGATAGACTTGCCCAGTAACGTTAGAAGGCACAAGCATACAGATCGTATCAAACGATGTTCAAAACATGCACGATTTCGTAGTTCCAAGAGGGCCCATGCAGCAAATAGCTGCAACTGCAACTACCTGCACATTCCTGGAAGCTTTTAGCGTTCGAGAGATCCACCAAAAATATCGAGTAAAGAGCCCAGGTCTTGTATTAGCACCAATAGACAAGATTATCACGCTCCACACATACTTGGCAGCTGGACACCCAAAGAACAAGTGATGAATAGTATCTGCAATGAGTGTCTTGCACCCACTTACGTCTGGTCATGTTATCTTTACTTGCGATAGCATTGTGCCAAATTAACCAAAGCCAAATCTTAATTTTTAGACGAATTTTTGCTTTCCAAAGGTGATTGAAGGGCCTGTCTACGCCCCTCCTAGCAAGCTGCGCATACGTAGATTTAACAGTATCGACACCAGATGCGCGGTAGATCTCTTTCTTCATTAAGAGCAACCCCCCCCCCCCAGATCTTATCATGTAGAGCCACTAACTCTGGATCTAGCCAACGACAAAAGGTAAGGCGCCATCTAGAGTCGTAAAGCTCACGCACAGTACAACCTATGTTTTCAGAAATCTCAAAGAGCCTAGGAAATAACTGACAAAGAGGGGTATATGACCACACCTGGCGTCCCCCCCCCCCCTCCCCACACACACCTCACCTGCAAGTAAATTTGCTTCAGGTGTAAAAGATCTCCCCAGCAAGCAGAATCCGCAGGTCTGCGGCTAGAATGAAAAACACCTTTCCCACGTAGGTATTTCGCCTTGACAATGTCTTGCCACAGACCATTTTCTTCTTCCAATTTCCACCACCATTTCCCCATAAGAGCAATATTGAATGTAAACAAGTTCGTAGCACCTAGCCCCCCCCCCCCCCTTCTTCTTTGGGGAGCATACAAGATTCCATTTAACTAGGTGATATTTCCTTTTGTTCTCACCCCCCTGCCATAGGAATCTTCTCCTGATCTTGCCAAGTTTTTCAATAGTAGTTTTAGGTCGAAGATACATAGACATATGATAAGTAGGTGTGCTAGCAAGGCATGCATTCAATAGAGTAGTTCTCCCTCCAATTGATAGGACACCCCCTTCCAACCATCCAACCTCTTTTGGAGCTTGTCTTATAACAACTTCCATTCTGAAACTAATAATCTATCAGGGCAAACAGGCATCCCAAGATATTTCATAGGCCACTTCCCAATCTGACAATTGAAAAGCTCAGCATAAGATAGAGCCTTTTGATCATCGGAGGTGACCAAAGTAATTTCACTTTTCAAGAAGTTAATTTTTAAGCTGGACATAGATTCCAACAAATATAGGATGAGTTCGACTTGGGTCGGGCGCAGATGATCCTGGTCGACTCTGCTGAGGACCTAAAGGACGGTGAAGCCGGGGGACCCGAAGGGCGGCGGGGTCGACGGACCCGAAGGTCGAGGCAGCCAAAGTAACCGGGTGCGCGGCCAGCACTCCCGGTGGGATTGGACCCCGAGTGTCTAGCCGACTCGTAGACTCGGGTAGAGACTCAAAATCACGGGCCACATATTGTTGACAAAATTGCAGAATACCATGCTTGCACAAGCTGAACTAACCTCGGAGGTTTTGAAAAGCCGCATGAGCCGCCCACCTCAAATGGTGAGAACCTAAGATCGTTGAATGCACCATGGCCCTTTGCGAGACAAGCTGTAAAACTGCTTCTCCGTTGTTGAATCCACACGGAAAAAGACCAGCAACCCGAAAAGACGTGTCGTGAGAACCACTGACTCCATGGTATAGGTTGCAACGCCTACACCAGGACGATGAAGGAGCCAAGACACCAATCTTCTAGACGACGGCGTCTCCATCACCAAGATGCCACCGAGAAGCACACAAAAACCTAGCAAAAGAAGGTAGCAAAACTTGAAGCCAGACGTTGATCTGTGGTTCTCCTCATCTCTTAAGGCCAGATCGGCCATAAGAGACGAGGGGGAACCACATGAGATTGAAGTTTCTTCGAAGACGACGACGTCTAGGTTTCCTTTTATTCCTCGTGCGTGGCCTTGGGCGCCTGGTTGCAGTTGGTCCTGTGGGCCTTTTGGAGACGTGCTGGGCCAGTAGGCGGGGTACGAGGCCTCTCCTAGCTGAATTGAGTCTAGCTCAGGTGGTCCGATTCCTTGTGGTGGAATCAGTCCACCCAGGTTCAAGTCTTAGACTTGACATGGGTGTCACATTTTCCTGGTTTATTTCAGGATTAAACCGGCGCTATTCTTTCGGTCATAGGTGACGTACCCATCAACAGCGAGGCGCCAGCGGTGACTTCGTAAATCTCTCAAGACCTACAGGCTTAGTCTTTCGGAGGTGCTCATAGGGGTAGGGTGTGCATGTGTGCGTTCATAGGGGTGAGTGTACGCGCGTGTTGTGAGTGTCTGCATTTGTACCGTGTTCTAAAAAAAAAAGCTGCTGCTTCGTCCTGGTTGATTCAATTCCACGAGTGTGCCGCTGCTACGCTTTGCTGATTTTTCTCAAGAGATTAATCAATTCGATCGGGGAAAGCTGGGTTGCGTGGAGTCTGGTTCAAATCGAGGTTGGATTCTACAATGGAGATGGCTAGGTCGATCGGATCCGCACCGCCGTTGAAGTCATAGTAGATATTTGTCGATGCAGACACGATGACTATCGTCGATCCACGAGCAGATCGGTTGCTACAGAGACGGCGAGATGCCGATCGATGATGAGGCCAATGACGAGGTTCTAACCCAGCAATGCCCAAACTTGAGGGCTTTCGAGTAGGGGAGCGCGGGTGTGTGTTGCCGATTCTGTCGGCTAACAAGGACACAGCGGACACGATTTACCCAGGTTCAGGGCCCTCGGAAGGTAATACCCCTACGTCCTGCTTGTCTGATCTGGTATTGATGGAGAGTTTACAAGGTTGCCATGGAGGCGTGTATGAGAGATGAGATTTGTCTAGTAGCCCGATCTTTCAGTGGGATGGATAACTACGATTTGAGGCCGAAGTAAACGTTGATGACCCGACTACACCGGACACTAGACGGTACGCCTTAGCAATAGCTACACCAACTCCCTGTGGTTATTGACGGAAACGAAGGCGCCGCCAACCTGAAAATGAAGTTCCAATCCCTGCTAGGAATCGAGAACAAGCAAGAATCGAGATAAGGCAATCTGAAATTGCAAATATAGATGAAGTACAATAGTCTCAAGGAGACGAGTAACAAGGTGGGGTTCCAGTAGGTCTAGCCGACACTAGTGGTGAAGCCTGAAGTTGCAGCAATGGCTAACTTATCTAAACAAACCGCCCCGCCCCCCCCCCCCCCCCCCGCCAAAGGGGGGAAGATGTAACTTCGACAACGTCCATATTAATGGACTTGTATCAAGGAAAGATTTTGAGTGTGTGTTGGCGAACTCGTCGGCTAACAAGGACACATGGGACACGATTTACGCAGGTTCAGGGCCCTCATCGATGAGGTAATACCCCTACGTCCTGCTTGTCGGATCTGTATTGATGAGTCGATTACAATGGGTGCTGCAGAGTCTAGATGCACCGAGTCGTTGAGTGCTTCTAAGCGACTTGTATCTAAGTTGGGGGTGTCCTCTTGGCTCCCCTTCCTGGTCCTTTATATATGGAGGAACTCAGGTCTCAGGTAGAGTCCAAGTCGGTTACAATGAAGAGATATACTCTAATTTAACCTTCCTTGTCTTGAGTCGCAAGATTTGGCATGTGAACTCTTGGAGTCGAAGTAGGCTTCCTTGTGGGCCCCCAGCTGGGCTGTACCGGGTATACTCGAGTCGAGTACGTGGTTACGCATAACCACGTCAGTAGCCCCCAAGTGGCTGGTTGAGTCGAAGACTCGACTAGGGACTTTTCCCATAAAGAATGAGCTTATTCTACTGTTGAGCCAGTTGCACAGTGCTGTAGAATTTGTATTTTACCGATTCATACTTCAAATGAGAAGTATTTTGACTTAGAGAATGTATGAGCTAATGCTTTAGTGTTTAACTGCTAAATAACAGTTTCACAATATGATCTGATAGCGAATCAATGCGGTGAGTAGGAGTCATAGGGATATATGCTTAATGCGCCCAGATACTCGAGAAGTCGAGTCTCGTTAATCGCTCTAGGGCGAACACAACACTAGGTTTCATCAGCATTCGAGTCCTCGGGCTCGAACCTAGCGAATGGAGAATTTTGACTTAGCCTGTTGGGGTCTTATAGAGTCAAATTCCAGTTTTTAAGTACTCGACTCATTCGTCAAGATTGCTTGTACTGGAATTACGCAGTTGGTACGTTTCCAGGCCTATAGGAAGCCTACGAACATGGTTGCAGGGAGCGACCCTTAAGTGAGAATTGTTACTGGAGGGATGCAGCCGATGCATATCCAAGCCTAATTTTTAGGACTTACCTTCATACAATGAGTATGTATCTGACTGGAAATAACGTAGCTGGTACAATTCCAGGCCCGTAAGAGAACTTTCGGGTCTTATCTTCATGCAATGAGCATGGATTTACTGAAATGCGCAGCTGGTACGATTTCAGGCTCGATGGAGTGATCCATGAGGCTTATCTTCATGTAATGAGCATAGGATTTACTAGAGCAACGCAGCTGGTGCTGCTCCAGGCTCTTTGGACGAAACCCAAGAGGCTTACTGTTATGCGAATGAGCATAAACAACTGAGGTGTCACAGCTGGTGCGACTCAATTGAGTCGACTATATGAAATCGATTGTCTTGTGCCAGGGTCATTACCCTGCTTTTACTGTTGTGAAAAGAATAAACAATAGATGACTGTATCAAGTCTTTAATATAAAGCGACAACTGATTAATTCGCGACTCGAATGAGAGTTTTTAGTATTCATAATTGAGACTCAAGACGAGTCCCAATATTCTTACGATACAACTCCACCTCCCTATATGAGAGATATCTTTTGAGTCAGACTCCGTCACTGATGACGTACATGTTGAAGGTGAAGAGCCGTTTGGTCAACAGATGTGACCGGGTGCACAGTCTAGCCTGACAGTAGGCGTACTGTTGGCGTGCGTCAGTGGGAAAACGGTCACACTTCGCGCAGTAAATAAGGCATAATGATTTCATCGATTCTTGCGCCCGAAAGATGGGTGGCCGTTTCTGTTTTCACCGCTTCACTTCGCGATCGATGTGGGACACGTGGCCAAGATAAGGATCTTGCGGCCCGGATTCTTCGGCCGGATTTAGCCTATAAAAGGAGGAAGGTGAAAAGAGAATACCTTTTACCTTTCTTCTTCCTCGCGAAATCAGCTCAGACGCTAGAGCTCCCTGCTTCCATAGCCCAAAAAACTCTTGCGAGTTCCTTCACCGACCAAGAATCCCACACCATCCAGACATGGGCAAGACCAAGACCGCGGGTTCTAAGACCGATGCCGGCAAAGGAGATGCCGGCAAGGGAGTTGTTCCCTGGCCCGTGGTGGCCAACAACCGCGTCAAGATCCTGGAACTCCAGGACGAAGGATTGTTGCCGGTGAGCAGGTTGTCTTCCTCGATTATGTGCTACGAGGGCTCTCTTTCCCCCTTCATGCCTTTTTCCGTGCTATGCTGCTAGGCTATGGGCTGCAGCTTCACGATGTGCCCCCCAATTCTTACTTGCACGTTGCGTGCTGCATCACGCTGTGCAAATGCTTCTTTGGGGTGAGCCCTCATTGGGGGCTCTGGAAGCGGATCTTTATGATCAAAGGCCAGAAGGCGGATGCTGTTGGGAGCGTCAACTTCCAGGTACGGCCTGACGCCAAATACTTCTCCCTCCAACAGCACGAATCTGTGCAAAGCTGGAGGTCGAAGTGGTTCTACGTCCGTTCTGACGCCTCGGGTGTCGATCCAAGTCTTCCTGCCTTCTCAATCAAGAAGAAGACAAAGAAGACGACGGCATGGAGCCATGAACTGACGCCTGTAGAGGAGTCTGAGGCGACTCCCCTGATGGATAAGATGCACTCCCTTATGGGACATGGGTTGACAGGTGTTCACCTGATAGCTTTGTTCCTCAAGATGAGGATCCAGCCACTGCAGGCTCGCGTTCACCCGATGTGGTCCTTTGAAGGACCCGGGGATCCCACTCGGGTGAATGCGTAAGAACTATCTCTGAATGAACTGGAGTCACGGGTGCGAAGGTTAACAACCCTGATCGACGCGACACCAGGCAAGATCGACTCGGCAGTAGTTCCTTATGGCCTTGACAGGCCGAGGGAAGAGGTAATTTATATTTCTGCCATTTTGAGCTTGTATTTGTAAGCTACCGATCCGCTTGCTGGTTGTAGGGACTCAAAGATCCCTTGAGTCAACCTCCTCCTGCAGGGGAGGAGGAGCTGGCTGACGAGTCCTCGGAGTCGCCAGAGCAGGCTGACGACTCCGAGACTGAAGAGGTTGCCCTGGAGACGAGGAGGAAGCGCAACAGGGAGTCGAACCCCAAGTCTAATGATCAGTTGACGGGTGTCGAGGGTCCACCCGTTGCGACCTCTTCTCCTCCTCCTGCAGCCAAAAAGACCAAGACAGGCAGCCCAATGCCTGTTCGCCGATTTGGCCTTCTTGGTCGAGTCACCCAGGCCAGGTAGGTGATTCTTCATGCATCAGCTCTCCAAATAATGCAATCTGAATACTGAACTAGCTGTTTTTCTTTGCCAGCTATGTGGCCTCGGGTGACCAACCAACTACCCAGGCTATTGAGCCCACTGGGTCGGACCCGAAAGCTTCAGGTCCCTCAATTGTCGTCGAGACGTTTGAGCCTCAGGTAGCGACGCTTGAGGCGTCTTCTCCAATGAGTGGGGAGCGTCAACCCCAAAGTGTCGAACCAGTGGCACCCGGGGTACCACCGCTGCGCGACGCGCGGGCCCTTTTCCCGGGTTCCCGGGAAGGTCTCATCCCGGGGAGCGCTTATGAGCTCTCCGGCAAGCTACCAGCCAGAAAGGGGCTAGCGGGGCTTCGGGGAATATTCCCGCCTGGGCACCTCCCGGGAAGCTGCTTCCCGGGAGGGGGTTCCCAGGTGCGTTGGGCCCGAGTGCTTCCCGGGGTCGACTTGCTGGGACTGTGGGTTCCTGGGCGCGTGCCCCGCCTCGAGCGTGGGGCCCAGTTGACAGCGCCACGCGGGCGCGGGACGCGCGGTCCCACCAAGGCAAGGAGCAAGGCGCGCGGCTCGGTAAACGAGCCGACCGACGGGTAGTTACCCGTCCGATCCAAGGAACAGTGGTTGTCTAATCCTACCCTAGGGTCTTAGGCCCCTAGCAGCGGAGGTGGCACCCATGCACGCCACCGGCTCACCGGGGGGAGTTGCATGCCTCCCCGTTAGACACTTGTAGCTCATGCACCATGGCACATGTGGCATTCCCTTATGTATATAAAAGGAGGACCCATGCCGACGGTCAAGGGGTTCTAGGTTCTCTGTTGACTAGTTAGTCAGTTAGCCGGTTCAGACGAAGCTGGCTCGACGGACGCTTAGTGGCTCCAGTAGGCAGCCAGCAGAGGGCGATGAGGAGTACCTAGCCATTGAGAGAAAGCCCGAGAGCTCGCCCGGCAACTTGTAAAACATTTGATTCGTAATCAATATCAGCTCAGACAGGCAGGACGTAGGGTTTTACACCTCCGGGTGGCCCGAACCTGGGTAAAAAACGTGCGTGCGTCTGTTCTTGGACTAGCGCGTACCCTAGCATCTCGTCTCGCCGGCCCCGTAGGGCCCCATCGGCCGTGACGGCTGTGGTGACCCAGACCCGTAAGGATCCGGACCTCTGTGTAAACTGTGCTAGTCCCTGGATCCAATGCTAGCACACACAGTTCCATTGATGAAATACCATACACATGTCTATTACATCGGTTCGATTAACAAAACCAGAGTACTTAATACAAGCCAAGCGGAAGTTCAAATAAAACACTCTGATAAAGAGGGAGTCCCATCAACGCCACAGGCAAGTTGAGTGTAGACTCGCGACCCTGCGTCTTCTTCTTAAGCGTCACTCTCTGCACATGATAGGTGCAGGTCAGTACATTGAATATACTTGCAAGTCACACCTATGTGATCAGGAGTAATGCATTGAAATGATGAAGGATTTCTTAGTTTGGCTACTAGGGTTGTTTTTGCAAAAATGCTGCTTTTGGTTTCGAAATACTCATAGTATTTTCCTTTGAAAATCTCTATCTTGAAGTTTTGATAAAACAGGGTTTGAACAATAGTATGGTCATTCTGTGGATGTTCACTCCACGACCTAGCTATGCACTCTGGGTCAACTGACACTCACATAGCATCCCTTTTTCCTGACTCATTCTGTGGAACCTTCCATCGAGTCAAAACAGTTTTAGGGTTTTTTGAAAACAAAACTTGAAGATATCCACTTCTCCTGACTTAATGACTCAAGGTTGCCCGTAACCAGGGGCATGGCTAATCGATTAGATTGACACTCTCGAGAGGTTTGTACACTTTACCCACCTGACACAATCAGTCCAAAGTGTTGCCTGACGACAAGCGTGCGCAACAGGTAAAGATTGTGACGAAATCTTTCACTAGAAGCCCCCTGATACCTAATTCTGGCACCGCCCGCCCCATATGACCACATTGGCTCCTCTCCGGATGGCGGTACCCAGGTAAGGGTTTCCCGCTAGTTAGTCGACCAAGCCAGAGCCCATAATAGCAAGTGGTTGCACATGAAGCCTTTGGGTACATGAGAAGGTTTGAACTCTTGGATTTCTGGACAGCGGTCCCCACCTTCTCCTGAGCGTGTACCCGTTACTGGGCTACAACACTTGCCGACAGCCAACTGGCCTCCATCATACCACTCCATCCAGATAAAACATTTTGGTTTTATTTCGAAAACATTTTTCCAAAAACATATACGCTCATAAAGAGCACTTAATACTTTGCAATATAGTTTGGGTCCCGTCCCGTTATAATAGTATAGCATGCTTTGGAAAAATGTATATACATAACCTATGGTATTTGGTGGCATGGCAATAAATCCTATAAGCAATCTACTAGGAATAACTAAACATGTTGCAAACGCATTTGATAAATACTTCATAAAGAAATAACTCTAACATGCATCCCTATGATGTTGTAAACAAAATAGCATAAGCAAAAATATAGGTTCTACATGGTCAATAAGTGTAACTTGCCTGGTTCAGAAAAGTTGTTGCGGTCGTCAACTCCCTGGCACTCTTCGCAACCGCAATCCGAATAATCTAACGCGAAAAACGAAAGAACAATAAATGCATAGTTCCAAACATCTCTCAAAGACCAAATATAACTCCAAATGAACTTCGGATAAAGGATATATCACAAGCATACAAAAACAGAACCTAAACATCATCTAAGTAATACCATAGTATTAACAATTCAAGTTCTAAAGCCTAAGGTTAAGACTAGTGTGGCTAAGTCTGGAAATTCTGAAATCTGCTACTGTTAACAGATAGCAACTAGGATTGACAGGTAAAAGGTGCTAAAGTACAGAACATGGCATGAAACCTATGCTACAGTACAGTTTTGGGGTTGTACTAACTAACGCAACAGGTTTCAGGTTAATTGGATAAACAGATTAGAAGTTACTGGCTTGCAAAGGTGGTTAGTCAGATTCTGACAGACAAAGAATACTAAATTCTACTGAAAAGCTACTGGTGGTAAACTATTCCAATGACAGAGAACTAAACAAAGAAATCTAAGAATATGATCTACTCTTTCAAATGGCACTGGTTTCACTAACTATGGAGCTATGAGGCAGTAGCTATGAACAGGTGAAAGTAGCTACTCTAAAACAGAACAGAATAGGATATGAACTTCTACCGTCGTGCTGCTCGTGAAGGTGGAGTTGAAATGGTCCAACTAGGAAATGGATGTGAAGTGGTGTTCCTAAAGTTCAATCTACAAAAATAAACAACTAAAATGATGCTACGGACAACAACGACAAATACTGCGAATAAGGCTACCCACTGAGGAAGGTGCTGCAACTTTCTGCCGCGGCCGAGATACGGCAGAGAAACTGATTAGAGTACCATTTTGCGACGACGATGCAATGCCCAAGATGAACCGTCTACGGCTACTGTATACAGAGAAATTATAGAGAAACATTCCCTCTACAAAATGGTGAAAACTAGAGCACAAAATGATCAATGTTCTGCTAACAATCGACGCTTGAACAGAGCTAACCGAAAAGCCTAAATTTCAGAGAACTTGAACAAGTTCATACCCAAATCTCACTTGAGATGAACGATTCGACGAATCGGGACTCGAGGAAGAAAATGAAGAGTTGAGGGAGCTTCACGGCGTCGCAAGGATCACTAGGGCGGTGGCGGCTCAGCGAACGGGGCAGCGCAGCTCTGGCAATTTCTCGCCGGAGTTGGGCGGCGGCGGCGGCGGTTTTGGCCGGAGTTTGGGGGCGCGTGGGCGGCAGAGAGCGTGGGCCGGCGAGGGAGTGCGCGAGAGGGGGCGCGGGGTGCTTTATAGGTCTCGGGGCGCGTGGGCGGGGTGGCCGGCGGTTGCCGCGCGACGAGGGGTCATGGCGCGTGCGGCGACGGCAGTTGCGCGGGCGCGCGCGGGGCCAGGCGCGGGCGCGGGCGGGCACGGGCACGCGCGGCGAGCGGCCGGCGCGGGCGCGCGCAAGCGAGCGGCGGCGGCGGCGGCGCGGGCAGGCAGGCAGGCGGGCGCGGGGGGCGGCGGGGCGCGGCGCCGGCGGCCGTTGGAGACGGCGGAGGTGAGGGATGACAGGTGGACCCCACCTGTCAGTGAGAGAGAGAAGAGATTGAAAGCGTATTTCCTGAGAATACGTTTCCCTGCGGAGAAAGCGTATTTCAGAGAAAAAGAAAAAGAATAAAAGAAAAAAGATAAAAATTACTTTTCAGGATCTATAATTCACCCGAAATTCCATTTAAATCATTTAAAATAGCAAATGGCTTCAGAAAAATTCCCAAAAATTCTGTAAAATAATATATTTCATTTAGAGTCCAGGAAAATAATTCTCACTCAAAAATAAATTTTTAAAAATAGTTTTAATGTTTCTAAGCTTTAAATAAACCCAAATAAAATCCTAAAATGCATTTTTAGACTCTAGAAAATTCTCAATTCAATTTCTATCAACCTATCACAGTCCAAAACACCATTTCAAACACTTTCAATAATGCATCATAACGAACACCAATATTTTAAGATATGATCAAGGTGATATGCATAAGAAATGTAAAGGTGCGAACATCCGAATTTGAAAAATTTGGGATGTTACAAACCTACCCCCGTTAAGGTGAATCTCAACCCCGAGATTCGGATTGGCTGGTAAAAAGGTGCGGGTAGTCGTTCTTCAGATCCTCTTCTCGTTCCCAGGTTGCTTCCTCCTCACTGTGATGACTCCACTGAACCTTACAAAACCTGGTAGTCTTTGATCTGGTGATTCGTTCAGTAGTCTCAAGAATCTTTTCTGGTTTCTCCTCATAAGTCAGATCTTCCTTCAGCTGTATTGCTTCCAAAGGTATTGTATCCTTGAGTGGTACCTCTGATTCCTCTGCATAACACTTCAACTGTGATACGTGGAAAACGTTGTGCACACTAGACAATGCTTCAGGTAATTCCAACTGATATGATACTTCTCCTCGTCTTCCCATAATCTTATAAGGTCCAACAAAACGAGGTGCTAACTTTCCCTTGATTCCAAACCTCTTCACTCCTCTAAGAGGCGAAACTCTCAAAGATGCTCGGTCTCCTGTTTCATATGTGATTGCCTTACGTTTAGGATTTGCATAACTTTTCTGTCTCGATTGGGCTACCTTCAGTCTGTCCTTGATCAACTTGACCTTTTCCTCGGCATCCTTGATTAGGTCTGGCCCAAACAACTGTCTTTCGCCTACCTCATCCCACATGAGTGGCGTCCTACACTTCTCTACGTAAAGGGCCTCAAACGGGGACATCTTCGAACTACCTTGGTAACTGTTGTTGTAAGAAAACTCCGCGTATGGTAGATTATCATCCCAACTCGATCCATAATCCAAAGCGCAGGCTCTTAGCATATCTTCCAAAATCTGGTTCACTCTTTCAGTCTGACCATCTGTCTGAGGATGAAAAGCTGTGCTGAATTCTAACCTGGTTCCTAGGGCTTCATGTAACTGACCCCAAAATTTGGATGTGAATTGAGTTCCACGATCCGATATTATTTCCTTGGGTACTCCATGCAAACACACGATTCTAGACATATACAACTTTGCTAATTGGGCACTACTATAGGTTGTCTTGACTGGGATAAAATGTGCGACTTTGGACAGTCGATCCACTACTACACAAATGGAATCATACCCGGAACGGGTCCTTGGTAGTCCAGTGGTGAAGTCCATCCTAATACTATCCCACTTCCACTCTGGTATAGGAAGGGGTTGCAGCAAACCTGCTGGCTTCTGGTGTTGTGCCTTAACTCTCTGGCATACATCGTACTTCGCGATATACTCAGCAATTTCTCGCTTCATACTCGGCCACCAAAACTTCTCCTTCAAATCCAGATACATCTTGGTATTTCCAGGGTGTATAGAGTATGGTGACTCATGGGCTTCCTAGAGTATCAGCTTCTTAATCTCAGGTTCCTGGGGTACGCAAATATGCTTTTCAAACCAAATGGTTCCATGCTCATCTTCTGAGAACTCCAATGATCTTCCTTCGCTCATACTTTGTTTGATCTTTCCAACATTGTCATCCTTCTTCTAGGCTTCTCTTATCTGATCCAACAGAGTGGGTTTTACTTCCAATGCTGCAAGAAATCCTTTAGGTACTATTTCAATACCTAGGCTCCTGAACTACTCACAGAGCTTGGGTGATATCACTTTCGTTGTGATGGAATTGCAATGACTCTTGCGGCTCAAGGCGTTAGCCACTACATTAGCCTTTCCAGGGTGATACTGTATGTTTAGGGTATAATCCTTGATTAGTTCTAACCATCTCCTTTGTCTGAGGTTCAACTCATTCTGGGTGAAAATGTACTTCAAACTCTTGTGGTCCGTGAAGATATCACAATGATTTCCAATAAGATAGTGCCTCCATACCTTCAGTGCATGAACCACAGCTGCTAACTCCAAGTCATGGGTGGGGTAATTCATCTCATGAGGTTTGAGTTGTCGTGATGCGTAAGCAACTACTCTGCCTTCTTGCATCAATACACAACCCAAGCCGTGGCGAGAGGCGTCACAATAGACCTGAAAGTTCTTGTGTATGTCTGGCAAAATTAGAACAGGGGCTAACACAAGCTTCTTCTTTAATTCCTTAAATGCTACTTCACATTCCGGGGTCCAACTAAACTTCTTTTCTTTCTTCAAGAGGTTGGTCATAGGTCTAGCTATCTTTGAAAAATTCTCAATAAACCTATGGTAATAACCCGCAAGTCCTAAGAAACTCCTGATCTCCTTCACTGTCTTGGGAGAATTCCATTCGGTCACAGCTGTTACCTTAGATGGGTCTACAGCTACTCCTTTTCCTGACACAATGTGTCCCAAAAATGCTAATTCTTCCAACCAAAACTCACACTTGCTCAACTTGGCATACAGTTGGTGCTTCCTAAGTTTCTCCAATACTTTCCGTAGATGAACCTCATGTTCACTTCAGGATTTGGAATAGATAAGAATGTCATCAATGAAAACAACAACAAACTTGTCCAAAAACTCCATGAACACCTTGTTCATCATGTTCATGAAATAGGCCGGGGCATTGGTCAAACCAAATGACATAACTGTATACTCATACAATCCATATCTGGTGGAAAATGCCGTCTTGGGTATATCCTGGGTTCGGATCTTCAACTGATGATAACCTGATCGCAGATCTATCTTTGAAAACACTGTGGCTCCTTCCAATTGATCGAACAAGTCATCGATCCTTGGCAAAGGGTATTTGTTCTTGATGCTGACCTCGTTGAGGGAACGATAGTCAACACACATCCTTTGTGTTCCATCTTTCTTCTGGACAAATATAACTAGTGCTCCCCATGGTGATGAACTAGGTCGGATGTATCCTTTCTCTTGCAACTCTTGCAACTGCTTCTTGAGTTCTGCCAACTCATTTGCTGCCATCCTATAGGGTCTCTTGGCTATAGGTGCTGTCCCTGGGACCAAGTCAATCAAAAACTCCACTTCTCTATCTGGTGGCATGCCCGGCAAATCCTCGGGAAACACATCTGGATACTCACAAACTATGGGTATCTCCTCAGAGCTATCCCCCTTAAGGGAATTCACTATGGCCTTTAGGGCTGGTCAACACAACCGCTAAATTGGCACAGTCAATGTGGCCCTTTCGGCTTGATAGCCAGTCCATGCCTAATATCATATCTAGACTTTGGGTCTCCAGAAGGATAAGGTCTGATGGAAAAATTTCCTTTCCAATCCTTATTTGAACTCCATGACAAAATCTGTCTGCTCGGAATTCTTTTCCAGGAAGTCACAACTAAGTATCTACGAAGTGCCTTGGTGGCTAACCCATGCTTTTGCACCCATGATTGAGAAATGAAAGAATGCGATGCTCCGGTATCAAATAAGATAACTGCAGGGTTGGAATTGACCAAGAACGTACCGACAACGACGTCCGGTGACTCATATGCCTCTTCAGCAGACACATGGTTGAGCTTCGCCTTCACAAACGGATTGGGCTTGCTGCCTCCCTGGTTCTTGTCCTCACGCGGCTTCTCCGTGCAAGTACTCTTGTAGTGGCCCATCTTGCCGCAGTTGAAGCATTTCACCTGACTCATGTCCCTCTTCTCAGGAGCAGAGTCGCTGTGGTGGTGACGGTGTCCACTTCCATGGTGCCGGTTCTCCTTGTGATCTTGGTGATTGCGGTGACTCTGGTGCCTGTGCTGCTGATGACTCATGCCATGGAATCTTCCAGAGGATGATCCAGAGTGGTGGTGTCTAGGAGGTGAAAAGTGGCGAGACTTGACATGGGGCCTAGAATCAATCTTGTGGTTACTTGCCCTCCTCTTCCTGTTTTCAATCTCCTTCTGCTTTCCCTCAAGGCGTAAGGCCTTGTCCACCAAATGCTGAAATGTAGCAAAGTTAATGGACACCAACTGCACACTAAGCTCATCTCATCATTCAGTCCTTCGAGAAACCTCTCCTGGCGATCATCATCATCAGCCACATCTCCTGGGGCGAGGAGTTGGAAGCACTTCTCGCCCTGGCCGCAAGGCGAGGGCGCCCCAGTAGGCTCCGGCCACGGGCAGAACGTGGAGCGCGGAGACGGGCCACCCGCCTCACGACAGGGGGAGAACCCTCCCCCTCCTCAGCGAGGCCAGGGACACGGGGACCCGGAGGGGTCCTCAAACTCATCGCCCACCGTTCCGGGGGGCGGTGCGCGTGGCATCTTGAATGCCCACCAGCAGGAGGATCTGCGCCAGCGCTTGGAGCGTCGGCGTAGGCGTGAGGTGGAGCGCTAGAGCCCACAGGAGCAGGAAGACACTCCCATGGGCCCCGAGGACGGCTGCACCGCGTTCACGTGCGAGCTGCGGTGAGTGGCATGGCCCCATAAGTTCCGAGCGCCTGTGCTCGGTACGTACGACGGGACCGCTAAACCCAAATATTTTCTCCTGACCTATACGTTGGGCATGCATGCCATCGGCGCCGACGACAAGGTTAGGGCGAACTAGTTCCCGATGGTCCCGAAGGGATCAGCGCGAACCTGGTTGCTCAACCTACCCGCCAGGTCCGTCGCCACTTGGGCAGACCTGCGCGAGCAGTTCGTGAGCGCGTTCCAGGGCGGCTATAAGCGCCCGGGAACCATGGCGGAGCTGCACACTTTCGTGCAAAAACCGGGAGAGACGTTGCGGGCCTTCGTCAACCGCTTCTCCAACCTCTCCTATTCCATCCCGGAGGCGGAGGCGGCCGCCATTATCAACACCTTCGCCATCAACGTCCACGATCCCAAGATGCGCGAGAAGCTGAGCACGCATCGGATCCGGACGACGCAGGACTTGTACGCCTTGGCGCACAAATGCGCCATGCCCGAGGAAGGGCGCCTAGCGCCTGAGCTGGCAGCCCATGCTGCCGCGAGCCCTGGCGAGGGCTCGTCGAAGAAGGGTTCCCGCAAGCGCAGCGGGAAGCAAGTCCTCGCTGCGGACTCGGGGGCTCCTACCGCGAGGCCCGCGAAGAAGGCCTCGCCGGGTGGAGAGTCGGGCGGGAAGCGGGGCGACGCGCCCCGCTGCCCCATCCACCGCAACTCCACCCATGACGCGCAGAGTTGCCACGTTCTGCAAGGGATCAAGCAGCGGCGGGAGCCGCGCCACGAGGAGCACCGCGCCGCCGACGCCTGCTTTAATTGTGGCGACATCGGGCATCTCTCTTGAGATTGCCTGAACGACCCCAGAGCAGGTCCGAGGCCGGCCGGCGGTGGTGCCGGCAGGGGTGAACCACAAGGGGGGTGCGGCCAACCCCTCGCTAGGCGGGAACGCCCTCCTCGGGGACGCGATAGGGCGCGCGCTGAGGAGCAGCGCGAGTTCGACTATACCGGCGCGACGAACCGGGCTTCCAGGAGCCTCGTGGCGTCGCCTACATTCATGGGGGAGCTTATGCTCTCCCGTCCCATGCCGCGGTGAAGCGCCTCACCTGCAACGTGTGCGCGCTGTTGCCGGATGCGAAGCCGCAACAGCCGCTGAGGTGGTCCCACGTGCCGATCACCTTCAGCGTTGACGATCACCCAGCGCGACAGTTGGGTTCCGGGGTAATACCCTTCGTCGTCTCGCCGATCATTAGCGATATGACGGTGACCAAGGTGCTGGTGGACAACGGAGCGGGGCTTAACCTCCTGTCCGCAAGGCTGGTGGAAAAGCTCCAGCTGCCGATGGAGCAGCTGAAGCCCACCGAACCGTTCCGAGGGGTGAACCCCGGGATCGTGCACCCGCTGGGACGCATCACGCTGCCGGTCACCTTCGGGTCTCGAGAAGCGTTCAGGACCGAGCACATAGTGTTCGACGTGGCGCATACCCCGTTGCCCTACAACGGGATCCTTGGTCGGCCGGCGCTGATCAAGTTCATGGTGGCCACACATTGTGCCTATGGCGTGATGAAGATGCCGTCCGTCTATGGGGTCCTCTCCATCTGGTGTGACCTCAAAGACGCGGCTTGGTGCGTTGGCGAGGTCGTCGGGCCGCTGCTGCAGCTGACGCCGGCGACGAGGATGTTGTCGAGGACGAGGGCTTGCCGGGCGATGCCCCGGCAACGAAGAAGGCCCGCGCTACCCCGCAAAGGCTTGCCGGGGGAGGCGCAGGCTCGGGCTCGCGCACCGGCAAGGGGCAGGGGCTCCGGGAGGATGCCGCCAAAGTGAAGAAGCTGCCTCTCCAAGCCGGCGACGAGGAGCGCACCTCACAGCCGAATAGGAAAGCGCCCTCGTCACCTTCCTCCGGGATAACGCCGACGTGTTTGCCTGGCAACCGTCGGACCTTCCCGGAGTCCCCAGGGAGGTGATTGAGCATCGGCTCGCGGTGCGCCCGGATGCGCACCCCGTTAAGCAGAAGATCCGGCGGCAAGCACAAGAGCGGAAAGATTTCATCAAGCAAAAGGTGGGCAAGCTTAGGGCTGCCGGGGCAATCAGGGAAGTTTTGTACCCCACTTGGCTGGCTAACCCTGTAGTAGTGCCTAAAGCAGGGAATAATCTTCGCATGTGCGTAGATTTTACCGATCTTAATCGTGCATCCCCCAAGGATCCCTTCCCTGTACCCCGTATCGACCAGATAGTTGATTCTACCACTGGTTGTGATTTGCTGAGTTTTCTGTATGCTTTCTCCGGCTACCATCAAATCAAGATGGCGGTCGAGGATGAGGAAAAGACAGCGTTTATCACCTCGGTTGGCTGCTATTGCTATACATGCATGCCTTTCGGGTTGAAGAACGCGGGCTCCACATTCCAGTGCGCCCTGCGCGAATTTTTGGGGCCCCAGCTAGGCCGCAACACGGAGGCCTACATGGACGACATCGTCATCAAATCGAAGCGTAGGGACTCGCTGGTTGATGACCTGCGGGAGACGTTCGACAACCTCCGCAGGATCAAGCTCAAGCTGAACCTTGATAAGTGCACCTTCGGTGTCAACTCCGGGCAGCTTCTGGGTTTCTTGGTTTCACATTGGGGGATACAAGCCAACCCGACCAAAATAGAAGCCATCGAGAAGATGGAGGCCCCCCACAAGGTGAAAGATGTCCAAAGCCTCAACGGCTGTGTTGCCGCGCTAGGACGTTTCATCTCCAGGCTGGGCGAGCGTGCCTTGCCTTTCTTCCGGGTAATGAAGAAGAAGGGTCCCGTCGACTGGATTCCCGAGGCGGCGTTCCAGGAACTCAAGCAGTACCTGAGGTCCCCGCCCATCCTCGTCGCCCCCAAGCTAGGCGAGCCGCTGCTACTCTACCTAGTGGCGACTGACCAGGTGGTCAGCTCGGTGCTGATTGCCGAGAGGGAGGAAGACGTCCCGGGGACTGGGGCGGCGGGGCAGGGGGCTGAGCGGCCTCCGGCAACCGCCTCAGACCAGGGGACCGCCCCCGAGTCGACAACGTTGGCACCGCGGAAGCGGTTGGTGCAGCTCTCGATGTACTTCGTTAGTACGGCGCTGCGACGCGCGGACAAGGTACCCGCAAGTACAGAAGCTCGTTCTCGGGATTCTCCTTGCATCCCGCAAGCTGCGCCACTACTTCCAGGTGCACCACGTCACGGTGGTGTCCGGGTTCTGCCTCGAGCGAGCCCTCACCAACCGTGAAGCCACCGGGAGGGTGGCCGAATGGAGGATGGAGCCGTCGGAGTTCGACCTCCGCTTCGCCAACTCCAAAAGCATTAAGAGCACGGCCCTGGCGGACTTCATCGCGGAATGGACGTCCACGGGCGTGGAAGAAAGTGAGCCGGAGACCAGCCTTCCCGGCAAGTTGGATGAGGACCACTGGGTCCTCTACTTCGACGGTGCGTTCAGTCTTCAGAGAGCGGGCGCCGGGGTCGTCATCGAGTCACCTACAGGGGACCAGTTGAGGTTCGCTGTTCAACTCGACTTCGCTAACTCCACCAACAACACGGCGGAGTACGAGGGCCTGCTTGCCGGGTTGCGGGCAGCGGTCGCCCTCGACAATAAGCGCCTGGTCGTTCGCGGTGATTCCCAGCTCGTGATCAACCAGGTGAACAAGGACTACGATTGCCCTCGAATGGCGCCGTACGTGGAGGAGGTCCGCAAGCTGGAACGAAAGTTCAAGGGTTCGCGCTTCGAGCACGTCAAGCGGAAAGATAATTTCGCTGCTGACGAGTTGGACAAGATGGCAGCAGAGCGCCGGAAGCCTCCGGCGGGGGTGTTCTGTCAGAAGCAAGTGGCTCCTTCAGTCGTCCCCTAGCCGGCTGCTGGGGACGCCCCTCCAGCAACCGAAGGAACCCCTGCAGCAGCAGGGGTCCATGCCGCTGATATGGCGGCATGCGTTAGCAGGGAGATTCCCCCCTGGGCGGAAGAAATCGCCCGCTATTTGAAAGGGGAGGCTCTCCCGGAGGATGACGTCGCCGCGGAGCGTGTAGTGCGGCAAGCCAAGATGTACACTGTGGTAGATGGTAACATTTACCGCAGGCGTGCGAACGGTGTCAAACTCATTTGCGTGCCGCAGGAAAAAGGGTGCGCACTGTTGGAAGATATACATCAAGGCACATGTTCACACCATGTGGCCTCCGGGGCTCTAGCCGGCAAGGCGTTCCAGCATGGCTTCTACTGGCCCATGGCCCTGGCTGATGCAGAGCGACTTGTGAAGACATGCGAGGCTTGCCAGTTCCACGCAAAGAAGAGCAACCAACCGGCGCAGGCCCTGCATGTCATCCCGTCCTCATGGCCGTTCGCGGTCTGGGGGCTGGACATCGTCGGCAAGCTACCAAGGGCGGTTGGCGGTTACGAATATTTGTTCGTGGCCATCGACAAGTTCACCAAATGGGTGGAGGTGGAACCAATGCGAAAGGTGACCGCCCAGGCGGCCATCAAGTTCTTCAAGGGCATTGTGTGCCGGTTTGGTGTTCCTAACATCATCATCACCGACAACGGCACGCAATTCACGAGCACGGCGTTTCAAGCCTACTGCGAAGACATGGACACTAAGCTGCGCTTCGCGTCTGTTGCTCACCCGAGGAGTAACGGACAGGCGGAGCGAGCCAACGCAGAGGTGCTGCGGGGGCTCAAGACGAGAACCTTTGACAAGCTCAAAGGCCATGGGAAGCACTGGATCGAAGAACTCCAGCCCGTGCTGTGGTCCATCCGGACCACACCTAGTCGGGCAACGGGCGAAACTCCTTTCGCCCTTGTCTACGGGGCAGAAGCGGTGCTGCCCCTCGAGCTCAAGTATGGATCTCCCTGAGTACGCGCGTACGGCGACACCAGCCAACACGAGCAAAGGGTCGGCGATCTAAACTTCATTGAAGAGCTTCGATGCCGGGCTGCTGTGTGACCCCCCGCGCTACCAGCAGGGACTCCGTCGCTATCACGACAGGCGAGTCCGTCCCCCGGGGGCTCAAGAACAGAGACCTTGTCCTGCGCCGGATACAAAGAACGAAGGCCGGGAACAAGTTGACTCCGAAATGGGAGGGGCCCTTCCGGGTAGTGCAGGTGACCAAGCCGGGGGCTGTCCGCCTGGAAACCGAAGACGGCTTGCCGGTGCCCAAGAGCTGGAATATTGAACACCTGCGCAAGTTCTACCCGTGAAGCGGCGGAGCTCGACCCTCAGGTGATGCCTCTGATGCATACCTCTCGAACTAGTGTAACCGGGCAGCCCCGGTGTGTAAACCGCTAGTTAATCGTGAATCAAGATAAGTGTTTCGCCCCTGAGCTTTGGATTTGCCTTGTTCATTCATGTGTTTTTCTCTCTTTTGTCTCCTGCTTTAAGTGCACAAAGGTGTCTTTTCATACTTGGTTGTGAGCAGGGGGCTGTTGTGGCCTCGAAACGTAAACCCGTTGCCGGATCGTTCCGGCACAGGTCATGCCGTTTTTCGGGCTTCCCGCAACGTGCATCACTGGACATGCCGTTGGCGGGCTTCCCGCAACGTGCGTCACTGGGCGAGCAGGTGCAAGCCCCCCCGCAGCTTGCATCGCACCGTCGCTGCGCCTGGGAAAGGAAATGCTCACATCCAAGTTTGGCATCGGCCCCTTTGTGCCCGGGGGCTGGGAGGCAGGAGTGGTTTGTCGGTGTTACTTATTTTCTCTTATTTTCGTAAGTTTCGAAATTTTTTGCAGCACCTCGGGCCTGGTAAGAGTCTAACCTGCAGGAAAGGGTGGAATCTTGTACACTGTGGTGCCCGTGAGCTGCCCACGGGTCGCACCATACACCGGTGCCTTGTGGTGCGGGAGGACCGTAACACAAGGGGCTCACTGCACTCCGAGGCTTCTGAGTTGACAGGTTGCCGCCACGTGTGCCACGGTTGCCTGGTAAACATGGCGGCGGAAACGGCGCCGCGTTCGAGGGAAGGGCGCCACGGTGTGGCGCGGGTCCGTCGCGCGCGATTGCAAACCCCCCTCCCGCGCCTATAAAAGGCACGCCCCAACCAT
The DNA here is from genome assembly GCF_000005505.3 of Brachypodium distachyon. NCBI lineage: Eukaryota > Viridiplantae > Streptophyta > Magnoliopsida > Poales > Poaceae > Brachypodium > Brachypodium distachyon. The sequence continues at coordinate 26,455,896 of NC_016133.3, read as the reverse complement.
GGAACGGCTCAGAGTGAAGCCGGGTTCGGGGCCGTTAAGGCGGGTGCTGCCACGGAGGCGCGGAGATGGTGCTTCCCACGGGCGCCTTGCGCGGGCGGGTGCGCTGCCATCGCGCCCCTGCTGCATCACCCCGTCGAGCCCGCCCCGAGGGACGCCACAGAGGCACGATGGGAGTGCATGCCATCGGCGTCCTGCGCCGACGGGTGCACTGCCGTGGTGCCCCTGCCGCGCTTCCTCAAGGGGGGCGGCTCCTGGGCGAGGGTCGCCGCAGAGGCACTATGGTGGTGCATCCCCTCAGCGTCCAGCGCCGACGGGGTGCATTGCCACAGTGCCCTTGTCGCCCCCCTCCATAGGACACCTCCGCAAGGAGCAGGGGCTGCCGCGGAGACTCTATGGTAGTGCATGCCCTTCGTGCCTTGTGCCGATGGGTGCACTATCATAGAGACCCGGCCGCATTCCCTTTGAGAGAGCCTTTTCGGGCGCGGGTCATTGCGAGGACGCTGTGATGGCGCCGGTGTCGGCGCTCGCCCGCCCGTTCCGGCCCATCACCGCGTCCCTGTTGCGGCCCTCGAGCAGTTTGCTCCTGGGCAACAAGGGCTATCACACCCCTTGGGACGAGTTCCCCAGAAAAAACCAGGTTTCCCCAGTTGCGGGGGCTGCCACTGGGAGGCTATAACTTCCTCGCCACCCGTGCCCGCCGTTCAGGGTGGGGCGCAGCTGGCGGCGAGGACGTTACAGCCGTCTTGCGGCTGCTCCCGGGGTGGAGTCCTCCTAAGCCAGGGTTCCTGCCTGAAGGCCAGCGTCTGTCCCTGAAGGCGAGGGTTGCCGCATGGGCGTGGTGGTAGCATCGTCGGCGGCAGTTGCCGCTGGCGGCGATCCTGCCCCCGCACTCCTGCCGCATCCCTCAGAAATCGTTTCCCTTGAACAAGTACCCTGGGAGGGTCCCTACCAAGGCGGTGCCCCAGCTGCACTCCACCGCCGAGCATCACGGAGCATTGGACCGAACGGAAAAGCTAAGTGTCTGAACATGAACGCTGAATTCGCTAAGAGCTGAACGAAATGGAGCGCTGTCTCGCTGGGTGTGACCCCGGGCCCCGCGCGTAGCCGGAGTGTTAAAAGGGACGCTTGCGGGGAGAGTGCGCTCCTCGTGTGGCTTCGCGGGTCCGTCCCAGAGGGGCACGGCTCGGAGTAGTTACCCTGCAAGTAGAGTGGCTCCCCGCTACCGCTTGGCCCCAGGTCGGCACCACGGGTCCGTCCCGAGTCCCTGGTCTGGTCAAGGGTGAGGCGCGCGCGAGTCCCCCACAACACAAGGCAGAATACGCAAAGGCTAAAAGGGGCCACCTCGCTAGACAGCATCAGGAACAAACGAACTTGTTGAAAAGTTTACTCAACTAAGAGTTAACGCTGCTTCGCCAAGTGTTGTCTCGGAACCTGCACGTGGCCGGGGTGTGAGGAGGATGCTTGCGGGGGGAGTGCGCTCCCCATGTGGCTCCCGGGTCCGTCCCGGGAGGACATGGCTTGGAGTAGTTACCCCGCAAGTGGAGTGGCTCGCCGCCTACCGCTTGGCCCCAGGTCGGCACCACGGGTCCATCCCGGGTCCCTGGTCTTGTCAAGGGTGGGGCGTGCGAGTCCCCGGCAACACAAGGCGTAACACGTAAAGGCTAAGGGAACCATCCCGCGAGGCAGCCTCGGGAAAAAGGGACAAAAATTGAGCAAATTAACAAGCTTGATTGACTAAGTGCCGAATGATTACATGGACTAATCAAAAGGTGATTGTTCAAACGGCGCTAAGCGCCATACTTGCAGGGAAAGCAAACAGAAGAAGGTACAGTCGAAGAAATGAGTACGGCTGGGGGCTGCGGCAACTAGTTGTCGCCGTCTTCGGCTGGAGGGTCGGCGGGGAGATCAGGCTCCGGCTTCATCTGCATCCGCTCGACGACCTCGTCGATGAACTCGCGCACTGCTTGGGTGTGCGTGGGCTCGTCCTCACTATCGGACCAAGCGTCCAGCAGGGACTCGAAGGGGAACTCCGGGTCACGGAGATGAATCCGCGGGAGGATTGTCCCGGCAGCCTCCCGAGTGTAGTTGGCGACTTCGTTGGCGCCATACCTGGCGATCCAGACATCGAGCGCCCCGAGCTTCCCCACCAAGTCGGAGAAGAAGGGGTTAAGCGTCGTGACGTCCGTGCCATCGACCTCTGCCGCCTGCAGCTCGAACTTGGGCAGCAGGTTGCGCAGCGACTGGGCGATCTTCGTCAGCTTCTCCGTCTCAAGCTAGCGCTGCCCGATCAGCGTGCCGTGATGGAGTCGGGCATCTTGTGCGGCCTTCTTGGCCTTGCTGACGCGGCCCTCCAGCCTCGCAAGCTCTGCGGCCTTGGTCGCGTTGTCCACGCCGGCCTTGGCGAGCTCTTCCCGGACGGCGGCCAACTCGTCCTCAAGCCCGGCCGCTCTGTCTTTGGCGGAGTTGAGCTCGGCTTCGTGCCGAGCCACCGCTCTCGCCGCATCCTCGGCAGCCTTGACCTGCACCTCCAGCAGGACGTGGAGGCCTTGGATTTCGCCGCGGTAATTGGCGATCAGCTCACTCTTCTCGTCCAGCCGTGTCTGGGCCGTCGCGAGCACCTCGGCATGCTCCTTCCGAGCCGTTTTGAGAGTTGCCGCCATCGTGTCGAGCCTTCCTTGGAGCTCCACGCGCTGGACCTCCAGTTGCCGACGGAGCTCGGTCTCTGAGACTACCGGCTCCTGAGCGGCCTCCAGGGCGTGCCGGGCCAGCCGCGCCTCCTCTTCGACGAGGCGCGCCTCCTCGCGCCGCCGGGAGAGTTCGCGCCGCTCTCTCTCCACGGCCTCCCGCACCTCGCCGAGTTGATTCTAGGCGGTGTGGCGCTCCCTCACCTTGTTGTAGGAGGTGACGAAGGAAAATTGCTGGTCCCGGACGGCGCCCAGGAACCGGTGCCCCCGCTCGAAGACGCTCGGATCCCAGGTAAGGGGTTTCCAAGCGACCCCGGCGAGGGTGCCGAGGTCGGTGCCGGGGAGAGCCCCCAAGGATGATGAAGCCCCTGCTGCCGAAGTGGGGCTAGGCGCGGGGTCGCCAACTTGCTCCCGGGAGTCTTGCCGTCCTTCCCCGTCAACTTCCCCCGCACCTGCGCTCAGGGACCTCGGGTTTGGAGAAGGCTCCTTGCCTCCGGCGGGGTTTGCCTCCTGTTGGACGACAGGTGAGCCCGTGCCGACCATGTCCGCGGCTTCGGGCGCGTCGCCAAGAGCCGTCACGGCGGCGGCGGCATCCTCTGCTGCCGCTGTGTCCGTCGCAGCGGGGCCGGATGTGAGAGCCGGTTCCGCCTCCACCTCCGCCCCCGCGGCCTCGGCGACTGAGTCAGGGTCGACCACGGGTGCGCCCGTTCCTGGCAAGGGCGCACCTGTGCCTGCAGCAATGAGAAGCATGAGGATCGGTGATGGCTGGAGCTATCGAAGGCAAACAAGGGCGACCGGGGCGGTTACCTTGTGCTGTCGTCGGGCTTGCCGGGGCAGCCTCCCCTACGATGCCCGTGCCTGCGGGAGCATCCAAGAGGCTTGCCGCGGGCAAGCTGCCGCTCACTGCAGAAAGAGAAGGTATGTTCATGAGCCTAGCTAACAGAAATTGCAGTTGCAGAGAATCAACAAGGACATACCCGGTGCCGGCCCTGTCTCCGTTGGGGCTGAGTCGCCAAGGGACACGCCCGCGCCGCTGCGGACCCCTGTGGCAGCAGGGTCGGCGGCACCGCCAGCGTCGGTGCGCGTCCTCTTGCTTGGTGTGTCGGGCAGGGAATCGCTCCTCGCCCTCTTGCTGGCGCCCGCCGGCGATGAGGATTTCGGGGGGTTGCGCCGGAGCGCGAAGCCCCGGAAGACCCCTCGAGAGCTCCGGGTGTTGACGGCGATGCCGCCGCGGCGCCGGGAGCCAAACTCGCGGAGGCCCCCGCCCCCGGGGCGAAGGCCGTTGCCGGGGCGCCGGTGACCTTCGCAGGCGCTGGCGCAGCCGGGGTACCGGCGGGCACCCCAGGACCGGTTCGCGCCGCGGAGCTGGCGGCCGCCGCCAAGGCAGGGGCCCCCGCCGAGGCACTCGCGGCCCCTGTTGCCGCGGATGCCGTTGAGGTACCGATGGGCGCCCTAGAAGCGGCCGCCGCTAGGTTGGTGGCCGCTGCTAGGTTGGTGGCCGCTGCCGGGGCGGACGTCGCCCTTGAGGAGATGGCTACGGCCGCTGCGAACGCCCTTGATCTTCTCACGATCAAGGGCGCGCTGTCGCTGCTTTCCTCGTCGTCGTCCTCCACGACGATGACTTCCGGGGACGCAGCCACCTGGCCCGCCTCGTCGTCCAGCGACCGGAAGGAGGGCCAGCTGGGCTCGGACCCGCCCTCGCTCTCCTCGAGCACCTGCTTCCCACGGGGTTCTTGTGGGGGAGCGTGCGGGACCCGGGTGGGGGTGTCGTCCATCAGGCCCCACTCGTTGCAGGGCGGGAAGGTGCCGACGATGTCGCTGAGCGCCTTGACGCCGGCGTGGAGAGCGGAAACCCCCGGCGGGAACTCCCCCTCACCCATGTCCTGAGGGACTCAAAGTCCATGCCGTCCGCCTGGAGGCGTGTCCTGTCCCCAGAGCTCGTGTACATCCACGCGGGCCGGGAACGTAGCTGCAGCGGGGCTATGTGCCGATGGACGAAGGTGCGTGCCACGTCAACATCGGTGAGCCCCGCTAGCCGCAACGCCTTGATCTTCTCCATGATGGGGAGGAGGTCGGCGTCGCGGTGGTACGTGTCCTGCCAGCCGTTCTGGGGTACCGGCAACTCCGTCGGCGACTGGATGAACTCCTGGGGGTCCCCCACCCGGACCTATCACCAGTCGCCCCGCCACTCTTTTTCAATCTTCTTCCCCGACCGGACGATGAACTCGGACTTCTTCTGGTCGCGTGCACGGAAGACCACCCCTGACGACATCGCCTTTGCGTTGTCGATCCGCGGGTAGAAGTAGTGGCGGAAGAGCCCCACCAACGGCATTACCCTCACGAACGCCTCGCAGAGGAACTGGAAGGTGGCGAGGAGGAACAATGAGGTGGGGTGGAGCGGCGCCACCCACAACTGATAAGACTCCATCAGTGCGTGGAGGAACAGAGAGAAGGGCGGCACCATGCCACAGAGGATGAAGCGCGCGAACACCCGGAAATCGTTGTCCTGGTGCTCGACGCCCACTGGGAAGATCTGCGTCTCCCCGTGCTCATTGAAGTTGGAGGCGACGGCGTGCCGGAGCTTCCCCAACGCCTCGCCGTTGTCGCCGGGGCGGAAGAAGGCGACTGTGGCGCGCATCTCGCGCCGCTTCTGGTCCTTGGCGGCGGCTGCTTTGATTGCCGCCTCGGTCTTGCTTGTCGCGGCCTTCTTCGAGGTTTGGACCTCCTTCCCCTTCCTGGTGGTGGGGGGCGCCATGGAAAGCGAGGGCGGAGGCTGGCAGGAGCGCAGGGATATGAGATGCAAAAGTGGATGGAGGCGAAAGGGCAAAGTGTTGTTCCCCTTTTGGCAACAGTGGAGGTTTTATGACGCCCGGCTGTTTGGTAACGGCCGGTTCCATACCCTACGGGTGCGCGGGGATAACTCCTAATCACTGGAAATAATACGCGGAGTGGCCTTAACTACCCTACTTAGGGGGGGGAGTTAGGGCGGAGATCGCGCGTTCACTGCTCCGCTTGTAACGGCGCCGTACACGGGGCAGCGAAGGGACGTGGGCCCGCGACTGATCGGGGCCCACGCGTCGGTTAAGGGCATAGCCCGCTGCTCGACGCGCAGGCCCCTTTCCGGGGTTCCCAGGAAGATCTCATCCCGGGGAGCGCTTATGAGCTCCCCGGCAAGGTACCAGCCCGAAAGGGGCTAGCGGGGCTTCGGAGAATATTCCCGCCTAGGCACCTCCCGGGAAGCGGCTTCCCGGGAGGGGGTTCCCGGGTGCGTTCAGCCCGGGTGCTTCCCGGGGTCGAGTTGCTGGGACTGGGGGTTCCCGGGCGCGTGCCCCCGCCTTGGGCGTGGGGCCCAGTTGACAGCGCCGCGCGGGGCGTGGCGGGCGCGGGACGCGCGGTCCCACCAAGGCAAGGAGCAAGGCGCGCGGCTCGGTAAACGAGCCGACCGACGAGTAGTTACTCGTCCGATCCAAGGAATAGTGGTTGTCTAATCCTACCCTAGGGTCTTAGGCCCCTAGCAGCGAAGGTGGCACCCATGCACGCCACCAGCTTACCGGGGGGAGTTGCATGCCTCCCCGTTGGACACTTGTAGCTCATGCACCGTGGCACATGTGGCATCCCTTTATGTATAAAAGGAGGACCCATGCCGACGGTCAAGGGGTTCTAGGTTCTCTGTTGACTAGTTAGTCAGTTAGCTGGTTCGGACGAAGCTGGCTCGACGGACGCTTAGTGGCTCCAGTAGGCAGCCAGCAGAGGGCGATGAGGAGTACCTAGCCACTGAGAGAAAGCCCGGGAGCTCGCCCGACACAAAGGTTGCCCCGCTCGTCGATTCGCTTGGAGAGGCATGGAGCCGAAACGGCTCCCTCGACTTCGGCTTGTCACGTAAATCTTGAGTCCTTTTGTCAATTAAACTTCTTTTGTTAAAGAATTTTTCTCTTTTTTTTGAACAGAAACAGTAGGAGAGGCTCCTACTGTGCTATATTAAAAAAGGGGTTTTACATTTACATATTTACATTAGGGGCATACCCCTGGCACTAAGATTATAAAAGGTCAGTCAAGATCAAATGAAAATGCCAAGTAAAGCAATGGCAGACTTAAACTTAGTCAGCCAGACCTGAAAACTAGCCCTTTCACCCTCAAAGATAAGTTTATTCCTAGTCTTCCAAATGTTCCAAGCAGCAATGGAGAAGACCTCAAAGAAAAGAGGATTATTAAGTTGGTGCTTCAATTCAAGAAGGGCATCAACACAGGAGATATTATCAGGCCAAACGATGTTCAAGTGCTGCCCACACCAAATACTGAAAGGACATTCCAAAAAGAGATGAGCCAGAGTTTCCTCACAATTGGTGTTGCAAAGAACACAGATGAGATCAGAACCCACATTGTAATGTCTTCTTGATAGCATATTCTTAGTGTTCAATCGATCATTAAGCAACAACCAAACAAAAATCTTGACCTTTAAGCTAATCTTGGACTTCCAGATCCAAGTAAGGGGCAGAGGTGGAATGACTCTCTTGAAGCAAAAATCATAGAATTTTTTCGCAGAGAAAACTGTCCCCCAAACAGGAGACTACTCATCCAATCTGTGCAAAGAGATATCAGCCTCTATAATAATTTCATGAAGCTCTTGCATTTCAGTCATAGCTTCTGGAGAAATAGGTGTGTGAAATCCTGCACTGACTGACCCTAGATTGCAATATTCATCAATAGAAATGTCCACATTACTAGCATAAGAATGCAAACAAGCAAACTTAGAAGCAATGTCATCCTTAGCCCAAGAATCTTTCCAAAGAAGAACAGTATCACCCATTCCAGGATTGCAAGTACTAATTCCTCTGAAAATAGGAGATAATTTCATAATAGACATCCACCAAAATGACCCACAAGGGGACATGGCATGAGCACCCCCTGCTGATAGTGAGTTTCCCAAAGAAAATTCACCCATGGAATATCTTGCTTATTATAAAATTTGTAGAGATGCTTCAACAAAAGACCTTGATTCTGAACTCTCAAATTGATCACTCCAAGACCACCACTCTTTTTGGGACGACGAACTTTATCCTAGGCAGCTAAAGCATTACAAGAATCACCATTAGCATTTTTCTTGCTCCAGAGACATCTTCTTCTAATTTTATCAATTTGATCAACAATCTTAACTGGAAGCTGCAGGGAACACATCGTGTATGTAGCTAAAGAGGAGAGGACAGAATTAACAATAGTCAATTTGCCACCATAGGAGAGCCAGGCAGTAGTACTAGACAATCTCCTCTCAATTCTGTCTACCAAAGGGAGGAAATCAGTAACAGACGGTTGTGTGATCCCCAAAGGTAGACCAAGATAGGTGAATGGCATGGATCCAATAGCACAGCCAAATAAATCAGCCAACTCTTTTGCTCTTTGAGACTCAACATTAATAGGAATCATATTATATTAATGAAAATTAATTTTAAGACCAGTTGAAGAGGCATATCTCTGCAAAACTTCCTTTAAGTGCAACACTTGGTTTTCCACAGCAGGCATAACAAGTATTGTGTCGTCGGCATATTGAATAATAGGGAAAGGACCATCTCTTGGAATAGGTAAACTTAGGTTCCCCAAACCATGCTCTCTATTAATAATGGAGATCAGCAGCAAGAACAAAAAGGAGAGGTGACAGAGGATCTCCCTGCCTGAAACCCTTAGACATTTGAAACTTTTCCCCGGAACTCCATTTAAGAGAACGGCACATTGCCCAGAGGAAAGGATGGTCTTAATCCACATAATCCTTTTATCATTGAAACCCATACAGCTAAGCATATTTAAAATGGCATCATGCTCAATCATATCAAAAGCTTTCTCAAAATCCAGCTTGAGCACTAAAATGGGCCTTCTAGAAGTCTGGCATTGATGAAGATATTCAAAAGCCCAAGCAAGACAATCCTGAATGGATCTTCCTTTAATAAAACCTTATTGATTTGTATGAACAATTTTCAAAATCCATTTCTGTAATCTATCAGCTAAAAGCTTAGTCAGCAGTTTCAGACAGCAATTGAGCAAAGAAATGGGTCTGTAGTCATTAGGATTCATAGGATTGAGTTTCTTAGGAACTAAAGTGATCAGGGAAGAATTCAGACTAAGTAGATCAACTTTTCCATCCTGAAAATCCCTGAACTCTCTATAAAAATCCTCAGCAATAATGTCCCAACAAAACTTAAGAAAACAACCGCTAAAACCATCAGGGCCAGGTGCTTTATCAATTGGGATTTTCTCAGAGCATCATCAATTTCTTGTTGAGAGAAAGGGGTGGATGGAATATCCAGACCCTCAACTCTTTTAATTAAAACTGCCAGATTAAAAAGCATTCTTTGAGGAGCAGATTCCCCTAATATTTGCTTATAAGCATTGAATAAAATTTCAGCCTTTTCCTCATGAAGTTCCCCACACTGCCCATCCGACTGCTGCAGAGAAGCAATACTATTTCTTCTACGGCGCTCAGTAGCCATCCTATGAAAAAACTTTGTATTTTCATCACCAAATTTGGTCCATCTAACAGTACATCTTTTCATCCAATACTGATTCTGGGAAACATGCAAATGTGCAATATGCCTCTTCAAAAATTTCCTGAGATTTCTTTTAGAGGTAGAAAGTAGCCTGCTTCTTCAATTGCATCTAAGAAAGCCAAAACCTTATTGCAATTACAGATCAACAAAGTGAGCTTGGATAAAGCCTTACTCCATCTCTTAAGAGCCCTTCTTACATTTTTAAGTTTACCATTTAAAATGGCATCAGATTTTAAACTATGAATCGGGAGATTCCAAGCAGCAGCCACAGTCTCTTTAAAACCAGCATGATGAATCCAAAAAATTTCAAATCTAAAGAGCTTTGTACGAGGGATTTTTGTTTGCACAGTCACCAGGAAAGGAACATGATCAGAGACCGGCCTTGCAAGAGCTTTAGCAGAGGTATTTGGAAAATCACCAGTCCAATGAGATGAACTAAAACCCAATCCAACTATTCAAGAAGAGGAATTTCTTGCATATTAGTCCAAGTAAAAGTCATTCCTTTGATTGGTATTTCCTCTAAAGTAAAGCACATGAATAATGTCATTAAATAAGAACATATCCTCTACATTTCCACCAGGCCTATTTCTATTTTTTGGTGACCTTATAAAGTTGAAGTCACCCATAAAAACCCAATTCTCATGAACAGGAAGATGAAGTTCATATAACAAATCAATGAATTCCGGTCTTCTATCCCCAGAACAAGGCCCATACATATTACATAATACCCACGAGGAAGCAAAATGAGTGCAGATGAATCTAGTAACAATAACCCAATGTGTATTGAAAATAACACTGTCAGAGAAAAAATGAAGCGACTGTGTAACAACCCAAAAATTTCAAACTTTTTTACATGTGCATTGCATCCATAAGCATCATGCCACAATTGCATATTTGAATCTCAAAAGGCCTTGAAAAGGTTTTATTTCAATTTTAAACCCTCGGGTTTACACCCATTTGAGCTTTGGATCTTCAAACCAATAGGGTTCATTTATAAAAGGGGTTTATTGCATAAATAAGCTATCCAATAATTTTTGGAGTTGAAAAACTATTTTATTTAAATAGTTATACAGCCCTAAAGGCATTTATAGGGCAAATGTATTTTTAGATATTTTATTTTGAGGGGAAATTACTCCCAGAAGTTGAATCATGATAAAACATGATTTTACAAATTTTCTGGAATTTATTTGGACCAATTTGGAGTTCAAAATCAACAGATATCAAAGAAATGAGAAAAAGAGAAAAAGAAAAGGGCTAAAAGAAAAAAAAAGGAAGAAAACCGGACCGGCCCGGCCAAATGGGCCGAACCGGCCCATTTCCGACCGCGCCCGAGCCGAGCCACCGGCAGGTGGGGCCTACCTGTCGGGGTCGTCTTCTCCGCGGGGAAAGCCCCGGATCTCCGCCGCGACGCGCGCGCGCCTTCCTTCTTCGCCGCCGCGCGCTCACCGCCGCGATCTCCTCGTCTCGTGCCTCCCGCGCCTCGCCGACCGCGTCCCTATAAAGGCCACGGCCTCCTCTTCTTTTTCCCCCCAAACCCCGACGCGCACACGCCCTTAGGCTGCCGGAATTTGCCGCCGGAGAACTCCACTGCTGCCGCCGTCCATCGCTTCGTGACGACTCGCCGGTGAGCATCTTCGCCCGAGCCTTGAAATTTCTAGACCGCATCGCCCTTGGGCACGTCGGCGTCGGCGCGCGTCCTCTTGCTTGGTGTGCCGGGCGGGGAATCACTCCTTGCCCTCTTGCTGGCACCCGCCGGCGAGGAGGACTTCGGGGGTTGCGCCGGAGCGCGTAACCCCGGAAGACCCCAAGAGTGGGCGGCGCCGTGGGCGCCCGCGGCGTCATAGTTACCCGGAGAACTCCGGGTGTCGACGGCAAGGCTGCCGCGGCGCCAGTAGCCAAACTCGCGGAGGGCCCTGCTACCGGGGCGAAGGTCGTTGCCAGGGCGCCGGTGACCCCCGCAGGCGCGGGCGCTGCTGGGGTACCGGCAGGCACCCCGGGACCGGTTCCCGCCGCGGTGCTTGCGGCCACCGCCGAGGCAGGGTCCGCCGCCGAGGCACCCGCGGCCCCTGTTACCGCGGATGCCGTCGAGGTACCGACGGGCACCCAGAAGCGGCAGCCGCCGCCAGGTTGGGGGCCGCTGCCGGGGCGGACGTCGCCGTTGAGGAGATGGCTGCGGCCGCTGTGAACGCCCTTGATCTTCTCACGATCAAGGGCGCGCTGTCGCTGCTTTCCTCGTCGTCGTCCTCCACGGCGGCGACTTCCGGGGACGCAACCACCTGGCCCGCCTCGTCTTCCAGCGACCGGAGGGAGGGCCAGCTGGGCTCGGACCCGCCCTCGCTCTCCTCGAGCACCTGCTTCCCACGGGGTGCTTGCAGGGGAGCGTGCGGGACCCGGGTGGGGGTGTCGTCCATCGGCCCCCACTCGTTGCAAGGCGGGAAGGCGCCGACGATGTCGTTGAGCGTCTTGACGCCGGCGTGGAGAGCGGAAACCCCCGGCGGGAACTCTGTTGATTGGAAAATCTCGCCGAAGATCCCCCTCACCCATGTCCTGAGGGACTCCAAGTCCATGCCGTCTGCCTGGAGGCGTGTCCTGTCCCCGGAACCCGTGTACATCCACACGGGCCAGGAACGTAGCTGCAGCGGGGCTATACACCGATGGACGAAGGTCCGTGCCATGTCAACATCGGTGAGCCCCGCTAGCCGAAACGCCTTGATCTTCTCCACGATAGGGAGGAGGTCGGCGTCGCGGTGGTACCTGTCGTGCCAGCCGTTCTGGGGTACCAGCAACTCCGTCGGCGACTGGATGAACTCCTGGGGGTCCTCCACCCGGACCCAGCACCAGTCGCCCCGCCACTCTTTTTCAATCTTCTTCCCCGACCGGACGATGAACTCGGACTTCATTTGGTCGTGGGTGCAGAAGACCACCCCTGACGACATCGCCTTCGCGTTGTCGATGCGCGGGAAGAAGTAGTGGGGGAAGAGCCCCACCGACGGCATCACCCCCACGAACGCCTCGCAGAGGAACTGGAAGGTGGCGAGGAGGAACAACGAGGTGGGGTGGAGCTGCGCCATGCCGCAGAGGAGGAAGCGCGCGAACACCCGGAAATCGTTGTCCTGGTGCTCGGCGCCAGCCGGAAAGATCTGCGTCTCCCCGTGCTCGTTAAAGTTGGAGGCGACGGCGTGCCGGAGCTTCCCCAGCGCCACGCCGTTATAGCCGGGGCGGAAGAAGGCGACTGTGGCGTGCATCTCACGCCTCTTCTGGTCCTTGGCGGCGGCTGCTTTGATGGCCGCCTCGGTCTTGCTTGTCGCGGGCTTTTTCGAGGTTTGGACCTCCTTCCCCTTCTTGGTGGTGGGGGGTGCCATGGAAAGCGAGGGCGGAAGCCGGCAGGAGCGCAGGGATACGAGATGCGGAAGAGGATGGAGGCGGAGGGGCGAAGTGTTGTTCCCCTCTTGGCAGCATTAGAGGCTTTATGACGCTCGGCCGTTTGGTAACAGCCGGTTCCGTACCCCACGGGTGCACGGGGATAACTCCTAATCACTGGGAGTAATGCGCGGAGTGGCTTTAACTACCCTATTTAGGGGGGAGTTAGGGCGGAGATCGCGCGTCCACTGCTCCGCGTGTAACGGTGCCGTACACGGGGCAGCGAAAGGACGCGGGCCCACGACTGATCGGGGCCCACGCGTCGGTTAAGGGCATAGCCCGGCAACCGACCAGGGGGAGACCCTTCCGGGAACAGGTGATGCCGGCCCACGCCCGAGGGCTACTGTCGCACCCGGGGTACCACCGCTGCGCGACGCGCGGGCCCCGTTCCCGGGTTCCCGGGAAGGTCTCATCCCGGGGAGCGTCTATGAGCTCCCCAGCAAGCTACCAATCCGAAAGGGGCTAGCGGGGCTTCGGGGAATATTCCCGCCTGGGCACCTCCCGGGAAGCTGCTTCCCGGGAGGGGTTCCCGGGTGCGTTGGACCCGGGTGCTTCCCAGGGTCTACTTGCTGGGACTGGGGGCTCCCGGGCGCGTGCCCCCGCCTCGGGCGTGGGGCCCAGTGAACAGCGCCATGCGGGCGCGTGGCGGGTGCGGGACGCGCGGTCACACCAAGGCAAGGAGTAAGGCGCATGGCTCAGTAAACGAGCCGACCGACGGGTAGTTACCCGTCCGATCCAAGGAACAGTGGTTGTCTAATCCTAACCTAGGGTCTTAGGCCCCTAGCAGCGGAGGTGGCATCCATGCACGCCACCAGCTCACCGGGGGGAATTGCATGCCTCCCCGTTGGACACTTGTAGCTCATGCACCGTGGCACATGTGGCATCCCCTTATGTATAAAAGGAGGACCCATGCGACAGTAAAAGGGGTTGGTTGTTTTTGGGGTTAGTCAGTTAGTTGGTTCGGACGAAGCTCACTCGACAGACGCTTAGTGGCTCCAATAGGCAGCCCGCAGAGAGCGGTGAGGAGTACCTAACCACTGAGAGAAAGCCCGGGAGCTGGCCCGGCAACTTGTAAACAATTGATCCGTAATCAATAACTGCTCAGACAGGCAGGACGTAAGGTTTTACACCTCCGGGTGGCCCGAACCTGCGTAAAAAACGTGCGTGCATCTTCTTGGACTAGCGCGTACCCCTCGCAATTGGTCTCGTCAGCCCCGAAGGGCCTCATCGGCCGTGCCGGCGATCACCGGGTCTCCGCCCCAGACGCCCGTACCGAACCTAAAAGGGGGACGTGGCCGCACGGCCCCGGTGTCAGAGCACCGAGCGACGACAGCAGGGCCTGCTCCGGCTGGTTGCTTTTCTTCGCGTGGAACTGGCACGCCTCACACGTCTTCACCAGCTGCTCCGCGTCGGCCAGGGCCGCGGGCCTTTAGAAACCGTGCCGAAATACCTTGCCTGCTAGCGCCCAGGAGGCCACATGGTGGGAGCATGTGCCTCGATGTATCTCCTCCAACAGTGCGCGCCCTTCATCTCGGGGCACGCAGAGGAGCGTGACTCCGCTTGCACGCCTGCAGTAGAGGTTCCCGTCCACCATGGCGTACATCTTGGCCTGACGAGCCACTCGCTCTGCGGCGACGTCGTCTTTGGGGAGAGCCTCCCCCTTCAGGTAGCGGGCGATTTCCACCGCCTAGGGAGCGGTCTCCCTGCCATCGCATGCCGCTACGTCAGTGGCATGGACCCCAGCTGTTGCGGGGTTTCCTTCAATTGCCGGAGGGGCTCCCCCGACAGCCGGCTCAGGGATTACTGAGGGCGCAGCTTGCGTATGCCAGAACACCCCTGCCGAAGGCTTCCGGCGTTCTGCTGCCATCTTGGACAGCTCGTCAGCCGTGAAGTTGTCCTTCTGCTTGACGTGTTCGAATCGCAAGCCCTTGAACTTGCGTTCTAGCTTGCGGACTTCCTCCGTGTTGTTAGTGGAGTTCGGGAAATCGAGTTGGATAGCAATCCTCAACTGATCTCCCGTCGGTGACTCGATGACGACCCCAGCGCCAGCTCCCTGGAGGCTGAACGCACCGTCGAAGTACAGGGTCCAGTGGCCTTCGTCCAGCCTGCCTGGCAGGCTGGTCTCCGGCTCCTCCTGTTCTGCACCCGTCGACGTCCACTCTGCGACGAAGTCTGCCAAGGCCGCACTCTTGATGCTCTTGGAGTTGGTGAAGTGCAGATCGAACTCTGGCAGCTCCATCCTCCATTCGGCCACCTTCCCGGTGGCTTCATGAAGCGATCCTCCCCCTTACAGGGTTCGGTCTCTGTGCTTACTGTGCTAGTCCCTGTATCGACTCACTAGCACACACAGTTTGATGATGAAATATACAGAAACAAAGGTCAAAGTACTTTACTACATCGCATCATCCAAAATTTAATAGTACTTACAACCCCGCATGACCTTTTGGGCCAGCATAAAACAAATACTGTTTCAACAACATAAAACATTGTTTTCAAAACTGCAGCGGAAAAGGGTAGAACATAGGGCCACACTACTCCAAGGTGAGAGCATGTTGGAATGTAAGCACATGACCCACAACATAACGACGAATCTCACTCATCGTCGGATCCACCTACATTGCTAATTGCAGCCACTACGTGGTCAATACATTTGAATGTATTGGCAAATTCACCGGAGTTATAAAGGACCTACCAAGTACATGCATAATTTGGCTATGTGGAGTTTGGCTGTTTGCATAAAAGCATCATTGTTCAATCCTATCATTTTTAAACAAATAGTTTTGAATTCTATTGGACACGGGATAGAAACACCCATGCTCCTATTAACCTAGGCACATTGAGTAGAAACATCAATGCTCCTACCCAGTTCAATCCATTCATTTTATTAGGAAATTGAAATGAGTGAGACCTTCCTTACAGCCCCAATATCTAGTTGCTCATAGTTGTCCGTAACCGGGGACACGGCTAAGTACTTAGTTTGACACTCTCGAGAGGTGGTACACTTTACTCATAAGAAATCGACGTGTTAATCCCTTGCTGTCCTCAGGGTAGAGTAGCAACGACATCGATTACAGGAATTTTCCGAACATATTCCCCCAAACCACCTGAGAGACGCGTTCCAACCTACACTGCTACATACCGATGTCACCTCCGATCCAGGTTCATATTTCTTACATCCATCCTGGCAGAGCCCATAATACCATGTGGTTGTACTGGAAGCTACTAAACAGGAAACTAGTCTAGACTCTGGTTACCCCGGGTGGCATCCCACATTGTGACGCAGGCGCTCCCCGAATCGCACGGGGAGATGACCATGGACGCTCCCGAATCACACGGAGAGACGACTCAGCGGGCCCCATAGAAATGGACCTAACATCACGCCATCCGAATACTCAAAGCCGCCCACCCAGGACAATTCATTGAATTACTTGTTTTGCGATACACTAGGAAAATCATAATGTAATTCAATAGTATCACATTGTAATAATACCACCCTCGTATATTATCATAGCATTTTACTACTACGATGGCAATTGGTGGTGAGGTCACGGCAAAGGTATCCTATACTACTAGGAGAATCATAGCATAGCATAGATACAATAATAATCCTAACAATGCAACTAATAAAATGTAGTGCATAATAAAATAATAGATGAATGATCAAAGTGAAATTGCCTTGACAGTAGTTGGTATTCAGACACTCTTCACAGTCACACAGCTCGCTCTCCGAGAAAACTAAACAATACAAACAATGCATACATAAACACACCATTCAAACATGACAAAAGAATGTATGCTATGATGCGGTGCAAACATGTGACATGATTGGGTTGATTTTATTCGGGTGATCTATTGGTCCAAAGCATTGGTAATTAAACACAAAAAGCATAGGGTTTTAAACAAAAAGCAAACGTTAGGGTTTAAACCCTAAAATAAGGTTTTATTTGCATCTACAAAACAACTTAATTCAAAATATTTATTTCTCTGTCCTAATGGACAGAGGATAATAAAATTAAATTTTGGGCACTGGTTTTATTCAAAAAGGACTTCTAAATAATTAGTTATGATTTAAATGGTATTAAACCTTATTCTGTAATTTAAATGTGATTCATATTCAAATTAGATTTTCGTTTTATAAAATAGGTGCCACGTGTCACGTTCTCATTGGTGCGTACCGGTTCGTATAAGTGAAAAAGGATGGATCTAATCTCAGCTGTTGAAGATGGATGGACGGTCGAGATTGAGGATGGGGGCTCACCGGCGAGGTCTAGGGTTCCGGCGATGGCTCCGGCGGCGGCGCGGGGGTGTTCCGGCGACGTGGGCGCGACGGGGAGGTCACGGGGAGGCCCGACGCGTCGTGGCGAAGTCGCGGGCGAGGTCGGTTCACTTCGGGGGCGAAGAAGGAAAGCGGCGGCGGACGCGGGCGGTTTCCATCGGGGACGAAGACCCCGAGGCGTGGGTCCCACGTGTCAGCGGCAGCGGGCGCGCGCGGTGCCGGGCCGGCGCAGTCCGGTCCGGGCACGCGGAACTGGGCCGGTTCGGCCCATTTTGGCCGGGCCGGTCCGGTTTTCCCCCTTTTTTTTTCTTTTAGCCCTTTTCTTTTTCTGTTTTTCTTATTTCTTCGATAACTTTTGATTTTGAACTCCAAATTGGTCCAAATAAATTCCAAAAAATTTGTAAAATCATGTTCTATCATGATACAACTTTTGGGAGTAGTTTCCCCCTCAAAATGAAATACACAAAAATACATTTGCCCTATAAATGCCTTTAGGGCTATATAACTATTTAAATAAAATAGTTTTTCAAATCCAAATACTTAACCAAAAATTATGAGATAGCTTATTTATGCAATAAACCCCTTTTATAAATAAACCCTATTGGTTTGAAGATTCAAGGCTCAAATGGGTGTAAAACTAGGGTTTAAATTGAAATAATAAATCTTTTAAAGCCTTTTGAGATTCAAATTTGAATTCAAATATGCAATTGTGGCATGATGTTCATGGATGCAATGCATATGTAAGAATTTGAAATTTTGGGATGTTACAGACCTAACCCCCTTAAGATGAATCTCGTCCTCGAGATTCGGTTTGGCTAGCAAAGAGGTGTGGGTGGTCTTCTCGAAGATCATCTTCGCATTCCCATGTGGCTTCTTCTTCTATATGATGGTCCCACTGGTCTTTGCAAAACTTGATAGTCTTGGATCGGGTTTGTCTCTCAGCTGTATCCAAGATCCTGATCGGTTTCTCCTCATAGGTGAGGTCACTCCGTTGTTGGACTTCCTCTAGGGGTATCGTATTCCTCAGTGGTGTGTCGGCCATCTCAGGATGACACTTCTTCAGTTGCGATACATGGAAGACATTGCGGACATTGGACAGTGCTTCCGGCAAATCCAGCTTGTAGGCCACTTCTCCTTGGCGTGACAAGTTCTTGAAGGGTCCAATGAAACGGGGTGCTAGCTTTCCTTTTATACCAAATCTCTTTACCCCGCGTATCGGTGAAACTCTGAGATACGCTCTATCTTCAGCCTCGTAGGTGACTTCCCTACGTTTAGAATCTGCGTAGCTTTTCTGCCTCGATTGAGCTACCTTCAGCCGGTTTCGGATGAGTCTAACGTTTTCCTCGGTGTCCTTTATCATATCCGGGCCGAATAGGCTACGATCTCCTACACCATCCCATAACAATGATGTTCTGCACTTCCTTCCATACAAAGCTTCAAATGGTGACATTCCTATGCTTGGCTTGGAAGCTGTTGTTGTACGAAAACTCTGCATACGGCAGATTGTCATCCCAACTGGATCCATAGTCTAGAGTGCAGGCTCTCAACATATCCTCGAGGATCTGATTTACTCGCTCGGTCTGTCCATCCGTCTGTGGATGAAAAGCTGTGCTGAACTCTAGCCTCGTTCCTAGAGACTCATGTAGTTGTCCCCAAAATATTGAGGTAAATTGGGTACCTCTGTCTGAAACTATCTCCTTGGGTACTCCGTGTAAACACACGATTCTGAATATGTAGCGTTTCGCTAACTGAGCGCTGGTGTAAGTGGTCTTCACTGGTATGAAGTGGGCAACCTTGGTCAATCGATCAACCACTACCCAAATGGAATCATATCCTGATCTGGTCCTTGGTAAACCGGTGATAAAATCCATGCCAACTTTATCCCATTTCCTGTCCGGTATTTGCAGCGGTCTTAGCAATCCCGCTGGTTTCTAGTGTTCGGCTTTAACTCTGCTGCACAGATCGCACAAGGCAATGAACTCTGTGATGTCTCGCTTTAATCCGGACCACCAAAATGTTTCCTTTAGGTCCATGTACATCTTCGTGTTTCCAAGGTGGATTGAGTACGGTGAGTCATGGGCTTCTTGCAAAATCAACTTTCTGTGTTCTGGATCCTACGGTACGCAAATGCGTTTACCGAACTATATGGTTCCTTGGTCATCCTCTCGAAAGTCTTTGGTCTTTCCAATAACCATATTTTCTTTCATTTCCTTAATTTCCGGGTCATCCTTCTGTGCTTCTCTAATCTTATCTAGCAGTGTGGGCTGTACTTCCAAAGTGGTTAAGTAACCTTCAGGTACTATTTCCAGTCTGAGGTCGTTGAATTGTTCGCACAACTCTGGTGGTAATTCTCCTACTGTCAGTCCATTCAAATAGCCCTTACGGCTCAAAGCGTCGGCTACCACGTTAGCCTTGCCTGGATGGTATTGCAAATTCAGATTATAATCTTTTATCAGCTCTAACAATCTTCTCTGCCTCAGATTCAACTCCTCCTGGGTGAATATGTATTTCAGACTCTTGTGGTCAATAAACAGTTCACAGTGTTTACCCATCAGGTAGTGTCTCCAGGTCTTCAAAGCGTGCACTACTGATGCTAACTCCAAATCGTGCGTGGGGTAGTTGCCTTCGTGGTTCTTTAGCTGCCGCGAAGCGTACGCTACAACTCTTCCATTCTACATTAAGACTCCTCCCAATCCTTGACGTGAGGCCTCACAGTATACATGAAAATCCTCCTGCAGGTCAGGCAAAACAAGGATGGGCGCAGACACTAATCTTTTCTTCAATTCCTGGAAGCTCTCTTCACAGTACTCGTTCCAGGTAAACTTCTTCTTTTTCTTTAAAAGTTCGGTCATGAGTTTAGCTATTTTAGAGAAATTCTCAATGAACCTCTGGTAGTAACCAGCAAGTCCAAGGAAACTGCGGACTTCTCCGACGTTCTTCGGTGCCTCCCATTCTGTAACTGCTGCAACCTTAGCTGGGTCAACAGCTACTCCGACTCCTGACACTATGTGTCCTAGAAAGCTGACTTCAGACAACCAAAAGTCACACTTGCTGAATTTGGCGTACAGCTGGTGCTCTCTCAACTTCTCCAAAATCATGCGCAGATGCTGCTCATGCCCTTCCTTGTTCTTGGAATAGATCAATATGTCATCGATGAATACCACGACAAACTTGTCCAAGAATTTCATGAACACCTTGTTCATCATGTTCATGAAGTATGCAGGTGCATCGGTCAATCCAAAAGGCATCACGGTGTACTCATACAGTCCATACCTAGTGGTGAATGCCGTCTTGAGTCTATCCATCTCTACAATCTTCAGCTGGAAATACCCTGATCGCAGATCGATCTTTGAGAACACCCAGGCTCCCTTCAGTTGATCGAATAGATCATTGATTATGGGCAAGGGATACTTATTCTTTATTGTCACCTCATTTACTGAACGATAGTCAATGCACATTCGTTGGCTCTTGTCCTTCTTTTCGACGAACAGGACAGGTGCTGGCGGATGAAACCTTTCGCTAACTGTTCAGCTAGCTGCTTCTTTAACTCTTTCAATTCATCCACAACCATCTTATGTGGTCTCTTGGCTATGGGTCCACTTCCTGGCATGAACTCGATGAGAAACTCCACGTCACGGTCCGGTGGCATGGCTGGTAATTCCTCTGGAAATACGTCTGGGTATTCCTTCACTATCGGTACTTCGTCCATGCTAACCCCCTTAAGAGCATTTACCTTGGGTTTCCTAAGCTCGTAGGTTGACTTGTACCGGATGCGTCTCTTGTCTGGGGTTGTGAGTGTGACAGTCCATTGGGCACAGTGTACTAATCCTTCATACCGTGTCAGCCAGTCCATTCCTAGGATTAGATCCAGTCCTCGGGAATCTATAACTATGAGATCAGAGGGTAAAGTGTGTCTCCCAATACTTAGGGGTACCTGGTGGCAGTGTCGGGTTGCTAGTATTGTCCCACCCGGTGAGTTTACTTTCATGGGTCTACCCATGGTATTAGAGGGTAATTTGCCTCTTTCTACCAATACTCTTGAAATGAATGAATGCAATGCTCCAGTGTCGAATAGAACTAGTGCTTCAAATGCATTAACGTGGAAGGTGCCAAGTATGATACCTGGTTCCTCGATGATCTCTTCCACGTCCACGTGATTCACGTGGCCCTTCTGGAATGGGTTGGGCTTGTTCCCAGTGCCATCTTGGTTGTCCGGGCAGTTGGTGGTGTAGTGTCCCATCTTGTGACACTTAAAGCATTCCACCTTGCTCATGTCCTTGTTGGCATTGTGGTTCTGACCATTGTTGTTCTGGCCATTGCCGTTATTCCTGCCATTGCCATTGCCATTGATGGGCCTTGGGCGAGCGAACTGATACTGCTGCTGGTGCTGCTGATGGTGTCGGTTCACATTTCCACCCTGGTGGTGGTGTCCTTGGCTTCCCAGGCGGTGGTTGTGACTATTTCTTCCGCTGCGGTGGCTGCTCAGGTTCCCGTTCCTGCTCAAGGAGGAACTGCCACTTCCATCATAGGAGGTGCGCTGCTTCTGGTGCGGGCCAGTGTGAGAACTACCTTGATGGAGTCTTTTCTTGCGGCTTTCCATCTGAGTGAGCTTACTTTCCAAAATGATGGCCTTGTCAATCAGGGACTGGTAGGTGGGTGTATAAGCAACAGCGAGTTGAACCGACAGCTCGTCGTTCAAACCATCCAAGAACTTCTTGCGGCTGCGGCTGCGGCTACGATGAACCCCTGGAACTGCTCGCAGTAGTAGCGAGCCTGGTCCCTCTCATACTGCAGCTGCGCGATGGCGTCTCCCATGTTGAGGACAGTGTTCTCCAACACGGTCTTGTCCTCCAGTCACTGGGTCTTCTCTCCCGGTAGATTACCAACCTGCTCCTCGGCTAGGTCGGCCCTGGTTATCTCGTGCTCGAGGCAAGACTCCAAGTCCACGGTGTTTATCTCCATGTTCTCGAAGTGGGTCGTTACTGGGGTTGCATCCTCGTCGTTGGTTGTAGTCACTGCCGAGCATGCATGGTTCCGCCTTCCAAAGAGGAGGAAGGGGGAGTCCTCGGGGAACTCGTGCCGATAGTCCCGGCACACCTGCGCGAAGGCGCACTGCATGGCAAACTGAAGGCCTTGCTCGAAGGTGGGGTAGCGGCTGATGAAGGTGATGTCCAGCGTAGCTGGCGCGATCTCACGCCCGCGGATGTTCGCCTTGATCTCCCACCGTGGCTGCCATCCCTCGGGTGTGGCGGTCTCGACTCGGCCTCCGAACCTGGGTAGTGGCAGGTCGAGGAACGCACACAGTGCCGCCAAAGGGGTACCGAACAACTGGTCGTCGTCCGTGGAGGGGTAGTAGACGCGGGTGAACGGCGGTACGTTGCCGAACGGTGTTGAGCTTCCCATCTATAGAAAACAAAGATGGTAGATAAGGGAGTATCAGTGACATGATCAAATGGTCGGATGTATGAAGGAAAAATAAAATAAGGTAAAGGTAGTAAGTGAGAATGAAGTAATGAACATTATTGTTAGGGTGGAAATGTCAATATAAAATTGGATGCATAATATTATGTGGGTAACATGGCAACATGATTATGGTGGTGTATGGTGTAAATAAAATAAGTATGCATTTGTGGTATAATATAATAAGCATGCATATGTGGTAATAAACATAGTATTCGGTGTATATGTGGAACAAAACAATAAACATGTCATGCATATGTAGATATAAATGCAAAGATTTAGATTAATAGGGATAAGGAATAAAATGTATGTATATAGATATAGATCAGATAGGGATGAGAAATATTCCTAAGGTTTGGTCTTTGGTCTTGTCTTATCCTAATCCAAACTAGGGTCATGTTCCTACAAGCAACACATTGCTCTGATACCATCTCAAGCGATCCTCCCCCTTATTAGGGTTCGATCTCTGTGTTTACTGTGCTAGTCCTTGGATCGACTCACTAGCACACACAGTTTCATGATGAAATATACAGAAGCAAATGTCAAAAGTACTTTATTACATCGCATCATCCAGAATTTAAATAGTACTTACAACCTCGCATGACCTCTTGGGCCAGCATAAAACAAATATTGTTTCATCATCATAAAACAATGTTTCAAAACTGCAACGGAAAAGGGTAGAACAAAAGGGCCTCAACTACTCCACGGTGAGAGCATGTTGGAATGTAAGCACATGACCACAACATAACGACGAACCTCACTCATCGTCGGATCCACCTGCATTGTTAATTGCAGCCACTACGTGGTCAATACATTTGAATGTATTGGCAAGTTCACCAGAGTTATAAAAGACCTACCAAGTACATGCAAAATTTAGCTATGTGGAGTTTGGCTGTTTGCATAAAATCATCATAGCTACAGAGGTGCGGGTAATCGATCTCACTGGCGAGGTCGACGATGATGCTCCGGCGGAGGTTGTCTCCGTCGGAGCCCTTCAGCAATCGGTTACGGCGCCTGCCGGGGCCGTGACTGCTGCCACAGGTGACGCCACGCAGGGGGCGCCATCTGAGGCGGGTGACACAGAGGAGCCTCCGCCAGCTGGGGCGGGCGGTGGTGCCCTGGAGAAGCCCCCGAGCCCCCAGCTCGCCCCTTTGGACGAGCAGGGAGTGGCGGGGCTCGGCCAGGCCGGGGGCACGCCATCAAATCCTGACGCAGACGGTTGCGGAGGCTCCTCCTCCTCCTCCTAGGAGCAGGGGAGCTCGCTGGGCGGACTTGGGGTCGGATCACCTTCGACCCCGGCGTGTTCTAGCAGGGACACCAAGTGATCGACAACATCCAGCAGCAGCAGTGGATGTTCGTCGATTTCTTCAATGACGCGCAGCAGCACCATGCCCGCGCAGTGGCGGAACTAGGCGCAGCGCGATGGGAGGCGAAGGAGCAGCACACCGAGCTGTAGCGGCTCCGGGAGGAACTCCAGCAGGTGCGGCAAGCCGGCGCAACGCCTGCTATGCAAGGGGTGGCGGAGGCGCAGGTCGTCCAGCAGCTGTGGGATCTGCAGCAAGAGCACCAGCGGGAGCTCGAGCTGGTAAAGGCCACACATGCCAAGAGCAAGGAGGAGCACCAGGCGGCTCTGGACTCATTCGAAGGGCGTCTCCGAGAGAAGACGAACTTACTGTCCGGCTACTCCCTGGAGATCCAACGCCTCCGCCGCGAAGTCGGAGAGCTGGAGACGGCGGCTGCAACAGCAGCCGAAGCTTTAGCGCGTCGGGAGAAGGAGCTGCAGGACCAGGTCCGCTCCTGGGAGCGCAAGCTTGTAGGGCAGCTCAAGGCCGCCCAAGATGCCAGCTCGTCCCTTCAGAGCGAGCTCGACATGGTGCGGCAGGAACTCCGGCCGATCGACGACGACAACACCAAGAAGGCGTCGGAGATCGGTAGGCTGAAGTCCGAGTGCCGCGAGCATAGGATGCAGGCCTAGGAGGCTCGCGGTGCGTGCACCGAGCGGCGGGCCCGCAGGACAGAGGAGGTGGCTAGGCTGAAGAAGCTGGCCGATTCGGTGGTGGAGGCGCTGCAGGGGTTCGACATCCCTGTGGCTTCCTTCGATGGGGCAGACATGGGGAGGTTCACTTCGTTCTTCACAGACTTCGTCGGCTGACTGAGCGGCCTACAGAACTGTGCCACGGCCTTCAGGGACTGGCAAGTCGGCCTTGTAGCCGAGCAGGTCGCCGGGCAGATTCTCACCCAGGTCCACTCCGCCCACCCCGACTTCCCGTTCGAGTCGGTCTTCGACGCCTGGTCGGACGAGCAAGAGGCCAAGACCCACCGGGAGGCGGTGCAGGGCGTCGTGGATGAGATGGTTGCGCGAATGCAGGGCAAGGTCGATGAAGACGAAGCTGCTACTGAGGAGGTTGCCGGAGAAGCCCCCGATGCCGAGGATGCCCCTGACACCGACGTAACCAGCCCGGGAGCACCTCCCGTGTAGTTTCCTTCCTTCTCCTTTTTTTATTTACCTGTAAGTGGCGCGTGGCGCTTTAGAACTTTTTATGTTAGCTTTCCCTTGTCATTATCAGTGTTACTCGTCAACTTTTTTTGCCCAAGCTTTAATATATATCTGATGCTATTTTTACTTGCTCCCTTGCCTAAAACTAGCTTGCCGGGGAGGGGCTCTGTCCTTCCCGTGTTTTAGCCTTGCGTACCCGAGGACTCGCCAACCACATGCTTGGCCAGACTAGGGACCCGGGTCGGACCCGCGGTACCGACCTAGGACCAAACAACAGCGGCTAGTCACTCCGCCTGCAGGTTAACTACCCCAGCGCGCACGCCTTCAAAACGGACTCGCGAGCCACGTGTGGGGGGCGTCCTCACCCTGCAAGCCTCCTTCCTACGCTCCGACTACACGGGGAGCGAGCTTACCCCAGCAAACCAGTGTTACTAAAGCGAAAAACCAAGCACCCAAAATGAGATACTTAGGTTCCCGTTCTTTTTGGACTTGTTGCGCCTTGTTGAGAGCTATGGCAAGGACGCGGTGGCAGTGCACCCTCCAGCAGCACCTTCGGAGCCGCGGAGGCATGCACCCCCACCGCGCCTTCACGACGCCTCTCGCTTGTCTCATCGCAATTTTTGGTGTTGTTTCGTAAGGGATGTGGCAAGGCCGCGATGGTGGGAACACCCTCAGCGACAAGCGCAGAGGGATGCATCACCATCGCCTCTCTACGATATCTCTTGCCTTCTTGCCCATTGCTGGCATTGCACTTGCCCTAATCTCCTTAAATAGCCAAAGCGCTGCTCTTGCCTCCACACGCCTGGGACCACCAGTCGCAGCATGGAGGCACTGGCCCGGCCCTGTCTCAGTTTCCTGCATCAAGCCTCGAAGTAATTGTCATATATGTACAACTTACTCGCAAGACAACGACACCCGTGACCACCCCATGAGCGTCATCGTGTGCCTTCGCCTTATCTCTACCCTCCATGTCAGATTCCTGCAGTGCCCAAGGTACATAGCAAAAAAAATTTGAACTGTACGAAAAACAATATAAACCGGATAACCTTCTGCCTCCCAGCCCCCGGGCACAGAAGAGTCGACCTCGGACCTGGGTGCGAGCATCTTTACATTTCCACAGTGCCTCGCTAGCATGGAGCACGTTGCGAACGGGTCCGGCAACTGCTAGGCCTCGTTCCGGGGCGTCCCGGCAACGAGCTTGGTTTTCGGGGTCCCGGCAGCACCCTGCTCACGGCCAAGGATGAGGAGACAATTCTGTTCACCTGGAGCAGGAGATAGAAGCATTCACAGCAAGCCACAATATTTACCAATGCAATACTTATCTTTATTCAACTTTGTGCTAGCGGATTACAATCAGGCCTTGCCCGGCTACACTAGCTTAAAGAGGCACGCTGCCGCAGCATGACCCGTGGGTAAGGCGTCACCGTTTCACGGGTAGAACTTGCGTAGGTGCTCAATGTTCCAACTATTGGGCACCGGCAAGACTTCTTCGGTTTCGAGCCGGACAGCCCCCGGTCTGGTCACCTGCACTACCCAGAAAAGGCCTTCTCAGATTGGAGTCAACTTGTTCCCAGCCTTCGTTCCTTGTATCCGGCGCAGGACGAGGTCTCCAACCTCGAGCCCCCGGGGATGGACTCTTCTGTCGTGATAACGACGGAGTCCCTGCTGGTAGCTTGCAGCTCGTACAGTAGCCCGGCATCGAATCTCCTCGATGAAGGTAAGGTCATCAATCCTCTGCATGTGTTGGTTCTTGTCGCTGTACACGCGTACCCGAGGTGACCCATACTTGAGCTCGAGGGGTAGCACAGCTTCTGCCCCGTAGACGAGGGCAAATGGAGTTTGACCCGTCGCCCGACTTGGTGTGTTCCGTAGTGACCACAGCACGGGCTGAAGTTCTTCAACCTAGTGTTTCCTGTGGCCTTTGAGCTTGTCAAAGGTTCTCGTCTTGAGTGCCCGCAGCACTTCCGCGTTGGCTCGCTCCACTTGGCCGTTGCTCCTCGGATGAGCGACGGAGGCAAAGTGAATCTTAGTGCCCATGTCCTAGCAGTAAGCTTGGAACACTGCACTAGTGAATTGCGTGCCGTTGTCGGTGATGATGCCGTTAGGCACACCAAACCAGCACATAATGCCCTCGAAGAACTTGATGGCCGCCTGCGCCGTAACGGCTCGGACAGGCTCCACCTCGATCCACTTCGAGAACTTGTCGATGGCCACAAGTAGGTACTCGTAGCCGCCAACTGCTCTCGTAGTTTGCCGACGATGTCCAGCCCCCAGATCGCGAATGGACACGAGGACGGGATGACTTGCTTCGCCAACGCTCCCCATGGCGCCCCCCACAACCAGGAAAGGGAAGGAAGGGAAGGCCCCAAAGAAGCCGGCGGCCAGCAAGAGCGAGGCGACCACCAAAGCCGCCGCAGATAAAGAGCAGAAGAAGCGGGCGATGAGGGCCACGCTCGCCTTCTTCCGGCCCGGCTACAATGGCGAGGCAATGGACAAAATCCGGCACGCCGTTGCCTCCGGGTTCAATGAGTATGGCAAGACCCTGATCTTCCCCACCAGTGCCGGGCACCAGGAAAACGACTTCCGGGTGTTCGGGTGCTTCATCCTCGCAGGGTTGGTGTTGCCGTTCTCCCTGTTCCTCCATGCACTCATGGAGTCGTTTTAGTTGCGGGTGGCGCAACTCCACCCCTCCTCCCTCTATTTCCTCGCCATCTTCCAGTTCCTCTGTGAGGCGTTCGTCGGAGGAATGCCGTTGGTGGCGTTATTCCGGCACTACTTCTACCCCCGCATCGATAATGCGAGGGCGATGTCGTCGGGGCTGGTGTTCCACGCCCGCGACCGGCTGAAGTCTGAGTTCATCGTCCGGTCGGAGAAGAAGATCGAGAAGGAGTGGCGGGGCGACTGGTGGTGGGTCCGCGTGGAAGACCTCGAGGAGTTCATCCACGTGCCGACCAAGCTGCCGCAATCCAACGGCGGCTGGCGGGACTGGTACCACCACGACGCCGATCTCCTCCCCATCGTGGACAAGATCAAGGCTCTGCGGCTAGCGAGGCTCACCGACCTCGATGTGGCGCGCACCTTCATCAGCCGGCGCGTCGTGCCGCTCCAACTGCGCTCCCGCCCCACGTGGATGTACACGGGGTCCGGGGACAGGACACGCCTCCAGCACGAGGGCGTGGACCAGGAAACACTCCAGGTGTGGGTGAAGGGGATCTCCGGCGAGGACGCCCCCGTCACGGGGTTGCCTCCGGGGGTTATCTCCCTACACGCCGGCGTTCCGGGGCTGACCGACATCATCGCCTCCTTCCCGCCCTGCAATGAGTGGGGGCTGATGAACGACTCCCCCACTCAGACCCCGCGTGCTCCTCCGCCTGCACCTCACGGGAAGCGGGTGCTTGAGGAGAGTGGAGGCGAGTCGGAGGTCAGCTGGCCCTCCATTCCGTCCTCCGACAATGAGGTGGGCCAGCCTGCCGTGACCTGGGTAGTCATCCCCATGGACGACAAGGAGGAGGAAGAGGAGGATGACACGCCCTTGATCGTGCGCAGACCAAGGGCGCCCGCAGCGGCAGCGACTACCTCCGCAGCGGCTGCAGGTGCCACGGCGGCGCCCCCTTCCGCGGCAGCCGCCGACGCCACAGCGGGGACCTCCTCGCAACTCCCTCGACGAGTCCCGCGGTGCCCCGGGCTGCGACGACCCCACAGGCGCCCACGGCTCCGCCTGCACGGGGGCTCTTCCGGGGCTTCAAGCTCCAGCTCAACCCCCCGAAGGACGGCGCCGGCAAGAGGGGGAGGGCTGATTCGCCACCTGCCGCGCCGAGCAATAAGGCGCGCACGCAGGCCGGCAGCCGCGCCAACCCGGCCGACGATTTAAGTTGCGCCAGCAACAGGTACCGCACCTTACCCCGCTCCTTTACTTACATCCCCTTTGCTGGCTGATCTGTAACCGTACTGTCCTCTCTTTCCGCAGCCGATGTCCAGCCCGCAGCAGGCGTCCCGGCAACGGCGGCCGGAACGGAGGAGGAGGAAGCTCCCCCCGTAAGCCCGGCGGCCCCGCAAGGTACTCGTCCAGAGCCTCCCGTGTCCGCCTCCGGATAACTCGGCTAACCCTTCGGATCTTAACCCTTCTTTCTGTTGCAGGCCCAACCGTGCCCGGGGGAGGGTGTCGCGGTGATCGACCTTTGTTGGGGAACGCAGTATGCTACGCTAGCACAAAATAAAAATTTCTACCGCTTCCGCCCGGATCAATGCTGTAGATAATGGATCACGAGATTACCACTAGACGCGCAGACCCGTAACGGAAGTAGAGTCGATGTAGCGTGTCGATGCCGAGTAGTCGAACAGCCTGCTCCTCCTCGCTGATCCCACGAACAGTTCGTCCAAGCGCCGCAGGTGCAGCGCCTCCGAGGTATCCACACATACAGGGAGGAACTCCGTGCGGCGGACTGCTAGATCCGATCGCAAGGCTTTGGGCGTGGAGGTGTGACGGCCGAGTCTAACTCGCGTCTGGACTGGTGTAACCCTAACCGGGTACGCCTCCTCCACTTATATAGACCTCCCTGGTGGGCTTCAACACTTGAGGCCCATTAGGAGTCTAAGCCCGATACGAGTTGGATCCGATCCAATTCGGTCCCATCCCCTTAAGCGTGCGACCCTACAGGTTCACGGTCAGACGGACACGACTGCGAGCTTGGACTGCGGGTCCGAGTAACACCTTACTCGTCCACTGGCACTGACTCAAGTCGATAGTTGGTAGCGGCGCCTAGCAGCACGTGCCAACTCCCGAGTAACCACAAGGTATATTGACGAACCATACAATGTGTCATATGCAACATTCCTTTTGCCTCACGATATCTGTGTGGAGCTCAAGGTGAGTGCTTGTCATCCTTGTGGATAGCTCGACTCTCTTCTCGCTCCTGTGATACAGATTCCCGAACGGGTTAACACTTAACCCAAGTCGCATGCTTTCCGAATCTGATCACTCAAGAGGGCCCAGAGATATCTCTCCGAACAGGAGGGGCAAATCCCATCTTGATCAACCATGACTCGCAGCATGCCTCTTAGCAAACCCGAAAGCTACCTTTATAACCACCCAGTTACGGAGTAGCGTTTGGCAACCCCTAAGTAGGCCGATTCACATCCCAAGCTCATGCGATGACCTCAGGTCTAGGACTGGCATATACATCGTACTTGAGACTAACAAATGACAATCATCTCGTTGTGTCTCAGTGCGTGTCTGTCCGACTCAACAATCTCATTGTCGAGTCCATGCTATCAATCGGCAACACCTTGCCCTATGACTTGTGAAACATAGTCATCATACTGATTCACATTGCTAGTCTAGGTTATGTGTCCGCATAAGCTCAATGACCAGGGACCATTAGAATAACATCATAGAATACATAGTCTCACAAACAAATCACGTATTTATTCATACATATCAGTGATGATGTTCAAGAGCAATAACAATAACTCATGAATACAAAGGAAATAACATCATCATATGATTGCCTCTAGGGCATATCTCCAACAGTCTCCCACTTGCACCAGAGTCAATCATCCAAGTATCGCATACCCATGGCTCGTGTGTGCGCCTCATGCTTTGGCTGCGGGAGAGGCTTTGTCAACGGATCAGCAATATTGAGATCCGTGTGTACCTTGCATATCTCAACGTCACCTCTCTCCACGAATTCCCATATGAGATGGTAACGCCTGAGTATGTGTTTGGATTTTTGGTGTCGTCGTGGTTCTTTGGCTTGTGCGATAGCACCACTGTTGTCACAGTAGAGGTCCATGGGATTGGACGCGCCCTGAACCACTCCAAGCTCAGAAACAAACTTTCTGATCCAAACGCCTTCTTTCGCGGCTTCCGAAGCCGCAATATACTCAGCTTCTGTTGTAGAGTCAGCCACCGTTTCTTGCTTAGAGCTCTTCCAGCTCACCGCACCTCCGTTCAACACGAATACGTATCCAGATTGTGATCGATAATCGTCCTTGTCGGTTTGGAAACTAGCATCGGTGTAACCCTTTACAACGAGCTCATCCTCACCACCGTAAACCAAAAACATATCCTTAGTCCTTCTCAAGTACTTAAGGATATTCTTCACCGCTGTCCAGTGACTCTCACCAGGGTCAGCCTGATACCTGTACGTAACACTTAGAGCATAGGAAACATCCGGTCGAGTACATAACATGGCGTACATGATGGATCCGACCGCCGAAGCATACGGAATCACAGTCATCCGACTTCGCTCATCAGAAGTCGAAGGACTCTGAGTCTTGCTTAGACTTATACCATGCGACATGGGCAAGAACCCTTTCTCTGCCTCATCCATGTTGAATCTCTTCAACACTTTCTCAGCATATGTACTCTGGCTTAAACCAATAAGCCTCCTTGATCTATCTCTATAGATCCTGATTCCCAAAATATAAGCCGCTTCTCCCAAGTCCTTCATTGAAAAACTTTTCTTCAATGAGTCCTTGGCGGCTTCTAGCATTGGAATGTCATTTCCAATCAATAATATGTCATCCACATATAAGATTAGAAATGCGACTGAGTTTGCACTAAACTTCTTGTATACACAAGGTTCTTCTTCATTTTTGATGAAGCCAAACCCTTTGACTACTTCATCAAAACGAATGTTCCAGCTCCGAGATGCTTGCTTCAATCCATAGATGGATTTCTGAAGTTTGCATATTTTTCCAGCATTCTTTGGATCGACAAAACCCTCGGGCTGTATCATATACACGTCCTCGGTTAAATTTCCGTTAAGGAAATCCGTTTTGACATCCATTTGCCATATCTCGTAATCGAAATATGCAGCAATAGCTAGAATGATCCAAACTGATTTAAGCATCGCTACCGGCGAGAAAGTCTCGTCGTAGTCAACTCCTTGAACTTGTCGAAAACCCTTTGCGACAAATCGAGCTTTATGCATTTGAACATTTCCATCCATATTAGTTTTCCTTTTAAATATCCATTTGCACTCGATGGTTTTTACACCCTCTGGTGGATCTACCAAGTTCCAAACTCGGTTTTCATCCATGGACTTTAATTCGGATCTCATCGCCTCAAGCCATAACTCGGACTCGGGACCCTCCATCCCTTCTGCATAAGTAGTCGGCTCGTCATTGTGTAACAACAACACATTGCGTACATTACGCAGCCTTTCCGAACTTCGTGGATATGGTGTTGTATTGTGAAGTGATCCCCCCGTACAGGGTTCGATCTCTGTGCTTATTTGTGCTAGTCCCTGGATCGACTCACTAGCACACACAGTTTCAAGATGTAATACCATGATACAAAGGTCAAAAGTACTTTATTACATCGTATCATCCAGAATTAATTGTACTTACAAACTTGCATAACCCCTTGGGTCAGCATAACAAATAGAGTTTCAAGATAACAAAATATTGTTTCACAAACGGCAGCGGAAAAAGGTAGAGTAAATGGGTCGCAACTACTCCCAGAGGAGAGAGCATGTTGGAATGTAGGCACATGACCCAAAGAACATCGACGAACCTCACTCTTCGTCAAATTCACCTGCATTATTGATTGCAGCCACTACGTGTTCAATACGTTGAATGTATTGGCAAGTTCACCTGGAAGTTATAACAGATCCTACCAAGTATATGCAATTGAGGTACAGTGGGATTCAGGCTTTATGGCGTGGTAGCAAAACATAGTTTATCGTACTACAATTGAATGATACATTATTGTTAACTAATGGACATGGGGTAGAAACACCAATGCTCCTATTAACCTAGAGCACATTGAGTAGATAAATCAAGTGCTACTACCCAGTTCAATCCATTTATTTTATTAGGAAATTGGAATGAGTGAGACCTTCCTTACAGCCCCAATATCTAGTTGCTCATGATTGTCCGTAACCGGGGACACGGCTAAGTACTTAGTTTGACACTCTCAAGAGGTTGTACACTTTACCCAAAAGAAATCGACGTGTTAATCCCTTGCTGTCCTCAGGGTAGAGTAGCAACGACATCGATTACAGGAATGTTCCCACCTACACGGCTACATCTGCACAATCCCTCGGATCCAGGATCATATGTCTTACATCCATCCTGGCAGAGCCCATATTACCATGTGGTTGCAGTGAAAGCTACTAAACAGGAAACTAGTCCAGTCTCTGATACCCCAAGTGGCATTCCACATTTGCGACGCAAGCGCTCCCCGAATCCACGGGAAGACGTCCATCGACGATCCATCTCTGAATCCACGGAGACTCGACTCAGAGGGACCCATAGAAATGGACCAGACGTCGCATAACATCTCGAATACTCAAAGCAGTCCACCTAGGATGGTTCATTATGGTGTTTTGCCAAGTTTCCAAAATTACTCCACAATATCAGTTTCACAGTGATTGAGATTCCCTCCCACGTATACTAGCATAGCATGGCTAAGCAACACTAATCACGGTGGCTATTGGTGGAGGATTCATGGCAAAGGTACTATAGCTAGTAGGTCCATCATAGCTAGCATAAGTACGAGTAATAGTCCTATCAATGCATTTCTACAAACAACTCTAATGCATAAGTATTTTAAAAACAGACAGTAATAGGATATGATCAAAGTGAACTTGCCTTGATAGCAGTTGGTATTCAAACACTCTTCGCAATCACACAGTTCGCTCTCCGAGAAAACTAATCAAATACAAACAATGCATACATAAATACACAATACAATAGAGAAGAGATATCTGCCATGATGCAATGCAAAACTTGTGACATGATTGGGTTGATTTTATTCGGGTGATCAACTCGTCCTAAGCATCGGTAATTAAATACATGCATTAGGGTTTAAAAATAAAAAGCAAAACCTAGGGGTTTAACCCCTAAAACAAGGTTTTATTCGCATCAGCCAATTTATTTAATTAAAAGTATTTATTTCTCTATCCCAACGGAAAGAGGATAATAAAACAAATTTTTGGGCACTGGTTTCAATTAAAAAGGATTTCTAAATAATTAGTTATGAATTAAACGGCATAAAAGGACTTTCTATAAATTGACTGTGATTAAAATATTTAAGTTTAAATTTCAACAGTGCCAAAAGATTCTACAGGTTGAGAGCTTTCCAAAAAGGTAAAATTTGTCAAATTTGGCCAAAAGGTTTAACAGTTATAAGCATTTGAAGTTGCAGGGGATTTTCTGCAAAAGTGTCATTTAAATTAATTCCGGGATTAAAATTTTATTCTCTTTTTTATTTAAGCAGTGCCACGTGGCGTGATCTTATTGGACGGTACCGGTTCGTTTAAAAAGAATTAACATGTTCTAATCTTGGCCAATGTGGGGATCGATCGAGCTCACCTCCGGGAAACCCCAGGGTTCCGGCGAGGTAGTCCGGCCGCGGCACGGGCGGGCCGGCGGGCGGCGTTCCGGCAGAGCGGGCGGCTCGGGGAAACGGGCGTCGGGACGGCTCAGCCTGGCAAGGACGGAGACAGGCTCGGCGACGCTCGGGGCGGACGGTGCCGTTGTCTAGGACGAAGACGAGGCGGCGGGCGGCGGCGGAACTCCGGCGAGCTACGGGCGACGGCTGCGGTGGACCAAAAGGGAAACCGCGCACGTCAAAAGAACCGCAAGGAAGAGAGGAAAAAGGGAGGTGGGGTTCGGTTGTCCATGGCGTACCGTGCAGTCGGCGACGAGCTCGGAACGGCGGCGGGCGACGGCGAGCTTCAGCGAGAGATTCCGGTGACGTGGGCGCGTGCGAGAGCGAGCGAGCACAGGGGAAAGAGAGAGGAGGGGCGAGGCTTTATATGGACGCGGCCGGCGAGTTTCGGGAAGGTCGGGAGAGACGGATCCCGGAGATGGCGGCGGCGGGGAGTCCGGCGCGGAAATGGCGGGCGGTGCGGGCGCTTTCCATCAGGGACGAAGAGCCTGATAGGTGGGCCCCACCTGTCAGTGGCTGCGAGTGCGCGTCGAGCTAGGCCAGCTCGGTTCGGTTTGGGCCATTTGGCCTTTTTTTTTCTTTTAGCCTTTTTTTTTCTTTTTTCTCATTTCTTCGATATCTTTTGATTTTGAACTCCAAATTGATCCAAATAAATTCTAGAAAAAAATTTAAATCATGTTTTATCATGATTCAACTTTTGGCAGTAATTTTGCCTCAAAATAAAATATATAAAAATACATTTGCCCTATAAATGCTTTTAGGGCTATATAACTATTTAAATAAAATAGTTTTTCAACTCCAAATAATTATCCAAAAATTATGGGATAGCTTATTTATGCAATAAACCCTTTTATAAATAAACCTTATTGGCTTGAAGATCCAAAGCTCAAATGGGTGAAAACCCTAGGGATTAAATTGAAATAAAATGTTTAAAGCCTTTTGAGATTCAAATTTGAATTCAAACATGCAATTGTGGCATGATGCTCATGAGTGCAACGCAGATGAATTTTTTTGAAATTTTGGGATGTTACAGACGTAACCTCCTTAAGATGAATCTCATCCTCGAGATTCGGTGTGGTTAGCAAAGAGCTGTGGGTGGTCTTCTCGAAGATCACCTTCGCGTTCCCATGTGGCTTCCTCTTCAGTGTGATGGTCCCACTAAACTTTGCAAAACCTGATGGTCTTGGATCCGGTTTGTGTCTCAATTGTATCCAAGATTCTGATCAGTTTCTCCTCATAGGTGAGGTCACTTTGCAGTTGGACTTCTTCTAGGGGTATCGTATCCCTTAGTTGCGATACGTGGAAGACGTTTTGGACATTGGACTATGCTTCCGGTAAATTCAACTTGTAGGCTACTTCTCCTTGGCGTGACAAGATCTTGAAGGGTCCAATAAATCGGGGTGCTAGCTTTCCTTTTATTCCAAATCTCTTTACCCCGCGTATCGGTGAAACTCTGAGATACGCTCTACCTTCAATCTCGTAGGTAACCTCCCTACGTTTGGAATCTGCGTAGCTCTTCTGTCTTGACTGAGTTACCTTCAGTCGGTCTCGGATGAGTCTAACCTTTTCCTCGGCATCCTTTATCAAATCTGGGCCGAACAGGCTACGGTCTCCTACACCATCCCATAACAATGGTGTTCTGCACTTCCTTCCATACAACGCTTCAAAAGGTGACATTCCTATGCTGGCTTGGAAGCTGTTGTTGTATGAGAATTCTGCATACGGCAAGTTGTCATCCCAACTGGATCCATAATCTAGAGCACAGGCTCTCAACATATCCTCAAGGATCTGATTTACCCTTTTAGTTTGTCCATCCATCTGCGGATGAAATGCTGTACTGAATTCTAGTCTATTTCCTAAAGACTCATGTAGTTGTCCCCAAAATCTTGAAGTAAATTGGGTACCTCTGTGTGAAACTATTTCCTTGGGTACCCCGTGTAAACACACGATTCTGGACATGTAGCGTTTCGCTAGTTGGGCACTAGTGTAAGTGGTCTTCACTGGTATTGAAGCGATTCCCCCCCACGTACCGGGTTCGATCTTTGTGCTTACACTGCTAGTCCCTTGATCGACTCGCTAGCACACACAGTTTCAAGATGTAATATCAAGATACAAAGGTCAAAAGTATATTACATCGCATTGATCCAGAATTTAGTAGTAACTTACATATTGCATAACCTCATGGGTTATCTCAAAAGAAAATAAAATCTTGCAGCGGAAGGCAGAAGATACAGGAGTCCCATAACAACTCCACAGTCGAAACATGTTGGAATGTAAATTCGCAACCATAACCATTCGTACCTCACTCTTCACCTGGTTCACCTGCAACAAACGTTGCAGCCACTAGAGGGTCAATACATTGAATGTATTGGCAAGTTCACCAAAGGGTAATAACAGACCTAACAAGTATATGCATTATTTGGCAAAGTAGGGGTTTGGCTATTTGCATAAAAGCATCATTGTTCATTCCTATCATTTTTAATAAAATAGTTTTGATTCTATTGAACACGGGGTAGAAACACCCATGCTCCTATTAACCTAGGCACATTGAGTAGAAACATCAATGCTCCTACCCAGTTCAAACCATTCATTTTATTAGGAAATTGGGATGAGTGAGACCTTCCTTACAGCCCCAATATCTAGTTGCTCATAATTGTCCGTAACCGGGGACACGGCTAAGTACTTAGTTTGACACTCTCGAGAGGTGGTACACTTTACCCACAAGAAATCGACGTGTTAATCCCTTGCTGTCCTCAGGGTAGAGTAGCAACGGCATCGACTACATGAATTTTCAGAACATAATCCCCCAGACCTCCTGAGGGACGCGCCCCCACCTACACTACTACATACCGATGTCACCTCGGATCCGAGTTCATATTTTTCTTACATCCATCTTGGCAGAGCCCATAATACCATGTGGTTGTACTGGAAGCTACTAAACAGGAAACTAGTCTAGTCTCTGCTTACCCCGGGTGGCATTCCTCAGTTGCAACGCATGCGCTCCCATAGAAATGGCGAGACGACTCATTGAAATGGACCCATAGAAATGGACCTGACGTCACATGCATCTCCACTTCCTCAAAGCAGCCCACCCAGGACGGTTCATTGAATCACTTGTTTTGCCATACACGAGGAAAATCATATTGTAATTCAATAGTATCACATTGTAATAATACCACCCTCGTATATTCTCATAGCATAGCATTTTACTACTACGATGGCAATTGGTGGTAAGGTCATGGCAACGGTATCCTAAACTACTAGGAGAAATCATAGCATAGCATAGATACAATAATAAACCTAATAATGCAACTAATAAAATCTAGTGCATAATAAAGTAATAGGATGATGGTCAAAGTGAACTTGCCTTTTTAGTGTCTTTGTATCCTTCTTCTTTGTCAATACTCATAGTTGCCGCACTCCGTATAATCTATCGCGAAGAACGAGAAGCAATAATAAATAACTATT
Source organism: Brachypodium distachyon (assembly GCF_000005505.3). NCBI lineage: Eukaryota > Viridiplantae > Streptophyta > Magnoliopsida > Poales > Poaceae > Brachypodium > Brachypodium distachyon. The sequence goes on along the minus strand of NC_016133.3, from coordinate 26,418,155 downwards.
CGAGAACTCCAAATCATAACTCCAATTAAAGAACCAAAAGCAAATACAAAGTTTAAATTAATTATTACCTAACTACTGTTAGGTTGTCCTAGGCATAGATCTAAGAGATAGGAACGAGGTTGGGACAAAAGCGGAGTTGGAACGGAATTGATTTGGTAACCTACGGGCTGTTAACAGATACAATTTTCTAGTGCATCTTCATCTACAGGCTTAGAATTGGCAGTGTGGGAAACTGCTGAAGGTACTGTTTTGCAATGACGATACACTAGTGTGGATGAACTTGGAAAGGTTTTAAAAGAGGTCTAGGATGTAGATTTGGATTTGATCTTGACATGATAAAGAATCATCTAATTTGAAATAATGGCTCAAAAGATACAGGCTCCGGAAGACAGCTAACTGATGTGACAGTGTGAACAGATACGACTTTTGATTTAAGATGCACCTCTGTAGATGAATCCTAAGTTGTGCAACGTGTACCCTAATGTGTAGAACATGATCTAATTGATGAACTATAGAAGGCTTGGAACCAAACGGATCAATTGAACAATTTATATGAATTTCGAAAGGTGGCTAATCCAGAAACAGCATGCTGTCAATAGCAATTTCAAACAAAGATGCACTACAGAAGATCTTGAAGACGGGGTATAAAAACTGATCTGACCTATAGTGGGGGACGTGATCTAACCATAGACGAAAGAATCGGCCAAAAATGATATACAGGTCAAAAGATATGGTCTTCTAAACAAGGCTAATCAAAACTGCTGCGGCTGAGAAATTGCTCACCGGAAAAGACACGGAGTTCGCTGGAGTTGAAGGAGGACGGCGATGATGTCGATGTAGGGTTCGATGGGGCCGTTGAAGACGTCGAGGTGGACACCGTGACGCGGTTTTCAGGGTCGAGGGCGTCTCCGGACGGCGACGGGCGGAGCTCCGGGCGCGGCTTTTTCATGGGGTCGGGGACGGCGCGGCCAACGGTGTCAGGAGGTGACGAAACCTTGTCAAAAAGGTAAGTAAGGGTCACATGAGTCTACCGGTGAAAGGAATCGAATAACGGAGGTTCGGGGTGATCTCACCGGCAACAATTGTGGCGGTGACCGACGGAGGAAGACGTCAACGTAGCCGGCTGTACAGGGGTTTTAAGGCCAAACTTTCTACATGGGAATGGGAGAGGAGAGGCAACAGCTCAAAGTGACGCGCGTGAAATTCTTTTATAGTGGCCGAGGAGGGAGATCGGACACGGGATGTCGACGGCCGGCATTCGGGGCGCCGTTTTTGGAAACTGCGATTATGAGAGGAAACTTCAAATTGATTTGCTGAATGGGTTCCCGGGATGGTGAGGATTGATGGGGTGGTTTCCTTTCGGAGAGAGACGCACGGGAAGGAAAAAATCGAAGAAAGAAAACATGAAAGGAGAGGATTCTTTCCGTGCAGAGGAGGAAGACGAGCACTAGCTCGTGCTCGCTGGCTGGGGCGTTCGGTGGAGATGGGCCGGCCCATTCTCTTTTTTTTTTCTTTTTTTTTCCATTTCTATTTTTATTAATAACTTTTGATTCCTAACTCCAAATAGGTCCAAATAAACTTCAGTAAATTTGTAAATTCAAATCCTCCAAAGTGTGAACTTTTGGGACTTGAATCCTTTCAAAATAAAATAAGTAAAAATACTTTTGCTTATATAAATGTCATTAGGGCTTTATAAGTAATACATAAAATAGGTTTTGAATTCTATTATGAAACCTTTGTTTCATAAATTAGTTTAAACTCCAACAAAATATTGGGTTGGCATACTTTGCACTAAAACCCTTTCTTAGATAAATACCCCATTGGGTTGAACTCCAAATAAAATCTCATATTAATTACACAGTTCACTAAATTCCCAAATAGCTTTATAACACCAAATCACAAACCATGTAAACCATCACAGATGTTTCCAACTATATATATATATATATATATTTGGGAAGTCACATTATCCCACTCTAAACGACGGAATAAATGTTGGAATAACATTTGCACATGAGGATGTCACGTTATCCTCTTCTGGAATATTTGATAGTTTCCTCTCGAAAACAAAATGAACACGACAAAGCAAATATCGAGAAAAACATAGGCGAATCATTAAATATGTTTTCCAACCATATACTTGGGAAAGTCATATTATTCACTCTCTTTATCATTTAGATAAATGTTGGAGAACATTTCTAATCGATTTAAGTATTTCAGCGATGCTCTCAAATGGTCATGGCATCCAAAACTGGAAACTTATTGTGCTAATAAATCCTGCAAAAGAAAATAGGATTTATTAATATGCGAATAATAGTCCGGAAAAATCATAATATGCAAATGGTTCCAAATAAAATACATTGAACTTATATAAATCTTCCAACCATGTTGTATAATTTGGATAGTCATATTAATCCACTCTTTTGTTGAATATTCAAACATGGGAAAATTCAAATATTAATCCTTCAGAAATTCAGAACCAAAATATTTCCAAAGGCAATATTTTTATTTAAAATAATTATTTTATTTAACATTCCAAATGGGAAAATTCTGGGATGTTACAGGTATGAAGTGGGCAACCTTGGTCAAACGATCAACCACTATCCAAATGGAATCATATCCCGATCTGGTCCTTGGTAAACCGGTGATAAAATCCATGCCAACTTTAATCAAATCCATGCCAACTTTATCCCACTCCCATTCTGGTATTGGCAGTGGTCTTAGCAATTCTGCTGGTTTCTGGTGTTTTTCCTCTTCAGATGATCGTCGAACTTGTGACTCAAGTACTCGCCTCCACGATCAGATCGTAGAAGCTTTATTTTCTTGCCACGTTGGTTCTCTACTTCATTCTGAAACTCCTTGAACTTTTCAAAGGTTTCCGACTTATGTTTCATTAAGTAGACATATCCATATCTACTCAAATCATCAGTGAATGTTATGAAGTATTGATAACCTCCTCTAGCTGTCGTGCTCATTGGTCCACACACATCAGTATGTGTGAGTTCCAACAAGTCGGTCGCCCTCTCGCAACTCTTTGCAAAAGGTGACTTGGTCATCTTGCCTAGTAGACAAGACTCGCATGTCTCGAATGATTCATAATCAAACGAAGTTAAAAGTCCATCTCCATGGAGCTTCTTCATGCGATTGTCACTTATGTGACCCAAACGACAATGCCAAAAATAGGTTTGATTCAGATCATTAGGCTTGTGCCTCTTGACATTAATGTTATAGACAGATTCTCCTTCAAGATTAAGGATGAATAACCCGTTCGTAACAGGTGCAAAGCCGTAAAACATATCCTTCAAATAAAAAGAACAACCATTGCCCTTAATATTGAATTCATAACCATGACTCAACATTTTTGAGACAGATATAATGTTTCAACTTAAAGCAGGAACATAATAACAATTATTTAATTCCATAACAAATCCAGAAGGTAAATGAAGTTGCATAGTCCCGGTGGCCAACGCTGCAACTCTTGCTTTATTGCCAACCCTTATGTCAACCTCTCCACTTGCGACGCTCCTAGTCCTTGCCAGCCCCTACATCGAGTTGCAAATGTGAACAACCAATCCGGTATCCATTATCCAAGAGCTGTTAGGTGCATCGGCAAGATGAATGTCTATAACACATACAACAACCGTACCTAAAGTAGAAGTCACACTTCCACCCTTCTTCGCCACGTGGGCCTGGTACTTGCTGTAGTTCCTCTTCCAATGACTAGTGCCTTTGCAGAAAAAGCACACGGTCTCTGAGTCCGGTCCAGTGTTAGGCGCAGCAGGGGCAGGGGTCGGGATCACATCCTTAGCCTTTCCCTTCTTTGCCTTCTTCTTAGCCCAAGAATTCTTCTTAAACTTTGGCTTTCCCTGTACCAGCAACACTTGCTTGGTATTTTTCTTGATATCCTCCTCTGCTGTTTTAAGCATCCCATGCAATTCAGTGACTTTGTTTTCCATGCCATGCATATGGTAGTTCTGAACGAACTGCGCATAACTCGGTGGAAGAGATGCCAGAATTGTATCCGTGGCCAACTCTTGGCTCAGCGGAAAGCCCAGCTTCTCCAAGCTTTGCGTGTAACCAACCAACTTGATTACATGCGGGCTCAAGGGTTCGCCTTCTTTCAGCTTAGTCTCCAGGAAGGACCTCCAGACATTAAATCTTTCGGTCCTAGCCTGAGTCTGAAACATGCCTTTGAGAGTCTCGATTATATCGAAAGCCTCAACGTTCTAAAACTGCTGCTGCAGTTCGGGCTTCATATAGGCAAGCATCAGACAGCTGATCTCAATCGACTCATCACATGAGCGTTGATAGGCGTTTCTAACAGTAGCAGTGGCATTATCAGCCGGCGCCTCTAGAAGTGGGTTCTCTATGACATGTTCTTTCTTATCGTGCCTGAGAACGATTCTTAGGTTCCGATACCAGTTGGTGAAGTTAGTTCCATTTAGTTTATCTTTCTCAAGAACAGATCTCAAAGCAAAACTGGGTAATTGAGGTGGTGCCATTGATCTACAACAGAAAATGCAAAAACACTAAGACAAGTATTCATGAAGAGTAATTCATATTAAACACTTTAATAGAAATATACTCCCACTAAAATCAACATCCATCCATTGATCATTAGTGATTCAAGATCCAAAATCAACCAATAGTCTAGTGAGCTTTAGCATCACTGCTAGCCGATTGAATCACTCGGTAGGCAACTCTTTGCCAATCGTATCTCTATACGACTCTTGTAAGTCGATAGGCAACACTTGCCCCGGCTCCGACTCCTTTCACCCCAAGGCCCAAAACCGTTTTGATAGCCCCGTCAAGTTAACCAAAGCTTCGCATCTAAGTGTCCGACACGAACATCACCAACGACAAGGAAAAATGGTGATACCCCAATTTCATGAGCCCATCACCAAATGTACTTGTCTTGTGGTGTTGCAGCTATTGGGGAGGTAAATAAACTTGACATTCTTTGAGGGATCATTCTACTCTAACACAATAACATGCATAGGAGTAAACAAAGCAATAACCATCACAGATAATCAAATTAACATGTGAAATAGTATGGCTCTGTTCTTCATGGTGATCTCCATCTCCATGAACCTGTTCATCAAGCCGCCATGGTGCTGACGTCCTCCAATTCATACCAAATGACTACACCTAGTATCTAGCAAAGAATTTACATGGAGAATGACATCAAATGTCGACACGCGGGTCGTTATACAATTATAAAGACAGCACCTTGGCTCCAGCCTGGCTGACAAACTCATGACACGCAGGTCATGCAAATATTACACACATGCATCACATACATAAGAGCCATACTATTCACATCAATCCTACAAAAACAAGTTAAGCGTAGAAACCTATTCTACCAAATTGATGTGAACTCGCAACGACAACTAAGGCGCTACGAATAGATAGCACGGCGGTCCCGCATGGATTTCCTTCATGGATTTCTATTCCGATTTGATCAATCGCATTGATCTCGTGAATTGTATCCGGATTTATGTTTCACTGTCTACTCCGATGGCGGAAATCCGACCGGTAGGAGTATGTTGTGTCACGACCTTCTACATCGCGATTATCAGAATCGAATATCCATGATCCCCGAGTACAATCGATCCAATCGATTGAGTACAAAACCGATCTAACACTTAGATCGACCACCAAGATAGCAATAGATCACATCTACTACTAACCGCATAACACTTATGCACGTAATCCGAATCCAAAAAAGACAGCATCGGCTTTGATACCACTGTTGGGGAACGCGGTATGCTACGCTAGCACAAAATAAAAATTTCTACCGTTTCCGCCCGGATCAATGCTGTAGATAATGGATCACGAGATTACCACTAGATGCGCAGACCCGTAGCGGAAGTAGAGTCGATGTAGCGCGTCGATGCCGAGTAGTCGAACAGCTAGCTCCTCCTCGCCGATCCCATGAACAGTTCGTCCAAGCGCCGCAGGTGCAGCGTCCAAGGTATCCACACGTACAGGGAGGAACTCCGTGCGGCGGACTGCTAGATCCGATCGCAAGGCTTTGGGCGTGGAGGTGTGATAGCCGAGTCTAACTCGCGTCTGGACTGGTGTAACCCTAGCCGGGTATGCCTCCTCCACTTATATAGACTTCCCTGGTGGGCTTCAACACTTGAGGCTCGTTAGGAGTCTAAGCCCGATACGAGTTGGATCCGATCCAATTCGGTCCCATCCCCTTAAGCATGCGACCCTACAGGTTCACGGTCAGACGGACATGACTACGAGCTCGGACTGCGGGTCCGAGTAACACCTTACTCGTCCACTGGCACCGACTCAAGTCGATAGTTGGTAGCGGCGCCTAGCAGCACGTGCCAACTCCCGAGTAACCACAAGGTATATTGACGAACCATACAATGTGTCATATGCAACATTCCTTTTGCCTCATGATATGTGTGTCGAGCTCAAGGCGAGTGCTTGTCATCCTTATGGATAGCTCGACTCTCTTCTCGTTCCTGTGATACAGATTTCCGAACGGGTTAACACTTAACCCAAGTCGCATGGCCATGCTTTCCAAATCTGATCACTCGAGAGGGCCCAGAGATATCTCTCCGAACAAGAGGGGCAAATCCCATCTTGATCAACCATGACTCGCAGCATGCTTCTCAGCAAACCCGAAAGCTACCTTTATAACCACCCAGTCACGGAGTAGCGTTTGGCAACGCCTAAGTAGGCCGATTCACATCCCAAGCTCATGCGATGACCTCAGGTCTAGGACTGGCATATACATCGTACTTGAGACTAACAAATGACAATCATCTCGTTGTGTCTCAGTGCGGGTCTGTCCGACTCAACAATTTCATTGTCGAGTCTATGCTATCAGTCGGCAACACCTTGCCCTATGACTTGTGAAACATAGTCATCATACTGATTCACATTGCTAGTCTAGGTTATGTGTCCGCATAACCTCAATGACCAAGGACCATTAGAACAACATCATAGAATACATAGTCTCACAAAAAATCACGTATTTATTGATACATATCAGTGATGATGTTCAAGGACAATAACAATAACTCATGAATACATAGGAAATAACATCATCACATGATTGCCTCTAGGGCATATCGCCACCACCGAAGCGGTGCTCGACAACGCGCCCGCGGCCACAGAGGCCGTCGGCACGGACTCTTCAGCCAACCAGCAGGAGGTGGCCCCTGCTAGGGGAACGGCAACCCCACCAGCCCCGCAACCAGCCTCGCAACCCTCAGGCACGGATGCGGGGGAGGCTGCAGCGGTGGAGCAACAGGACGCCTTGCCGCAAGTGCATGACCTCTCGCCTGGCCAGACAGTGGCGGCGGGCGCGTCGTCTTCATCGGCCGCCACCTCCAGCACGGTCCTCGGCACCCTCGCCGGGGTGGCTTGGAATCCCATCAGTTGGAACCCGAGCATTTTCGAGAGGGGGCACCGGTTCCTTGACGCCATCAAGGACCAGCAGCTGGCCTTCGTCACCTCCTTCAACCAGGTGAAGGAGCACCACGAGATCGCCAAGAGTTAGCTCGGGGAGGTGAGACTGGCTGTGGAGAAGGAGCGGCGGGAACTCTCCCGACTGCGGGAGGAGACACGCCTCGCCCGGGAAGCCCAAGACGAGGCCGCCATGCCGGTCATCCCCGAGGAGGAGTTCTACTGGCGACTGGAGGCTCACCGCGCTGAGCACCAGGAAGCCCTGGACTCGCTGGTGGCGATGCAGGCGAAAGCTAGGAAGGAGCACGCGGAGGTGCTCGCCGCGGCTCAGGCTCGCATCGACGAGATGAGGGACCTGATCAGCAGCTACCTGGACCAAATCTAGGGCCTGCGCGTCAAGCTGGTGGTGCATACCAATGCTATGGAAGATGCGGTAGCAACGGCAGCTCGGCAGGAGGTAGAGCTCAACTCTGCCAAGGACAGGAGGGCCCGCCTCGAGATCGAGCTGGCCACCGTCCGTGAGGAGCTCGTCAAGGCGGGCGAGGATAATGTGGCCAAGGCCACACAACTCTCGACGCAAGCGAGCCTCCTCCGCAAGGCCAAGCATGCCGTGCAGGTGGCTCAGACCAACCACAGCACGCTGATCGGGCAGCGGGAGCTGGAGACCAAGAAGCTGCTTGGGATCGCCCGATCGCTGCGCGACCTGCTGCCACGGTTCGAGCTGCAAGCCGCACGGGTGGACGGGACGGACGTCGCCACGTTGATCCCGTTCTTCTCCGACTTGGTGGGGAAGCTCTCGGCGCTCGACGTGTGGATCTCCAAGTTTTGCAACGAGGAGATCGCCAATTGCGCCCGGGAGGTTGCCGAGACGATCCTTCCGAGGGCGCACCTCCGGCACCCTGAGTTCCCCTTCGAGACGCTGCTGGACGCTTAGTCGGACAGCGAGGATGCCCCCACCCACTGCCAGGCGGTGAGCGGGTTCGTCGACGAAGTGGTCGAGCAGATGCAGTGGAAGCTGGACCCGAGCCGGTGTCGGAGCCCCCGGCGGAGAGCGCCGTCAACTAGTTGCCGTAGCCTCCAGCGGAAGCCGCCCCAACCAATCGCCGCATCCCCCTGCCGGCCCTCGTCGTCCCTTAGTGTTGTTTCCCTTTGCTTTTGTTCCCTGCAAGTGTGGCGCCTGGCGCCGTTTAAATAATTAATGCCTTATTGGTCTATGCAACTGTTCACTGTGTTTATTAATTTAGTTATCTGGTTCTGCTTAATTCTTGTCTCTTGTTCCTGGGGTTGTCTCGCGGGGTGGATCCCTTAGCCTTTGTGTGTTATGCCTTGTGTTGCCGGGGACTCGTGCGCCGCACACTCAACCGGACCAGGGACCCGGGACGGACCCACAGTGCCGACCTGGGGCCAAGTAGCGGCGACGAGCCACTCCGCTTGCGGGATAGCTATTCCCAAGCATGCGCTCTCGGGACGGACCCGCTAGCCGCACGAGGAGTGCACTCCCCCCGCAAGCGTCTTTTCAACACCCTAGCCACACGCAGGGTTCAGGCCACGCTAGCGAGGCAACGTTCAATTTTAGACAGTTTACCGTTCAAGTTTATGCACTTAGCTTTTCGTTCGTTCCCGTGCTTGGAATGCTTGCCGGAGGGATGCAGCAGGGACGCTATGGCAGTGCACCCATCGGCGCTAGGCACTGATGGCATGCACCCCCATAGCGTCGCCTCGGCAGCCCTCGCCTTTGAATCCGCCTGTTTGAGGGCTGCCCATCGCGCCTCTGCAACACCTCTCGCCTTTGCAGCCTCTTCCTTGGCTCCGCTCTGAGCTACTCCATGGCCGGCACGCCCTTTTATAGGCGCGGGGGAGGGGCTTTCCACCACACGTCGGCTCACCGCGGCACCCGTGGCGCCACACCCCCTTGAAGTGCGGCCCGGTCTTCGCCACCATGCATGCCAAGGCACCACGACACACGTGGTGGCTCTCCCCCAAAGCAGGGGCCTCGAAGTGTGGCGAGACCCTTGTAGTGCGATCACTCCACACCACAGGGCGCCACTAAATGCCACAGCCCGTGGACAGTCCACGAGCGTTACAGTGTGCTGGATTCCACCTTTACCCTGCATATCAGATTCTTACCAAGCCCGAGATGTTGCAAAAAAAATTCGAAATTCATGAAAACATATAGCAACATGGATAGCTCTCCTGCCTCCAAGCCCCCGGGCACAGAAGGGTCGATGCCAAACTTGGGCGTGAGCACTTCTTACATTCCTAGACGCAGCGTCTGCGTGATGCATGTTGCGGTGAGCCCGACAACTGCATGTCCTGTGTCGGACTGATCCGGCAACGGGTTATCGTTTTCGAGGCTCTGGCAGCCCCCTGCTCACAACCAAGTATGGAAAGAGACTTCTGCGCACCTACAACGGGAGATAGAAGGAGGAGAAACACGCAAATAACCGAGGCAACTTGAAATTCAGGAAACAACACTTATCTTCATTCATAGCAACTAGTAGTTTACAATCGGGGATTGCCCGGTTACACTAGTTCGAGAGGCATGCTTCGGCGGCATCACCTGTGGGTCGGGCTCCGCTGCTTCATGGGTAGAACTTGCGCAAGTGCTCAATGTTCCAGCTATTTTGCACCGGCAAGCCTTCTTCGGTTTTCAGTCGGACAGCCCCCGGCCTGGTCACCTGCACTACCCGGAAGGGCCCCTCCAATTTCGGAGCTAGCTTGTTCCCGGCCTTCGTTCCTTGTATCCGGCGCAGGACATGGTCTTCGTTCTCGAGCTCCCGAGAACGGATCCGCCTGTCGTAATAACGGCGGAGTCCCTGCTGGTAGCGCGCAGCTCGCACAACAGCCCGGCATCGAAGTTCTTCGATGAAATTCAGATCGTCAACCCTCTGCTCGTGTTGGCTGGAGTCGCCGTACGCGCTTACCGGGGGAGATCCGTGCTTGAGCTCGAGGGGCAGCACCGCTTCTGCCCCGTAGACAAGGGCGAAAGGAGTTCCACCCGTTGCCCGACTAGGCGTGGTCCTAATTGACCACAGCATGGGCTGGAGTTCTTCGACCCAGTGCTTCCCGTGGCCTTTGAGCTTGTCAAAGGTTCGCGTCTTGAGCCCCCGCAGCACTTCTGCGTTGGCTCGCTCCGCCTGCCCGTTCCTCCTTGGGTGAGCAACAGACACGAAGTGTATCCTGGTGCCCATGCCTTCGCAGTAGGCCTGGAACACCGTGCTCGTGAATTGCGTGCCGTTGTCGGTGATGATGCCGTTAGGCACACCAAACCGGCACACGATGCTCTTGAAGAACTTGATGGCCGCCTGGGCGGTTACCTTCCGCACTGGTTCCACTTCCACCCACTTGGAGAACTTGTCGATGGCCACGACCAGGTACCCGTAGCCGCCAAACGCTCTCGGCAGCTTGCCGACGATATCCAGCCCCCAGACCGCGAACGGCCAGGCGAACGGAATGACTTGCAGGGCCTGGGCTGGTTGGTTGCTCTTCTTCGCATGGAACTGGCACACCTCACACGTCTTTACCAGCTGCTCCGCGTCGGCTAGGGCCGTGGGCCAGTAGAAACCGTGCCGAAACGCCTTGCCGGCCAGGGCCCGGGAGGCTACATGGTGGGAGCATGCGCCTCGGTGTATCTCCTCCAGTAGCGTGCGCCCCTCGTGCTGGGGCACGCATAGGAGCTTGACTCCATTCGCACACCTTCGGTAGAGGTTGCCGTCTACCACGGCGTACATCTTGGCTTGCCGGGCCACGCGCTCCGCGGCAACGCCATCTTCCGAGAGGGCTTCTTCCTTCAGGTACCGGGCGATATCCACCGCCCAAGGAGGGGTCTCCCAGCCAACGCATGCCGCTGCGTCGGCGGCATGGACACTGCGGGGTTTCCTTCTGGTGCCGGGGAGGCTTCCTCGGCAGCCGGCTTGGGGGCGGCCGAAGGCGCAGTCTGCCTGTGCCAGAATACCCCCGTCGGAACCTTCCGGCGCTCCGCTGCTAACTTGGACAGCTCGTCAGCCGTGAAGTTATCCTTCTGCTTGACGCGCTCGAATCACAGGCCCTTCAACTTGCGTTCTAACTTACGGACTTCATCCACGTACACTGCCATCTGCGGGCAGTCGTAGTCCTTGTTGGCCTAGTTGATCACGAGATGGGAGTCCCCGCGAACGACCAGGCGCTTGATATCCAGAGCGATTGCCGCCCGCAACCCGGTGAGCAGCCCTTCATACTCTGCCGTGTTGTTAGTGGAGTTGGGGAAATCGAGTTGGATGGCAAACCATAGTGGATCTCCCGTCGGCAACTCGATGACAACCCCGGCGCCGGCTCCCTGGAGGCTGAACGCGTCGTCGAAGTACAGGATCCAGTGGCCTTCATCCAACTTGCCCGGCAGGCTGGTCTCTGGCTCCTCCTCTTCTATGCCCGTCGAGGTCCATTCTGCGACGAAGTCCGCCAGGGCCGTACTCTTGATGCTCTTGGTGTTGGTGAGGCGCAGATCAAATTCCGACAGCTCCATCCTCCACTCGGCCACCCTCCCGGTGGCTTCATGGTTGTAAGGGCTCGCTCGAGGCAGAACCCCGACACCACCGTGACGCGGTGCGCCTGGAAGTAGTGGCGTAGCTTGCGTGACGCAAGCAGAATCCCCAACAGGAGCTTTTGCACTTGCGGGTACCTCGTGCGGGCGTCGCACAGCACCGTGCTGACGAAGTACACTGGGTGCTGCACGAGCCGCTTTTATGGTGCCGACGCTGCCGACTCGAGGGCGGCCCCCGGGTCCGAAGCAGCTGCCGGGGGCGGCTCAACCCCCTGCCCCGTGACCTCAGCTCCTAGGATGTCCTCCTCTCTCTCGGCAACCAGCACCGAGCTGACCACTTGGTCACTCGACGCTAGGTAGAGTAGCAGCGGCTCGCCCGACTTGGGGCCGACGAGGACGGGTGGCGATTTCAGGTACTGCTTGAGATCGTGGAACACCGCCTCAGCCTCGAGGGTCCAATCTATCGGGCCCTTCTTCTTCATTACCTTGAAGAAAGGTAGGGCGCGTTCGCCCAACCTTGAGATGAAGCGGCCCAGCGCGGCGACACAGCCGCTGAGGCGCTGGACGTCCTTCACCTTGCGGGGAGCCTCAATTTTCTCGATCGCTTCTATCTTCTTTGGATTGACTTGAATCCCCGTGTGCGAAACCAAGAAACCCAGAGTCTGGCCCGAGTCTACACCAAAGGTGCACTTCTCAGGGTTCAGCTTGAGTTTGATCCTGCAGAGGTTATCAAACGTCTCCCGAAAGTCATCAATCCGCGAGTCCACGCGCTTCGACATGATGACGATATCGTCCATGTAGGCCTCTATGTTTCGGCCTAACTGGGGTCCCAAACACTCGCACAACGCACGCTGGAATATTGAGCCCACGTTCTTCAACCCGAAAGGCATGCACGTGTAGTAGTAGCAGCCAACCGGGGTGATGAACGCTGTTTTCTCCTCGTCTTCGACTGCCACCTTAATTTGATGGTAGCCGGAAAATGCATCTAAAAAGCTCAGCAAATCGCACACGCGGTTAAGATCAGTAAAATCTACACACATGCGCAGTTTATTTTCCCCCTTGGGCACTACAACAGGATTAGCCAACCAAGTGGGGTACAGTACTTCCCTGATAGCCCCCGCCGCTTTGAGCTTGTTCACTTCTTGCTTGATGAAATCTTTGCGTTGCTGTGCTTGCCGGCGGATCTTCTGCTTGACGGGGCAGGCGTCCGGATGCACCACGAGTCGATGCTCGATCACCTCCCTAGGGACTCTAGGAAGGTCCGACGGCTCCCAAGCGAACACGTCGGCATTCTCCCGGAATAAAGTGATGAGGGCGCTTTCCTATTCGGCAGTGAGGTTCGCACTGACGGTGACGGTGCGCTCCTCATTTCCGGCTTGGAGGAGTAGCTTCTTCACCTTGCCTCCTCCTTGAGCCTCTGGCCCTTGCCGGGGCGCGAGCTCGAGCGTGCGCCTCCCCCGGCAAGCTCTTGCGGGGCAGCGCGGGCCTTTTTAGTTGCCAGATCGTCGCCCGGCGACCTGTAACATCTCAAAAATTTCAAACTTTTACATGTGTATTGCATCCATGAGCATCATGCCACCATTGCATATTTGAATTCAAATTTGAATCTCAAAAGGTTTTGGAAAGATTTTATTTCAGTTTAAACCCTAGGGTTTACACCCATTTGAGCCTTGGATCTTCAAACCAATAGGGTTTAACTATAAATGGGGCCTATTGCATATATGAGCTATCCCATAATTTTTAAGGTTTTATTTGTAGTTGAGAAAGTATTTTATTTAAATAGTTATATAGCCCTAAAGGCATATATAGGGAAAATGTATTTTTAAATATTTTATTTGGAGGGAAATTACTCCCAAAAGTTGTATCATGGTAAAACATGATTTTACAAATTTTCTGGAATTTATTTGGGCCCATTTGGAGTTCAAAATCAAAAGATATCAAAGGAATGAGAAAAAGGAAAAAACAAAAGGCTAAAAGAAAAAAAAAGGGGGGGAAATGGACCGGCCCGGCCGTTTTGGGCCGAACCGGCCCACTTAACGCGCGCGCACCGCTGCCCCGCAGCCGGTCCGGCCGCGCCCGATCCAGCCCCCGCGACCGACAGGCGGGACCCACCCGTCAGGGGGGCTTCTTCCCCAACGGGCAGGCGCCCAAATCGCGCCGACCACCGCGCTCCGCCGCCATCCGCGCCGCTGACTCCGCGCCCCTCTCCACTTTCCAAGCACGCCGCTATAAAGCGCGACGCAGCCCCGCTCTTTTCCCCCTTTTCCCCCTGCCGATTGCGCCGCCAAACCGCCTCGATTCCTCGCCGGAGAAGCTCGCCGCCACCACCGTCTTCGGCTCGTCGCCGGTGACCAAAAGGTCAATGGACGCCACCACCCTGCCTACCTCCTTCCCCTCTTCTTTGTGCACGTTTTGACGCGATTCGTGTTTCTTTTGGGGACTTGCAGCGCCCGGACGCCCCCCGTCGCCGCTCGCTGGAGCTCGGACCACGCCGCCGTGACCCGTCCTAGTCCTAGGCGACGGCACGTACCACGCCGCGCCGCGCCCTCCGCGTCCCCGACTCCGCACCGCCGCGCCACCCCCGCCGGTGACCACCCCGACGACCGGCGACCGCCCGAGCACCGCCCGACGTCCCGCCCGTGCCGCGCCGCCGCTGGACCCGCCGCCGGAACCCTAGCTCCTCGCCAGAGGTGAGCTCGAGCGATCTCGGCCAACGGCCGAGATTAGATCCTGTTATTCTTTCAAAGCGAACCGGTATCAACCAATCAGAGAGCGACACATGGCACCTTATAATAGAAAAAGAAAATGTAATTTTTATTCCCGGATGAATTAAAATGGCAGTTTTGCAGAAAAGCCCCTGTAACTTCAAATGATCATAACTTTTAAACCCTTTGGCCAAACTTGACAAACTTGACCTTTTTGAAAAGCTCTCAACCTGTAGAATCTTCTGGCACTGTCCAATTTCAAATTTGAATTATTGAATCACAGTCAAATTACAGAATAGGGTTTTATGCCATTTAATTCATAACTAATTATTTAGAAGTCATTTTTAATTGAAACCAGTGTCCAAAATCTTTTTTTATTATCCTCTGTCCATTGGGACAGAGAAATAAATTATTTGGCTAATGCCAATAAAACCTTATTTAGGGTTTTAATAAATTGTTTTTGCCGTTGGTTTAAAACCCAAATGCTTTTGTTTTAATTACCAATGCTTAGGACCAGATGATCACCCAAATAAAATAAACCAAATCATGTCACATGTTGCATTGCATCATAGCATGTCTTATTTTTGTCGTGATGTGAATTGTGTGTTTATGTATGTGTATGTTTGTTTGTCTCGTATAGTTTTCTCGGAGAGCGAACCTTGCGAGTGTGACGAGTGTTTGGACTCGAACTACCGTGACAAAGGCAAGTTCACTTTGACCATCATCCCATTATTTTATTATGCACAAGATTTTATTAGTTGCATTGTTAGGATTATTACTGTATCTATGCTAGCTATGATCTGTCCTAGTAGTATATGATACCCTTTGTCATGACCTTACCACCAATTGCCATCGTAGTAGTAAAATGCTATCCTATGATAATATACGAGGGTGGTATTATTACAATGTGATGCTATTGAATTACAATATGATTTTCCTAGTGTATGGCAAAACAAGTAATTCAATGAACCGTCCTGGGTGGGCTGCTTTGAGTATTCGGATGTCGTGACGTTAGGTCCATTTCTATGGGGCCCGCTGGAGTCGTCTCTCCGTGTGATTCGGGAGCGTCCATGGTCGTCTCCCCGTGCGATTCGGGGAGCGCCTGCGTCACAATGTGGGATGCCACCCGGGATAACCAGAGACTGGACTAGTTTCCTGTTTAGTAGCTTTCAGTACAACCACATGGTAATATGGGCTCTTCCAGGATGGATGTAAGACATATGATCCTGGATCCGAGGGATTGTGCAGATGTAGCCGTGTAGGTGGGAACGTAGGTCCCCCTGAGGACAGGAAGGGATTAACACGTCGATTTCTGTGGGGACTGTGTACAACCTCTCGAGAGTGTCAAACTAAGTACTTAGCCATGTCCCCGGTTACGGACAATTATGAGGAACTAGATATTGGGGCTGTAAGGAAGGTCTCACTCATTCCAATTTCTTAAATAAAATGAATGGTTTGAGCAGGGTAGGGGCACTTGATGTTTCTACTCAACGTGCTCTAGGTTAATTGGAGCATGGGTGTTTCTACCCCTGTCCAATAGTGATAAAACTATTTAATAAAATGATAGCATGATATGTTGATGCTTTTATGCAATTAGCCAAAACCCCACCTTGCCAAATATTGCATATACTTGACAAGATCTGTTATAACCCTTTTGTGAACTTGCCAATACATTCAATGTATTGACCCCCTAGTGGCTGCAACGTTTAAATGTTGCAGGTTAACCAGGTGAAGAGTGAGGTGCGAATTGTTAGGGTTACGAGTTTACATTCCAACAAGTTTTCGACTGTGGAGTTGTTATGGGGATCCTACATCTTCTGTTTTCCGCTGCAAGATTTTATCTTATTCTAAGCTAACCGACGAAGTTATGCAATATGTAAGGTTCTGGATCAATGCGATGTAATATACTTTTGACCTTTGTATCTTGATATTACATCTTGAAACTGTGTGTGCTAGCGAGTCGATCCAGGGACTAGCACTGTAAGCACAGAGATCGAACCCTAGTAAGGGGGAGGATCGCTTCACGACCCTTCACTCTCGACAACGTCGTCGTTGTCACCGGCGTCGGCGGCGGCGGCGGCGGCCCTAATGACCTCGCCCACGCACCAGGCCGCGTCCTTGAGGTCGCACTTGATGGAGAGGACCCCATACATGGACGGCATCTTCATCATGCCGTAGGCGTAATGAGTCGCCGCCATGAACTTGATCAGCGTCGGCCGACCAAGGATCCCGTTGTGGGGCAACGGGGTGTGCGCGACGTCGAACACGACGTGCTCGGTCCTAAACGCTTCCCGGGACCCGAAGGTCACCGGCAGCGTGATGCGCCCCAAGGGGCGCACGATCCCGGGGTTTACTCCCCATAACGGGTCAGTGGGCCTCAGCTGCTCCACCGACAACTGGAGTTTATCCACTAACCTGGTAGACAGGAGGTTCAGCCCGCTCCGTTGTCCACCAGCACCTTGGTCACCGTCATGTTGTTGATGATCGGTGAGACCACAAAGGGCATGACCCCGGAACCCAGTTGCCGTGCTGGGTGATCGTCGGCGCTGAAGGTGATCGGGACGTGCGACCACTTCAGCGGCTGATGTGGCTCCGCATCCGGCAATAGCGCACACACCTCACGGGTGAGGCGCTTCACCGCGGCGTGGGATGAGAGAGCATAAGCTCCCCCATGGATGCAGGCGACGCCGCGGGGCTCCTGGAAGCCCGGCTCGTCGCCCCCGGTGCAGTCGGACTTGGGTTGCTCCTCTGCGCGAGCCCTGTCTCGTCCCCGGGGAGGGCGTTCCCAACCGGCATGGGCCTGGCCGCGTCCCCCCTCGGCTTCCTCCCTGCCGGCACCGTCGCCGGCCGGCTTCGGCCCCGCTCTGGGGTCGTTCGGGCAATCCCACCCGATGTCGCCGCAGTTGAAGCAGGCGCTGGCTGCTCGGCGCTCCTCGTGGCGCTGCTTGCGCCGCTGCTTGATACCCTGCAGGATGCGGCAGTCCTGCGCGTCATGGGTGGCGTTGGCAGGGATGGGGCAGCGGGACGCGTCGCCCTGCTTGCCGCCAGACCCGCCACCGGACGAGGCCTTCTTTGTGGGCCTCGCGGTAGCCCCCGACTCTGCAGCGAGGACTTGCTTCCTGCTGCGCTTGCGGGAGCTCTTCTTCTGCAAGCCCTCACCTGGGCTCGCGGCAGCCTTAGCCGCAAGCTTGGGCGCTAAACGCCCTTCCTCGGCCATGGCACACTTGTGCGCCAGGGCGTACAGATCCTGCGTCGTCCGGATCCGATGCGAGCTCAGCTTCTCGCGCATCTTGGGGTCGCGGACGTTGATGGCGAAGGTGTTGATGCTGACAGCAGCCTCCGCCTCCGGGATGGAGTAGAAGAGGTTGGAGAAACGGTTGACGAAGTTCCGCAACGTCTCTCCCAGCTTCTGCACCACGGTGTGCAGCTCCGCCTTGGTCCCCGGGCGCTTGTAGCCGCCCTGGAACGCGCTCATGAATTGCTCGCGCAGGTCCGCCCAAGTTGCGATGGACACGGCGGGCCGGTTGAGCAGCCGGGTCCATCGGGAACCAGTTGGCTCTGACCTTGTCGTCGGCGCCGATGGCATGCATCCCCAACGTGTAGGTTAGGAGGAAATCCTTGGGATTCACGGTCCCATCATACGTACCGAGCTCGGGCGCTCGGAACTTGCGGGGCCACGTCACCCGCTCCAGCTCGCGCGTGAACGCGGTGCAACCGTCCTCGGGGCCCATAGGAGCATCCTCCTGCTCCTGCGGGCCCATGTGGCGACCCAGACCCGTAAGGATCCGGACCTCTGTGTAAACTGTGCTAGTCCCTGGATCAAATGCTAGCACACACAGTTCCGTTGATGAAATATCATACACATGTCTATTACATCGGTTCGATTAACAAATCCAGAGTACTTAATACAAGCCAAGCGGAAGTTCAAATAAAAACACACTGATAAAGAGGGAGTCCCATCAACGCCACAGGCAAGTTGAGTGTAGACTCGCGACCCTGCGTCTTCTTCTTAAGCGTCACACTCTGCACATGATAGGTGCAGGTCAGTACATTGAATGTACTTGCAAGTCACACCTGTGTGGTTAGGAGGAATGCATGGAAATGATGTAGGATTTCCTAGTTTGGCTACTAGGGTTGTTTTTGCAAAATACTGCTTTTGGGGTTTCGAAATACTCATAGTATTTTCCTTTGAAAATCTCTATCCTGAAGTGTTGATAAAACAGGGTTTGAACAATAGTATGGTCATTCTGTGGATGTTCACTCCACGACCTAGCTATGCACTCTGGGACAACTGACACTCACATAGCATCCCTTTTTCCTGACTCATTCTGTGGAACCTTCCATCGAGTCAAAACAGTTTTGGGGTTTTTGAAAACAAAACTTGAAGATCTCCACTTCTCCTGACTTAATGACTCAAGGTCGCCCGTAACCAGGGGCATGGCTAATCGATTAGATTGACACTCTCGAGAGGTTTGTACACTTTACCCACTTGACACGATCAGTCCAAAGTGTTGCCTGACGACAAGCGTGCGCAACAGGTAAAGATTGTGACGAAGTCTTTCACTAGAAGCCCCCTGATACCTAATTCTGGCACCGCCCGCCCCATATGAGCACATTGGCTCCTCTCCGGATGGCGATACCCAGGTAAGGGTTTCCCGCTAGTTACTCGACCAAGCCAGAGCCCATAATAGCAAGTGGTTGCACATGAAGCCTTTGGGTACATGAGAAGGTTTGAACTCTTGGATTTCTGGACAGCGGTCCCCACCTTCTCCTGAGCGTGTACCCGTTACGGGGCTACAACACTTGCCGACAGCCAACTGGCCTCCATCATACCACTCCATCCAGATAAAACATTTTGGTTTTGTTTTGAAAACGTTTTTCCAAAAACATACTCGCTCATAAAGAGCACTTAGTACTTTGCAATATAGTTTGGGTCCCGTCCCGTTATAATAGTATAGCATGCTTTGGAAAAATGTATATACAGAACCTATGGTTTTTGGTGGCATGGCAATATATCCTATAAGCAATCTACTAGGAATAACTAAACATGTTGAAAACGCATTTGATAAATACTTCATAAAGAAATAACTCTAACATGCATCCCTATGATGTTGTAAACAAAATAGCATAAGCAAAAATATAGGTTCTACATGGTCAATAAGTGTAACTTGCCTGGATCAGAGAAATTGTTGCGGTTGTCAACTCCCTGGCACTCTTCGCAATCGCAATCCGAATAATCTAACGCGTAGAACGAAACGACAATAAATGCATAGTTCCAAACATCTCTCAAAATCCAAATATAACTCCAAATGAACATCGGATAAAGGATGTATCACAAGCATACAAAACAGAACCTAAACGTCATCTAAGTAATACCGTCATCTAAGTAATACCATAGTATTAACAATTCAAGTTCTAAAGCCTAAGGTTAAGGCTAGTGTGGCTAAGTCTGAAAATTCAGAAATATGCTACTGTTAACAGATAGCAACTAGGATTGACAAGTAATAGGTGCTAAAGTACAGAACATGACATGAAACCTACGCTACAGTATAGTTCTAAGGTTGTACTAACTAACGCAACAGGTTTCAGGTTAATTGGATAAACAGATTAGAAGTTACTGGCTTGCAAAGGTGGCTAGTCAGATTCTGTAAAATAATATATTTCATTTAGAGTCGAGGAAAATTATTCCCACTCAAAAGTAAATTTGTAAAAATAGTTTTAATGTTTCTAAGCTTTAAATAAACTCAAATAAAATCCTAAAATGCGTTTTTGGACTCTAGAAAATTCTCAATTCAATTTCTATCTACCTATCACATTCCAAAACACCATTTCAAACACTTTCAATAATGCATCATAACGAACATCAATATTTTAAGATATGATCAAGGTGATATGCATAAGAAATGTAAAGGTGCGAACATCCGAATTTGAAAAAAATTGGGATGTTACAAACCTACCCCCCTTACGGTGAATCTCGACCCCGAGATTCGGATTGGCTGGTAAAAAGGTGCGGGTAGTCCTTCTTCAGATCCTCTTCTCGTTCCCAAGTTACTTCCTCCTCACTGTGATGACTCCACTGAACCTTACAAAACCTGGTAGTCTTTGATCTGGTGATTCGTTCAGTAGTCTCAAGAATCTTTTCTGGTTTCTCCTCATAAGTCAGATCTTCCTTCAGCTGTATTGCTTCCAAAGGTACTGTATCCTTGAGTGGTACCTCTGATTCCTCTGCATAACACTTCTTCAACTGTGATACGTGGAAAACGTTGTGCACACTAGACAATGCTTCAGGTAATTCCAACTGATATGATACTTCTCCTCGTCTTCCCATAATCTTATAAGGTCCAACAAAACGAGGTGCTAACTTTCCCTTGATTCCAAACCTCTTCACTCCTCTAAGAGGTGAAACTCTCAAATATGCTCGGTCTCCTGTTTCATATGTGACTGCCTTACGTTTAGGATCTGCATAACTTTTCTGTCTCGATTGGGCTACCTTCAGTCTGTCCTTGATCAATTTGACCTTTTCTTCGGCATCCTTGATTAGGACTGGCCCAAACAACTGTCTCTCGCCTACCTCATCCCACATGAGTGGCGTCCTACACTTCTTTCCGTAAAGGGCCTCAAACGGGGACATCTTCGAACTAGCTTGGTAACTGTTGTTGTAAGAAAACTCCGCGTATGGTAGATTATCATCCCAACTCGATCCATAATCCAAAGCGCAGGCTCTTAGCATATCTTCCAAAATCTGGTTCACTCTTTCAGTCTGACCATCTGTCTGAGGATGAAAAGCTGTGCTGAATTCTAACCTGGTTCCTAGGGCTTCATGTAACTGACCCCAAAATTTGGATGTGAATTGAGTTCCACGATCCGATATTATTTCCTTGGGTACTCCATGCAAACACACGATTCTAGACATATACAACTTCGCCAATTGGGCACTACTATAGGTTGTCCTGACTGGGATAAAATGTGCGACTTTGGACAGTCGGTCCACTACTACCCAAATGGAATCATACCCGGAACGGGTCCTTGGTAGTCCAGTGATGAAGTCCATCCCAATACTATCCCACTTCCACTCTGGTATAGGAAGGGGTTGCAGCAAACCTGCTGGCTTCTGGTGCTGTGCCTTAACTCTTTGGCATACATCGCACTTCGCGATATACTCAGCAATTTCTCGCTTCATACTCGGCCACCAAAACTTCTCCTTCAAATCCAGATACATCTTGGTATTTCCAGGGTGTATAGAGTATGGTGACTCATGGGCTTCCTGAAGTATCAGCTTCTTAATCTCAGGATCCTGGGGTACACAAATACGCTTTTCAAACCAAATGGTTCCATGCTCATCTTCTGAGAACTCCAATGATCTTCCTTCGCTCATACTTTGTTTGATCTTTCCAATATTGTCATCCTTCTTCTGCGCTTCTCTTATCAGATCCAACAGGGTGGGTTTTACTTCCAATGCTGCAAGAAATCCTTTAGGTACTACCTCAATACTTAGGCTCCTGAACTGCTCACAGAGCTTGGGTGATATCACTTTCGCTGTGATGGAATTGCAATGACTCTTGCGACTCAAGGCGTCGGCTACTACATTAGCCTTTCCAGGGTGATACTGTATGTTTAAGGTATAATCCTTGATTAGTTCTAACCATCTCCTTTGTCTGAGGTTCAACTCATTCTGGGTGAAAATGTACTTCAAACTCTTGTGGTCCGTGAAGATATCACAATGATTTCCAATAAGATAGTGCCTCCATATCTTCAGTGCATGAACCACAGCTGCTAACTCCAAGTCATGGGTAGGGTAATTCATCTCATGAGGTTTGAGTTGTCGTGACGCGTCAGCAACTACTTTGCCTTCTTGCATCAATACACAACCCAAGCCATGGCGAGAGGCGTCACAATAGACCTAAAAGTTCTTGTGTATGTCTGGCAAAATTAGAACAGGTGCTGACACAAGCTTCTTCTTTAATTCCTTAAATGCTGCTTCACATTCGGGAGTCCAACTGAACTTCTTTTCTTTCTTCAAGAGGTTGGTCATAGGTCTAGCTATCTTTGAAAAATTCTCAATAAACCTACGGTAATAACCCGCAAGTCCTAAGAAACTCCTGATCTCCTTCACTGTCTTGGGAGAATCCCATTCGGTCACAGCTGTTACCTTAGATGGGTCTACAGCTACTCCTTTTCCTGACACAATGTGTCCCAAAAATGCTACTTCTTCCAACCAAAACTCACACTTGCTCAACTTGGCATACAGTTGGTGCTTCCTAAGTGTCTCCAATACTTTCCGTAGATGAACCTCATGTTCACTTCGGGATTTGGAATAGATAAGGATGTCATCAATGAAGACAACGACAAACTTGTCCAAGAACTCCATGAACACCTTGTTCATCATGTTCATGAAATAGGCCGGGGCATTGGTCAAACCAAATGACATAACTGTATACTCATACAATCCATATCTGGTGGAAAATGCCGTCTTGGGTATATCCTGGGTTCGGATCTTCAACTGATGATAACCTGATCGCAGATCTATCTTTGAAAACACTGTGGCTCCTTCCAATTGATCGAACAAGTCATCGATCCTTGGCAAAGGGTATTTGTTCTTGATGGTGACCTCGTTGAGGGAACGATAGTCAACACACATCCTTTGTGTTCCATCTTTCTTCTGGACAAATATAACTGGTGCTCCCCATGGTGATGAATTAGGTCGGATGTATCCTTTCTGTTGCAACTCTTGCAACTGCTTCTTGAGTTCTGCCAACTCATTTGCTGCCATCCTATAGGGTCTCTTGGCTATAGGTGCTGTTCCTGGGACCAAGTCAATCAAAAACTCCACTTCTCTATCTGGTGGCATGCCCGGCAAATCCTCGGGAAACACATCTGGATACTCACAAACTATGGGTATCTCCTCAGAGCTATCCCCCTTAAGGGAATTCACTATGGCCTTTCTAGGTCTGGCTTTGGTGGTAAACCTAATTCTTTTGCCTTTAGGGCTGGTCAACACAACCGCTAAATTGGCACAGTCAATGTGGCCCTTTCGGCTTGATAGCCAGTCCATGCCTAATATCACATCTAGACTTTGGGTCTCCAAAAGGATTAGGTCTGACGGAAAAATTTCCTTTCCAATCCTTATTTGAACTCCATGACAAAATCTGTCTGCTCGGAATTCTTTTCCAGGGAAAGTCACAACTAAGTATCTACTAAGTGCCTTGGTGGCTAACCCATGCTTTTGTACCCATGATTGAGAAATGAAAGAATGCGATGCCCCGGTATCAAATAACATAACTGCAGGGTTGGAATTGACCAAGAACGTACCGACAACGACGTCCGGTGACTCATATGCCTCTTCAGCAGACACATGGTTGAGCTTGGCCTTCACAAACGGATTGGGCTTGTTGCCTCCCTGGTTCTTGTCCTCACGCGGCTTCTCCGTGCAAGTACTCTTGTAGTGGCCCATCTTGCCGCAGTTGAAGCATTTCACCTGACTCATGTCCCTCTTCTCAGGAGCAGAGTCGCTGTGGTGGTGACGGTGTCCACTTCCATGGTGCCGGTTCTCCTTGTGATCTTGGTGATTGCGGTGACTCTGGTGCCTGTGCTGCTGACGACTCATGCCATGGAATCTTCCAGAGGATGATCCAGAGTGGTGGTGTCTAGGAGGTGAAAAGTGGCAAGACTTGATATGGGGCCTAGAATCAATCTTGTGGTTACTTGCCCTCCTCTTCCTGTTTTCAATCTCCTTCTACTTTCCCTCAAGGCGTATGGCCTTGTCCACCAAATGCTGAAATGTAGCAAAGTTAATGGACACCAACTGCACACTAAGCTCATCATTTAGTCCTTCGAGAAACCTCTCCTGTCGATCATCATCATCAGCCACATCTCCTGGGGCATATCTCGCCAAGCTGGTGAAACGGTCCAAATATTCCTTCACAGATTTGGAACCTTGGCGAAGAGAGCGGAATTCCTTCTTCATCAGTCCCATACTTCCAGTTGGAATGTGGGCGGTTCGGAATCCACGAACAAAGTCATCCCAAGTGATGACCTCTCCATCATAACCAAACTTGAAGTTGTCCCACCATGCGGCAGCTGCGCCTTCCAGTTGGTGGCTTGCATACAGAACCTTCTCTTGCTCAGTGCATTGGATGGTGGCTAACTTCTTCTCAATGACTCTAAGCCAATCATCGGCTTCAATTGGTTCAGCTGAGTTCGCAAAGGTAGGTGGGTGGAGTCTAAGGAATCGAGTAAGCCTGTCCGATGTTGGTGGTGGTGGGGGTGGATTGTTCTGTCGGTTGTTCTGCAGAGTCTGAGTCATCAGATTGACCAATTGGGTTTGAGCTTGGATGAACTCAGCAAATCCGGGAAATCCCCCGTTGTTGTTGTTGTTGTTGTTGTTGTTGTTATTGTCATTGTTGTTGCCTCCAGCATTGCCAGTGGTACGACGGGTGTTTCGGGCAGCCATCTTGCTGGAAAAGGTGAGAGTCGAGATAAATGGATCTATCAAAATAACATACTACCCATATATGCTAGCAGCATGAAAGAACCATATAACTCCAATTAAAACTTCATTCATGAACAAGCGAAGTGATAAAACATAGTGGTAAGTTCACACAGAAGTCTAATCGTGAGGATCACATGACGATTGATCAGGATACTAACGATACTAGTGCGAAAACAACTCATAAACAAACTAAGGGTAAGGACGCTACTCGTCACGGTCGGTCTCGACGTCGGACTTGAAGATAACCTCCTCGGTGTCTTCCTCGTCCTCCATCGGCTCGTCCTCATCTCCGGAGTCGGCTATCTCGTAGTCGAACACCTCAACTCTGAACTGCATCTCCTCTTCGTAATCCTCATCATTGCTGAGGAAAGCCTTGTCCTCAGCCTGAACGTCCTCTCCATTGTCACGTGCCTCCTCCAACTCTTCCCGGAGGGTGGAAATGGTTCCCTTGAGAAGGTGCACCTCCATCTCAAAGCTATTGATTCGATTCTCCAGTTCCCCCTTTTCATCTGCTGCTTCCCCTAGCTCCTCTTGCTGTATGACAGCTGTCTCCTGAAGCTGCTGCAGCTCATCATTGGTGTCTTTGTTCAGGGCTTCCAGTTCCTGAACCTTCTGCTGTGTCTCCATGTCCTTGGACTTCAGCAGATCATTCTCCCGCTTGAGGACGGCGATCTTAACATCAGCCAGGGCTAACTCCCGGTTCAGCTCATCTCGGGCGTGGAGGTGTGCATCCGAGATGATCCTAGTGACCTCATGCTGACGCTGGACGCTGTCGAGGTAACGCTCGAGGTCATCGCACTGTTGAGCGCTGGGGGTGAGGTCGCCGGTACGGGGAAACAGATTCCCGTATCGGGTCTTCTTGCCAAAGTCCTCGTAGGCAGTGAAGACGAGCTCAGAGGCGTACTCGCCGCAGATGCGGGCAAGAGCCTCCTGCATAGCCTTTATCAGGCCAGCCTCCCAGGTATCCGCTTCCACGGTGAAGGTGACGTCCCTGGTGACGGGGTAAACCTGACGTCCACGGATCTTGGCACCGATGTCGACGTGTCCTGGGCGGTCCACGTAACGGTAAGCACGGAACTCTGGCGACGGCATGCGCAGGTGCGTGGTCACATCACGCAGCTGTGCCTCAAAAAGAAAGTCGCCCTGTCCAGCCTGGCGAAACTCTCCGTTGGCAGCCATCTAGACAATTCTTAACAAAGATGAGAAGAGTGAATTGGAATTCATGTTAGATAGACAAGAATAGGAGTATAAGTATCGGTATATATTCATCTTGATTTACTTAAAATAAGTCCTTATGGCTTTTCCAATACTAGGGTCACGACCTACAGGCAACATGCGCTCTGATACCATCTGTGGCGACCCAGACCCGTAAGGATCCGGACCTCTGTGTAAACTGTGCTAGTCCCTGGATCAAATGCTAGCACACACAGTTCCATTGATGAAATATCATACACATGTCTATTACATCGGTTCGATTAACAAATCCAGAGTACTTAATACAAGCCAAGCGGAAGTTCAAATAAAAACACACTGATAAAGAGGGAGTCCCATCAACGCCACAGGCAAGTTGAGTGTAGACTCGCGACCCTGCGTCTTCTTCTTAAGCGTCACACTCTGCACATGATAGGTGCAGGTCAGTACATTGAATGTACTTGCAAGTCACACCTGTGTGGTTAGGAGGAATGCATGGAAATGATGTAGGATTTCCTAGTTTGGCTACTAGGGTTGTTTTTGCAAAATACTGCTTTTGGGGTTTCGAAATACTCATAGTATTTTCCTTTGAAAATCTATATCCTGAAGTTTTGATAAAACAGGGTTTGAACAATAGTATGGTCATTCTGTGGATGTTCACTCCACGACCTAGCTATGCACTCTGGGACAACTGACACTCACATAGCATCCCTTTTTCCTGACTCATTCTGTGGAACCTTCCATCGAGTCAAAACAGTTTTGGGGTTTTTGAAAACAAAACTTGAAGATCTCCACTTCTCCTGACTTAATGACTCAAGGTCGCCCGTAACCAGGGGCATGGCTAATCGATTAGATTGACACTCTCGAGAGGTTTGTACACTTTACCCACTTGACACGATCAGTCCAAAGTGTTGCCTGACGACAAGCGTGCGCAACAGGTAAAGATTGTGACGAAGTCTTTCACTAGAAGCCCCCTGATACCTAATTCTGGCACCGCCCGCCCCATATGAGCACATTGGCTCCTCTCCGGATGGCGATACCCAGGTAAGGGTTTCCCGCTAGTTACTCGACCAAGCCAGAGCCCATAATAGCAAGTGGTTGCACATGAAGCCTTTGGGTACATGAGAAGGTTTGAACTCTTGGATTTCTGGACAGCGGTCCCCACCTTCTCCTGAGCGTGTACCCGTTACGGGGCTACAACACTTGCCGACAGCCAACTGGCCTCCATCATACCACTCCATCCAGATAAAACATTTTGGTTTTGTTTTGAAAACGTTTTTCCAAAAACATACTCGCTCATAAAGAGCACTTAGTACTTTGCAATATAGTTTGGGTCCCGTCCCGTTATAATAGTATAGCATGCTTTGGAAAAATGTATATACAGAACCTATGGTTTTTGGTGGCATGGCAATATATCCTATAAGCAATCTACTAGGAATAACTAAACATGTTGAAAACGCATTTGATAAATACTTCATAAAGAAATAACTCTAACATGCATCCCTATGATGTTGTAAACAAAATAGCATAAGCAAAAATATAGGTTCTACATGGTCAATAAGTGTAACTTGCCTGGATCAGAGAAGTTGGTGCGGTCGTCAACTCCCTGGCACTCTTCGCAATCGCAATCCGAATAATCTAACGCGTAGAACGAAACGACAATAAATGCATAGTTCCAAACATCTCTCAAAATCCAAATATAACTCCAAATGAACATCGGATAAAGGATGTATCACAAGCATACAAAACAGAACCTAAACGTCATCTAAGTAATACCGTCATCTAAGTAATACCATAGTATTAACAATTCAAGTTCTAAAGCCTAAGGTTAAGGCTAGTGTGGCTAAGTCTGAAAATTCAGAAATATGCTACTGTTAACAGATAGCAACTAGGATTGACAAGTAATAGGTGCTAAAGTACAGAACATGACATGAAACCTACGCTACAGTATAGTTCTAAGGTTGTACTAACTAACGCAACAGGTTTCAGGTTAATTGGATAAACAGATTAGAAGTTACTGGCTTGCAAAGGTGGCTAGTCAGATTCTGACAGACAAAGAATACTAACTTCTACTGAAAATCTACTGGTGCTAAACTATTCCAATGACAGAGAAATAAACAAAAAAAATTCAAGAATATGATCTACTCTTTCAAATGGCACTGGTTTCACTAACTATGGAGATATGAGGCAGTAGCTATGAACATGTGAATGTGGCTACCGTCGTGCTGTTAGTGAAGATGAAGTTGAAATGGTCCAACTAGAAAATGGCTGTGAAGGGGTGTTCCTAAAGTTCAATCTACAAAAAGAAACAACTAAAATGATGCTACGGGCAACAACGAGAATTGCTGCGAATAAGGCTACCCCCTAAGAATGATGCTGCAACTTTCTGCCGCGGCAGAGATACGGCAGAGAAACTGATTAGAATACCATTTTGCGACGACGATGCAAAGCACTAGATGAACCATCTACGGCTAATGTCTACAGAGAATTTGTAGAGGAACATTCACTCTACAAAATGGTGAAATCTAGAGCACATAATGATCATTGGTTTGATAGCAAACGATGCCTAAACAGAGCTAACCGAAGAACAACAGCTGCAGTGAACTTAAACAAGTTCATACCCAAATCCTCCCGGAGACGAACGATTCGACGAATCGGGACTCAGGGAAGAAAATGAATAGATGGGGGAGCTTCACGGCGTCGCAAGGATCACTAGGGCGGTGGCGGCTCGGCGAACGGGGCTTGTACCCTACGTCCTGCTTGTCTGAGCTTGTATTGACAGAAGAGCAAGTACTTACAGGTTGCCGGGGGGAGCCCTTGGGTGCTCACTTTTTGGCTAAGTGTCCCTTGCTACTTTGGGCTACTACTAGTGTAGCACTACGAGTTGGTCGGCCAACCCTTTGACCGATGGTGGGGGTTCTCCTTTTATAGCCAAGGGGATACCACAGGAGCCACTGTGCATGGTTTACAAGTGGCAAGCAGGCAGCTCGGGCAGCTTCTCCTCGGTGCGCTAGCATTCATGCAAGGATACTAGCCCGGTAGCTAGGGGTCTAAAGGCCTAAAAACTACTCTTGAGCAGCCACTGTTTGCTTGACTTGACAGGGAATCCCCTTTCTGTCAGTTCATTAAACACGACGTGCGCCTCACTCCTTGTCCTGACGAACCCTGCGCGTAGGGTGCCTGCCGCGCGCCCACGTGGCGTCGTTGTCCTGCTTGCTCGGTCCCGCTCTCACAATGGAAACCAGTGCCCGGGAACACTCCTCCCAGCAAGTAGCTTCCCGGGAGGTGCCCAGGCGGGAATTCTCCCCCGAAGCCCCGCTAGCCCTGCCGGACTGGTAGCTTGCCGGGCAGCTTGTATATTGCCGCCCGGGGTGTGATCCTTCCGGGGAGAAAGCGAGGCGACCCACGTGTCATGCAGCGGTAGTACCCCGGGTGCCACGGGTGCGACACCGGCTGCCCTCTGCCCTGTCACCCGGTGCCCTCGGATGAGTGGGGCGAGACTCCGTCGGTGTCGCACGCGACGCGCTGTGCTCATAGACACGAAGTGTAGACACAAGAGTTTTTACCCAGGTTCGGTGGAGGGCGAGGTGATCGCTCCGGCGATCGCCTGCGTGGCAATAGACACGAAGTGTAGACACAAGAGTTTTACCCACCCAGAGGTGTGATACCCTACGTTCTGCTTTGAGTTGTATTCACCAGTTTGAGTGCGTACAAATCACCCGGAGAGTTCCCGGATTGGCTACTTAGGTGAACGCCGTGCTATTTCCTAACCACTCGGGTTCCAACCCTTTGACCGGTGGCATTGGCCCTCCTTTTATAGACAAGGAGATACCACAGTTGCCAATGCATGCAGCATGACATGTTGCCTGGACGCGTGTCACAGCCACACGAAATACACTTTTGCTCATCCATGATGGACGCCTTGCAGCGCCCGTTCCACTGTACACGGTAGAAAAAATGGTTCTCAGGGTAGCCGCCCTAGCCTTGCTAAGCAAGCCTAGGCCTGCTGATAAGACTCCTGTCGGTGCATTAAATGCACTGCGCCCGCCGTCTTGTCCTATCTTCACTGTTCCACGGGTCCTGCCTGCATGCCCGAGCACGGGTTGCTAGGGTGCACCTTCTCGGCTAGCGCACCTGCTAGTTGCCGGGAGGCGTTCCTTCGGCTTCCCGGGACCGGAGTTCCCGGGAGCATCTTGTACTCGGCCCTTAGCTTTAGCTTCACTAGGGGTCGTCTCCTCGAGGCAGGCTTCCTGGGCTCGTCGCTTTTCGGGAGTCCTTCCTGATGGGTCTTCGTCACTAGCGACCCACGCGTCCCGTATCAGTGGGACCCCGTGTGCAGCTGAAACAACACCGATCTTGGAGATTATGAGCAATAAAGATGCGAGTGGCCGAATAGCCAAGTGGGCCACTGAACTAGTGCCTTACGCGCTGCAGTTTGACAGAAGAGATGCAATAAAATCT
Organism: Brachypodium distachyon; assembly: GCF_000005505.3. Classification (NCBI taxonomy): domain Eukaryota; kingdom Viridiplantae; phylum Streptophyta; class Magnoliopsida; order Poales; family Poaceae; genus Brachypodium; species Brachypodium distachyon. Next base: position 26,387,359 of record NC_016133.3, on the reverse strand, counting down.
CAGGCGTTGGCACATTTCCTAGTCGACTGGGCCAAGATGCAATATGAGCCACCACCGCCTGAGACGAATTACTGGAGAATGCATTTCGACGGATCAAAAATGAAGAGTGGGCTTGGTGCCGGCATAGTCCTCACCTCGCCCAAACGAGACTAACTGAAGTATGTGTTGCAGATTCACTTTGCAGCGTCCAACAATGTCGCCGATTATGAGGCACTCGTCCATGGGCTCAAGATGGCCAAGGAAATTGGTATCCGCCAAATTCAATGTTTTGGTGATTCTGATCTAGTGATCCAGCAAGCCTCCGGCAATTGGGATGCACTGGATGCCAACATGGCATTATATCGTTTTCACGTGCAAAAAATCAACGGTCATTTTGAGGGTTGTGAATTTCATCATATACCTCGGGCAGAAAATGAGGCAGCCGATACTCTATCTAAACTGGGGTCAATGCGACAGGCCATCCCGGCCGGCATAGCACTAGAGCATCTGCGGAAACCACCAATCCGAGTCAATATTCATCCCGACAAACCAGGAAACCGAGGTCATCCCAATGGACATTGATGTCGGTAGTGGTTCAAGTAACCCGGGGACTGAACGATCTAACGCGGCTGAAGCAATGGCGATTGAACCGATGGAGATTGACGAACTAGTCTTCACAACTCGTCATGTGCTGGCTTGGGCACAGCCAATCATATCGCACAGGGTAGATGGAAGCTTGCCAAATGATGAAGTATCGACAAGGCAGGTGCAGAGAAGGGCAAAAACGTATACCATCATCAACGACGAGCTATACAAGAGAAGTGTCACCAACGTGTTACAAATGTTGTGTCGAACCAGAAGAAGGACAGGAGATCCTCCGAGATATTCACCAAGGTGAATGTGGTCATCATGCATCCTCAAGAGCGTTAGTAGCCAAAGCATTTCGGCACTGGTTTTACTGGCCGAGGGCACTACAAGAAGCAGAAGACATGGTTAGGAAGTGCAATGGTTGCCAGAGGTATGCCAGCAGAATCCATATGCCGGCGTCACAACTCAAGACTATCCCAATCACTTGTTCGTTCGTTGTCTGGTGCTTGGACATGGTGGGACCTTTCAAGCGAGCACGCGGAAACATGACGCATATCCTAGTCATGGTAAATAAATTCACCAAGTGGATCAAGGTGAAGCCGATACCAAAGTGTGACGGAAAAATGACGGCGTCATTCCTAAAAGGCATCATTTTGAGATACGGTTACCCGCATAGTATCATCATGGATAACGGCACAAACTTTGCCGAAGGAGCCTTTGCACGATTCTTCATGGAGAAAAAGATTCGACTTGATGTTGCCTCGGTGGCACATCCTCAGTCCAATGGGCAGGTCGAAAGAGTGAATGGGCTGGTATTGTCCGGCATAAAACCTCGGCTAATTGATCCCCTAGAGCGCACTCCCGGGTGCTGGTTGGATGAGCTCCCAGCTGTGTTGTGGAGTCTCGGGACAACCCCAAATCGCTCCACAGGCTATACGCCATTTTTCCTCGTATATGGGGCAGAAGCTGTCTTGCCAGCCGACATCCAGCATGAGTCGCCAAGAGTAACCATGTATACGGAAGCAGAGGCAAAAGAAACCCGAGAAAATGATGTTGACTTGCTCGAAGAAGCACGAGAATTGGCTTTGTCCAGATCAGCCATATATCAACAAAATCTCAGACGCTATCATAGCCGGAAGATAAATCCTTGAGTATTCTGAGAAGGAGACTTGGTGCTCCGGCTTGTGCAACGCACTGCCGGCATGCACAAATTGTCGCCTCCATGGGAGGGACCCTTCATCGTGAGCAAAGCTCTGCACAATGATTCTTACTATCTTATAGATGCACAGGACCAGGAGGCAAGTACGATGGACAGATCCGGCGAGGAAACCAAGAGGCCGTGGAATGTAGCTTTGTTTCGTCCCTTCTATACTTGAGAGATAAGTGTTTGTATCGCTGTACAGTTTTTACATGTCGGTTATTTTAAGTTAATGAATGAACTACTGGGTTCTCAAAAGAAACTCGGGGACTCCCCTCTCTGTATTTGTTGTGCATGTTTTCACTTCTCTGTGTCGGCTGGCTTCGGTTGTGTAATCTTATGTCGGCTTAGTAATGTGTCGATATCGAAAGCTCACTCTTCAACTTAGCTGATGTCCGCAACCCGGCTTCATGACAAGCAAGAGCAAGAGCTAGAAGTTGTCGTACACATGAAAAACGAATGAGGAAACAAGCAAACGGGCGAGCCGAGAGATGCCTTTTTATCTAACCCAATATCATTTCTTCATCTGTTATGCCGAATGGCTCCAAGCTAGTTTCAAAGTTTAAGTATTGAATGCTCTATTTTATGACCTTACGATTCATACGTCGAACGCCAAAAAGGTAGACAAGAACCGAGGTCATGGAATTGAGCCGACAAGAAAATAAACTCGAGGACTTAGCCGAAAGCAAAATGGCACTTTAATTAGCTAATTAAAGCACCATGCATCACACAAAAGTACTTGAGCGTATATTTACATATGCACCCGGCATCCCGGGGATCTAACGATTCAAGTTTTTTGGCAAAATCAAAAGATAAATTAAGCTGGAGGATCGCCGGCCCTGGCGCCGGACCACTTGTCCCGGCAGGAGGCATGTCAGCGTCGATCTCTTCGTCAACATCTTCTTCTTTGTCCTCGCCTTATTCATCGCAGTCTTCATCTCCTTCTTCATCCGACTTCGGGCCCTCCACGAAGGAATGGATGTCGGCGTATTGGCTGAAGGAGTAAGCCCGCTCCTGGCGCTTCTTGATCAGCTCCGGATTGGTCAAGAATGGCGACCTGGCACGCATCATCTGCAGCACGTTGAGGTTGATGCCTTCGTACCAAGAAAGTACGAAGGACAAGGCCTCATCGGCACCGACACGAGCGGCGGACTCCCGCCATTAATTCAGCCGGTCTTCCACCTCCATCAAGCGCTTCACCAGAATCGGGATGGAGGCCGGGGTATCTATATCCGGCCAGAGAGCGCGGAAGACGCGAATGCCCGCATCGAGCATGTCGACTCCATAAGACTTCAGCGGCTTGATCCGAGCTACCAAACTGACGAGATAATCTTCTATATCGTATTCCTGCGGCAGGGCCGAGGCCTGATCTCTCTTTCCTCGGGCCTTGGTAACTGCGGCCTGAGCACCTTCGGTGGATTGAGGAAAGATCTCTGCAAGAAGATAGTAAACTCAAGATAAATCCCGACATATGGTTTATGCCGGCTGAAAATTGAAGAGCAAGAACAACTTACTGCTTAGAAGTGTATCAATTTTTCCGAGATATCGCAAGCAGGCACGACTTGTGTTCTTGTGCTAGTCCAGCTTTTTCTGCACCGAGGAAGCATTGGTCTCGGCACTCGCGAGAAGGTCTTTGTACTTCTGCGCTTCGCCCTCCAAGCGAGTCTTTTCCTCGGCATGGGTAGAGACAGCAGGGGAGAGTTGCTCTATCTCGGCTTTGTGTGCTTGGCCTTGTTCGTCAAGCTGCGCCTTCAGCCGAGACACCTCGTCCTGATGCTGTTCCTCTAACTTGGTTTTTTCGCCTGTGCCAAAGGAGCGGATTGAATATGCTTAAAATGAAACAAGTGCAAATTGAAGCACAGAAGTTACCATACCTTGCAGCTCCGAGATCCGCTTCAGCAGCTCGTCAACTTGACTATCTGCTCTAGCTGTTTATGTCGGCACATATCAATATCGGCAAAATGCAGAAGTAGCAATTCAAGCTAACCCTGGCATGATAGATCTGTCGGCAAGAGGAAACTTACCCTTGCTCTGCAGCTCGGCCTGCAACGCCTTGTACTGGTCAGCAAGCCGCGGGTGATCCGAAAGAAGCACATTATAGCACTTAGTTCGGGTGTTCATGCAAACCTACAGAGAAACACTAAAGAGTTAGTCATAAACAGTAGTTGAAGTCTACTTTGGCGGAATTAAACTTCTCGTTCTAAGCTTCCGGCCGAGTTATCCTAACTCAGCCCAAATCTCGGGGAATAGTAATTGAAGTTCTTGAAAGAGCTTCAGGTCGACTATTTCTTACTCATCCTGAACCTCGAGGACTAGGGATAGTATGTTTATATTAAAGGGAGTGTAAGGAATTCGGAGAAAATTGTTACCTCGGCAGCATTGCTGGCCTCGAACATGGCGACCCTCGTCTGAAACATCCTAGCCGAGACGGTGGTAGGATTCGCCGTTGACAGCGCCGGTCCTACCAATGGTGATTGCTGCGCCAACTGAGAGGTGCCGGAGTTCACCTCATAGGAGTTGGCGTTGTTCCAATCCATGGCGTAGTGCCTAAAGGAGCCCCAACTCCGCCCACTCGCTGTCTTCTGGGCAACTCCTTCGGTACTGCTGAGTGGTCCCAAAGCCGGCATACGAACCAATCGGACTTGCACCCGTACATCCAGAGTCTGCTCGGATGCAGAAGATGTCGGCGGCTGTTGTCCGGAGGAATGACAGAACTCCTGGTCCTCCTTTGTTACGACAGTGGTGGCGGCGGTGCTATCGGCGGTGTCACTATCGGCAGTGGTTGTTGTTGCCCTTGTTGTGATGTTTGTGGCGGCTGTTGTTGCTGCTCTTGCTCCGGCCTCTCCGGAGACGCTATCTTCTCGGCCTCGGAGGCCTCAACCTCGGCGCCCGAAATGCAAGTGCCGGAATAATCTACCCGGATTGGCGACACGGGATCCTCAGTGATCTTGGCCCCATCCGTTGGTTGGTCTTGGGTCTTGGCCGAAGAAGATGGGGCAGCCGGAATCTCAGACGCGATACAAGACTTACTCTGTGTCGCAGTCAAAGCGTCCCTACGAAAAGAAGAATTTTGCTGAGTCATGGCATACAAGGAAAGCTAGAATAGATATGGATAGTTGGTATCAAAGGGTATACTCGGCAAAAAATAGCTTACCCGGTAGACATGGGCCTCAACTTCGGAACTCGGCCGGCGGTCTTCTTACGTTTCTTCTTCTCCGGAAGATTCGTAGAAGCAGCGCGTTTCCCGCCCACTGACACGGGAACTGCGTCGATCACTGGGCCCCCCGGGTTAGCTGAAATCGGATGAAATGGAGATATAAGTACAAAAGGAAAAGATTGGCGGGTTGTATGCCTCTGAGGCAATAGTGTGGACTTCAATAAATCTTGAGCAGATCGTTTGGGGCCGGCATAGGGAATCGGCATGTGGTCTTCGGAATCCGGATCCTCTAGATCTGCATCCTCGCGATCCGGACACCAGTGGATATCTGAATCATCTGCATCCTCGGCACGCTGTAGGGAAAATTTCTGAACGAAGGGCAAAGTAAGGCCGGAATGAAAGCATATAAGTTAAAAGCCGGCATAAAAAAGTATGTCGGAGTAAAAGAATTGTAGGCGTGAGTTTTCTTGAACTTACATTGTGCGCGGAGTGATCCCTGTCATAGGGCAGCATGCCCCATTCCCACTTGTCTTCCAGGGTGGTCTTGGCAATCGACTTGACCCGGCGCCGAATCTCGGGCTTCGTCAACCCGAACGTGGAAGTCCGGTTTGGGTCATGCCGGCCACTCATATGGCAGATCTTGTGTGTCCGCTGCTGCACCGGAGATACGCGCCGGCTAATGAATGTCGCCAGCAGATCATCGGCCGACATCCCTTGCTCCTTGAGCTCAACGATGCCTTGGTGGATCTCGTTAATCTCCGGGAGGAGATCCTTGGGATCGTATTTCCAATTCTTCTTGGATTCCGGCGGGCCGACTTCAAACTTCGGCAAGTTGATCATGTCGGAAGCGGTCGCGTTCTTCACGTAGAAGAAGGTCTTGAGCCATTTCTTGCAAGACTCGATACCTTGGATGCGGGGAAAGATCGAATTCCATCGGGAATCACGGTGGCGGCCCCACAGTGGGTCATTGCTTTGGTGCGTCGGGATTTTCTGGATCCGGGATGACCTGAGGTCGGAAAGTGAAGTATTTGCACCAGAGGTTGACGGAAGGCCATAGGCCGAGATAGCCTTCACAGCAGGTGATGAAGGACGACAAAGTGAGGATGGCGTTAGCCGTAAGGTGGTGAGGCTGGAGTTCAAATTTTTCTAGGAAGTTGTGCAAAAACTCGCTCACTGGAAGACCGAAACCACGCTCGAAGTGGGAGATGAAGACGACGTACTCACCGAGTTTGGGAGCCGATACTAGTTCGTCGCCGGGAATCCGGCACTCTACCTCCACCGGGATACGGCGTGTCCGGCGGAGCCACTCGATGTCAGCGGCGGTGACGTCCGAGCCCTCCTTTTCGGCTCGCTCGGACCCCATCTCCTCTTCGGCGTGCTGGGCGGTGGAGTCCATGATGGCGAGATCTTGAGAGGAGGAAGCCATAGAAATACTCCGATGAGAAAGCGGCGGGGATGTTGGTGGCGAGTAAGAAGGTGGCGGCGGAGACGCGCGCTTGGAGGCGACGGTGAGCTTTGGCGTCGAAGGCGCGGCGGCGAAGAGGGCGAAGAGCTCTAAGGCGCGCGGAAGCAGCAAGGTGGCTAGGGCTCGGGGAAGAAGTGGAAAGGGTTTCACCCCTTCTCCCCTATTTAAAGCCCGAGGGCGATCGTGGGCCGCGGATTTTACGCGCCCACGGTCCCCGCGGCCAACGGCATAATAGCGTCGTAATCGTGGGGGCGTTTCCCCTATTTGCGGTACCCGCGCGGTTGCTATGCGACGTGGCGTAGTGGATCCGGCCGAGATATGAGGAGACAGGGCAACGGTCGGATTTCAAAAAACGGGCTCTTAGTGACCTGACCGACGAGACAACACGCACGCCTCAAAAGGCATGCCAACAGTGCGGCGGGCCTTATCTTTGCACAGTTAGCGAGACGATGCGCAGAGCAAGTTTGACATGTGGCAGGAATGCCAACGAGGTCAGAAGTTAAGTTGACAAGAACATTGACCTCACAACATAAAAATAACAACTCAAGATCAGGAGAGATTTCTTACTACCATTTGGTGGGAACTTCAGATTCATGTTTTTTCATTATTGCTCACATGTGAAAGAATATTGAGTCAATCTAGATGTTGTACGAGGCTTCTTATATGTTGCTTTACAAGCCTGCAAGTATATAGTGTTGCTATACTATAACATGAAAAAGCTCAACCTTATTTTATATGCTGCAGGAGCTGTATTTAGCTGATATTTTTTTTGAGTAAAGGGTTGTTTGCGAAATGCCACGGCGTCCAAGCCAATACACCATTAAGGGAAAGCAAGGTCCTTACCTCACCCCTTAAACTTATGAAGAACAGTATATTCACGTTATTCTTTAAAATAAGATAAGATTTCACGATTTACTTTGGAATATTGTGGTGGTAGTGCATGAACATGAGAAAACAAAAAAATCGTGTCCAAGTGGTGCATGCCGTAGTTCAACATGCTTGTCCATACGTGAGCCATCAAATACCAGAAACTTTACTGATTCTTCCTCGGACGACGGAGATGTACCGACCCAACTAGCAATATTTCCTACTTGCAGTGCCCTAACATCAATTGCCACATTGGAAGAAGGATAAAGCTCAAAGGATACTGTTCTTTAATTGTGTATGTTTGTGCGACATTTTCTTATAATTAATTATGTGTATAAACCCACTAATTATCAAAGTCATGTCTCATGGGATTATTCCAGGAAGAAAGCGTTCATACGATTCCGCTCGCTATGCTAGCCTTACACCAGAGCAAAGGAAAGCCAAGCAGGACTGTCAAAGGGCACGCCGACAAAGTATGACACCTGAGGTTAGGGAAGAGATTAATGCTCGCCGAAGAAATCAGATGCAGAGTTTATCACCGGAGGAAAGAGAAGATAAGAATGCACGTCGGAGAGCATGAAGACAAAGTTTACCACCCGAGAAGAGGCATGCATTGCTAGATCAACGTAAGGCAAGCTACACAATTAGGTGAGACACCCCGTGTGCTGAATCAATCGCAATGTGCTGCCCTAAGCTAGGTTCTTCGCCTGCATCTACCAGTGCAAATGGTAGTAAAGTTCACATCTATGTTCAACTTCTTATGTTAGAGATAAGTTTCATTATCTACATGCTCAATACATGTGCTCTAGGTACTGTGCTTGAAGATGTCATGGATGTTGACACCATCCTCGAGCCGAGCGCTTCACTTGTGGCTAATCCATCTCCGATCACACCGGCATCCATCGTTGGAAATGGCTGCAAAGTTTCTATCCATGTTTCCAGTTTTCTGTTTCAATATATGTACCATTTTTTACCTGTTCATCCACATATAGGTGCTCTGGGAACCCTCCTTGAGGATGTCATGAATGACGACACCACCCCCGAGCCAGGTACTTCACCAACAGCCAACCCACCGTCGAGCATGCCGACGTTCACCATTGGAACCGATGGTATAATTTCCACATATGTTCACATTTTCGGTCTAAATATATGTTGAATTATGTACTTGCACAACCAAATTGCAGTTGATCTGGATAACTTCCTTAAAGATGCCATGGATGAGGACACCATCCCAGAAGAGGAGATGGACGCAGAGTACTATATGTTTGCTGGCGAAGGTAATTCTGATGTTAAGATAATAGCGAGCAAACCATGTAATATCGTGCAGCTACCTTTCTATAAACATATAATGGTTCAATTTAACAATGAAAAATAGGCGAGGACATTTTTGACGTGGTAGACCCAAGTGAGCTAGCAGACACCTCTCTTGCTGGCTCCAGTGTCCTTGATCCTTATGAACATGTCTACTCAAATATTCTGGATAGAACACACATGTCGAAGCATGTGGACGATTGCAAGCATTGCGGTGCAAAGAGGTTTGAATATGAGCCGAAGTCAATTTGCTGTCGAGGTGGAAAAATCAGGCTAGCGCACCCAGAACACCCTGCAGAACTCCGGAGGCTTTGGTCAAGCTTAGATCCCGATGCAAGGCATTTTCGAGACAACATTAGGTTCTTTAATGGACACTTTTCCTTCACCACCCTTGGCGTAAGCCTTGATAACAATTATTCAAACATGAGGTCACGGGTGTACACTTTTCGGGCGCACAGGCAAATGTACCACAACATATATTCATTTGGTCCTAGCGAATCAAGTCTGGGCCATCTGGAGTTTTATTTTTATGATGATGATCCCAGCTTGCAACATCGGTTCCGCCACTCCCCTAGCCTCGACCAGGAGGTCATTAGAAGGCTGGTTGAAATTCTCAGGGACAACCCCTACTCCAAAACATTTAGGAGTCTGGGCCAAGCCAATGACCTCCAGGAGTACCGTATCTCTCTGAACACCGACCCGATGATGGACCAACGGACATATAATGTTCCGTTGTCATCAGAGGTAGCTGCTATGTGGGTGAGGGGAATGACCTTATCAAGAAGTTTGATCGCAGTGTTGTCCTCTACGGGAACAACAATGTGAAATATGGCATAAAACCATTTTACGGATGCTATGACCCATTGTCGTACCCCCTTTTTTTTCCGAGAGGGGAGCTTGGTTGGCATACCCAAATCCCAAAGGAAGGCATGTCCTTGGAAGAGGTGCTCCGTTCCAATGACATTGAAACTGAGGATCTAGGTTAGCATTCTCGATCAATGTTTCTCTTTTGACTATGAATTGTACCACGTAATGTTGTCTCACTCCTGCTTTTGCCATAGATATCAATACCCGCTTGTGTGTCTCTCTTAGAGACTATTACTGTTACAAATTCCAGATGCGTCAAGGGATATTCAATGCTGTATTGTATGGCAAGCGTCTATTCCAGCAACATGTGGTTGACATGTACATGAAGGTGGAGGGTGCAAGGTTAGACTACATCAGAGATCACCAGAAGGAGCTACGAGCTGATCTTTAGAAGGGCGTTGTTGATAGCATACATGCTGGGGAAAATCGTGCGGATGCGGTGGGTAAAAGGACGATACTCCCAGCAAAATTCATCGGGGGAAAGAGAGATATGAAGCGAAGGTTTATGGATGCTATGGCCTTGGTTTAGAAGTATGGAAAGCCGGACATATTCCTAACAATGACATGCAACCCCAATTGGGAAGAGATAACCCGTGAGCTTGAACCTGGACAGACACCTCAGGATCATCCTGATCTCATCGTTCGGGTCTTTAGAGCCAAGCTAGAGGACCTAAAGAAGCAACTATTTAAAAAGCACATCCTCGGCAAAGTGATTGCATATGTCTATGTCGTTGAATTCCAGAAGAGGGGACTTCCACATGCTCACTTCCTCCTTATCATGGAGTCTGGGTACAAGCTCTTAGTTCCGGAGCAGTATCACTGTCTCATCTCAGCTGAGCTCCCAGATAAACAAAAATATCCAGAGCTATACTCGATGGTCGTCAAACACATGACGCATGGGCCTTGTGGGATCCTAAATCCCAAGAATGTGTGCATGCAGGACGGAGATTGCAAGAAACAAATATCCACGTCCTTTTAACCCGACTACCATCAAAGGAAGGATTCATACCCTGTGTATTGAACATGCGATGATGGTCGTTGCGCTCAGGTTTGAGGGCGGACGCTGGACAACAGTTGGGTTGTGCCATACAACCCTTACCTTCTGAGGAGGTACAACTGCCACATCAATGTTGAGGTGTGCTCGAGCATCAAGGCCGTGAAGTACCTATTTAAGTATATCTACAAGGGCCATGACCGGGCTTCGGTTTCTGTCGACGTGATCGATGGTAATGACAACCTTGATGAGATCAAGCAATATAGGGATGCAAGGTGGGTTACTCCACCAGAGGCATTGTGGAGGATCTATAGCTTTGATCTTAGCGAGATCTTGCCATCCGTTAGACAATTGCAACTTCACCTTCCAAACATGCACATGGTCTCATTCAATGTGGGGGAGGATCTAAATGAAGTCATCGCTCGGCATGGTGCCTCGAGGACAATGCTAACGGAATATTTTGAGGCAAACAAGAAATATCCGCGTGCTCGAGAACTGTTGTATAGGGATTTCCCGATGGCATTTGTGTGGCATGCCGGCAGAAAGGTATGGAAAGAGAGGACCCAACGCTTCCAGGTTGGAAGAATCGTCTCAGCACACCCAGCCGAGGGGGAGCGGTATTATCTCCGGGTGCTCCTTAACCATGTTACAGGTGCAACGTCCTTCGAAGACCCCAGGACAGTCGATGGCTTTGCATGTCCAAGCTTTCGTGAGGCTTCTGAAAGGAGAGGACTTATTGAGGCTGACGACACCATCGACGAATGCCTTATGGAGGCTGAGGTATTTCAGATGCCATCCGCACTTCGGAGGCTTTTCGCAACAATCTTAGTCTTTTGTGAGCCTAGCGACGTGCATGGGTTGTGGGATAGGCACCTGGAGGCGATGTCGGATGACTATCGGCGGTCACACACGTGCCCATATGAAGTAGAGCAGATGGTATTGCATGAAATTAGGGACATGTTGCAGTCAATGGGGAAAGACATAGCATCGTACCCTCTTCCCACAATTGACGAGTCATACGATGCCACTGGTGGAGAGGTTAGGGAAATCATCAAGGAATCCATGATTGAGGTAGACCATGATGAGGCATACTTGGCATCGTCCCTCAACCTTGAGCAAAGGTTCGCCTTCGATAAGATATTGGAAGTTGACGGAGGCTGCTCTTCACCCACATGTACGACAGCACGTACCAGAGGCTGCTCGCCGACGTGTTCCCCCACCGGTGCAACGTCATGGTTGCTAGCTCGACGTCGTAGTCGTTAAGCCCATGGTTCTTCTTCACCACGTCAGAAGGTGGATGCATGGAGTGAGGTGCTGGAGGTTCCGGTGAAAACTCGGATGGCGAAAAAGATTCCTGCATATATATTAGCGATAAGATTGTTTGGCTTTTGTCCGCCGATTCCGCTCCACACGAACGAACCTCAAGCCACGCCTTCTCCTTTCCCACACGCGTCAATTAGCTCCCCAAAAAATACATAATCATCACGCACTGACTAACTCACTTCGGTAACGTCGTGTTGAGATTTGAGTTTGTCACATTTGGTCAAAAAAAGAAAAGAGATTTGAGTTTGTCACAAAATATATCTCCTCATTTGTCCTAGTCTCTACTAAGGCACCAACACATTCATTTCTATATCCCCACAAAACGTACACAAAACTTTTATACCTCACAATTAACAATCAATTAGGTCCATTTATCAGCTCTAACAACTACCGTTTACCTTGCTAATATTTTTGTTGTGTGTGTTTAGCAAATAATTAATACCCGACTCTGCTGTGCCTTCCGAAATACCGATACGCACGTACCTCTTCACCTCTTCGTCGATCTGTTCTTCCTCCCCGTGTTCCCTTTTCTTCATCATCTTCACGCCCTCCCGTCGCCCGCCCGCCCGCCGCCGCCCCTCCCGCGGCCTCCACCCAGCCCGCGCACCCGCCGCCGCCCTCCCGCGGCCCCCGCAAGCCCCCCCGCGATATCCGCCCCGCCCGCGCCCCCGCCGCCGCCGTCCCATGGCCACGCCCCCCCGCCCCCCCCCACCGCGCGTCGTTCGCCCTGCCTACGTGCCCGCCGGCGCCTCCCTCCCGCGTCCCCCGCCCAGCCCCTCCCGCTCCCGCTGCCGGGTCACACAGAGGGGCCGCGATTGCTGCATCGTTTCCCTCACCGACGTCTCCTCCCGCCCCGCGCCTCGAGGGCTCCTGCCGTCGCCCAGTCCTACCTCCTCCTCCGATTTTTCATCGGCCGGCCGACTTTTTGCGTGGAATCAGGTGATTAACACTGCCACTCACCTTTCTCTGTTTTGCCCTTTTCGCAATTCGCAAAGACTTCTGCTTCAGATTCACTAGCGAGTTTCAGGCGTTGAACAGAGTAGTCTCTCAAATGTATTTTGTTGTTCGACATATATCAATTAGAGTATTAGAGTAGTCTCTCAAAGGTAGAAAATTTGATTTGTTTACCATGTGTAATTCTTAATGGAAATTTATTGTTCCTTTTAGTGCTTCACGGATATGTATGATTCTTAATCTACTTGTTGGATGCCTATAACTAATATTTTTTTCTGAATGAGACCATACGTGAATTAATGTTAACAGTAAAGCTTCATATATTAATGTACACTGCACTACAATTTTTTGGCTTCCATGTGCTTGTGACATGATAGAGAACGAATCTATTATCGTGTCATCTCGCAAACGCATTGGGCCTCCCACCCCATTCAAAGATATAAGCAACGGCCAAGACTTGGGTAAGTAATAGCCACCGGCGCCTACTAAATGCTTCATATTATTTTAGTGTAATGAACGCTATTGTTTCTGACCTGCAATATTGGTGCATGTGACTAAGAACGAGCTAAGGAATTAAAGAATCAGAGGAACAGAGAATATTATGCACGCAATAGAGATAATATTCTGGCAAGACGACGTGAAGCCAACGAAAATAAACAAGCTTCAGCTGCAGTTATCAATGGCGCAGACATTTCAAGTTCATATGCCATATCTTCGTAATCTGTCTGATGATTCAATCTGACACACATTCATACAGTTCAAGCTCATCATGTCGTGTCGGTGGCCACTACCGATGGAGAGATATGTACAATTTTCCATTGTATATATATCACCAACCTAATTCAGAGATATGTACCATTTTCCATAGGTCACCGCCCAGTAATTTCTGTAGAGACCAGACACTGAAAAGGCCAAAAAGGTTACACTATTTACTTGCAGTTCTCGACCCATGCGAGCTATTTCATGTTGATTGCCAATAGAATATTTGAAATGTCTTATTCATGATTATCAAGAATATCACCTGGTGTTTCTACCACCAAGAAAGACAGCTGGTGCTATAAGATCCAACGGCTGCTCCTAGCTGCCGGCGTCACTCTCAAGCACATCAGGTGTGGATTTATTTATGGTAGTAGTAGCCACAAATATACTCATGCTTTATGCAGGAATTGTTCCGTTTCAAGCTTTACTGCAAATTACCTCTCAATTTACATGAATGTGTATCCTATCACTTAGATTTAGCATTTGTCTTACGAACTTTCCCCTCATTGCAAACCTTATACTACCTCTCTGCGTGCAATTCAATCTGACCAGGTTATGTATACTTTTGGCATGAGCCACTTAATTATGACAACGAATATGCACCTTTTATTTTTACCTCTTGATCCTGTTGAAAACATATGTACCTGATAACTGATGCTTCTGACTTCTTAATGTTCAAATAATGACTTGTTGCAAAATTAAATTTGGATTGCATTCAACTAAGTTTATCGCTTGCAGACTACAACAAGTTAGGTATGCAGCAAACTTGTAGTATCGGTCATAAAAATCATGATGTGATGATAAGAGACACTTGGAGCAAATGAACTTATAAATAGAAGGAACTGTTTTATAAGAAAATTGTTGCATCAGGTTGGATTCATGTGTATGTGTGTGGATCATTCCGGACTTCATATCCTGATTCAATTTTATTTTCAGCAACTTGAGATTGTTGATGCTGCTACATCTAGGAGCAACCTGAAATTATTGATGGCCTTATATTAGGCTTGGCAGAAGTGGCAGCAATTTCTATTTCTTGCAACTGACAGAGTTTGTTGCTTTACATGCAGCGCGTTAGGTTCCGTGATAGCAGAAGCCGGTGATATGTAGAACTATGTATATGTCATCATCTTCCTTGTTTTTATTATTCTTTTGTCAGACAAGAAAGTCCACTCTTTTTGTAACAGCCTTTAGCACTCTGCATAGTGCAGTTTGCAGGATCAATCTTGATTTCTCTTAGATAAGAATATTTTCTCTTGCTACTGCTTGCTGCTCCCATTTGTTTATGAGTTAAATACATAACTAGTCCATTAATTCGGCAGAAATGAACACTTTAGTTCACGAACTCGGAAAACGTCCAATTAAACTCCTAAATTAGGACTATTGTGTCACTTTATTCCAAAAATAGTCTGGCAAGGCTTAAATACGTCATGTGGATGCCACGTCAACTTCGGCTAGGACCGCGGACTGCTACTCGATTTTCACAGGATTTTTTTTGCAAAATCACCATGCCCGTGAGGGGCAAGGCGGCCGCGCCTGGACGGTAATCCTGGGGCCCTGAGAACCACGCCGTTCCAAAAAACAAACTAAGAAAATCGAGTAGAAGTCCAGAATCCTTGCCGAACCCCACGTGGCGTGTGTAAACCACATTGAACCGTTTTTGGACTAAATTGACACATTAGTCCCAGTTTAAAAGTTTAAATGTGTGTTTTTCGAGTTCGTGGACTAAAATGTTCATTTTTGCTGAATTCATGGACTAGTGATGTATTTTACTCTTTGTTTATATCGATTTGGGACTATTGTTTGTGTTAAACACCGAGGAACTCCTGATCCGATTATAATAGATTGTTCAGGAAAATCAATCTACGATAGGGAGGATTGTTTGGAGCTTTAGACATGCCTTCAACAGGACATGTTCTGGATTATATTTAGGACGTGCGTGACGTGACCACTTACTATTACTAACAAGTTTCTGCAAGATTGCAGCGACCCCACGAGACAGCGACCCATAGCCCACCGCCGTCCCCTCCCTTTTCCACCGTTTTTGCAGAGGTCGTCGCCTCCTTCATCCCGATCTCACAACCCAAGCAGCCGGCCTCCCAAAACCCATCCAAGTTTCTTGACGTACGACAGGTGCTGGCAGCGCAGGTCTAGGTCCGGGTTGACCCGACGGTTTAGCATCATGCTGGTAGTTTCTTGGCAGGCTGCCCTTGTGGCGTAGTGCTGCTTCCTGACGGTTTCTTGTGCCGTGAATTAGTGGTTGGATTTGGCCCAGATCTTTTAATGGTCTCGTGCCAGTGATGCGTGCTCGGTAGTTCGGTCGGAGAAGAGAGTAGAGAGGGGCGGAGAGGCGAGAGGTGGGATGGGGAATTGCATGGACACCGTGCAGCAGGTGGATATCAACACCACATGTGAGTGTGCCCTTTGGTCTTCTTTCTTAATCAGCAGCGGTTTACTCTTGCTCTGTGTTTGCGTGGTGGATCTGCTTTGGGGATGCTTGGATTCTTCTCTTTCTTGTCGATTTGCTGCAGAGTTCTTGTTTGGTTCTTGCGAGTTCTGAATGGATGCTTCGGTGTTTGTTTTTGTGACACAAGTGTTTTTCAGATGTTCACCTTTTCGCTTCAATGGTGCTTGGGAATGGGAGTTATACTAGTTCTTGCTTCTATTATTTTGCTATTATTGTGCTTGCTCCTTAAATGCGCTCCTTTTGTTCTTTATCCTCATTTGTTTACCTCCTACAGGATGGGACATGCATTTGTTTCATAAAAGAAGAAACTCCTTCCACCTGATTAAATTCGTATTGATGTTTGCACAGACATGGCATAGAAATAGGTTTATGTCTTTATAGGTAATTGCAGCGGCTGTTGGTTTGGTTGCTTATCGTTACATCATGTTCTGGAATGATGAAATTTTTGGGGACCTAATGTAGGTTGCCTCGACCACTGGTTGGGCTCATTACTAACCTGCTTAACTTGCAGAACTCGGGATCAGAGTTTAATTCAATAGCAATTTGCATATCATTACCAGAGTTTGTCAATTTGTGAGATGGCAGAGTTTCAGTCTGACTGATAGAACTACAATTTTTGTCACCTAGTTGCTTCTTGACTGAATTATTTCTTAGAAAGGACTTCCACAAATTATTGCGATTTGCTAGAATTGGCAATAACATCTTGCAACTGAATTAATTCAAAAATGTCCGCACTGTTCTTATGCATTTTTCTCTTCTGTTGAGAGATCAGATCCATCAAAAGGAGGTAGCAGAACAAATTTATCGTCAAATCCTTCGACTTCGACTACCAAAAGTGGTTCTGCTCGGACAAATTTTACTCTGCCTTCCTCTACAAATCTGAGCGAGCTTCCTACTCCTAGGACAGAAGGACAAATTCTGTCATCACCTAATTTAAAGGCATTCCTGTTCGGTGATCTCAAGAATGCAACAAAGAACTTCCGGCCAGACAGTCTTATTGGGGAAGGAGGATTTGGCTGTGTCTACAAAGGTTGGATCGATGAACAAACTCTTGCTCCTTCAAAACCAGGAACTGGCATGGTTGTGGCTGTCAAGAAGCTAAAACCAGAAGGATTCCAAGGCCACAAGGAATGGCTGGTGGGTTTTCTTGAGCTTTTCATTTAAGTTTCTCAAGATTCATCGTTTTTTTTGTTTTTCTTGATGTTGATTGCTCTATTGCAGACCGAAGTTGATTACCTTGGCCAACTTCATCACCCAAATCTCGTTAAGCTCATTGGTTATTGTTATGATGGTGATAACCGACTTTTGGTGTATGAGTTAATGCCTAAAGGAAGTTTGGAGAATCATCTATTCAGACGTATGTATTTGATCTACTAAACTGTTTTGTTAAACCCATGAGTGTGATAGGCAAATGTTTGTACAAGTACAGGGCATATGCCACCCAATAATAAAGCAACACTTTGTACTACATCAAAAATCATCAGCTCATATGGATTTTGTACATATAGTTGTACGAGTAGTTACAAAAATATAGGTGCAAAGTTGTCTACAATATTGAGAACAATTTATTTTCTTGTTTGACAAGGAGCACATGTGAATAGTGCATATACCATCTTTTTAGATGAAAATGGTGCATATACTATTAGTGTATGCAACTTGTCATTTGCATGAAACTAAATGATACCCCGCGCATTGTTGCGGAAATTCTTGTTAAGAATGATTGTTTTACTCTATTAATTTTGTAAAGAAAATAGTAAATAAAACAAAATTTGTAATCAGGTTTAGAGCTTTGATCGTTGATGGGAGAATTCAATAGTCCATCTGCTAGTTATCACCGTGCTGTACTCACAAAATAAAAAATGGTCGCATGTGAAAATAAAAGGGTTAGTCACTTAGCAATGCGGTGGGCCTGATAAGGTGGCATGCTTGCATGTTGAAAGAAATAGGCAGTGGGGGGCATGTGGTGGGCCTGCTAAGCTGGCATTTTTCCATGTTGAGAGAAATAGGTAGTGGGGGGAATGTGGTGGGCCTGCTGAGGTGGCATGTTTGTATGTGAGAGAAATAGTGCTTGCATGTTGAGAGAAATAGGTATGAGAATGAATGTGGTAGGCCTACTGAGATGGCATGCTTGCATGTTGAGAGAAATTGGTAGTGAGAACTCCTATTTAGATATAAAAGATTATCTATATGGCATCTGTAGTTTTTTTTGTCGGTTTCCAGAAGTGTAAAGTGTTTTCTTCAGTATTTTGTCAAAAGGGGAACTTGATAAAGGTTCCATTTGAGTTTAGTACAGTATTTAGTATCTGTAAGTTTAATGGGTGTATTTTTATTTTATTCTTTCAGGAGGTGCGGATCCTTTACCCTGGGGAATAAGACTCAAAGTTGCTATTGGGGCTGCTAGGGGTTTATCATTTTTGCATGATGATGAAAATCAGGTTATATACCGTGATTTCAAGGCATCAAATATTCTCCTTGACTCGGTGCGGATTGAAATAGCTTCCATTGTTCTTCTGAAAAAAGTATGGCTTTTAAAAGTCCTTTTGGTTAAAACGTTTGTTTTGTTTCACCAATGCAGGAGTTTAATGCAAAACTATCGGACTTTGGCTTGGCCAAAGCAGGTCCAACTGGGGATAGAACCCATGTTTCTACACAAGTCATGGGTACTAGAGGTTATGCAGCTCCAGAATATATTGCGACTGGTTAGAAATACTCACATTTCTCTTTAACGTAATTTCATAACCATCGGTTTGTACATATGTAGAGATGTGGAATGTTGCCGTAGGACACATGTATGGATGTGGAATGTTCACCAAATAGTATATCTTATTTTTGCTACCATAATGTTTTGCACTACTCCAGTATTACATAGAATCATCTACAACTCGAGTTTGTTTATACTGCCACATTGTTCAAGATAAGATCTTGCTTTCTGTTGGGTAAAGTGCACTGTAACTTTAAGTTGGCGAAATCATCTTTGCTTATTATGGGACTTGTTTGTTTCATTGCCCTGATTTATGCGCTCCTTTTTTCTTGTCAAAGGGCACCAATTAGAATTCTTGATACCAGTTAAGAAACTTTCTGTTATGGAATTAAGCACAACGGTGGATTTTAGTAGAGAAATTTGTCCAATTTGAGCATCAAGAAGACAAGAAATGGACGGCCCTCCCTGTGTCATCATGGGACAATTTTTGCCTTTGCAGGCCAGTGTCAAATGTGCACATATCCATTCTTGACTTTGTTTATGAAGGACAATGCAGAGCACCCACCTGCACATAATTTCATATAAAGGAGTAACAAGTTTATATGTGAATGATTCATTCTTGAATACTAGGCATAACAGAAGATGAATCATAGAGTTATAGATACATCATACATTTTGTACCATTGCTTCTCATATACTTGAACAAACCAAACAGGTCGCCTCTCTATAAAGGCAGATGTCTACAGCTTTGGTGTTGTGTTGCTCGAGCTGCTGACAGGAAGGCGAGCATTGGACAGATCAAAACCAGCAACAGAACAGAATCTGGTTGACTGGACAAAGCCCTACCTGGGCGACAAGCGCCGCCTCTACCGTGTTATGGATATGAAGCTGGGTGGCCAGTACCCGAAGAAAGGCGCTCATGCCGTTGCTGGTCTCGCCCTGCAGTGCATCCGTCCCGAGGCCAAACTGCGGCCCCAGATGTCTGAGGTTCTGGAGAAGCTGGAGGAGCTGCAGGACCCTAAGTACAATGTGACCGCGCCACAAGTTGACACCCAAAGGACCTCATCTGGTGTTTCAGTCCCGAGGTCACCCATGAAAGCACAGCCTTCGCCACGGCGCCCATCGGCCTCAGCTTCCCCTTTGCCAGCTGTGGGGTCCCCACTGCTGGCTAGTAGGACTGCGCAAGTACACTAGATGTGTAACCTAGGATTGGAGATCGGAAGGCACGCGTTGTTGTTTTTTCTTCTGTGCCCAAATGATTGTTGTATGAAACCTAGGATGTATATATTTGGTTGTCATCGATAGTTGTACTGTACTTTCCAGCGCACGCCTGTGTGACAAGAGACATGACCATATTTTAAGTTCTTTCTGCTGAGGTTAACATCTTTTGTTGTATCTTTGAGATATAAAAAATAAAAAAAGAAGAAAAGATAACGGATGCTGAATTGAGCTCGAGTGAAGATGTGGTTGGTGGTTGTGCAAGTTTTCTTCTCTTAGTTGTATGAAAACTAGGATGTATATATTTGGTTGTGTGATCGATAGTTGTACTGTAGTTCTTTCCAGCGCACGCCTGTGTGACAAGAGACATGACCATATTTTAAGCTCTTTCTGCTGAGGTTAACATCTTTTGTTATATCTTTGAGATATATAAAAAAAGAAAAGAAAAGAAACGGATGTTGAATTGAGCTCTGAGCCTCTGAGTGAAGATGTGCTTGGTGGTTGTGCAAGTTTTCTTCTCTTAGTTGGTGTTTGCATTTGTGCCTACGTGGTGTAACCTGTAGCGTGGTGTAATCATCATGGTCTGCGAGGGTTTCGCTTGAGGAAGATACGGTAACTTTTAACAGATGCCTTTGGAGACAGCCGGGTTATCAAACAGACACATGTACGGTGACTAGCAGAGTGCCGTGCTGTGTTACGGAACAAACAAAACAAATTCAAGTACTCCAATTCAAAATCAAACAGAAAGTCATTTGGTGTACAGAGACTTGTACGATCAACCAAATTCAAAATCGAAGTACAATCTGACACTTCAGCTCACCAAAGTCTAATAAATCCTATCCATTCTGGCAGCAGCTAAGAGGTGACATCAGACTTAAGAAATAGCACTATCAAGCATGCCAAAGGAAAACATCCCGAGAAATTTTGAAATATGCTTGATTTTGAGGTATCTACAGGTGCAGCGACAGAAAAATAGTTTGCCATGCCAGTGCTTCACATTATATGGTCTCAGAACTCCCGACAACTGATAATTGCATCCACTCAAGGTATTGAAAAATCAACCTCGAATCCAGGCGCCAGTATTACTCATCCCAGGGCCTCCCGCAGCACCATGGTTTTGGGCCTGCCAGTTATGGATCCAGTTGAAGAAATCGTATCGTTACCATTACAATTGTAAGCTCTTGTACATGCAGTGGCCAATATCTGGTTGTACAAATACAAGAAATTGTAAGTGCACATGTTGGTAAAGTAGTAAACTGAAGTACTTCAGGCTTTTCTGCATGTTATTGTTATCAGGCTATAAAGAACTGGAATAACAACAAGTTTGCTAGCTGTGGTAACACATGTGATTTAGACAGAAGTTCCGCTATGGTATAACTCAGTTATACCGGATACTGTAGAAGCATAACAATTAACTAATATTGAGAATCCTCAGGTGAAGTAGTTAGTCGTGGTCTCACCTGGAAGGAGACAAATCAGTGGTATAATCCAAATCTCTTTACTCTCCATATCAATAGCAGGAATAATATCTTCAGCAAATGGAATCCACACGGGCTCATGGGAGGAGTTGAACCCGTATTTTCTGAATTTTGTAGAACAACATTCTCAGCAGAGCCAATCATAACCTGGAGAAGATCGCCACCTCCAAAGTTGAAGACCTGAGCAAATTCATGCCGAAATCCATGTCTGTCGACCATCCTCACAGATTCAGCAGTTCCGGCTAAAAGAGAATTGAGACCGAATTCGAACCCTTGATTACCAAATGTTTGCATGCCCTCTAGAATCAGTGTACTAAGCTTCATCAACTTGTCCATTTGTTCAATACCATACATAAAGAGCTCGAAGTATATCATCCCAGCAGAGAGCAAAATTATTGTAACATCTAACAACAAACAGACAAGTACTACATAAGTTGATGTTTTTCAATAACCTAACCAGATATGCAGAGAACAAAAAGAAACCGCAATGCCCAAAAACCGATTAGTGGCTATGCACTTCAAGCGTATCCTAAACTAGGAATCTTGGTTGTCTTTTGACATCTCTTCTTGCTGTCTTTTAATTGGAGGTGCATCCCCCCTCATTTGTTTATTATTCATTATTCTTTCCCCCTCATTGTCTTGGTAACTTAAATTTTCTTCTCTCTGATTTGAGATGGAACTATTTTGCACCGGCGATTCTTAATTGTAGAGTCCTTTGAATCCTGAAAAGTCGATTTGTGTTAACACCAATTAATTGATATACTATGTTAGAACATGATATGACTTAAATCCTCAAATTAGCATGTCAACTCAGGTGATCCACTTAAACAGAATGCTCGCAATTGCTTCAATTGAAATCCTGATTTTATCTTACGACTAGTCTGCTAAAGAACTCCACAAGATGCTGATACCTACATGTTTCCTCAAACATTTATTCAGGTGCTAGAACTCTACAATTCTGACCATGCTCTGTATCATTTTTTTATAAATCTGTTAAGCCTGCTTCCTGATTTCTACAAGATGGCATCTCATCTTAGAATATACTCCCTCCGTTCCATATGAATTGGCACGGATTTAGTACAACTTGCACTAAATTCGTGCCAGTTAATATGGAACAGAGGGAGTACGTTCCTTGTAAACAAGAAAATTTGATAGGCAAAGAGACAAAGAACCCTAAAACCAATTGATGATTAACTTAAACTGAAGCTCGTTACCTCACCACTCGAAATCCTTTTTTTTTCTGAACCAAGCATCAACCAACACAATGACAATCAAGCAGTAAAACTTCTTTCATTAAAATATCACCCTTAAGATATCTACTTGAGCTGCCCCTAAATATTACAAGTAGGTTCTACCTCGATTTGGAGATGTACGAATCTGATTGTTGGAGGTGAATCGTGGATCCTCCCCCTCTTAATCTGGTGGTCCTCTAATTAATCCCCCTGGCTCCTTTGCTGTCAGGATCCGACACTTGTAACACCGAGTCGCGTACTGTTCTTCTCTTTCCCCCTCGTCCGTTTCTCCCTGCTACGACATCTGCCCACCTCTTTCCCTGGCTCCCGTCGAGGTGCTTGATGGAGTGTGTACGGCAGCACGTCGGAGAGAGCGCTGTCAATCCTCGCGATCCTTCAGTGTTGGTCTTCGTCTCTTTCAATCCTCGCGATACCACGGTGGCCGGGCGCCGGTCAGGGCGTAGATGTCCTCCTCGATCTCCTCCTTCTCCAGCACGAGCACGAATGTGGGCGCTCGCCGTCGTCCCGCGCTGTAGCCGCCGGTTCGATCTGGATCGTGTGGGGTTGTGGGGCTCGCCGCCGGCTCTTTGGAGTGGGGCTGCCGCCGCTTCGGCGGTTTCCCCGTGCGGAACGGAGGCGCCGTCGACCTGGGCGAAGGTGAGGAAGAGGGACTGCGGCTGGAACGCGAGCGCGTAGCGACGGAGGTGGGAGAGTTGGAGGCGGGATTGGGCGGACGCGCACGCGAGGAGAGATCGTGGCGGCGGCGTTACGTGGGTATGCGCGACGGTTAAGGCGAGGGTTACATCGAGATTCGTTTAAGACGGCTATGATCGTTCACCGAGAAACAACTAGTTGACTGAGAAATAACTATTTCTTACGTGACTCAGAAATAAACACCCCTTTCTTAAAATAGTACCAACCCCTACTCGCAGTTGTCGGTATAGTGTAGTAGTAGAATGCAAGGGTTCAAGATCCTATTTAAGTATTGTGAGGATGTTTTCCTTACTGTCAGTGTTTCCTCCATGTTATCGATTTCTAAGTACAAAATACATTTATCTAGATAAGTTTGGGATCCGTTGAGTCATCATAATCTTCAAAATTCTTCGACCGGATGTGTCGTGGGACTGGTTCCCGAGTTATGCATGGGTCAAGGGCTCGGTATCCAAGATGATGCGTGGGTTGTCATACTCATAGCTCTAGCTTGTGTCGCAATTGCGACCGTCCTGAGCGGTTGCGACTACTTCACTTGGCGTAGCGATCACAGTTGGTTGATCAGTCGTGGCAACATGGAGTATGTGCTCTACAGCCCGCCATGCCGCCACTACTACAGCTGCCACGTCCATCGTCACATCCGCCTTAAGGAGGTGGAGGAGTTGAGTTGGTGAGTTGCGGGCCTGCGGCGGTGAAGCTTGTGTTGGTCGTGTCTTTCCCTATCACATTGCGATTTCTTCTGGGCAGTTCACCTCGCCCTGGTGTGCACTCGCGGCACACCGAGCGTTAATCTCCATGGTGGTTTACATTATACAAGTCGTGTCTCAAATCATGAAGAACTCACGAGCCATGAGCCGGATGAACATGATCCAGCAGCATAATAGATCTAGGACCATTGGACGGGGTAGATATCTTGACTATGCGAGTCGCCGCTTGCCACGTGCGGCAAGTTGATGCCATATTTGTAGCCGAGGGAGACAATGTCTTGGTCTTTAGACGGAATGTCGTAGAAACCTTTGCTAGCCAGCGTTGCCCACAGGTCGAACGAATTTATGTCTGGATCAAAATCTTGGCTTATCGTATCTTGCTCCAACCAATTGGGCATACTCGGTGTATGTTCCGATGGGCGTGTAGTAGGACGCTTCTTCACCAAAGATTGAATAACTCACCGGGATTGGTGTAATTGAAGTCGTCGATGTAAATCCAATATGATACCATAAGTTTCCCATGGCCAGCGCCAACTGTCGAGGGTTAAAAAGTTGGGTTTTCTATTTTTGTGCCCTTCTGTCTTAGTATTGCCCGGATTTACCCAAAGCTCGAAACACTCCTTGCATCTACCAGGGGCGATGTGCCAATCCTCGAAAATGCCCTCACAGCGAGCTAGCTAACGGTCAGCTCACTTTGACCGTTTGACTCTGACCTGCGGGCCGCAACGGATCATGACAGGTGGGGCCGTGAAGGGTTCTGGCTTGCGGGCCAACGAGGAGGCAGGGCCTTGACGGGTCAAAGATTTGTGCTTACATGCGGGCCAAGACGCGGCCTGACAGGTGGGCCATCGTAACTGTCACTTACATGTGGAGCGTACCTAATCTCTTTTGCTCTAACCCCTACTCACCCAAATCCCGACCCGAACCCTAAATCGGCGGCGGACGGCGGCGGCGCTGCGGCTAGTAGGTGTGTAGATCCGAGCGGGAGGCAGAGATGGCGACCAGTAACCCACCTCCGTAGCACGGAGTCCCTAGCTGCCGCCGATTCTCGGAGGAGATATTTTGCTGTGGGGAGCCTGATATCTGGCCCGATGTGGCCGAGATAGTGATATCCCGCACCTCCGGGATGGAAGCGAAGGTGGCGATGCTGCGAGGTAGAGTCCCCCACCGAGCAACTTTCTGATTCGCTTTGAGTTCAATGCTGATTGCATAGCAGCGGTGAGGCAACCGCGCATTAGCTGCCTGCCGGCGAAATATCGTTGCGCCGTTGGTCCTCCACCTACCGTGGAGAGGAGTCAAAACTACCTTTCTGCTGCGTTCTTAGCTTGGATGGACTGATGGAGGATGCGCAAGATCTTGAATTTGTGAAGAATTTGATTATAGGCGGCGAGTTTGAGTCTATTCTGTAGAGGACTGATCCGTGTTGCGTCAAGCTCAGGGCATGGATGCGTGATCCTTATGCCATCCCGAAGCGGTTGATGATGAGAGTGCCGACGTCGGCCACGCAACCAGCTCCTGAGTACGCCGATGTGGTTGTTTTCTATGTATTAGTGGTTTATTGTGCGAAGACTACCTATTTGTATGATCCAGAGCAGGGTGTTGCTCTTTATCTGAACCTGGGAATGTATTGTTATTGTCACTTATTCAGTTCCTATGAATTTGGACTTGTTTTTAGAAAGTGGACTTTTGTTCACCAAGGGTTAATCGATGTTGATGGTGTGTTCTGTTGTTGATGATGTATTCTGGTTAATCAAAGTTTCAACTTGTTTTGAGAAAGTTGACTTTTGTTCAAGGGGCGAAGAAAGAGCCACCTTTTGCCCTCTGAACCCACCAGAGTGGACAAATTTGTAGGAAGCTTGGAAATTGAACTTCCTCCAAATTGATCTCTGATAGCACAGATGCAATCCGAATGGAAAATTATGCAGGATGACAAAATTTCAACTTGTTTTGAGAAAATTGACTTTTGAACATCAGGGGAAGAAAGAGCCACTTTTTGTCCTTTGAGCCCACTGGAATGGACAATTTTGTAGAAAGCTTATAAATTGAATTCCTCCAAATTGATCTTCGATAGCACAGATGCAATCCGAATGAAAAGTTATGCAAGATGACAAAATTTCAAATTATTTTGAGAAAGTTGAGTTTTGTTGACCAGAGCCACTATTTGGCCAGCTTGATGTAAATTTTGGAATTTAATCACAAAAATTTCTTCAAATGAACTCAAACTTTGCACACTAGTCACATATGCCTATTAATGTCATTATCTCAAAGCTTGTTCAAATCTAAATTGTTTACCTACTTTTTGAATTTCAAATCAAACAAATCTGGGCAATTGTTACCTCAATCACTACTTAGATTCACAAGTTTTGTCCCAGAAGATTTTCATAGCGTTTAGTGTTCATCCTTGATTTTCTCTCCAAATTTCAGATTTTCTGGAGTTCAGGAACGATATTTCGTGCATTCTTTGAATTTCCAGCCTTTCCGGCTCATAATTCAAAATTCAATGAAACTTCGCACAAATCGATGTGGAACCAAAAGAACAAAGTCATGGTTGTGCCATGTGATTCCAAAAAACTTGGAATGCATCAGGTCCAAACGCATTTGAATATTTTTTGCACCTAAACCACTGTTTTTGCCTATTCTGCCAATTGGAAAACAAAAATAATAATAAGAAATTTTATCCGGAAAAATCTGGCTCTTTATTTGTCAATACGTGTCACCAAAAAAAATTCAGACCAAAATCAATTTGTGATCACATGCATAATGTTCAAAGTAGCACATCTCTCTAGGATGTTTTAGAATCTCTAAAGGAGATGTTAGATATTTGATGTAAATTTTGGAATTGAATCACAACACTTTCTCCAAATGAACTCAAACTTTGCACACTAGTCACATATGCCTATTAAAGTCATTATCTCAAAGCTTGTTCAAATTTGAATTGTTTACCTTTTTTTGAATTTCAAATTCAAAAAAATCTGGGCAACTGTTACCTCAATCACTACTTAGATTCACAAGTTTCGTCCCAGAAGATTTTCATAGCGTTTAGTGTTCATCCTTGATGATGTTTCCAAATTTTAGATTTTCTGGAGTTCAGGAACGATATTTCGTGCATTTTCTGAATTTCCAGTCTTTTCGGCTCATAATTAAAAATTCAATGAAACTTCGCACAAATCGATGTGGAACCAATATAATCACCGATGTTGACGTGGCACGGACCTTCGTCCATCGGCGTATAGCCCCATTGCAGCTACGCTGCCGGCCCGCGTGGATGCACACGGGTTCCGGGGATAGGACACGCCTCTAGGCGGATGGCATGACTTGGAGTCCCTCAGGGCAGGGGTGAGGGGGATCTCCAACGAGATCTTCCAATCAACGGAGTTCCCGCCAGGGGTTTCTGCTCTCCACGCCGGCGTCCAGGCGCTCAGCGACATCGTTAGCGCCTTCCCACCCTGCAACGAGTGGGGGCTGATGGACGACACCCCCACCCGAGTCCCGCACGCTCCCCCGCAAGCACCCCGTGGGAAGTAGGTGCTCGAGGAGAGCGAGGGCGGGTCCGAGCCCAGCTGGCCCTCCCTCCGGTCGCTGGACGACGAGGCGGGCCAGGTGGCTGTATCCCCGGAAGTTGTCGCCGTGGAGGACGACGACGAGGAAAGCAGCGACAACGCGCCCTGGATCGTGAGAAGATCGAGGGCGTTCGCAGTGGCCGCCGCCATCTCCTCAACGGCGATGTCCGCCCGGGAGCAGCCCCCGACCTGGCGGCGGCGGCCACTTCTGGGGCGCCCGTCGGTACCTCGACGGCATCCGCGGCAACAGGGGCCGCGGGTGCCTCGGCGGCGGCCCCTGCCTCGGCGGGGGCCGCCAGCACCGCGGCGGGAACCGGACCCGGGGTGCCCGCCGGTACCCTGACAGCGCCAGCGCCTGCGGGGGTCACTGGCGCCCCGGCAACGGCCTTTGTCCCGGTAGCGGGGGCCTCTGCGAGTTTGGCTCCCGGCGCCGCGGCGGCCTTGCCGGCGACACCCGGAGTTCTCCGAGTAACGATGACGCCGCGGGCGCCCACGGCGCCGCCCGCTCGTGGGGTCTTCTAGGGTTTCGCGCTCCGGCGCAACCCCCCGAAGTCCTCCTCGCCGGCGGGTGCCAGCAAGAGGGCGAGGAGCGATTCCCCGCCCGGCACACCAAGCAAGAGGACGCGCGCCGACGTCGGCGGTGCCGCTAACCCCGCTGCCGCGGGGGTCTGCAGCGGCGCGGGCGTGCCCCTTGGTGACCCAACCCCCGCCGGGAGCAGGGAGGCTTCCCCAGCTCCGGGGCCCCTGGGCGCAGGCGTAAGGGGAGTTGCCGGGGAAGGACAGGAAGGCCCCCGGGAGCAGGCTGGCGACCCTGCGCACAGCCCCACAGCGGCGGCAAGGGCTTCATCGTCCTCGGCGGCTTTCCGTGGTACCGACCTCAGCACCCTCGTCGGGGTCGCTTGGAACCCCTTTACCTGGGGAGGGAGCACCACACCACCGCCAAGAATCAACTCGGCGAGGTGTGGGAGGCCGTGGAGAGAGAGCGGCGTGAACTCTCCCGGCTGCGCGAGGAGGCGCGTCTCGCCGAAGAGGAGGCTCGGCTGGCCCGGCAAGCCCTGGAGGCCGCCCGGGAGCCGATGGTCTCAGAGGCCGAGCTCCATCGGGAGCTGGAGGCCCAGCGCGCGCAGCTTCAGGGGAAGCTGGACTCGATGGCGGCCACCCTTGAGGCGGCCCGGAAGGAGCACGGCGAAGTGCTTGCAACGGCCCAGACGCGGCTGAACGAGAAGAGCGAACTGATTGCCACTTACCGCGGCGAAATCTAAAGCCTCCGCGTCCTGCTGGAGGTGCAGGTCAAGGCTGCCGAGGATGCGGCGAGAGCGGCAGCTCGGCACGAGGCTGAGCTCAACTCCGCCAAAGATAGAGCAGCCAAGCTCAAGGCTGAGTTGGCCGCCGTCCGGGAGGAGCTCTCCTTGGCCGGCGAGGACAATGCGACCAAGGCCGCAGAGCTTGCGAAGCTGGAGGGCCGCGTCAGCAAGGCCAAGAAGGCCGCGCAAGATGACCGACTCCATCACGGCACGCTGATCGGGCAGCGGCAGCTCGAGACGGAGAAGCTGACGAAGATCGCCCAGTCGTTGCGCGACCTGCTGCCCAAGTTCGACCTGCAGGCGGCGGAGGTGGACGGCACGACGCTGATCCCCTTCTTCTCTGACTTGGTGGGGAAGCTCGAGGCGCTCGATGTCTGGATCGCCAGGTATGGCGCCAACGAAGTCACCAACTGCGCTCGGGAGGTTGCCGGGACAATCCTCCCGCAGATTCATCTCCGGGACCCGGAGTTTCCCTTCGAGTCCCTGCTGGACGCTTGGTCTGACAGCGAGGACGAGCCCACGCACACCCAAGCAGTGCGCGAGTTCGTCGATGAGGTCGTCGAGCGGATGCAGATGAAGCCGGAGCCTGATCTCCCCGCCGACCCCCCGGCCAAAGACGGCGACAAGTAGTTGCCGCAGCCCCCGGCCGTGCTCATTGCTTCCACTGCACCTTCTTTTGTTTGCTTTCCCTGCAAGTATGACGCTTAGCGCGGTTTGAACAATCACCTTTTGATTAGTCCATGTATCATTCGGCACTTAGTCAATCAAGCTCGTTAATTTGCTCAATTTTTGTCCCTTATTTCCGAGGCTGCCTCGCGGGGTGATTCCCTTAGCCTTTGCGTGTTACGCCTTGTGTTGCCAGGGACTCGCATGCCCCACCCTTGACCTGACCAGGGACCCGGGACGGAACCGTGGTGCCGACCTGGGCCAAGCGGTAGGCGGCGAGCCACTCCACTTGCGGGGTAACTACTCCAAGCCATGCCCTCTCGGGATGGACCCAGGAGCCACACGGGGAGCGCACTCCCCCCACAAGCGTCCTCCTCACACCCCGGCCACGCGCAGGTTCTAGGACCACACTTGGCGAAGCAGCGTTAACTCTTAGTTGAGTAAACTTTTCGACAAGTTTGTTGTTCCTGATGCTGTCTAGCGGGGTGGCCCCTTTTAGCCTTTGCGTATTTTGCCTTGTGTTGTGGGGGACCCGCGCGCGCCTCACCCTTGACCAGACCAGGGACCCGGGACGGACCCGTGGTGCCGACCCGGGGCCAAGCGGTAGCGGGGAGCCACTCCACTTGCGGGGTAACTAGTCCAAGCCGTGCCCCTCCGGGACGGACCCGCGAAGCCACATGGGGAGCGCACTCCCCCCGCAAGCGTCTCTTTTAACACTCTGGCTACACGCGGGATCTGGGGCCGCACCCAGCGAGACAGTGCTCAGTTTCGTTCAGCTCTTAGCGAATTCAGCGTTCATGTTCAGACACTTAGCTTTTCCGTTCGGTCCAATGCCTCGTGACGCTCGGCGGTGGAGAGCAGACGGGGCACTGCCTTGGTAGGAACCCACCTTGGGTACCTGTTCAAGGGAAACGATCTCTGAGGGATGCGGCAGGAGCGCGGGGGCAGGATCGCCGCCAGCGGCAACCGCCGCCGACGATGCTACCACCACGCTCACACGGCAACCCTCGCCTTCAGGGACTGACCCTGGCTTTCAGGGAGGAACCCTGGCCTTTAGGGAGGAACCCTGGCCTTTAGGGAGGAACCCTGGCTTAGCAGGACTCCGCCCCGGGAGCAGCCGCAAGACGGCTATAACGTCCTCGCCGCCAGCTGCGCCCCACCCCGAACGGCGGGCTTGGGTGGCGAGGAAGTTATAGCCTCCCAGCGACAGCCCCCGCAACTGGGGAGACCTGGTATTTTCTGGGGAACTTGCCCCAACCGATGTAACAGCCCTTGTTGCCCGGGAGCGAAACTGCTCGAGGGTCGCGGCAGGGACGCGGTGATGGGCCGGAACGGGCGACGAGCGCCGGCACCGGCGCCATCACAGCGTCCTCGCAACGACCCGCGCCTAAAAAAGGCACTCTCAAAGGGAATGCGGCCGGGTCTCTATGATAGTGCACCCGTCGGCACAAGGCACGGAGGGCATGCACTACCATAGAGTCTCTGCGGCAGCCCCTGCTCCTTACGGAGGCGTCCTATGGAGGGGGGTGACAAGGGCACTGCGGCAATGCACCCCGTTAGCGCCGGACGTTGATGGGATGCACCACAACAGTGCCTCTGCGGCGACCCTCGCCCAGGAGCCGCCTACTTGAGGAAGCGCGGCAGGGGCACAACGGTAGTGGACCCGTCGGCGCAGGACGCCGATGGCATGCACTACCATCGTGCCTCTGTGGTGTCCCTCGGGGCTGGCTCGATGGGGTGATGTGGCAGGGGCGTGATGGCATAGCACCCGCCGGTGCTAGCCACCGGCGGGAAGCACCATCTCCGCGCCTCCGTGGCACTACCCGCCTTAACGGCCCCGAACCCGGCTTCGCTCTGAGCCGTTCCATGGTTGGGGCGCGCCTTTTATAGGCGCGGGAGGGGGATTTGCCACCGCGCGCGACGGACCCGCGCAGCACCCGTGGTGCCCTTCCCTCGAACGTGGCGCAGTTTCCGCCGCCATGTTTACCAAGCAACCGTGGCACACGTGGCGGCAACCTGTTGACTCAGAAGCCTCGGAGTGCGGCGAGCCCCTTGTGTTGCGGTCCTCCCGCACCACAAGGCGCCGGTATATGGTGCGACCCGTGGGCAGCTCACGGGCACCACAGTGTACAAGATTCCACCATTTCCTGCAGGTTTGACTCTTACCAGGCCCGAGGTGCTGCAAATTTTTTCGAAACTTATGAAAATAAGAGAAAATAAGCAACACAGACAAATCTCCTGCCTCCCAGCCCCCGGGCACAAAGGGGTCGACGCCAAACTTGGATGTAAGCATTTCCTTTCCCAGGTGCAGCGACTGCGCGGTGCAAGCTGGGGGGGGGGCGGGCAACTGCACGCCCAGTGATGCGCGTTGCAGGAAGCATGCCAACGGCATGTCCAGTGATGCGCATTGTAGGAAGCCCGCCAACGGCATGTCCCGTACCGGAACGATCCGGCAACGGGTTTACGTTTCGAGGCCACAACAGCCCCCTGCTCACAACCAAGTATGGAAAGACACCTTTGTGCACTTAAAGCAGGTGATAGAAGAGGGAAAAAAGAAACACGCGAATAAACAAGGCAAATCCAAAGCTCAGGGGCAAAACACTTATCTTCATTCACGATTAACTAGCGTTTTACACGCGGGGGCTGCCTGGTTACACTAGTTCGAGAGGTATGCATCGGAGGCATCACCTGAGGGTCGGGCTCCGCCACTTCACGGGTATAACTTGCGCAAGTGCTCAATATTCCAGCTATTGGGCACCGGCAAGCCGTCTTCGGTTTCCAGGCGGACAGCCCCCCGCCTGGTCACCTGCACTACCCGGAAGGGGCCCTCCCATTTCGGAGTCAACTTGTTCCCGGCCTTAATTCCTTGTATCCGGCGCAGGACAAGGGCTCCGTTCTCGAGCCCCCGGGGACGGACTCGTCTGTCGTGATAACGACGGAGTCCCTGCTGGTAGCACGCGGCTCGCACAGCAGCCCAGCATCGAAGCTCTTCGATGAAGTTTAGATCGTCGACCCTTTGCTCTTGTTGGCTGGTGTCGCCGT
This sequence comes from Brachypodium distachyon, assembly GCF_000005505.3. Lineage (NCBI taxonomy): Eukaryota > Viridiplantae > Streptophyta > Magnoliopsida > Poales > Poaceae > Brachypodium > Brachypodium distachyon. Next base: position 26,354,814 of record NC_016133.3, on the reverse strand, counting down.
ACGCGCGTACTCAGGGAGATCCGTGCTTGAGCTCGAGGGGCAGCACCGTTTCTGCCCCGTAGACAAGGGCGAAAGGAGTTTCGCCCGTTGCCCGACTAGGTGTGGTCCGGATGGACCACAGCACGGGCTGGAGTTCTTCGATCCAGTGCTTCCCGTGGCCTTTGAGCTTGTCAAAGGTTCTCATCTTCAGCCCCCGCAGTACTTCTGCGTTGGCTCGCTCCGCTTGTCCGTTGCTCCTCGGGTGAGCAACGGACGCGAAGCGCAGCTTAGTGCCCATGTCTTCGCAGTAGGCTTGAAACGCCGCGCTCGTGAATTGCGTGTCGTTGTCGGTGATAATGCTGTTAGGAACACCAAGCGGGCACACGATGCCCTTGAAGAACTTGATGGCCGCCTGGGCGGTCACCTTCCACACTGGTTCCACCTCCACCCATTTGGAGAACTTGTCGATGGCCACGAATAAATATTCGTAACCGCCAACCGCCCTTGGTAGCTTGTCGACGATGGCCATGAGGACGGGATGACATGCAGGGCCTGCGCCGGTTGGTTGCTCTTCTTTGAGTGGAACTGGCACGCCTCGCACGTCTTCACAAGTCGCTCCGCATCGGCCAGGCCCGTGGGCCAGTAGAAGCCGTGCCGAAACGCCTTGCCGGCTAGAGCCCGGGAGGCCACATGGTGTGAACATGTGCCTCGATGTATGTCTTCCAACAGTGCTCACCCTTTTTCCTGCGGCACGCAGATGAGTTTGACACCGTTCGCACGCCTACGGTAGATGTTACCATCTACCCCAGTGTACATCTTGGCGTGCCGCGCTACACACTCCGCGGCGACGTCATCTTCCGGGAGAGCCTCCCCTTTCAAAAAGCGGGCGATTTCTTCTGCCCAGGGGGGAATCTCCCTGCCAACGCATGCCGCCATATCAGCGGCATGGACTCCCGCTGCTGCAGGGGTTCCTTTGGTTGCCGGAGGGGCGTCCCCGGCAGCCGGCTGGGGGGCGACTGAAGGAGCCACTTGCTTCTGACAGAACACCCCTGCCGGAGGCTTCCGGCGCTCTGCTGCCATCTTGGCCAGCTCGTCGGCAGCGAACTTATCCTTCTGCTTGACGTGCTCGAAGCGCAATCCTTTGAACTTTCGTTCTAGCTTGCGGACCTCCTCCACGTACGACGCCATTTGAGGGCAGTCGTACTCCTTGTTCACCTGGTTGATCACGAGCTAGGAATCGCCGCGAACAACCAGGCGCTTAATGTCGAGGGCGGCCGCTGCCCGCAACCCGGCAAGCAGGCCCTTGTATTCCGCCGTGTTGTGGGTGGAGTTAGCGAAGTCGAGTTGAACAGCGAACCTCAACTGGTCCCCTGTTGGTGACTCGATGACGACCCCAGCGCCGGCTCTCTGAGGACTGAACGCACCGTCGAAGTAGAGGACCTAGTGGTCCTCGTCCAGCTTGCCGGGCAGGCTGGTCTCCGGCTCACTTTCTTCTACGCCCGTGGACGTCCATTCCGTGACGAAGTCCGCCAGGGCCGTGCTCTTAATGCTTTTGGAGTTGGCAAAGTGGAGGTCGAACTCCGACAACTCCATCCTCCATTCGGCCACCCTCCCGGTGGCTTCACGGTTGGTGAGGGCTCGCTCAAGGCAGAACCCGGACACCACCGTGACGCGGTGCGCCTGAAAGTAGTGGCGTAGCTTGCGGGACGCAAGGAGAATCCCCAGAAAGAGCTTCTGTACTTGCGGGTACCTTGTCCGCACGTCGCGGAGCACCGTACTAACGAAGTACACCGGGTGCTGCACCAACCGCTTCCGCGGTGCCGAGGGTGCCGGCTCGAGGGCGGTCCCCGGGTCTGAGGCGGTTGCCGGGGGCCGCCCCGCCCCCTGCCCCGCAGCCCCAGTCCTCGGGACGTCTTCCTCCCTCTCGGCAATCAGCACCGAGCTGACCACCTGGTCAGTCGCCGCTAAGTAGAGTAGCAGCGGCTCGCCCAGCTTGGGGGCGACGAGGATGGGCGGCGACCTCAGGTACTGCTTGAGTTCCTGGAATGCCGCCTCGGCCTCGGGAGTCCAGTTGACTGGACCCTTCTTCTTCATTACCTGGAAGAAAGGCAGGGCACGCACGCCCAGGCTGGAGATGAAACGTCCCAGTGCGGCAACACAGCCGTTGAGGCGCCGGACATCTTTGACCTTGCGGGGGGCCTCCATCTTCTCGATGGCTTCTATTTTGGTTGGGTTGGCCTATATCCCCCGGTGTGAAACCAAGAAACCCAGAAGATGCCCGGAGTTGACACCGAAGGTGCACTCATCAGGGTTCAGCTTGAGCTTGATCCTGCGGAGGTTGTCGAACGTCTCCCGCAGGTCATCAACCAGCGAGTCCCCACACTTCGATTCGATTTGATGACGATGTCGTCCATGTAGGCCTCCGTGTTGTGGTCTAGCTGGGGCCCCAAACATTCGCACAAGGCGCGCTGGAATGTGGAGCCCGCGTTCTTCAACCCGAAAGGCATGCATGTATAGCAATAGCAGCCAACCGGGGTGATAAACGCTGTCTTTTCCTCATCCTCGACCGCCATCTTGATTTGATGGTAGCCGGAGAAAGCATCCAGAAAACTCAGCAAGTCACAACCAGTGGTAGAATCAACTATCTGGTCGATACGGGGTACAGGGAAGGGATCCTTGGGGCATGCACGATTAAGATCAGTAAAATCTACGCACATGCGAAGCTTATTTCCTGCTTTAGGCACTACTACAGGGTTAGCCAGCCAAGGGGGTACAAAACTTCCCTGATTGCCCCGGCAGCCCTGAGCTTGCCCACCTCTTGCTTGATGAAATCTTTCCGCTCTTGTGCTTGCCGCCGGATCTTCTGCTTGACGGGGTGCGCATCCGGGCGCACCGCGAGCCGATGCTCAATCACCTCCTTGAGGAGGGCGTTCCCACCCAATGCGGGGCTGGCCGCACCCCCCTTGGGGTTCACCCCTGCTGGCACCACCGCCGGCCGGCCTCGGACCCGCTCTGGGGTCGTTCGGGCAATCTCGGGAGAGATGCCCGATGTCGCCACAATTGAAGCAGGCGCCGGTGGCGCGGCGCTCCTAGTGGCGCTACTCCCGCCGCTGCTTGATCCTCTGCAGAACGCGGCAATTCTGCGTGTCGTGGGAGGAGTTGCTGTGGATGGGGTAGCGAGGCGTGTCGCCCTGCTTCCCGCCAGACTCTCCACCCGGCGAGACCTTCTTCGCGGGCCTCGCGGCAGGAGCCCCCGAGTCCGCAGCGAGGACTTGCTTCCCGCTGCGCTTGCGGGAACCCTTCTTCGGTGAGCCCTCGCCAGGGCTCGCGGCAGCCTGGGCTGCCAGCTCAGGCGCTAGGCGCCCTTCCTCGGCCATGGCGCATTTGTGCGCCAAGGCGTACAAGTCCTGCGTCGTCCGGATCCGATGCGTGCTCAGCTTCTCGCGCATCTTGGGATCGCAGACGTTGATGGGCGCATTCAAGATGCCACGCGCCCGGAACGGTGGGCGATGAGTTCGAGGACCTCTCCGGGCCCCTGTCCCCTTGGCCTCGCTGAGGAGGGGGAGGGTTCTCCCCCTGTCGTGAGGCAGGTGGCGCGGCTTCGCGCTCCGGGTTCTGCCCATGGCCGGAGCCTCCCGGGGCGCCCTCGCCTTGCGGCTGCTGGGCGGCTAGGGCGAGGAGTGCTTCCAACTCCTCGCCCCACGTCTCGTGCGCCGGCATGCCCTGCTGTGGCTCGTACCGCACCATGACGCGCGCGGCGATGATGGCTTCAGCCGGGGTCCAGACGGGGGGCAGCCGGTTTCCTGAACAGCTGCTTCCCGCCCTGGCCCCGGATGCCTCCGGGTGTGCAGGGTGTGAACCCCCAGGGGTTGCCCGGGACACGGCATGCTCCTGATGCCGCTGCCGCGGGGCGTTCTCGGGCTGCGACTCAACCCGTTGGCTGGCCCGGGCGACGCCGTGCGTGCTCGCCCGACTGCCCTCGGCACTGGGGGCAGCCGGTCCCCTCGGCCGATTGTCGGTCAACGGTCGAGGAGGCGGCGGAGGCAGCTGCGTTTGCTGCACCCTCGAGGGCTCGGGGTTCTCCTGAGCCCCCGACTCGGGTCGACCGCGTGTGCGCCGCTGGGGCCTCACGCGGGTCTATGCGTGAGTCACCAGCCCTCTTGGGGGGCATGGTGACTAGACTCGTCAGTGAATAAGAGTGAAGCCGACGCCGATGGAAACTCTGCTGCCAGCGATCTCCGGCGTTGTCCACTCCCGCGCCCCCTACCTGGTGCGCCAGATGTCGTCGCTCGGTGCTCCGACACCGGGGCCGTGCGGCCACGTCCCCCTTTTAGGTTCGGTAGGGGCGTCTGGGGTGGAGACCCGGTGATCGCCGGCACGGCCGGTGAGGCCCTTCGGGGCCGGCGAGACGAAGTGCGAGGGGTACGCGCTAGTCCAAGAACAGATGCACGCACGTTTTTTACCCAGGTTTGGGCCACCCGGAGGTGTAAAACCCTACATCCTGCCTGCCTGAGCTGTTATTGATTACGGATCAATTATTTACAAGTTGCCGGGCAAGCTCTCGGGCTTTCTCTCAATGGTTAGGTACTCGTCACCACTCTCTGCTAGCTGCCTATTGGAGCCACTAAGCGTCTGTCGAGTGAGCTTCGTCCGAACCAACTAACTGACTAACCCCAAAAACAACCAACCCCTTTTACCGTCGGCATGGGTCCTCCTTTTATACATATGCGGATGCCACATGTGCCACGGTGCCTGAGCTATAAGTGTCCAACGGGGAGGCATGCAACTCCCCCCGGCGAGCTTGTGGCGTGCATGGATGCCACCTCCGCTGCTAGGGGCCTAAGACCCTAGGGTAGGATTAGACAACCACTGTTCCTTGGATCGGACGGGTAACTACCCGTTGGTCGGCTCGTTTACTGAGCCGTGCGCCTCTCCTTGCCTTGGTGGGACCGCGCGTCCCATGCCTGACACGCGCCCACGTGGCACTGTTCACTGGGCCCCACGCCCGAAGCGGGGGCACGCGCCCGGGAGCCCCCAATCCCAGCACGTAGACCCCGGGAAGCACCCGGGTCCAACGCACCCGGGAACCCCCTCCCGGGAAGCAGCTTCCCGGGAGGTGCCCAGGCGGGAATATTCTCCGAAGTCCCGCTAGCCCCTTTCGGGCTGGTAGCTTGCCGGGGAGCTCATAGACGCTCCCCGGGATGAGACCTTCCCGGGAACCCGGGAACGGGGCCCGCGCGTCGCGCAGCGGTGGTACCTCGGGTGCCACTGGTGCGATAGTTAGGAAAGGCTTCGAGGGGGTTGTTAGCCAAGTGCTTGGACCGAGCGGATCTTCCCAAGACACCTTTAGCGAGAGATTCGTCAGGGCCGCCTCGTACTTGGACCGAACGCGTCTTTCCAAGTAACGAGGTTTGGATACCCTCAGAACTCTAACCCAACCCCTTCTCCTTCGAGCCCGTGCTAACTAAGGTTAGTTCGGAGCCTCGAAACTAGAGTCCCCTACAAGGCTTCCTCGAGGCCGGTCGACTTTTAGTCGAAAGCAGCTCTCGAGAGCGAACCTTAGAGGGAGCACTCTAGCCCTCTCTCCTGAGTTTATTCAAGTTGAGAGTGAGTGATGATACGTGCCCCCATGGGGGGGTATTTATAGCCTTGGGGTCCATGACAAAAGACCATGGCTACCCTTGAGGGAGAGAGAAAAGTGGGAGAAAAATGGTAAAAGTAGCTCCTTGGCCCATAGCTTTTGTGTGCACCATGTGGGAGAAAATGAGGGTTGGTCCATGGTCTACCATGGACCAAAAGCCTCATCCCCACACCTTTCTTACCCCCTACTCTAGCTCATTTCACCCTTTGACCATGGCATGAGAGGCTTGACTTGTTGACTTGTCTTCCTTTGCCACGTACCATTGACTGTGCCACGTGGGCATCTTGACTCACGCTTGGGAAATGTTGACTTAGTCGTCGCCACGTAGGATTTACGGCCCGACCCATATAAGGGTTTTATTTTACTACAACAGTAGCCCCATTGAGCGGCAGACATTGAGAATGCCTTCGGGTCAACCTTCAATGCGAAACTCTTGATGAGAAACAGAGGTACTTGGCAGTTTTCCTGCGAAGAACAGGAGCCTTGGAGGTGTCTCGGGGAAATTCCATGCCTACGGTGATTTTCTCTGCGAGAAATCGAGTTTCGGGGGGTATTTTAGCAAAAACCGGGACCCTAGGGGCCTCTCTACGAGAAATCCGGTGTCCCAGAGGACTTTTTTGCAAAAAACAGGGGCCCTGTGGGCCTCCTCGAAATTTTCGAGGTCTTATTGGCAGTTTTCCCAAAATCCTGGGCTTTTTTTGCAAATCTCCTTGAACCCAGCCGGCCGCGTGGGCAAGCTGGGCCGGCCTTGCGCGTGTGCGAGCACGAGCGGGGCCGCAAGCTGGGCCGCCTCCGGGGGCGTTTCTCAGTTGTTGTTTTTTTATGCAGGCCGGCTTCTTGGGCCACTACTGGGCCGTGGCCCAGTTGGGCCCGATACTAGTTCGGGTTAAGTGGGGATGATCAGACGACTGCGGGTGGCCGGGCACCCTAGATCGGATGGCCGGTGGCCGTCTTCTTCCTTCGTACGAGAAGGGGACCTAACGGTCCTCGTCCTTAGCTTTTGTAGGGTGAGGTCGTTACCGGGGCTGACGCCGGCGATGGCGGGACGCGGAGCCCGCACAGGGGGCGACCTCCCTTGGCCAGGCCGGACTCCTTTTGGGAAAAGGGGATGCTCCCCTTGGCCATTTCCTCCCTCTTCTTGTCTTGTTCCTTGGTGAGAAGGACGACGAGGTGTTGCCGCACCATTGGTCCGGCCCGGACACTTAGGGGCTCCAGTGGCCTATAAAATGGGGATCCCAGCTCCCTTGGAGCTTCACACCATACTCGTTTGGCTTGCCCGGTGCCGCAGACGCGCTCGGCGGCATCCGGCATTCCTTCGAGAGCTTGGTGTAGTAGGGAGCTCTGCAGGGGCGTTAGCTGCTCCTTAGCAACGAGGGAGGTCGTGTTGGTCATAGAGGAACCGCCGCGGAAGCTTCTCATCATCGAGCCTTCGTGGGGACGTGGAGCACGCCCGAGACCGCTTGGAGCGAGGTGTTGGTCGTGCCTACAAGTCCTTCCGGGAGATCCTCGCCATCGGTCACGCCCTTCTTGCTCGTGCGACGGTGAAGGGAGCTTCGGGGCGTCCGTTTTGATGCTTTTTAGAACCGGTGAGCCTCGCGGGCATACGGTCGAACGCCCTCGGGGCGTCGCGGCTTGGCGTAGGCGTGGGCACGGCTTGGCATGGACGCGGGCACATCTCATGTGGGTGAGCCCTCGGTGTGACCCGGCGTGGCGAGGGCTCGAGCAGGGCGCGGGCGTGAGCACGGCACGACGCGGTGCGAGCGTGGGCGCGGCCGGGGCGTGACCGTGGCGCGGCAAGGCAGGACCACGGCGCGGCGCGAGCACAGCACGGCGTGGACGCGGCGGGGCGTGACGCGGGGCAGGCACGGCGCGGCACGGACGCGGTTACGGCATGCGTGCGAGCGCGGGCGCGGACGCAGGTATGGCACGGCGTAAGCAAGGCATGCGCGGGGGCGTGGCGATTTCGTCGAACGCTTGGAGGGCACAAGCGGCGGTCCGCCCTGTCTTCCCTCCTTCAGTTGGCCCGAAGAGCGAGAGGGCCGGTGGCCTTAGGAGCTTCGACCTCCCTTTTTTCGCGCAGATGGGCCGAAGAGTGAGTGGGCCGGCGGCCCTAGGAGCTTCAGCCTCTCTTTCTTTTTCTTGCTGCAGCGACGCGGGCTGGGGGCTCCGGCCCAAGGAGCTTGTTTCCTTTGCTTTGTTCATTCCTTTCGCAATTTTACCACACTTTGCTAATTCTTGGCGGATCTTTTTGCAGGTGAGATGGCGGGACTTGATGTCGAGCATCCGGCGGGTGAGCCATCGGGGGGGTCTTCCAAGGGGTCCACGGCGTATCTTGCAGCAAACCGTCCGTCGCGGAAGAAGAAGGTCTCTTTCCGTCCTCGTGGCGGTCCTCCCCCAGTTCCGACGGCGCCGTTGGATGGCGGAGGTTGGGCACATGACTACCTCCTTCCTTCTTCGATGAGCCCCGAGGATCTCGCCCAGCTGGAGGAGGCGGGATACTTTCCCAAGGGGGACGGTATCTTGCCCGATAGCGAGGAGGTTAGGCTTGACCAGCGGCGGCGTCCGGGATGCATCGTGGCATTCTCGGTTTGGTTTCATGCCGGCTTGTGTGTGCCCGTTCACGCCTTCTTGATGGAGTTCCTAGAGACATACGGCATCGAGTTGGCCTAGCTTCACCCATCGACGATCGTGAGGTTGAACATCTTCAAGTGGCTGTGTGAGACGGCGCTTCACGAGGAGCCTTCGATGAAGCTTCTGCTGTTCTACTTCACTGTGGAGGTGAGGGAGTTGCTCACTCCGGATGGCTTTGTTCCGGCTTTGGGGACGACTTCCTACTCATGCCAGGGAAGAGTACGGAGGTGAGGAAGTTGTTTGTCAAGTGGGAGTCCTAGTGGTTTCTCCTTCGGGCCTCGAGGGCCCGTCTTCGACACACGGGTGATCTTCATCGGCACTCTGGGGCAGGAGGCCTCAGGGAGGTGCCTTACCCTGGCGAGCCTCGGTCGGCCGACCTCTGGAAGGTGGCCAAGATCAAGGAGGTGTCCGCCGAGAGGAGCTTTCATGACCTCATGGAGGAGATGGTGATGGCGGGGCTCTTTATGATGAGGAGTCGTCCGAGGTCCGAGATGGGGATCCCTCGATCTTTCCGTCCTCCATAGCTTGTCACCGCTCGTGAGTGCCACTCCTCTTCCCTTTGCACTTCAATTGTTTTTCCCTTGCGGAGGTACTTAACAATTTTGGCTTGTCTTTTTTCAGCGACGTTTTCCGAGAAGAGGGCGGCGTTGTGGGCCGCGCAGCTGATAGGTCCGTACGGCGGGCTGGAGCATCGCGACTATGAGACCAAGATCAGTGGTGGGGGATGCCACAACATCATCGTGAAGTGCTTCGGAAAGATGGTGCCGATGCGACAGGACCCGAAGCTTGGTCGCCTTCTCCGAGTGGGCGATCGCTACTCCCTCTTGGCGACGTCGTCGATGTTGGCGGTGGGGTCCAAGTTGCGGGACTCTTGCGGGAAGGTGAAGGCAGGAACGGCGGTGTTGGGCCTGGTGGTGCCTGTCGCGCTGGTCCCCAAGGTGCCTCGTCCGTTGAGTGGATGCAAGAGGAAAGCTCCCCCGACTCCTTCTCCTTCTCTTGACAATGCCCCGTCAGATTCGACGGATCCCGTCGTGGTTGAGTCGAGGTCCCCCCTGAGAGTGACCTTGGATCTGCACATGAAGGGGAAGATTGGACTTGAGCAAGTTCTTCCTCCTTCAAGCCACGAGGTTGAGGCTTTCACTCGCGAGACGGGGCTTCGGCTTCAGAGCAACTCAATGGTGGAGTTGTCGACCGGAGCCAGCGGTGCGGGCGTCCAGGTGTTCTCCATTGGTCGCGAGCGTCCCGAGGAGGATGCTCCTACCTCGGGTGAGTGCCCTTCAATTTGGTCATGTCGTTCTTTTTCTGAAGATTTTGACATGATCTCCTTGGTTTGTTTTCAGGTGCGAGGGTCGCGGAGCCCGGGGTTCTTGAGGGTGAGCCCCCGACTCAAGCGAGGGACGGAGCACTTCTGATGACCGAGGATGGAGCAAGAGACCCTCTCGTGACATTGGAGCTGGTGAGCATCCATGACATGTCTCTCTTGGTCCTTCGGGTTTGCTTTGTGCTAACTCCATCTTCTTTGTAGGTGAGGGGTTTAGTCGAGGCCATGGGTGCCCTTCCTGCCCTAAAGACTCAGGTGGGGCCGCTTTCTGCTGCTTTGGACGTGGAGATGTCCAAGTCTACCCTTGTCTTGAGCGAGGTGGCTTCGAAGAGGGTGCGGCGCGAGGCCGTGGAGGCTGAGCTTTCCCATATTTCGGTGGAGCTTGCGGCGGTGGAGACCAGGGCTCGACTTGCTGAGGAGCGCCAGAAGAACGAGATCGCGAGGACCCGTCGAGTTGAGGAGGAATTGGTGGTGGCCAACCTTGATAGGGAGCACGCCCGTGCGGAGGCTGCTTCCCTCAAGGTGGAGTTGGCGGCAGCGGGGGACGGCCAGATGCTTGCTCCTCGTGCTCGCCCTCCTCCAGATCGTCACCCCGAGGTGGTCTCGCTTTTACTTGCTCAGGCCACCGAGATTCGGGAGACGATGATTTGCTTGAGGAGTGTTTCCCAGCCGGATATTCCTCCGTGTTGTACGGTGGATGAGGTGAGCAGGGTGCTTACTTCCCAGGTGGAGCTCATCGAGCCTACTGTGAGGATGTGCCTCATGAGTACGGGTGCTCGACTTGTTTCGTCGGCGGTTCGGCAGTCTTGGACGGCTGTGCCGGGATGAGCGGACTCGAGGGTGAGATGCCTCCTGGCGCAAAGAAGTTTCTGGCGGACCAGGGTGCTCCTCTTCGCGCTCAGGCTCGACGCTTCGTGCGTAGCCTGGAGCCTGCTCTTCAGGAGGGTGACGGTGAGGCGTGAGCCTCGTCGCCCTTGGAGGTGGTGACGTTCCTCAGCTGCTTACTTATGCGATGTTGCATATCCCCACTCGACTTAGCCTCATGGTTAGCATGTTTAGGCTTTTGGTCGTAGAGGTTGTAAGACAACTTTTTTGTTGTGTTTCATGCTTCACTATGTAGTCAACATTATCGGAAATGTTAACTTAGCTCAGCATGTATTTCCCATGTTTCACCATGTAGTCGACATTATCTGAAATATTAACATGGCTCAACATGTGTTTCTTGGAGTACTATATTTCCTTCTTGTGAAGTACTATATTTCCTCAGTTTATACAGCTCGCGATCGTTCGCTATGATTACACTTTTGTGTTATCCATTGCTATCGCCGTTGGGATACGACTTGGCTTCGGCGCCTAGGCCATGGTTATGAGCCATGGGTCCTAGTACCCTTGTGAGGGTCGCTATCGATATGCCGGTATTGATCCGGAAACTTTGACCTACCGTTCGGGAAATTTCATGCGGAATTTTCCCTCTTCGGACTTCAAGAAGCTATGCTTTCCCACGATTATTATGGAGACTTAACCCGGTTACTATCATGCAGGCCTGTGCGCGACGTCTCGCATACGGGTAGCATGGTTCTCCGAGGTAAGTAAGCTCATGCATAACTCGCTTATTTACGGTTCCCCTTAAATGCGTTTTAAGGAGCTTCCGGCCCTCGGGGGACTTGGTTCTACTTGGTGGATGGCATCTAGGCACGCTAGGATCCACCAAGGAACGAGTCGCTAGTAGCGACCTATGTCCGTGGACATTTTTAGAGGACGCTCAGGCCAACGGAGGCCTTTCCGCATTCCTTGGTGAGCGGCATAGGGGCAGCGGCTCTTTTACGATGATGAGTCTTGTGAGTGTCTCGTGTCACTCTTAATTTTTCCTCAAAGATTTGCTTTATTGATCCTTACTTTCTTGTCTTAAGGTATGGCGTGATGGGCACTTACAAGCCTTGTGTAGACGTGGCCTCGTTGGCGCTTACGATCCCTCGAAGTTTCGTAGGGAAAAGGCCGGTTGGGCGTTGATAGTCTCCTTTTGGGAGCGGCAAGGATTGCCCTTGAAGTTCCTCCTTAGGCGTAGAAACGCTGGAGTTTGTTGCCGTTCCAGGTATGGACAAGGTTTTGCCCTTCCATATTTTCGAGGTGGTATACACCATTTCCCAATACTGCGGCGATGCGGTATGGTCCTTCCCATTTAGGGTCGAGTTTGCGCTGGAGTTTTGGGTCGACGTTCTTTTTTAGCACGAGATCTCCTTGGGAGAAGGCTCGTTCCCGCACCCTTGTGTTGTAGAAGCTTGCGGCTCTTTGCTCGTAAACGGCGTGCCTCATGAGGGCTTTGTCACGAACTTCTTCCACAAGATCGATGGCCGTCTTGTGATGCTCTTCATTTTTTATGAAGACAAGTGGTGTGGCTTTTTGGAGCCTTTCGACCTGCGGTGAACGGAACTCAACCTCGGCAGGAAGAACTGCTTCGGCACCAAACACCAAAGAGAATGGTGTTCAGCCCGTGGAACGGCTTACGGAGGTGCGTATGCCCCAAATCATGCTAGCGAGTTCATCTCCCCATGCTCCTCTTGCTTTGCTAACGGTGTGCTCTATCCTTTGGCGGAGTCCTTGGAGAATTAGTCCATTTGCCCTTTTGCTCTTGGGGTAAGCTACGGATGTGAAGTGCAGCTTGATCTCAAGGCATTCACAGAATTTGATGAATTCCGCACAGTCGAACTGTTTACCGTTGTCCACGGTTAGCTCTCGTGGGACGCCATATCGGCATATGATGTTTTCACAAAAAAAATTCTGAACAACCTGTGACGTGATCTTGCCAAGCGGCGCTGCTTCTATCCATTTGGAGAAGTAATCAATCGTCACCACGAGGTACTTGCAGCCCCACTTGCATGCGGGGAAAGGCCCGAGAAGGTCCATTCTCCAGCGTGCAAATGGCCATGTCATTGGGATATTCTTCAAGGAAGTCACGGGCGCATGGATTGACTTAGCCATTTTTTGGCAAGCTTCGCATTTCTGCAATATGGTGATTGCGTTCTGCAGCATGGTAGGCCAATAGAATCCCTGACGCAAGGCTTTTGCCGCGGTGGTTCTTGACGCAAGATGGTGGCCGCATATTCCTGAATGGATTTCTAGGAGGAGCTCGGCTCCCCGGTCAGGAGTTATGCACTTAAGTAACGCGGCCGCTCCTTTCTTGTATAGGATGCCATTGAGGAGGACAAACATCTTGGCTTTTGCGAGTAGAGTTTTGGTGCTCGGGCCTTCCGCTTCTTCATCCACCTGGTCTTTGAAGCTTCATCAAGGGCGTCGGCTTCTTCCTTTATGGATGGGGCGCGAATTACTTCGAAGAATGCACCGGGTGGCAGCGGTTCTTTGGAACCGGCCGTTCGGACTAACCTGTCGGCCAGGTGATTTTCTCCCCGTGGAATGCGTCGCGCCTCCATGCCCAGGAAATACCGTTCTATCTTGTGAACTTCTTCGATATACTTTTTCATCCTTTCATCAAGGAATTGATATGACTTGTCCATTTGGTTTATCAACAGTTGGGAGTCTCCTTGGATGAGAAGGCGTCGAACTCCCATGGCCTTGGCCAGTCGAAGTCCGAGAAGGAGCGCCTCATATTCTGCCATGTTGTTGGTGGCATCAAAGTCAAGGTGGGCGGCATACTCCAAAATTTTGCCTTCGGGGCTGATGAGCACGACTCCAGCCCCCGCACCGTCGAGGCGCTTGGAGACATCAAACCTCATTATCCTATGTGGTTCAGGGGGCTCGGTCTTGGAAGTGATTTCTTCGGGCGGGGCTAGTGGAGCGTGCCACTCGGCCACAAAGTCAGCCAGGACTTGGGATTTTATGGACGTTCTTGCTGTGAGTTCCAACGAGAAAGGGGCCAATTCCGTTGCCCATTTGGCGATTCTTCCGGTGGCCTCCTTATTACCAAAGACTTGGGATTTTATGGACGTTCTCGCTGTGAGTTCCACCGAGAAAGGGCCAATTCCGTTGCCCATTTGGCGATTCTTCCGGTGGCCTCCTTATTAGCGTATATCTCCTCATTGTAACCGACTTGGACTCTACCTAAGACCTGAGTTCCTACATATATAAAGGACCAGGAGGAGGAGCTAAGGAGACAACCCCAACTTAGATACAAGTTGCCTAGACACACTCGACGACTCGATGCATCTAGACTCTGCGGCACCCCATTGTAATGGACTCATCAATACAGATCCGACAAGCAGGACGTAGGGGTATTACCTCATCGAGGGCCCTGAACCAGGGTAAATCGTGTCCCCCATGTCCTTATTAGCCGACGAGTTCGCCAACACACACTCCTCTTTCCTTGATACAAGTCCATCAATATGGACATTGTCGAAGTTACATCTTCGTCATTGGCGCCGTCTATGGGAAAGAAGTGTGTTGGAAACATGACCTCGGCGGTTTCAAATTCTTCAAGCCCGTCGTTGACTCAGGCGGAGTCGATGACCTTCGGGTCCTTTCACTTTACCGCTCACCCTCCCGCCAGCCGCGCGGTATTCAACGCGCTTGATACTGGCGTGGATCTCGTGTTCGGGGAGTTCCATCTCCGAGCCGACCGAACTGGCATCCTTCGACTACCAGATCTAACTGCTCCAACTCGGAAGAAGACGCTTCTTCTTTCACCTTCAGGTAGGATCCCGCTGACGGATCTGACGGAGCCACTCGGAGGGAAAGACTCCCCCGAGACTCCCTCCGGGATCGAAGCCTACTCGCCTTGTCACGCAGAAAGCCCCGTTCCAAGCGACGCTCGCGACTGCCTGGAACAAGAAGGTTGTCATGACAGTAGCAATCCTGCGCCCGAGTGCACCATCGCCCAAGTCTTCATGACAAATCCTGTAACCTCAACTCCTCCGATTGCGGATATGATTGTAAATCCGCAAGGTAGTCATCCAGCAGTGGAGAAGTCGCGGGTTCAAGCAGCCCTTGACTCGGGAGTTCTCATGGATGACCCAACTCCTGCAGAGTTGGAATTATATGCGAACTCCTTGGCCAAGAACTGCTTCAACTTGGTCAAAGAAAAAGAAGAGTTTGTTAAGCAACAAAAGCTCGAAGCTGACAAACTTAAGAAGATAGAGGAGGAACTTCAAGCTTCCATAAAGGCTCGGCCGGAGTCATCCGACACCTTGGGCAGAACACATCGTGGGTCTTGTATCCATAAACTACCCGAGGAAGACAGAACACATGCGGTTCGTGATCTCTCCTCAAGCTTCCTGTCAGCAGATAATCGCAACGAGGCGACACTTGGGATTACTGAAGAGGCACTCCGCACTACGAGTATTCGTCTACAGTCAATCCCACTACCCAACAACGACCCGCGCTAGCGCGTCCGCGAGCAAATCCTTAAGGGATTAGCTAAAGCGGGAGCTTTGTGTATCAAGCAAAACTTGACCGCCTTGCCTCATAAGGACGGCGAGCCTCAGCATAATCGCCGATTGCCTGACTCGGGTCAAAACAAGCACAGGCAAAACCTTCACAGAAGGAGTCAATCTCCTCGTCGAGCTGATAGCCGCTTGGCCGGCCGCAGAGAGGACTCTCTTGAATCAGGCCACGAAGCGTGTGGAGCGCCATGCTTCAGTCGTCGGATTCGCCGAACCAAGATGCCAAGAAATTTCAAGCCACCTTCTGACTTAGTCAAGTATGATGAAATGCAGGAGCCCAGAACCTGGTTGGAGGACTACCTCATCGGGGTTCGGTGCCAAGGTGGAACTTGAACCACCGCTATGCAGTATCTTCAACTACAGCTCAGGGGTCCGGCTCGCACTTAGTTAAATAGCTTGCGCGACGATGAGCTCTCTTCGTGGGACGAGCTGGCACAAGGTTTCACACGGAATTTCAAAGCCACGTATAAGCGACCAGTCTCTCTCGAACAACTCCGGTCGTGCGTTCAGTGCGAGGTAGAGTCTATCCGCTCCTATATCCAGCGATGGACCAACTCGAAGCACGCCTTCGAAGAAATCTCAGATGAAAGCGCCATAGACGCATTCAAATGAGGCCTTCATCGAGTCGAGCTGAAAGAAGAATTAGGTCGCGTTCAACCCTCCACCATCGAATATCTGATGGAAATCGCCAACCGATGGGTGGATGGAGAAGACTCAGTCCGCAATGAACGAGATCGATCCCCAACTAACAACGCAGATCATGCCTTCGGGAGACGAAGGAAACGAAAGGATCGCCTGATTTCATCGCAGCCACTTCCTACTCGGAGGGTGACCGCAGCGGCCAAATCCGCGAGTCTAAACCTTAGTGGCGACGCAGGGAAGGGCAACCTACGCTCTATCAGTAGTTGATGGCTTCTTGCCCGTTCCATGTCTACAAAGACGAACAGGGCAACATCAAGCCTAGCCATCCCTTGAGGGAGTGCAGACGATTCAAGGAGTTACACCACGAGCTCACCAGAGCACAACAGACAAACTCACAAATGAGTCATCCCCATCACCTCGGCAATAGGGCCATCATGACGACATTAGCGACTCCAGTCATGGGAAACTCATCGGCTCATCTACTACAGGCTAACCTGGTCGAGGTAATGAAACACTCTTCGGGGGAAACACTTGCTGCTGTCGAGTCGTATCCATCACCAGCAGGGCAAGTCTGCATGATTCAGAAGAGCAGGCCAACGAACAGGGTTCAGAAGTTAATAACCCGACAAGTACATATGGCCGTGGCCACGCCACCAGCAGCGCCACAGTACCTTGATTGGTCTGAAACGCAAATCAGTTACTCTCGAGAAGATCACCCTCCTAGGGTCCCACGACCCGGACACGCTGCCCTGGTGCTCGAAGCCCAGATCGGTGGGTACATGATGAACAAAGTATTTGTCGATGGCGGAAGTGGTCTCAATCTAATTTATGCTGACACCGTCCATGGGATGAACCATTCTGTGACAAAGCTTCCTGCAACGGATACAACCTTCCACGACATAATACCGGACAAAGCAGCCATGCCACTTGGAAGAATCATCCTAGGCGTCGTATTTGGCTCACCCGACAATTTTCGGCATGAAAAGCTTGACTTCGAGGTAGTCGACTGGCCTTCATAGTACCACGTGGTACTAAGCCGAGTCGCGCTGGCTCGCTTCATGGCGGTCCCGCATTATGCTTATCTCAAGCTCAAAATGCCAGGGCCCAACGGCGTGATCACCGTTTCAGGAAATTTCATGCGATCAGACATCTGCGAGAAAGAATTCCACACAATTTTTGAATCCTTCGACATGCGTGAAGAGTTCGACCAACTACAGCGTCAACTGGCTTAGAGCAAACACCAATCTCCAAGAAACCGGCTAATTAGCCCGAGTTTAACAAGCAAGCGGACACTAAGGAGGTTCAGGTCCATCCGACCGACTCTAGCAAAATCGTTGTAATATCTACAAGCCTTGCTCATGCGCAGGAAAGCACGCTCATCGAATTCCTCCGTGAGCGTTGGGAAATCTTTGCCCGGGTGCCAGCTGACATGCCTGGAACTCCCTGGGAATTAGCAGAGCACGCTCTTAAAAGTGGACGAGAATGCAAAGCCGGTGCGACAACCCATGCGGCGTTTATCGGAGCCAAAGCGCAAAGCCATCGGGGAGGAAGTTAAACGACTCCTCGAAGCTAAATTCATCAGGGAGATAAAACAAGCGACATGGGTAGCAAACCCCGTCCTTGTCCCCAAGAAGAATACCACAGTGATGCATATGTGTGTCGACTTCACATCGCTTAACAAGCACTGCCCAAAGTGTAACATCCCAAAAATTCAAAGCATTGCATCCATGAGCATCATGCCACAATTGCATATTTGAATCAAATTTGAATTCCAAAAAGGCTTTAAAAGGGTTTTATTCCATTTTTAAAACCAAGTTATTCACCCATTTGAGCTTTGGATCTTTAAACCAATAGGGTTTAACTACAGAAGGGGTTTATTGCATAAATAAGCTATCCCATAATTTTTGGTATTTATTTGGAGTTGAAAAACTATTTTTTTTAAATAGTTATATAGCCCTAAAGGCATTTATAAGGCAAATGTATTTTTATATATTTTATTTCGAAGAGAAATTAGTCCCAAAAGTTGAATCATATTATAATATGATTTTACAAATTTTCTGGAATTTATTTGGATCAATTTGGAGTTCAAAATCAAAAGTTAGAAGGGATTTACAGAAAAAGAAAAAGAGAAAAGGCTAAGAGGAAAAAAAAGAGAAACGGATCGGCCCGGCCGAATTGGGCCGGATTGGCCAATTCCCCCTCGCGCGCCCGAGCCAGCCCAGCCGCCCGCCCACACGCGCGCTGAGCCCTTGACAGGCGGGGCCGCAGGGAAAGCCCCCGCCCGTCACGGCGTGACGCCCGCGCGCTTGTCTTGGCGCCGTCACCAGGATCCGCCGGTCCCGTGCCCCCTGAAGCTTTCCAAGCGTGGCCCTAAAAAGCCCGAGCTTCCCCGCTTCTTTTCCCCCTGCTCTCTCCCTCGCTTGCACCCCCAGGCTGCCGGAATTCGCCGCCGAAGCACGCTGCCGCCGCCGCCGTCCTTCGCCTCGGGTTGACACGCCGGTAAGCCAAGTTGCCCGAGCCCTCAAATTTCTTGATCCCCTTGATCTTGCGCACGTTTTGACGCGCTCGGTTTTGTGTTTGGTGCCTCGTAGCCGCCGGAACGCCGTCAGCTCATCGTCGTCCTAGCCATGCACTTCGTCGCCCCTGGAGCAAACGGACCGCGTCACCCTCTCCGCCTCATCGTGCCACCCCAGCCAGACCCTTCCCCGATGACTGGAGACCGCCGGAGAGCCGCCCGCCGCCCCGCCCACACCGTGCTGTCGCCGGAAGCCCCCGTCGGAACCCTAGCGCCGCCACAGTGAGCCCATGTTCAATCTCAGCCGTCCATTCTTCATCCACGGTTGAGATTAGATCTCACGTTTTCTTTTAAGCGAACCGGTACGCGCCAATGAGGAGCTGACACATGGCATTGATTTATAAAAACGAAAATGTAATTTTTAATCCCGGAATTGATTTAAATGGCACTTTAGCAGAAAAGCCCCTGTAACTTCAAACACTTATATCTTTTAAACCCTTTGGCCAAATTTGACAAATTTTACCTTTCTGGAAAGCTCTTGACCTGTAGATTCTTTTGGCATATTTTAAATTCAAATTTTAATAACATAACCATAGTCGATTTACAGAAAAGCTTTTAATGCCACTTAATTCATATCTTTTTATTTAGTGGTCCTTTTTAACTGAAACCAGTGCCCAAAAATTTGTTTTATTATCCTCTGTCCGTTGGGACAGAGAAATAAATATTTTGAATTAAAATAATTGGCTGGTGGCAATAAAACCTTAATTAGGGTTTTAATCCCTTGTTTTTGTATTTTGTTTTTAAAACTAATGCAATAATTTTAATTGCTAATGCTTTGGACCAGTTGATCACCCAAATAAAATCAACCCAATCATGTCATATGTCTTGCATTGCATCATGGCATATATATCTCTTTTTGATTGTATTGTATGTTTATGTATGCATTGTTTGTATTCGTTTAGTTTTCTCGGAGAGCGAGCTGTGTGATTGCGAAGAGTGCTTGAATACAACCTGCTATCAAGACAAGTTCACTTTGACCATCATCCTACTATTTTATTATGCACTAGATTTAATTAGTTGCATTGTTAGGATTATTATTGTATCTATGCTAGCTATGATTTCTCCTAGTAGTATAGGATACCCTTGCCATGTCCTCAATACCAATTGCCAACGTAGTGGTAAATGATGCTATGATATTATATGATGGTGGTATTATTACAATGTGAGGTTATTGAAGTAAAGTATGGTTTTTCTAGTGTATGGCAAAACAAGTAATTTAATGAACCGTCCTGGGTGGGCTGCTTTGAGTATTTGAGATGTATGCGACATCAGGTCCATTTCTATGGGTCCATTTCTATGAGTCGTTTCGCCATGTCTATGGGAGCGCCTACGTCACAAATGTGGGATGTCACCCGGGGTAACCAGAGACTGGACTAGTTTCCTATTTAGTAGCTTCTAGTACAACCACATGGTATTATGGGCTCTGCCAGGATGGATGTAAGAAATATGAACCTGGATCCGAGGTGACATCGGTATGTAGCAGTGTAGGTTGGAACGCGTCCCTCAGGTGGTCTGGAGGAATATGTTCTGAAAATTCCTGTAATCGATGCCGTTGCTACTCTACCCAGAGGATAGCAAGGGATTAACACGTCGCTTTCTTGTGGGTGAAGTGTACCACCTCTCGAGAGTGTCAAACTAAGTACTTAGCCGTGTCTCCGGTTACGGACAATTATGAGCGAGTAGATTTGGGGGCTGTAAGGAAGGTCTCACTCATTCCAATTTCCTAATAAAATGAATGGTTTGAACTGGGTAGGAGCATTGATGTGTCTACTCAATGTGCTTAGGTTAATAGGAGCATGGGTGTTTCTACCCTGTGTCCAATAGTGTAACATCCCAAAATTTCAAACTTTTACATGAGCATTGCATCATTAAGTATCATGCCACAATTGCATGTTTGAATTCAACTTTGAATCACAAAAGGCTTTAAAAGATTTTGTTTACACCTATTTGAGCTTTCGACCTTCAAACCATTAAGGTTTATATATAAAAGGGGTTTATTGCACATATGAGCTATCCCATAATTTTTGGGTAATTCTTTGGAGTTGAAAAAGTATTTTATTTAAATAGATATGTTGCCCTAAAGCCATTTATAGGGCAAATGTATTTTTATATATTTTATTTTGAAGAGAAACTACTCCCATAAGTTGTCTCATGGTAGAACATGATTTTACAAATTTTCTGGAATTTATTTGGACCAATTTGGAGTTCAAAATCAAAAGATATCAAAGGAATAAGAAAAACAGGAAAAGAAAAGGGAAAAAAAAAGGGGGAGGAACGGACCGGCCCGGCCGAATTGGGCCGAACCGGCCCAACTCCCTCGCGCGCGCCGCAGTCCTGCCGGCCCAGCCGCTCGCTCGCGCCGCGCCGCACCTGCTGACAGGTGGGGCCCACCTGTCAGGGGCTTCTTCCCCGGAAGGAAAGCCCCGCGTCCGCCGCGCGCCTTCCTTTCTCGCCGCCACGCGCTCACCGCCGGATTCCCCTCGCTCCGTCCCTTAATCCTCGAGCCCGAGCGCGTCCATAAATAGCCCATGCCCTCCTCTCTTCTTCCCCCTTGCTTCCCCAGCCAATCGCGCCGCCAGGCCGCCCCGATTTCTCGCCGGAGTCCGACCCCGCCGCCGTCGTTTTCTCTCTCGCCGACAAAGTCTGGTGAGCCTTCCTCGAAGCTGTCCCTCTCTCTCTTCTTCTCTCTCCCTCGCGGTCAAGATGACGCGCTTCTTTTTTTCTTTTCGTGCGCTGCAGCTCCCCGCCGATGACACCCGAGGCCGCGCCGCCGTCCGCCGCCCGCGCCGCCCGCCCGTCTTCGTCCTAGGCACCGACCCCACCGTCCCCGCGCGCCGCCGACCGCGCCCCCGTCTCCGCTGTGCCGCGCCGCCCTCACCCTCGCTTCCCCGTCGCGCCCACGTCGCCGGAACACTCCCGCGCCGCCCTGCCCGTGCCGCGCCGCCACCGGACGCCGTCCGCCGAAACCCTAACGGCCTGAGGTGAGCCCGATGCCCCCGGGCCGTTGGATCTCAATCAACGGTCCGGATTAGATCTTAGATTTTATTTTAAACGAACCGGTATGCGCAAATCAGGAGATGACACGTGTCACAGCGTAAATAAAATGAAAATCTAATTTTTAATCCTCCGGAATAATTAAATGGCATTTTGCAGATAGGCCCCTGTAACTTCAAATGATCATAACTTTAAATCTGTTTGGCCAAATTTAATGATCCACACCTTTTTGGAATCCTTAGGAAGTGTAGAATCTTTTGGCACTGTCTGAATTCAAATTTGAATATTTTAATCACATTCAAATTACAGATTAGGGTTTTATGCCATTTAAATCATAATTAATTATTCAGAAGTCCTTTTTGAATGAAACCAGTGCCCAAATTTTTTTTTTAATGTCCTCTGTCAAATGGGACAGAGAAATAAATATTTTGAATTAAATTGCTTTGCAGATGCAAATAAAACCTCATTTTAGGGTTTAAACCCTAGCTTTTGCTTTTTGTTTAAAACCCTAATTACATGTGCTTAATTCTCAAGGCATTGGATCAGTAGATCACCAAAATAAAATAAACCAAACTCATGTCACATGTTTGGCATTGCATCATGACATACATATTCTTTTGCTTGTATGGTGTGTTTATGTATGTGTTGATTGTATAGTTTTCTCGGAGAGCGAACGGTGTGATTGCGAAGAGTGTTTGAATACCAACTACTATCAAGGCAAGTTCACTTTGACCATCATCTCATTATTTTATTATGCACTAGATTTTTATTAGTTGCATTGTTAGGATTTTTACTGTATCTATGCTAGCTATGATCTGTCCTAGTAGTATAAGATACCCTTGCCATTTCCTAACAACCAATTGCCGTCGTAGTAGTAAATTCCTATGCTATGATAATAAATGAGGGCGGTATTATTACAATGTGATAGTATTGAATTACAATATAGTTTTCCTAGTGTATGGCAAAACAAGTAATTCAATGAACTGTCCTGGGTGGGCTGCTTTGAGGAAGTGGAGATGTATGCGGCGTTAGGTCCATTTCTATGAGTCGTCTCGCCATTTCTACGGGAGCGCCTGCGTTGCAACCGAGGAATGCCACCCGGGGTAACCAAAGACTGGACTAGTTTCCTGTTTAGTAGCTTCCAGTACAACCACATGGTATTATGGGCTCTGCCAGGATGGATGTAAGAAATATGAACCCGGATCCGAGGTGACATCGGTATGTAGCAGTGTAGGTGGGGGCGCGTCCCTCAGGTGGTCTAGGGGATTATGTTCTGAAAATTCATGTAGTCGATGCCGTTGCTACTCTACCCTGAGGACAGCAAGGGATTAACACGCCGATTTCTTGTGGGTAAAGTGTACCACCTCTCGAGAGTGTCAAACTAAGTACTTAGCCGTGTCCCCGGTTACGGACAATTATGAGCAACTAGATATTGGGCTGTAAGGAAGGTCTCACTCACTCCAATTTCCAAATAAAATGAATGGTTTGAACTGGGTAGGAGCATTGATGTTTCTACTCAATGTGCCTAGGTTAATAGGAGCATGTGTGTTTCTACCCCGTGTCCAATAGAATTCAAAACTATTTGTTTAAAAATGATAGGATTGAACAATGATGCTTTTATGCAAATAGCCAAACCCCACCTAGCCAAATACTACATATACTTGATAAGATCTGTTATATCTCCGGTGAACTTGCCAATACATTCAAATGTATTGACCACATAGTGGCTGCTATTAACAATGTAGGTGGATCCGACGATGAGTGAGGTTCGTCGTTTTGTTGTGGGTCATGTGCTTACATTCCAACATATTCTCACCTTGGAGTAGTGTGGCCCTTATGTTCTACCATTTTCCGCTGCAGTATTTTGAAACATTGTTTTATGATGTTGAAACAGTTTTTGTTTTATGCTGGCCCAATAGGTCATGCGAGGTTGTAAGTACTATTTAAACTCTGGATGATGCGATGTAATAAAGTATTTTTGATCTTTGTTTTTGTAAACTTCATCATGGAACTGTGTGTGCTAGTGAGTCGATCCAGGGACTAGCACAGTAAGCATAGAGATCGAACCCTAGTAAGGGGGAGGATCGCTTCAAATAGAATTAAAACTATTTGTTTAAAAATGATAGGATTGAACAATGATGCTTTTATGCAAATAGCCAAACCCCTCTTAGCCAAATTATGCATGTACTTGGTAGGTCCTTTATAACTCTGGTGAACTTGTCAATACATTCAATGTATTGACCACGTAGTGGCTGCAATTAATAATGCAGGTGGATCCGACGATAAGTGAGGTTCGTCGTTGTCTTGTGGGTCATGTGCTTACATTCCAAGATGCTCTCACCTGGGAGTAGTTGTGGCCCTTATGTTCTACCCCTTTCCGCTGCAGTTTTGAAACAATGTTTTATCGTTTGAAACTCTATTTGTTATGCTGACCCAACAGGTCATGCGAGGTTGTAAGTACTATTTAAATTCTGGATGATGCGATGTAATAAAGTACTTTGACCTTTGTATCTGGATATTTCATCATGAAACTGTGTGTGCTAGTGAGTCGATCCAGGGACTAGCACAGTAAGCACAGAGATCGAACCCTGTACGGGGGCGGTCGCTTCACAAAGGATCACTTTCCTTTGCCCCGGATTGACTAGATCGTCGACTCGATCGCCGGCTGCGATTGACTGTCCTTTCTGGATGCCTACGAAGATGAAGAAAAGACAGCATTTGTCACTCCATATGAAGTTTTCTGTTACATAACAATGCCCTTCAGGCTCAAGAACGCAGGTGCCACCTATCAGCGCTGCATGCAGGCATGCCTTGAGCCTCAACTAGGGAACAACATCCAAGTCTATATCGATGATATAGTCATAAAGACGAAGAAGGAAGAAACGCTTCTCGACAATATACGGGAGATGTTCGACAATCTGGACAAGTACAAAATCAAGTTGAACCCAACCAAGTGCACCTTTGGAGTACCCGCCGGGCAACTCCTTGGATACTTTCTGTCGGCTCGAGGCATCGAGGCAAACCCGACAAAAATCAGAGCCATCCTAACCATGAAGGACCGACTAAAATTCATGAGCTCCGGCAGCTCACCAGTCGACTCGCGGCCTTGAGCCGATTCATCGGTAGGCTAGGCGAGAAAGCCTTGCCTTTCTACCACCTTCTGAAAAAGAAGAAAGACGACTTCGCATGGACGCCAGAGGCCAGTGCTGCCTTCACTGACTTGAAGCGCCTATTGTCAACCTCGCTGATCCTCGTCGCCCCACAGGAAGATGAGCAGCTCCTATTATACATCGCAGCCACCGCTCAGGTGGTCAGCACAGCGATTGTAGTTGAGCGAGACGAAGATGACAAGACCCACGGTGTTCAGCGCCCAGTCTATTACATCAGTGAGGTCCTCTCGCCTACAAAGCAAGGCTACCCACACTATCAAAAGCTTGCATATGGAGTCTTTCTGACAGCACGAAAGCTAAGACACTATTTCCAGCAACACACAGTTGTGGTTGTCAGTGAGGCTCCTCTCGACAACATTTTGAACAACTCCGAAGCGACGGGACGAGTCGCCGAGTGGGGAATCGAGCTCTCAGCTCGCAACATAACCTACGAATGGCGGAAGTCGATCAAGTCACAAGTGCTCCCTGATCATTGCCGCGTGGACAGAGGCTCAGACTCCGGGCCCACCCGACATGTCAAGCTCATGGACGATGTATTTCGATGGGTCGAAGCGACATGAAGGTGCAGGCGCGGGTGTCGTGCTTGTCTCACCCAAAGGTGATAGACTCCGCTACGTGCTTCAGATGCATTTTCCAAACCCTTCAAACAATGAAGCCGAGTACGAGGCCCTCCTGCATGGCATGCGCATGGCCAAAGCCTGCGGGGCCAGGAGACTCATGATATACGGCGACTCATACCTTGTCGTTCAACAAACGTTGAAGTCGTGTGACGCCATCTCCGATTCAATGATTGCTTATCGCGATCTCTACAACGTACTAGAAGGCTAGCTCGACGGATGCGAGCTGCGTCACATTGGCTGAAACAACAATGACGAAGCGGACAGTCTGGCCAACATTGGCTCGACTCGTTCCCCAATCCCGTCTGGAGTATTCCTAGAGATCATCCACTAGAGATCCATCAAAGAAAAGAGTACTTCGAGTCCCAAGAAGTCAACACCAATCGATGGTGAGCAAAAACCTCTCGACCCTGACTCACCGGATAGGGCTGGACATAAAGCTCAAAACTCGACAAGCTTAATGAACACTCGTTAGCTCGGCTCGTTTAAGCTCGTGCTCGTTTGCAAACGAACTGAACTGAGTTTTTTTTTCAACTCAATAGCACTAACGAGCCTAATGAACCGAGTACTGAGTTTCACGAGCTACTCGATAAGCTCAATAACAGAGCAGGTCGTCCAACGTCCAAGTCCAGCCCATCTAATCTCTTGGGCAGAAACGGGCAACCTCCTCAATTTCCTCCTCAATTCCCACCCTCGTCCTCTCCTATTCCAAATATATTGTTAATTTCCTAGTTCGATATAGTTTGGCTGCTCCTATACTTTTAATTGTGATGTTTTATATTGTTTGTTAAGTACTCAAGTTGTCTGAATTAAGTGCCAGACTGTTTGTGCGTCAGTGTGTGCCTAGTTGGCTTGCTATTTTGCTAAACAGTGTTGTGTTTATGCATTTGTGCAATTCTGCTAAAGCTGATCTGCTCCTATCCTATTACGCTTTGCTGTTGCATACTTGTATAAATTATGAAAATGTGATTCACTACTTCTAACATTTTGTCATCTAACGAGCTTTAACGAGCGCTCGCGAGGGCTCGCGAGCTTTTAACGAATCGAGTCAAACTTGAGTTTTAACTCGTTAAGCATAACGAGTTTAATGAGTCGAGCCTTAACGATCACGAGCCTCAATGAGTCGAGCCTTAACGAGCCGAGCTGCTCGATAGTCCACCCCTATCACCGGACGACCCTGCAGTCGCAACCGGTGAAGAGGAACCCGATGAGGTGCTCATGGTCGAGCCGACGTGGAGGCAACCTTTTCTTTCGTACATGATACGGCAGGAGCTACCCGCAGACATTGCTAAAGCATGTTGAATTGCTAGACGGTATAAAGCTTTTACCGTCATTGAAGGAGAGCTCTACAAACGAAGCATCTCTGGCGTCCTGCAACGGTGCATCCCACCCGAGGAAGGACATGTGATTTTGATCGACATACATCAGGGCACATGCGGTCACCATGCGAGCAGTCGTGCTATCGCGGGAAAGGCCTTTCGAGCCGGCTTCTACTGGTCGACGGCGATGCAAGACGCCGCCGACATCGTCACCCGATATACTCTGGACTGGCGGTTGACATGCCAATGGAAGATGCACTCGATGCGGTCGACAAAGCTCGAGATGTTGCGCTCGCACGAGTAGCTTTCTATCAACAGAGCCTGCGTAACTAGCACAACCGACGGCAGCGCACCCGCTCCTTCGTCGAAGGGGACCTCGTACTACTACTCAAGCAAAAGAGTCATCACAAGCTCCAATCGCCTTGGGAGGGGCCATACGTGGTCACCAAGGTGATTCCGGGAGGCGCTTACTATCTCAAAGATATGAAGACTGGAGTTGCATACAACAGGCCGTGGAACGTCGCACAACTGTGACGATTCTACGATTAAAATCTTTCAGCATTTTCTCCCCGTGCTTTTCCCTTACAACTTTTATTAGCATCCTTAGGTCACAATTGTTTTTTGTTTCCCTAATGTACTCCGGTACTCAATAAAGTTTTCAATAAATCTCTACACAGAGAACTCTCATTTACTTTTCTCCCCCCAAGCTTGCCGTAACATTTTACCGCAAGCCAAACAACGCTCGATTCGCAGCTCTGATCCATTCAAAAGGATGGGCCGAATGAATACCTGTCTTGGACGCACCCGACACTCGGGGGCTGCATCCAATCGACTCTATTTCATGTCTTGGACGCACCCGTCACTCGGGTGCTGCGTCCAATCCACTCTACTTCATGTCTTGGACGCACCCGACACTCGGGGCTGCGTCCAATCGACTCTAATGCCTATCTTGGACGCACCCGACATTCGGGGGCTGCGTCCAATCGACTCTACTTCAGGTCTTGGACGCACCCGACACTCGGGAGCTGCGTCCAATCGACTCTAATGCATGTCTTGGACGCCCCTGACACTCGGGGGCTGCGTCCAATCGACTCTACTTCATGTCTTGGACGCACCCGACACTCGGGGGCTGCGTCCAATCAACTCTAATACTTGTCTTGGATGCACATGACACTAGGAAACTGCAACCAGACACAAGTAAATAGAGTACTACCTGTGCGAATAAAGCTCACTTGGGTCCGCACCCGACTACTCATAGTCGACCACGGACCCGGGGGCTACTCCCATCGGGAGCGCTGGTCGCGCACCCGGTAAACGCCATTGGCGTTCCTGCACCCTTCAGACTCAGGGGAGGATAAAGGATCTCAGCATCACTCCTGCCGGGAATCTTCAAGGCAAAATTCACATTTAGATTCAAAAAGCTCTTTCTACAAGAACGACGCCAGGTCAAGATTCAATCTTTGAGTACATAACTTGAGTCCGGTCACCACTGCAAACAGTCGTCACCAGACTCGGGGGCTACTCCCACCGGGAGCGCTGGTCTCCCACCCGGTAGAATCTATACTTCTGCCATTTACTGAGGACTCGGCAGTAGACGTTGTCCCGCTATGAGATCTTCTTCCTTCCAGTAACGCCAGCCGATGATTCTCGACGCTTGTTCATAGAGAACATTGAAATGAGTTCGCAGATCGATTTCATCGCCCGGGTCACCAGGAGGCTCCGATATCGGCTAAGATCGAGTCGAGGGTACTGGACCCGCACAAACGCCAAGGCTATCTTCACCCCCCAGACGAGCAGACGGTACATCAGCTCCCGAAAGACGCTGTCTTGCCCAAGCTTTCGGGTCAGCTTGCTCAGCTCTTGGCGCACCTCCTCTAAGGGCCAGAATGCCTGATGAATAGCCTTCAAAGTCTCTAAGTGGGAGTCGAAGAAATTCTTGTTCTGATCTATGCGGTCTCGCGAAAGCATCAGGTCATGACCCCTCGCTCGATCATTCCAGATCCTGACGAGCGAGGGTTCAGGGCACTGTTTACCCGATCCTGCTCGGCTCGCGGGTCGGCCTGCACATCTGCAAATAACTCATGTTTGTAAAGCGAAAATCGAGAAGAAAAAGATCCAAGCGAAAAGGATGCAGTGGCTTACATTGAAGCTGCGAACTCAGCCCGCGAAGCTCCTCGAAGATAAACTCTTCCCGGGCGGCAGCCACTTTCAACTTGGTCTTGGCAATCTGCAACTCGCTCACGGCTCTCCGACACTCTATCGTCGAGTTTTTGGCCCGGGTTTCGGCTTCTTGGAGGCGTCGATGAAGGAACTCTATGAAGCGACCGCCCTTGTATAGGGTTCGATCTCTGTGCTTACTGTCCTAGTCCCTGGATCGACTCACTAGCACACACACAGTTCCAAGATGTAATAACATGATACAAAGTTCAAAGTACTTTATTACATCGCATCATCCAGAACTTAATTGTACTTACAAACTTGCATGACCCCTCGGGTCAGCATAACAAAATACTGTTTCAACATATCAAAATAGTGTTTCATAAACTTGCAGCGGAAAGGTAGAGCAAATGGGCCACAACTACTCCCAAAGGAGAGAGCATGTTGGAATGTAAGCACATGACCCAAAGAACATCGACGAACCTCACTCTTCCTCAGATTCACCTGCATTATTAATTGCAGTCACTACGTGGTCAATACATTGAATGTATTGGCAAGTTCACCTGGAAGTTATAACAAACCTAACAATGTACATGCAGTATATGGCAAGGTGGGGTTCGGCTATTTGCATAAAAGCAACAATGTTTCATCCTATCATATTTAACCAAATAGTTTTATCTCTATTGGACACGGGGTAGACACACCCATGCTCCTATTAACCTAGGCACATTGAGTAGACACATCAATGCTCCTACCCAAGTCCAAACCATACATTTTATTAAGAAATTGGAATGAGTGAGACCTTCCTTACAGCCTCCAAATCTAGTTGCTCATAATTGTCCGTAACCGGGGACACGGCCAAGTACTTAGTTTGACACTCTCGAGAGGTTGTACACTTTACCCATAAGAATTCAACGTGTTAATCCCTTACTGTCCTCAAGGTAGAGTAGCAACGGCATCGACTTCAAGAATTTTCAGAACATAATCCCCCGGACCACCTAAGGGACCCGCGCTCCCACCTGCACAGCTACCTCATTACAATCCCTCAGATCTGGGTTCATATCTTACTCCATCCAGCCAGAGTCCATATTAGCATGTGGTTGTACTGGAAGCTACTAAACAGGAAACTAGTCCAGTCTCCGGTTACCCCGGGTGGCATTCCACATTTGCGACGCAAGCGCTCCCTGAATCCACGGGGACTCGACTCAAAGGGACCCATAGAAATGGACCTGACGTTGCATAACATCTCGAATAATCAAAGTAGTCCACCCAGGACGGTTCATTGAATTACTTGTTTTGCCATACACTAGAAAGATCATACCTTACTCCATAATGACAATAATATCACATTGTAATAATACCACCCTCGTATAATAGCATAGCATAGCATTGGACTACCTACGATGGTAACTAGTGCAAAGGACATGGCAAGGGTATCCTATAATACTAGGAAATCATAGCTAGCATAGGTACAATAATAATCCTAACAATGCAACTAATAAAAACTAGTGCATAATAACATAATGGGATGATGGTCAAAGTGAACTTGCCTTGGTAGCAGTTGGTAATCAAGCACTCGTCACAGTCACAAGGTTCGCTCTCCGAGTAAACTAAAGTAAACAAGCATACACATACATAAACACACAACTCACATCACGACAAAAGAAAGTATGCTATGATGCAATGTAAAACATGTGACATGATAGGGTTGATTTTATTTGGGTGATCAACCAGATCATAAACCTGGTCCAAAGTATTAGCAATTAAAAATTAATGCAATAGGCTAAAAACAAAATACAAAAGAAAACAAGGGATTAAAACCCTAAAACAAGGTTTTATTGGCATCAGCCAAGTAATTTAATTTAAAAAAATTATTTCTCTGTCCCAATGGACAGAGGACAATAAAACAAATTTTTGGGCACTGGTTTCAATTAGGAAGCATTTCTAAATAAAAAGATATGATTTAAATGGCATTAAAAGCCTTTCTGTAAAATGACTGTGGTTAAGTTATTCAAATTTAAATTTAAACTATGTTAAAATATTCTAAAGGTCAAGAGCTTTCCAGAAAGGTAAAATTTATCAAATTTTTCCTAGTGGTTTAAAAGATATGAGCATTTGAAGTTCTAGGGGCTTTTCTGCAAAACTGTCATTTAATTTAAACCGGGATTAAGTTTTCATTTTAATAAGGGACACGTGTCGCGCTGTGATTGGCCGGTACCGGTTCAGTATTTAAAATAAAACGCAGTCGTTGGATCTCACTTAAACCGATCGGACGGCTGAGATCTAACCGTACCCCTTCGACTTAAAGGATCTAATCCTAACCGTTGATGAAGATCGGTCGGTTCGCGCGGGACGGGGCCGGTTCGGCCCAAAATGGCCGGGCCGGTCCAGTTTTCTCTTTTTTTTGTACTTTTCTTTTTTTCTTTTTCTGATTTCTTTGATATCTTTTGATTTTGAACTCCAAATTGATCCAAATAAATTCCAAAAAATTGTAAAATCATGTTATAACATGATTCAACTTTTGGGACTAACTTCCCTTCCAAATAAAATATATAAAAATACATTTGCCCTATAAATGTCTTTAGGGCTTTGTAACTATTTAAATAAAATAGTTTTTTCAACTCCAAATAAATATCCAAAAATTATGGGATAGCTTATTATGCAATAAACCCATTTTATAGATAAACCCTAATGGTCTAAAGATCCAAAGCTCAAATGGGTGAAATACTAGGGTTTTAAAATGAAATAAAACCTTTTCAAAGCCTTTTGTAATTCAAATTTTGATTCAAACATACAAATGTGGCATGATGCTCATGAATGCAATGCATATGAAAGAGTTTGAATTTTTGGGATGTTACAGACCTAACCCCCTTAAGATGGTCTTCTCAAAGATCATCTTCGCGTTCCCATGTGGCTTCCTCTTCCGTATGATGGTCCCACTGAACCTTGCAGAACTTGATAGTCTTGGACCGAGTATGTCTCTCAGCTGTATCCAAGATTCTGATCGGCTTCTCCTCATAGGTGAGATCACTTTGCAGCTGGACCTCTTCGAGCGGAATTGTATCCCTCAGTGTTGGCCATCCCGGGGTGACACTTCTTCAGTTGCGATACAAGGAAAACATTGTGGACGTTTGACAGTGCTTCCGGTAAGTCCAATTTGTAGGCCACTTCTCCTTGACGTGACAATATCTTGAAGGGTCCAATGAAACGGGGTGCTAGCTTTCCTTTTATTCCAAACCTCTTTACTCCGCGTATCGGTGAGACTCTAAGATACGCTCTATCTTCAGCCTCGTAGGTAACTTCCCTACGTTTGGAATCTGCGTAGCTCTTCTGCCATGACTGAGCTACCTTCAGTCTGTCTCGGATGAGCCTAACCTTTTTCTCGGCATCCTTTATCATATTCGGGCCGAATAGGCTACGATCTCCTACACCGTCCCATAACAATGGTGTTCTGCACTTCCTTCCATACAAAGCCTCAAACGGTGACATTCCTATGCTGGCTTGGAAGCTGTTGTTGCATGAGAATTCTGCATACGGCAGGTTGTCATCCCAACTGGATCCATAATCTAGAGCGCAGGCTCTCAGCATATCCTCAAGGATCTCATTTACTCTCTCGGTCTGTCCATCCGTCTGCGGATGAAACGTTGTGCTGAACTCCAGTCTCGTTCCTAGAGACTCATGTAGCTGTTCCCAAAATCTTGAGGTAAATTGGGTACCTCTGTCTGAAACTATTTCCTTGGGTACTCCGTGTAAACATACGATTCTGGACATGTAGCGCTTCGCTAACTGTGCGCTGGTGTATTGTGGTCTTTACCGGTATAAAGTGGGCAACCTTGGTCAAACGGTCTACCACTAACCATATGGAATCATATCCTGATCTGGTCCTTGGTAAACCGGTGATAAAATCCATGCCTACTTTATCCCACTTCCAGTCTGGTATTGGCAGTGGTCGTAGCAATCCTGCTGGCTTTTGGTGTTCGGCTTTAACTCTGCTGCACACATCGCACAAGGCCATGAATTCTATGATGTCTCGCTTTAATCCGGACCACCAAAACATTTCTTTTAGGTCCATATACATCTTTGTGTTCCCAAGGTGGATCGAATAAGGTGAGTCATGGGCTTCTTGTAAAATCAGCTTCCTGATTTCCGGATCCTGCGGCACACAAATGCGTTTACCGAACCATCATCCTCACGAAAATCTTCTGCTTTCCCGATAAGTTTATTTTCCTTTATCGCATTTATTTCCGAATCGCCCTTCTGTGCTTTTCTAATCCTGTCTAGCAAAGTGGGTTGTACTTCCAAAGTAGTCAAATGACCTTCCGGTACAATTTCTAGTCTCAGGTCCTTGAATTGTTAGCATAACTTTGGCGGTAATTCCCCAGCTGTCAGACCATTCACGTAGCCCTTGCGGCTCAGTGCATCGGCTACCACATTAGCCTTGTCTGGATGGTATTGCAAGTTCAGGTCAGATTTAATTCTTTGCCTCAGATTTAATTCTTTATCAGTTCCAACCATCTTCTCTGCCTCAGATTTAATTCTTTCTGGGTGAATATATATTTCAGGCTCTTGTGATTTGTAAATAGCTCGCAATGTTTCCCCATTAGGTAGTGTCTCCAAGTCTTCAAAGCGTGAACTACTGAGGCTAATTCCAAATCATGCGTGGGGTAGTTGCCTTCGTGGCTCTTTAGTTGCCGTGAAGCATATGCTACGACTCTTCCTCCCTACATTAAAACTCCTCCCAAACCTTGACATGAAGCGTCGCAATAAACTTAAAAATCCTCTTGCAGGTTTGGTAACACAAGAATAGGTGCGGACACCAGTTTCTTCTTCAATTCCTGGAAACTCTCTTCACATTTCTCGTTCCAGTCAAACTTCTTCTCCTTCTGTAAGAGCTCGGTCATAGGTTTTGCTATCTTGGAGAAGTTCTCAATGAACCTCCGGTAGTAACCAGCAAGTCCAAGGAAACTGCGGATATCTCCAACATTCTTAGGTGACTCCCATTCTGTAACAGCTGCCACCTTAGCTGGGTCACCAGCTACTCCGGCTCCTGACACTATGTGTCCAAGGAAACTGACTTCTAAATTTGGCGTACAGCTTGTGCGCCCTCAGCTTCTC
This sequence comes from Brachypodium distachyon, assembly GCF_000005505.3. Taxonomy (NCBI): domain Eukaryota; kingdom Viridiplantae; phylum Streptophyta; class Magnoliopsida; order Poales; family Poaceae; genus Brachypodium; species Brachypodium distachyon. The sequence goes on along the minus strand of NC_016133.3, from coordinate 26,321,260 downwards.
CAAAATCATGCGCAGATGCTGCTCATGTTCTTCCCTGCTCTTGGAGTAAACCAAGATATCGTCGATGAACACAACGACGAACTTATCCAATTATTCCATGAACACCTTGTTCATCATGTTCATGAAGTATGCAGGTGCATTGGTCAAACCAAATGGTATCACGGTATACTTGTATAGACCATACATAGTGGTGAAGGCCGTCTTGGGTATATCCATCTCTCAAATTTTCAGCTGAAAATACCCTGATCGCAAATCGATCTTTGAGAACACACAGGCTCCTTCCAACTGGTCAAAAAGATCGTTGATGATAGGTAAGGGATATTTATTCTTTATCGTCACCTCATTAAGTGACCGATAGTCTATACACATCCGTTGGCTTTTGTCCTTCTTCTCCACAAACAGGACAGGTGCTCCCCATGGTGATGAACTGGGGCGAGTGAATCCTTGCGATAACTGCTCAGCCAACTGCTTCTTCGATTCCTTCAATTCATCCGCAGCCATCTTATAAGGTCTCTTGGCTATACCTGGTAACCCCTCCGGGAAAACATCCGGATACTCATTCACTATGGGAACCTCGTCCAGGCTAACCCCCTTAAGAGAATTGACCTTAGGTCTCTTAAGTTCAAAAGCAGATTTGAAACGGATTCTCCTACTCTCTGGGGTGGTGAGGGTGATGGTTCTTCTGACACAATCTATGAGACCCTCATACTTGGCCAGCCAATCCATTCCTAGGATGACATCCAAACCCTTGGACCCTATTATTATTAGGACTGTGGGGAAGGTGTGTTTCCCTATTTCCAGGTTTAGCCCTCGTCAGTCATAGGCGGCTATCAGTTCTCCCCCCGGTGAATTTACTTTCATGGGGTTGGCTAGTGTGCTAACAAGTAATCCATTTTGATGCACAAATCCTCTTGAGATGAATGAATGAGATGCACCGGTATCAAACAGTACTAAACTTTTAAAAGAATTAATGCTAAAGGTACCGATGACTATACCTGCTCCTCGGTGATCTCTTCCATGTCGATGTGGTTCACGTTGCCCTTCTGGAATGGGTTTGGTTTAACCACATTCCCTCCAAATCTCTCTGGGCAATCGGTTGAGTAGTGCCCCATCTTGTGGCACTTGAAGCACTCTACCTGGCTCATGTCCCTGCCAGGGTTGGGGTTCTGTCCTGTGCCATTGCCGTTGTTGTGCCCCTTTCCATTTCCATTCTGGTTCCCACCTCCATTGTGGTTACCATTCCCGTTGTGGTTCCTCGGGCGCTGTTGCTGCTGGTGCTGATACTGCCGGTGCTGGTGCTGGTGCTTGCTGTTCCCGGCATGGCGGTTCTGGTGGCCATACCCTCCGCTGCGCTTGTCATTGTGGCCCCCGGCCCTGTGCACAGCCGAACTGCCACTGCCGTCTTGGGTGGTGCACGGCTTTTGATGTGGCCCCACATGAGAGCTTCCCTTGTGGAGTCTTCTCTTGCGGCTCTCCATCTGGTGGAGCTTGTTCTCCAGCACAATCGCCTTGTCGATTAGCGATTGGTAGGTGGGGGTGTATGCAACAGCCAACTGAACAGAGAGTTCACCGTTCAGCGCATCCAAGAATCTCTCTCGGCGCTTGGCGTCAGTGTTCACCTCGTCCGGTGCATAGCGGGCGAGACTGTTGAATTGGTCGATAAACTCGACCACAGTGCGGCTTCCTTGTCTGAACCGCAGAAACTCTTCTTCAAATTAAGCACCCTCGCTGAGATATGGGCGGTGCGGAAAGTTTCTTGGAACATATCCCAGGTGACATGCTCAATGAGGGTGGTGATCTGGTAATTCTCCCACCAAGGTGCAGTTGGTCCTTCAAGCAGATGAGCTGTGAATCTCACTTTCTCCTCCTCGGTGCAATTGATGGTCACCAAGTTCTTGTTAATAGAGGGGAGCCAGTCGTCCGCCACTATTGGCTCTTGTGAGCTGGAGAAAGTAGGTGGATGCAAACGCAGGAACCTGATCAGCATATCCACTTGTGGAGGGTGGTGTTGCTGGTTGTTGTTGGGGTTCTGGGTGGTTGGCATTGTTGTTGGCTAACTGCTGAGTGATCAGCTGGAAGAATTGGATCTGAACAGCCAACAATTGCTACATGGTGCATTCCCTTCGGCTAGGGGTGGACGTGGTTCGAACCTTCAGGTTCAATACCCGAACCTAGCGAACCAAAATCGCATGCAGGTACAAACGGATAATCCATTGGTTGTTCTTGACTGAACCACGTGCTCCAATGGTTACCGAGGTTCGAACCACTCCAACATCATGCTGCCAAATACTCCTACCAGCAGGAATACCATTCATGGATAAGCCAAAGAGCCAAAATTTCTACCAATTTTCACCAAGCAGAGAGCAAGAAATTCTTCAATTAGTAGGAACACCATGGATGGGTCTCGCTGATCCTGAGAGCTGCCCCTGCTCGTCGGCGGAGGGATTCGGGCGGAAGGCGAGGCGGAACCACCGTAGGGAGATTGGCGGAGGCGGGGAGGAACCTCACCGGCAGGAGATCCGTGGGATGCGCGGGAGATGGAAACGGGTCAGAGGGGTGGCACGCGGGAGATGGAACAGCCCGGATGGGTGGCGCACGGCCGTTGGAGGAGCTCTGCGCAGCCGTCAACGGAGGGGCTCTACGCGGGCGGCGGCGGACCCATGCGCGGTCAGCAGAGGGGCGGTACGTGGGAGGCGGCACGCCGACGGATCAGGAGTTGTGCGTAGCCGGCTGTGCACGGGTGGCGGAGGAGCTCTGCGCTGGCAGCAGATCAGGGGCGTCTAGTGGGCGGCGGCGCACGAGGAAGACGAGACAGTTCGCGAGGGAGAGAGACCGCTGCAGGGGTGGGCTTGTTCGGTTCGATCCATCGAACCTATGGGTCAAATGGATCGGGTTTTACTTGGGCCTCATCTTTTTACGAACCGAACCTGTGAACCATTCCGGTGGTTTTTAGGTGCGGGACAGACGATCCGTCGGATCACTCCGTACCACGCCCACCCCTAACTTCGGCTTCGGCGTTGTTAGCCTCAGCGTTGTTGGTGAGGTTCTGGCGTCTTGGAGCTATCTGTTTAGGGTAGCATAGATGAGTAATAATAGACAGATTAGAGCTAAGGATAACTAAGCCCCCACAACAAAACATTAACTCAAGCATATTTCAATCAGACACTCAATCATTCATAAAAAGGTTATGGGCAAATCACACTTGTTCACGATGGAACAGTGCCCATAATAAAAGAGTATGGAAGAAGCAATCGATCTACATTGCCATACACATAGATTGTATGGTCAACGACTAACTTGCAATACTGATAACGAAAAGAAATGATAAGTCTGGCAGGATCAACTAGACTAAGGAAGTGTGGCTGATGTCGCGGCCCCATTCGTCCTCTTCTTGGAGCGGGTGTTGGAGGCAGGGGTGTCCATCTCGTGAACCTCCTGGGGCTCCTCCTCCTCAGTCGGCACTCCCTCCTGAGGCTCCATCTCCTGATCCTGTGGTAGAGGTGGGGTCTGATCTGGCGCCGGTGCGGTGGCTGGCGCGGCTACGGGTGCGGCGGCGGCTGTGATGAACGCCTTGAACTACTCACAGTAGTAGCGGGCCTGGTCCCTCTCATACTGCAGCTGCTCTATGGCGCCTCCCATGTTGAGGACAGTGTTCTCCAACACGGTCTTGTCCTCCTGCAGCTGGGCATTCTCCCCTAGTAGTTTGCCGGCCTGCTTCTCGGCAATGTCGGCCCTGGTCATCTCGTGCTCGAGGCAAGACTCTAAGTCCACTATGTTTGCTTCCATGTTCTCAAAGTGGGTCGTCACCGGGGTCGCATCCTCGTCATTGGTTATTGCCACGGCCGAGCATGTGTGATTCCGCCTTCCAAAGAGGAGGAAGGGGGAGTCCTCGGGAAACTTGTGTCGATAGTCCTGGCACACCCGCGCGAAGGCGCACTGCATGGCAAACTGAAAGCCTTGCTCGAAGGTGGGTGTAATATCACAAAATTTCAAATCCTTTCATATGCATTGTATCCATAAGCATCATGCCACAATTGCATGTTTGAATTCAAATTTGAATCTCAAAAGGCTTTAAAAGATTTTTATTTCAATTTAAACCCTAGGGTTACACCCATTTGAGCTTTGGATCTTCAAACCAATAAGGTTTATACAAAAAAGAGGTTTTATTGCATAAATAAGCTATCTCATAATTTTTGGATAATTATTTGGACTTGAAAAACTATTTTATTTAAATAGTTATATAGCCCTAAAGGCATTTATAGGCCAAATGTATTTTTAGATATTTAATTTTGAGGGAAAATTACTCCCAAAAGTTGTATCATGATAAAACATGATTTTACAAATTTTCTGGAATTTTTTTGGCCCAATTTGGAGTTCAAAATCAAAAGATATCAAAGAAATAAGAAAAACAGAAAAAGAAAAGGGCTAAAAGAAGAAAAAAAGAGAAAACCGTACCGGCCCGGCAAAAATGGGCCGAACCGGCCCCGTCCGACCGAGCCAGACCGGCACCAACGCACGCGCGCGCGCCCGCGGTCACTGACAGGTGGGGCCCACCTGTCAGGTTCGTCTTCGTTCGGAAAGCGCCGCCCGATCGCCGCCAAGTCCGCGCCAGATTTCGCGCGCGCCTTCGCCGCCCCGCTGATTTCGGCCTTCCCAGAACCGCCCGGGCGCACCACAATAAGCCCGGAATTCCCCCTCTCTTCCCCCTCTCTTGGTCGCCCGAATCCTCGCGCCCACGCCGCCCGATTCCACGCCGGAGCCGCACGGACGCCGCCGCTCGTTTTGGTCACCGCCGGCAACCCTAAGGGTTAGCTCCGCCATCTTGTTCTCCCTCTACTTCTTCATCTCCGTGCGCTTCTTTTGACGCGCCCTGTTTCCTTTTTCGTGCACCGTAGCGCCGGCCCCGTCGTCGCCGACGCTCGCCGGAGTACGCCGCCCGCGCCGCCGCGCCCGTCCCCGTCCGAGGCGTGGCCTCCGACTGCCCCGAGCCGCGCCGACCGCGTCCCCGACCTCGCCGTGCCGCGCCGCGTCGACCCCGCACCTCCCTGCGCCCTCAGCTTCACCGGAGAAGCCGCCCGCCGTCTTCCTCGTCTCCGACGACCGCCGCCGCCGCGGAGGTAAACCCTAGCCCGCCCCGACTGTCTGATCATGATCCCACGGCCGAGATTAGATCCTAGATTTTTAATTTAATCGAACCGGTACGCGCCTATTAGAACGTGACACGTGGACGGTAAAATTAAAATCAAAATCTAATTTTAATTCCCGGAATAATTAGAAATGGCACTTTTGCAGAAAAGCCCCTGTAACTTCAAATGATCATATCTTTTAATCTGTTTGGCCAAATTTAATGATCCGCACCTTTTTGGAATCTTTAGGAAATGTAGAATCTTTTGGCACTGTTCAATTTCAATTTTGAATTTTTGAATCACATTCAAATTACAGAATAATGTTTAATACCATTTAAATCATAACTAATTATTTAGAAGTTCTTTTTGAATGAATTCAGTGCCCAAAATTTTATTTTATTATCCTCTATCCATTAGGACAGAGAAATAAATATTTTGAATTCAATTTTTTTGCAGATGCAAATAAAACCTTATTTTAGGGTTTAAACACTAGCCTTTGCCTTTTTATTTAAAACCCTAATGCATTTGTTTTAATTACTTTTGCTTAGGATCAGTAGATCACCCAAATAAAATAAACCAAGCTCATGTCACGTGTTTTACATTGCATCATGGCATACATTTTTTACTCTTGATTGTATTGTGTGTTTATGTATGCAATGTTTGTATTTGATTAGTTTTCTCGGAGAGCGAACTGTGTGATTGCGAAGAGTGTTTGAATACCAACTACTATCAAGGCAAGTTCACTTTGATCATTCACCTATTATTTTATTATGCACTAGATTTTGTTACTTGCATTGTTATGATTCTTATTGTATCTATGCTATGCTATGATTCTCCTAGTAGTATAGGATACCTTTGCCGTGACCTCACCACCAATTGCCATCGTAGTAGTAAAATGCTATGCTATGATAATATACGAGGCTGGTATTATTACAATGTGATACTACTGAATTACAATATGGTTTAACTAGCGTATGGCAAAACAAGTAATTCAATGACCCGTCCTGGGCGGGCTGCTTTGAGGAAGTGGAGATGTATGCAACGTCAGGTCCATTTCTATGAGTCGTCTCGCCATTTCTATGGGAGCGCCTGCGTTGCAACTGAGGAATGCCACCCGGGGTAACCAGAGACTAGACTAGTTTCCTGTCTAGTAGCTTCCAGTACAACCACATGGTATTATGGGCTCTGCCAGGATGGATGTAAGAAATATGAACCCGGATCCGAGGTGACATCGGTATGTAGCAATGTAGGTGGGGGAGTGTCCCTTAGGTGGTCTGGAGGATTATGTTCTGAAAATTCCTGTAGTCGATGCCGTTGCTACTCTACCCTGAGGATAGGAAGGGATTAACACGTTGATTTCTTGTGGGTAAAGTGTACCACCTCTCGAGAGTGTCAAACTAAGTACTTAGCCGTGTCGCGGGTTACGGACAATTATGAGCAACTAGATATTGGGGCTGTAAGGAAGGTCTCACTCATTCCAATTTCCTAATAAAATAATGGTTTGAACTGGGTAGGAGCATTGATGTTTCTACTCAATGTGCCTAGGTTAATAGGAGCATGGGCGTTTCTACCCATGTCCAATAGAATTCAAAACTATTTGTTTAAAAATGATAGGATTGAACTATGATGCTTTTATGCAAACAGCCAAACTACACCTAGCCAAATTATGCATGTACTTGGTAGGTCCTTTATAACTCTGATGAACTTGCCAATACATTCAAATGTATTGACCACGTAGTGGTTGCAATTAACAATGCAGGTGGATCCGACGATGAGTGAGGTTCGTCGTTTTGTCGTGGGTCATGTGCTTACATTCCAACATACTCTCTCACCTTGGAGTAGTTGAGGCCCTTTTGTTCTACCCTTTTCCGCTGCAGTTTTGAAACATTGTTTTATGATGATGAAACAATATTTGTTTTATGCTGGCCCAAGAGGTCATGCGTGGTTGTAAGTACTATTTAAATTCTGGATGATGCGATGTAATAAAGTACTTTTGACCTTTGTTTCTGTATATTTCATCATGAAACTATGTGCTAGTGAGTCGATCCAGAGACTAGCACAGTAAGCACAGAGATCGAACCCTAGTAAGGGGGCGGTCGCTTTAGTGGGGTAGCGGGCGATGAAGGTGATATCCGGAGTAGCAGGCGCGATCTCACGCCCGCGGATCTTCGCCTCAATCTCCCACCGTGGCGGCCATCCTTCTGGCATGGCGGGCTTGATGCGGCCTCTGAACCTGGGAGGTGGCAGGTCGATTAACGCACACAGTGCCGCCAAGGGGGCACTGAAGAACTGCTCATCATCGGTGGAGGGGTAGTAGACGCGGGTAAACGGCGGCACGTTGCCAAAGGGTGGTGGTGGGCTTTTCATCTATAGAAAACAAAGAAGGAAAGGTAGGGAAGTATCAGTGACATGATCAAAAGGTTGGATGTATGTAAAGTTAAAAGAAAGATAGTAGAGTGGGCAAAGTGATAAAAATTATAATTAATGGTGGGATTGCAAAAATAAAATTGGATGTATGATAATATGGATATGACAACATGATTATAGTGGTGGATGGTATAATAAAATAAAATATGCATCTGTGGTACAAGGCATACTATTTGGTGTATGTGTAAAGCAAATCAACAAACATGTCATGCATATGTAAGATCTAAATGAAATGATTTAGATGACTAGGGATATGGAATAAAGTATTCATATAGTTCAGATAGGGATAAGAATTAATCCTACGGTTTGGTCTCATGGTTTGGTCATATCTTAATCCAAGCTAGGGTCACGTTCCTACAGGCAACACATTGCTCTGATACCATCTGAAGCGACCGCCCCCGTACAGGGTTCGATCTCCGTGCTTACTGTGCTAGTACCTGGATCGACTCACTAGCACACACAGTTCCAAGATGTAATATCATGATACAAAGGTCAAAGTACTTTATTACAACCCATCATCCATAACTTAATTGTACTTACAAACTTGCATGACCCCTCGGGTCAGCATAACAAAATACTATTTCAACATATCAAAATAGTGTTTCATAAACTTGCAGCGGAAAGGTAGAGCAAATGGGCCACAACCACTCCCAAAGGAGAGAGCATGTTGGAATGTAAACACATGACCCAAAGAACATCGACGAACCTCACTCTTCGTCAAATTCACCTGCATTATTAATTGCAGCCACTACGTGGTCAATACATTGAATGTATTGGCAAATTCACCTGAAAGTTATAACAGACCTAACAATGTACATGCAGTATATGGCAAGGTGGGGTTCGGCTATTTGCATAAAAGTAATAATGTTTCATCCAATTGGACACGGGGTAGACACACCCATGCTCCTATTAACCTAGGCACATTGATTAGACATCAATGCTCCTACCCAAGTTCAAACCATACATTTTATTAAGAAATTGGAATGAGTGAGACTTTCCTTACAGCCCCCAAATCTAGTTGCTCATAATTGTCCATAACCGGGGACACGGCTAAGTACTTAATTTGACACTCTCGAGAGGTTGTACACTTTACCCACAAGAATTCGACGTGTTAATCCCTTGCTGTCCTCAGGGTAGAGTAACAACGGCATTGACTTCAAGAATTTTCGGAACATAATCCCCTAGACCACCTGAGGGACCCGCGCTCCCACCTATACAGCTACCTCATTACAATCCCTCGGATCTGGGTTCATATTTCTTACTCCATCCAGCCAGAGCCCATATTAGCATGTGGTTGTATTGGAAGCTACTAAACAGGAAACTAGTCCAGTCTCTGGTTACCCCGGGTGGCATTCCACATTTGCGACGCAAGCGCTCCCCGAATCCACAGGGAGACGTCCATGGACGGTCCATTCCCGAATCCATGGGGACTCGACTCAGAGGGACCCATAGAAATGGACCTAACGTCGCATAACATCTCGAATACTCAAAGCAGTCCACCCAGGACGGTTCATTGAATTACTTGTTTTGCCATGCACTAGAAAAATCATACTTTACTCCATAATGAGAATAATATCACATTGTAAAAATACCACCCTCGTATACTATCATAGCATAGCATTGGACTACCTACGATGGTAACTAGTGGTAAGGACATGGCAAGGGTATCCTATACTACTAGGAGAATCATAGCTAGCATAGGTACAATAATAATCCTAACAATGCAACTAATAAAAAGTAGTGCAACACACAACTCACATCACGACAAAAGAAGGTATGCTATGATGCAATGCAAAACATGTGACAAGATAGGGTTGATTTTATTTGGGTGATCAACCAGATCATAAACCTGGTCCAAAGTATTAGCAATTTAAAGTTAATGCACTAGGTTAAAAACAAAATACAAAAGAAAACAAGGGATTAAAACCATAAAAAAGGTTTTATTGGCATCAGCCAATTAATTTAATTCAAAAAAATTATTTATCTTTCCCAATGGACAGAGGACAATACAAAAAAATTTTGGGCACTGGTTTCAATTAGGAAGGATTTCTAAATAAAAAGATATGATTTAAATGGCATTAAAGGCCTTTCTGTAAATTGACTGTGGTTAAGTTATTCAAATTTAAATTTAAAATATGCTAAAATATTCTACAGGTCAAGAGCTTTCCAGAAAGGTAAATTTATCACATTTGTCGTAGTGGTTTAAAAGATATGAGCATATGAAGTTTTAGGCGATTTTCTGCAAAACTGCCATTTAATTTAAACCGGGATTAAGTTTTCATTTTAATAGGGGACACATGTTGCGCTGTGATTGGCCGGTACCTGTTCGGGATTTAAAATAAAACGCAGCCGTTGGATCTCACTTAAACGGATTGGACGGCTGAGATCTAACCGTACCCCTTCGATTTGAAGGATCTAATCCTAGCCGTTGATGAAGATCGGACAAACGAGATCGATCATGGGGCTTACCGGCGGCGCTAGGTTTCCAACGAGGGTTCCGGCGGGGTTTCCGCTCGGGGAAGCGTGCGGGAGGTGCGGCTCGACGAGGCGGAGCGGATGACGGCGTCGGTTCGCTTTGGGGCGGCAGGAGGTGACGCCTAGGACGGCGGAGACGCGGCGGCGGCGGAGCTTCGGGTTGACGTCGTCGGCGAGCTGCAGTGCACCAAACGGAGGTTGGAGCATGTCAAAAGATGCGCGAGGGAGAGGGGAACACGAAGGAACAAGCGGCGACGAGCTTCACTCACCAGGTCACCGGCGGCGAGCTCGTTTAGGCGGCGGCAGTGGCGAACTCCGGCGTGAAATCAGGGCAGCGTGGGCGCGTAATTGACGAAGAGGGGAGGGGGAAAGGGATGCGCAAGCTTCGGGCTTTATAGGGACGCGGGCGGCAGGGCGCGGGGTGCACGGAGGAGACGACGTGGCGAAGATTTGGCCGGGGATGGCGGCGCGGATGCGGCGACGTGACGCGCGGCTCTTTCCTTCGGGGAAGACGACCCCGACAGGTGGGGCCCACCTATCGGTGACTCGTGCAGGCGCGCGCGCTGCGGGCCGCCTCGGTCGGTTTGCGCGGGACGGGGCCGGTCCGGTTTTCTCTTTTTTTTTGTTCTTTTCTTTTTTTTCTTTTTCTGATTTCTTTGATATCTTTTGATTTTGAACTCCAAATTGATCCAAATAAATTCCAGAAAATTTGTAAAATCATATGTTATAACACGATTCAACTTTTGGGACTAATTTCCCTTCCAAAGAAAATATATAAAAATACATTTGCCCTATAAATGTCTTTAGGGCTTCATAACTATTTAACTAAAATAGTTTTTTCAACTCCAAATAAATATCCAAAAATTATGGGATAGCTTATTTATGCAATAAACCCCTTTTATAGATGAACCCTAATGGTCTAAAGATCCAAAGCTCAAATGGGTGAAATACTAGGGTTTTAAAATGAAATAAAACCTTTTCAAAGACTTTTGTAATTCAAATTTTGATTCAAACATGCAAATGTGGCATGATGCTCATGAATGCAATGCATATGAAAGAGTTTGAATTTTTGGGATGTTACACTCTAGTTCACCTCGAGTCTTGTCCAGGGAAGGAACCTCCTTTGGAGCCGTCGACTCCGCGATCTCCGGAGCAAGCATCTCAGCCGAGACCGCGGCTCTCGCGTTATTCGGCTCGGGTGTCACAACCTTCTCTGTGTCTACCTCAACTGTCGAAGTTGCGGGTTCTCTCTGTCGCTCCAGAAGAGAAATACCCCCTTTTTCAGTCCCGGAGAGGATTCAAAGACACGAGTCTTAACTAAAAGTAAGGAGTCCGACTCATATCAGTGCAAAGGAACAAGGATGTTTCTTTATTAATATTGCTCGCATACGAGCAAGAACGATACAAAAAAAAGAGAGGAATACAGGTGAAAGCCTAAAGAAGTCTAAGCCTCAAGCTGGGCCCACCTCCTGGCTCGGCGCAGGAGTCGACAATGGTGGAGCCGCTCCTCCCTCAGACGCCATGCTCTCCAGCTGAGCCGACAGCTAGGCCGCCAGTTCTTCCCCAAGCTGGAAGTAAGGCGTCAAAGCCACCTCCTCCCGCTGGGTAGCAAAGGAATGCCCGAAGCCACCCTCCGCAACACGTCTTCACCGACGCCGTGTGCTAGCGCTAGTACGAACGTCGACTCTGCACTGGAGTTGGTCTGAACCCGGCTAAACTTGTCCAGAGGGTCCGGGTCAGCGCTGAAAAGCTCTACGAGTTTCCCTAGCGACTCAGGTACCGGCTCATCAGGAAACATTTTCCCGAACAAACCGGTGAGCACCCGGGAGGCTCCCTGGACTCCAGTTGCTGCTCTAGAGCAAACGCTTGCCGCAGCGTCAATCACCGTGTCGAGTGAACTTTCACTTGAAGGTAGAAGACCAGACAAGGAAAAGCAGGCCTGCAAATGAGCCAAAGCGTTAACAATATATTCAAAGGAATGGATTCAACAACGATGTTCTTACCCGCGAGGGGACCAATGACTCCTTGGAGTTGGACGGTTCTCGTCTTCTCCTTCTCGGCCTCCTTAGCAAGAAGGGCGCCCGAAGCTTCTTGGGCGAGGCGTTTTTCAGCCTCCAGCTTCTCTGTCGACTCCCTGGCGAGATCAGCAGGCTTCTTCTCCAAGTTCTTGGATTGAAGCTCGGCCGCCTCTTTTTGGGAGTTAGCCTGAGAAAGGAGGTCTAGACGACAAAATAGTAAGACACAATAGTTTTTCAACTCAAAGAAAGACTAAACTAGAGGCATTACCTTGAGCAGACCTCAGCTCTTGCTGGCTTCGCTCTAACTCTTGGTGAAGCTGATCTCGCTCAGCCGTCACCGCGTCATAGCGATCAACAAACTCCGTTATGGAGCAGATGATCGGCTGCGGCAGTGATTACGTCAACATCTGACTCATACTCCCACCGGGAGCGCAAAATTCATTAACAAAAGAAGTTTACTTGACAAAAAGGACTCAAGACTTACTTGACTAGCCGAAGTCGAGGAAGCCGCTTCGGCTCCATGCTTCTACAAGTGAGTCGAAGAACGGGACAACCTTTGGGGTTGACGCTCCCCACTCACTGAAGAAGGTTCCTCAAGCATCGATGCCTGAGGCTCGAACGTCTCGACGACGATCGAGGGACCCGAAGCTTTCGGGTCCGACCCAGTGGGCTCAATAGCCTGGGTTGTTGGTTGATCACTAGAGGCCACAGAGCTAGCAAAGGAAAACAGCTAGTTCAGTATTCAGATTACACCATTTAGCTAATGCATGAAGAATCACCTACCTGGCCTAGGTGACTCGGCCAAGAAGGCCAAATCGGCGGACAAGTGCGGGGCCGCCTGTCTTGGTCTTTTTTGCTGCAGGAGAAGGAGACTAGGTCGCAGCGGGTGGACCCTCGACACCCGTCGACTGATCATCAGACTTGGGGTTCGACTCCCTGTTGCGCTTCCTCCTCGTCTCCAAGGCAACCTCTTCAGTCTCGGAATCGCTAGCTTGCTCTAGCGACTCCGAGCGCTCGTTAGCCAGCTCCTCCCCTGCAGGAGGAGGTTGACTCAAGGAGTCTTCGAGTCCCTGCAACCAGCAAGCAGATCTGTAGCTTACAAATATAAGCTCACAACGGCAGACATACAAGTTACCTCTTCCCTTGGCCTGTCAAGGCCATAAGGGACCACTGGCGAGTCGATCTTGCCTGGAGTCACATCGATCAGGCTCATTAACCTTCGCACCCGCAACTCTAGCTCGCTCAGAGATAGTTCTTCCGCATTCACCCGAGTGGGATCCCTGGGTCCTTCGAAGGACCACATCGGGTGAACGCGGGCCTGCAGTGGCTGGATCCTCATCTTGAGGAACAGAGCTATTAGGTGAACACCTGTCAACCCCTGTCCCATAAGGGAGTGAAGCTTAGCCATCAGGGGAGTCGCCTCAGACTCCTCCACAGGCGTCAGTTCATGGTAACATGCCGCCGTCTTCTTTACCTTCTTCTTGATTGAGAAGGCAGGAAGACTCGGATCGGCATCCGGGGCGTCAGACTGGACGTAGAACCACTTCGACCTCCAGCCTTGCACAGATTTGCGCTGCTGGAGGGAGAAGTATTTGGCGTCGGGTCGTACCTAGAAGTTGACGCTCCCAACGGCGTCCGCCTTCTGGCCCTTGATAATAAAGATCCGCTTCCAGAGCCCCCAATGAGGGCTTACCCCCAAGAAACATTCACACAGTGTGATGAAGCACGCAACGTGCAAATAAGAATTGGGGGGCAGATTGTGAAGCTGCAGCCCATAGGCTAGCAGCATAGCACGGAAGAAGGTATGAAGGGGAAAAGAGAGCCCCCGCGGCACATAATCGAGGAAGACAACCCGCTCACCTAGCAACGGTCGCGGTTATTCCTCCTTTGCTGGGAAGCGAACCCCGCCAGGGCCCCCCGGCAACATTAATTCCCTCATCCTGGAGTTCCAGGATCTTGACGCGGTTGTCGGCCACCGCGAGCCATGGAACAACTCCCTTGCCGGCATCTCCTTTGTTGGCATCGTTCTTAGAGCCTGCGGTCTTGGTCTTGCCCGGTCACATCTGTTGACCCAACGGCTCTTCACCTTCAACAGGTACGTCATCAGTGATGGAGTCTGACTCGAATATCATGACTCAAAATTATTTTGCATACAGGATGACAGAGTTTATCTTAAATGTTGAAACTCATTTTGAGTCTCGAATATGAAAACTAAGACTCTCATTCGAGTCGCAAGCTAACTAGCTGTTGCTTTATAACTAGCTAAAGACTTCATTCAGTCAGCTATTGTTTATTCTTTATTCATAACAGCAAAAACGGGGCAATGACCTTGACATAAAATAGTCGATTTCATATAATCGACTCAAGTGAATCACACCAGCTGCGTCACCTCAGTTGTTTATGCTCATTCGCATAACAGTGAGCCTCTTGGGTTTCGTCCAAAGAGACTGGAGCCGCACCAGCTGCGCTGCTCTAGTAAAATCCATGCTCATTGCATGAAGATAAGCCTCATGGATCTCTCTGTCGAGCCTGAAAACGTACCAGCTGCGTATTTCAGTAAATCCATGCTCATTGCATGAAGATAAGACCCGAAAGTTCTCTTACGAGCCTGGGATCGTACCAACTACGCTATCTCCAATCAAATCCATACTCATTGTATGAAGGTAAGTCCTAAAAATTAGGCCTAGATATGCATCGACTGCATCCCTCCAATAACAACTTTCACTTAAGGGTCGCTCCTTATAACCATGTTCATTACATGAAGATAAGACCCATAGGCTTCCTATAGGCCCTGGAAACGTACTAGCTGCGTATTTCCAGTTTAAGCAATCTTGACAAACGAGTCGAGTACTTAAAAACTGGAATTTGACTCTATAAGAACCCAGCAGGCTAAGTCAAAATTCGCCAATCACCAGGTTTGAGCCCGGGGACTCGAATGTTGATGAAAGCTATTGTTGTTTTCGCCCTAGAGCGATTAACTCGACTTGACTTCTCGAGTATCTGGGCGCATTAAGCATATATATCCCTATGACTCCTATTCACCGCATTGATTCAATATCAGCTCATATTGCGAAACTGTCATTTAACTGTCAAGCACTAAAGCATCGGCTCAGACACTCTCTGAGTCAAAAATACTTCTTATTTGAAGTACATGAAATTCCAAGTCTGCAGCATTGTGCAACTGGCTCAACAGCAGAATAAGCTCATTCTTTACGGGGAAAGTCGCTAGTCGAGTCTTCAACTCAACCAGGCACCTAGGGGCTACTGACGTGGTTATGACTAACCACGTACTCGACTCGAGTATACCCGGTACAGCCCAGCTGGGGCCCCACAAGGAAGCCTACCTCGACTCCATGAGTCTACATGCCAAATCTTGCGAATCAAGACAAGGAAGGTTAATTAGAGTGTATCTCCTCATTGTAACCGACTTGGACTCTACCTGAGACCTGAGTTCCTGCATATATAAAGGACCAGGAGGGGAAGCCAAGGAGATACCCCCAACTTAGATACAACTCGCCTAGACGCACTCGACGACTCGGTGCATCTAGACTCTGCGGCACCCCATTGTAATCGACTCATCAATACAGATCCGACAAGCAGGACGTAGGGGTATTACCTCATCGAGGGCCCTGAACCTGGATAAATCGTGTCCCCCGTGTCCCTTTTAGCCGACGAGTTCACCTACACAGACTCCTCTTTCCTTGATACAAGTCCATCAATATGGACATTGTCAAAGTTACATCTTCGTCAGAAGGTAGTTGGCACCATGATGGTGTTGCCCATGAAGTAATGACGGAGTTTTCGAGAGGCCATGAGGAGAGTGTATACGATCTTCTCGATCTGGGTGTATCGACCCTTTGCTCCACCAAAAGCTTTGCTCACGTAATATACCGAGCGTTGTGACCCGTTTTCTTCCTTCACGAGTGCTGCACTTACGGTGATTGGGGTCGCGGCAAGGTATAGGAGCAAAGGTTCCCCCTGCTTTTTGCTCGTCAGAAGACAAATAGGTCTTGAGCTCTTCGATGGCCCTTTGAGCTTCGTCGGTCCACTCAAAGTTGTCGAGGCTTCTCAAGGCTTTGAAAAAGAAAGACCCTTCTCGGCTGACCGGGCGACGAATCGTCCCAAGGCCGCCATTCTTCCTGCTAGGCCTTGCACATCTTTGACAGAGCGAGAAGGCTCCAACTCTAGGATGGCCCGGATTTTCTCCGGGTTGGCCTCGATCCCTCGTTGAGAGACAAGGAAGCCCGAGAGTTTTCCTCCTTGAACTCCGAACGCGCATTTCTCAGGATTGAGCTTCATGCCGTACTTGCGGAGATTATCGAAGGTTTCTTGTAGGTCCTTGGGATGGGTCTTCGCAGTTTGACTTTTGATGACGGCGTCATCAATGTATACTTCGGCGTTCCTCCCCAATTGTTCTTTGAGGATGAGGCTGACGAGGCGTTGGAAAGTTGCACCGGCGTTCCTCAAACCAAAAGGCATCCTACGATAGCAGAAGGTGCCGATGAGAGTGATGAAGCTAGTCTCTTCCTCGTCTTCCGTGGACATGTGGACTTGGTGATATCCTGAATAGGCGTCCAAGAAGCTCAACCTTTCGCAACCCGCCGTGGAGTCGACTAGTTGGTCGATCCGAGGGAGCGGGTAGTCATCCTTGGGGCATGCTTATTTTAGGTTGGTGAAGTCGACACACATTCGTCACTTACCGTTGGCTTTCTTCACCAAGACCGGATTGGCTAACCATTGGGGATGCCAAACTTCTCGGATGAGCCCGGCGTGGGAGAGCTTGGCAATATCTTGCTTGATGACTTTGCTTCGCTCGGTGGAGAGCTTTCGAAGCTTTTGCTTCCAAGGAGCTTTGTCGAGCCTCACGGCGATGCGATGCTCCATGACGTCACGCGGGACTCCTCCCATGTTGGAAGGTGACCATGCGAAGAGATCGGAATTCTTTCGAAGTAGGTCAATGAGTTCTTCCTCGAGTTTACTCGGGAGGTCGGCTCCAATCTTGACCGTGCGCGTGGCGTCATCTTGGGAGATGCGTACTTCCTTGAGTTCTCCTTCGGGGAAGGTCTTAGGGATGTAGCGCTCCGGGTGATCAGTTTCAGATGCTCCCGCGTTCGAAAGCATGTTGATACTCTTGGATGACTCTCCCTTCTCGGCGCACTTGGTCTCATGGCGGTAGAGCGTCTTCCTACTGGAAGATTGTTCACCGCGGACCGTTATCACGCCCTTTGGGCCCGGAATCTTCATGCACAAGAAGTTGTGGTGGATGGCTGCGCAGAGACGGTTTAGCAATCAGAGATCTATTTATGGATTAAAGCAACCATCGAGGAGCTGGAATCTTCGTTTTGATGAAGAGGTCAAAGGGTTTGGTTTCATCAAGAATTACGAAGAGGCTTGTGTTTACAAGTAAGTGGGAGCTCAATTGCATTTCTAATATTATATGTGGACGACATATTGTTGATTGGAAATGATATTCAATTTCTTAACACAATTAAGGAGTCATTGAAAGACTTAGGCGAAGCAGCATACATATTAGGTACCAAGATCTATAGGGATAGATCGAGACGCCTGATAGGGCTTAGCCAGAGCACGTACATAAATAAAGTACTAAAACGGTTTAGTATGGAAAGCGCCAAGAAAGGGTTCTTACCGGCTGCGCATGCCGTGACATTAAGGAAGACTTAGTGTCCTGTCGACATTGATGAGCGAGCACGTATGATGAAAGTTCCATATGCCTCGGCAATTGGTTCTATAATGTATGCCATGATATGTACAAGACCAGACGTATCGTTTGCTCTAAGTGTTACGAGCAGACATCAAAGCAATCCATGCAAGGAGCACTGGAGCGCTGTTAAAAGTATTCTGAAGTAACTTAACAGGACCAAGGAAATGTTCCTGGTGTATGGAGGTCATGCCGAGCTCGTTGTAAGGGGTTACATTGATGATGGTTTCATGACGGATCCAGACAACCTCAGATCTTAATCGGGCTTTGTTTTCACACTCAATGGTGGTGCAGCAAGCTGGAAGAATTCTAAGCAGAATACTGTGGCGGATTCTACAACGGAGGCTGAATATATGGCTGCTTCTGTAGCGGCAAAGGAAGGTTATTGGATTAAGAAGTTCGTCACTGAACTGGGTGTGGTTCCCACAGCATTGGATCCTATGGAGTTGCAATGTGACAATAGTGGCGCCGTGGCCCAAGCAAAAGAACCAAGGTCTCACCAAAAGTCCAAGCATATTGAATGCCGTTATCACATAATCCGGGATTTAGTTGACCGCGGAGATATTAAGTTATGCAAAATTCACACGGACCTGAATGTGTCAGATCCGATGACGAAGCCTCTACCACGAGGGAAACATGAGCAACACCGGGATGCCATTGGTGTAAGAGAACTTATGTAAAACTAGATTATTGACTCTAGTGCAAGTGGGAATCTGAAGGGAATATGCCCTAGAGGCAATAATATTGTATTATTATATTCCCAAGTTTGTAATTGATGTTTATATTTCTATGCTATAATTGCAATGGTTCTTGACTGTGAGATTCAGAGGAAAACTCATTTGCATGTGTGGAAACATAAACCCTAATTTAAAGGTCCCTAGTCACACCTCTTTGACTAGCTTATATATAATTGATGATTCTGTTTTCCTGATCATGAGCATATGATGCTGGTTATATATGAGAGCACATTGATTGAACAATGGTGTTGGACTGACCCAACTAATAATATACCGAGAGATCACATCGATTACTTGTTATCGGTATTATTGTTATTGTTGTAATTATCATTATCCTTAGACCATGAGAATACTGTATGATATGTATATCGGAAGGATACTTTGGTGTTACCTATTCTTTCCTGTAATAGGGTTATCATGACGGTGATTTCCAGATACTCCAGAAAGTATGAATTGACTCGATAGTTCAAGATTGGGATTTGCTCCTCTATCGGTGGAGAGATACACTTAGGGTCCACTCGGTATGACGATATCTATCACCGTCTGGCCAGACACAACAATGATATGATCATTGAGATATCGGAGTACGGAACGAGTTAAAAGTACAAAACCGGTAACGGGGATAACTAGGTACAAGTGGAACAAGGGTTGGTTCACGGGCATACCGGAAGTCTCACCCCGGGTTTTGTAAACATATCGCGAAGCAAAGGGAAATGGTTTTTAGTAATAAATGGTTCGCTCGAAAGTCTTCGTGGATGTGTACTAATTATTGAGAGCGTCCAGGCTCTTTAAATAATTATTGACTGGGTCATATCTACACATTTCCGAATCTACGCGGTCACACGCTTAAAGACGAATGGTTATTTCAAGGTCTAGAGTTTGGAATTTGGTCGAGAGTTGAATACTGAAGTTGTTCAGAATGATGAGACATATTTTCTGGAGGTCCTAAATGTGATTTAGGAGTTATAGAATTGTTCGGAGTAATCACGAGTGCTTCCGGAAGGTTTTAGAAGCATTTAGAAGGATCCGATGGAAATTCCGGAATGTCAAATGGCAAAAAGTCAAAAGTCAAAGGTGGGTCAAACCCTGGTCAAAGGTTGTAACATCCTAGAAATTCAAACTCTTTCATATGCATTGCATTCATGAGCATCATGCCACATTTGCATGTTTGAATCAAAATTTGAATTACAAAAGGCTTTGAAAAGGTTTTATTTCATTTTAAAACCCTAGTATTTCACCCATTTGAGCTTTGGATCTTTAGACCATTAGTGTTTATCTATAAAATGGGTTTATTGCATAAATAAGCTATCCCATAATTTTTGGATATTTTTTTGGAGTTGAAAAAACTTTTTTAGTTAAATAGTTACAAAGCCCTAAAGACATTTATAGGGCAAATGTATTTTTATATATTTTATTTGGAAGGGAAATTAGTCCCAAAAGTTGAGTCATGTTATAACATGATTTTACAAATTTTCTGGAATTTATTTGGATCAATTTGGACTTCAAAACCAAAAGATATCAAAGAAATCAGAAAAAGAAAAAAAAGAAAAGAACAAAAGAAAGGAGAAAACCGGACCGGCCCGGCCATTTTAGGCCGAACCGGCCTAGTACCGCGCGAACCGACCGAGCCGGCCCGCAGCGCACGCGCCCGCACGAGCCACCGACAGGTGGGCCCCACCTGTCGGGGTCGTCTTCCCCGAAGGAAAGAGCCGCGCGTCACGCCGCCGCGTCCGCGTCGCCACCGCCGGCCAAATCTTCGCCGCGCCGTCTCCTCCGTGCACCCCCCGCCCTGCTGCCCGCGTCCCTATAAAGCCCGAAGCTTGCGCATCCTTTTCCCCCTCCCCTCTTCGTCAATTACGCGCCCACGCTGCCCCGATTTCAAGCCGGAGTTCGCCACTGCCACCACCTAAACGAGCTCGCCGCCGGTGACCTGGTGAGTGAAGCTCGTCGCCGCTTGTTCCTTTGTCTTCCCCTCTCCCTCGTGCATCTTTTGACACGCTCCAATCTCCGTTTGTTGCACCGCAGCTCGTCGACGACGTCATCTCGAGGCTACGCCGCCGCCGCGTCTCCGCCGTCCTAGGCATCACCTCCGGCCGCCCCGAAGCGAACCGACGCCGTCATCCGCTCCGCCTCGTTGAGCCGCGCCTCCCGCACGCTTCCCCGAGCCGAAACTCCTCCAGAAAAGCTTGCCGCGGCGTCCCCGAGCTCGTCGGAACCCTCGTCGGAAACCTAGCGCCGCCGGTAAGCCCCATGATCGATCTCGTCCGTCCGATCTTCATCAATGGTTAGGATTACATTTTTTAAATCGAAGGGGTACGGTTAGATCTCAGCAGTCCGACCGTTTAAGTGAGATCAAACAGCTGCGTTTTATTTTAAA
Source organism: Brachypodium distachyon (assembly GCF_000005505.3). NCBI lineage: Eukaryota > Viridiplantae > Streptophyta > Magnoliopsida > Poales > Poaceae > Brachypodium > Brachypodium distachyon. Next base: position 26,300,381 of record NC_016133.3, on the reverse strand, counting down.
TCCCGAAACGGTACCAGCCAATCACAGCGCGACACGTGGCCCCTATTAAAATGAAAACTTAATCCCAGTTTAAATTAAATGATAGTTTTCCAGAAAAGCCCCTAGAACTTCAAATGCTCATATCTTTTAAACCACTGGGCCAAATTTGATAAATTTTACCTTTCTGGAAAGCTCGTGACCTATAGAATATTTTAGCATAGTTGAAATTACATTTGAATAACTTAACCACAGTCAATTTACAGAAAGGCCTTTAATGCCATTTAAATCATATCTTTTTATTTGGAAATCCTTCCTAATTGAAACCAGTGCCCAAAAATTTGTTTTATTGTCCTCTATTCATTGGGACAGAGAAATAAATTTTTTGAATTAAATTAATTGGCTGATGCCAATAAAACCTTGTTTTAGGGTTTTAATCCCTTGTTTTCTTTCGTATTTTGTTTTTAACCTCGTGCATTAATTTTTAATGGCTGATACTTTGGACTAGGTTTATGATATGGTTGACCACTCAAATAAAATGAAGCCTATCATGTCACATGTTTTGCATTGCATTATAGCATACCTTCTTTTGTCGTGATGTGAGTTGTGTGTTTACGTATGTGTATGCTTGTTTATTTTAGTTTACTCGGAGAGCGAACCTTGTGACTGTGACGAGTGCTTGATTACCAACTGCTACCAAGGCAAGTTCACTTTGACCATCATCCCATTATTTTATTATGCACTAGTTTTTATTAGTTGCATTGTTAGGATTATTATTGTACCTATGCTAGCTATGATTCTCCTAGTAGTATAGGATACCCTTGCCATGTCCTTACCACTAGTTACCATCGTAGGTAGTCCAATGCTATGCTATGATAGTATACGAGGGTGGTATTATTACAATGTGATATTATTGTCATTCTGGAGTAAAGTATGATTTTTCTAGTGTATGGCAAAACAAGTAATTCAATGAACCGTCCTGTGTGGACTGCTTTGAGTATTCGAGATGTTATGTGAGGTCAGGTCCATTTCTATGGGTCCCTCTGAGTCGAGTCCCCGTGGATTCGGGGATGGACCGTCCATGGACATCTCCCCGTGGATTCGGGGAGCGCTTGCGTCGCAAATGTGGAATGCCACCCGGGGTAACCAGAGACTAGTCTAGTTTCCTGTTTAGTAGCTTCTAGTACAACCACATGCTGATATGGGCTCTGGCTGGATGGAGTAAGAAATATGAACCCAGATCCAAGGGATTGTAATGAGGTAGCTGTGTAGGTGGGAGCGCGGGTCCCTCAGGTGGTCTGGGGATTATGTTCTGAAAATTCTTGAAGTCGATGCCGTTGCTACACTACCCTGAGGACAACAAGGGATTAACACGTCGAATTCTTGTGTGGAATGTGTACAACCTCTCGAGAGTATCAAACTAAGTACTTAGTCGTGTCCCCCGTTACGGACAATTATGAGCAACTAGATTTGGGGGCTGTAAGGAAGGTCTCACTCATTCCAATTTCTTAATAAAATGTATGGTTTGAACTTGGGTAGGAGCATTGATGTGTCTACTCAATGTGCCTAGGTTAATAGAAGCATGGGTGTGTCTACCCCTTGTCCAATAGAGATAAAACTTTTGGTTAAAAATGATAAGATGAAACATTGTTGATTTTATGCAAATAGCCGAACCCACCTTGCCATATACTGCATGTATATTGTTAGGTCTGTTATAACTTTCAGGTGAACTTGCCAATACAGTCAATGTATTGACCACGTAGTGGCTGCAATTAATAATGCAGGTGAATCTGACGAAGAGAGAGATTCGTCGATGTTCTTTGGGTCATGTGCTTACATTCCAACATGCTCTCTCCTTTGGGAGTAGTTGTGGCCCATTTGCTCTACCTTTCCGCTGCAAGTTTATGAAACACTATTTTGATATGTTGAAACAGTATTTTGTTATGCTGACCCGAGGGTCATGCAAGTTTGTAAGTACAATTAAGTTCTGGATGATGCGATGTAATAAAATACTTTGACCTTTGTATCATGATATTACATCTTGGAACTGTGTGTGCTAGTGAGTCGATCCAGGGACTAGCACAGTAAGCACAGAGATCGAACCCTGTACGGGGGCGGTCGCTTCAAAGGTTGACCATGGGGGCCGGCCATCTTGGTTTGGAGAAGGGGATATAAGACTCCTATTAGGAGTCCATATCTATTCCTATTAGAAGTAGGAGTCCTACTCCTTTTGGAGGAGGACTCCTTTTCCCCTTTGGCCGCCACCCTCGTATATAAAGAGGGGAGGGGTGGCCGGCTATAGGAGCACTCTCGCTAGTTGTCCATTGCTCGTAAAGTCCGAGCTCTCTCCTCTAATGTTTAGACGTCTAAAGTTTAGATGTCTAATTAGTAGATCGTCTACTTTCCGATCTAGTTTCTTCCAGCAGTTATTCGTACTGGACGTCGAAGTGCTGCTGAACTATTCCTTCGGGACGTGTGGATACGTGTGGAGAGATCGTATACTTCGATCTTGCGGGCGGATCGCTGTTCATCTACTTCAAGCTTTCAGGCGCAGCAGATCCTGCGAGGAATATTCTCGCGGCTAGGAGGTATAACCTAGCGGCGAGAATCTGCTGTAGGCTTCAACGACAATCTACTTCTGCTACGGTTGTTGGTACGTGATCAATTTATCGCATCCGCATAGTGATCTTGGTTGGTTCGTTCGTAGGAAAATTTTAAATTTCTGCCTATGTTCCCCTTCAGCCAGGACTCCTTGGTTTCCTGAAGCGGATCCTCCTGACGCCACATTGTTTCCTCTCGTAGGTTCCGAGGGCAAGGTCACTACCGGTTGTAGGGAAGGTGGCGCGAAGCCCATCGAGCGAGGCATGCCAAATTCCATATCCCCTGCGGGGGCGGCAACCGTAGGCAGTTCGCCGATCCTTGCCACCACGTCGGTGAGTATCGAGGGACCGCCTATGATGGTTTCGAGCACCTCGGTTCCTTCTGGGACGGCCGGGAGCGGAGGTGTGACCACGACTTCCGTCGTAGCGACCATGCTTGCGGCGATGTCCGGATTGGTGTGGATTCCTTCTTTCTCGGGAGCCCCCGGGGCGCTTGCTTTCTTTGTTTGCAACCGTGTAGACTTTGTGACAAGTTGGGCACCCAATGAAGTAGGCTTCGTCGGGGCCATTCAATCTTCAATTGCGACGAGGGTTCCCCACGGTCGGCGCCACTGTTGTTGTTCTCGACAACAATTAGAGTAAGGGGTGCCAATGCTCAATGGCACAAGTGCGGGTATAAAAGTAGGGTGTGTACGCCGGCCTTATAGCGAAGGTCGCTATACACTTGGACAAGTTGACACGTTGATATTTTTTGAATAGGTTTGGTCGATCCTGCGGGTACGACTTAATCCTATGTTAGGAAAGATTTCGAGGGGGTTGTTAGCCAAGTGCTTGGGCCGAGCGGATCTTCCCAAGGCACCTTTAGCGAGAGATTCGTCGGAGCCGCCTCGTACTTGGACCGAACGCGTCTTTCCAAGTATCGAGGTTAGGATACCCTCGGAACTCTAACCCAACCCCTTCTCCTTCGAGCCCGTGCTAACCAAGGTTAGCTCGGAGCCTCGAAACTAGAGTCCCCTACAAGGCTTTCTCGAGGCCGGTCGACTTTTAGTCGAAGACGGTGCTCGAGAGCGAACGTTAGAGGGAGCACTCTAGCCCTCTCCCCTTGAGTTGATTCAAGTTGAGAGTGAGTGATACATGCCCCCATGGGGGGGTATTTATAGCCTAGGGGTCCACAACAAAAGATCATGGCTACCCTTGAGGGAGAGAGAAAAGTGGGGGCAAAATGGTAAAAGTAGCTCCTTGGTCCATAGCTTTTGTGTGCACCATGTGGAGGAAAGTGAGGGTTGGTCCATGGTCCACCATGGACCAAAAGCCTCATCCCACACCTTTCTTGCCCCCTACTCTACCTCATTTCACCCTTTGACCATGGCATGAGAGGCTTGACTTGTTGAATTGTCTTCCTTTGCCACGTAGGATTGACTGCGCCACGTGGGCATCTTCACTCACGCTTGGGAAATGTTGACTTAGTCATCGCCACGTAGGATTTACAGCCCGGCCCATATAAGGGTTTTATTTTACTACAACACATCTAAATCGGTATAACCCCTCGTCAATTCTACTGAGAATACGTATATTTTTAGCCACGTACAACCTTTCATACAAAACAAATATGTAAATATCTCGTTTGTTTTGTATTGTTTTCGGACCCAACTGTTGTGTCCTCAAAAAAGGATATTTACATATTTATATAACCATTTGCCGGCACAGAACATATTGAATTCATTAGCCAAAACAAAATGTGTTGGGTTGATATCGAAAGAAAACACAAGGCACTTGTTTGGCCTTGCAACCAAAATACGGTTGGCAATGGCAAGTAGACGAGACCCGTAGCAGTTGACGAGTCTACCATGGGCGGCGAGCCGCTTTTCGCCGACGTCACCCTTCTTTTTCTTCTTCCTTTTCGCTTCGGGAAAGGAAAAAAAAAGGGACACGACTACTCGGCGGCCGTTGTCTGGATAAGCTAACCGGCCGATATGGAAACCCAGCACGTACAGTTTTGGCAGGTTACCATTGTCTCGTGATTAATATGTGGCCCCCGTCATTTAATCGCAACGCGTTTTCTGGATAGCTCGTACGCCTGCATGGATGGGTGCATGAATATTGAGACTAAACCACATGCAATTAGCTTTCTCCTTATTTACTTTTTAAATGTCATAACTTTCAAATCGAGTGTCGGAATTATGATCGGTTTTCACCGTTGGCCCTCTTGCGACGAAATCTTCAAAACTAGATCCTATTTGGCTATATTTTGCCAAAATATTCTCAAAAGGCAACTTTTCTGATAAACAATGCAACTTTGCTTCTCACTTTAGCAACTTTGGCCGCTATACCAATAATTTTGACTCATGTACTAACAACTTTGACTCCCTACTATCCACATTGGTCGCTATACCGGCAAGTTTGACTCACATATTAACAATCTTTGATTTTATATCGTCAACTTTGACTGATATACTAGCAAATTTGGTCGCTACTCTAGCAACTCTCATGTTCATAGTAGCAACATTGTTTTATATACTAACAATTTCGTCTCCTATACCGGTAACTTTGACTCTCATATTAGGCGTTTTGGCTGCTATACCAGCAACTTTTCACATAATAGCAACTTTGGCTGTTATAAATGAAACTGTTCACATAACAACAACTTTGGGTGCTATATCAACAATTTTTCGCAGACTAGCAACCTTGACTCACATAATAGCAACTTTAGTTTCTAAATCGGCAACTTTGACTCTTATATTAGCAACTTTGGCTATTATACCGGCAACTTTGACTCACTAGTACTACCAACTTTTGGCTGCTATATCAACAACTTTTACTCCCATTCTAGTGTTCACAACCAATTTTGGCTTACAAATAAAAATCCACCAGAAGTTCTGGATGATCAGCCGGAAGTTCCGCATATTCTTGGAAGAGTAACAGAGAGCACCCGGAGGTTCACCCGGAGGTTCGGTCAGAAGTTCTGGTGCTGAGAACCGAAGTTAAAAACAGAGAGAAATGGTCATTAAGATCTACTCGGATGGAAAAGTTGTAAATATGAAAGTTCTTCATTTGTTCGAGACGAATAACTTTTCTATTGGAATTGTTGCAATCCGAGGTCGTTTACTACCTCAAAACTTGATCGGAAGGTGTAGCCAGATTTTGGACCGAACTGTTTTGGAAAGTTTGGGTCCAACCGTCCGAATTAGACTCAAATTAGGGTATTGGACGTGGATCCAAGTCCTTTTCTTGCATGGGAAGTCCAGCCGCACTTTATATACATGAGGGGTGACGGCCGATTGAAACAACACACACAATCGCAAAAACCAATCTACAAACCTATCCCATCCTATTCTCTGCTTCTCGTTCATCGTCTAGCACACCTAGGAGAAGCTAGTAATTGTGATGAACTGAAAGTGCGTTTGTTTCCTTTATATTTGACTGGTACCCGTTTGTTTCCTTTATCTTTGACTGGTACCGCTTTTTCATGGTTTTCTGCTTTGCCTTATGGTTCTATTAACACTTGGTATCATCTAGAGAAGAAATTCCATGAGCATTTTTATAGTGGTGATAATGAACTTAAGTTGTCACATCTTACATCGGTTAAACAGAAACATGATGAATCGGTTACCGATTACATTAAAAGTTTAGAGATACTAAAAACTGATGTTATAGTTTGGTGATAACTGAAAGGGACATGGCAGACTTAGTGCTCAATGGTTTGAGAACTCACATTTGAGATAGAATTGAAGGTTATGAGTTTTTAAGCGTGAGCCAAGTTTTGCAAAGAGCTTTGGCTCAAGAGTGCCGAAGCAAAGAAATAAAAGATTTGCATAGGTCTAAATCTGATCGTCCTGATATAAACGCGGTTGGATATAATAGTGAAAATTCGGACGATGAAGCTGAGATTTATGCTGCTGAGTTTGTTCGGTCCTCAAAGGCCAAACCTTATACTTGTGATGCTCTTAAGGCGATTCGCAAGAATCGAGAAGACGAGATGACATTCAGTTTTGATGTAGCTATTTGATGCTATGTTGAAAGATAAGTATATTAGAATATCTCATACTTTACCGCCGTTTGAAGAGTTAAAACGGCGAGCTTATTGCAAGTATCATAATTCTTTCTCTCATGCTACTAATGATTGCAATGTTTTTCGGCGACAGATACAATCGGCTATCAATGATGGACGATTAAGCTTTGCCGATATGCAAATTGACAAGCAGCCGTTTCCTATGTTGTTGTTGGTGAACCCAGGAACAGCAGCAAGGAGAGTGACAAAGTATTGGGAAGGGAAATCGTTGTTGGCAAGCAATCCTATGGAAAGGAGACATTGAAGATCACCATAAAAAATCCTGCACTCGGGGGTCAACCGCAAGTGCAGGAAAATGCTCGTGCCAAGTTCATCAAGCCCAAGCGTGCGGAGGTTGGCAAGTGGAAGACAAATGAGGTCAAGGCACGGCACAAACAAATCAAGCCAACCTTCGATATGTTGCTGTCCAAATATGTGAACCAAGCGACCGGTTCCAACTCTAACCGGTCATCACGCATGAAACGCCCGAGATCACCTCTAAAGGAGAAGTCTCCATGACACGCAAGGCCGTATGAGCAGTGGGCGCCGGGACCGTGGATGCCGCTACTCCCTTACGCGCCATATTATTTAAATGGTGGATGGGTGCAGCCCCCAATGGCACCGTATGCTTTCCATCCGGGGTGGACAGAACCTAGAAAATCTGTCCATGACAGGATCACACGACCTGTTCGAGACCGTTTAAGCTACAATGTTAATCGGTCATCCCAAAAAACATCGAGTAAGGGTGCTCGGAAGGAGTGGCGTCCTAAGTCACCATGCGCTGAAATTTTGGAGCCCAACAAGCAACAGGAAAATAATGTCAATGCCGACGTCATTGGGAAGGGCGCGCATGAGTTGAAGCTCAAAGAGCCGGTTGTTTGTGATAAACCGGCTAATTCTAATGGTCCTATTTTGGTTATTCAACCAAGATCCTCGGCTAATGATCATGAAGCTAGCACGAGCAAAGCCAAGCCGAGAGATCCTAAATATACTCATCCCAAGTGGTGTCCTCCTGGATTGACTAAAACCAAGAAGAGGAGGCTGCAGCGCTTTAGAAACCAAGAGAAGGTGGAACACGAAGCGGAGAAGAGAAGAGACGAGTCCTTCAATGAGACTCATCCCGTAATACCGTCCAAGGTGTGGGTTCCTAAGCAAATTGCTGAAACTTTAGATGCATCTCCTACATCGGAAAGTGACGAAGAGATGCGGGATTTTGAGGGCACGCCGGCTACAGAAGGTATGGATATGAATATGGTTTATTACTTGCCCACTGAATTCCGTGCCATGGATGAAGAAGGGGAGGTAGCACAGCTGGATTTTGGTCCTAAGAATGCCATCTTCGAGAAGCCAAAAGAACTGGTGAAATACTTGAAGCCATTGTATGTCAAGGGACATATTAATGGATCGTCGGTTGCAAGAATGCTCGTTGATGGTGGTGCAGTGGTAAATCTTATGCCATATTCGGTCTTCAAGAAATTGGGGCTAGATGATGATGATTTGATGACAACCAACATGGTGCTGAATGGATTTGAAGGCAAGGAAAAAACAGAAGCCAAAGGCGTGACGAGTGTGGAGCTCACTGTAGGAAGTAAAACTTTGGCCACCGCCTTCTTTGTTGCTGAGGTGCAAGGTAACTATTACAATGTCATATTAGGCCGCCATTGGCTCCATGCAAACCAATGTGTGCCATCTACTTTGCATCAATTTTTGATACAGTGGGTTGACGACGAAGTGGAAGTTGTCCATGCGGATAATTCGGCTTGTGTCGCTTTGGCCGATTCATTGGTGGATTGGCAACATCCCAATGCTACTTGTTTGACAGGGCGCGACCTTTCAGATTTTGATTTTCTTAGTGCTACAAAGAATGGATTTGTGCCCGTCTCTCTAAAGCCAGTTGGTAATAATCGGCTCCCAAATATGTGATTAATGAATCCCAACGAGGAGTGGTTGCGGCGAAGGCTTGAAGAGTATCGGTCCAATGAGAATGATATATATGAGTCCATAGAAGAATTAGAAGACATGGATAAATTAGGACAAGGTTTTACATCGGCTGATCCATTGGAAGAGGTAGACATAAGAGATGGTTCAATTCCTAGGCCGACATTTGTAAACAAAAATTTGAAAGCCGATTATAACGTTGTATTAATCGAGCTATTGAAAGAATATGTTGATTGCTTTGCATGGGAATATCATGAGATGCCGGGCTTGAGCCGAGAACTAGTTGAGCATCGGTTACCTGTTAAGGCGGGTTTTAGTCCGTACAAACAACCGGCCCGGAAAGTCAATCCCAAGATGTATGACCGTATCAAAGAAGAGATCGGTCGTTTGCTTAAAGCTAATTTTATTACACCTTGCAGCTATGCGGATTGGATTTCTAATATCGTGCCTGTGGAGAAGAAAGGATCCAGCAAGCTAAGGGTGTGCATTGACTTCAGAGATTTGAATAGAGCTACGCCCAAAGATGAGTATCCTATGCCAATAGCCGATATGCTTATTAACGATGCCTCTGGACATAATGTTATTAGCTTTCTTGATGGCAATGTGGGGTACAATCAGATGTTCATGGCCGAAGAGGATGCGTTCAAAACGGCCTTCCGGTGCCCCCCTTGTAACATCCCAAAAAATTTCAAACATTGCATCATGCATTTGCATTCATTAGCATCATGCCACTTGTGCATTTTAAACACAATTTAAATCTTGGTTTTGAATTCAAAATCTCAAAAGCAAATCCTTTTCTATTTGATCGTTGCATCTTATCTCCTCTTTTTGCAATTTGTTTTTCAATCCAATGTGGTTTGATAATAAAAAGGCTTTAATGCATTTATTATGCTAACCCATATTTTAGTATTTAATTTGGAGTTGAAAAACTATTTTATTTAATTAGTTTTAAAGCCCTAAAGGCATTTATAAAGGAAAAGTTATATATTTTATTTTGAAGGAATTCTTGTCCCAGAAGTTGAATCATATTTAAATATGATTTTACATTTTTTCTGGAGTTTATTTGGTTTGATTTGGGTTTCAAAATTAAAAATTTGAAAAAGAAAAACAAAAAAAAAGAAAAAAAAATGAATAGGACCGACCCAAGTGGGCCGGCCCCCTTACCTGCCGCGCGCCCGACCAGCCCAGCAAGCCGCGCGCCGAGCCTCAGCCGCTGACAGGTGGACCCCACCTGTCAAGCGTCGTCCTCGCCAATGGCAGGCACCCGTAGATCCCTCTCTTTCCTCTCCCGATTGCGCCGCCAGGCCGTCGCTTTTTCTCACTAGAGATCACCACTGCCACCACCGTCTTCAGCTCGCCGCCGGTGACCAAAAGGTCAATAGTCGCCGCCACCTTAACTACCTCCTTCCTCTTTTTCTTGTGCATGTTTTGATGCGGCTAGTTCTTCACTTTGTGCCCCGTAGCATCGCCATCATCGTCGAGCCGAAGCGCCGCCACTCGCCGTCGTCCCGAGGAGCTAGAGCTCAAATCCGGCGCCCCCGAAGTAAACCGAGGCCACGGGAAGCTTCGCCTCGTTGCGCCGCCCGTCATCGACCTCTTCCCGAGCTCAAGCGCTCACCGGAGCGCCCGCGTCGCCGCCCGCAAAGCCGCCGCCCCCGTCACGTGCTCGCCGGAACCCTAATCCCCACCGGAGGTAAGCAAGACGAGATCCTGGTCGTCCGATCTTTTTAAACGGTCGAAGGGGTATCGGTGGATCCGGGCCATTCTTTTGTTTTAAGTTAGATCTCACGGCCCACGTTTCATCTTAACCCGAGCCGGTATCGGCCAATAAGAAAGCGCCACATGGCCCTCTTTTTAAATAAAAGATTTCCCCGACGGAAACTAAAAGGAACTTTTGCAGAAAAATCCCTAAAACTTCAAATGCTCATATCTTTTAAATCCATTGGCCAAATTTGATGAACTATACCTTTCTGGAAACCTCTTAACATGTATAATATTTTGGCACTGTTTAATTTCAAATTTGATTAATTTAGTCTGGACATATTTACAGAATGGTGTTTAATGCTTTTTAATTCATATCTTTTGTTTTAAAAATCCTTTTGACTTGAAACCAGTGCCCAAAATTTTATTTAAATGTCCTCTGTCCTTTGAGACCAGAGGAATAATTTTTTTTTATTTGGCCTGTTCTTTTAAAACCTTGTATTATGCTTTTAAAACCTTTATTTGTAAACCCTACTTTTAACCTTTTGGTTTTAAATTGTTTTGCTTAATCTTTTTAACCAGATATTTTAACATGGTGTTTGTATGAAACTGAAACATGTTCTTGTCAAATAAAACAAACTCAATCATAGCATACATGTTTTATTGCTTGTCTGGATGATTGTTTATTTGTGCAATGTGTCTGCTTTGTTTAGTTCTTCCGGAGAGCAACGTGTGTTATTGTCAAGGTCATAAATCAAACTACTGTGACAAAGGCAAGTTCACTTTGATCATAAATTCCCATTACATTCATTATTTTAAATACTTATGCACTAGTGTTGTGTAGTTTGCATTGATAGGGATAGTATTCGTATCTATGCTAGCTATATTTTGTCCTAGTAGAATAGGATACCTGTGCCATTACCCTTCCACCAATTGCCATCGTAAGTAGTTGATTGCTATGCTATGTTAGTATATGTGGGAGGGAATCTCAATTACCATGAAACTGATATTGTGGAGTATTTTGGAAACCTGGCAAAAACAACTTTAATGAATCATCCTGGGTGGGCAGCTTTGAGTTCTTGAGATGTTATGCAGCGTCAGGTCCATTTCTATGGGTCCCTCTGAGTCGTCTCTCCGTGGATTCGGGGAGTTTCCATGGACGTCTCCCCATGGATTCGGGGAGCGCTTGCGTCACAAATGTGGGATGCCACCCGGGGTATTAGAGACCGGACTAGTTTCCTGTTTAGTAGCTTCCAATACAACCACATGCTAATATGGGCTCTGGCTTGATGGAGTAAGACATATGATCCTGGATCCGAGGGATTGTGCAGATGTAGTCGTGTAGGTGGGAACGTAGGTCCCTCAGGTGGTCTGGGTGATTATGATCTGAAAATTCTTGTAATCGATGCCGTTGCTACTCTACCCTGAGGACAGCAAGGGATTAACACGTCGATTTCTTGTGGGTAAAGTGTACAACCTCTGCAGAGTGTCAAACTAAGTACTTAGCCGTGTCCCCGGTTACGGACAATTATGAGCGACTAGATTTGGGAGCTGTAAGGAAGGTCTCACTCATTCTAATTTCTTAATAAAATGAATGGTTTGAACCTGGGTAGGAGCATTGATGTGTCTACTCAATGTCCACTAGTTTAATAGGAGCATGGGTGTGTCTACCCCGTGTCCAATAGTGATAAAATTATTTGTTTAAAAATGATAGGATGAAACATTGATGCTTTTATGCAAATAGCCAAACCCCACCTAGCCAAAATATGCATGTGCTTGGTAGGTCCTTTTATAACCTCTGGTGAACTTGCCAATACATTCAATGTATTGACCCCCTAGTGGCTGCAACGTTTAATGTTGCAGGTGTTACAGGTGAAGAGTGAGGTACGATTTGATAGGGTTGCAAGTTTACATTCCAACATGTTTCGACTGTGGAGTTGTTATGGGACTCCTGTATCTTCTGCTTTCCGCTGCAAAATTTTATTTTCTTTTGAGATAACCCATGAGGTTATGCAATATGTAAGTTACTACTAAATTCTGGATCAAGGCGATGTAATATACTTTTGACCTTTGTATCTTGATATTACATCTTGAAATTGTGTGTGCTAGCGAGTCGATCCAGGGACTAGCACTGTAAGCACAGACATCGAACCCTGTACGGGGGCGGTCGCTTCACCGGGTTTGTTGGTTTATTTGAGTGGACGGTGATGACCTTTGGGTTGAAGAATGCCGGCGCCACATATCAGAGAGCTATGAATTTGATCTTTCATGATTTGCTTGGGGTCATACTTGAGGTTTATATTGATGATGTTGTCATCAAATTGAATGCTAATGAGTCTCATTTAGCCGATTTGCGCCTAGCTTTTGAGAGGATGAGGAAATATGGGCTCAAGATGAATCCTTTGAAGTGTGCTTTCGGTGTATCGGCTGGGAAATTCTTGGGTTTTATTATACATCAGCATGGCATAGAGATTGATCCCAAGAAGATAGAAGCTATCCAGAAAGTGCAAGCTCCGACATGCAAAAAGGATATGCAGAAATTCCTAGGCAAAGTTAATTATTTGAGGCGTTTTATAGTAAATTTGTTGGGGAAGGTTGATGCATTTACCCCTATACTTCGGTTAAAGAATGATGTTGATTTTACTTTGGGGGCAAAACAGCAGGAAGCATTTGATAAAATCAAAGTTTGATTAAATCGGTGTTAAAGGCGCCGAAACATGGGGAGCCTTTTAGGCTTTATATTGCAGCAAAGGAAGGCGTTATTGGTGCTGTTTTGGCTCAAGAGACCGGAGAAAAGGAGCATGTCGTCACTTATTTGAGCCGGCGTTTAATAGACGCTGAGACAAGGTATACCTTCATTGAAAAATTGTGCTTATGCTTATACTATACGTGCACTAAGTTGAGGCATTATTTGTTGTCTAGTATGTGCATTGTAGCTTGTCAAACTGATGTCATTAAATATATGTTGCATAGACCGATTCTTAGCGGTAGGATTGGCAAGTGGGCTTATGCTTTAATTGAATACGATTTGGCTTATGAATCTTTGAAATCTATGCAAGGCCAAGTTGTTGCTGATTTCATTGTAGAACATCGGATTGACAGCGAACATGACATTGAGATTAACCTTGTCTCTTTAGTACCATGGAGATTATACTTTGATGGTTCAGTTTGTAGCAATGGCCAAGGTGTTGGTGTTGTTTATATATCTCCTCATGGTGTTGTTTTTGAAGCCTCATGCCACTTAGAATATTTTTGCGCAAACAATCAAGTCGAATATGAAGCTTTATTATTCGGGCTACAACTTTTAATTGCTGTAGGTGCTACACATATTAAGGCTTTTGGTGATTCGTTGCTAGTAGTACAGCAAATATCCAAGGTTTTCCAGTGTTTCGACCAATCACTAAATGTTTATCTTGATAAGTGTCTAGATATAATTCCTGCCTTGGATTACTTTAGCATTGCTCATATATCTAGACAAGACAATTGGAATGCAAATGAGTTAGCAGAACAAGCATCCGGTTACCATGTTATCGTGGTGTGTTTTATATATCTCACAAGCCAATGTTTTCTCCTGTTAACATTGGTAAGGCTGAATTAAATCACATTGATTCGGGCACTAATAAAGGATCTAGTGCAGGTGGAGATAAAGATTGGAGAAGACCCATTGTTGCATATTTGCAGGATCCTAGCAAGATGACGGACAGGGCTGTTCGGCGGATGGCTTTCAAATATGTGTTGATGGATGATGATCTCTATCGCCGAACAGTTGATGGTATTCTTTTGAAGTGCTTGGATGAAGACCAAGCAAGGGTCGCTATGGGAGAGGTACATGAAGGCATATGTGGTACTCATCAGTCGGCGCACAAGATGAAGTGGTTGTTGCGGCGAGCAGGATTTTATTGGCCAACAATGATCAATGATTGCTTCAAGTACTATATAGGATGCGAGGATTGTCAGAAGTTTGGTGATATTCAGTTGGCTCCTGCTGCTATGTTGAATCCTATTATCAAGCCGTGGCCATTTAGAGGTTGGGGATTAGATTTCATCGGTATGATTCATCCTTCTTCATCGAAAGGGCATCGGTTCGTGTCGGTAGCTACTGATTATTTTACCAAGTGGTCTGAAGCAATACCTCTCAAAAATATGACCCATAAGGAGGTGATTCAATTCATAACTGAGCACATTATACATAGATTCGGCATTCCTCAAACATTGACTACAGATCAAGGTTCATCATTTATGGTGAAGGAAGTGAAGGAGTTTGCTGAATCTTATAAAATAAAAATGCTCAGTTCATCTCCATATTATGTGCAAGCTAATGGACAAGCTGAATCTAGTAACAAAATTTTGATCAAGCTCATTAAAAAGAAGATCGATGATCATCCAAGGAGGTGGCATGAAGTGTTGTCTGAAGCTTTGTGGGCACATAGGATCTCAAGGCATGGTGCTACAAAGGTAACTCCATATGAACTTGTGTATGGACAAGAAGCCGTTTTGCCTGTAGAGGTAAATCTGGCTGCTTTGAGATTCGCTAAACAAAATGATTTATCGGCAATGGACTTCCATAATTTGATGATGGATAACATTGATGAAGTGGCTGATAAACGTTTATTTGCTTTGAGAGAGATAGAGAAAGAAAAGATACGGGTAGCAAGATCTTACAATAAAAAGGTGAAGTTGAAGAGCTTCCAAGTTGGTGACCTAGTATGGAAGGTAATCTTGCCGGTTGGTTCGAAGGACAGAAAATTTGGCAAATGGTCTCCAAACTAGGAAGGTCCTTTCAAGGTTGTGAGAGTGGTTCCTGTGAATTCATATTTGGTGTAATAAATGGAAGGGAATTTACTACCTCGAGCACTCAATGGAAGGTATCTAAAAAAGTTCTACCCAAGTGTGTGGCAAGAAACATGAACACACATATGGCCGATATATATTTATCGCCCTTAGCATATATGGCCGATGGAGTGTTGACATCGTCCTTAGATTTAAAGTGGTACAAGTTATTTTTGGGCACACAAGTTTGCTGAAAAACAGGGGGCATGTGTTCACAACCAATTTTGGCTTACAATTAAAACTCCACCGGAAGTTCCGGATGATCAGCCGGAAGTTCCGCATATTCTTGGAAGAGTAACAGAGAGCATCCGGAGGTTCACCTGGAGGTTCGGTCAGAAATTCCGGTGCTGGGAACCGAAGTTAAAAACAGAGCGAAGTAGTTATTAAGATCTACTTGGATGGAAAAGTCGTAAACATGAAAGTTCTTCGTTTTTTCGAGACGAATAACTTTTATTTTGGAATCATCGCGATCCGAGATCGTTTACTACCTCAAAACTGGATTGGAAGGTGTAGCCAGATTTTGGACCGAACTGTTTTGGAAAGTTCGGGTCCAACCATCCGAATTAGACTCAAATGAGGGTTTTGGACGTGGATCCAAGTCCTTTTCTTGCACGGGAAGTCCAGCCATCCTTTATATACATGAGGGCTGACGGCCGATTGAAACAACACACACAATCGCAAAAACCAATCTACAAACCTATCCCATCCTATTCTCTGCTTCTCGCTCATCGTCGTTCTTCAAACCGGAGATCTTCAATCCACGAAGTCCTAGGGGCAGGCAAACTGACCTAGGGCAGCCCATTGCCGCCGTGCGTCCAGACGGGGTCCCTCCCGGGCGTGTGGAGTTTCGGGTTTCAAAAGATCTCGCCGGCTGTCTTGCGTATCGCGCTTCCGGCGAGACTCCTCCGGCGACGTGTCTTGCGTATCGCGCTCAACGCCGGAGGTACACGTGACGTGTTCGTGTGCTATGCTGGCAACTATGACATTCATACTAGCAACTTTGTTTTCTACTAACAACTTTCACTTACATAGTACCACCTTTGGATTCTATACTGGCAACTTTGATTCAGATAATAGCAACTTTGAGTCCTACACCGATAACTTTCGCTCCACATATTAGCAAATTTGCATTATATATCGACAAATTTGACTCCTACACTAACAACCTTGGTTTCGCAATTTTGACTTGCATATTAGCAACTTTGACTCCCACCCAGTAGTAGGTTTTACTCCACTCTAGCAACTTTCACTACATCACATACATCTTTGGTGTGTCCAGTCACAACTTTCGCTAGTGTATTACAATATGCTGACAATTTTTCTTCAAAAGTTGACATCTTCTCTTGTAAATCTATCAATCCTAACATTTGTTCTCGGAACTTCGAGTTGGTGCACCCACTTTGGATTAAAAAAAGCAACTAACTACTTATATTTAGCAACTAAGTACATATGTTTAACAACTTAACAAAGAAAAATTGCGGCCAGGAACTAACGTGAGAGGTCATATCCTCTCCCCTCTCTTTTTCCCTTGGGCTGCAGCCCACCTCTCTTTCCTTTCTTTGGGTTCTTTTCTTCGTCGGCCGTAGATCCCCTCCTGGCCCATCTAGTGGACAACCCCATCTCCAGGCCCAGCCAGAGTGAACAGGTCGTCTTCTCGTTGCAACCAGAGAGCTCAGCTCTGCACACGTGCTGTTATAATCTTCTTCGATTCTCTTGCTCCTATGTGTTTCATCTCAAATTGAACCATGTGAACTATTTCCCTTCACGCAACGAACCGATTCTGCCTATTAGCTTTCCGTTTCATCTCCTTAATCTTTCCAATTTGTGAATGAATGCTGCAGGAAGGCGGGAGACCAGGGCTGCTGGGAGGAGGTGGAGGGCGAGGCCGCAACGGCTGCTGAGAGGAGGGAGGCCACGACATGAGGAGAGGGCAACGACGGAGAGCATCTGGACCAACCTAGCACAGGTAGATAGGAAACACGGGTTGGAGACCAAGGAGAGCAGCATCAGGAGGGGTCTGGACGTACGGGGGGAGACTAGGAAGAAGACTAGAGAGGGACGGGAGCGACGGGAGAAAGGGAAAGGAGGCCAGGGCAGCGGGAGGAAGGGAAAGGAGGCCAGGGCAGAGGGCACCGAGCACCTAGGAGTGATACGCGTAACCGGAGTGCGCTCGCTCGTCCGAAAAAGTGCAGCTGCACGTTTTAGCCATTTGGGGGAAAAAAGACCAGCTTACTTTTTTCCTTCCGAATGAACAAAAACTTGCTCGCAAAGCTGCCGGCCGAGCTTGTGTCCGTCCGTTCGTTCACGCACCCGATGCGGCGGGGGCCCGCGTTCCCAGCTGCGTGGGACCCCTCTCCCTCCCTAATCACCACCACACTCACGAGAGAAACTAGTAGAAAGGCGCTGCTCGACCTCCGCCTCCAAATCGCAGTTTCGCTCGGCTCGGCCTTTTTAATAGCCGCGCACGGGTGCGCTTTGCTTGACACTTGACACCACTCGCAATCGCTGGAATTTTCTCAGGCGGCCGGGAAGCAACAAGAAGGCAAGCGCTCCGAGGCGCAGCTCCTCCGGTCCAGAGAGAGAGAGGGAGATCCCAGCCAGGCGTATGGCGTCCATGGAGACACGCAAGGAGGTACGTACGTACGAGCTTCCTTTCTTTCCTGTCCTCCCACACGCTCAACCCCTCTTTTCCCGATGAGGATGCTTTTCTTCTTCTTTTGTTTCTACGGAAAAAATCGCCTCATTGCCGGACTCATGTTCAGAGCAAGCTCCCAATTTCACCCTAGGAGAAACCTGACCGGAGAAGCCACTCCGGAAATTAAAGCTTTGACTGACCTTCGGCTGGGCAATTAAGTTCACCTCTGCCGCAAAATTTCCCCACAATTTTTGCTTGCTGTAGCTAAATCGCTTAGGAAGAATAGAAACTGAGCTAAGGGTAGGTTCTAAGAAGCCGCCGATGGGTGAGTGATTCCTTGCAGGAGCAGGGGGCAGCTGTGGGGTGGATGACGGTGCCGACGTTTGGGGACTGGGACATGAAGAACGGCCCCGTCCCAGACTACTCCATGGACTTCTCCAAGATCCGAGAGATGCGCAAGCAGAACAAGCGCGAGCTCTCCCGGGCCAGCCTCGGAGGCGATGACGACCTCCTCGCCCAGCAGCAAAAGGCCACGCAGCAGCCGCAGCTCCAGCCCGGCAAGGCCGGCTTCGCCTCTTCAGCCGCCGACGACCCCCACCACGCTGACCAAGACGACTCCCCCACGGTAATCCTAGTCCTTCTAAGCCTTTCAACTCAATAGTACTGGTAAACATGCATGACTTGAGTCTCGTTTCTTTCACCACGTCTTGATTGTGTGATCGATATCTGGTTGGGGAAGTGTGCGGAAATGAAGTGAAATTACAGGGCACACTTTTTTTCTAGAATTTGAAATTTGTGCCTTGCTTTAAAAGGCCAAAGCTAAAAGCACATAAATAGGTGCTTCTTTGGCTTATAAGCCAAAAGTCAAAAACGCAATGTAAGACTAACCGAACAGGGCAGTATCATTGGATTTGTTATGATAAAAAGTTTTCTAGTATCAGTTTTATAATCTTTTAATCACGTCTTCATATAAAAAGCAATGGCAAATGGCATGCTAACAATTGTATCGATGTCCAAAACTAGGTGTATCTACGAACAAAGCAAGCAGTATATATTCATGTGAGTTCTATACGGTACTGCATCCCATATTAGTAAAACGGCACCCATTGAATTGCCATGATTAGTTTGATTTAGTGGCAGTTTAACGACTGTAGTGTGATGGGAGAGATGGGAAGGCTGGCCGAATCTCAGATGATAGCACAAGCTAATGCACCCAGTTATGTGCATGCAGTGGAGAGTGGATACGAGTAATGCTCCTTACAACTTGGCTAAGGACATGTACAAGTGTCCATAATTATTTTGGGTCGAAATTTTATGCCGAACTTTGACCAAAAATTACATTGGTAACATGAGATTATTTTCGCACAAAAATGATATTGTTGGATTTGTATTGAAAAACTCTTTCTAATGGTATAACTTTTATATACATACATTAAATATTTTTTGTATAATTGTTGGTCAAAGTTTGGCACGAATTTCAATTGAAGCCTTATAAACCCGAACGGAACAAGTAATAGATTTGGATGTGCGCGTCGCATCAATGCTGAGGGGCTTGGGGGTTGGACCTCCTCTTGGAAAAAAAGTTGTTAAGGAGCGCACTGGTATGTGTATGGTTAGGTCCACTCTTTGGTAAAAAAAAAAAGAGAACCACTACGCGTATGGCATTTTCAGTACGATTTTTGTACAACACTTCACGGCAGCCATCAATTGCAACACTTTGATGTGCCACGGCCGCTGATCAAGTCATCGTACAAAACTGGGATGCAAGAAGATCGTGCGTGAAGTACTTCCGTAAAAAGAAATGTAACACACTCCGTATGAACTCACCATTCCATAATCTAACTATTGATCAAAGTTGAATTTTGAGTTGAGTGCTTGTCTTGATAGAACGGTTTTTGATACGTGGGCATGCATCGCTGGGTAGAGCTCCGGCCGTTGTCCAAGTGGCATGGGTCTTATCATAACATGGTACAACAGGCTTGATAATTAAATTTAACAGGTGGATATATATCGATCAAGTCATAACCAGCTTTAAGGCTAAAGAAGTGGAACGATTATGACTGACAGGTGGTTATAGAAGTATTCTTTCAGAGGAAGTTAGTGTTTGCTTGGATGTGAATACGTGCCGCAGGTTGGTGGCAAGTTGATGTTGTTGGTTTACTACGGAGTATTCTATTGATACCCTACCCTGATTAAGGTTTATGGTAGCAATTAACTTAACTACACGCAAAGTAGCAGACAGATATATTTGTGAGCCGTCATGGTTTGACATGTGAGCTTGATCAGCTTTCGGCCACGTATCCATCAGGATGACTCCTTTTAGGTAGACAATCTATTTGACATTTTCGATGTATCCTTTTAGACAAGCAGTTGCATGTCCAACTTTTCCTTCACCCAGCATCACATGTTTACACATACTCCTTAATTCATTTTGAGTGGAGGATTGAAAACTTTTAGCGACTCGCTTAATTCATTCTGCCTTCCTTGCTGCACACTAACTCTGATTTTTCAGGGAAGGAAGAAGTTCCTGAGCTATTTCCAGTGCTGTACCAGAGCTTGAAGGTTTGTGGACGCTGCCCATGTCTGTCACGGCACATAACTCCTGCGCAAATAGCATGCAGGAACCGTCTCGTATTGTAAAGTTTGCATAATACTCCCTCCATCTAACCAAAGATGTCTCAAGTTTGTTAAAATTTGGATGTATCTAGACATGACTTACTCTATAGATGCATTTAAATTTGATCAAAATTTAAATGACATCATTTGTTGAACGGAGAGAGTATGTAATTTCCTGTTCCTCTTCCCCCATTCAGCGAGGGGGAAGCGAGGGGGAAGGGGGAAATTTTGAGGGATGAAAAGAGCATCCGTACTTTGTAATATCATCTTCTGAAGGATGATTGCATATGAATTTGATCGGGTTATGGTTGGGACAATATAACTTGTACCGATTGGTTGTTCAATGTTCTAAGTAGTTTGTTCTGTTGTAGTAGGGCTGCTTGCTGTAGAAGCGAAGAATTTTTTGACGATCGAGACAAAGCTCTTCTCAAGCGGAGAAAAGAAAGAAGAGGGGGGAGACGGAGAGCGGCGAATTTAACGGGAAGGCTACCTACCTGCGCGTTTTTCACCGTCCACTGCGTCGTCAACATTCGTGCAAAAAACACAGGTTCACGCGAGCAGATATTTTCGTCGATCTCCTCATCTCCTCCCCGATCCAGAGTTCCAGATCGGGCGCTTCCTCTCCCCTCCTCTTCCCTCACTGCCTCTATTTCCTCCCCCACCTCAACCCGACGGCGCCTCCCTCCCTCCCGCTCTCCTCCTCCCCGCCGCCGCTTGGTAAGGAGGCCGTGGCCCCTGCTGGCCGCCCCTCCTTCCTCCTTCGCACGATCCGCGCCGCCTACCTCACGCTCTTCCCCGCCGCCGCTCGGCACGGAGGTCGTGGCCCCTGGTCGCCGCCCTGCCTCCGTACTCGCCTGCGCGGAGGCCGGCGCCACTGACCCGGGTCTCGACATGCTCTCCCCTGGCGGAGGAAGAGACGAACGGCGACGTCAAGGTGGCCTGCGCCTGCTAATCAATCGGATCTGGTGTGCTCGTTTCGCCCATGTCTCGTCTCTCGCATCTCCAAATCCAGGTCGCCGCCTTCTTCGTCTCCTCCGACAGGACGCGGCCCAGGTCGCCGAGACCACTACCTTCTGGATTTGGGGATATTTTCTAATTAGCTGCCATCTTGGCTAGTTGACTTGGATTTGGATTTCGTAATTAATTTGCTTCTTCCGGTTTGTTCCTCTAACTCATTGAGTTTGTTGGCAAATTTTTGTGATTAGGCCCAGATTTGATTGCGGTAATATATGGTTCAGCAAATTTCATTGGTATATCATTGATGTATCCTCGATTTGTTCAGTTCGAATCAAATTTCAAATATATATCATTGATGTATCATTTGTTTTGTTCCATACCAAGCAAATTTCAAACAAATCTTATTGATATGTCAAAGAAATTTCATAGATGCATCATTAGAATCCAAACATATCATTGATGTATCATTTGTTTTGTTCCGTACCAAGCAAATTAACAAATCTTATTGATATGTCAAAGAAATTTCATAGATGCACCATTAGAATCCAAACATATCATTGATGTATCATTTGTTTTAGAATCCAAACATATCATTGATGTATCATTTGTTTTGTTCCGTACCAAGCAAATTTCAAACAAATCTTATTGATATGTCAAAGAAATTTCATAGATGTACCTTTAGAATCTAAACATATCATATTTCATTGATACATCATTTTGAAATTTGTGAATATCGTTGAACTCTCGTTGATGTATCAGTGAAATGTCCTTAGCATAAATCATTTCAATGATATAACAACAGAAAAAATGATATAGTAATTAACTCATTTTTTTAATAAAATTATAATTGATATTCAGTGATACGGTAATAATATGGCTGGTGATGCATCAATGGTATGATGTGCTTCAGTGAAATAGTAGAAATGAGCACGTGGGTGAGACCCAGCTGTTAAAATACACAACGAATAGTACTAGTTATGGGGTACAGCTGAACTCTGTTAAGTGGCAGACCGTGATTGGAGAACCGGGGCCGGTAGGTAGCCGGCCCGGTAAATAACACTTTGGCGGGGGAGACGAGTTTGCTTTTATTACAAGCTTTCCCTGCGTGTGCCCACAAGAAAGTGATTTGAGCGGGAAGTTGGAAGCCTGCTCCGTTCTTGTTTTCCCGGAACATAGCAACCAAAATTAGACCATGTACAAACTAGTGTGATATGGAGTATTTTCGAAGTATTGCATTTATTTTAGGACGGAAGGAGTATTTATTTTTCTTTTGAAAATGGTTCCAAAATATATGACCTGACCTGGTAAAGAATAAAATACTTCGACTCTTTTTCAAAAAGAAGGATGAGACCTCCGACCTCAGCATCAAAATGACGCACATAACTATTTTTATTATCCCAATTGCTTGAAAATGCTTATGCACTCTATGGACGACGCGGGTGCGCAGGCTTCATCACCGCTCGTTTTCTTCTGGCGAGGGGCGCGTCGTCTGATTTTATTTAGACAGAGCCTATCTGATTCTCCCCCCATGTGCCCACACCCACAATCGCTGGTTGGTAGACCCCCCATAGACCTCCGTTTTTAAAACCCGCGCCGGTACCTATCCCCTCTCTCTCGCTCATTTCCCCCTCGTGTTCTTCCCCCTCCCGTCTCTTCGTATCTCTTCGCTCGCGGGCGGCGATTTTCCATTGATTCGATCGTATCCGTCTCGGCGCTGCTCGATATGAACATGCTAACCATGGATACGACCATTAGAACCCTAATTGTTGGTGTATCTAATAACAATTATAATAAGGTAAATTCAATTGCAAAATGTTTTCAATATGTTACTTGCAAAGAGGCGGAACTACTATCTTGTGTCATCTTATTATGTATGCATCTTATTGAACTTTACAAGTCCAAAGTGAAGATGAAGTGTGACAGCCTGCAAAAGAAGATTCAAAGTGAAGCCTATCAAGTCTACTTTACAACAAATCAAACGGCACATGATTCTGAGCTTGATAGAGAAAGATATCACGAATTAAAGTTGAATCCGATTCGGGTCCGAGCTGTCAGGAGACCCGAATTTGTTTTAATCACTCAGGCCGCATAAGGAGTCCAAATCAAGCAAACAAGTACTTGTTGGAAAGGTAATTACAAGACCTTTCCAACGGATCTGGCCCCATCAAGAGATTCCACTCGTGCTGACCGCGGAAGACAAAACAAGTTGACGGATCTGTTTTTCTGTTTCCTAAAGAGTTGTAGTTCGTTAGGAAAGTTAGAAATAGAGTTGGATTTCGGCCTCCTTACTCAAGGTGGACGAAAATATCTCTCCCTCCTCCTTTATATACCCCATGAGCTCCCCTAAGGAGCTTTGGGTTTTGATTAAATAAAGTTTAGCCTTTGCTACTAAAAAGGGCATGTGATGAAATAAATGTGATACCTGTTGAATTTTCTGCACCATGTGAAATTATTGTCGTACATGGTGATTCAAGTGCACCTACTGTTGAAATTACTTCTTCTAATGATTTGAGTGCACAAATTAATTTTGATATTGATGAGAACGAATCATGTGAGGAGATAACTAATGTTTTGGGAGAAACAAGTGAGATAGATAAATTTGATTTACGTTGTGTCGAGTTGATTAGACATGAAGTGATTGATACACCTATGTATTTGTCACATGCAATGGATAAAGTTTCTGAATTAACAATGTCCAAATCTTTTGCTAATTCTCATGGATACGCTATTCATTTAATTGGAGAACATGATGTGAACAATAACTTTTTTGTGGATGAAATTTGCATTACTTGTGATAATTTTCCTTTCTTGAGAGAAAATAAATTTTTGCATATGCGTAATCATTTTGATAAGAGCTCCAATAAAGGTGTTGATTATTTGCCAAGTAGTTCTTTACACGATTGTTTGAATATTAGTGCTTTGACATGTTCTAAATTTCAGCATCTTGTAGTAACTAATTTGGGTACCATTAATTATTATTCTCCAGTGTTGGGATGGTATAATGGTGAGCGGTGCAAACCAAATACAAGATATTGTTTCACTTATATATGCAAAACATGTTGTCAATCTTCTTGCTGGAATGATATTCATGATGATTGTTTGACTAATTATCTCATGAGATTGTGTTATAAAACATTAATTGTGCAACATGGGAGTGGAGTTAAAAATAACGATATATACATATACCATGCGCATACCTCGTCTCTTTTGTTAGCATATTTTCAGCATAAACGACGCCGAGAACGGCTTTCCTTTCAAGAAAGGGAGGATGATATGGACATGCTAACCATGAATACGACCATTAGAACCCTAATTGTTGGTGTATCTAATAACAATTATAATCAGGTGAATTCAATTACAAAATGTTTTCAATATGTTACTTGCAAAGAGGCGGAGCTACTATCTTGTGTAATCTTATTATGTAGGAATCTTATTGAACTTTACAAGTCCAAAGTGAAGATGAAGTGTGATAGCCTGCAAAGAAAGATTCAAAGTGAAGCCTATCAAGTATACTTTCCAACAAATCAAACGGCACATGATTCAGAACTTGCTAGAGAAAGATATCACGAATTAAAGTTGAATCCGATTCGGGTCTGAGCTGTCAGGAGACCCGAATTTGTTTTAATCACCCAGGCCGCATCCGGAGTCCAAATCAAGCAAACAAGTACTTGTTAGAAAGGTAATTATAAGAGCTTTCCAACGGATCTGGCCCCATCAAGAGATTCGACTCGTGCTGACCGTGAAAGACAAAACAAGCTGACGGATCTGTTTTTCTGTTTCCTAAAGAGTTGTAGTTTGTTAGGAAAGTTAGAGATAGAGTTGGATTTGGGCCTCCTTACTCAAGGTGGACGAAAATATCTCTCCCTCCTCCTTTATATACCCCATGAGCCCCCTAAGGAGCCTTGGGTTTTGATTAGATAAAGTTTAGCCATCTTTGCTACTTTCGTGTAATCGCGTGTGTCAGTTAGACCATCTGTTTTACCGTCGTCAAGACTCCAACTTATCGTCTCGTTGAGACATTGGTTTGATATAGTATACTCGCAATTTTAGATTGCATCCCCTATTTATCTTGTTTTTGCTTGTTCTTCGATGGCTTGCAGGAACAAAGACCTTCGTGGTCAGGTTGATCGTGCCCCCGCGTGATCAATAACCCTCTGGAGTTGGTGTATCGATTGCTAAGGCGTTGCCTCCTAGGCCGTAGTCGGATCGTCAACATCACCTCCTACCCAAATCGAGAGTTATCAATCTCATGGAAAGATCGGGCCACCCCGACCCACAGTGACGTGGTCGCGAGAAGGGTGGTGCGGCACTCGGTGGCAAAGGCTATCGAGGTCGAAGGAGGGGGGGGGGCTGATTTTCTCTCAGCGTCGTCGGACGGATTGCGGGCGGTCGGGGCTTGCTCGGGAGTTGCATGTCAGAGGATGGGGTGTTGGCGCTTGCGTGAAGCTGTCCCAGGCAGTGATTCGACTGCGGCGCGTGCATCGGCGACTCCAAACTAGTTCATTGCGCCGTGCCCCCAAACCATCCTTCACGGTGAGCGCCCTGCACCAAAGCCACCCCTCACCCCCGCGATTCATCCATCACATGCCCTTCCCTTCATGATTTTGCGCCTCGATTTTGTGATTTCTACAACGAGCTCTAGTATGGGTTTCTACGATGTGGATGTTACCGTGTGGTATGGGGTTCTGAATGGCTTTTGAGGCGTACTTGAGGCATCTATTCTATCCATGGGACCAGGGATTCGCCATTGGATCATACCGTGTTATCTAATCTGTTACTGTGCGGTCTAGCTCCGTGGGTTTTTGCGTTTCGTGCATCAGTGCGTCTGATATGATCATATGTTCATGATTGGGCTTTTGATCGATGTAACCCTAGGTGTTCAGGTAGGTTTAGTTGTTGGGGTTTTTGATCTGAATCCTATTGCCTTGCAATTTTACCACCCAAAACCTAGATTAGCTTTTGTAGTTGCTTTTTTCCCGATCCAATGGCCATGCAATTTTAACTGCTTAACATGTTCCTAGACGTTCTACAGATGATTAGCCCCCCTAATTCTACTTGGACTCTACTTTGTGTAATGTTTCTACAGGCAACTTATTTTTTGCACACGATTAATGCTCACTCGTTTGTATGTGCAACCTATCATTAGTTGCTCAAGCATATATATGTGTGTGTGCAACTTATCATTAGGTGCTCAATCAATTTTTCGTGTGTTGTTAAGGAGTTGCTTCAATATAGGTGGTTTTTGCATTAATAAGTAGCCTTTGCGAGATTGTGTTTTCAGGTTCAGTAATTGCATTAAGGGCAGTTTGTGTTACTTGTCCATCACTTTTATGCGGGCAACTTACGCTGGTCTATTGTTGCTCACATGGAAGATTCCCAAAACGCATGTCATGCTAGGAGTTGCTTCATTCTAGTTATTTTTGCATTACATCCAATTTAACAACTTCTGGAGTAAAAGTTGCTTCTCACCTTAATTGTTAACCCATGAATCGCATTCCTACGAAGCATATTTTCCAGTTTTATAGGTTATACCAAGTTGCCTGTTAACCTCAACATACTTTACTGTGGTAAAATTCGATTCCCTAGCTTTAAATGTTGCCAAATGTTTTGACATAGAAGTTGCATAATCTAGGATTCAGTCCTTCATGCAAATTTTTCAGCTTTTTTTTGCTATAGGTGCATGTGTTATTTTTGTTCCTATTCTATTTTGACATCTGTGTTTGCTGCACCGGGGGGCACCGTGAATACAATCGATGATGTAGAAGAGGTTGAAACAGGGGATTTAGTGCATTTGGTTGTGCAGGAGTAAATCTGTGTCAAGCTGCTCTTCAAGCAACAGCCTTATCCATAGTTGATAATGCACTGCAGGTTTGTGCCAAAGCGCCTGAAACATGTATCGCTTAATATGGTTTGCCCCTTACGTTACATTGGTTTCACTTCATTTTAATGGATTTTTTTTGTTGCATTTTTTATTTTTTGCATGTGGAGGCTACCAAGAGTGATGAAGCAGAACCTGTACCTAAGCGCAGACGCCACAGTATCACAGTGCAAGATGTAATCCTCACAACTCTATTTGTTTTTTTACTTGATTCTTAGTTGGGTGGTTGTTAATTTTTTCTTACTTCGCAGTATCGCTGTTAATTTTGTTGTTGTTAGGTGCTTGTTTATTTGATTTGCCTTAAAATTTTCTACTGTGATTATTAGGTTGGCAGGAATAGGGCCTCACCAGAAAGGCTATACAATCTCAACAAAGAGTTATCCCCAGAACAGATAGCTTTGATCAAGTCCAGGGGTTTTGGGGGTTTAACCAACATAGCCCGGAAGTCGCCAAGTGAGATGAGCAAGTGGCTCATGGGCACATACAACCCAGAGTCAAGCGAGATGGTTAGACTAGAGAAGGGCAGAATCGCAGTAACAGCTGACCGCGTTTACAGGAACTTTAAGTTGCCAAACACTGGCAAGAAAGTGATTTACGAGAGGACCCAAGAATCTGTAGATTTTATAGCGAAGGAGTATGGTATTGAGGGGGGGGGGGGAGTCACCTGTAATCACTGACTGGTGCAAGATGATAAAGGATATGAAAGGGAAAGATGACGACAAGTTTTTGCATGCCTGGCTTATTGCAGCAATGAGTTGCTTACTGTGGCCAACAACCAGCCTTCATGTCCGTCCACGATGTTATCCAAACTTCGTCAACCTCCAATGATGTCGTCAATATTAACTTCTGCGAGTTTGTGGCTGACCAAATTCATGAAGTATCCTTGAAGTTGGGCGATAAGAGCTCAATGAAATGTTGCGTCTATCATTTATTGGTAAGTAGTCATTCATCCCTATCTCTTGCTTTTACTAAGAATCACTGCCGTGCAATTACTTGGATCTTTTGCTTTTTTTATCAAGCTTCAACTAATTTCATTTTCAGCATACCTTTGGCAGATCTTATACCGATTAGCTTCACATCAACGAGGCCGTGAGCAACTGTCCTATTCGGGCCGAGGCATGGACAACAAAGCTGATAAACAAAGTTGTCCAACTAGATACGAAGGCAGATGGAGGATACAGGAAACTCGATGTAAGTAAAGCAATAGGGATCACCACCTAAAGCAACACAGGGAATCCTTGTGTATATGTCCTTACTTCTTTTTTTTTGGCATGCAACAGCATAAAGCACACTCTGGTGCTCCAATTGACACTACCGCAGCTAACGATGATAGCCTGTTCAAGGGCTTGGCACATGCTGAGAAATTTGTGTCCTCAAAGTTGCCGGACACGTACAACCCCAGCGTATGTGACTTTTTGTTTCCTTTTTTCCTGTGTATGTACCGACTATTCTGGTCTAGTTGTTCGTTGCCAAAACAAACATGCGTTGATTCAAAGTTCAATCTATCTGTCTTGCAGAAAAAAAGGAAGATTGCAATAATGGTAGGAGACTTATGCATTGTTCTACATCGATTCAAGTCGGAAATTTCAGGCAAGCGTCGTTTTTCCCCTCTTAGATCGATTCCGCCTAGCAAACTCATCTAAAATCCTCGTTTGCTGCAGTAGATTGACCGCTCTCGCCGAGTTAGGGCTTTGCGGTTAGGGTTTCGGTGATTTCTCTGTTCTTCACCAAGCTCATCCTAGGTACACTTCAAATCTTCATTAGATGAATCCTCACTCCCGTAGATTTCTATGTTTGCGTAGATTGATGTGCTCCGTATTTCCGAAGTTCTAGCTAAACAGATCTAGGTCGAAGCTCTCTAGTAGTTTTTTAGTTTAGATCTGTGTAGCTGTCTTCGTTGAAGAACAGAGCTGTCATTCTTCACAAACGTAGTAAATCTGCTTCAACTAAAAACTCTTTGTCAAAATCGTTTTGTTGCTGAGAAATTGTGTACTTCTTGCCTATTCTTCGTATCCTCTACTTCACGGGTATCACCATGTCTGATTCAACCCGCTCCAGCAATGACTCTGACAGAGAAGAACGGTACCAGTTTGACTCAACGCCTGAGCCCTCACCGCCGGTTTCTCCTAGAGTAAACATTGAAGACCCAGATGAAGAAATTGAAGACCCTGTGCCTCTGAGAGTGACACCCTCTCCTGGTGTGCGCCTGAAGTATGCCATCAACTCCCCACAGCCCGGTGAAGTATTGCCCAGTCGTGGAAAGAAAGTGGCGTCGAAGCCAAAGGCAGAGAAGAAAGAGAAAGTGAAGAAGTTCGAGGATGTGCCTGCTCCCACTGTTGAAGAAATATTTGTCTTCTATTCTTCAGAAGAAGATGTGCAAGGGGAGACAAGGATGAAGAGAAAGCACCGTCTCCAGGACATAATCCGCAAGCACTCCCAAGCGCTAGCCGCTGAGATTCGCTGAAAAACCAAAGAAGCAAAGAGTGCCAGCTTATATTTTCCGGCTCCCAAGCTGGGAAACTTCAAGATTGCCCACAAGGAAGGCAGACCTCACCATGAGGAATTCAACAGAAGAGCTCTGCTGATCATCAGAGATATCAACTATGTTGACCTCTCCAAGAAGCCCAAGTGCAAGAAAACTTCAGATGTTGAAGACAGCGATGTGTTCTTGTCTGAACCAGCCGTTGAACTGCGCGGTCCTGCTAGAGCATCCAGGATCAGAGATTCTTCACTGCCTCCTCTTGCGCCTCGCAACAAGCCCAGTGAAGACTCCAAGGGCAAGGCCAAGATGCCTGAGAAGAGGAAAGCCGCTGAAGACACAGAGAAACAGTTCCAAAAGTATCTGAAGAAAGCTAGGAAAGCCTCTGCTGTTGGACCCGGTTCCTCATTCAAGGACGCTTCTGCTGCTACTGCTGCCGCCATGGCCTCTGGAGAAATTCCTTACCCTCCTCAAGTCGTTCACATTGATCCAGTTCTTCTTGCTGCTTTCAATGAAGGAACGCTTCCAGATTCCCTCATGAGCCATGTTGAAGGCCTGATCGTTGCCAAGAATCAAGCTGAGGAATGGGAGAAGAACCGCACTGTGCGTGTTGCCAAGCGGTTGGAAGAAGAAGAACGTGCTGAGAAGAAACGTGTCGAGAAGGAGAAGGCAGAAGCTGCCTTGAAGGAGAAGAAAGCTGCTGAATTGCAGAAGAAGAAGGCTGAGAAGGAAGCTGAAGAAAAGAAAAGGGCTGACCTCATCGCCCTGGAAGAAAAGGAACTTGCGTTGAAAACTCAAGCTGAGCTTGAGAAGAAAAAGAAGAAAGCTCTGCTCGCTGAGCAGATGAAACAGGGAAGAAAGCCGCCGAGAAAACGCCTGAAGTACAGGGCGGAAATGAAAAAGTTGATCGGGAGAAGACAGAGTATGAGAAGACGAGGGATGCAGCTCGTGAGACCCGTCGTGAGATTGGTCTCAAGGCCAAACATGATTCAGCTGCCCCTCCGCACTGAAGAAAGTCAGGATTTACCTCAAACTGTTCCATCAAAGAAGATCACTATGACTCGTCAGGCGTCTCAGATCGCTGAAGTGAAGAAGACTGCCAAGGAGTTTGGTCTGAGGATCAAAGTTCCCGCCAGAAGAAGCACCTCCACTTCATCATCTGCGGCAGTTTCTCTGAAGAAAGCTATTGACACACCTGTGCCAGATACATCAACTGTCAAGCTTACTTCACTTGTTGAGGAACAGGAACAAGCTGCTTCATCCTCCACAGTACTGTCCGAGCACACCGCTCAACAGGAAGAAGGAGATGAGGTGCTGGGGAAGAACCAAGAAGACCTCAACCGTCCTGAAGAACCCCCCACCAGTAGCTCGTTGCCTCGCACTGAATCAGTGGATGCCTCTACTGAAAAAGGAAGAACTTGTGACTTCGAAGCTGAAGCCACTCGTGATTTGCATGCCAATGACGTAGAAACTGATGCAGATGCCCCAGTGCCAACACCGGAAGTTCGTGTGAAGAAAGTTGTAAAGAAGAAGAAGAATGTTGCCCCGTCTGACCCATCCGACCCAAATTCCTCGAGTGATGAGGAGAAAGAAGAAGAGAAGGAAGAAGAGAAGAAGGAAGAAGAGAAAGACCCCGCGCAAGCATCTGATGATCTGATGGAGATTGACCGTCTGCCAGAAGATCTGCTGAAGCCTGCGCCGAAGAAGAGACGATCCGGAATTGCCAAGGATCGTGAAGACAGGAGACTCTCACGGATGCTTGTGAGATCTCAAACTATGTCTGATGAGAACCATGAGCTGTTGTCTCCCAAGCCAAAGATGCCCATATCCTCTGACCGAGAGAAGGTCTACTTCAAGGCCCCGAAGAACGCTGAGCTTCGCCTCGTGAGGCTGGAGAATGGGCTGAAGTACAAGGAGGAGAGATCAGCTGAAGACCAGAGGTTTTGGTCTTTTGAGCAACAGGACTACTATGCGCAGATTCTTCTGCCAAGGACCCACTTTGCCAAGATGAAGTACATCAATGATGAATGGTTCGACACCAATCGTCAGATTGGTGTCATGACTGCCGCGAATGCTCTTAATGATCTGCATTTGCTCAAGTTTGTTCAGACCTGCCAGAACTGGAATGATGAGCTGATTCTTCAGTTCTATGCTACATTCGGCAGAAAGGTCTGCAGATTTGAAGACAACTCAAAGGGCTACAACATCTACTGGATGACTGATGGTGACAGGCACAGCTGCACCTCCAGGCACTTCAAGGATTTCCTTGGTCTCGCTAAGTTCGATGGCCAACCCAAGATCCACGAAGAACAGGCTGCCTCAGATGAAGACGTCGCCATTCTCTATGAAGAAAGATTTTCTGGTGCCTATGGAGAACTGGCTGGGTTGAAGCCTGAAGTGAAGATTCTCGATGACATTCTCCGTTTCACTCTCTCTCCCAAGCAAGGCAGCTCCAGTGAGATAGACGGTTTTCACCGCAATCTGCTGCTTGCCATCCTCAAGGGTGAGAAGAAAGATTTTGGAGACTATATTCTTCAGACCATCACCCATGCCTCAGCAGAACGTGTGCGTGCCCTGCCCTATGCACCTCAGATTATGAAGATCATCCTGCAGTTGTCTGAGAAACGCTTTGAGTTGGAGCATCAGCACAAGTACTTTTTGCTGAAGTCTCAAGATCCAGAGCCATCTGTGCTTCCTCCTACCTCGGTTTCTGATTGCCCGGAGTCTTCACAGCCCATCCCGTCGCAGCCGCAGCTGAAGCAAGCCCTTCGTCCATCTGACTCTCAGTATGAGACCAGCTCCGGCACGGATGGTTCTTTGAAGAATCTCATTGTGAAGCTCTCCCGCGAGATTGAAGATCAGCAGGATCTCCATGAGAAGCAGGCCGCTCTGTTGAAAAATCAGCAAGTACTCCTCAAGAAGCTGGTGTCACGCGAAGAGAAGACCAGTGCCTTACTTCAAGACTTCCTCGCCAAGCACTACCCCAACGTTCTGAAGCCTGAAGACAGCGAAGCTACACCAAGCCAGTAGTCTTCAACCTTTTTGGCGTCTTGATGCCAAAGGGGGAGAAGGAGTCAGGGGGTTGTTTCGCTTTATTTTGATGTAGGGGAAGTTTTGCTTTTTATCTGGTTCTTCGTCTTCGTCGTCGTCGTCGTCCTAAAAACTTTTAAGTCCTATCGTGTGTGGTTTAAAACTCTTGGTTGTGTTGAAGTAAAATTAATATTGCCTTTTGCATGAGGATTCTGAAATGCCTGTAATAAATTTAATCTTCATGCATTTTCATTCCTCATGCATGCATGTTTACTTCAATACTTGTTGATGCTGCATCTGTTTACTTCAATTTATGAGCATGTATGAATTCTTATTATTTCTGCTCTAACCCTGTACACGATGCACACCCTTGCTTCTGAAGAATATGAAGATTTGCTCACACTCCTAAAGCACTTTGCACTTGCATTCAAACGCAATCTAAATAGTGCATATCTTCAGGGGGAGTCTTCATATAACTCAGAAGCTAAAACCTTCACACTTAATTTTTCCCATCTTTGAAGCTTTAACCATTGTTGTCACCAAACACCAAAAAGGTGGTGATTGAAAGGGAAACCTTGCCCCTATATGGGTTTTGATGAATGATGACAACATGGTTGAGGAACTAATGAGTTACACTGAGTGTTTCAGGTTTTAGTTCCTCAGAGGAGTTGGTTTAACCAGCATCGATGACCCCTAAAAATTGAAGTAAAGGTACTGGCGTGAAGTATGAAGAACTCAGTGAAGAACGGTGAAGAACGTGAAGCATGGCATTCTTCATAGGTCTTTCCGTAGCTTTTTCTTTCACTTGAGTATAGGAACGCCGTACTATTAAGGGGGGTTTGAAGTGTGGAGCTGGTTAGGTGAAACCTTATTCTTCATGTTCAGCTTAGGCGAAAACCATTTTCTGTGTGAGTGTTTTTCGTCGGAGTGAAGAATGGAGCATTTCGGGGTTCATAGAAACTTCCGCGTGAAGTCTTCGCTCTTGAGTTCAAATGTGTTTGAAAATCTGTCGCTTTCGTGCTTGACCTCCTAATCTAACCGTTGTGAGACAAAGTGATAAAGTGTAAGTTGGAGGCTCAAAGTTCACTTTATCCAACGGGTCACAACGGCTAGATCAGCCGTGGCCAAGGCTATATAAGACGACCCACCCCGAAGGAATTTGGTGGTGATCCCGAGTGAGTTGTTTTGAAAAACACCTGATAAAACCCTTAGAGCTGAACTGAGCGTGAAGAATGGGATCCCCTCTCTAACTGAGCACTTGAAGCTTGTTACTCTTGGTGATTGGCATCACCTAGACGGCTAGGAGTCAGTGTTGAAGGGCAATCGAAGATTGTGATTTGCCATCAACCAGTCTGTGAAGGTCCGGAGATCACCTCAAGATCTACCACGAGTAACTAGGCGAGACTTTGGTCTTAGCTCAGGAGAATTGGGTGGACTTGTGTGTCCGCGAGTCTTGTGTGACTCAGCCCCCTCAACGGAGACGTAGGATTGTGCCAACAATCTGAACTTCAGAAACAAATCCCTGTGTCTTCAGTCTTGGTGATTTCGTTCCTCAACCTTTACTCTCTGTGAAGTATAACTGTTTCATTGTGTTCTGTCTTCATTGCTGCTGCTAAACCTGTTCATCTTTCTTCTTTCCGTTGCAACTCTAAAACTGATAAGTGTAATCTAAATTGTTGATGTATTGTGACTGTCTTCAGTCTTCATTTTGAAGAAAGAATTAAAACTGGTCACATTCACCCCCCCCCCTTTGTGACATACTCGATCTTTCAAAATGAAACAACAATTTGATGTAAACTGAATTCTAGGATCAAGAAAGGTACATCTTGGCTGTTGGACGAATGACCGGCTTCTCAGCTTCACAAGAGGGCCGCTTGGTGGGGAGACGAGTAGGACCACGTTGGTACACTTTGTCTGTACCAGAGCTGGAGGCAGCCCCCGCTGAGGCTCCCGCGGAGGTACCAACAGAATGATCCTACAGCTCGTCCTCACCAAAGTCCCCAGCCTCCATCTCAATCTCCCTCACCTCCTCCTGAATCTCCTCCTCCCTGTCATCCTCAGGATCGTACAGTGGATCGAGTGGCGGCGGCGAGGGAGAGGGCTCCCTCCTGGCTTTGCCCTTTGCTTTACGTGCAACGGTCTTCTTCGGGGGTTTTGCCTTCACTTTAGGCGGAGGGTATAGCTCTTCGACATGCCTCTGAGAGGTACTACGCGCGCCCACCATGGTTCAATCACCTGCCATGAGGAAAAGTGAACAAGTTAGTATGGATTATACAAGTCAATGTAAATAAATGAAACAACAACTTGATGTAAACAAATGAAACAACTTGATGTACAACACAAGTAAAATTGAGATTCAACGAACTAACTAATTAAGTAGGACGGATTAAGATGTAAACAAATGAAACAACATCTTGATGTAAATTAAGAAACACTAATTAAGTAGGACGGATTACAACTTGATGTAAACAAAAGAAACAACTAAGCATGGGCATGTGGATTGTAGTCTTCGTCATCGGGATCAACTAGAAGAGCCGCATCAAGATCACTCTCAACATCACTATCAACATTGGCCTGTTCCTCATCGTCGTCGTCACCATCACCATCAACCTCGTCACCTTCACCGTCATTGTCTACTTCCGTGCCCGGAGAATCGGTATACCGTACCACGAAATCAGTTGTGTCCCCGCCAGCTTCTTGGAAAAACTCGTTGCCAGGCTCTCGTCGCGGCAGATAATCTTGGTCGTTTGGTTCTGGTAGTTTACCATGTGGCTGCACGGGGTACACGACATCCAAACACTGAAGGCGAGCCAGTTTAGTGCACGGGTACGGGAGGAAATAAACTTGTGTGGCTTGTTGAGCCACAATATATACATCCTCGCATTCGAAGACACTGTCTCGTTTTACTTCGACCAGGCCAATTGTGTCATCCTTGTTAACGTGTTTCGGATCGATCCAACGGCATTTGAATACAACGACCTTTGGAGGTTTGGGGCCGCGGTATTGTAGTTCGTATATCTCCTCAACCCTTCCATAGAAGTCATCTCCACCGCATTCTACGAACACCCCGGAATTTGTTGAGGTTCGATTGGGCCGACAGAGGTCATACCCTGTTGTATGGAATCGATATCCATTGACGTCGTAGGATTTGAATGATCCGACCTTGACATCAAAACCATTGGCAATTTGTCTCAATTGGGAGCTCATAGACGCATCTTTGTTAGCCTACAGGTTTAAGCAGAAAAGCATCATGTATTAGTCGCACGCAAGGCCTCTAGGTGTTGAAACAACTAGGAGCTAAGAAAGAAAGTACTTGATTTTGGAACCACTCAATGAAACCGGATCCGGGGCCATTTGGACCATCTCTAAGAAGGGCATCATGTTCTAGAGGATCGGGTTTTCTTGTTCGCTTCCAGTTGAGTTGAGTGAATGTGCTGAGACAATGAGAATAAGATGAGTTAGAGACAAACTTGTGATCAATTGCAAAAAGGAATTATTTACTGGGCACTTACTTGATGTACGGCTGGACTTCGTCGAGGTTGTTCAAGATATATAACGTAAAGGATCGCCACTCTTGGTAGGACAGGGTGACTGTTTTCTCGGCTTTAGAAGTTCCAAGGTGCCCTCTGAATAGGCTCATCTTGGACTCATCTTCAGGGTTGCCAAGATTGTAGCGAGAGACTGGATTATGCAGCGTGGCAATATTGGAGATATAGTAACTCATCACTGCGTTTGACACTTCCTCGAGACGGCTTGCCTCCCATATGCATGCTTCAACTTTAGCTTTGTTTAATAACAGAACTAGCAACACAAGTAATTAGTTTCGTCAAATTAATTATGTCACATATTTTATTTGTTCACTGAAAAGGGCATGTGCTGAACTATTCCACTAATAGGTAAGGATAGGTCCTAATCCCACCCGACGGTGTGTAGATTGGGCCGTTTCCGTGCTCCAGTCCGGTCCGAGACGAAATTTTGGCAGCACCTCCCCGCTGTTCTCCAAATACACGTCTCGACAACAAGCCAAGAGAATGTGCATCCGGAGAACAACGGGGAGATGCTGCCGAAATCACGTCTCGGACCGGACTAGAGCACGAAAACGAACCCAATCTACACACCCTCGGGCTGTCAAAAAAATGTGGACAATCCGAAAGAGTTATGCTTATAGATATGCAAAAACTTTTCGGACGGGAGACGCATAGGGTTACGCGACTTTGACATTTAAACTACAAGTGTCATCGGCTCGATGGCCGGGACAGAGCAAAAGGGGAAGGCGAGATAGAGGGAGATGCTTACCAAGCTACACCATAGATGAAGTAGTCGAGGTCGATGTCACCTACATGAGCATGAACATTTTATAAGCATACAAGCATACATGCATGCACATTCGCAAAGAAGCATACATTTTATAAGCATACATTTTATAAGCATTAACATTTTACAAACCCTAAACCCTAACCCTCTAAACCCTAAACCCTAACCCAACCCTTAAACCCTAACCCTAAATAACAATTATACAAACTTAATTATACAAACTTAATTTTTGGATGAGAGCAGAGCATGACATAACTCTGTTTATTATGATACTGATTCTGAAGAGTGAGGGTGTAGGTGTGCCCATGTATTTTTATATACAAAGTATGTTAAAATTTGATTGAACAGATGCAGAAGGGATGGCCCAAGAGCCATTTCAACTTCAGTTGTAGGAGCGATTCCTCCAACAGTAAGACCCATGACTGATGAGGCAAACGATTCAACAGTCAAAATGCCATTGGATAGAGAATGGATCCAAATATCAATGGAAATGTTGCAAGATTTAAACATGTGTTGGATGCATTCGAAATTGCAATATGTCTGTAATCACTACTATTTCAGAACATGGGAAATTTAAAACATTAGTCCTATACTCCTATTTGCTGCATGTCAAGCACAAACTCCACAAATAGGTGAATGATTCACAATCACAAACATTCAGGTATTTGCAAACTGGCACACATTGCTGCTGCCTTTATTTTACTTTATTTCAAAAGCAAAACACACAAATCACACAAGCAGCAAGGTGAATGCATGCAGGCAGGCAAGCACGCACAACCAACTCAGCTGTTGCTTTGTTCAGATACATGGCAAACCCTCTTGTGTGGTCACACAAATCACCCATGTAATTACAGAAGAGAGGTAAATTCAGTCCATTGGTGAGTTGTCGGTTATACCTGCAGCGCTGGCGGGAGGCTTCGGTTGAGGCGGGAGGCTGCGGTTGGGGCGCGAGGCCGCGAGGCGCGGCCGGTGCGCGAGGAAGTGAGGCGCGGCAGCCAGGGCGCGCGAGGGCGCGTGGGATTGCGAGGCTGCGGCTGCGGTGCAAGAGGCCACGAGAGGGAGCTGTGGGCGCGCGGGCTACGAGAGGGAGCGTGAGGGCGGCGGCGAGCGGGCGAGGTGAGGGGAGGGAGAAGGGGGCGGCTGGGGAGGGGGGAGGGAGGCGGGGGAGGGAGAAGGGGGCGACGGGGGAGGGGGGCCGGCGGGGAGAGGCAGGGGGCGGCCGGATCTGGGTGGATCCGGCCGGGGGGCGAGGGGCGGGGACGGGGGCGGCGGCAGCGGCGACGGAAGGCGGCGGTCGGGCGCGAGGAGAGAACACGAGAGAGAGAGAGAGAGTGAGAAAGAAGGGGTGGGGGGCGGGGTGTTTTGTTTTTTTAGGCACCCTTTGCCGGCAGCCCGATAGAAAGCCGCCGGCAAAGGACCTTTCCATTTTTTTTTCCAGTTTTTTTTTAGAAACACAGTACAAACGCAGACGCTCACAACACGTGCATACACTCACCCCTATGAACGCACACATACACATACTACCCCTATGAGCACCTCCGAAAGACTGGAAAACCAAAAATTTAATTCAAGTCCTCGCTAATTTCAGCTGCGTCGATTCTAAATCAGACATCACCCTCTCCTGTGGGCCTCGTGGCGTCTGCGGGCTAGCTTTTCACCAAAACTTGGGTTTTCATACCACTTTACTCTATCATAGTGTTGTATTAGGATATGCCAACATGAAAAAACAAACATCTACCCAAGTCCTCAACGGATTCGGCTCCGTCTGTCCGAATTGCGACTTTTCCCCCTTTAATTGCAGAACGTTCGTGCAGGTTAGTCTAGTTTGTGAAGGATGTGCAACCTCAGATACTTGGATTGTGTTTTCCTCTTAACACCATATTTATGTACCCATTTGATGACATCATGAAATATTTCAAGTTCTCTGGACAGTTTGTCGTGTGATTTCAGGCATCGCCCTCTCCTACGGGCCTCGTGGCGTCTACGGGGTAGCTTTTCAGCAAAACTTGTGTTCTCAAGTCACTTTACTCTTCCTTTTTGTTCTATTAGGACATTTGAACATGAAAAACCAAAAATCTACCCAATTTCTTAAAGAATTTTGCTCCGTCCGTCCGAATTGCGACTTTTCCCCATAAGTCTGGAACTTGCGTGCGGGTTCGTCTAGTTTGCGAAGGAAGTGCAACATCAGATACTTGGATTTTGTTTTCCTCTTAAAACCATCTTTATGTACACATTTTATGACATCATCCAAGATTCCAAATTCTCTAGACCATCTTTCGTGTGATTTGAGGCATCGCCCCCTCCTGCGGGCCTCGTGGAGTCTACGGGGTAGCTTTTCATCAAAACTTGTGTTCTCAAGTCACTTTACTCTACGTTTGTGTTGTAGTAGCATATGAGGACATGAAAAACCAAAAAGCTACCCAAGTCATCAAAAGATTCTTCTGCCTCGGTCTGAATTACGTGTTTTCCACTCTAGGGCTTGGGTTTGAATGTTCCTTAGTGTTTTGTTACTAGCTGTTCACCAAAACGGCCGCCAGCAATGAGTAATTAGTTTCTTTATTTTATATGTGCAAATTTGGTTCAATCTAAACAACAATATATATCGCTCTATGTGTTTACAATATGGTTGATTTACATCACAAAACAAATGAAAAAGGAAAAAAAAATAAGCTTTGCGGGCGGCTATTATTTTTCGGGGCCGCCGGCAAAGGGCTATTTTCCTTTTTTTTCCTTCAGTTCAATTCAAATGGGTCATTTGGGAAAAAAAAAAGGCCTTTGCCGGCGGCCTTTTCTCAGGACCGCCGGCAAAGGGTTATTATTATTTTTTCTTCCCCGTTCAATTTGAAGGGGGGACATTTGGGAAAAAAATAAAGAAAAAAAAATAACCCTTTGCCGGCGGCCTTTTCTCAGGGCCGTCGGCAAAGTGTTAGGTTATTTTTTTTTCTTTCGGAAGGGGGGACATTTGGGAAAAAAACCGCCTTTGCCGACGGCCTTTCCTTGGGCCCGCCGGCAAAGGGTTAGTTTTTTTTTTTAATTCGTGCGCGTGCGTCCGAATTCAAATGGAGTGTGGCAGGAAAAACGAATCTCTTTGCCGGCGGCTTTTTTTTGGTGGTCGCCGGCAAAGAGAGTTTTTTTTTCTCCCACCGCCGGCTGTTTCGCCCGCCGTTAACCTCGCACGTGGGCCCACGTGCAGGGGCTCTCTGCCGGCGGCCATGATTTGCCGACGGCTTTTTGGAGAATTTGCCGGTGACGGACCCCATGCCGGCAGCTTTTATCGGGGCCGCCGGCAAAGGTTCTCTTTGCCGGCGGCCCGATAGAAAGCTGCCGGCAAAGGCCTTTGCCACCGACAACGGCCGGTTTTCCCGTAGTGCTTGCAAAAATATACTGCATACTGCATTCTACCTTCTATATACTGCTTCTGAATGTACTCAATGCTATCTTCTATATACTGCATACTACCTTACCACCTTCTATATACTCCATACTACCATACTACCTTCTATATACTACATACTGCTCCCTCCATTTCAGTTTACCGGGCCGTTCTCTCTTTTCACTGCAACCAAGGAGAGCGATCTGTGGCTAAGCGAAGCGCGCCCGAGCGGCCTTGAAATTCGCCCAGATTTGTTGGCCGCTGAATTAACTGCCATGTAACGCTTGAGTTTCCCATAATTAAAACAGCGATCCGTGGCAATTCTGTGATCTGCGGCGATTTTTTCGGCCATGCAAGTAATCGGGGCCGTAGATATGTTTTCGCGGTTGGATCGTGACCAGATTCTATCCTATTCGGACGTCAGTTTTGGATGAAAACAACGAAATACCCCCGCCATGTCTTTCGGCAACTACCGATCGCGCAAAAGTTTTCTCCAAATTTGAAACCAAAATTTTCGCCTACAAATCCGGCTCCTCCTTGCTCTCTTCCGCACTCATTCCTTTCCTGCTTCTTCCAAGTTTCCAAGTTTGCGCAATGGTTCTTCCATTCGACTTAAGCATTCCACCAGATGAGCAAGATGAAGCCCCCTTCCATGCTGAGGTACGAGGGCACTCCAGC
Source organism: Brachypodium distachyon (assembly GCF_000005505.3). Classification (NCBI taxonomy): domain Eukaryota; kingdom Viridiplantae; phylum Streptophyta; class Magnoliopsida; order Poales; family Poaceae; genus Brachypodium; species Brachypodium distachyon. Next base: position 26,259,328 of record NC_016133.3, on the reverse strand, counting down.
CATGAAGATGGAGCCGCTGGACAAAGCTTATTGCAACGTCGTCATCTCGGTTTAGCCGGCCGCGGGCACGCCGTGATCAGTGCAGCCGGCATCACCAATATGCCGCTGGATCAACTCCGGCATCTCGGACGTGGACGGGTCACGAGTCGCAACACTGTGCACGGTGGCGGGCGCGGTTCTTCGGCGTCGGCGGGACGCGGCCAAGCTGATTCGGCATCGCCTGGACGCGGCCGAGGTGCTGCGACGTCTGCTGGACGCGGCCGAGGTGCTGCGCCGTCTGCTGGACGCGGCCGAGGAGCTCCGCCCTCGCCTGGACGTGGACGAGGAGCTCCGCCCTCGCCTGGACGCGGACGAGGAGCTCCGCCGTCGCCTGGACACGGACGAGGTGCTCCGCCGTCGCCTGGACTCGGCCGAGGTGCTCCGCCGTCGGCAGGACGCGGCTACGGATCTTCGCCTTCGACTGATGACGGCTCAGGACACATCGGGCATGGTTCGTCGTCTTCAGATGGAGAAGACGACACCGGCAACATGAACGGTAGTATCGATCTAAGTAAGTTACACTTTCGATCATCACTTTGTACCACTGTAGTGCTAGATTGAGTCGATAAAAATGACCAGCATAGCAGTAGATTGAGTAGTTTGGAGTATTTGAGTTCATCGAGCAGCTAGCATGAAATGCTTGTATGTTTATTTGAAGGTTAAGATATTTTCAGGGCATGAATATTGCTCTTGTACAGATGGTTGAATATTTCACCATTTTAGTTTAAGATTGATAGTTTCTGTTTTCAGTACTCTTATTGATTGCAGAAAATACTCATGAGTTTATTTGTTGGTTTGTTGCTGCAGATCATTTACACTACACCACGTTCTAAATTCCGAGGCATTTTTAAAAGCCTTAAAATGATGATATATTGCCTCAAAACATATTTAAAGGCTTTTAAAAAATGACAAGGAAGTTGGGGAAGGGGAATGTCATTTTAGGCATTTTTTCAAAGATAACAACCGAGGCTTTCTTTGGAAAATCCTTCAATTGTTATTTGTGGCTTTTTTAAATTGACTCGAAATATCAAATAAGATCCAATTCCATGCACTTTCCAATTCGAGTACCATGCACTTTCACCGGCCTCTATTATCATCATTACAACCCAAATTATATTTATTACTGCCATTTTTAAGATATAATCACATCGTTATCTTCTTCCTTCATATATGTTCCTGGTTTCTCTCTTGCTTTCCCATCCTCTCTGCTTATGGACTTATAAGGTGGTAGATTTTCCTGTTGACAAGCCATGTGGGACTAATATCCAAAGCTGTCCATCACGCAGTAGGCATCGCCCAAGGAAGAGATGTTCGCAGCAAGGAGCTATCCAGAGGAGCGGCGGCGCACAGCGCGGCGGGGCGTCGTGGCAGAGGCAAGAAGATGTCCTGGCGTGGAGGAGGTGGAGAAGCACCGTCGCAGTCAGAGCGCCGGCGGCGGCCGAACTGTAACAGGGGATCAAGAGCAGCGGCTGTGCAGCGGGAGTCGGGACACGCCGTTGCGCGGCGCACAGCGCGACAGGGAGTAGCGGATCGAGGAGTCTAGGATGCTAGCACGGCTGGCCTGGGGCGGAGGAGGTGGAGCACCACTGCGGCAGGCAGAGCGCCGCCGCATTGGGAGAGATTGAGATGGGGAGAGAGAAAGAGAGGAGGAGGAGGAGGAGGAGAAAGATGGTGATGGTGGCGGATCCCTTACACGAGATGGAGAGGGAGGCTCCCATGGTCGTTGCCTTGTCGGCCGGCTTGGTCATCGGACCAAATCGTATTTGGCCTGTGCGGTGGTTCCTCAACGGAAGGAGAGAGGAAAGTGGAGCCTCGAAGAACATGAATAGATCAAAGTGGGGAGGACTCATTTGCATATGTCACAGTTTTTGAGGCATTTTCTCTAAAAAGCCTTGGATCTTAATAATTTCAAAGGCATTTTCTCTAAAAAGCCTCCGATGTTGACAACTTTTGAGGCTTTTTCTGAAAATGCCTTCAATATATTAAAAGTTTCTGAGGCATTTTGTTAAGTTTGCCTTCATAACCTTGCATTTTGGAGGCTTTTCATGGAAATTGCCTTCTATAATGAGTAATTGAGGCAATTTTAAAAATGCCTCTCCCAAAAAGCCTTCAAAGCTCGTACGTGGTATAGTGTTAGCTAACAAAAAGAGAGTGAATTATTATGAAGACGATGAGAAACAGGCTTTATATGCCATGATTTTACACCGCAATGGTGGTGTTGGAAACCTGAAGCATGGTGTCACCAAGTCCTTATCAGCTGAGACCGGTGTGTCACGTCGGTCTCTTACACGCATTTGTCAGAGGAGCAACAAGGGTTTAGGGATCAATGGTGTGATCAACAAGAAGAAGAAGAGATGTGGAAGGAAGAAGATATTGATGGACACTGTTGCAATGGAGGCTATCCCGGTGGAACAACGCACAACTCTTCTAGATTTGGCCAATGCTATGTTCATGTCCACGACCACTTGTTGGCGGCACTTGAGAGAGGGTGCTTATAGGCGGCACAGCAACGACGTGAAGCCCTACCTGACGGTTGAGAACAGGAAAGCTCGTGTGCGTTACGCATTGGAACACCTTCAGCCTGCTAGCCTTCCGGAGAATCCAAGATTCCAAGCTGGTTTCAATGTTGTTCATATTGATGAGAAATGATATTTCCGTACACGGATTAGCCAGAAGCTGTATTTGACAAATAATGAACCTAACCCCCAGAGGTAATGCAAGAACAAGGGTCATATCGACAAAGTGATGTTTCACACGGCTATTACTAGACCCCGTATTGGCCCCGATGGGAATTGCAGTTTTGATGGCAAGATTGGTATTTGGCCGTTTGTTGAGATGCAGCCCAATGTTAGAACATGCAAGAACAGGGTAAGAGGTACACTAGAGTTGAAGACATGTCTTGTTGATAAGGCGAAAAGCCGTGAATTTCTCATCACAAAAGTTATTCCGGCAATCAAGGAGAAGTGGCCAGAATCTGACCGGGCTTATCCCATTTTTCATCCAGCAAGATAACGCCGCAACACGTGTTAGCATCAATGATCCAGCGGTCAATGCGATAGCACAAGCAGGAGGATGGGACATTAGAATCATGAACCAGCCTCCAAACTCACCAGACACAAACATACTTGATCTAGGATACTTTGCTGCAATCCAATCACTCTTCCATAAGAAGATGGCTAAGGATCTTGTGGACATGGTAGAGAAAGTGATGGAATCATTTGCCGAGTACTCCGTTAAGAAGTTAAACAGAATTTTCCTTAGTCACCAAGCATGCATGTGGGAGATTTTGCGGCAAAAAGGGAGCATGCACTACTCCGTTCCACATTTAAAGAAGAAGGCAATGGAGAGAAGAGGCGAGCTGCCGGTCACATTGACTTGTGAACCGGAATTTGTTAATGCAGCGATAGAATTTCTGAATGCATAAATATGTATGCATGCCATGGACTGATAATTTGTCTTATTCCAATCATGTGCTATATTTAGTTTTTAATATGAAACTATTCTCATTGCAATTTCTAGTTGTTATTCTACTCTTTGCCAATGTCTAGTACAGATGCTGATTACTCTTTGCCAATGTCTCACACATTGAAAATAAGTACTCTAAATAATGGCTAGAAATTAAAAACAATCCATGATTCAGTAACAATAGATGTATGACATAAATTAAAAACTCTTCCCATTCCCTACTTCCTTTTCTACCTCGACGATATCACCTAATGTGTCCGGTACAGTACTATCATCTTCATAAGTGTCCGGAACATACATACCAAATAATGGAACGCACGATTCAGAATCTTGTGCGTCACACAGATTCCGTCATCATTCGGATCGATTGTCTCCGCATCAGAGTCGACTAATCCAATTTCTTGTTTGCCTGCATCATCTTGATCAACCTTTTTCACTTGCTCGGACCCAACAACATCTTCTTCATCAACCTTGTTCACTTGCTCAGACTCAGGAGCATCTTCTTCATCAAACAACCATTTCTTCACAAGTTCACGGTACGAGCACTTGGGTTTCTCGTGCACTATTATCTAGAGTACTCTATTATCTATTATCTTATACTCTGTATCATATAATCCATATCCATTCTCGTCTCAATGATTTGTGCCAAATCAAAAAGTGAGAGCAACTCCACTCATTCTCCCCAAAAAAAAAAAAAATCAAAATAAAAGCGCCGGAGAGAGAAAACGCTTTCAACCGCAATTCCTAAAACCAATTTTCATGCCGGCGCAAAATTAATTTCCCACGGCACACTCAGCCCAACTCCAAACCAAAAGGCGGCAAGCCGGGTCGCCGGCTAAACAGCCAATAAAATAGGGCACGCGTCCCACAGCTTCTTCTCTTCTCTTTCATCTTTTTTTTTTCACTGACACAGGTCTCTCCGCCCCGACCTTTCCCTGTATCTCTCTCCCCAGCTGGAGCTCTCTCCGTCGGCTCCTTCCCTCTCTCTGCTGCGGCCGGCACGCAGCGAGCAGCTCGTGGCGGAAGCGCGTGGTGGGCGGCGCGCGGCGGGCAGCGCGGGGCGAGCAGCTCGGGGCGGCGCGCGGCGGCAGCGAGCAGCTCATGGCGGCAGCGCTGGAGCATTTCGGGCCACTGTCGTTGGCGAGCCGCATCGGATTGGCGCCACCGTCGTTGGCGCCGTTGTCGAGGCGGTCGGCGAACCGCGGGAGCGCCTCACGCATCCACCAGTGCGGGCAGCGGTCCATGGCCTCAGCCACGGTGACCCAGGCCCAGCCGCGGCCGGACATCTCGGGCCAGCGCTCCAGCTCGTCCGTGACCCGCCGCGGGGCGCCCGTGATCTCGCTGCGCACGCTGGCCTCCTCCAGGGCCTCGCGCCGGGCCGCCTCGTCCATGGGCTCGTCCAGCTCACACCCCGCCCCGGCCCCCTTCTTCCGCGAGCAGATCACCGGCACCTCCACCTCGCCATCACCGCGCACGCAAGGCTGATTTGGAGTTCGAGTTCCTGCCCGAGGTGTTCCTGGTGGCTGCGGCGAGTCTGCGCGCGCAGCTCCGAGCGCGGCTGCGCGGGGCCGTGTCCCAGCCGGACGCGGGGCTCGCCAGCGAGCTCGCCCTCGCTGCTTGCTGCTGTCCATGGCCACTACGGTGGCCCGCACGGCCTCTTTCCCCTGCTCGCCCGGCCATGCCCGCGACGTGTTTGTTAAAATGTCAAGCAAAAATTTTGTTTGGTATGGGGCCTTTGACTGGGTCCATACTACCCCCTATAATAAAAAAAACGCCGGCGCCCCCCGCATGAGCAAACGCCGGACCTTGTATGAGCAAACGCCGGACCTCGTATGGAGATGCTCTGATGAGAGAAAAAAACAAGTGATGCAAACAAAATATAGTGACATAGTCCAAAGGTGATGGAAAGCCGCCACCAATTTAGTCTTTTCTAGGAGTAAAGGTATGCATATATGGAGGCAAATCTAAAAACATGAAATTAGTCTGTGAATACGCTGTACCTTGTTCTCCTGCATGGGCTTCCGTTATTTCTCTTGAATAATGTTGGCTGCTCAAATTGATATAACCTGCAATATCTTCTGGTTTCAGAGCAACAAGAACAGTTACGGGTTCTACATGAGAAGTTCAAGGACGAGGTTAACCATCAGTTGCTTGGTTTCAAGAACTCTCTCGAGGATTTTGACGCATATCATGCCGAACTTAAGGGGGTGGCTGACAAGCAAAGTAAGTTTAACTTCCAGCCTAACACTGGAGCAATGCAATTGAATTTTTTTTTTGCTGGACCATGTACTACAAGGATACTGTTTCAGATTCCAAAACACTATAAACATGGGAATACCCTAATTATAGATTGGGAAAAATATACTCCCTCCGATCCTAACTTGTTGTCGAAATATTACATGTATCTAGACGCTTTTTAAGAATAGATACATTTATATTTGGGCAAATTCGAGTCAAGAATTTAGGATCAGAGAGAGTAATCATATAACTGAGCCAGGCATTTCAATTTTCCATTCCAAAATTGTTTCCTGCATGAAGTTTGTTGCTGCATAATATTGATAAATCACACATTTAATGGAAAAGAATGTTTGTCAAATCTGCATTGCCACATGATTGCAAGAAATACTGACCAGTCAAGTAATTACAGTCTTGGCTCGTTGTTATCATTGTTTATTGAATTAATTCATCAGAACCCCTTGAAGGAACCTTTGTATAAATATCAAATGCTCCGTGTTTCTAACCATTGGCTATCTGAATTCCCACTGAACCATATGGTGGCCTTTTATGATTATATCAACAGAAGTGTCACACAAAAAGCTCCTCCAACATGCTGATAAAACAATTGGCTCTCAGCTCAGCGATGCTGACATCAAAATCGCTAAGGTTCAGAAGGTAAGGAAAATGCAGTTCCTAAACCCCAGGGTTCCCCCTACCAACCAAAATGCTCACCTTTTCTGTGACAAAATTGTTTCACAGAGAGCTCGAAAGAAGATAAACAGCCTAAAATGCGTGCTCAAGGAGCTTATCACAGAAACCGCTGGTTGACAAGTTCACCCACTCTACACAAGGCAGCTAAGGCGAAACGAGTAGGACGTAGAGAATCGACACCATAAACAGATCTATGGCTCCATTTTACAAAGAGTACAGGAGGAAGCTGCCGGCTTCATTTCTTACAATTGCAAGTTGAGCTTTTCCAAGACAGTTTAGGCCCCCTTCTTTTCAAGCCACTAGCTGAAAAGAAGGGAAAACTTCTCCAAGGCTTATTTTCCCAGCTGCAGCTTCTCGTAGTGCAAATCCAAAAACTGCTCTGGACCAGCTTCCCGAGCTTCTGCCGCACCGTTCATAAAATTGCTACCACAGCGAAACGTTATTACAAGCATAATGCACCGAGACCTGTCCCGAGCCCCCGACTGGCCGACTCTCTCCCTCCCTTGCCACCCGAACTCACCTGCCCGCTAGGAGAGGCGCCGCCGCCGAGTTCCGGATTCCTAAACCGCCGGTGACGCCCAGCCTAACCCCTTCTCCGCTGTCAAGGCTTCCTCCCCTTCTGCTGCCGTTGTCGCTGGAGTACTGGACTCACTCCGTTTATGTTCAAAATTAGTAGCAGTGCATATGTTTATGCTCCAATTTCATGCCCAAATTTGGTTCTAATGCTATGGTGTTTTGGTTTTCTATTAATTTGGTTTTTACCATTTTGTTCTTACAAAATTTGGTACAGTCTGTAGCCTTTTTGCTGTTTTAGAATTGGCAAAGAGGTTGCATGAAGCAAAAACGAGTGATTTCTTGTGTTTAATTTTATCTGCATATGCGTCCGCATTGTGTTTAAAATAGTCATAATTCTTATTATTGTGAACAAATGAAGTCCAGGGGCATTATAGCCTTTTCCTACCCAAATCCAAGGGTAAGCTGTGAATCTGGAAGCTAAAAAGAAGGGGACAAGGGCAGTTTCTCTGGCTTCCTGGGGCAACAGCTTCTCAGAGAAATTCAGCTGAAGCTGCTTCTAGAGAAGCTGAAGCTGAAACGAAAGGGCCTTAGAAGGCTATCCTATCCATATTATCGTTTCTCCCGTTTTAGCTCCTTATTAATAGAGTTATGTCTACTTTTTTGCGTCTGTGGCTCACTAAGTTACCATCCGGGAAACTATCCAGCATGGTGTCTTAATGATGAATCATTTCTAAATTCTTTCTAGACTTGTCTGAGATGGGAGTACACTACTCTTCTCGAGTAATGTAAAAAACTACAAATGCTTAGGTTGGATTAACTGCATGTGAATGTTACAGGGAGATATCAAATTGACTCGTTTGGTGATGTCTTTAATTCCTGTTACATTCTCAACATGAGTACAACGTCGTCTGAATCAGATGTTGTAGTTAGAATTGAGCCAATGCTTGAATCAAAAGAAAATGAGCTGCCCCATTAGGTTAACTTCAGTTTAGTACACAGATCCGTGAAATAAAATGCATATACGGTAGCAAATATAACAATTGGCGCACTAACTTGAGGGAAAGAGTAGGGAGATGATATCAGTTCCCTTCTGAACCTATTTCACTTTCATATTCGACAACGGTATGTCATTATTTCAGCCTTCTTGTTTTGAAATGGAGGCTAAAGTTTTGCCTTCTGTCATCGACTAAGAAGTTTCAAAAGCAGGTGAATTAACAAAAAAACACAATCCAATAGACCAATACCATCAAGGAACATACGCTATTCCAGAGCATCAGAGGCTGATCCGGCCAACAAGGTGTGCTCCACACATACCACCAAGAGAAAAACCACCATCAAGTTTAGTCACAATTATCATCATCATCACACATAACTCTTTGAACGCGTCTCGGACTTCAAGCAAACGGCCACAAATGAAGCCCTCACCTCGGCAGCCCGCAGGCGGCAGCCGCACAAGTCCCGTCTGGGCTAAGCCAAACAGCCACCGCCCAAACATCCCGAAAATAAGGAGTTTGACTTCGAAGACAACCTGAACATCGCCGCACAGCAAACTGCCTTTCACGAGGCATCACCGCACAGCAAACTGCCTTTCACGAGGCATCGCCACTGCCTTGCCGCAAGGAGCACCCAACAAGCTCACCACGAACTGCATTATTTGGTTATTGCTATTATATGCGAAACAACCGTCCTTTGCAAGTTGCATGTACCAGAACTGCAATCAAAAAATTGGCTGTGTGCATCGGGGAAGATTCCCTTTTCGAAAAAAAAATGTACCAGAACTGCAATCAGAAATCATTGCTGATCTAAAAATTGTTCTCTGTATGTACACCCTTCCCATTTTATAAGCCATCCTCGTATTTCATGACTTAACTTTTACCATTACATAAATGATTAATATACAAATAGTTGTCAGAAAACTTACGGTATATTATTGGAAACTTCTTTAAAATGCAAATTAGACGATACAAGTTTTGTGGAACATAACCCACATTTTATTGGCTAAATTGATAGTCAAAGTTGAAACTCAAAATGAATTGAGAAGAGAATATATATAACTAATCTACTGAAGGAATATTGGTTAGCGAGATGCTTATTGCAGCAATCCCGCACCTCAATGATCCGGGACATATTGTGTTTTCTTCATCAAAAAACAGATATGGACATCGGCAGCACTATAGTATAGCTATACACCTGTACTTTTAGCATCAGACGCTAAAGATTTGCCAGAGGATTGGTCAGTGGAAGTCTGGCTGGCCCGTGGATGTCAAGCAACGGTGCCACATCCGGCTGTTTGGATCGACAAACCTTGTAGACTTGATCACTTCTGGTATTGGCAAGTAGACGTTATGTGTGTTGCATACTCCAGTCGTGATGCCGCTGAACCCTGCAAAGGCGCCATGAACCTGCGAGGTTCCATCATGTACTTCACCTCAGACAACAGAACTCACAACTTGTTGTAAGATAGACAAGGCAGTTGGGAGAAATGGTGTCTTACAGCATTCTGACCGAGCACCGTGCACAGGATGGCATCAGATGCGTTGGCACGCACCGCACGAAGCATGTACGTAGGATCAATGTACTTCACATCAGAGTGGACGCCTATTTCATTGAAATGAGACTTGATCTGTGGCATAGCGTGATTTATGTTAAATAATGTTCATTCACAGTACATCAGTCAAGATGAAGATCATTGAATGACATGGGCAAACCTTCTGTTGAAGGTGCGCGCCGATATCACTAAGAACCATGTTCCCTGAAGCATCAGTTGCGTTCGACTTTTGCAGATATTCCTGCAAATATATTGCAGTAGTTTTTACGTAGTTCTTTTAATGGAATATATAGAATAGAATCAATAATTTTCCCTTTTGTTCTCTGGAAAATCAAGGAGATTCAATGCCTAAATTCAAGAGATCCCTGGAAAATCACTTATGCTGGCAGTAAAGTCCCAAAAGAAAATTTGTTTTCTAACGTGAACAAGTACTACCTGCCCAGCTCCTTCGGCAATACAAATCAGAGCAAACCCCTTGGTGTCAATCAAGTGCTCAAGATGTCGAAGAACTCCGTTGGGACCATCAAGAGTGAACGGTACCTTTATTTGGGTTATCATGAGATAAATTAACAATGGTGGCATAGTAACACTAAGGGCATACACAGTAGAAGAGTTGAATAGTTGATACCTCAGGTATCAGGCAGATATCAACTTGTCCACTTGATAGGGAAGCATGCATTGTGATGAAGCCACTGCTTCTTCCCATCAGCTTGACCAACCCAATACCATGAAAAGCAGAATGTGCCTAGAACATAAAAAGTTAACCACAAATATAATTTTGATTGGCAACTAACACGAGAACACATTACACAGGCTACTGGCAGATATGTATGCATGAGACTGAGAGGTTACTTAAATGAATCACCTCAATATACGCAGAGTTGATAGCTCTTTGTGCTGCTTCCACTGCAGTATCAAATCCGAATGTCTTGTCCATCAGCAGTATGTCATTATCAATTGTTTTTGGGACGCCCACAATCGACACTTTGAGTTTTCTCTTGCGGCACTGAAATTAATTTTGCGAAAAGCAATACACAGATTTAAGTATATTACCATTTCCTGCTATATTAATCAATAATCCCAGAATCCAGGATATAGTATAAAAAATGATTGAGGCCAAATATAGTTTGTTTATTACAGCCTCTGATCCAAAATGTGGGTCCTTTTAGAATTTGTACCAGTGAACTATTTTGAAGTTTGACCATCTATAAAATAAGAAATACTAGCATCTGAAACATCAAGCTGATACTACTACATTTATCAAGAAATGTGCACGCATGATGTATAAATATTTTTGGATAGGAGGTAGTACAAGCTGGGAACTGAAGATAAGATACATTTTGTTCAGATGAAATACATAATTTAACCGACCTCCTCATGTATAGCATTAGCTCCAGCATGAGTTCCATTTCCACCAAGTACAAAGAGCATGTCAAGCCTCCTGGCCTGAACGTGGTTTGGTCAAATAAAGTCTATAAGTCTTCCATGTACCACCTTGTTGTAAGCATATCTTGCAGAGTACTAGAGTTGCATATACATGCCTGGATGCTGTCGACAATGTCTGAAACACTTGCCCCACCACGAGAAACTCCTAAGAAGCTGCCACCAGAAAGATTGATATTTTGGACGACATGTCTATTAAGCTGAATGAACGAAAAGAGCCCTGAAGTTAACATCATGATGATTATTAGAGTTTCCAGATACTTGAAGAGGTACAAAGACTTCTTACGGGGACTTCTGATAAATGATCTTCAAAAAATCCACGGAAACCATGCTGTATCCCAACAATGTTCTTCACTCCATATTTTTCAAGTGTAAGCACAATCTACAAAGTCAAGAGCGCAAGATTTAAATGCAGGTGCAGTTCAAGATTGAAAATGGTGTTTTCTTCAACATATTTTTCAGAAGATATAATCATAATTTAGTCTAAATGCCTAATCGTCATTTATTTATCAGTGCAGACAGTAACGATTAAGTTGTTGAGTTCTGTTCTACCTGCCGGATAACATCATTGAGACCAGGGCAAAGTCCACCACAGGTAACAATTCCAGCCTTTACACTCTGAGGCTCAAAATATATCTGTTTGCGCGGGCCAGCACGGTGCACCCTGGAAAGGACAGGAGTTGGTGTTACACAAATAAAAACGATGTTCCAAACATCCAGCACTTGAATTTGTGCACAATCTCATCACCATTGTTCAACCCAGCTGCAATCAGGGTCAATGCAGTCAGCTCCAGCAGACGTTGGCGAGGCAAACTTAATGACCTGAAGAATAAGCAAATAATCTGTAATGAGAACTTTACCTTGACCACAGAAATGATGCTGCACACATGCATATTAAAAGGTCAAATTATCATACACACGAACTATTTCCCCGACGTGCAAAAAGAAACGGCACATAATATATAATTAGATTTATATGTTCAAATTCTCTTCACATAGCGACAGAACCTATTGAAGTGATTGCTGTGGAGATGATCCATGTTTAGAAAACCTGATCACTCAATCATGAAAGTGTACCTTCAAAAGTGCTCTGTCATCATCATTAACATAGCCGTTCCATGATTCATCAAAAGGACCGCTCCCATTCTCCAGAGGAGTCCTGCTGTCAACAAGGAAAACCACATGAATCCTAAAGAGATATGTTTCAACCACCAACAGTGTAGATTAGGACAAATGAATTAGACAGAAAATCAAGCCAACATATGTCACCTGCTCTTGAGGGAAAATGTCGTTGGCCTCGGCTCCAAATGAATTACATCGGTCAAGTGTGGCAAACTGAACCGCCTATCAAAATCCTCTTGGAATAGATTCTTCCAATCCGGAATCGAGAAGTCCAGTTGTGGGCGATCCACAGATATGGCTCTGATGACCAACTGATCTGACGTTCTCGATTTCTTTTCATATGCATTACAACGTAAGTGATTGCAGCTGTGCACTGGGAAACAACTGAGGCGCCTCTGGCCTGAAGTGATTGGGCCAGCATAGTCCACTGGCGATGCTATAGCCATTGTCTGTATTGGTCAGCATGCACAGCCCTGTCAGACAGGTTCCAGTTCCATGTTGCCATCAGTAACAGATGATGGTAAAAAAAAGAGTAAATCATTAAATCAAGCATTGACAGTTTTTCCAGCAGCAATTTGAACTATTAATTAATTTTTAAATAAACTTGAACTTTTTTTAGATCAAAAGGGCCCCGCTCTGTTCCATTACTATGAATGAAACACATGCTCCAGCGTTTTACGGCGCAGTTCACAGCTTATCAAAGACAGAACATCCTTAGGCACCAAGAAACAACAAAACTAAACACAGCTCCAGACTAATCAGACGTTTTCTCATCACAGGAGCGTGAGGAGAAAAAGTCTGATTTGAACATTCCGCTACTACAGAGGCAAAAATAACCTGCACAAGATTTTCGTCCTCCTTATTTCTGAACAAGTGGACTAGAGTACAACATGTGTGAAACTGCAGTATTTGTAAGAACTCGTACAAAAGCAGCAGAAAAAATAAATCAGAAGGGGACTAGAGTACTAGACTCTAGAGCTGCTTTTTCATTGCAATAAAAACTGAAGAATAGAGATAAAAAAAAGTCCAGCTTTTTCCCCCTGAAACTTGAATATAAGGGAAGATTCACGGATTTTTTTTCTCATACATGCTACAGGTCACACCACAATTGTTCCTACATAGTAAATACATAGGTGTACCTAACACCGAAGGAACAACAAAGCGGAATCACCCCTGAATGAATTGCGAGAAACGAACCTGTGCTCGACCTATGATGCAGGCACAGGCAGAGAGTGAGCAAGCGAAGCGATCGAGAAACTGGTGGCTGGAGGCGAAGTGTTATAGAGTCGGGCGGAGAGGAAGCCGAGGCGGCGGCGCCTTGATCTGTCCGTCACCGTCTCGGTTTCTTGGAGAAGGAGAAGGAAAAAGAGCGGAAGGCCAAGGGCGGAAGCCGCAACAACAACGGGGAGAATAGAAGCAGCGGAAACAATTTTGAGGAGAACGGAGAAAATTGGAAAGGAAAGTCGGGGCGGGGGTTTGAGGGCGACGCTGACTGTCTGCTGATGCCGGTCGCCACGCGCGATGGCGATCGATCGATTCGGAGTTTTTTTAAAGTCAGATTGGTCAAAACCCTATATTGATCTGCGTTCATGACAATTTATTGCTGTTTAGAACATTTTCCAACGGGAGTAATACAATATCCAAATCCTCAAGTTGATGCGTTTTTTATAAGGAGCCCCCTAAGGCTTAAGGGCATGTTTGTTTGTAACAATCCCTGCAAGGAATGGCAGGGTTTAGAGGAAAATTGAACTAAAATTTTACCATTTCGTGTCAAACCCCACTTCGGGCCTACCCGAACTAACCCCAAATGGATATTGCTTTTAGTCTTGGGATCTAGGCGTCTCGATATCAAAGCCATCTTTTCTTACATTATACTGGTCAGGTTTTTTCGATACTTTTAGTACAGACCAAAATTTTTTACCTGTGCATTTCGTATTCTCTCCGACTGCTTACTTTGAATGTCATTTAAGGACCGCGCTACATAGCGGCGTGCCCCAGGACGCGATCTCCAGCGGCGCCCGTTAACGGAGCCTCGCACCCGTTACGCGCGCGCACGCCCGTGGCCACGGCCGACTGCCCCCCCCCCCCCTCTGCATCAGCCCAGGATCGACCCAGCTCGCGCCTCCACGGCCAAAACTTGAGCCCCACGACATCGACCATTATCGTCCACCCCCAGATCTCGTCTCCCCCAGCTTCTTCTTCCTCAAGACATGCATAGAGCAACGTTGCAGAAGGATAGAGGAGAAGCCATGGGGATCACACGCCCTTGAAGCAGTTGGACTGGATTTTTTCAACAAGGGACAGAGGTAACCCCCCCACTACTCAATCTGGAACCACCCCCTGGCACCCAACCCCCCCCTCCCTCCCCCCCTCTTCCCTAGTTTACCAGATTCAACATGTTCAAAGAGGCAAAGAGGTAGGGGTGGGGGGGGGGATAAACTAGTAAGTAACCAGAAGTTTTCCATATAGAATCCGGCACAACAAAAGTCGTAGTGCATAGGTGTAAAACACATGATCACAATCACGACAAACCACACACATGCATCACACAACGATTGTGTTCCTAATTACATGACATACTTGGGCTAGAAAAAGCACATCTGAATAAAGACGCATCTGAACGAAGTTTTGTCCATACAAACTACATGAACCAACACACACCAAAGTAGTACTATATCTCCAGCATCAATACTTCAGGCTTCACCTCCATAAAACACCGGCTTTTACTTCCAGCATATTGATCATTAAGACACCAGGCCAGCAATGTCGCCTCCCAATCCCTGTAAAACAACAAGTTATTTACTGTCATGCCATAACAACTTACAAAAACTTCTCATTATGTGCAAATGCAGTGATAGAAAGTCATCAGGACAGACTATTGGGCGCCAAGCAACATGGAGAATCAAGGTATTTGTACAGCTAAAATTGCCATCGTGTACATCCTAAGTTGCCAGGTTCTGGATGCTAAGTTGCCAGGTTATTCCTGCTAAGTTGCCATGTTATAAAACCTTGGTTTCCAGGTTATGCTTGCTAAGTTACCATGTTATAAAACCTAGGTTGTCAGGTTATGCCTGCTAAGTTTCTATGTTATAAAACCTAAGTTGCCAGGTCAGTACCAATTTCTAACTAACCAGGTTAGGACTGCCTAAATTGCCATGTTATACCTGCTAAGTTGACAGGATAGTTGTAATGAGTGGCCATTACACATTATCTAACAAGATTAGGAATATTGTCATATAAGTAGTGATGGATAGCCAGATTAGAACAGCTGAACTAAAAAGGGTAGAACAGGGGACGATGAATTGCCAGCATACTACTGCTGAATTGCCATGATATACCTGCTAAGTTGCCAGATTAGTACTCACGAATTGCTATGTTAACAAATACATAAACTGCCAAATTAGTGCCAACAAAAAACTGAATTTGTCTAAATAAACAGGAACACAACAAAGCGAAGGGAGTAACACATGAGTGGATGGAGATTTAGATACAGGAGGGCACAATCCACCAACATTTACTGAAGCTACATTGGAAGAATCAAGTGCACACACGCCGCCGGCAGCAACCAGAGATGGGAATGAAATGATATCAGAAGTTATGTCAACGCTGCAATGTCCATACAAGGAAATGGTGTTTGATAGCGTAAAAGCAGCGGAGGACCACTACAAGATGTATGCCAGAAGGTACGGGTTTGGCATTAGATATGACTACAAGAGGAAGTCTGAAGTTGATGGTGAAATCAGTAGGGTTTCCATCGTGTGCCACAGGGCGGGTGTCCAGTCCACAAAGAAGGACACATAGAATCCCGAGCCTGTTGTCAAATTGAGAAGCAGAAACATTACGAAAAGAACTGGTTGTAAGGCTAGGATGATGATCAAGAGGAGGCCAAATGGATGGTTGGTCATTGAGTTCACGGATGAACACAACCATCCGTTGATCAAGAAATGGTTGCTGACAAGTTTCTTGCGTCCGCATAGGGACATCCCCGAGGAAGATAAGCAGTTCATAAGAATACTCCACTCGGTTAACATTGAAACAAGTAGACAAATGCAAATGATGGCAAGGCTGTATGGATATTTGGATAACCTAGGATACACACTGAAGGATGTTGCCAACTATCGCGCCTCAATACGAATGGAGCACAAGTACACTAATATGGAGGACACAATGGATTATTTTCGAAAACTTCAGCAGCAAGACAAGGACTTCTACTACAAGTACAAGCTTGATGAGGAGTTCCGAGTCCAGAACATCTTTTGGGTAGATGGAGCAGCAAGAAGGGTCTACAAGCACTACAACGATTGTGTCTCTTTCAACACGACGTACATGACCAATATCTACAAGATGCCGTTTGTGCCATTCATAGGGATAAATAACCACGGATAGTCAATCCAATTTGGGTGTGGCTTTCTACGGAATGAACTGACGGAGAGTTTCGTTTGGTTATTCAGAACATTCCTGAAGGCAATGGACGGTCTCGCGCCGATAAACATTATAACTGACCAGGATTTCGCCATGAGGGCCGGAATTGATGAGGTATTCCCTAACACCAGGCACAGGAATTGTAGGTGGCATATCATGAAGAAAGCCACTAAAAAGTTAGGGTCCTACCTTGCTGGAAGAAAGGAACTTCATGCAGAATTCAACGACTTGGTGAACAGCAGCATGACGCCGGATGAGTTTGAGGAGAAATGGAACACTATGGTGCAAAAACACAGCTTGGAGGAGCATGAAGACTTAATCAGCCTATACCACAAGAGAAGCTGCTGGGTGCCCGCATACTTTATGCAAAGCTTCTACCCATTCTTGCAATCCACGGCACGAAGCGAGGGGTTCAACGCCGTGCTAAAAAAATATGTTAACCCGCAAAATTCAATATCTGATTTCATAGAACAGTATGCTGCTCTGCAGGAAAAGATCATGAGGGCTGTCTCTAAGCAAGAGGCTGACATGGCAATAACAACAGCCCCAACATGGTCTTGGCACCCTATAGAGGTTCATATGTCTAAGGTCTACACCCGGAATATCTACAATAGGTTCCAAGCAGAAATGCAGCAAGTCATGTCTTACCATTGCAGCCAGCTGAACAACAACTCATTTATGCTTGTTTGCATCACAAGGTTTGTGCCGGACCATGGAAATAGATCCTATAGAGTAACTGCAGATGTCGGAGAAGCGAAATACTCATGCGAATGCTGCAAGTTTGAGAGGGATGGCATGCTATGTTGCCACATTGTGAAGGTAACCAAAAACATCCCTAAGTTGCCAGATTTTTGTTTCACAGTTGCCACTTTGTTGACATTAAGTTGCCAGGGTATGAACCTAAGTTGCCAGGGGATAGACAGGTGGATGAATTGTCATTCAACATTTTCATAATTGCCAGTTTTTAGAGTGAGGGGTTGCCATGTTAACTACTCTAAATTGCCAACTTCATCTAAAAATATTGACAAAAACCCCATAGGTTGGCACTCTGTTGCTGCTTAATTGAGACTTCTAATGTACATGCAGGTGATGCTGCAAATGAACGTGCTTGAAATGCCAGATGCATATATATTCAAGAGATGGACATGGGATGCAGAGGAGGCATTGATAGATGAATCAGCACAAGGCGGAACAGGGAGAACGGAGATGCCCGAAGAATCAAGGAGAAAGATGAAGTTCGCATTGATTAGCGCACAATACAGGAACCTATTTAAAGTAGCTTGCCTAACAGATGATGGTCAGCGCATAGATGCAAAACATGCAAGGGAAATGAAAAAAGAGCTAGCAGATCTAGGCCCTGTTTGTTTCAGCTTCTTCTTCAGCTTTTGGTGCTTTTAGCAATCTCAAAAGCACTTCTTTTGTTTACACATGAAGTTGAGAAACATCTTCAGAGGTGTTTCTCAGCTTCATGTGTAAACGGGAGAAGTGCTTTTGAGATTGCTAGAAGCACCAAAAGCTGAAGTAGAAGCCCAAACAAACAGGGCCCTAGAAAAGGATCAGCAAAGAAGAGCAGCAAGAATGGCAGTAGCGTCAGCTAACGCACCTAGGTCACAGCACACAATAGTAGACGTAGGGGAGGCACCGATGTAGCAAGAAACACAGGCAAGAAACGAAACAAGGCAAGCAGCACCAGTAACAACACAACAAACACACACGGTGCCTGCTCCAAGGATGACCAACCAGGCAACTCAGGCCGCCAGTGCCGCGACATCTGAAGCATCGCAGATAGGACAGATAATGGACCCGCCAAAATCAAACACAAAGGGGAGGAAGAGAAAGAAGGCATTTTAGCATCCCTTGGACATTGTTGTGAAGGAAAAAAGGACATGCAAGTTGTGCAGATCGGTAGAGCATGATACACGAAAATGCCCACAAAGAGTAAATAGAACCAACAGAGAAAAAAAGTGGAGAGCATGTGAAAGCTTCTACAATTTCCCTTTTAATTTTAGTTGATGTAATCCTTGTATTGCTATTGAATAGCAAAATTTGATCTCAAAAATAAAGTACTATGAAATTCTGGTATTAATTGATTTTGTAATTTCATCTTGTTATCGGCTGAATTAGCAGGATTACTGTAACTAATCGCAATGATAAAAAACCATGCAGTTGTCAGTTTTAACAAAATTGCCATACCAGGTACACGTAGTTGCCACTATATGTCAACACAGGTGCAGCTGAAAAAACAAAAAATGCTAGGTTTAAAAAAACACAGTATTTGATTTGGGGGAGGGGGGTTACCTTCACTTATTGTTGTTTAGATGCCACTCCCAATCTTTGCACCTGCTGAACTCAGCAGAAAGCCACTGGTGGGCCATAATTTTTCTAATCTTGGGGATGTCAGCAGCACGCAATTGGGGCACGTTTTGCCCATCCCATATCTCAATGTACTTAAGCATGAAAACCCCGCAGTTCTTGCTGTAGCAATACATAGGAAAAAAGGAAAAAGCTTATGTTAGAGGGGAAAAAAACCCGTAAGCAAACAAGAAGAAAAGACACGTACCAATTGCCCTACTTTGGAACATCAATAAAAACTAATTTGTAGTCCCTGATCTGAACCCTTGATTTATGATAGTACATACTCCACGCTTCTTTGATTTTCCCCATTAGTCTAGTTGCATGATGTTCAAGGCAGATATTGCCAGCACCCCGAATTGAGTCCAGAGCCTCGAACCTCTAGGCTATCAAGTTAAGGCATAGCGCATACCAACGGCCCCCACCAGCATCTTTGTCTACAATCTCCAGCACTGGGAAGTAAATCTACACAGTAACAAATTTGGCAGGTTAACAAGATAAGATTCACATGATTAGATAGATGCCGTATGAAACCTGCCAGAATAAAACAACTAATTTTTTTTTGACGAAAAACAGTAGGGAAGATCCCTACTGCGTCATTTTCATTATAGAGGTGGAAATATGTACAATGGTCTATTTACAGAGGAGTAAAAAAGGAAATTATAAGGAATCAAGCCAAGGACTCGTTCCTTCCTTGAGGCTGGGTTTGGCTCTATGTCTAATCAGACCGAAAAAATCCAGAAAGTTGCAGAACACAGTGT
The DNA here is from genome assembly GCF_000005505.3 of Brachypodium distachyon. Lineage (NCBI taxonomy): Eukaryota > Viridiplantae > Streptophyta > Magnoliopsida > Poales > Poaceae > Brachypodium > Brachypodium distachyon. The sequence continues at coordinate 26,239,732 of NC_016133.3, read as the reverse complement.
CAATATTCCTGGCGACATTGTCAAAAATTATCTTATTCTTGTGATTCTAGATGCTCCAACATCCAAGAATAATAGATTCTTTGAAACATATATTGGCTGCTTGTAGCTGAGCAGTATGGATGAGCATATCAATAATGTCAACTAAATTGCCAGAATAAAACAAGCTACTTGCCAGATTTCAACAAACTAGTTGCCAGCTCCAACCTAGCCAGTGGGGGAATAAAAATAACCCTAATTGTCAAATATAAGCAGAGTAGTTGCCATCATATAACAAACTAATTGCCAGAACCAAATTCTTTAATTATCAGTTTCACATGATTAAAATCTGCCGCGTGGAACCTGCCGGAATAAAACAACTAAACTGTCAGAATAAAACAAGCTACTTGCTAGATTTAAACAACCTAGTTGCCAGCTCCAAAACTAGCGAGTGGGGAAATAAAATAACCCTAATTGCCAGGTATAAGCAGGGTAGTTGCCATAATATAACAAGCTAATTGCCGGAACCAAACTCTATAATTGCGAGCATTGACAGTGTAAAAAGAACTAATTTTCAGATTTAAGCCTAATAGTTGCCATCCCTGAACAAGTTAAATGACAGCATAACTAAAAAAGAAGTAAACTGTTGCTACTTACGCTGTCCTGGCAGCTGAGAGCAAACTTATTAGACCTTTCAAAAGCATTTGCGATAATCCTCATTTGTAATGTGCTATCAGGTATGATAAAATAACCTTGTCCTCAACTTTATTGGTCTCTTGCAAGAAGTGGACAGCAACTTCGCAAAGGTTGTTGGAGAGCTCACCTCTCGGGTGGACAGCATTAGCAAGCTCTTGAGTTCAACAAAGATGGTTTTGTAATCAATGATTTACACGGTCTCGATGTTAGGTCTTTGACTTCGTGGGCATGTCATAAGCTTGTCGTACACATCTTGCTGTTCAGTAGTGACTTGAATAGATTCATCAAATGGAGAACACACAAAGCGCGAAGGCCTCTTTACCCTGGCTTTGTGAGGATTTTCCTTTGGTGTTTTGCTTTTTTCACCTTCAGAAGCAAACTGTACCTTTGAAACAAGGCTGCTAGTGCAGCATCCAGCTGATCAATCTCGAGGGACGTCTCGTCCTCAAGATCAGCTGCTAGATTAAACAAGAAATGGTTTGCCTTCTCAGATGCATTCCAGATAAAATTCTCAACGATGGCCTGATGCTCTCCAGCTTTTTAAAAAAAATTGCCAGCAGTAAAATATTCATAGTTGCCAGATTAAAAAAAAGAAACTATTGCCAGGTTTACTGATAAAAAAACAGAAGGATGAACTTTTTAAGCTGACAGGTTGAAAAATATGCACGCCACTCATGCAAAAAGGTGGCAGGTTCCTTGTACAGGATTGACGGATTAAGTGTGCACATTTGACAGCTTGCAGGGTTGCGCAGGTTAAAAATGCAGGGTTGCCAGGTTAAAACAACAGGGTTGCCAGGTTAAAAATGCAGGGTTGCCAGGTTCACCATTCGTAGTTGCCATGTTTGGTATGCAGAGTTGACAGTTTTAGTATGCATGACGAAGATGTAACTTCGACAATGTCCATATTGATGGATTTCTATCAAGGAAAGATTTCGAGTGTGTGTTGGCGAACTCGTCGGCTAACGAGGACACAGGGGACACGATTTACCCAGGTTCAGGGCCCTCGATGAGGTAATACCCCTACGTCCTGCTTGTCGGATCTGTATTGATGAGTCAATTACAATGGGGTGCCGTAGAGTCTAGAGGTGCCGAGTCGTCAAGTGCGTCTAGACGACTTGTATCTAAGTTGAGGTTGTCTTCTTGGCTCCCCCTCCTGGTCCTTTATATATGTAGGAACTCAGGTCTCGGGTAGAGTCCAAGTCGGTTACAATGAGGAGATATACTCTAATTAACCTTCCTTGTCTTGAGTCGCAAGATTTGGCATGTAGACTCCTGGAGTCGAAGTAGGCTTCCTTGTGGGCCCCCAGCTGGGCTGTACCGGGTATACCCGAGTCGAGTACGTGGTTAGTCATAACCACATCAGTAGCCCCCAAGTGCCTGGTTGAGTTGAAGACTCGACTAGGGACTTTTTCTCGTAAAGAATGAGATTATTTTGCTGTTGAACCAGTTGCACAGTGCCGTAGACTTTGGCATTTTACCGACTCGTACTTCGAATGAGAAGTATTTTGACTCAGAAAATGTCTGAGCTGATGCTTTAGTGCTTGACTGTTAAATGGCAGTTTCACAATATGACCTGATAGGAGATCAAAGCAGTGAGTAAGAGTCATAGGGATATTTGCTTAATGTGCCTAGATACTCGAGAAGTCGAGGCCAGTTAATCGTTCTAGGATGAAAACAACACTAGCTTTCATCAGCATTCGAGTCCCTGGGCTCGAACCTGGCGACTGGCGAATTTTGACTTGGCCTGCTGGGGTCTTATAGAGTCAAATTCCAGTTTTTAAGTACTTGACTCATTCGTCAAGATTGCTTGAACTGGAAATACGCAGCTATAGAAAGCCTACGGGTCTTATCTTCATGTAATGAACATGGTTGCAGGTAGCGACCCTTAAGTGAAAATTGTTACTCGAGGGATGCAGCTGATGCATATCCAGGCCTAATTTTTAGGACTCACCTTCATACAATGAGTATGGATTTGACTGGAAATAACGTAGCTGGTACGATTCTAGGCCCGTAAGAGAACTTTCGGGTCTTATCTTCATGCAATGAGCATGGATTTACTGAAATACGTAACTGGTATGATTTCAGGCTCAATAGAGTGATCCATGAGGCTTATCTTCATGCAATGAGCATGGGATTTACTAGAGCAATGCAGCTGGTACGGCTCCAGGCTCTTTGGACGAAACCCAAGAGGCTTACTGTTATGCAAATGAGCATAAACAACTGAGGTGGCGCAGCATGAAATCGACTGTTTTGTGTCAGGGCCATTACCCTGTTTTTACTGTTGTAAGTAAAGAATAAACAATAGTTGACTGTATGAAGTCTACATAACGCAACAACTGGTTAATTTGCGACTCGAATGAGAGTGTTAGTGTTCACAGTTGAGACTTAAGACGAGTTTCCACATTTAAGATAAACTCCGTCATCCTGTATAAAAGATAATTTTGAGTCATGATATTCGAGTCAGACTTCGTCATTGATGACGTACCTGCTGGAGGTGAATAGCTGTTTTGGTCAGCCGATGTGACAGGATGTACAGCCTAGCCTGACAGCTAGGCACACTGTAGACGTGGGTCAGTGGAAAAACGATCACACTTTGCGCAGTAAACAAAACACAATGATGATCTCATTGGTTCTTGCGCCCATGAAGAAAGCAGTTACTTTCATCCTTGCCGTTTTGTATTCCGACTGATGCGGAACACGTGGCCATGAACGAGATCGTGCGTCCCGGATTTTCTGCCAAAGCAAGGATAAAAATGGAGGTGGGGTAAATTAGTTTTAACCCTTCTTCCTCCTCGCACCCAGACCTGAGATGCCCAAAGCTTTAGCTTTCATAGCCAAAAACCCTTCGTATTCCCTGTTAATCACGTCCTTCGACCCAGCGAGATGGGGAAGAACAAGAAAAGCGCAGAGGCTTGGCCGCTGTCCTCCGTGGATCACGAGAGGGTGGCCGGCATGCAAGAGGAAGGGTTGCTGTCCCTGCAGCCGGGGCATGTGTGTTTCCCCAGCGAGGAGGTAATCCCTCGCCCCATGCATGGAGAGTGAGTGGTGCATTATGATTTCATGACTCGTGGTTTAGCATTCCCAGTCCACCATTTCCTGCGTAGTTTGCTTTTGGCCTACGGGCTGCAACTTCATAATCTTTCTCCAAACTCCTACCTCCACATCGCGTGCTTCATGACGCCGTGTGAATGCTTTCTTGGAATAAATCCCCATATGGGTCTCTGGAAGAGAATGTTCACCATCAAGTGCCAGGGCAAGGACGCGATTGGATGTGTGGATATTCAAACTCAGGCGGATGCCAAATTCTTCAACCTCCGAGAGAGGAAATCATCTTCTCGATGGAAATCGAGGTGGTTCTATGTCATGGATGTGCCGGCCGATGGACGCGACTTCAGTCTTCCCGAATTCTCCGCGACCGCGTCGGTGAAGAAGACGACGGCCTGGAGTCATAAGTTGGGAGGAATAGAGGGCGAAGAAGCCGAGACTCTGCTGGCCCGAGTCCTGTCTCTCATGGAGACTCCTCAGTTGAAGGTGACTAGAATTCACCTCATCGCCGCTTTTATCCGGAGAATAATTCAAACTCTGCAGGCTCGTGTTCATCCCATGCGGGTATATCGGGGGGTTCGTGACCCGACCCGAATTAGTACCGAGGAATTTCGTTCGACTGAAGTATGTCGACGAGTTCGGCGGCTTACTGACTTGGGCGAGTCAAAGCCATGCGAGATTGACCCTCCGGTGGCTCCCTATGGACCCGACAGGCCCTGAGAAAAGGTGATCATCGAAGCATCTGACAAACCCTGCCGTTTTTGGCATGAATTATTTCTGACCGGGGCTTTGATTTCAGGGACCCGACAGTGATGTAAGCGGCGCTTCTCCACCGGCAAAGAAGCGCGGGAGAGAGGATAATGACCCGCCGGTATAGACCCAAACAACAGGCTCGAGGGACCCGAATGTCGAGCCGTCGGTGTCTGTACCTGCGTTCAAGAGGACCAAGTCCGACGGGCCAGTCGCGGCTCGTCGCTTTGGCCTTTTTGCATGAGTCAACCATGCCAGGTGAATCTTTTGGCAATCTTATTTCATCATCCTAGAGATTTTAACTAAACCTCTAAAAACTTCAGCGGTGGCTCAGTCGAAGGCAAAAAGGCTCCTGAGACTCAATCGACTGGTCAGGACTCGAAAGGGTCGGACCAGCCGACTAAAGAAAAGGCAGCTCACACCGAAGAAGCCTCAGCGGCCAATCCGAGCGGAAGAAGTCGACCAGATGAGTCGAGCATTCCTCAGGCGGCGGCTCCTGCGTCGAGTCAACACATGAGCAAATTTGTCTTTCGCTATTATTTTGCCTCTCGGTGGGAGTGATGCTCAAGAAATGACTTGAGATTGCTCTTTGTTTTTAGCCGATCATCCGCTCCATGACAACTCTTATTGAAGAGTTTGAGGAGACGAAGGCAGATCGGGAATGACTTCGAGCAGAGCTGAGTCAATGTCGCCAAGAGCTTCAGGAGCATCCTCCGAAAAGAGTCGTCTTCAGCAACGTATAGACTCCCGTACTTCCGCAGAGGAAGAGCGGGAAAAAAAGTTTGGATTGAGCGACTCGAAAGTGCTACTCGCTCTGTTGCCGGTGAGCGTTTGAATCCGTTACCCAAGTTGCTTTTCCTTCTCATGTAAAATTTGACCGTTTCTCTGTTCTTTTTGCATGAGTCCTTGATGCTTCCGCTGAGGTTCAATTCAAAGGGAGAAGCCGGAGCTTCAATGATGCTCTAGAAAACGTCGAAGTCATCAACGCTGAAGCCAAGGGCTAGCTCCGGCAAGTGACGAAGATTCTAACTACCGTAATCAGGAAAATGTCTCTTGATGGGTCAGTGCCGGAGTCGCTGAATGGCCGCATTGACTTCTTTGCTGCAAGTCAAGACCCTGTAGAGGAGTACTGCCAGCATCGGTCAAAGACCGACGCTGAGTTATTTTTCATGCTTGCTCTTGCGCATGGCGTTGAGGAAGACACTCTCCGTCGAGTAGCCTCTCAATCGACTCGATTGAGAGCAGGCGACACAGTCAGCCTAGGGCCCCTTATGGGAAAGGGCAAAGAGCTGGCTGAGATCTCGTTGTGGCAACCACATAGATCAATCGAGGAGATGAACCCAGCTTCATTCGGCGGCCCAAAGGTGGGCGATCTTTCACTAGATATATTTGATTCTCTTTGTCCTTTGTGAATCCTCTTCTTCTGTTCTTTTATCTTTGTAAAGAACTGCTCTAGCTGAGCCTTTTTTGGAAAGAAATCAAAAGATCTTTATTTCCACCCATGAAGGGGTTCTTTAGGATAAATGCTGAGGCAACTTGAGTCTTTTCCGCGCAATGGGAAAAAGGACAGTCAAGTCACTCGGTTCCAGCTACAGAGGCAGCCTCTCACAACGATGCTCCAGCCAATCTTAGCGGAAAGGGTCAGGCTGGGACTACTCTGTCCCCAAAGCAGTTACGAGAAGTTGAGGCTTGACTCTCTAAACTGAAGCGTGACACGCTGGGTGACGCTCAAAGTAGCAAGTCTAGCCTGAAAGCTGCGACCAACCAGGAAGAGTTTGTCTTTGGAGAGCTTCGCAACCTGAGCGGCCAAATCCAAGGCAAGGATCGCAAGACTTTGCCTTTCGTGACGGTCTGCAAAGTAATCTTGTCATCTTCTGTGCAGCTGTTCACTTTGATCCTGACGATGAAAAGGCCAGAGTGAACGTTGCCATTCAAGCTCGCCGAGTGCATGATCCATCACCCTTTTGGCTGGATCAGTCGAGGAGCTACGACTTGATGCTGTTGATCGAGCGGATCAAGCAGGTCAAAAGGTACTTCACCTCCTGCCGTGACATGCTAGCTTCGACTCATCGGGCCATAAGCAGGAGAAGGTGCCTCATAAATTGGGCAGCCTGATGGTGAAGTTTCAAGGCGAGGAGAAGATGAAGGAATTGGTTCGACTCCAGCTGGTGAAGGGTGCCCAGATTGCCCTCGCATTTGTCCGAGTCAACTGCCCAGAATTGGTTTTCTAGCGAATTGCTACATTGCCAGCTACTCCCACCCAGGGTATAAAGTCGTTCCTGGAGGCTGGGCAGGCAGCGGCGCTGCAGATGATTCGGCCATACCTCGTCGTAGATAGTCATGTAATTCTTCTTTTTTGTAAAGAATATTCTACCGGGTGGGAGTAGCCCCCGAGTTCGGTTGCGACTATGTGTAGTGGCGACCGGACTCAAGGTTGTAATTTGGTATCCTTGAATTTCTTGGCGAAGTTGCTCCCCTTCTTTTATGGAAATGGAACGCCATGACTTGCTAATTAGCGCCAAGTCGAATTCCGACTTGTGGAAGTCGAATTTGAGTCGGATTTGAAGTACTCCCGGTGGGAGTGCCTCACAGTCGAATATAAATAACTGAGTGCGGACTCGAACGTACTAGCCAGCGCAAGGGATTTGTCCTGCTAATTAGCACTTGGGTCTCGCGGGAAGAGATGGATTCCTCCAACGCACTCGAGGTTATGCATATCCGTTTGGGACATGTTGAATACCAACTTGTGCAAGCTCAGGAGGGGATCTCCTTGCTTAAGTCGGAGAATCGGGCCGCGTCAGGCCGAGAAGATTTCCTCCTTGGGGAAATCGTGAAGCTGAGTTCAGATTTGCGAGGTAACGGTTTAGTCCTCTGCTTGAAATTGATGAGTTAACTGAATTTCGACTGACTTGGACGTGCCATATTTTGCAGATATGATGCCAGAACCATACGTTGAAGCTGAACGTGTAAAAAGTCGTCTTGATGCTTTAGCACGATCTGGTTCAGAGACCCCATCCTTCTGGTCGAACCGCGACAAGGGTTATGGCCTTGTACTGCTGCAGGATCGAGTTGCAAGAGCAGTGGTCTGCCTGAAATCCTGCAGTCACTCTTTGACTGAGGTGCACCATAACTTGTTTCCAGAGCTTCCTGTTCCTGTTGACCTGAAGGGATTGATCGAGAGATTTTGCGAAGGAGCAGTAGTGAGGGGGGCTACTCATGAACAATTGGTGGAGGGGGTTGTTCTAGCCCTCTCGTTTGTTCGTCTTCGCTACCCCTCCTTGAATCTGGACTCCCTGCATTTGACTCCCTCCTATGTTCCAGATGATGGTCAGCTTGGACCAGTTTACGACATGATGGAGAACACGGCACGTCAGCTGGTGACTCTTATGGCCTTGGAGTAGAGTAGACTTCGATATTTGTTAAGGATGTAGGCGTAGTTGCCTGAGTAGCATTATTACCGGGTGCGAGACCACGCCCGGGTCTGGGCATGACTGGTTTGCAGTCATGGGGAGACCCAAATACTTTTAAATCTTTTGTAACTAAAAACTGTTAGCATCGTTGAAGAGGTCGCACCTTGTTGTTCTGTACTTTCTTTGATTTTGCATGAGAAAACATCGTGATTCCAATTTTGCATGCTTGGAAACTGCCGACCGTTGAATGATTTTGCTGATGTTTGTTACGGGATAACCCGTGAATGTCGGGTGCGTACAAGGAGAGGTTTTAGAGTCGACTGGACGCAGCCCCCGAGAGTTGGGTGCGCCAGATGACGAGTTTGTGGTCGATTGGACGCAGCCCCCGAGTATCGGGTGCGTCCAATGACAATGTTTTTGGTCGATTGGACGCAGCCCCCGAGTGTCGGGTGCGTCAAATGACAAGTTTGGGGTCGATTGGACGGAGTCCCTGAGTGTCGAGTGTGTCCAATGACGAATTGCGGTCGATTGGATGCAGGCCCAGAGTGTCGGGTGCGTCCAATGACAAGTTTTTGGTCGATTGGACGCAGCCCCCGAGTGTCGGGTGCAACCAATGACAAGTTTGCGGTCGATTGGACGCAGCCCCCGAGTGTTGGGTGCATCCAATGACAAGTTTTTGGGTCGATTGGACGCAGGCCCCGAGTGTCGGGTGTGTCCAATGACAAGTTTTTGGGTCGATTGGATGCAGGCCTCGAGTGTCGGTGCGTCCAATGACAAGTTTTTGGGTCGATTGGACGCAGGCCCCGAGTGTCGGGCGCGTCCAATGAAAAGTTTTTGGGTCGATTGGACGCAGCCCCCGAATGTCGGGTGCATCCAATGACAAGTTTGGGTCAATTGGACGCAGCCCCCGAGTGTCGGGTGCGTCCAAACACAATGTTTGGGATCGATCTCTCAGTTCTGAGTGTGATGCGATCGCAACAAGGCAAGTAAAAGGAAAAGACTCTGAGTGGAGGAGCATAAATATTTTTATTACATACCGATGGTACAAGAGGGTACTTAAAAAATGCAGAGAAAAGAGGACAAATAGATGAAAAACTAAAAAAGGAAATCAAGTAAAAAAAGCCTGGCGCGGTTGCGTGGCGTTCCGTGCCTTGCTTCTTGAGTCCCCGGCTCTGGATTGGAGTCTGAGGGGGAGGTTTTTGATTCTCATATCCCGCAGTCGAGTTGGCTGAACAGCCATGTGGAGGCATGGATGAGCTCGCAGGTATGTGTTTGCACTGACTCCTTTGATGAAGAGGCCTGTGCTTCCTTTGTCTTCAAGTCTACACCTCCTGTGGCCTCAATGGCTCTTTTCTTAAGGACGGAATTTTGGTCATCGTCTGTTAAGACGTAGGCCTGGCCAGCCTGGTCCTGCGCGGCAAGTGACTCGGAAATTTTATGGAATTCACGGTCGCAGTGATCAGACCACAGGAAGCTTCCAGAGATAGTTATCACGCTGTTGGGTCCAGGCATTTTGAGCTTTAGGTAAGCGTAATGCGGGATTGCCATAAAGCGTGCTAGCGCGACACGACTCAAGACCACGTGGTACTGGGATGGTCAGTCGACCACTTCGAAGTCGAGTCTTTGGCGTCTGAAGTTGTCGGGTGTGCTGAACACCACGTCAAGGCTATCTTTGCCCAGTGGAGTGGCTTCTTTTCCTGGGATGATCCCATGGAAGGTTGTCTTTGTGGGATCCAGCTTTGATGTTGAGCGGTTCATCTTTCGTAGGGTGTCGGCGTAGATAATGTTTAGCCCACTTCCGCCGTCGATGAACACTTTGTTCAACATGTAGCCCCCGATCGTGTGTCGAGCACCAGTGCTGCGTTTCCCGGTTGCGGCATGCAGGGTGGGTGATCTTCTCTGCAGAACGTGATCTCCACTTCCAACCAGTCGAGGTACTCCGTTGAAGAGGGAGGTGACCTCACGGCCATATGGACCTGCCGAGTTATAGACTTTTGGACCCGATTCGTGGGTTTCCCTTTTTGAATCATGCAGATGTGACCGACTGGAGTCGGATATGAACTGGTGACCGTTGTCGGCGCTTCTGGTGGCGGTGCAAGTGCAACTGGGTGCACTGCACCAGCAAAACTAGCTGGGCGCGGAGGCGGAGGAGCAGCACCGATGGCTAGAGCTCCTGGTATGCAAGGCGGCAATGGTGCATTGACCTCTTCATTAGGGTATGGAAGCATCCCTGGTAATTGTGAGAAGCCAGCACTGGTTGCCGACTACTGTGTCCTGGCAAACTCAGCCTGTAGTTCCTTGAAACGTCGGCACTCGGCTAGAGGGTGACTTGGCTTGATGTTGCCTTCCTCATCCCTGTAGACGTGAAACGGGCAAGGGGAAGCTTCTTGAGAAATGGTGGGTTGGTTCCCTTTTCTCTGCCATTGTTGCTTGCACTTGTCACCACCACGAAAACCTCCACCGCGATTTCCGTTCTCCCAGAGCCAAAATCTGACGGAGAGGCTGCTGCGATGAATTCAGGTGGGTGCGATTCTTCGAAGGCTCGGTTTTTGCGCTTCCTCCTTCGATCGTGACCACGATCACCCTCTTCTTCTGGAGATCGATGGCGTTCGTTGCGAACTGAGACTTCACCGTCAACCCATCGATTGACAATTTCCATCAGATAGTTGATGGTTGTGGGCCGAGCATGACCCAATTCTTCCTTGAGTTCGACTCGTCGGAGTCCTCGTTTGAAGGCGTCGATGGCGCTTTCATCGGAGGCTTCCTCTGTAACATCCCAAAATTTCAAACCTTTCATATGCATTGCAGTCATGAGCATCATGCCACAATTGCATTTTAAATCTTGTTTTGAATTCCAAAAAGGCTTTGAAAAAATTTTATTTCATTTTAAACCTTGGCCTTTTTACCCAATTGATTTTTGGATTTTAAACCAATAGGGTGTTGTCCATAAAAGGGGTTTATTGCATAAATGAGCTACCCCATATTTTTGTTATTTAGTTTGGAGGTGAAAAACTATTTTATTTAATTAGTTATAAAGCCCTAAAGGCAATTTATAAGCAAAACTATTTTTAACTATTTTATTTTGAGGGAAAATTAGTCCCAAAAGTTGAATCATATTATAATATGATTTTACAAATTTTTTGGAATTTATTTGAATTTATTTGGAGTTCAAAATCAAAAGTTATGAAAGAAAACATGAAAAGGAAAAAAAGGAAAAGAAAGGAGAAAAAAAAAAGAGAAACGGACCGGCCCGGCCAACTTGTGCCGAACCGGCCCACTTACCCTCACGTGGCCGCAGCCCAGCAAGCCCCGTAGCGCGCGCACGCCCGAACAGCCACTGACAGGTGGACCCCACCTGTCAGGGTCTTCGTCCCCAATGGGCAGGCGCCGGAGATTACGCCCGGAAATCCCGCGCGCGCGCATCTCGCCGCTGACGCCGCATGCCGTCTCCTCCGTGCTCCCCGCAGCCTTCCTTGCACGTCCCTATAAAGTCCGCGCCCTCCCCACTCTTTCCCCCTTGCTCTCTCTCCCGCTTGCGCCCCCAGGCTGCCCGAATCGCTCGCCGGAGAACCCCACGGCCGCCTTCTTTTGGTCGCCGCCGGTGACACGGTGAGACATCGACCCCCATCCCAAGAATTTATCTTTCCCCTTGCCCTCGCAAACATTCTGACGTGCGTGGTTTCTTGTTTCGCGCACCATAGCTTGCCGTCGAAGTCGACCCGAGGAAGCTTCGCCGCCGCAGCCGCCGCCGTCTTCCGGTCGACCTAGGCGTCGTTTTCGTCACCCCCGAGCGGAACCGAGGCCACGAGGAGATCCCCCGAGTCGCGACGTGCCTTCTCTGCCCTTCCTTGAGCCCAGCCGTCGCCGGAATCGCCCCGTGCCGCCGTTCCCGTGCCGTCGCCGCCGTCGAAGCTCACCGGAGAAGAACCCTAGCGCCGGTAAGCCCCAGCCTCCTTCTCAGCCGTCCGATCCAGATCCTAAGGCTAGGATTAGATCACTTAACCGAACCGGTACGCGCCAATAGGAACGCGCCACGTGTCACGGTTTTTAAATAAAAACTTAATTCCCTGTTTGATATAATGGCAGTTTTATAGAAAAGCTCCTGGAACTTTAAATGCTCATAACTTTTAAACCATTTGGCCATATTTGATGAACTTTACCTTTCTGGAAACCTTAGAGCAAGTAGAATATTTTGGCACTGTTTAAATTCAAATTTGATTATTTGTTTCTGGAGTTCTTTAGAGAATAGTGTTTAATGCCATTTAATCCATATCTATTGTTTTAAAAATCCTTTTTAATTGAAACCAGTGGCCAAAAATTTGTTTTATTGTTCTCTATTCACTGGAAGAGAGAAATAAATTTTTTGATTTAATTAGTTGGCTGATCCTAATAAAACTTTGTTTTAAGCTTTTAAAACCTTTTATTTATAAACCTTGTTTTAGCCTTTTCTTTTTGATTTATTTTTGTTTAATCCTTTTGACCAGAGATGTTGTATGCCTGAGAAACTAAACCCTTTCTCGGCAAATAAAATAAACCAAATCATGTCACATGCTTGCATTGTATCATAGCATACTTTCTTTTGCCGTGCTGTGAATTGTTTGTTTATGTATGTGTATTGCTTGTTTATTTTAGTTGACTCGGAGAGCGAACCGTGCGATTGTGACGAGTGTCTGAACTCCAACTGCTACCAAGGCAAGTTCACTTTGATCATTATCCTATTATTATTGTTTTTAAATACTTACGCATTAGTGCTGCTTATTAGAATGCATTGATAGGATTATTACTCGTACTTATGCTAGCTATGACTTGACCTATTAGTGATAGGATTTTCTTTGCCATGAATCCTCCACCAATAGCACCGTGAATAGTTGTTACTTAGCCATGCTACGTTTGTATACGTGGGAGGGAATCTCAATTACCATGAAACTGATAATGTGGAGCATTTTGGGAAACCTGGCAAAAACAACTTTAACGAATCATCCTGGGTGGGCGGCTTTGAGTTTTCGAGATGTTATGCGTAGGTCCATTTCTATGGGTCCCTCTGAGTCGTCTCCCCGTGGATTCGGGGAGGGATCGTCCATGGACGTCACCTCGTGGATTCAGGGAGCGCTTGCGTCGCAAATGTGGAATGCCACCCGGGGTAATCAGAGACTGGACTAGTTTCTTGTATCGAAGCTTCCAGTACAACCACATGGTAATATGGGCTCTGCCAGGATGGAGTAAGAAATATGAACCCGGATCCGAGGATGACATCGGTATGTAGCTGTGTAGGTGGGAGCGCGTCCCTCAGGTGGTCTGGGGAATTATGTTCTGAAAATTCTTGTAATCGATGCCGTTGCTACTCTACCCTGAGGACAGCAAGGGATCAACATGTCGGTTTCTTGTGGGTAAAGTGTACCACCTCTCGAGAGTGTCAAACTAAGTACTTAGCCGTGTCCCTGATTACGGACAATTTTGAGTAACTAGATTTGGGGGCTGTAAGGAAGGTCTCACTCATTCTAATTTCTAAATAAAATGAATGGTTTGAACTTGGGTTAGGAGCATCGATGTGTCTACTCGATGTCCTTAGTGTAATAGGAGCATCGGTGTTTCTACCCGGTGTCCATTAGTTAACAATATTGTAACATTCAATTGTAGTAAGGTAAACTATGTTCTGCTACCACGCCAAAAAGCCTGAACCTCACCTTGTCATATACTGCATGTACATTGTTAGGTCTGTTATAACTTCAAGGTGAACTTGCCAATACATTCAATGTATTGACCACGTAGTGGCTGCAATTAACAATGCAGGTGAATCAGACGAAGAGTGAGGTCCGTCGTTGTTGTTTGGGTCATGTGCTTACATTCCAACATGCTCTCTCCTTGGAGTAGTTGTGGCCCATTTGTTCTACCTTTCCGCTGCCTATTTTGAAACACTGTTTTGTTATGCTGACCCAAGGGGTCATGCAAGGTTGTAAGTACTATTAAATTCTAGATGAATGCGTTGTAATAAAGTACTTTGACCTTTGCATCTCGATATTTCATCTTGAAATTGTGTGTACTAGTGAGTCGATCCAGCGACTAGGACTATAAGCATACAGATCGAACCCTGTACGGGGGCGGTCGCTTCATCCTCAGAAGCATGTTTGGTGTTGGTCCAGCACTGGACGTACGAACGGATGGATATCTCCCTCGTTTTGAATGCAAGCTCGGAGTTGCTCAAGGGAGACGGGTCGTTTGTACGTGGACCTGAAGTTGCGGGTGAAAGCTTGGACGAGCTCCTCCCACGAGTCAATGTCGTCTCGTGGTAAGCCAGTTAGCCATGTACGTGCAGGGCCTTTGAGTTGCAGCTATAGGCACTGCATGGAGGTAGTACGCGAACCGCCTTGGCAGCGAATCCCGGTGAGGTAGTCTTCCAGCCAAGTCTTGGGCTCTTGAGTGCCGTCATACTTGGCTAGATCGGTCGGCGGTTTGAAATTTCTAGGCATCCTAGATTGACGGATGCGACGGCTGAAGCATGGCGCTCCGCATGTCCTAGCCTCATGATCGGAGTCCGGCGAGCGGTCACGATACCTGTCTCGCCGATTGCGGTTTGCGACCCGGGGAGACCCCGGTGTTTCCCTCGGGTGCGAGTCGCGCTCCCTGCGACTTCGTGGAGGCTGGTCGAGGTCATGCTGGATTTCTCCAACACGGTGGAATGGAGTCTTGTCCCGCGGCTGCCTTTGGTTGTTGAAGTCTTGGCTGATACAAGAAGCCCCCGCTTTATTCAATCCTTCTAGAATCTGTTTGTGAAGCCGCGAGTGCGGGTCACTATCGGGTGGCTGGATTGTTTGTAGGTAGGTATTGGCTGCAAGCAAGGCATCCTCCGGGGTTTCTGGTATCATATCGCCGTGGTCGTCAACCGACATGAAGGTTGGAGCCAGGTTTCGGGTCGTGTGATCACGACGAGAGATGTTTCGTCTGGGGACATCTCTGGGAGGTGTGGCTCCGTCAGAGTCGCTGAGTGAACCTGGGCGAGTTCTTTTGGGTGCCTGGATATCTTCATCCAGTTTCTTCAGCCTCTCCGCTTCAAGCTTTTGCTTCTTAACGAAATCCTCCTCTTTGTTCAGGTCACGTTGAGCCCTGGCAAGTGAGTTGGCATATAATTGCAACTCAGCGATGGTGGGATCCTTCATGAGGACTCCCAACTCAAGAGCTACCTGGACTCGAGCTTTCTCTGCCGCAGAATATCCAGCCGGAAGATTTGCGGATGCACTCGCGACCGGAGGAGTCTGCTTTGGGGCGGCGGGATTTGTCATGAAGACTTGAGCGATGGAGCACTCGGGCGCAAGATCGATGCTACTATGGTAGCCTTCCCGCGCTGAGCAGTTGCCGGCGTCACCTGGGACGGGGCTTTCTGCAGACTGGGGTGGATTGCTGTCAGAATCGGAGGAGGTTCCTAGGGAAACCTGCTCTATTTCGTCGAATGAACCCAGCGAGGTGAGGTTGTGATGGCAACTCCCTTGTTCTGAGCGGTCGCCAGCGTTGCTAGGGACGGGGCTGTCCGCACGTGAGGATGGATCGTCTTTAAAATCAGAGCAGGTCTAAGAGGGGACTCGCTCTGCCTCCAATGAGTAGCTCTGACGAGCTTGTCGGCAGGTCTTTCTCTGAAGGAAAAAGGAGAAGCAATTCTTTCGGAGTCGAAGGAGTCAGACACAGTAACCAAAGGATACCGGATCGGACGTGGAACTCGCCGAATATGAGGTCCAAGCGGGCATCAAGCTTGTCCAAGACTGCGGGGTTGGGCTGAAGGCGAGTGGCAGAAGACTCCAGGATTGTCGACTCCGCCTGAGTCGATGATGGTGTTGCTGGATCTGGAACCACCGAGGTCGTGTTTCCAACACACGTTCTTCCCACAGACGGCGCCAATGACGAAAATGTAACTTCGACAATGTCCATATTGATGGACCTGTATCAAGGAAAGATTTCGAGTGTGTCTTGGCGAACTCGTCGGCTAACAAGGACACAGGGGACACGATTTACCCACATTCAGGGCCCTCGATGAGGTAATACACCTACGTCCTGCTTGTCGAATCTGTATTGATGAGTAGATTACAATGGGGTGCCGCAGAGTTTAGACGCGTCGAGTCGTCGAGTGCGTCTAGGCGACTTGTATCTAAGTTGAGGTTGTCTTCTTGGCTCCCCCTCCTGGTCCTTTATATATGCAGGAACTCAGGTCTCGGGTAGAGTCCAAGTCGGTTACAATGAGGAGATATACTCTAATTAACCTTCCTTGTCTTGAGTCGCAAGATTTGACATGTAGACTCCTGGAGTCAAAGTAGGCTTCCTTGTGGGGCCCCAGCTGGGCTGTACCGGGTATACTTGAGTCGAGTACGTGGTTAGTCATAAAATATGCACGCCACTAATGCAAAAAGGTGGCAGGTTCCTTGTACAGGATTGACGGATTAAGTGTGCACATTTGATAGCTTGCAGGGTTGTGTAGGTTAAAAATGCAGGGTTGCCAGGTTCACCATTCATAGTTGCCATGTTTGGTATGCAGAGTTGACAGTTTTAGTATGCACACTTGCCAGGTTCTAGGGATCAGAGTTACCAGGTTCTAGTGTGAAGAATAAGAAAATGCTTTAAGTGTGAGTATTTACCTTGAGACCCTCGATGAATAGCAAACGAAATCGGTGATACATCTTTTGGTAGGTGGCTCTCTGGAATAAGGGCAGCCTCAGCTGCAGGTGTTGTTGGCGACATGAGCTCGAAAGAAGGTGGCATGAAATCTAACGGATGTCGCCTAATCCTTGATGATGACCTCAATGAAGCACGGCTCGTTTCCGCCGTCTTTTTAGAACCATCAGAAGGCAAACTGCCGGACCTCTTTTTTGCATCCCACAAACCAGCTACAAGGTCCTTCACTTCGGGCGGTGATAGCCTCGGGGTGTCCCGATATTTCGATGAGATACCTAATTATCGATTTTGTAGGAGGTGATGTTGACAATCCGACTACAGCCTAAGAGGCAGCGCCTTAGCGATAGATAACACCAACTCCAAAAAGTTATTGATCCCGCAGGGGCACGATCAACCTGACCACAAAGGTCTTTGTTCCTGCAAGCAATCGAAGAACAAGCAAGAAGAAGATGAAAAGCAATCTGAAATTGCGAATAGGAGAGATGAAGGTTCACGAATCTGAATACTCAATATAGTTGGAGTCTTGATGACGGTAAAACAGGTGGTCTAACTGACACACGCGATTACACGAAAGTTGCAAAGGCTAAACTTTATCTAATCAAAACCTGAGGCTCCATAGGGGGGCTCGTGGGGTATAAATAGGAGGGAAACTAGGTGGTTTCGGCCAGGCCCTTGAGGGACTCCGTAACGGCCTAGGAATCCTCCTAAAACACAATGAAAACATCTAAAAACTGGCTGGACCCTATTACATGGCCTTAGGCCCAATAAAGCAAGGTTATAACTCTCATCTTTAGCCCATAGATACCCATTGGAGGGGCAATCCTCCACTTGGCCGAAATCACATTGATGAAGAGGATGCGGCCTTCTTCACATCTCTCGTTATGGCGGTTTCAATGTTCTGAAATCATCACTTGAGCTAGCTAGCGCCACCTTGCTGCCACCTCCATGGTTTGCTGTCCAACGCTGATCCTTGAGGTCCAAGCTAGGTCCTTCATTCCTAAAACACATAAAAGAACCCATCTTAGGCAATAGCATATTCTCATTAATATTAAATGAAGTACCGAGGAACGAAAGTACCTGATAATTTAGTTGTCGTGCACGAGCTCTAGTAATTGGTCCGTGTATCTCCGGTACTTGAGGTGTAAGTGCTGTAGGGGCTATGGTTGTATCATTAGTTGGGATGTGCTCATCATCCTCCCCTTCTTGAATCGAAGTCGTCCTCGACGGTAGTTCATCTTCTTCTCCCAAATAAGGCTTCAAATCTGCAATATTAAACGTGGGACTAACCCCAAAATCTGCAGGTAACTCAAGTTTATATGCATTATCATTAATTTTCGCTAACACCTTAAAGGGACCATCAACTCTTGGCATTAACTTAGACTTGCACAAATCAGGAAAATGATCTTTACGCAAATGCAACCAAACAAGATCTCCAGGTTCAAACACAATTTGTTTTCTGCCCCTATCTCCTGCAAATTTATACTTAGAATTCATATGCTCAATGTTCTCTTTAGTCGTCTCATGCATTTTTATAATAAGTTCAGCACGTTCCTTAGCATCAAAGTTAACTTTTTCAGAAGTTGGCAAAGGTAACAAATCAATTGATGCACGAGGTATAAAAGCATAAACAATTTCAAAAGGGCACAATTTTGTGGTAGAATGCAACGAACGAGGTATAAAACCATAAGCAAATTCAATATGAGGTAAACATTCTTCCCACATTTTCAAGTTCTTCTTTAAAACAGCCCTAAGCATAGTAGATAATGTTCTATTAACAACTTCAGTTTGCCCATCTGTTTGTGGATGACATGTAGTACTAAAAAGTAATTTAGTCCCCAACTTAGCCCATAAACATCTCCAAAAGTGGCTAAGAAATTTCGTGTCATGATCTGAAACTATTGTATTGGGCACACCATGCAAGCAAACAATTTCACGAAAGAATAAATCAGCAACATCTATAGCATCATCGCTCTTATGACAAGGTATAAAATGTGCCATCTTAGAAAATCTATTAACAACAACAAATATGATATCCCACCCCTTCTTAGTTCGAGGCATTCCCAAAACAAAATCCATTGATATATCTTCCCAAGGAACATTAGGAACAGGAAGAGGCATATATAAACCATGAGGATTGAGTCGTGACTTAGCTTTTTGACATGTAGTGCAGCGACCAATAAATCTCTCAACATCCCGTCTCATCCGAGGCCAAAAGAAATGATCATCGAGCACATCTTCGGTCTTCTTCACGCCGAAGAGACCCATCAACCCTCCTCCATGTGCCTCCTGTAACAACAAAAGACGAACAGAGCTATCTGGGATGCATAGCTTGTTAGCACGGAACACAAATCCATCATTAATGACGAACTTGTTCCTCGTTCTGCCCTCTTTACAATGCTGCAAAACATCCTTAAAATTTGCATCATGTTCATATTGTTCTTTTATAGTCTCCAATCCAAATATCCGAAAATCAAGCTGAGATAACAAGGTATAACGACGTGATAACGCATCAACCATAACATTATCTTTACCCTTCTTATGTTTAATAACATACGGAAAAGACTCAACCCATTTAGCATGACGACGGTTCAGCTTTGCTTGACTACGAATATGCTTCAAAGATTCATGATCAGAATGTATAACAAATTCTTTGGGCCATAAATAATGTTGCCATGTTTCTAAAGCACGGACGAGAGCAGATAATTCCTTATCATAAGTAGAATAATTCAGACTAGGCCCACTCAATTTTTCACTAAAGTATGCAACAGGTTTTCCATCTTGTAACAACACATCTCCTAAACCGATTCTGCTAGCATCATACTCCAACTCAAAAGTCTTATTAAAATAAGGAAGTTGGAGTAAAGGAGCATGTGTCAACTTATCTTTCAATATGAGAAAAGCTTCTTTTTGTGCAGCGCCCCATACATATGGAACGTTCTTCTTTCTGAGCTCATTAAGCGGTGCAGCAAGGGTGCTGAAATCTTTTACAGAGCGGCGATAAAATCCAGCGAGTCCAAGAAAGCTCCTCATTTGGGTGACCGTTGTTGGAGTTGGCCAGCTTTGAATAGCGTCGATCTTGGCCTTATCAACTTCTATGCCATGTGGAGTGACAACATAGCCAAGAAACGAAACTCGATCGGTGCAAAAGGTGCACTTCTCAAGGTTACCAAACAAACGTGCATCTCTCAAAGCATCAAAAACAACACGTAAATGATTCAAGTGGTCCTCTAAAGAGCTGCTGTAAATCAATATATCATCAAAATAAACCACCACAAATCGTCCTATGAAAGCACGTAAAACTTTGTTCATTAACTGCATGAAAGTGCTAGGTGCATTAGTAAGACCGAAAGGCATGACTAACCACTCATATAATCCAAATTTAGTTTTAAATGTTGTTTTCCATTCATCGCCTAATTTCATTCAAATTTGGTGGTAACACGGTAGAGCCACTTAATTCATCTAACATATCATCAAGTCTAGGAATTGGGTGACGATAGCGAATAGTAATGTTATTAATAGCTCTAAAATCTACACACATACGCCAAGAACCATCGTTCTTTGGTACCAAAATAACAGGAACAACACAAGGACTAAGGGATTCACGAACATAACCCTTGTCGAGCAATTCTTGAACCTGTTGCTGAATCTCCTTCGTCTCCTCTAGATTGGTACGGTAGGGCGCATGGTTGGGCAGCGGAGCACCAGGAATTAAAACAATTTGATGTTCAGTCCCTCGAATAGGTGGTAATCCTGGTGGTACGTCTTGTGGAAAGACGTCGGAATACTACTGCAAAACATGAGTAACAGCAGTCGGCAAAGAGGGAGGCATATCCTCAAATAAAAACAAAGCCTCTTTGCAAAGGAATGCATAGCAAACAAAATTATTCACATGTAACTCAGAAATATCAGATTTTCTTGCAAGCAAATGCACCTTTCAATTTAATTTCATTAACATGTTTCGGTTCAGATTTGCTAGTAGACGCTTCGCGCTTAAATTCTTTAGCGACATTCTGGTTCTCACTCTTATCCTTTTCTTTGCTATTTGCTCTACTGGCTCTAGCAAGATCATCTTTCACAATTTGTTCAGGAGTCATAGGTTTCAAACAAATTTTCTTACCATCATGCAGAAAAGAATAATGATTAGTTCTACCATGATGAACAAAATCTTTATCATATTGCCATGGATGACCGAGTAACATAGAACATGCTTGCATAGGTACCACATCACAATCCAGAAAATCAGAATATGTACCAATATTAAAGTGTGCACGGACTGTTCTAGTTACCTTGAGCTTACCGCTGTTGTTAAACCATTGAATGTAGTAAGGGTGGGGGTACGGCCTGGTGGTAAGAACAAGTTTTTCCACCATCTCCGTGCTAGCCAAATTATTGCAACTTCCCCCATCTATGATGATACGAACAACGCTCCTTGAACAGCGCGCCCCTTTTGTTTGGAACAAGTTATGCCGCTGATTTTGTTCTGCGTGGCTCATTTGGACGCTCAAGGTGCGTTGTGCAATCAAACTCAAGTATTGATCAGCGGCTTCAGCTCCCATTAACTCCTCGTCATGGTGGGCAGCGGGATCTTCTTGCTCTTCCTCGGCAATGAGAGCATAGCAAGCTTCGTCAAAATCACTAACTGAATCATATACTCCATCTTCACGTATGATCATAACGCGTTTGGTTGGACAGTCCCGGAGAAAATGCCAGTATCCTTTGCGCCTACGACATTGGTTATCGCCGGTCCGTCCGGTGAAAGCAACGGACGCTGCTGAACTTTGTGCAGAGGCAGCGGGTGTGGTTTTTGTTGCTGCTGGTCCAACCTTTGCGGATGTAGGTGTAGAGGTACTTTGCTTGTTGGTGGAAGTAGTCGGAACAACAGGACTTGTAGGGGGTGCAGCTGGCCGTGTGGAAGGGGCAGCGAGGCTGCGTGCTGTCCATGAGGAAGTACGACCTGCAGAAAAGTTAGTCCATGCGTTCGCGTGTTGTCCCTGCACTTCCCTTTCAGCTTTGCAAGCAATGTGAAACAATCGATTGATAGAATTATACTCCTTATAATGAACAATGTCAGCAATTTCACGATTTAAACCACCAAATAATCTAGCCATAGCAGCTTCCTCATTCTCAACTAAACCACAACGTAACATGTTCTTTTGCATTTCTTGATAATAATCTTGGACATAATTACTACCTTACCTTAATTGTTGCAGTTTCTTTAACAAGTCACGCGAATAGTACGAAGGAACATATCTAGTGCGCATAATTCTTTTCAAATCATCCCATGTTGGTGGTATAGCATTAGGATGTGCAATACAATACTCATGCCATGAAACAGAAGTAAAATCAGTAAACTCACTAGTAGCAGCCCTAACCCTCTTATTAGCAGGAAAATCATGGCGTGTAAATTTTTAACTCAATTCTAATTCCCATGTAAGGTAAGCATCAGGGTCATATTTTACATCAAAAGGAGGAACCTTAAGTTTAATAGAATGCAGTGAGTCATGTTCCTCTCTTTGAGGTCATGTCGGTCCCATACCTCGGCGGTTGAAACGAGTTCGGCGATGATCACGGTCGTTGTGATGGTTTATGGCCCCGTCTTGTTCCGTATCCGCGGAGTAGTCATCGTCATTCTCCTCAACCTCGCTTGCCAAGGTACCGTTATTAGCGGTCTGCTGGTTGTGTGTATTGTTTCCACCCGGTGTAGCGGTGGCCATCGTTGCAGCAAGTGCCGCCAGTTGCGTCGTGATTTCTGCCAGAGAAGTACTAATGGTAGCAATGGAATTCTGTAAAGATGTTAGCTTAGTATTTGTTTCAATGTGCGCTCTCTCCAAGGAACCAAGTCTCTCATTCGCAACCCGAACGTCCTCATCCCGCTCCTCGTTACGGAGCCTAACCTTGCGATCAAAATGTGAAATAATGCCCTTTGTGCGTGAGAGTGGCCTTGTCCATCATCTTCAGAACCTGCCATCGTTAGGAGAAAACAAGAAACAAATCACAAGGAAAAGTCCCTATGCATTACGACGATGTGGGGTTCCAAAGATCACTCCACTCAACTTTTAATCAAGTTCTTACTCGTTCTTACCCAGCAAATAGGAAGCTGATGGCCAGCGGCGAGAACAAGCCCTCTGAAGATTAATGTATCGATGCCTCGGGGCAAACCAACCTAGGTGTAGAATCTGTGGAGCTTGGAGGCTTATGTGAGTAGCAAGGAAAAGAAAATAATCAAATCAGCAATGCAAAGTTGAAAATATGCTAAAATATGCTAGTCCTAGCTGCTAGAGTCGATATCTTTCCTTTTCCGAAACTCTTTCCCAACTCTCTCCTGATTGGACTCGAACTCGGATTCGCGGCTGAAAACTGTAACTTGCCGACTCGATGTAGGACTCGAAAAGGGACTCGGTGGAAGATATGGTGGCGGCGGAAGATAATGGCGATGGTGTGGCAGGAAGTTTGGCGGCGGAAGATTGATGCAAAGCCTGCGTCACACGAAATCAAAAAACAAAAACAAGTTCGATCTAGTAGAAAAAAAATCTGAAAAGGGATCCAATCTAATCCAACAACTTGACACGGTCAATGCAGCAAAGATTCAACAATGCAAAACTAATGTGAAAATTGCTAGGCTAATATTGGTTCTAGGACAAGGTAACTAATCTATTTTCTTTTGGCTTTTTCTTGACGATAGGTAAAAACAGATCTAAACTAGGGATAAATTGAAAGATCTCACCGAGCAACCTTAAGCTCTGATACCAGGTTCTATGGATCAGAGTTACCAGGTTCTAGTGTGAAGAATAAGAAAATGCTTTAAGTGTAAGTATTTACCTTGAGACCATCAAGGAATAGCAAACGAAATTGGTGATACATCTTTTGGTACATGGCTCTCTGGAATAAGGGCAGCCTCAGCTGCAAGTGCTGTTGGCGACATGAGGTCGAAAGAAGGTGGTGTGAAATCTAACGGATGTCGCCCAATCCTTGATGACGACCTCAATGAAGCACGGCTTGTTTCCGCCGTCATCAGAAGGCAAACTGCCGGAACTCCTTATTGCATCCGACAAACCAACTACAAGATCCTTCACTTCGGGCGGTGATAGCCTCGAGGGTGTTCCGATCTTTCGATTAGATACCTAATTATCAATTTGGTAGGAGGTGACGTTGACGATCCGAGCGATCGATACACCAACTCCAAAAGGTTATTGAACCCACGGGGGCACGATTAACCTGACCACGAAGGTCTTTGTTCCTTCAAGCAATCGAAGAACAAGCAAGAACAAGATGAAAAGCAACCTGAAATTGCGAATAGGAGATATGAAGGTTCACGAATCTGGATACTCAACATAGTTGGAGTCTTGATGACGGTAAAACAGCTGTCTAACCGACACACACGAATACACGAAAGTAACTAATGCTAAACTTTATATAATCAAAACCCGAGGGTCCATAGGGGGGCTCGTGGGGTATAAATAGGAGGAGAACTAGGTGGTTTCGGCCAGGCCCTCTAGGGATTCCGAAACGGCCTAGGAATCCTGCTAAAACACAACAAAAACATCTAAAAACTGGCTGGACCCTGTTACATGGCCTTAGGCCCAATAAAGCAAGGTTATAACCCTCATCTTTGGCCCATAGATACCCATTGGAGGGGGAATCCTCCACTTGGCCGAAATCTCATTGATGAAGAGGATGCGGCCTTCTTCTCATCTCTCGTTATGGCGGTTTCAATGTTCTGATCACTTGAGCTAGCTCCCGCCACCTTGCTGCCACCTCCATGGTTTGCTGTCCAACGTGATCGTTGAGGTCCAAGCTAGGTTCTTCATTCCTAAAACACATAAAAGAACCTATCTTAGGCAGCAGCATATTCTCATTAATATTAAATGAAGTACCGAGGAACAAAAGTACCTGATAATTTAGTTGTCGTGCACGAGCTCTAGTAATTGGTCCGTGTATCTCCGGTACTTGAGGTGTAAGTATTGTAGGGGCTATGGTAGTTGGGATGTCCTCATCAGGCGGCACAAACATAGATGTGCCCGCCGTGTTCCATGGCAGCTTGCTGACAAGTGTTTCTGCACGGATACTGGGAGATGATATCAAAATTGGCTTTGTGGCTGAACTAGAGC
Source organism: Brachypodium distachyon (assembly GCF_000005505.3). Lineage (NCBI taxonomy): Eukaryota > Viridiplantae > Streptophyta > Magnoliopsida > Poales > Poaceae > Brachypodium > Brachypodium distachyon. The sequence goes on along the minus strand of NC_016133.3, from coordinate 26,215,092 downwards.
TTGGACCAGGATCTGGATGCACGCTGGGTGACAGCACGATTGCTCTACACAGGCTGCCTCCAACAGCATCGTCACCGTGTGCGGATGTTGATGCCTCCAAAGTTGTACCTGAGCTAGATGGTTCTCCAACATTTGATGATGCAGCAACATCATGGCCTGCCCCGATGCTGGGCCTCGCTGCCGGAGAAAGAACAATTGCTGTGTCGATGCTTGTGCCATCTCTTTCTACAGTGCCATCAACATCACGGGGTGGCTGCGCCTCAAGTGTAAAGCGGGGGGATCTCCTTGTGGCTACTCTCTTCACATGACGCTGCTCGGGCCCAAAACTTTTTCCTGCAAAACACAAGAGATACACAAATTAAAACCCCCACCACACAAATTAAAACACAACGGGGAATAAAATAAGATGGATACTTCTAAAAAAGGAAATGAACCTCTTGGGGGCTTTCCTTGTTCGCGTAGCAGCACTTGCTTCAGGTGTCAAATACATTGCATCGGATGTTTCCTCCGCATCTAGTTTGCTTGCAAGATCCACAACCTCAGAAGCTGCTTACCTCGCAACATCCACGACCTTAGTAGCAGGTTCAGAAGAAACATCCATGGTTTTGCTTGCTACATTCAAAGGCACACATGTTGCTTGGGCTATTGGCTCGGTGGACAATTCAGCGCCTTGATTGCAAGCTGAAGGAACAGAGTTTTTCATGTGAGAAAGGCACAAAGACAGAAAAAATGAGAACAACATCTTACATGAACCTATGCGAAACATAAAAAGTAAGCATAATAGCCAGGTTGATTGAGCATAATTGCCAGGGTGAGTGAGCAGAATTGCCAGGGTGAGTAAGCACAATTGCCAGGATAGAAGGTAATGAAAATGCCAGGGTAAAAGAAAAAGTGATGCTAACCTCCAAGGCACACTTTTCCTTGGTGGACGTTGACTGAAAACTGATACAATTGTTTTCTTCCGCATCTCAGTGGCGGTTCACATGTATCCTTCAACAAGCCAAGCTCTTTAGCAACCATCTTCTTCAGTTCGTTGTGCGTCCTCAATTCTGCCTCTGAACGCTGGACAGCAGGACGGGACAGCCGGACATGCGAGAGCACATTAGCCAATGATGAAGCAGTTTCGCGTATTGTTTCCCCATCTTCTTCGTCAGTACGGTCATCATGTCCTGGGGGGTCATCTTGCGTTGGGCTCAACTCATCCCCTTGCCCTTCAGAATTTGACGGCAGGTTGATTTGTGATAGTACAACTCCAGGCGATGAAGCTGGTGCACTGGTCTCCTTGCCTTTGATAACAGGCCTTCTAGCAAGCTTAAACTTGTCAGCATCATTGTAGTCGCTGGAATCAGGCTCATCTCCGTCCTCGTCACTTGAATCATCTGTATCATTGCCGCTGTTGATGCGCCGTTTGCCATGAGTGGCATGACGTTTTAATGCAGACGGCACGAGCCCGGTTAAGCCTTGCACCAGCTCACTCAACATGTTGTTTAGGCCAATGGAAAATTTAGTCACCATCTTGGCGGCTTCAGCACGTGTCTGTTGGGAAAATTTTAAAAAGCACAAGATAGGAAAGTTAGCTACCATGAAAAGACATAATAATTGCCATATTAAAACAACACAATTGCACACACTGAACATTGTAATTGCCAGATTAAAACAACATAATTGCCAAGGATCACTAACCCTAAAATCACAGATGTACATTTTAGGGCAAAAAAGAAACATGTCGGGAGGGACAAAAACCTCAGGGGGGCATTCGGGATCGACATTCAACTTCATCCAGCCCATAAAAGCATCGACCCTGCCAAACAGGCCGTACTCTTCGCTGAATCCAGGTTTAAGCTGCATTTTGTTGACCGTAAACAAATAAACAGGTTACAGAAATAATACAAAAAATGGAACAAGTAACTGTCACTTGTATGTTGAAAAATGTACTTATAGACAACATGTGGAAGCAGGTAGAGAGAGGGGTAAAATTAACTAACCTTTAAAGCGCCAAAACAATTTGGATCTTCTTCATTTGCATGAAGACAAGCAACGGCAGCAACAGTCACCCAGTTCCACACATTGATCCTGAATGGGCCATCTTCTAATTCCAGCTCCACATGGTCACAATCCAACTCATCTACGTAACTTATCTATAAAAATAACCAAATTGGAACCTAAGAACCGACCACGCAATTGTATAGTAAAAAAAATGCAGGGAAGGACCGTGACCCAAAAAAATGAGGCATCTAGGACCAAAAAGAACATGGCAGTCATCACATACGAAAATGACTAACTAGTAGTACGAAATAATGGAGTTACCATGCAGTAGAGGAGCCACCCCTTCTTGAACTTGTTTTCAGAAAAGTGCATGTGCAGCTGGTCGGCTCCAAATTTGCATAGATTCAAGTCCCCCATCCTGTTGATATAAGCCTACACACAAGTCATAAAGGGGGCTACGTTAGGAAACAAATAAAGACAAAGTAATGATCCAGCGAACAAAAAAGATGGAAAACAACAAGTGAAATGAAGGCCAAAAAATTACCAGCATAGGATAACAAAAAAATGACTAAAGCTAGGCAGCGCCTAGAGAAAGTGATATTTTAGAGGGGGATAAAAATACAGCCTACTTTCACGCCTTAGCAAACCAGAGGAGGAGAAAAAAAAGAATTGTTGCTCTTGATGGGCCTACTGGGCAAATCAATGATAATGAGGTTATGCTTCAACTGGCGGTGGATTTCTATAAAAACTTGTTTGCCAAGGAAGACATGCTAGATATTAATCTAGATGCTGACTTTTGGAATTTAGAGGAGCAGGTTACTGCAGAGGAAAATGAGATGCCAGATCAGGACTTTTTTGAAGAAGAAATTAAAACTGTTGTGTTCCAATCTTATGCCGAGGGTGCTCCTGGCCCTCATGGCTTCCCCTTCCTATTTTATCGGAAATTTTGGGAAGTTATTAAAATGGACTTAATGGCCCTTTTCAGGGATTTTGACCAGGACCAGGCTGATCTGTTCATGCTCAATTTTGCCATGTTAACACTCATCCCTAAGGAAGCAGATGCTACTTCCCTTAAAAAATATAGATCAATAGCCCTTTACTAATTGCAGATTTAAGATCTTTGCTAAGGCCTGTTGTCGCACCAGTGGCACCCAGGGTGCCACGAAGTAACCACTCACTTGTTCCACCGAAAACTCTGGAGAAAACAACGTTGCAAAGCAACTGAGTACAAAGTACTCGCAAGACTTACAGGAGATCAAAACTAGATATGCAACAAGTCTCAAAGGATGGATAATATGGTGGGGTCATGCAGCAGCAATATATCTAGAGAGACACGCTAAGGAAATTGATACGGGTCGGGGTGGCCCGATCTTCCGATGAGATTGATAACTCTCGATTTGGGTAGGAGGTGACGTTGACAATCCGATTACGGCCTAGGAGGCAGCGCCTTAGCAATCGATACACCAACTCCAAAGGGTTATTGATCACGCGGGGGCACGATCAACCTGACCACGAAGGTCTTTCTTCCTGCAAGCAATCGAAGAACAAGCAAGAACAAGATAAATAGCGGATGCAATCTAAAATTGCGAATATACTATATCAAACCAATGTCTCAACGAGACGATAAGTTGGAGTCTTGACGATGGTAAAACAGGTGGTCTAACCGACACACGCGATTACACGAAAGTAGCAAAGATGGCTAAACTTTATCTAATCAAAACCCAAGGCTCCTTAGGGGGGCTCATGGGGTATATAAAGGAGGAGGGAGAGATATTTTCGTCCACCTTGAGTAAGGAAGCGGAAATCCAACTCTATCTCTAACTTTCCTAACAAACTACAACTCTTTAGGAAACAGAAAAACAGATCCGTCAGCTTGTTTTGTCGGTCACGGTCAGCACGAGTCCAATCTCTTGATGGGGCCAGATCCGTTGGAAAGGTCTTGTAATTACCTTTCCAACAAGTACTTTTTTGCTTGATTTGGACTCCGGATGCGGCCTGGGTGATTAAAACAAATTCGGGTCTCCTGACAGCTCGGACCCGAATCGGATTCAACTTTAATTCGTGATATCTTTCTCTAGCAAGCTCCGAATCATGTGCCGTTTGATTTGTTGGAAAGTAGACTTGATAGGCTTCACTTTGAATCTCCCTTTGCAGGCTATCACACTTCTTCTTCACTTTGGACTTGTAAAGTTCAATAAGATGCCTACATAATAAGATTACACAAGATAGTAGCTCCGCCTCTTGGAAGTAACATATTGAAAACATTTTGTAATTGAATTCACCTGATTATAATTGTTATTAGATACACCAACAATTAGGGTTCTAATGGTTGTATTCATGGTTAGCATGTCCATATCAGACATCGTCTAAGTGTAGGATGAGAAGCGTTTGCCAAGTGAAGTGACAACCTATTAACTAACACCAAACAAACACAACCTCTTATCACCCCCTCAACCCCTTGTGAGGAAATGATCCAAAGGTACTCACAGTTCAGCAGTTTTAAGCATATCCATGATTAAGGCTAATTACTACTCGAGTTTAGGAGATTACGTTAATTAATTGGTATGAGTTCTCTATGATCAAGTAATGACCAACCAAGTCGTCCATAACCGCGGACACGGCTTTCCGAAATATTTATCCCTGCAGGGTGTGCCAATTTACCCGTACACGTCCGTCCAACCAATGTTGCCACTCGAGTAGAAACACACAAAGACGTGTGTCGGCAGGATTGGGCGACACGACGTTTCCAAGCCCCACAACTAATCCAGGGGACCACCCAACTGAGTCTAATCCGAAACGAGAGCCCGGCCGAAGCGTCGTACGGACTCAAGAGTTGTGGGAACAGCTGGTAGTGGTTAAGTGTCCGCAGAATAACCACTCCAGACGTGTGCCGCTGCCCTATATGTATGCAAAGTACCAACAAGTCTCCAAACACAACATCAGTGTATATGCGATATGCCAAATGGAACGCCCGAACTATGTGGCCCCTGGAAGAGCTATGAAACGAGTACTAAGCCGAGGGGGAACCCATATATTTTCCCACGAGCGGTTAGCGCGAAGTTTCTTGGGTCGGCGAAAACGAGAACTCAGTCCTTAGGTCGGCGCCAATGGAACAAAACACCAATGCATTAGCACGGCCTCCCATCGTTGCCTTGTGCAGGTAATAACAGGTCACAGTTCAATAATTGCAATTAATTACAGAAAAGTAGCATGTGGATGTAGCAATTTGTATAACCCCAAGTACGGACACTAGACTAGCAAGCTAAGCAAACTTCTAATGACCAACTAGGCAATAACAAAGATGTGACATGGTAATAGGATAAGGAACAAGACATCAGACATTTGAGTAGAGCTGACTAAAGCTATGCAATTCTAGAGGCATCGTGACAAGAACTGAGAACGTAACTTAATGCAAGAATGAGAGAGAGGCATTGGGTATAATCAACATGTTCAAGGAAGGGCTGCTTGCCTGGATTCTCGGTCGCTGGGCGCCGAGAGAGGGGATCCGAAGAAGTGTGGGAACCCGGATCGTCGACGGAGTAAGTCGGAGTCGCTGTCGTATGAACCAAATCACACATTACGCTAATAAGCAACCATTCATAGGTGCAATGCACAATACAACATGAGATGGCATGTGACAACATGATGCAACAATATGCAAGTGAAGTGATTCCATTTAGCAACAAGGTTAACCATTAGGTGATGAGAACATGGTAAATAGCAGCTTTAAAATACACAAATGGCCTAACCAAGTATGCTATTGTGTTCTACAAGTTACAGTGATCAACTTTGATGTTTACATTAATCACAGAAGAGTTACCAGTTTTAAATTAGAGACTAAACAAGTTCATACGTTTGAATTTCAAATCTGGGATAGATTTGAAATTTGAAACCAAAAAATGTAATTCTAATTGCACAGTTAAATTCCTTGCATTTTTATGATTCCAAAACATAGAGACTTTGTATTATTTGGATCTAGAATGAATATTCTACAAATAAAACAAGATCAAAGCATTTTTTGGGATTTATAAAAGAAAACAAACAGGCAAAACAATTTACACCGAAGGGGAGCTAGCCACGGTCACTGACAAGCGGGACCGGGACCTAGCTGACGTGGCGCTGACGCGGATGGGAGCCCGCGTTCGCTGACCGACCGGGCCCACCTGTCAGTCTCAGACAGAGGCTAAAAGGGGGGGTTTTATTCAGTGCGGGCGCGGGGGATCGAACCCTGGTCGGGTCGGTGTGGAGCGAACGGACGAGCAAGGTAACCAGGCAGGCTGCGATTCGGATCTTACAAGATCCAGGGCTTAAGCCCTCTTAACTCAACCCAAGCGGGCGGCTTGGGAGCACGTGCGGCGGCCACGGCAAGCATGGACGCCGGCGACCAAGCTAGCGGCGGAGGGGCTCCTAACACGGAAAAACAAAAGCGGCGTGCGGAGATGAACTAGGTGACACGACAGTCACCGCACAACTCCAAGCGAGGAGGCGGCGCGGCGGAGCTCAGAAGCTCGCCGGCAGCACGGCGGGGCGCGTGCGCACGGCTACGACGCTACGATGCCCAAATCGAGCGCGGAAAGAAGAGGGAGGAAGAGGAGCTCACCCCGGTGACGTGAGAGGAAGCTGACGAGGACTGCACGGATGAGCTCGCCGGAATTTCGTCGGAGACGGGCGGCGACCGGAGAGGCGGCGACCGGAGAGGAAGAAGTCGATGTAGGCGTTCTCGTTCCGATTCCTTGAATGTAGACGAAGTAGGCGATGGCGCGGTTCGGGTGACGCGGTCGGCTTGCCGCCGTTCGGCCAGAGACGGTGGCGCGTCGGAGACGAGCTCGCGGCAGAAAAACGGGTGACGGCGCTGCTCCGAGAGAGAGGGAGCTGGGCTAGGGTTTGCTGTCCTAGGGTTAGCAGGAGGGGATGGCATGCTTAAATAGAGGAGAAGGGGGCTCGAAGGCCGTCACATCACGGGCGCCGGTCGACGTGGCGCCGCTCGGATGTGCGCCATACAGGAAGAAGATGCACAGAGAGAGGTGGCGCACTCCGTAGTGGACGCTTTCGCGTGGAGGAAACGGAAAAGAAGCGGAGGCGCCTCCACGTATCGGTTCGGCGGGAGTTGGGCCGTGAGCGCGGGCGGGCCGCGTGCGTGCGAGGAGAAAGGTTGGGCCGCGCTGCTCGGCGCGCGGGGGAAGACAGGCCGAGGCGGCGGGGCTGGCTCGGGCCTAAAGGTAAGCAGGTAAGATTTCTTTTTCTTTTTCCTTTTCCTCTTTCTATTTTCTGTTTTTGCAAATAGTTCTTGGATTCAAATTTCAAATACCATTTTGAAAAGCTGAGAAGTAGAAGAATTCAAATATGACACTACTATTTGGAAATATTCAAATGGGGTTAAAGGTTTAAAACAAAACCCATTTGGATCTCATTTGCAAAATAGAGGGAAAAAAATTCAAACTCAAAGAAGGGTGATTCATATTTGAATCTTCTAACAAAAATTACACAACAAGAATTCAAACCACAATTTGAGATGCAAATTTAAAACTCATGTGACACAAATAATAGACATGGCATGGCATGGATGCAAATGTAATTGTCATGTAGCATTTGAATAAATTACAAACAGGTCCACACAAGGGTTTAAATGTAAAAGTTGCTCTCGGGCTGTTACATGAGCCAACAAAGAGAGCACCCGGGGACCCTTCCCCGGCAACTTGTAAACACATGATCTCCTGGTAATATTAGCTCAGACAAGCAGGATGTAGGGTTTTACACCTCCGGGTGGCCCAAACCTGGGTAAAAAGCATGTGCATGCGTGCTTATTGTGTTCTTGCACTTCACATTGGCCTCGCCGGCGATCGCCGGAGCGATCCCCGTTGCCCACTGTCGAACCTAAAAGGGGGGTGCCCGTGCATCACCGGTGTCAAAGCCCCGTGCTACGACATCTGGCGCGCCAGGTAGGGGCGCGTGAGGAGAGCTCGCCGGTGACCGCCGGCGGCGACGTCTACACCAACATCGGTCTCATCTTCCTCGACGACACACACGCCTCCCAAGCGGGCTGGTGACCCCCAGATCGATCCGCGTGAAGCCCCAGCGGCACACACGCGATCACAAACCCTCACGAGCACAGCAATCGCAGCTGCCACCCCCACCTCCTCGGCCGTCGGCAGACAACCGGCGGAGGGGGCCGGCGGCTCCCAGTGCCGGAGCCAGTCGCGCGAGCGGCCACGGTGCCGCCCGCGCCGGCCAGCGAGTCGAATCGCGGGCGAAGACGTGCACTGCCGGCTGCGCCACGAGCACACCGCGTCGTGAGCGACGCCGACGAGGTCACACCCTGCGCAGCCGGGTGCGTCCGGGGATAGAGCGGAGGGCAGCCGCTCGGGAAACCGGCTGCCTCCCGCGCAAACCCTGGCGGAGGCAATATTCGCCGCGCGGGTCATGGTGCGGTATGAGCTGCAGCAGGGCATGCCGGCACATGAGGCATGGAGCGCCGAGTTGGATGCGCTCCTCGCGCTCGCCGCCCAACAGTCGCAGGGCGAGGGCGGCCCGGCAGGCTCAGGCCGCGGGCAGAACCTGGGGCGCGAAGACGCGCCCCGCGCCTCGCGACAAGGGGAGAACCCTCCCTCGCAGGGAGGCCCGGGAGGCGGGGACCCAGAAGGGTCTCTGACTCGTCACCCACCATCACGCGAGGTGACGCAGCGGCATCTTGAATGCCTGCCAGCAGGAGGATCTGCGTCAGCGCCTGGAGCGCCGGCACCGGCGTGAGGTAGAGTGCCAATGCCTGCAGGAGCAGGAGGATGCTCCTATGGGCCCTGAGGACGGCTGCACTGCGTTCACGCGCGAGCTGCGGCGGGTGACATGGCCCCGCATGTTCCGAGCGCCCGTGCTCGGTACGTACGATGGGACCGTGAATCCCAAGGATTTCCTCCTGACCTACACGTTGGGGATGCATGCCATCAGCGCCGACGACAGGGTCAGAGCCAACTAGTTCGCGATGGTCCTTAAGGGATCAGCGAGGATGTGGCTGCTCAACCTGCCTGCCGGGTCCATCGCCACTTGGGCAGACCTGCGTGAGCAATTCGTGAGCGCGTTCCAGGGCGGCTACAAGCACCCGGTAACCATGGCGGAGTTGCACACCGTGGTGCAGAAGCCGGGAGAGACGCTGCCGAACTTCGTCAACCGCTTCTCGAACCTCTCCTACTCCATCCCGGAGGCGGAGGCTGCCGCCATCATCAACATCTTCGCCATCAACGTCCGCGGCCCCAAGATGCGCGAGACGCTGAGCACGCATCAGATCCGGACAACGCAGGATCTGTACGCCCTAGCGCACAAGTGTGCCATGGCCGAGGAAGGGCACTTAGCGCCCGAACTTGCTGCTAAAGCTGCCGTGAGCCCAGGAGAGGGTTCGCAGAAGAAGAGTTCTCACAAGCGCCGCGGGAAGCAAGTCCTCGCCGCGAACTCGGGGGCTACCCCGAGGCCCGTGAAGAAGGCCTCGCCCGGTGGCGGGTCTTGTGGCAAGTAGGGCAACGCGTCCCGCTGCCCCATCCACGCCAACTCTACCCACGACGCGCAGGACTGCCACATCCTACAGGGTATCAAGCAGCAGCGCGAGTAGCGTCACGAGGAGCGCAGAGCAGCCGGCGCCTGCTTCAACTGCGGCGACATCGGGCATCTCTCCCTAGAGTGGGGCCGAAGCCTATCGGCGGCAACGCAGGCATGGAGGAAGCCCGGGGGGGACGCGGCCAGGCCCGCGCAGGCAGGGAGCGCCCTCCCCTGGTGCGAGACAGGGCTCGTGCTGAGGAACAGCGCGTGTCTGACTGCACTGGCGGCGACGAGCCGGGCTTCCAGGAGCCCCGCGGAGTCGCCTGCATCCATGGGGGAGCTTACCCATCTCACGCCGCGGTGAAGCGCCTCACCCGCGACGTGTGCACGCTGTTGCCGGACGCGGAGCCGCAGCAGCCATTGAGGTGGTCGCACGTGCTGATCACTTTCAGCGCCGACGAACACCCAGCGTGGCAGCTAGGTTCAGGGGTCATACCCTTCGCGCCCTACCTTTCTTCAAGGTGATGAAGAAGAAGGGTCCGATAGAGTGGACCCTCGAGGCTGAGGCGGCGTTCCAGGATCTCAAGCAGTACCTGAAGTCGCCGCCCGTCCTCGTCGCCCCCAAGCCGGGCGAGTCGCTACTACTCTACCCAGCAGCGACTGACCAGGTGGTCAGCTCGGTGCTGGTTGCCGAGAGGGAGGAAGACGTTCCGGGGACTGAGGCCGCAGGGTAGGGGGCGGAATGGCCCTCGGCAACCGCCTTGGACCCAGGGACCACCCCGGAGCCGGCAGCGTCGGCACCACGCAAGTGCCTCGTGCAGCACCCGGTGTACTTCGTCAGCACAGTGCTGCGCAATGCCCGTACGAGGTACCGGCAGGTGCAGAAGCTCCTCCTGGGGATTCTGCTCTCGTCCCGCAAGCTGCGCCACTACTTCTAGGGTCACGGTGGTGTCGGGGTTCTGCCTTGAGCGAGCCCTCACCAACCGTGAAGCCACCGGGAGGGTGGCCGAGTGGAGGATGGAGCTATCGGAGTTCGATCTGCACTTCACCAACTCCAAGAGCATCAAGAATGTGG